>NC_133409.1:121475000-122725000 GCF_049350105.2 Macaca mulatta | reverse complement strand
TTTGTTGTTGTTGTTGTTGTTGTTTTGAGACGGAATCTCACTCTGTCACCCAGGCTGGAGTGCAGTGGCCGGATCTCAGCTCACTGCAAGCTCCGCCTCCCGGGTTTACGCCATTCTCCTGCCTCAGCCTCCTGAATAGCTGGGACCACAGGCGCCCGCCACCATGCCCAGCTAGTTTTTTGTATTTTTTTTTTTTTTTAGTAGAGACGGGGTTTCACCGTGTTAGCCAGGATGGTCTGGATCTCCTGACCTCGTGATCCGCCCACCTCGGCCTCCCAAAGTGCTGGGATTATAGGCGTGAGCCACCGCACCTGGCATGTGTATAATTTTTTTAAAGCCCTCTTCTTCAGGCATATGTTAGTCTCCAGGTCATTATTATGAAGTTAATTTTCATTACCCTCTTTCAAATATCTTATCAGTAGGGGACTACTGAATGTTTGGAAAGTGGAGATGTGTAGTCACCTGAACACAGGTTTTAAGGTTAATAGGCTTTAGGCAATACTGCCAAATGTATGGTAGGCCCATTTTTGCAGCTCCAAAATTAGGCTTCAGTATGGTTTCAGGGATGTGCAGTTTTAGAAAAAAGCCTTTCTTGCATCTGTGAAAAATGTTTCTTCCAGTGCAGAGGGAATAATACACACCTAACGCAGTATGTCCATTATTTTCCTTGAAGAAGGGATTTGAAAAGATGAAGAGAAAAAATTCAATCTCTTTTCCCTTGTCTTCCCCATATTTAATGTGGAGGACAATGAATATGGTTTAAAAAAATGTGTGCAGCCCAATATAGGACAATCTTTACATGGATATGCTTTATTAAAAGGTATCTATTTAAATTTAGATAATCTGCATACGTTTAAGAGGAATTCCTATTTTATGATCCAAGGAATAATTCAGGAAAGAAACTGATAAGACTGCCTCAGAACCTTTGTAATAGTGTTGCAGTGGTTATAATTAGTTTTAATTAAATGTGTTCTGATATAAACTGGAATCATTAAGCCAACCAAAGACAGTTAACTGAGAGTTCATCAATTTACATAACTAACTCAGCTAAATATGATATGAAGAAGAGGGGTCTTTATATTTTTATAATGAAGAAGACATAATTTTTGGAAATTTTTACAAATGTTTAAAGGAAAGATCAACCCATGAAATTAGGCATTAGTTCCATGCACACAAATATTCTTGTTATTCTAAGATTCTCTTTTTGTACTACTATATTAATAATTACAGTGACAGGACTCCTATGTTAGGACCATGTTTTGCAAAACAAGTATTTAAAAATGAAACTGAAATTTAAATTCTGAAATTATAAATGTCTGTGTTAAAAGATCCTTTTATAGCTTTTTCCCATTCATATTTTTTTATTTGAGACTCAGAAACAAGGACCACACTTTTGTATAGACGTTTTCAAGTTAATGAGATTTAGTGTTTGGAATGGGTACCTGGAAACTTAGTTCTTGACCGTTTGTCATGGCCTATCTACTCACATACATGTCAACTTTTCAGGGGCAGATTAAACACAATTCAAAATGAGTTTAGTCCTAATTTGGTTTAACCAAATCTAAATGAAGGGAAGAAATTCCTAAATAGCAAAAGTTTTTGTACTAGGTTAAATAATTTGCTTCTGCTGCCTATTCAGTATTATTTACTCTGAATTCATCTATGTTTGATTTATTTATATACTAAAATGACATAATATTCCACTCTCAGCTTTCTAATAAACCTATAAAGGGTTATAACAAATTGCATAGAGAAAATTTTTCATAACTTAGAAACTAGAAGCAAGAACTGAAAAAACTGGTCATCTGCAAGACTATACTGCCTACAGGATAAGGACCCTACATATTGGGCCACATGGCATACTCCAGTGTGCTGGCTTCGACTCAGATACCTACATTTGAATCTCTGTACCTAAACTTATTACATCACCCTGTTGAGTTACTTTATCTATTCGAGGCTCAACTTTTCTATTATTAAAATAGGAATAATAATGCCTACTCTAATTGGGATGATGATGAAATGGGATGAAACCTCTAAAATGCAGAGCGCAGTCACTGTAATCAGAATGATCTCTTAAATGGCAGTTGTGACTATTACAATTTATACATCTTTGGATCTTCTGAATGCCATCTTACTCTTGATTTCACTAAATATTTATCTGATGCTTGTTTTATGTCCTGTATTTACTTTATGCAGGGAATACAAAGAGAATGTAGTATGTGTCTGGTTCTTGAGGACTACCTAGTGAGCAATTGTTAAGTGTTGTACATTGTATGTTTTATAATTTGATTTACATTTTTCAAAATCATATTTGTAATTTTAATTTTATTAAATGGTATTTTTCTAATATTCTGAATTAGTCATTTTATTTATTTATTATTATTATACTTTAAGTTCTAGGGTACATGTGCATAACGTGCAGGTTTGTTACATATGTATACTTGTGCCATGTTGGTGTGCTGCACCCATCAACTCGTCAGCACCCATCAACTCGTCATTTATATCAGGTATAACTCCCAATGCAATCATTCCCCCCTCCCCCCTCCCCATGATAGGCCCCGGTGTGTGATGTTCCCCCTCCCGAGTCCAAGTGATCTCATTGTTCATTCCCACCTGTGAGTGAGAACATGCGGTGTTTGGTTTTCTGTTCCTGTGATAGTTTGCTAAGAATGATGGTTTCCGGCTGCATCCATGTCCCTACAAAGGACACAAACTCATTCTTTTTTATGGCTGCATAGTATTCCATGGTGTAGATGTGCCACATTTTCTTAATCCAGTCTGTCACTGATGGACATTTGGGTTGATTCCAAGTCTTTGCTATTGTGAATAGTGCCGCAGTAAACACACGTGTGCATGTGTCTTTATAGCAGCATGATTTATAATCCTTTGGGTATATACCCAGTAATGGAATGGCTGGGTCATATGGTACATCTAGTTCTAGATCCTTGAGGAATTGCCATACTGTTTTCCATAATGGTTGAACTAGTTTACAATCCCACCAATAGTGTAAAAGTGTTCCTATTTCTCCACATCCTCTCCAGCACCTGTTGTTTCCTGACTTTTTAATGATCGCCATTCTAACTGGTGTGAGATGATATCTCATTGTGGTTTTGATTTGCATTTCTCTGATGGCCAGTGATGATGAGCATTTTTTCATGTGTCTGTTGGCTGTATGAATGTCTTCTTTTGAGAAATGTCTGTTCATATCCTTTGCCCACTTTTTGATGGGGTTGTTTGTTTTTTTCTTGTAAATTTGTTTGAGTTCTTTGTAGGTTCTGGATATTAGCCCTTTGTCAGATAAGTAGACTGCAAAACTTTTCTCCCATTCTGTAGGTTGCCTGTTCACTCTGATGGTAGTTTCTTTTGCTGTGCAGAAGCTCTTTAGTTTAATTAGATCCCATTTGTCAATTTTGGCTTCTGTTGCCGTTGCTTTTGGTGTTTTAGACATGAAGTCCTTGCCCATGCCTATGTCCTGAATGGTATTACCTAGGTTTTCTTCTAGGGTTTTTATGGTATTAGGTCTAACATTTAAGTCTCTAATCCATCTTGAATTAATTTTCGTATAAGGAGTAAGGAAAGGATCCAGTTTCAGCTTTCTACTTATGGCTAGCCAATTTTCCCAGCACCATTTATTAAATAGGGAATCCTTTCCCCATTTCTTGTTTCTCTCAGGTTTGTCAAAGATCAGATGGCTGTAGATGTGTGGTATTATTTCTGAGGACTCTGTTCTGTTCCATTGGTCTATATCTCTGTTTTGGTACCAGTACCATGCTGTTTTGGTTACTGTAGCCTTGTAGTATAGTTTGACGTCAGGTAGCGTGATGCCTCCAGCTTTGTTCTTTTGACTTAGGATTGTCTTGGCGATGCGGGCTCTTTTTTGGTTCCATATGAACTTTAAAGCAGTTTTTTTTCCAATTCTGTGAAGAAACTCATTGGTAGCTTGATGGGGATGGCATTGAATCTATAAATAACCTTGGGCAGTATGGCCATTTTCACAATATTGATTCTTCCTATCCATGAGCATGGTATGTTCTTCCATTTGTTTGTGTCCTCTTTTATTTCACTGAGCAGTGGTTTGTAGTTCTCCTTGAAGAGGTCCTTTACATCCCTTGTAAGTTGGATTCCTAGGTATTTTATTCTCTTTGAAGCAATTGTGAATGGAAGTTCATTCCTGATTTGGCTCTCTGTTTGTCTGTTACTGGTGTATAAGAATGCTTGTGATTTTTGGAAAAAGTGAACAGAATCAATAATATTTGTCATTCCTTTGATTACACTAATACATTCAGAACAGAATACTCATTGCACAGTCCTTGGTTGGACAAAGTCTTATAACAGCTAAGACCATCTTATGTTTGGACATGTGCTTGTTTCATGCTTAACTAAGTTTAAGCAGCTTTTTCTGGAAACCTTGTGGAGATCTGTATTCAAATTTTTGCCTTTGATATATATCTGTTTTTATTTTAATACCAAGTTATTTTTTAACCCCCCAATGACACATTTCACCTAAATTTAGACTGGGTACAAAGAAAAAACTTACATTATTTTTTATTTTCTTTTTGCTTGAGATTTCAGGTCTCTTCACCTTAACTTATACTCCTTTGAGTTTATCAAAGAAATGTATCAGGCAAATTAAATCCACATAGTCATAGAAAAATCATTTAAGGAAATGAACACTCATCAGCAGAAACATATGACATTTGAATTGTTCTAAAAAATTTTAAAGATTGATATCTCCCCACCATGCAAACCCACACTTATTCTTTCTTATGTATCAGTCAGCTCTTTCAAAATAAATCCCATAACCTAAAATGCTCAGCAGTAGGAGAGATTTTTAAGTAAATATAGCACTTAAAATTATTGGATTACTGTGCAACCATAAAAAATACAATTGATGTAATTGTGTGGAAAAAAACATTGCTTGACTTTTTTATTCAATTAATTTCTAGAAGAAAGCAACATGTATTTTCTTCATATAACATAATTATTATCCTCAAGTCACAAAGATAGCATACTACTTATTATAATAAATAAGTGGAATTTTATTAGAAGGAAGGACAGTTTTATAAAAAAGAGAACTGGAGAAGGCAACTTTATGTTTTTCAACTATTTTCGTAGCTGAAACTTTCCATTCTTCCAAGGTATCTGATGTTATAGAACAAATGTCTAGAATTTTCTCTTATTTGTGTTGCAGTCTCATTCTTGGAAAGCTAAGGGGGGCCAGGTTTAAGGCTGTATCGTGAGTATGAACATTAAACCACAAGCTCAGAATGTGCAAAAATACCACTTTTCTTTACTTTTTTAGTCAAGGCAGATCACAGTATAAGTCCATGACCTTCCACACAGAAGAGAAATTAATATCAGTCCTAACCCCAACATATCCTCTCAACACACCTATCCAACTTCCTTCCAATTACAAAACCCATTTTTCCCAAAGTACCAAGATAATAAACCGACACTGGAGTGATTATTGTGTTCAATGGAAGGAAGGAAAATGTCAGGAGCATGAAGACAAACTATTATTCTCTAACATCAACCATAGTAGAATAGAATGGAAAGCTTCAACACAAATGAAAGAGAACAAATTTTTTTCCTAAAGCACTCTGTGTAGTACTCCTCTCCTTTCTCTTCCGTGTAGCTAGTGCAGTGTGACATTTGAACCCCAAGCAAGACTTGGAAATGGAAAGATGATAAGGAATTTTGAGTATGATATTGCAGGAAATAAATATCTTAAGACATATTTAATGCCTACTTTTTAAAAATGCTGCAGTATAAAACATTTATTTGTTCATCCCTGAGAGGTCTGGGCAAAATATATAGATATATTATATAATATATTATTATTATATATTTTATATATGTTCATTAATTTACTTATTAATATTATCCTGTGTACATGGTAATTTAGGTACCAAGGAACCTAAAGCTGAAAATATCTAATGGATAAGCTCGTTATAGTCAGGCAGATGCTAAAACGGCTGTGAGTGATCCCCACCTATTGGTATTCATGCCCTTACGTAGTACCTTGCCCTTACCGTGGTCTCCGGGTTTAAGGACTTGTTTCAAATAACAGAAAACAATAAAAGTTATATAGAATGTCACTCCATCGATAGATTACAAGAAAACTGTGCCTTCTCTCACAGGCACACTATAATCTATCTCACTCTGTCTTGGGTCACCTGCCCTAGGAGACTCCAACTACCAAAGAAGACCACTAGGTCAGGAATTAAGACCTGGCAACAAACATATGGTGAAGTTGGAAATGAGTCTTTCCTGAAGTTGAGCCTTCAGAAGAAAGGATCATTTGTTAACAGGTAAAATAGGAAAGAAGAAATATCTATGACTGGCCAGTGGCCTGGAAGAATTAGCCAATCACATCATTTTCTGGGGTTTACAGCCTCAGCCCATAGCTTGACTGCAATCATATGACAGAACTGTAACAGAGGCACTCACCTAGGCCATGCCCAGATTCCTGACACACAGAAACAGGAAAATGATAAATATGTGCTAAGCTGCTAGGTTTCGGGGTAATTTATTACACGGCAATAATATCCAGTACACCATGGTTTTATATATCTTCTCCAAAAATATTACCTTAGTTCTAGGCTCTCAAAATATTTTGTTAAATGAAAGAAATGAGGAGAAAACGAGTGGAATAAGATAAAAATACAGAAAGCAAATCTAAAATACACAAAAATCTTAATGTATGATGTCTCTAAATTGACACTTTTGTCAGGTAATGAATTCTTCACTTTTTAAGCCATATTTTGTCAAGATACACTCCAAAATTCCTTTTATATATACAAATTAGGGAGAAATGTTAAAATTCTATCTTGACATGGAATAATTTGTTGTAACTTTCAAACCTTTATTCTTGAAATGGAAAATTCGACATTCTCTTTATTTAATGTTTGCTTGAAAGCAAATAGTTTGCTTTGTTATGGAGAATTGGATGATGCTGTCACACTTTTGTGCAAACAACTTGTTTTTCTGGCACCATTGTGCACAGTGAACATTCCTGGAGTAGCTATGATTTTCAGGGAGGTTAACCAAATGGTTTATTCTACTTATTTATACAAATTTTCTTCCAGGACAAAAAAAGTTGCAGCTACTATGTTAAATGCCATTTCATTTATGTATATAAAAGCTTCTATATGAAAAGCTCTAAGTTTTTCTTAGACCAAGGGTAAAATAAAGATGATCGCATACAAACAGACCTAGGAGCAAGCTAAAATTGATACCAGAAATTGAATGTTAAAATCCTTTATTTTTCTTTTCAAACTGTTTGCTGAGTTTACATAAAAAGTTTCCATTAATAATCATAAAATTGGTGTTAGGTGCCCAATCAATATCTGTGATTATTATATATTCACCTATACTGAGAAATATGTCATTTAGATAATGTTTCATTCTTTATTGTGACATCAGTTCTTCAAAATGGCAGTGACAGGAAATGACAATTATAAATCTTAGCTCGGGTTATTATTTTTGTATTACTGTTGCTCTCTAAAGTCATAGCAACTCCTGAAGATGACAGTCAAACCAAGTATTAGAGTTGTGGCAGAAGTGCTTTGGAGACATCATCCTGTGTACGATACATCCTAGCCATTATAGACATGCCACCTTTCACTTAGAAATGCAACCCCAGAAAATGATGTGATTGGCTAATTCTTCCAGGCCACTGGCCAGTCATAGATATTTCTTCTTTCCTATTTTACCTGTTAACAAATGATCTAGATCCAGGGTCAGAAAGCTTTAGAGTTATGTAGCTGTTTAACAGTTGAGTCATGAATAACCAAATGAAATTAAATAAGTGTTGAGAGAAAAAGTTAATAATTCCCTTAGCCGAGTATTTTAGTCAATTACTTTTGTCTCATGATAAAACGCAAATAGATTCTACAATATCCATGGGCATTTGAAATATTTCCAAATGTTGCATAATGCTTTGATAGGATCGACAGTAATGAAGAGACATTAAAGTAAAATTAATTGTTTTCCTGTCACATTTTTGGCGATTGCAAAAAAAAAAAAAAAAAAAAAAAAAAATGAATTAGGCAAGCCCATTCCTAAGTAAGAAATAGGTGAAATAGCTAATGTATGTAACCCAAAGCAGTTGTTTAACCTCAAATGAGATTCAATTCACATATTGTTTCTTAATCTATTTAATTGTTTCATTTCTTTGAAGTTTAAGCTCCTTTAATAATAAAAGTTAGTTATATTAGATTAAACCTGGCATTTCTAGACCCTTTCTACTAAGAAAAGGAATGAAAAGCTTATTTTTTCTGAACATATGGAATCATCACATTAGCTTAGTAATGTCCATTTTATGTATAATATTTCAGAAGAAAATAACCAAAATAAGTTTCAATATAACATGCTTTCATTTTGCTAGTATTTATTTAACAGAAGTTTAATTTTAGTGATACATAATACAAAGAAATGTTCTGATATCAGCAGTTCTGATTCATAATGAAAGCATTATAAATTATAAGGAATCACATTTTTCTGTCTACAGTTTAATATATTATTTAAAATATCCACCAAATGTTCTTTCAGTCCTTGATGTAAGTTAAGATTTATTAATTTTATCAGTAACCCACCAAGGAATTATATATTAATAAAAGATCAATAAAAATCTATTAAAAATGGCTCCCAAATAGACATCAGTCAAACTAATATGAACCTACCTAAGGCTCAGAGATGCCCTCAGTTACATGACTTATTTCTCCAAATTATTTAAAACCCTCTCAAGGCCCACATGATGAAACAAGTCCAATGACATCTCCATTTGTCTGCCCTATACATATACTCTCTGAGAATCCTATGCAGGTGAGGTTTCACAAAGCAAAGGGGAGATTGTCTGATAAATGCTACAGAGGAAAGCAACAGGCCATTGTAGATATTACCTTTTGCTTCCATTCAGATTCACTGTTTTGAATGGTCTGTTATTGTCCTTTGGACAATGCTAGCTCACTAAACACAGCTGCCTTCCTTGTTGAGATTAACAACACAGCTCACTAATCACCTTTGAAATGAAGGTAATATTAATTGTAATGATAGAAACAATTTTATTGAATGTTTTTATGTGCCAGGCATGATTATAAGTATAGCACCTATTTTATCTCACCTTGCCTAATACCAGATGATTTAGAACAAGTAAGTACTTCTCCTGAATTATGTTAATAATATATTCATTCAGACTCCCTGTTAGTTTCTAGTGCTGCTATAACAAAACACCACAGATTGAGTGGCTTAAACAATAGAAATTAATTTTCTCATAATGCTTGAGGCTAGAAGTCCAAGATCAAGATATTGGCAGGCTTAATTTGTTCTGATGTCTCTCTTGTTGTCCCGGAAATATCCAATATCCATTTTCTTGCTGTAACCTCACATGGTGGTCCCTTGGTCTGTGCATGCTCAGACCTGGTGTCTCTCTGTGTGCTAATATCTTCTTATAAGGACACCAGTCATACCAGTTTAAAGCTGATCCTAACAACATGATTTTAACTTAATTACTTATTCAAAGGCCTTTTCTCCAAATGAAAGTCATATTCTGAGGTACTGGAGTTAGGGTCTCCACATGCAAATTTTTGAGGGAATGCAATTCAGCCCATAACACTCCCAAGTCTACATACACATACATCAGAATTTATCTTACTCTCCTGCAGGAACGGAAGACAGTGAGTATCTAGTATTCCATACTGCAGTTTAAGACTTTCCTTTTTTGATCCTGTAAACAAATAGGATAAGTTTTATTAAACATTTGTGCTTCAACAATGAAAACTTTCTTTAAGAAACATAGTTAGGCCGGGCAGGGTGGCTCACGCCTGTAATCCCAGCACTTTGGGAGGCTGAGGCGGGCGGATCATGAGGTCAGATGATCGAGACCATCCTGGCTAACACGGTGAAACCCTGTCTCTACCAAAATACGAAAAATTAGCCGAGCATGGTGGCGGGCGCCTGTAGTCCCAGCTATTCAGGAGGCTGAGGCAGGAGAATGGCATGAACCTGGGAGATGGAGCTTGCAGTGAGCCGAGATAGCGCCACTGCACTCCAGCCTGGGCTACAGAGCCAGACTCCTTCTCAAAAAAAAAAAAAAAAGAAAAAGAAAAAGAAAAAAGAAACATAGTTAAACATACTTCACAAATATAGTTCATCCTGGAAGCAGGTGGATGTCAGAAATATCAGTATGTCTCAGTGGGCTATTCTTTCTGACAAGGATATGACCAAGACATATATCACTAGCAGTTCAGTTTTCTACACTTGTGTATATAATTTTTATATCATTAACTAAACATTATAAATGTATGAAGATGGTGAGAATTATGAAATTAATGGCATTGAAGCAACGAAAAACTACTGAGTTGCAATTTAGGTGCTTTCTTTATTTATTAAACCAAAACAAATTACCGAGAATATTTAAAGGATTAAATACTTTAAAATCAGGAATATGACTCTAGAGTAAACTTAATAATATTGATCAAATCTCATCTGAAAAATTTTCTAATCTGAAAGAGAAAGTGAGAAAAAGATTCATGCATTCTGTTGTCGATTTCACATTGTACAAATTGTGTTGAATACTGTTGCTTTATAGTAAATATATCTATATATATTTTAATAGGTTATATTTTTAGAGCAGTTCAGTTTCACAGCAAATTTGAGCAGAAGTTACAGAGATTTCCTATATACCCATATATACCCAACACATGTATAGCCTTCACAATTATCAGAGTCTTCCACTAGAATGATACATGTGTTACAATTGACTAATCAACATTGACATGTCATTATACAAAGTCCGTAGTTTACATTAGGGTTCAATCATGGTATTGTACATTCTATGGGTTTTGAAAAATGTGCAATGACATGTACCTACCATAACAGTATCATGCAGAATAGTTTCATTAGCTCGAAAATCCTCTATGCTCCATCTATTTATCCTTCCCCTAACCCTTAACCACTGATCTTTTAACTGTCTCCATAATTTTACATTTTCCAGTATGTCATAGAGTTGTAGTCACAGGGTATGTGTTCTTTTCAGATTAGCTGCTTTTACTTAGTAACATGAATTTAAGTTCGATTTTTTTCTCTTTCTCAATGCTTCAAAATATGTCACTCGACATACTTTTTGCGTACATAGTTTTTGAAGAGAAGTTGGATGCTATGTTTATTTTTGCTCCTCTATGGGTAAGGTGTTTTTTCCTCTGGCTTTCATTATGGTTTTCTTTATTTTTGGTTTTGTGTAATTTGAAATGACATGCCTAGTTGTAGTTTTCTTGGCATTTATCCACCCTGAGATTCTCTGAGCTTTTTTGATCTGTGGTTTGGTGTCTCATATTATATGGGGGAAATTTTCAGTCATAATTGTTCCAATTTTTTTATGTTACTTTCTCTCTTCTAATATTTTCATTATGTGTATATTATACCTTCTGTAGTTGTTCCATGTAACATATAGAAAGCATGAAACAAGAAATCAGGTGAGGGATAAGTCTTTGTTATGTAGATTTGAGGTCATCCACCTGAATGGACAATGTGGTGTGCATCCAAATTCTATTTTCAGAGTAAAACGTTAATACCTCCAGCTTCTGAGGCTATTGACAACTAAGAGATTATAGAAAAATGACCTCAGTCACAGATTGCCTTTGGCTAAAGAGAACTGCCATACACAGGGTCATAGCTTCTTCTCTGGAGCATATAAAATAAAATGACTGGTTAATGAATTTGCCTAGGCTGTGGGGTTTGGGGATGTTTTTGGTGAGGTGGAGAAAAGATAAAGGTGGTGCCAAAGGCCTGGCTCCACTTTCCACATTGAGAGACAATCCTAAACAATTATCTTTGCTAGAGCCATATAGAATGCGGATGTCTTTGTGAAATCTATGCTACAGCCCAACTTCTCATTCTGTCCAAACTTAATTTTTACTCTTCCCCCATGAGTTTTGATCTCAAGACCCTCCCATAATAAATGCCTAAAAGTATATCTCAGTCTCAAAGTCTGATTTCACCTGAATCTAGCATGCACCAAATAATGATGAAAATAGAGACTACAAAGGTAAGAATTTTCTGAGAGAGAAAAAAAATTAGAAAATCAAGCAAAGAGTCTGGAGTAAGGCAGAAAAAGTAACAGTTGGAAAAAAGAGACTAATCTGGTAGGTGCCATGTCTAGAAATTTCAAAAGAAGAATATTTTAAAACATTTGGCCAGTAAACATAAATAAACCAGATATTAGTATCCATAAAGGAGTGAATAGGGTAGAAATCAGATGTTAGTAATTCATAATGAATGAAGAGATTCAATAATATCAGGAAAATAAAGCAGGTAGTTTCAAAATTGGTTGTTATTAGGAAAAGGGAGCCCCAGGAATATTTTTAAATGGTAGGAGGATAGCCTGTAAAGAGAGGTGGTGGATCTGCAAGTAAAAATAAGGTAATGTTTAAAGGGAAATCCCAGGGGCGGTTATTAGAAATGAGTTTCAGAGTACAGGAAAAATACTGGATTTAAACAACAAGGAAGACTTCTGGGTTTTTGCTCAGGGAAGTAGAGAGCTTGAAAATTCATTAGTTTCATCCTTGCTTCAAAAAAAAAAAAAATATCTGAGTAAAATGCAAGTTCATGATGTTTTTAGAAACTTTCAGAGAGCTGCAATTGTAGGACAAACAAGTAACCCAAAATCGTAGGAGTGCAGGCACCTACAGGCCAAGATTACATGCAAATGATTGGAAGAGATATCTCTGTACACTGATTTTTAAAAGATAACATATTGAGAAAGGCTGAGCGTAAGCTGATGGGAGAGTGTAAAGTCCCTGTGAACCAAATATAAGGAGCAGGTCAAACCCTTTTCCCCCACAAACCTTTCCAGTTTCTCACCAGGAAACCTAAGGAGAATCCTGGGAAAAATTGCCTCTAGATACAGACCAGGTGAATAAACAGAAGCCATCACAAGATGTGCATGAAACTGTCCAGACCTTTCTCCCTTTTCTCTTTCATGGGATAAACTTCTTAATCTGTGATGAAAAAGCAACTAAAAAAAAACCTCACCTTTAGGATATTGCTGATAATTCATTTGCATTCAGTGCATAAGAACAGAGGGAAAAAACAAAATAAAAGTTCCCTACTGGGAGAGGGATTAGAGCATGTGATGGGCCCCAAACTAAAGGTGGAGGAGGAGGAGGGGTACTTGTGAATTTTATACACCTGAGATGCAGGAAATGCAATCCCTTTCTAAAATTTGAGGCTTAATCATAGCACTGGAGCATAATTCAATAATAGGATCCTACAAAGTGGAATATAAACAATATCTATCATATTTATTACTGTTTTATATTTGTTGGCCTTGTTTTTTGTTCTTATTTTTGTCTTTCACTCTTTGTCTGTCTTTTATGGTTTTAGTTGAGTAATTTTGTATGATTTTATTTTCTCTTCCTTTTTACATATCAGTTGTATTTTTTTCTTTCTTTTACCTTTTTTTTGTAGTTACTCTAGAGTTTGCAATATAGATTTACAACTAAAACAAGTTAACTTTCAAAAAACATTATACCATTTCACAGGAAGTATGAATACCTTATAGTAACAAAATTTTATCTGTTTATTTTGTTTTTGTGGTTTAAATATCATAACCCTAGGTGTGTATGTGTGTATGTGTATGTGTATGTGTATGTGTATGCATGTATGTATACATGTAAATGCATCCAGAATAAAAAGACGCATCACAGGCAGAGAAAAAACAAATGATAATCAATAGAGCAGAATTCTTGTCTTATACCAAAAGGAAATGGTGTAGAATCTTTAAAATATTAAAAGAAAAACGTCTCTCAAACCAGAATTCTGTACTCAACAAAAACAGTTTTCAAAAATACAGGAAAAACAAAGAATTTCTGAAACAACAATGAAGAATTTATCACCAGCAGACATATGCTACAAGATGCTTAAAAGAAGTTCTGGAAAAATGCATGTACCAGAGAGAAGCTAATCAACACAAGGAAATAAAGATATGTATAAATGTAATAAAAACATTAAAAATAATATTCCTTTTTATTTTTAATTATCCTTAAAAACTAAAGTGAAAATGGTAGCAATATATTTTGTGTTTATAGCATAAAATGCATGGCAACAATAGTGCAAAAATGGTAGGGTAGATTGTGAATATAATTTGTAAAGTTCTTACATAGCATGTGAAGAAATAAAAAAATAATTGAAGGTAGCATCTCATTAATTAAAGATGTGTCTTATAAACACAGGTGTATACAAAACATAATATAAATAAGCTGAGTGAATATAAATCTGAATAACAGAAAAGTATCTAACTAAATCTAGAGAAAGCAAACCAAGAAGGAAAAAGAAACAAAAGGCAAAGAGAATAACTAGGATACAGATAGCAAAATATACCTTTAATCCAAATATATCAATAATTACCCTATTAATTATTTTTCACATTGCTATAAAGAAATACCTGAGACTGGGTAATCCACAAAAAAAGAGGTTTAATTGGTCCATGGTTCCACAGACTGTACAGGAAGCTTGATGCTGGTATATACTCATCTTCTGGGGAGGCCTCAGGAAACTTACAATCATGGTGTAATGCAAAGAAGGAGCAAGTGTCTCACATGGCAGGAGTAGGAGCAAGAGACAGGGGAGAGGTGCTACACACTTTAACAAACAGATCTCCTGAGAACTCACTCATTATCATGATAACAGCACCAAGAAGATGGTGTTAAATCATTCATGAGAAATCCACTCCCATGATTCAATCACCTCCCATCAGATTCTGCCTCCAATACTGGGGATTACAATTTGACATGAGACTTGGGTCGGGACACAGACCTAAACCATATCAATTACTTAAATGTAAATTATCTAAAGACATGAATTAAACCTGTTAGTTGGGATAAATAAACAATATTCAATTATATACTGACTATAAAAAGTCTACTTTATTCTTATTTATTTTATTCATTTATTTATTTTTATTTCAGTAGGTTTTTGGGAACAAGTGGTGTTTTGTTACATAAATAAGTTCTTCAGTGGTGATTTCCGAGATTTTGGTGTGCCCATTACCCGAGAAGTGTACACCGTACCCAGTGTGTAGTCTTTTATTCCTCACCCCACTCCCAACCTTCCCTCTGAGTCTGTCTCCAAAGTCCATCGTATCATTCTTACGCCTTTGTGTCCTTGTAGCTTAGCTCCCACTTTTAAGTGAGAATATACAATGTTTGTTTTTTCATTCCTGAGTTACTTCACTTAGAATAATGGTCTCCAACTGCAAGTCAAAGTCAATCCAGGTTGCTAGGAATGCTATTACTTGATTCCTTTTTATAGTTGCGCTTTTTTTTTTAATTTATTTTTATTTTTATTTTTTAACTATGGCCATTCTTGCAGGAGCAAGGTGGTATTACATTGCGGTTTTGATTTGCATTTTCCTGATAATTAGTGATTTTAAGCACTTTTTCAAGTTTGTTGGCCATTTGTATATCTTCCTTTGAGAATTGTCTGTTCATGTCCTTAGCCCACTTTTTGATTGGGTTATTTGTTGCTTTCTTACTGATTTGTTTGAGTTCCTCGTAAATTCTGGATATTAGTTATTTCCAGAGGGATATAATTAGAGGGATAGATTGTGAAAATTTTCTCCCAGTCTGTGGGTGACCTGTTTACTTTGCTGACTATTTCTTTGGCTGTGCAGAAGCTTTTTAATTTAATTAAGCCCCATCTATTTATCTTTGTTTTTGTTGCATTTGCTTTTGAGTTCTTGGTCATGAAGTTTTTGCCTACGCTAATGCCTAGAAGGGTATTTTCAGTGTTCTCTTCTATAATAGAATGTTTATGGTTTCATTCTTCAATTTAAGTCTTTGATCCACCTTGAATTGATTTTTGTATAAGGTGAGAGATAAAGGTCTAGTTTCATTCTTCTAACTGGGCTTGCCAATTATCACAGCATCATTTGTTGGATAGGGTGTCATTTCCCCACTTTATGTTTTTGTCAATTGGCTGTAAGCATTTGAATTTATTTCTGGGTTCTCTATTCTCTTCCCTTAGTCTATGTGTCTACTTTTATATCAGTACCATGCTGTTTTGGTGACTATGGCCTTATAGTATAGTTTAAATTCAGGGAAGGTGATGTCTCTAGATTTGTTCTTTTTGCTTAGTCTTGCTTTGGCTATGTGGGCTCTTTTTGGGTTCCATGCGAATTATAGGACTATTTTTTCTAGTTCTGTACAGAATGATGATGGTATTTTTATTGGAATTGTGTGGAATTTGTAGATTGCTTTTGGAAGTATGGTCATTATCATTATCACAACATTGATTATATCCATCCATGAGCATGGGATATGTTTCCATATGTTTGCTTCATCTATGATTTCTTTCAGCAGTTTTTATTTTTATTTTTTGTAGTTTTCCTTGTATAGGTCTTTCACTTCCTTGGTTAGGTATATTGCTAAGTATTTTATTTCACTTTATTTTATTATTTTATTTTTAGCTATTGTGAAAGGGATTGGGTTCTTGGTTTGATTCTCAGCTTGATTGCTGTTTGTGTATAGCAGAGCTACTGATTTGTTTGCATTGAATTTGTATCCTGAAACTTTACTGAATTCAGTTTTCCCATCTAGAAGCTTTATAGATGAGTCTTTAGAATTTTCTAGGTATACATCATATCATTAGTGAACAGTGACAGTTTGACTTCTTCGTTAGTGATTTGGATGCCATTTCTTTCTCTTGTCTGAAGGCTCTGGCTACACTTCCAGTACTATGTTGAATAGACGTGGTAAAACTGGGCATCTTTGTCTGTTCCAGTTCTCAGGGGGAATGCTATTAACTTTTCCCTATTCAGTATAACGTTGGTTGTAGGTTTGTCATAGATGGCTTTTTTTACCTTAAGGTATGTCCCTTCTTGCCAATTTTGCTGACCGTTTTAATCATAAAGGGATGCTGTATTTTGTCAAATGCTTTTCCTACATCTATTGAGATCATTATATGATTTTTGCTTTTAATTCTGTTTATGTGATATTTCACATTTGTTGACTTGTGTATGTTGAACTATCCCTGCATCCCTGGTATGAAACACACTTGATCATGGCAAATTACCTTTCTACTATGTTATTGGATTTGATTAGATAGCATTTTGTAGAGGATTTTTCATCTATGTTTATCAGGGATAATGGTCTGTAGTTTTTGTTTGTTTGTTTGTTTGTTTGCTATGACCTTTCTTGATTTTAGTATAGGAATAATAATGGCTTCATAGAATTACTTAAGGAGGATTCTTTATCTTTTATAATAGTTTCAATAGGGTTGGTACCAAATCTTCTTTGAATGTCTGATAGAAATCAGCTCTGAATCCATCTGGTCCTGGATTTTTTTTTTTTTTGGCAATTTTTAAATTATCCTTTCAATCTTGTGGCTTGTTATTGGTCTGTTTACAGTTTCTATTTATTCCTGGTTTATTCTACAAGGGTTGCATATTTCCAGGAATTTATCCATCTTCTCTAGGTTTGCTAGTTTGTGGGTATAAAGGTGTTCATAGTAGCCTTGAATAATCTTTTGTAGTTCTGTAGTATCAGATGTACTATCTCCAGTTTTATTTCTAATCAAGCTTATTTGGATCTTCTATCTTCTTGGTTAATCTCACTAATGGTCTATCAATTTTTTTTTTATCTTTTCAAAGATGCAGATTTTTGTTTCATTGATCTTTTATATATATATATTTTTTCATTTTTCTTTAGTTATGCTCGATATTCATTATTTATTTCCCTCTGCTGGGTTTGGGTTCGTTTAATTCTTGTTTCTCTAGTTCCTTGAAGTATGACCTTAGATTGTCTATGTGTGTTCTTTCAGACTTTTTGATGTAGGCATTTAATGCCATGAACTTTCCTCTTAGCAACACTTTTGTTGTATCCAAAAGGTTTTGACAGGCTGTGTCACTATTATCATTCAGTCCAAAGATTTTTGAAATTCCCATCTTGATTTCTACTATTTTTTTTTTCTTTTTCTTTTTCTTTTTTTTTTTTGAGATGAAGTTTTGCTCTGCCTTCCAGGTTGGAGTGCAATGGCAAGATCTTGGCTCACTGCAAACTCCGCCGCCTGAATTTAAGCAATTCTCCTGTCTCAGTCTCCCAAGAGCTGAAATTACAGGCATGTGCCACAATGCCCCACTATGTTTTTGTATTTTTAGTAGAGACAGGGTTTCACCATGTTGGCTAGGCTGATCTTAAACTCCTGACCTCAAGTGATCCACATGCCTCAGTCTCCCAAAGTGCTAGGATTACAGGCCTGAGCCACCATACTCCAGCCTTGATTTCATTTTTGACTTAACTGTTACTCGGGAGTGGGTTATTTAATTTTCATGTGTTCATGTGGTTTTGAGGGTTCCCCTTGGAGCTGATTTCCAATTTTATCCCACTGTGGTCTGAGAGAGTACTTGATATAATTTTGATATTCTTAAATTTATTGAGACTTCTATTGTGGCCTATGATACAGTCTATCCTGGATAATGTTTCATGTAATGAGGAACAGAATGTATATTCTACAGTTGTTGGATGGAATGTTCTGTAAGTGTCTGTTAAGTCCATTTCTTCTAGAGTATAGTTTAAGTCCATTGTTTCTTTGTTGATGACTTGATGACTTATGTAGTGCTGTCAGTGGAGTACTGACCATCCCCCACTATTATTGTGTTGCTGTCTCTCTCATTCCTTAGGTCTAGTAGTAATTGTTTTATAAATTTGGGAGCTCCAGCATTAGGTGCATATACATTTAGGATTGTGAAAATTTCTTGTTGAACTGCATATTTTATCATTATGTAATGTCCCTTTTTTTCTTTTTTAACAGGTGTTGCTTTACAGTCTGTTTTATCTGACATAAGAATAGCTACTCCTGCTCACTATTGGTGTCCATTTGCATGGAAAATATTTTTTCACCCCTTTACCTTAAGTTTATGTGAGTCTTTATGTGTCAAGCTTGTCTCTTGAAGACAGGAGATACTTGGTTGATGATGGCTTATCCATTCTGTCGTTCTATATCTTTTAAGTGGAGTATTTAAGCCATTTACATTAACCATTAGTATTGAGATGCATTGTGTTATCTGTTGCCTGAATACCTTGTCCTTTTTTATTGTATTGTTATTTTACAGGCCCTGTGAGATTTATGCTTTAGGAAGGTTCAATTTTGGTGTGTTTATGAAGTTTATTTATTTATTTATTTAACATTTAGAACTTCTTTTAGTAGTTCTTTTAATGCTAGCTTGGTAGTGGCAGATTCTCAGGATTTGTCTGAAAATACTTTATCTTTCTTTCATTTATGAAGGTTAGTTTTGCTAGATACAAAATTCTTTGCTGTTAACTGTTTTGTTTAAAGAGGCTATGTGTAAGACCCCAATCCCTTATAGCTTTTGGGATTTCTGCTGACAAATCTGTTGTTAATCTGGTAGGTTTTCCTTTATAAGTTACCTGAGGCTTTCACCTCACAGCTCTTAAGATTCTTTTCTTCATCTAGATTTTAGATAACCTGATGACTATGTGCCTAGGTGATTATCTTTTTGTAATGGATTTCTCAGTTGTTCTTCGAATTTCTTGTATTTGGATATGTAGATCTCTAGCAAGGCTAGGGAAGTTTTTCATGAATATTTTCTCAGATAAGTTTTCCAAACTTTTGATTGCTCTTCTTCCTTGGCAACACAAATTATTCTTAGGTTCGGTTGCTTAACAGAATCCCAAACTTCATGGAGGCTTTGTTCATTTATTTTAAATTTTTTTCTTTGTCTTTGTCTGATTGGGTTAATTCCAAAGTCTTGTCTTAGAGGTCTGAAAGTTTTTTTCTACTTGTTCAATTCTTCTGTCAAAACTTTCCAGAGTATTTTACATTTCTCTAATTGTGTGTTTTACTTCCAGAAGATGTGATTGCTTTTTATTTATGCTATATTTTTCTCTGGAGAATTTTTAGTCCATTTTTTTTTTAATTTCTTTAAGTTGGTTTTCACCTTTTTCTGGTGCCTCCTTGAATAGCTTAATAATCGACCTTCTGAATTCTTTTTCTGGCAATTCAGAGATTTATTATTGGTTTGGATCCATCACTGGTGAGCTAGTGGAATCTTTTGGGAGTGGTTGAAGAATCTTGTTCTGTCATATTACCAGAATTGTTTAACTAGTTCTTTCTCATTTGGGTAGACTATGTCAGAGGAAAGATCTGTGGCTCAAGGGATATTGTTCAGGTAATTTTATCAATGGGATGATCCCTTGATGTGGTACTGTCCCCCTTTCCCTAGCGATGTGGCTTCCTGAGGGCTGGACTGCAGTGATTGTTATTGGTCTTCTGGGTTTAGCCATCCAGCAGAGCTACTAGGCTCTTGGCTGGTACTGAGGAGTGTCTGCAAAAAGTCCTGTGATATGATGCCTCTTCAGGTCTCTCAGTCATGGATACCAGCACCTGCTCTGGTGGAGGTAGCAGCAGAGTAAACCGGACTAAGGGTGATTCCTTGGTTTTCTGGAATCCTGTGAAGCAGTGAAGTTGTCATGTGAACAGACTCAGGACCACTGGTTAGCCAGGATGTTACACGTGGTAAAATTAGATGTTTTCTCTTTTCTTGGAGCAGGGTTTGTTCTTTTACGAGTTTTGTAACGACTTGAGTTGATTGGTCTCCAGCCAGGAGGTGGCACTTTCAAGAAAGCATGAGCTGTGGTAGTATAGGGGGTATACAAACTTGCCCTAAGGTCACCTGGATAAGTATTCGCGTTTCTCATGTGATGGGTGAGGTCATAGAGCTCCCAGGAGATTATGTCTTTTGTCTTTGGCTACCTGGGCAGGTAAAGAAAGACCATCGGGTGGGGGCAGTGTTAGGTGTGTCTGAGCTAAGACTCCTTTTGGGCAGGGCTTGCTGCAGCTGCTGTGGGGATGGGAGTGAGTTCTGAGGCCAATGAAGTTGTGTTCCCAGCAGGATTATGGCTGCCTCTGTTGCATCATACTGGTTGCTAGGAAAATGTGGGAAAGCTGGCAGAGACGGACTTTACCCTGCTCCCATGCAGCCAGTCTGTCTCACTCCCACCATGCCTCCCCAGTAGCACCAAGTTTACATCCAGACAGCTGATGAGGAGGGCTGAGATCTTACCGCAGGCTACAAGTCTCTCTGCTGAGAAAGTAAGCAGGACTCTCAGGCCCTGCCCCTTCCTGCCTGCCTGCACTTCCTATTTGCATGCCTGCCCTCACTTCCCCCATGCCAATTCTGCCCTGGAAAATTTGTGCTGGGTCAAACTATTACAAAGCTCAGATGGAAGCTTTATTTTACCTGTAGTCTTTCTACTGACAATTCCACTGTCAGTCCTCCCCAAGGATCTCTGTGACATAAAGTCAGGAATGGCTTCCCTAGGCATCCCTGGGGACCAGGAGTGCCTACAGGGCTCTTCCTGCTGCTTTTACTTTTATATTTTGCTCAGCTCTCTAAATTTGTTTCAACCCTACATATGGTTAAATCCTTCTCCCATGATCTGAATTTTCAGGTTCCCCAGTGAGGATGTGTGTTCAGAAGTGAACTTTCCCCATGTTTCACACTTTGAGCACTCATAGTTTTTTAACTGTCACACAGAGTTTACAGTGGCAAGTGGCTTCTTTCAAAGGATCTGTGAATTACTTCAGTTTTTCTGATATGTTCCTGCAGTAGTTCTTGGAGCAAAAGTTTATGATACAAGCCTTCATGTGCTGTTCTGCCTGTCTGAGTGGGAGCTGCAAGTTAGCCCTGCCTCTCAACCACCATTTTTCCCCTCCAAGAAGTCTACTTTAAATATAAAGCCTTAACTCTGTTGTGTTGGATTAGAATCAGAGTAAATTCATGCTTTGACAGATAGATACATATGTACAATTACATAGATCCATATTTATGTGTGTGTACGCATGGATTAGTATGCATGCAGATATTTGTGAGCTCTGTTCATCTAGAGGGCCTGAAAAAAATGACACAGTTGCCACAAGCATACTGACACCTATATCTTGGCTTCCAAACATTATTCTCCAATATAAATAACCAGATCTCCTTTGTGAAGTGTTTGATACCAGACTATGAGCAGGCAAAATGCAAGATGAAACCTGGAATATTATGTGGCATCAGGAATAAATATATGCACAGTAAAGGATGAGAGCATGTGAAAAAGGCACAGAAGCTATTCTGAAAGAGTATCTATTAGCTAAAGGTAGAATAATTTCGACAACACAATAAATCATAAAAGTATTGGATTAAATTCCATAAAATAAATGTCCATGAGATCATAGTGATATCAATAAACTTTTTAATAAATAAATAAATGGGGGATATGGGAGAGTAATTCCTTACAGAAAAATTTCAATGGTTAAATCTAGAATGAATAAGGGAAATATAAAACCATCATTAGAAAACCACCGTATTAATTGTTGTAGGCAAGGTCCAGCTATGAATATTAATATTTATGGTGAAAATTTGAAGAGAAACAGGATGTTTGCACAGTCTCAAAGTATCTCACTCAACATAATTATTAATTACAGACAAATCTAGTAACT
This sequence comes from Macaca mulatta, assembly GCF_049350105.2. Classification (NCBI taxonomy): domain Eukaryota; kingdom Metazoa; phylum Chordata; class Mammalia; order Primates; family Cercopithecidae; genus Macaca; species Macaca mulatta. Next base: position 122,702,503 of record NC_133409.1, on the reverse strand, counting down.
GCACAGTAGAGAAACTGAGTTGACATTATCTTAACCAACTAATCAAAGTTAACATCACCAGTGTTATGATATATTAACTTCATGTACTCTTGGTATAGCACTGTTAGAATGGCATAACTCTTCTGTGGTGTACCTGTCAAAAATTCACAATCTCAACCTAATCGTGAAAGTACATCAGACAAACCCAAACTGAGGACATCTGTAAAATAATTGGCCAGTTCTCTTTAAAAGCATGAAAGCAAGGAAAGACTGAGGAATGTACAAAGATTAAAGGATACTAAGGAGACATGACAACTAAAGACATGACCTGCATCAGATTCTCAAACAGAAAATGATGTTGATAGAGAAGATGGGCAAAACCTGCTAAAGATCTATAGTTTCTTCAGTATGGTTGTACCAATATTAACTCCTCTATTAATTTTCCCACAGTCATGTGGAATGTTAACATTGGGGGATGCTGGGTGAAGGCTGTAAGGCAGCTGTCTGCAAAACTCATGCAATTTTTCTGTAAGTCTGGAATTATTCCAATATTAGAAGTTTAAAGAAATCCCTAAAAAAAGTAGTAAAAATTTCATTAGACTGAAAAGTATAAAAAATAGCATTTACAAAATAATTTAAACTGAGTATTTTTAAGAAGCTTCTTGGAGACTCTGACCTATAGGCAGCTGAGAGCTAACCGGTTAACTATCTGTAACACAAGACTCCTCACCAAAATTACCTTCAATTTCTATTGAAGACCACACAGAATCACTCTAAGAACTAATGGAATTCTACAATAAGCATGAACCTGGCCCGCAACAACATATTCTCCTTCATAATCACCATCCTGTCCTTCAAAATCTCCAAAGTCATATCTCATTATTTCCTGCTTGCTATTCCATGATTTTTGACTTGCTTTTATTGCTACTTTATATATACTATCTTTTTCATCTCACAGTTTATGCTTCACTTCCCACTCCAAATACATAAGCATTGGCTTCGGTTTGACTTCTCACTCCACTACTTTTCCTCTGCCACAGGTCATACAGTAGGGGAAACTTGAAATGACAATAAAGTATATAAGCTCATACCACTACAAATCAAAGTAGTTATCTTATGCTATGGTGATTTGGAAATCTGAGAAATTGAGATAAACTTTAAGGTGAAGTTTTAGGCTAAAGAAGAACAAAACAAATAAAAAACAACAAAAAAAGGAGAAAGAAAATGTACAGATGATAAGATTTGGTAATAGCATCAGAGAATGGTACAATCTTCTCATTTCACAAAGGAGTATTTAGAAACCTAGAAACTTTCACAAGGTCACATAGAAACTAGACTCCAAGTCTTTTTACTACTAAATCGGTTTCCCACTGCCTATCACACACTAGCTCAGTGCGATGAAGAAAATGACCATCATGTGAGATATCAAGTAGAAAATTAATAATAACTTAAAAAGTAGATTATAAAAAGATTTGAATGTCAGGCTTAAAACTTCGTATTGAATTTTACTCAAGTAATAATTCAGTTTTGTAATCATAGTTTTTAATATCCAAGAATCTCAAACACACTTTTCTCTGGGTCCCAGATTTTTGTATCTCTTAAGTGGCAATAGCAATCAATATCTAGGTATGGTTTATTTTGTATATAGTAAATCTGTATATAAGTTTCCAATGAATGTCAGCCATTATTATTATTATTATTTTATGGTTTCTATAATATTTTAATGTTACCTGTTAATGTTTAATGTTTAATGAAAGGGTAAGTTTTAGTTGTCTTCCATTCTCTATTTCATTCATAAGTTTTATGTTTTACTACTTACTATTTTTTGTGAGTGTTTAAGAAAACATAGGAGTAAAAAGCAAGTTTTATGAGATCAGGGAGGTTGCTTTATTCATGACCCACTATATTGCAGAGAAATAATGGATTTGGGGTAAATTATTAAAAAGTAATGAAAAGCTCCATGAAAATATGCAAGTCAAATTACAATGTAAGCCTTTCACTTGATTGCTCCAATATATCATAAAAGAAGATGGTACACTGATGAAATTTAGAAGAGACAAAGCGAAAGTTTTCAGGGAAGGCCTTCATATCATCATTTGTCGGGTATGAGGATAAGTATGCAATGACAAATTTTTAGAGATAAGATAATTGAGTGTAAGAAACTGATAGGCAAACACTAAGTTTATGTTAATATAGCACACTCAACTTAGTTATGACTTTTGGAAAAGTCTTCAAATGAATTTATGCTCAGTGCCTCTTTGGCAATGTTGTCACACATGTTCAAGTCAATAACTTAACCAGAACTTATTGAATGCCTACCACTTGTAAAACAACTGAATTAAATGGTTTTGTTATGGACTGAAAGTGTCACCCAAAATTCATCTATTAGAAAAGGTATCCCCAAGGCAACACTTTTGGGAGGTGGGGCCTTTGGGAAGTGCTTTGGTGAGGAACGTTCCATCCTCAGAAATGGAATAATGCCATTATAAAAAGGGCTTGGAGGAGTGGGTTTGCTCTCCTCTGCTCTTCTACCATGTGAGGACAGAGCACGAAAGCACTCATTAGATACCAGTGCCTTGGTATACTTCCTAGCCTTCAGAACTGTGAGAAATAAATTTCTGTTACTTATAAATTACCCAGTCTGTGGCAATTTATTATAATAGGATAAACAGACTAAGACAGGTCTCTACTAAGGAAATTCAACTTGATACAAGTTGTGAGGATAAAAAAGATGGGCATCCTATGTTTAAAGTAATATATATAGATACGCAGTTTTATCATACCTATATGTACTCATGGGCCCAAAGAAAGTATTAAGATTTGTTTGTAAAGAGGTATTCAGCTGTATGTTAATACCATTTTGATTAACTTTGAAGTTAAGGTAACTTTTCAAATGGAGTTTGATAGCAACCATGGAAAAAGAATTAATAACAAATGAACTAAAATATTGTAGTGACAAAATTTAAAATGAATTGCTGCTGTGTTCATGAAAAAAATATATGATCATTAAATGAATAATTTTCTTCTTCAATCACTAGCACACTAAAATATATTCAAAGTATTTACAGGGAAATACACTGTGAAATGGTTGCTTTAAATATTAAACTAACAAGTCTTTTAATTTACCAGCTTTGAGTGTCAAAATTTATGTTTATTAACCTGTGGTGACTAAGAATAAACAGGCTTTCAAGTAAATTGTTTTTCACCGAACAGAAAAATAAATCCTTAACAATAGTAATGGATCTTTACTTCCTCATTTATAAATACACTGACAGGAAAAATTGTTTCATCACTGATTAATTACTAAATTAACAAACAGTCATTCTAGAAAGTTACAGATAAAAACAAAATAAACACACAACAGATTAAGCAAAAAGATAACAATGTCTGTTCACTAACATTAATTTCATTTAAAGAAAACGAAATTCTTCCTAGAAGAAAATCATTACTCAGAGTCTTTAATCAAGAGACAAATAATTGACTACTTTTTTTTTCTTTTTGATTCATTAAATAGGAAGTTTTCTAGAGAAGAATCCATTTATATATTAACTCTTTAAGCTCTTCAACAATTAATAAATATTTGATAATACTCCTTTGAAATTACTTCTCTGTAAGGTATTACACTTAAGCATTTCATTAGAATTAGTTTGTAAGAATAGCTAACTGCAGTGATATGTCTGAGTCAATAATACTACCAATGGCTTCAAATTTATTAAAAGCGGACAAAGACTCTATTATGCATGCAGAATAATGCTCTCACATTTGACTTCCTGCTAGCATCTTCTTCTGTTTGATCCTGTCCTTACAAGTCTGTAATCATCAAGTTTCAGGCAGCCAGTTCTTTAATGTGAAAATTGAAATAAGCTGAAAAGATTATTTCCAAAAGCAGGTAACACAGCATTGGGCCCTGCAGTGCTGTATGATACAATTCAGAGAGAGTTGTATTGCCACTTAAATTGTGGACATATGGAATGGGATCAAAACAGGCCAGCAGGCATTGTGGGACAGCTGCCAAGGAAGTCTTACAGAGAAGTGTTTCATCGTCACCTTCACTTCATGGAGATAAAAGGTTAACAATGAGCAAGTGATTCATTCTGTTGATGATTACAGAAAGAAAGATGAGCTTCTAGAGGGAAGCTATAAAAAGAGCAAGCAGGAAGTTTTAAGTGACGCATTGCTAATTTGCAGATTTTCTTCCCTCCTAAATTTCACTGGAGATGGCACCATTGTGAGAAATGTGTTGGTATAAGAAGTTACAGGTGACTGAATACAGAACACTGGTTGCTCAATTGCCCTCTGTATTAATGCGGGCTGATGAGCTCGTGCCCTTCAACAGAGAGTCACCAGTTTTGGTCTGGTCATTTTAAATAACACTTAGATGTCAGCACAAAGCTATGAAAGCAGTGAAGGGCTACATGCTGCCAAGAGCAACAATTTTCAGTTGCAGTTTCCTTTAAAACAAATTGTTTACATATAAATGTCAGTACATGTGCTTAGTAAGATCTCTTAATTTGATTTCTCTTGAACATACTTTTCAGCCCATTGAAACCTCTTTTAAATATGAATCTAAGGGTTATATTTTTCTTAGTAGAAAAAAATTAAAGGTTGCATTTCTAGGCAAAATGGCAGAGTGAAGATGGATCACAAAACTCTTTCTCAATGCCAAAAATAAAAAGCAAGAAATAAAAAACGAATTTTAATAATGAACAAACAATTCATCAACAACAAATTAGGAATGGTGCAAAATCTTATACATAATCTGTGATATGGCTTAGTGTGACTTCTATTCCTACTCCCAAATCCTAGAAGCAGTGCAGAAGTAGAAAATAATCCCACTTTATCACTCTAGCACTATTTCAATAGGAACAGATTCAGGGTTGAATAATTATAATGTGGTGACTGTAAGGGTTTCCTTGAAAACATAATGGTCTTAAGTCTTAATTGACATTATAGAATGTAAATCAGTCTCTTCAGGACCCAGATAAACCCAGTCTCCAGTTATACAATGCAGAGATATCTCCAAAATCATGGACTTCATCAGCCCTGAAAATGTAATCACATACCTCTGCAGTTAACCTGGGAGTCTATCTCCTGAAATAATCATGTGTTTCCTACAGAGATGAGTTTTATGCCTCTTTTGTTTGGTTTGCTGTACGTATTAGTTTGTTCTCACACTGCTATAAAGAACTTCCCTGAGACTGAGTTATTTATAAAGGAAAGAGGTTTAATTGACTCACAGTTCCACATGGCTGGGGAGGCCTCAGAAAACTTACAATCGTGTCAGAAGGGGAAGCAGGCACATTGTACATGGCAGCATGAGAGAGAGATTGTTCATGTAGGAGGAATTGTAAAATACTTATAATGGCATCCGATCTCATGAGAACTCACTCACTATCACAAGAACAGCATGGGGGAAACTGCGCCCATGATACATTCACCTCCCACCAGGTCTCTCCCTCAATACATGGGGATTATGAGGATTACAATTCAAGATGAGATTAGGGTGGGAACACAAAGTTAAACCATATCATTGAATAAATGAAATGTGAAATTTCATCCTGACATTTTAGACTCCTGTAGGCCGCATACAAATACACTGATTTTTCTTTCATCCCGTATTGATTACAAAAAGATCTGTCTTTGTTGGTAGGACTTTTATTTCCTCAACTGATAAAATAGCTAATTCTCACTTTGTATTTCCTATATTGACATGATCAACTTTCTTATGAAAATGAATAAATGCTATATTATTCTAATTTTACAGATGAAGAAACAGTCAAGGGAAGGCAAAAACAGTTGCCCCAAATCGTGCAACTAAGGAATGAAGAAAGGACTAGGGATTAAAAACAAATTTTCTGACCTCTGTCACCAAGAATCTCAGAAGATAACAACAACAACAAACATAAGACGAGATCTGGCCATAGTTCAGAGCTCCCGTTTTCCCAGGAAGGCAATGTGACATGTGAGGAGAGTCCTCCAGAGGTAGATTACTTAGACAAGAAAGTGGACCTGAAAAGGAAAAATCTAAAACAGAGAGTAGATTCTTCAAGTAAGAATGCCAAAGACTGCTGAGATTTTTCTACTCAGTATCTTTACCCTCAGGCTCCCAAAAAGTAGATAGAACACAATCCTCAATCCCTAGCTTAGTTAGGAAGACAAGAGAACAAAAAGTAGAGAGCATATCACTGAGACTTTATCATCATTAAATCAGAAAAAATGAGTGAATGAATCTTTCCCATGAAGTATGAGCAAAATGAAGAAAAAAAAAAAAAGACATTGAAACCACACTTACCGAAACAATTTGAGAAAAGAATATATAACATGCAAAAGACCTGTCAAGAAGCCATTCTAAAAGAACAGTCACAAAAATGGGAAAGTGGAATCCTGTGTAGATATTTATTCTAGATAAGCACTTACAATATCAATGAATTTTATGAAGACCTCATAGGTGAGTTAATTAGGTAACAGAAAGCAATGAAAATAGAAACTGTTGAGTTAATCAGTGTACCCTTACAAAAATAATAAGTAAATGTAAATTGACAAAATATACTGATTATAGACAAAGTCAAATAATTTCTGGAATAAAAGAAATATGAAATAATTACAATAAATAAGTTAAAAAGGGTAAAAATGATCCAGCATAAAGATTATTGTTCCTAAATTTGAGAAACCAAAAAATAGATCATAAAAACTCCAGAATCACTGAATCATATTTAGAAAATAAAAATTTCTGTAAAATGAGGGAAAAAAAGCTGAAAGTATGAATCAAATAGGCTCACTGCTAACAGGTAACTCTAATATAGCTAATGCTAACTGTTATAATGCTAATATGGAAAGATACACACTGACACATGCTTTCTTTAAGTTACTGGATTCCAGTGATTAAAAAAATTATTCATAAATTCAGGCAGGAAAATGTAAATTACATAGAAGATAAAAATAAATTAGAATACGTTGCTTAAGTCTTTGATATACCAAAGTTGAGTAACAAAAGTCATTAAAACAGTATCTACAAAATTCTGAGAGAAAAAAACTCTACTTTGTCTTCTTTTTTTTTAGCCCCTAAATGTGTATAGGTCTTGCTTTGTGTATAGGTCCACAATTTGTTTTCCAAAATGAATGTTCTGTAATTCAAAATTTGCTAGATTCCAGAAAGATTATATGATATAATCTTATGACACATATATTGTTATTACATAAGCTTGTCAGCAGGCTAAGATCACATAATGACTTATCACATGCATTAATGTTTCTTCAGAAAAATTTATTAATATTCACACCTAAGAGAGTAAATATAGATTAGAAATAGGTTTTCATCAGCTTACGTCAGAATTTGCTGCCTAATAATATTGGTTCAAAATTATAGAAACACAAACACAAACACACCTTTTAATTTTCTTTTTGAATTTCAGAATTATTAATAAGGACAACAGATATAAGTGTCTCAACCTCAAACCTCAGGCCCTGTAAACACAGCGGGGCCTATCATGGGGAGGGGGGAGGGGGGAGGGGGGAGGGATTGCATTGGGAGTTAAACCTGATGTAAATGACGAGTTGATGGGTGCTGACGAGTTGATGGGTGCAGCACACCAACATGGCACAGGTATACATATGTAACAAACCTGCACGTTATGCACATGTACCCTAGAACTTAAAGTATAATAATAATTAAAAAAAAAAGAAAGAAAAAAAGAAAAAAAAATTACAAAAGGCAAAATACAACCAATAAAAAATGAATTAAATAATTCATGAAAGAAAAAGACAACTATGGTAAAAGAACTAGAGGAAAACATAAAATACATTAGAATATAAAAATAGAATTGTAGAAATGGGAACTGTAGCACAACAAAGATGATACATTTTATAGGCCATAATTATATAAAAATTAGAATTATTTAACTGTATAATTATGAGACAGGTAAAACTCTGGAAGAAAAGAAGGAAAGATGAAAGGAAGGAAAGAAAATAAGGGAACTCAAACTTACCATTATAATGTAAAATAAAATAAAATTGTAGGAATAGTGAAAACACATTAGCAATCAAAATAATGTAAATATGCTCATGTGAACGTATTAAATTTTACTATTAAAAGAGAAACACACCTGATGTAAATGACAAGTTGATGGGTAAAAGAGAAACATACCTGATGTAAATGAGTATACCTGATGTAAATGATGAGTTGATGGGTGCTGACGAGTTGACGGGTGCAGCACACCAACATGGCACAAGTATACGTATTTAACAAACCTGCACGTTATGCACATGTACCCTAGAACTTAAAGTATAATAATAAAAAAAATTTTTTTTAATTACTAAAACTTGGAATAGCTTTTTCAAATGCCAAAGCAGATTTATTAAAAAAAAAAAAAAAAAAGAGAGAAACATTTTCACATTGGTTTGGAAAAATACCCCGCAATATGTTATTAGCAAGACAAAACATCTAATAAGACCAAGACACAATCTACAAGTGCAACTATACATCAACTACATCACGACATTCATAATATACATCAACAGAGTGAGACTAATCATCTAGGATTTTCAAAAAGATATACCAGGAAAAAGGTAATGAGAAGTTATTCATGTTTCAGAATATTAAAAGATAGAAAAATAAACTTCAAGACCAAATGTGTTAAAGTAAATACAGTATAATATATCACTCAGATAAAAGTTAATTATCTGTTTCTGTCTGTTTATGTATTTACCACCCATATACATTTTACTTTTCTAGTTATTCATAGAGAGTGTCTGGAGTGATGTTCGCCTAATGTTAACTTGTGCTTATTTACAAGTAGTAGAATATTTCACGTTGATTCACAAAGATCTGGTAAAGCAAATCTTTATATAACCTAACAAAGTATCACCTAAAACACAGCTTAAATATTTAAAGCAAAAACTGAATGAAACAAGAGGTGAAATTTTATGATTCAAAATAATAGAAGATTTAAAAATATTATTTCAGGAAATCATGATGATGAGACAGAACTTAAGTTACAATGCATAGATATAGAAGTAAAAGTAGAGCCAGATGGAGATATAGAGATACATATTTCCTTATACCTTATAAGCCTTAAATATAAAGTATACATTGTTTTAAAATTCACTTGAGCTATTCACTAAATGTGACCACTTAGTACACCAGAAAAATATTTCTAAAATTTTCAAAATGCAAAATTCACAAAAATCACATTTACTTCCCACAAACCATACATTTAGAAATAAAACAAAAGGAAATTTTTAAAAACTTTATTCACTCGAAAAATTTTAAATTCTCTTTTAAATAGCTCTTGTGTTCAAGAGTCAATCAAAGTAGAAATTAAAATTGAAAACAAATTTCTATGACTTCCCTACATATTGAATCCAATAAACACAGGGAAAAAAGGTAAAGCTAGAGCATCAGTATATTGGTGGAAATGCAAGAATGCTTTAAAATAATTGAACAAAAATTTCTCACTTAATAAACTAGGAAAATATCAATGAAAGAAACACAAAGATGGTATAATACAAGCTGTAAATAAAAATGTGGACAGAAATTAATGAATCAGAAAGAATAACTTATTAGAGTTGATTAAAAAATAAAAAGCTGATCTTAAATAATATATAAAAATCAATAGTTTGGCAAAGTTTATCAAGAAAAAAAGATACTATTAAGATGAATATACACTATTAAGAATGAGAAGAGCATAAATGCTTATAGAACAGAATTTTGTTTTGTTTTCATTTATTTTTAATTGTACCCTACATGGTATGGAATTTTATACCAATAAATTTGAATGTCTAAATGAGAAATAAGATTTTTAAAAATATTCATAAAAGCTCAAGAAAAATTGGAAACTCTGAGCAATAACATAGAAGAAAGTGAAAACATTGCTGCATTCACCTAAAATAGGAGCATTAGCCCGAGGTGTTCAACAGTGAGGATTACCAATCAGTCCTTTGCGTTCCAATAAACTGCATTGGAGCAGGAAAAAGGGGAAAATGTCCCCAGTTCATTAAGATCAACATGACTATGGTTCCAAGAATGACATAAAAGCAAAAGTTATAGGCTAATCTCACTTGAAAAGACAGAATATTCTAACTGAACTATGATAAAATACGAACAGATTCGATCCAGCTATAATACGTGTAATGAAGGAATGATACATCATGAACTGTGGGTTTTATATTAGAAATGTAACAATTGTTGAACATCAAAAAAGTTGTTAATGTAATTAATAAGACTTACAAATAAAAGAGAAAAGTATTTCAAAAAGACTAATAAAGTTTAAAGTACATTTTAAAGAACACACTATTCACTAAGGCTTGGCTAAGGAAAATTCTTTAGCTTGATAAAGGGTACCTAACAAAAGCCTTAGCAGACAGAGAAATTAATGCTAAAATTTTAGAATCTTTACCATTACATGCGGAATAGACACTGTTATTATTTGAATTTTTGTGATGAAGGTATATTTTTTGTATAATTAAAATAAATTTTAAAAACCTGATTTATAAAATTATTACAGAATGGAAAAAGTAAAAAGGCACTGATATTAATATCAGTTGCTTTTATTTTGGTTAGCATAGTTAGAGTAGGGTAATTATTTCCTTGATTATTAAGAAGAAAAGACTCTAATAACTGTAAGTCAATACTTTTCCATTATTTAAAACAAGCAATATTAAATAATTTAATTTTAAAGTAGCCATATTAAATTTTTATGTTTGAGAAAATTACAAAATTTGAAATAAATGTGTCTAAGTTTACCCATTAATAATAAGATATATTTTCTCTACCCTTATGTGCTTATCTCTGGAGGAGAAAAGAAAATGGGGAATATAAGGTAGATTAAAAAATTGAGGCATGGAGAGATTGCACAATATGCATGAAGACATACAGCTAGCAAATGCCAAAGCTAGTGTTGGCCTCAAAGCCCATTCATTCACAAAGTTTAGACTCTTGTGCTTGTTACTAACTCTTTATGTTGCTAGAAAAGTAATTTTACCGTTTTTTTTTAAATTTCCTTTTGTTTTATTTCTAATTTCCAAAGGAGCATGTGTTAATAGATTAATGTAGATGTTCTTTATTTATATTCTAAATCTCTGGTACATCATTTTTTACTAAGAATGTCCTTCAACCAAATAATGAATATCAATATACTTTTGTGAAGTGTATGTTCCTTTTTTCCTCATCCAGCTTGTTTTATCTTGGCTGGTTGTTTTTAATTGTGAAAACCATCATAACTAATGTATAATTCCCTTCTTCTTAGTCTGAAGTAATTTTGGTTCTTATAAAGTATTTATCCTGAAATGTGAAGGTTTCCATTTTCTGCTCTAGAGAATATAACCTTTTAATAGGAACACAGAAACATAATGAGTTCTAGTCTCCTGGGCTCCTCACCTACTCTGAAAACAGAATGTTATAATTTAACGTCCCTGCAAACCTTCCATTACATAAATGAGGACTTCTCTCCTTTCCACCTGTGTGAACTAAGACCCTAAGCAAGTGTTCTAGGCCTTATGAATCGTATAGGGAGGGAGAGTGATGGGAGACCGAAAGTCTTCCATCCCAGAAATAGTTGGGTCTTCTGGTGAAGTGTGGCCCCTGATCTAGGTCACATCAGGAGAGCAAGTATATGGCAGCTTCAGTCACAGTGTCCAGGCAGCTGGAGGTAGAGGCTGTCTCCTGGCAGCTCTATTTTGCTGACATAAAACAGGCTGGAATGGAGAAAATAAGCCTCTTTAAGATGAATGCTGGCTTTCTCCATTTTTCTGTTCATAGTTTTATTAGCACCAGCAATCTGATGTTCTTTTGATATGATGGCCACGGACTAGATTCAATTTTTTTTTTTTCCAACCTAGAAGCTTAAAAAGTGATGGATTGAAAACCTCACTCAAGGCTGGGTGCGGTGGCTCACACCTGTAATCCCAGAACTTTGGAAGGCCCAGGTGGGTGGATCACCTGAGGTCAGCAGTTCTAGACCAGCCTGGACAACGTGGTGAAACCCTGTCTCTACTAAAACTACAAAAATTAGCCGGGCATGTGGCGGGCACCTATAATCCCAGCTACTCGGGAGTCTGAGGCAGGAGAATCGCTTGAACCTGAGAGGCAGAGGTTGCAGTGAGCCGAGATCCCACCATTGCACTCCAGCCCAAGCGACAGAGTGAGACTCCATCTCAAAAAAAAAAAAAAAAAAAAAAAAAAAAAAAAAAAAAGAAAGAAAAAGAAAAAGAAAGAAAACAAACAAACAAAAAGAAAACCTCACTCATGTGTTTCCTTTTTACCAGTTTCTATTTAATGGCTAAGAAGAGTTAAAATTGATAATCCACAACTGATTGTTTCTTTCAGACAGTGTTGTTCTCAGTGGTTCAAAACAGTAAAAAAGTAACTCACCAGCTCATCATTATTGTTTCTTCCCATTGATGTGTATTATTTCTCAGCCAAAGAAAACAATTAAAAACCAGAAAGACTCACATGCACAGATTTGCACTATGTTTTATTTCTGCTTCCCCATGCAAAAATAAATGGCTTAGAATTCTCTAGGCAAAAATGGAGATACAAAACTGTTTTTTTCAACTACTTTGTTCCTATGCCAGGAGGACTTGTACATTGTCCTCCTTGCATTAATGGGCTGCTACATTAGGAAGACAATGCCTGTGAAATTTCAAAGTCACAATCAATTCTCTACTACTAGGGTGCACATTGCATTTGGAGCTTCATCTGTTTTTAACTTCAATAGTGGTTATTCTTCATCTTATAGATCCAGCATAAAATGTAACTTAGTCTTAATTGGCTTAAATGAAACATAACTGAGAAAGTCAGTAAGGTGTAAGGTATTACATATAATTCATTCAAAATCCTTTAAACATACAGGGTCTCCTCATTGTCTAGTAAATTCAGTGTTTCTGTCAGGATTCAGTTGCCTGACACATAAATGTCTCTATCTCAAATTTACTTAAGATGAAGAATTGGGTGCTTACAAAATGGTTGAACAGATTACAGGCAGGGCCTTGAGAAATAATCTCCATAACAACACTAGCAAATTGACTAACCAGGGGAGTCTGCCTACTCAGGATGATGGGGAATTGAGATATGCCCATAGAACACATCACCTAGCAATGAAATCATCGCTATTCTCTCCTTGGCATACTGTTGGCTGCTTGGCATCCATGAAGCAAGAACCTGGAAAGATGAACATGATTGCAAAAAAAAAAAAAAATTCTAATTTCAAATTTCACTCAAGTCTATCAAATTGGTAGAATGTAATTTTCAATGAGAATCCTAGCTACATAGCAGTATAGGAAACATGATATCTAACTTTGCAGCCGCTGTAGCCCAGGAAGGCAGAGTAGAGAAAGGCTATTGAAGAGACTGAGAGCTAGTACTCTCTTGTACTATATAATTCAAATTCCTCTAAGTATGATCTTTAAGGCTCTTTGTGGTCTTGCCTCAACCAGTCTTTCCTACTTTATCTCCTGTCCACAATATCCTTTACATGACTCACATGTCAGACAAACAATTCCTGTATAAGGTTTTCTGAATATACTGCAAAGTGTCCTAATTTTGTGCTCTTGATTACCATTTTTCCCTTTCATCTGTTCAAATCCTACCCTTTATTACAGCAAAAGTCTCCCCCTCATTTCAATATTAAGATCTTATCACCCCTAGATTATTGACCTTTGAAATCAAAGTCTCTTTCTGATAGTCTTAGAATCCCTTACTATAATTTTTACACAATGTCATGAACAAAAGAATGCAGTAAACATCTGAAAAAATAAGATAGAGGCAATTGGACAATTTTACACCATTAGTTTCAATCACCTGGACTTTATGGAATGTGAACTTTACTATAAATAAAGAAATGCAACTCCTAGGAAATTAATTTTCAAAGCTTCTTTAAGGTTCAGGACTTTTAATTCAAACCAAAAATTTACCTGGATAACTACTGGGCTTTAAAAAATGTATCAATTTCTTCTAGATTTTCTAGTTTATTTGCATAGAGGTGTTTATAGTATTCTTGGATGGTAGTTTATATTTCTGTGGGATCAGTGGTGATAGCCCCTATATCTTTTTTATTGCATCTATTTGATTCTTCTATTTTTTCTTCTTTATTAGTCTGGCTAGCAGTCTGTCTATTTTGTTGATCTTTTCAAAAAACCAGCTGCTGGATTCATGGATTTTTTGAAAGATTTCTCCTGTCTCTATATCCTTCAGTTCTGCTCTGATCTTAGTTATTTCTTGTCTTCTTCTAGCTTTTGAGTTTGTTTGCTGTTGCTTATATAGTTCTTTTAATTTTTATGTTAGAGTGTCAATTTTAGATCTTTCCTCCTTTCTCTTGTGGGCATTTAGTGCTATAAATTTCCCTCTACTCACTGCTTTAAATGTGACCCAGAGATTCTAGTACGTTGTGTCTTTATTCTCATTGTTTCCAAAGAAGGTCTTTATTTCTGCCTTCATTTCGTTATGTACCCAGTAGTCATTCAGGAGCAGGTTGCTCAGTTTCCATGTAGTTGTGTGATTTTGAGTGAGTTTCTTAATGCTGAGTTCTAATTGAATTGCACTGTGGTCTGAGAGATTGTTTGTTATGATTTCAGTTCTTTTGTATTTGCTAAGGAGTATTTTATTTGCAATTATGTGATCAATTATAGAATAAGTGCAATGTGGTGCTGAGAAGAATGTATATTCTGTTGATTTAGGGTAGAGATTTCTGTAGATGTCTATTAGGTCTGTTTAGTCCAGAGCTGAATTCAAGTCCTGAATATCCTTCTTAATTTGCTGTCTCATTGATCTCTCTAATATTGACAGTGGGATATTAAAGTCTCCTACTATTATTGTGTGGGAGTCTAAGTATCTTTGTAGGTCTCTGAGAACTTGCTTTTTGAATCTGGGTACTCCTGTATTGGGTGCATGTATATTTAGGATAGTTAGCTCTTCTTGTTGCGTTAATCCTTTTACCATTATGTAATGCCCTTCTTCTTTTTTTTTTTTTTTTAATCTTTGTTGGTTTAAAGTCTGTTTTATCAGAGACTAGGATCACAACCCCTGCTTTTTTTTTTGCTTTCCATTTGCTTGGTAAATATTCCTCCATCCCTTTATTTTGAGCCTGTGTGTGTCTTTGCACATGACATTGGTCTCTTGAATATAGCACGCTGATGGGTCTCGACTCTTTATCCAATTTGCCAGTCTGTACCTTTTAATTGGGGCATTTAGCCCATTTACATTGAAGGTTAATATTGCTATGTGTGAATTTGATCCTGCCATTGTGATGCTAGCTGGTCATTTTGCCCATTAGTTGATGCGCTTTCTTCATAGTGTCAATGGTCTTTACAATTTGGTATGTTTTTGCAGTGGCTGGTACCATTTGTCCTTTCCACATTTAGTGCTTCCTTCAGGAGCTCTATAAGGCAGGCCTGGTGGTGACAAAATCCCTCAGTATTTGCTTGCTTGTAAAGGATTTTATTTCTCCTTTGCTAATGAAGCTTAGTTTGGCTGGATATGAAATTCTGAGTTTAAAATTATTTTCTTTAAGAGAGTTGAATATTGGCCCTCACTCTCTTCTGGCTTATAGGGTTTCTGCAGAGAGATTCACTGTTAGTCTGATGGGCTTCCCTTTGTGGGTAGCCTGACATTACTCTCTGGCTGCCCTTAACAATTTTTCCTTCATTTTGACCTTGGTGAATCTGACAATTTTGTGTCTTGGGGAAGCCCTTCTCAAGGAGTATCTTTGTGGTGTTCTCTGTATTTCCTGAATTTGAATGTTGGCCTGTCTTGCTAGGTTGGGGAAGTTCTCCTGGATAATATCCTGAAGAGTGTTTTCCAACTTGGTTCTATTCTCCCTGTCACTTTCAGGTACACCAATCAAACATAAGTTTGGTCTTTTCACACAGTCCCATATTTCTTGGAGGCTTTGTTCATTCCTTTTCATTCTTTTTTCTGTAATCTTGCCTTCACACTTTATTTCATTAAGTTGATCTTCAGTCTCTGATATCCTTTCTTCCATTTGATCGATTTGGCTATTGATACTTGTATATGCTTCACGAAGTTCTTGTGCTGTGTTTTTCAGCTTCATTAGGTCATTTATGTTCTTCTCTAAACTGGTTATTCTAGTTATCAATTCCTCTAACCTTTTTTCAAGGTTCTTAACTCCCTTGCATTGGGTTAGAACATGCTTCTTTAGCTCAGAGGAGTTTATTACCCATCCTCGGAAGCCTATTTCTGTCAATTTGTCAAACTCATTCTCCATCCAGTTTTGTTCCCTTGCTGGCAAGAAGTTGTGATCCTTTGGCGGAGAAGAGGTATTTTGGTTTTTGGAATTTTCAGCCTTGCTGCACTTGTTTTTCCTCATCTTTGTGGATTTATCTACCTTCAGTCTTTGATGTTGGTGACCTTCAGATGGAGTTTCCGTGTGGATGTCCTTTTTATTGATGTTGATGCTAATCCTTTCTGTTTGTTAGTTTTCCTTCTAACAGTCAGGCCCCTCTTCTGTAGGTCTGCTGGAGTTTGCTGGGTGTTCACTCCAGACCCTGTTTGCCTGGGTATCATCAGCAGAGGCTTCAAAACAGCAAAGGTTGCTTCCTGTTCCTTCCACTGTAAGCTTCATCCTTGAGAGGCACCCACCAGATGCCAGCTGGAGCTATCCTGTATGAGGTGTCTGTCGACCCTTGCTGGGAGGTGTCTCCTTCTCAGGAGGCACGGGAGTCAGGGACTCACTTGAGGAGGCAGTCTGTCTCTTAGCAGAGCTGGAGCCCTGTGCTAGGAGATCTGCTGCTCCCTTCAGAGCTGGCAGGCAGGAACGTTTAAGTCTGCTGAAGCTGCACCAACCACCCCTTCCCTGAGGTACTCTGTCCCAGGGAGATGGGAGTTTTACCTATAAACCCCCGACTGGAGCTGCTGCCTTTCTTTTAGAGATGCCCTGCCCAGAGAGGAGGAATACAGAGAGGCAGTCTGGCTACAGTGGTTTTGCTGAGCTGTGGTGGACTCCACCAGTCCAAATTTCCTGTCAGCCTAGTTTACACCATGAGGGGAAAATAGCCTACTCAAGCCTCAGTCATAGTGGATGCCCCTCCCCCAACCAAGCTGGAGTATTGGAAAGGAAATATAATGCCAGGTCATCATCACCTCACCAAGGAAACATTCAGAGTCTCCCCAATCCAATTCTCCAAGTCTATGTTAATTAGTTCTTTTTGTTTCTGGTAGTGTTCTGAATATTTTAATAATTTGTAAATATTAAATAGTTCATAAAACTAGAAAATTAAATGATCTTTTATCTATATATAGAAGTAACCATTATTTCTAGTCCACATCATAATGGAACAGCAGGCTGTTCCAAGTTTGACAACTCTTTTCTCTCATTGAAAACATTAGGTCTGTTGGACTCTACTTCATATTGCACAGAATAAAACATCACTATAGGTACACGTTATTGGCCTTTAGTAAAGAAGATAAAATATAATATTTACTACCTATGCCACTAGACCTCCCAGATTCTTTCAATTAGTAAATAATTAATTTTATGTCCTGTTTATGGTGTCAAATTTTGTTCTTGATATTTTTTATTCCATCTACATAATACAATAAGGCTCCATATGGTCATTGTATTCTTCCTAAATTGCCTTAACTTGTGATTTATGGGAGCCTTTGTTACTCTTTTTTTTTTTTTTTTCACTAAAAGCTATATATTTCACCAAATTTAAATTGTTCCTTTTGGAAATTTTATATGGGTTGAGGTTTGCAGAAAGAGTACTTGAGGATAATCCTGTTTACAGGATTTCACAGCAATGTAGTCACTGCTATTTACTATATTTTTGGATGAAAAATGTAAAAAGACTAGTAGCTGTAGTACTGAATGCTTGTCAAGTATAAGTGGATTATCAAGTAGTTACAGTAAAGGATTTACAAATCAGAAGTGTCTTCTTTTCTATTGACTAACCAGCTTCTGACTCATAATTTGACCTTGGAAAGTAAGCTGGCCTTCTTTGTACCTCAGTCTGACTGGATAATTCGGCAAAAGGAGGATTTTGCTCATAGCTCAATGTTGTATCATGGCTGAATATATCACAAAGAAATTATACATAGTTTTCTTTTGCTATGCAAAAATTTGACAATGATGGAACAACATATCTGCTTCACTAAGTATCCATTGCCTTATCTTTAGTAAGGCATTTTCTCATACCTAATTTGTTTTAAAAAGCTGAATATTACATTTAAACTTAAATTTAAATAAGATTGACTACATTAACTTGAATATTAACAAAAGCATGGGTATTTCCAGATAATATTTTATATATACTATACTTATATTTATTTTATTATATGTATTTATTAATTTACCTTTTTATTTTTAGATATTTTATATATAATTGTAAAATAAATGTGTATATATGTATACACATAGAGATGACAAAACCATAGATTTATCCAAAGGTATGATCTTTTATTCACTTCTGTATTCCCTGAACATAGTTCAGCATCTGTAACTTAGAAGGTGTTTAACAAATGTTCATTCAATGAATTAATGGGCAAAATGACCTGACTTATGACATCTGCAATTATGTAAATAATGTATTACTTGAATGTGAAATGGAAAAGTACACTTTTTCATGTAATAAAAAAGTCTTCAATATGTCTCTTTTTGTAATACGTTTTTGTACTGACATATTGAAGGGGGCAAACAGAGGAATGATAGCTAAAGGAGAAAGCAATAGGGGAAGAGAGAGGAAAGCAACAGCAAGCCACTATTTCAACGTGGTAATCATTGGCATGACTTCAACTTCCATTATTCTTCCCAGATCCCTTCTGTGTCACCTCTTATACATGTTATTTATTATCCACTTAAAGAATTATCAAGGATTATTGGTTTAAACTTACTATAAAGATGAACTCATGTTAATGTTTATGGGTAGATCTAGCTGAACATCTTCTACTGTAATAATGGTGCTCCACTCTATGTGTGTGAGATGCAGGGTACATTATCAATTTAGGGAAAGGGTTAACATATAGCATAAGATGTACGTGTTCCTGAAATCAACTAAAGGAATGTAAAGACAAGTACTTAGATGTATACTGACTCTCTTACTAGTTTATATCAAAATAACTGAAAATTTTGACCTTTACATTTTGATTCAGTGAGGAAATAAATTCATTCCCACTATTTATTTTACTGGATGACAAGATAAATAGCCCAATTCAACTGTCCATATCCATGGATGGTATATTTTCAGGCCACTGATTCCACTGAGACTATAACAAAGGCTCTGCACCCACTTCCAGAAAAATGCATGCACTCATGTGCACACACACGCACAGGATGCTCATGAGCATATTAAAGGTGGATCCCAATGTAAGAGTTCCTATTGCTTGCAAAAGATATGGAATACTTTTCACTCCTCATGTTTTCATGCCAAGTGATATCTACTAGAGGAACATTACTGGCCACTTGACTCACTCACTCCCTTATTAAAAGAGTTTGCTTCTTGTTTAGTGACATCTATTGAAACACATTTCTTGCTGGAGGTAATTTAGTAAAACTCTGCAGAAGATATGCACTTAATTTGCTGCCCTCATTTCCATAGACTCTGGGAGGCAGCATGTGTCTTATCTACAAACAGATTTTTTTTTTAATCTCAGGCGTATTATGTAACTGAATAACATAAGAAGGGTAAGGGGTCAGGATGTTGGCATGGGCAGGTTATAACAGAAAGCTAGTTTGGCCAGAGATCAAAGCCTTTTGTTTTAAGCAGCTTTATCATTAATGAAGTTCAATAGCTGCAAACTTGAAAAGTATACATACATACATCATTTATTAACCCCCTTAATACCTTAATACTTGCCATATATAGTTATATGTACAAAGCAGAATAAAAGGAAAAAAAGAAGCAAATTATAACTAACTATGATTTTTGGTGAGAAAATTTTTTCAAAATTTGTGAAACTATTTTGTTCAAACTCAAGCCAGCATATTCTATTGTACCTAGGAATTAAAAAAAAAAAACTAATTCATCTTCTATCAATGGTTCCCATAATATCAAACAATTTTTAAAAGCAAGAAGGTACTTTAAAATTTATCTAAGTACAATATGTTTTACAGATAAGCGAAATAAAAATATAAATAAATAATGTTAAATTATATGGACAGATCAATGCTAGTCCTAGAACTGAGGTCTAAAGCACTTTAGTTGTGTTGTTTATATCACCTCTAAAAACTTATTTCACTCCACGAGAACAAATTATGTGGAGGAGAAACTCAAGTTTTGTATTACTGACTTAGTGTGGCCTGCTGTAACAAAATGCAATAGACTGAGGAGCTTAAATATCAGACGTTTATTTCTTACAGTTCTGGATGCTGAAAAGTTCAAGACCATATTTGGTTCTTGGTGAATCCCCTCCTCCTGGCTTCTAGACAACTGTCTTCTTTGATGTTCTCTTTTCACAGGGCACTAGTCGTCTTATAGGGACTCCACCCACTTGACCTCATATAACATAATTACCTCCCAAAGCCTCATCTCCAAGTACCATTCCACCTGGAATTACAGCTTCAATATATGAATTTGGGGACAATGCAAACATTCAATTTATAACAAATACTAATTCAGTTATATGTGTGTATATGTATGTGTGTGCATCTGTGTGTGTATCTGTAGACAAATACTCTTTTCCATTGTCTTTATTGTTGATGTGTTGTGACCAAGATTCTTATAAACATTAAAGAACAATTAAATAAAATTACTATGTATATAGTCTTGGCAGATAAAAGAAAAAAGTCCTAAATATCTATCCTCTGACCTATCTCTGAGTTTTCTTCCCTGTTTTCCTTTTATACTCTCCTTTAGGACTGACCATTTAAACAGAAATTTTCAGTCTGCCTTCTGGCTATCACACTTAAATTGTTCAATAAAATGAGTCATGTACTACCACTGCATTGGAATCATATTCTAAAAGTGCTTTTGTTGTTTCTATTTTATTAGTCCTCCTGAAGCAGCACAATGAAAAAGCTGGTTTACTTTCCCCCATATCCTCTGAAATACTGGTTACTTTAACAGTTGTTAAATCTTTCAAACCAGATAGGCATTAAATTTTCTGCAAAACTAGAATTTCTGGTATTTATATTTCAAAAGACACTCAGGACTCCTTTTCTGTTTATAAATATACATTATTATATTTGTTGTTCTTCATTTAAATTCTTTTTTTTTCTTTTCTTTTCTTTTTTTGGTCAGGAAGACTGTGGGATTCCCTAGGTACACTGAAGGATATTTCTCTAAGTGTTGCTAATGTATTTCCACTGAAAATTAATTATTTAGTATTAATTCACATAGATGCAAAATGAAACAGAAAGTGATGTAATTAGTGCAAAGTTTTGACCAAAATAACTCATTCATTTGCTTGTCAATCAAACTGCAATGGTCATCAAAGTGCTCATTGAGTTGATCAAACTTCTTAGTCTCTAAGAACCCATTAATTCCAGACTCATGGCCAGGCATGGTGGCTCACACCTGTAATCCCAGCATTTTGGGAGCCTGAGGCTGGTGGATCACCTGAGGTCGGGAGTTCGAGACCAGCCTGGCCAACATGGAGAAACTGTGTCTCTACTAAAAATACAAAATTAGCCAGGCATGGTGGCGCATGCCTGTAATCCCAGCTACTCAGGAGGCTGAGGCAGGAAAATCACTTGAACCTGGGAGGCGGAGATTGCAGTGAGCCAAGATTGCACCATTGCACTCTAGCCTGTGCAACAAGAGCTAACCAAAGCTCCGTTAAAAAAAAAAAAAAAAAAAAAATCCAGACTCATTTCCACCTTTCACTTAAATTGAATACATCAGTCAGTTCCTTTGTGAGATATTGAATAAATGACTTCCTACATGCCGGGAAATTCACCAAATCAATTTGACTGCATTCAGTTTGGATGCCTTTTCAGAATTAGTCAAAAATATTTAATTAGGATATCTACCTGAGAGGCACCTCTTTCTACATGGAATAGTCTTTTCACAAAAATTTTTATAGTTTCTTGTGCAATTTTCAGTAACACAATTTGTTTAACATAAATAGGCCTACATTAAAAATGTGTTTATAAAATGTGAGTGATTTTTGTGTGATAATTGGAAATACATAGCAAGTAAATAACATACGAAATGTCATTTATCTTGTCCCTGAGAAAGAACTAGGTAAGATCATTATTTCTACTTCATCCTGTTTTTTCCTGTATTCTGCCACTGTCGACTTGAGTAGTCAAGAAGTTGGGTGCAAGGCAGAATGGTAATTAGTTTAGGTCGTGTTTAAGTAGGAGATACTCTAGAATGCTTTTGCTTTTCTCTTTCAAATTTCTGTAAAGACTTCTAATATCAATAAAGTTTTGAAATGAGAATGAGAACTATTAATTTTCGTTTTTGTTTTTGTTTTTTGAGATGAAGTCTCGCTCTGCTGCCAGACTGGAGTGCAGTGGCGTGATCTGGGCTCACTGCAATCTCCACCTCCCAGGCTCAAGCCATTCTCCTGTGTCAGCCTCCCGAGAAACTGGGACTACAGTGGTGTGCCACCACACCCAGCTAATTTTTGTATTGTTAGTAGAGACGGGATTTCACCATGTTGGGCAGGATGGTCTTGATCTCTTGACCTCGTGATCCACCCACCTCGGCCTCCCAAAGTGCTGGGATTACAGACGTGAGCCACCGCGCCCAGCCTATGAAATCGTTTTAAAAGGACAGAGACTGAATGTAAACATATCCTTTTCCTATTTAAAATAGAGTATTTCAAAATTTCTGTTCTTTTTCCCTACTAAATTTTGTGATTTTAGGTATATCACCTTACGAATTACTCGGTTCTTTCTATCTGATTCCATACATTCAGATAGTGAATTTGTTCTTATAAGCAATTATACACTGTGATCCATTGCTGTTAGCTTGATGTTTACTACAAGTCATTCAGAAAGAGCTGAAGATTAAAAATATTTACCTTAAAATCTAAAAATATATTTACATTTAACATAATCAAGATGGAAATTTCTGGAGAGTGAAACTAAATAATAAATTTTCTTTAACTTTTTTTATCCTACTACTGATGTTACACTAAGAAAAGATCATCACATGACTTTGTAGGCTTCCTAAAAGTGATAAGCTGTTTTACAAATGAGAAAGCTTTCTTGTTGAAACTCGAACTTGAATGGTATGTATTTAAAAAAAAAAAAAAAAAAAAAAAAGTCACTTCCCATGACAAGGATCTCAATCTGGGCTATTTTACATCTAAAGAATGAATATATAATACGAACATCGAAAAAATGGCATGTTAAGTTTGTAGTTCTTTTCAGCATTCTCTTGCTATTCTACTTCTTCCTTATGTTTTCTTTTCCTCTTTCGATGTTTATTTACTTTTGGTATGTGGCCTTTCCCAATACATTCACTTTGTCTTGCAGGTCCAAAATAGATTTTTCAGATGTTAATTTTGAATGAACAAATCTTCCTTTATGTTATTACTTACCTTAACTGAGGATAACAGCATAAATTTATTATTTAAACTAGCTTTTAAAGTTACATAAACTTTAATCTAACTTTTATATTTCCAGGTTAATACTAGCATTTATTATTCAAATGGAGGCTGCATGTGTGACAAGAATCCCCATATATGATTTCTTCTTTGAGGTAAGATGACCAGCAGGTGAGTTGTATAAACTGTCATAAATGATATGTGCTTATACCTTGCTTTTAGAACAAGTTTCACCATTTTCTCATATTGATACAGGAGATATAAAAAATAAATATTTAGGAAGATAATGAGGTTAAAAAAGTCCTCTGCAAGTCTTCCTTTCTAACAAAAAGCAGCACAAGAAATTATGTTTTTTTCTAACAAAGAGCAGCCTAAAAAATCGAGTTGCCAACAGATAAGCAAGCTGAAAGCTTGCACAGGTGAATGCCGGCAGCTGTACCAATAGAAGAAGGCTACCTGGGGACCGTGTATGTTCAACATGGAGGCTCCATCTTCCCTTTTCTTTGTCACCACATGTACAGTAAAGAAACAGGCAACATGGTGCAGGCCGGGCAGAGAACCCATCTGCAGAATAAAAGATTAGGGTGAGGGTGGCCAGAATTTTGTGCTCTATGCAAATGGCATATGTAGCCCTAACAAGTATTTTGCACCTTATGCAAATAACACACCTGATCCAACCAATCTTTTGCATCCTGTGTACATCAGACACTGCCTCCTCAAGCTCATCTATAAAATCCCCTTCATTTCACCACGGAAGCAGAAAACCCATTTGGGACCCTTCTCTCTGCGGCAGAGAGAGCTAGTCCCTTTCCATCACCTATTAAACTTCCACTCTTAATCTTACTCCTGGTGTGTTTGCATCCTACTTTTCCATGATGGCTGTGAGACAACGAACCTCAGGTACTATCACAGACAATGAGGCCATTTAAAAACAGAAGTCTATTCCTAGACTTCTCCTTAAGTCTCATGATCACAGTTGGATGGTACGCCATTCTTCAAACAGTTGCTGGCTAAAGGAATACTATAGTGAGCAATAACTATTCAGCATTCTCTTCTGGTAATTTAGAAGAAGTCCAACACAAGGCTGCCCAATATCTGTAAAAAAGATTCTATGTGCAAGGAATATGAGGAAAATGGCATTGGGATAGGCAATAAATTAGCAATTTCTGCCACAGACTTTAAGCTCCATGAAGGTAATCTCATACATTTCTTATTGAGTGCAGTATGTAAAAGGCTTAATACAGAGCCTGGAATACAGTTGGTGCTCATCAGATTTGTGAAATAAATTTCTGAATAATGCAAATACTAATATTTATGAGAATACTAATTTATAGTCCTTGAAGGCAGAATAGAAGCCATATAACCACAATTTCTAAGAGACTATAAGAAATGTGAAAGAAAAATAAATCGTGGAACTCCCAAATCACTAAGCCAAAGGGAAAAGCCAAGCTGGACACTGCTTAGGGCAAAGTTGCCTCCCCTTCTATTCCTAAAGATAACTACACAAATTAAAATGCTATGTACCTCCCTCACAAGGAATTTCCTTGTGGACAAAGGACAGACAGAACCCAACGTCATCCTTCTGTTCATTGAGATAAATGTGTATCTGATTGCCTTCTTTAAAAAGGCTAATGAGCAACTCAAAAGAATGCAATCATTTGTCTCTTCTCTACCTATTACCTGGAAGCCCCATCCCCACTTCGAGTTCTCCCACCTTTCCAAAAAGAACCAACGTACATCTTACATATATTGTTGTACCCTGCACATCTTGGAGACCTCCTAAGGCTGTGTCTCAGGTGCATGTCCTTAACTTTAGCAGAATAAATTTCCAAAATTGACTGAGACCTGTCTCACATATTTAGGGTTCACAGAGTAAACACAAAGTTAGCCAGGCACCCTGGCTCACAGCTGTAATCTGAGCACTTTGGGTGATGGAGGTGGCTGATCACCTCAGCCCAGAAGTTCCGGACCAACCTGGACAACATGGAGAATCCATGCCTCTACTAAATATATTAAAATTACAGGGACGTAGTGGGCCTGTGGTCCCAGCTCTACTACTGGTTGGCTGAGGAAGGAGGATCCCTTGAACCTAGGAGGTCGAGACTGTAACGAGCTGAGATCAAGATCGCGCCACTGCACTCCAGTCCAGGTGGCAGATTGAGACCCTGTCTAAAACAACAACAACAGCAGCAGCAGCAACAACAACAACAACAAATGGGAATAAACACAAAGGGTATGTAAGAGCTAGATATTCAGGAACTTTATTTTGAGGTCACTCATGTGTTCAAAGTTGCTGAATCTAATGATCAGTTTCCAGTCGTGTTACTTGAATCATGAATAGTGTATGATACTTTAGATCATTTCCTTCTCCCTACACACTTTCTCCTTTTGACTTTCAGGGTATTACACTCTCTTGTTTGCTTTCTCTCTCATTGGCGATTTACTTTCAAGCTACTTTAATTGTTCTCTCTTTCACTTCTTAATATTGGAGTGCTCTCAAGACAAGGATGCCCTCTCTCACCACTCCTATTCAACATAGTACTGGAAGTTCTGGCCATGGCAATCAGGCAAGAGAAAGCAATAAAGGATATTCAAATAGGAAGAGAGGAAGTCAAATTGTCTCTGTTTACAGATGACATGATTGTATATTTAGAAAACCCCATTGTTTTAGCCCAAAATCTCCTTAAGCTGATAAGCAACTTCAGCAAAGTCTCAGGATACAAAATCAATGTGCAAAAATCACAAGCATTCCTATACACAAATAATAGACAAACAGAGAGCCAAATCATGAGTGAACTCCCATTCACAATTGCTACAAGGAGAATAAAATACCTGGGAATAAAACATACAGGGGATGTGAAGGACCTCTTCAAGGAGAACTAGAAACCACTGCTCAAGGAAATAAGAGAGGACTCAAACAAATTGAAAAACATTCCATGCTCATGGATAGGAAGAATCCATATTATGAAAATGGCCATTCTTCCCAAAACAATTTATAGATTCAATGCTATCTCCATCAAGCCACCACTGACTTTCTTTACAGAATTGGAGAAAAACTACTTTAAACTTCATATGGGACCCAAAAAGAGCCCACATACCAAGACAATCCTGGGCCAGAAGAACAAAGCTGGAACATCATGCTACCTGACTTCAAACTGTATTACAAGACTACAGTAACCAAAACAGCATGGTACTGGTACCAAAACAGAGGTATAGACCAATGGAACAGAAAGGAGGCCTCAGAAATAACACCACACAGCTACAAATATCTGATCTTTGACAAACTTGACACACACAAGCAATGGGGAAAAGATTCCCTATTTAATAAATGGTGTTGGGAAAACTGGGTAGCCATATGCGGAAAACTGAAATTGGACCCCTTCCTCACACCTTATACAAAAATCAACTCAAAATGGGTCAAAGACTTAAATGTAAGACATAGGACCATAAAAATCTTAGAAGAAAACCTGAGCAATATCATTCAGGACACAGACATGGGCAAACACTTCATGTCTAAAGCACCAAAAGCAATGGCAACAAAAGTTAAAATTGGCAATGGGATCTAATTAAACTAAAGAGCCTCTGCACAGCAAAAGAAACTATCATCAGAGTGAACAGGCAACCTACAGAATGGGAGAAAATTTTTGCAATCTATCCATTTGACAAAGGGCTAACACTCTCTTGAGATGGCATACAGAATCTACAAATAACTTAAAGAAATGTACAAGAAAAAAACAAACAACCCCATCAAAAACTGGCAAAAGGCACTTCGCAAAAGAAGACATTATTCAGCCAACAGACATATGAAAATATGCTCATCAATGGTAATTAGAGAAATGCAAATCAAAAGCACAATGAGATACCATCTCATGCCAATTAGAATGGTGATCATTAAAAAGTCAGGAAACAACAGGTGCTGGAGAGGTGGAGAAATAGCAACACTTTTACACTGTTGGTAGGAGTGTAAATTAGTTCAACTATTGTGGAAGACAATGTGGTGATTCCTCAAGGATCTAGAACTGGAAATATCATTTGATCCAGCAATTCCATTACTGGGCATATACCCAAAGGACTATAAATCATTCTACGATAAAGACACATGCACGTGTATGTTTATTGCCACACTATTCACAATAGCAAAGACTTGGAACCAACACAAATGTCCATCAGTAATTGACTGGATTCAAAAAATGTGGCACATATACATCATGGAATACTATGTAGCCATAAAAAAGGATGAGTTCATGTCCTTTGCAGGGACATTTATGAAGCTGGAAACCATCATTCTCAGCAAGCTATCACAAGATCAGAAAACCAAACACCGCATCTCACTTATAAGTGGGAGTTGAACAATGAGAACATATGAACACAGGGAGGGGAACATCAAACACCGTGATCTGTCAGGGGGTTGGGGACTAGGAGAGGGATAACATTAGGATAAATACCTAATGTAGGTGACGGGTTGATGGATGCAGCAAACCACCAGGGCACGTGTATACCTATGTAACAAAACTGCACATTCCACACATGTAACCCAGAACTTAAAGTATGATGATAATAATAATAATAATGAAATATTGTAGTGCTCTAGGCCTAATCCTTTTTCCTCTTGTCTTCTCTATTTACAACCATTCCTTTGGTAATCTTTACTGTCTCTTGTCTTTATATGTTAACCAGATATACCAAAAAAATTGCTAATATGTATCTAAAATTTTTCTTCTTCTTTTTTTTTTTTTTTTTTTTTTAACCTTTCACAGACAAAGGAAGAAACCAAACAAGAAAATGAAACAAAGTTGCGCTGTGATTGCAGAATTACTTAGAGTAACCTCTGAAGAAATATGCCTATTGGGAGAAATGACACAATTCAATTCAACAAATATCTTTGTAGTGCCTGTGATGTGAATAACGGAGTGCTAAAAAGCCTAATGGGAATCAGTCCTGCTCTCAAGATGCTTATGACAGTGCACAGAGAATGTCAGTACACAAATAACTCTAACTGTAAAAGAAGAGGGAATAATCCCTAGCTCCTTTTCCTTAGCCAAAACTTATTCCCTATTTCTTCTATCCTAAAAAAAGCAAAACAAAACAAAAACAAACCACTTGAGCATTTTTCCCCTCAGAACTGCTTTCTTTCACACTTTCATATTCCAAATCCTCGAAGGACTTTCTTATACTTA
This sequence comes from Macaca mulatta, assembly GCF_049350105.2. NCBI lineage: Eukaryota > Metazoa > Chordata > Mammalia > Primates > Cercopithecidae > Macaca > Macaca mulatta. Next base: position 122,673,901 of record NC_133409.1, on the reverse strand, counting down.
CTCTACTCACTTCTTAATCTTTTAATATCCATATTTTATTACCTCATTCATACTAAAGTTACTATCTTAAGGTTGAGTGAATACTGACCGCCATGGGCTCAGTCTTCTCTTTCTCTCCAGTCCTCACCTTCCTCACTCTCCCTGCTATACTGAATGCTGTGAACCACCCTTCCTTCTTTAAACTCTATTGTATTGTTCTTGTTCTTTCTTTGTTCACTTCTCATCTCTTAACCATAGTAGGGCAGAATCTTGGCTTAGCATAAGTTTATGTGAAAGGGTTTATTTTGACACAAAGCACACTAAGAATCAGCAATATAAAATACTCATTAAAAAACAGTGAAAGCTTATATTGAACAAATACAAGTACCAAAAAGGGGAAGTAATAGTTTCTTTGTGATCTAAAGTCACACTCCACAAAAAACAATGTATTAGGTCGAGTTACAAGTTCCATGTTATAAAGATATTAGGCAGTTAAAATATAACCCCAGGAAGCTAACTAAGAGAGACATTGAAAGGATTTGTAAAGCTCTTGCTTCACACAATGAATGGTTAAGGATACAGGATATGTTTAGCCTGAGAGGCGCAAAAGGGAATATAATTATTGACTTAGCATTTGAGGGACATTATATGGATGTTAGGGTTAGGACATACGGGAAGAAATTTCAAGATAGATCTTAAACAATTCCTAACAATTTGAGATATCTAATATTGGAAAGGATTATTTTGTGAAGCAATTCAGGCAAAAGCTAAATAGCAATATATCTGAAATGTTCTGAAAATAATTATTGCTTTGGATGGGGGCTGAGACTAGATTAAAATTCTCTTCCAATGTGGAAATGTTATGATTAATGAAATCATTAGAAATATATCATTAGTTTAAGCTTTTAATTTATGACCTGGACATCTTTCAATGTATGTTTCCATACCAGTATCCTGGATTTGTGGAGGAGGTGAAGAAAGCTAGTTGCGCTATGAATGATTAATGAGTTCTAAGTCTGATGGGACGTTTTGCCTAAGACATGTTAGCATTCAAAGTGAAAAGTATAAGATTCACACATCACCCTTATGGTGGAGAAAATTCAGCAAAAGAGAAAGTATTACAATAATGAAAACATTTTTCTGTGTATTTTTGGTTTAAAAAACATTTTCATAAAATTTATAATTAGAGTATTTTATTCAGATTTTCAGTGGTGAGAGATGAAAGACATACATTTGAAGACTCTACTAGAAGCAAACAATTGCATTGCTATAACCTTGGCATGGCAATCCCTTTCAAAATACAGTACAAGGGGAAAAATAAAACAAACCTGTTTTACTGATTTTGGAATAAAGACATTTTCAGTATCTTGAAATGTTCAGCATATGTGTACATGCATATGTATATGTTAGAAAATATAACACATATAGATGTGCACACATATATGTTTTCACATGTAAATTCAAAGATGTGAATATATGTTTTATATATATATATATATATATATATATATAATTTATTTTCCAATATAAGAGTAAACTCCAAATGGCAGGTAAATTCTTTTAACCTGTTTTTATATTCAGGCCCTCTTGCCTGATATAATCCTGAGTTCAAAGTCACTTTTAAATAATAATTTACTGAGTTTAATTGATTTTGCTTTGAAGTGCCTCATAGCATAAAGAATACTATACATGAATTTTACTTTTTGGGTAATTCTAAATGTATGTTGCATGCAATGAGGAGGAAACTTGGAGCATTAAGGACAGAGACTACACTCAAGGCTTTCAATTCATCATGTCTAAATAAATCAGCATGCAATTCATGAACGAATAGATCATCATGCAATAAATGTCAGCTACTAATAAAAAAGTGAATAACAACAATTTAGAGAAAACTAATTTCATAGTAACAAGTATTCCCATAAAAGAACATTCTTGTCTTCAAGGTAACAAATGGTTGTCATTAGGTTGGTGTGGGTGTCTACTAAGTGTTGTTACTATCAAATGATGTATTTTAGGAATGGCAGGTTATCTTCCATGTACAGATCCTCTTGCTTATATTACAATACTGCTCAACTTAAAAATGATAAATTGTCAACATTGTGCAAGCCCTTCAAGGTCACGGTTCAATTTTAACATTCATTAAGTCTTGTTTATTTTTGCCCACATATGTCAATGTTCACTATCAAGCTGTAGATGAATAAGAACAATTGATGTTTGGTGTTAGACATACATCATTAACTTCAGAGTTGGGATGAGTAATTTTAAGTAAAATAAAGTGAAGCCAGTGGAACCAGAGGTAAGATTCTAACTACAATCAGATAGTAGAATTTTCTCAGCCCTTCCAGACTCAAGTTATCTTCCCCTCCTGCCACAGGGCCTAGTGGTAAATTGCAAGCTCCTTGAAGTTAAAAGTAGAGTAATTTGGATCTTCATATTTGACCCAGCACCTGATATACAATTTAGTGCAGATCATAGCATGAATGGAATCGCAAATCTGATTTCCAAAGTTTAGTTGGAATATATTTTGTGTTTTTCCTGATATTAAAGTATTTCTCCCTTGTTTTAGTCCATATCCACAACATATAGAAAAATATACAAAATTTGCACAGTAAAAATGAGGAGAGATATATTCTCTTTGTAGTGCAGTGCCCCATAAATATTCTGTGGTCTCAGTAAAATCTATAATAAGGTCATGAGTTCTATTGCATGAAAAAGAATTTTGAAAATATTCTCTTCTAGCACTCTCATTTTCCTTTTCTTTGAACTTCTATTTTAGGTTCAGTGGCAAATGTGTAGGTTTCTTATATAGATAAAGTGTGTGTCATGAGGGTTTGTTGTACCGTTTATTTCAGCACCCAGGTAATAAGCATAATACCCAATAAGTGTTCTTGCTAATCCTCTCCTTCTTCTTATTCTTCACCCTCAAGTAGGCCCCTGTGTTTGCTGTTCCCCTTTTTGTGTCCATGTATTCTTGTTGTTTAGTTTCCACTTCAAAGGGAGAACACATGTTGTTTTTTCTGTTCCTGTGTTGGTTTCCCTAAGACAATGGCCTCCAGCTCCATACATGTTACTGCAGAGAACATGACCTCATTCTTTTTTATGCCTGTAGAGTATTCCATGGTGTATATGTACCACATTTTCTTTATCCAGTCTACCATTGATAAGCATTTAGGTTGCTTCCATGTTTTTTCTGTTGTGAACATATGTGTGCATGTGTCTTTGTGGTAGAACAATTTATATTCCTTAGGGTATATTGTTCTAGCATAAATTGTTATAATATACCCAATTAGATATTACACTCAATATATCAGGGGGTGTTCACTTCCCCTGTAATATTGTTCCTAATATCAAGAAAGGGAGAGGATGATATCATTCTTAACACGGCAGGAGGTGTACACCCACCCTGTGATATCATTACTAATATCCAGAAGGGGAATAAATGATATCACTCCAATATCACAGCGGGTGTAAATCTCCCGTGATATTGTTTCTAATATTGAGGAGGAAAGAGGATGATGCTACTTCCAGTGTCGCAGGGAGTGTAGTCTCCCACTGTGATAATGTTCCTAATATCCAGAAGAGAAGAGGATGATATTACTCCTAATATCGCAGAAGGTGTAAACCCTTTCTGTGATACATTGTTTTTAATATTCAGAAGGGGAGAGGATATTACTGCCAATATTGCAGGGGGTATACAGCCCCCTGTGATATTGTTTTTAATGTCCAGGAGAAAAGAGGATGATACTGCTTTCAATATAGCAGGGAGTGTAAAACCACCATGTGATATTGTTTTTAATATCCAGGTGGAGAGAATGAAATTACTCCCATCATTGCAGAAACTGTGCACACCCTCTGTGATATTGTTCATAATTTCCAAAGAAAGATATTACTCCCAATATCGCAAGGGATGTACACTCCCTTTTGATATTGTTTCTAATATCAAGGGAGAAAAGGATGATATTACTCCCTATTTCTCAGTGGGTATACACCACCCGTGGGATATTGCGTTAAATATCCGTGGGGGGGGGGGGGAGGGAGAAACTGATATTACTCCCAATATGACAGGAGGTGTACAGGCTTCCTGTAATATTGTTCCTAATTTCCAGGGGGAGAGAGGATGATATTACCCCAATATTGCAAAGGATGTACAACCTTCTTGTGATATTGTTTCTAATATCCAGGATGGAACAGAATGATATTACCACAAATATCATAGGGGGTGTAAGTCCCACTCCATGATATTGTTTCTAATATCCACGGAAAAAGATGATGATATTACTCCCAATACCACGGGTGGACACTCCCCGTGTGATATTGTTCCTAATACCTGGAGGAAGAGAGGATGATATTACTCCCGATATTTCAGGGAGTGTACACCGCCTTGTGATACTGTTCCTAATATTCAGGAGAAAAGATGATACTATTCCTAATATCGCATGAGGTGTACATCCCTCTTGTGATATTATTCCTTATATCCAGTGATATAAGGAGAGGATGATATTACTGTCAATATCACAGGGAGGTTACACGCCCTGTGGTATTGCTTTTAATGTAAAGTGGGGGGAAGAGATTATACTACTCCCAATATTGCAGGGGGTGTACACTCCTCCTGTGAGATTGTTTCTACTATCCAGTGGAAGAAAGGCTAATATGACTTCCAATATTGCATCAGTGCAAGCCCCCCTATGATATATTTTCTAATACACAGGGAGCAAGAGGCTGATATTACTCCCAATATCGCAGGTGTACACCTTCCCTTTGAGATATTTTTTCTAATATCCAGGGGAGAAGAGGATGATATTAACCCCAATATCGCAAGGGATGTACAAAACACCTGTAATGTTGTTCCTAATATCCAGGAGAGGAAAAGATTACTTCAAATATTGCAGGGGGTGTACACCCTCTTTTAATATTGTTCTTAATGTTCAGGGAGGAAGGAAATGACATTTCTCCCAATATCACAGAAAGTGTGAACTTTCCTGTAATATTGTTTTTAATATCCCAGGGAGGAGAGGAGAATATTACTTTAAATATCTCAGGGGGTTTACACACTCCCAGTAATATTGTTCTTAGTGTCCAGTAAAGAAGAGGATGATATTACTTTCTATATCACAGGGTGTGTACAACACTTGTGATTTTTTTTTCTAATATCCAGGAGGGGGAGAAAATAATATTACTCCCAATATTGCAGGGGCTGTGCGCACCCCTTGTGATATTGTTTCTAATATCCAGAAGGGTAGTAAATGATTTTACTATCAATATCGCAGTGGGTGTACGCTCCCTCTGTGATATTGTTCCTAATATCCAGGAGGTAAGAGGATGATATTACTCCCAATATCACAGGAATTTACACCCCACCCCAAGATATTGTTCCCAATATGAATGGATAGACAGGATGATATTATTTTCAATGTCATAGGGGGTGTACACCAATTCTGTGATATTGTTCCTAATATCCAGGGAGGAGAGGTTGATATTACTCCCAATATCGCAGGGGGTGTAGAACTTCTCTTGTGATATTATTTCTAATATCCTGGGGGAAAGAGGATGATGTTACTCTCAATATTGCAGAGGGTGTACATCCCCGGCTCCCCGCTGTTATATTGTTTCTAATATCCAAAGACTAAGAGGTTGATATTACTCCCAAAACCGCAGGTGATGAAAACACCATTTGTGACGTTATTTCTAATATCCAGGAAGGAAAAGAATGATATTACTCCAAACATCGCAGAAAGTGTTCAACCCCCTTGTGATTTTGTTCCTAATAGCAAAGGAAAGAGAGGATGATATTAGTCCCAATATCGCAGGGTGTATACACCCCCTTGTGATATTGTTCTAATATCTAGGAAAAGACAGGATGATGTTGCTCTCCATAATGCAAGGGGTGTACACCAGCCCTGTGATATTGTTCCTAATATCCAGGGGGAAGAGGATGATATTACTTCCAATACCGCAGGGGTTGTACGCACTCCCTGTGAGATTGTTTCTAAGAAAGAAGGGCTATTACTTCCAATATTGCAGGTGGTGTAAATTTCTCTGTAATATTATTCCTAATATCCAGAGTGGGGGTGGGGAGAAGATGATATTACCCTCAATATCACAGAGAGTGTACACCCTCCACTGAGATATGGTTTCCAATATCCAGTGGGGAAGAGGATGATATTACTTTCAATATCGCAGGGGGTGCACACCCATCCTGTGATGTTGTTCCTAATAACCGGGGGGCGGGGGAGAGGATGATATTACTCCCAATATCTCAGAGAGTGTGTACACCAAATTTGATATTGTTCCTAATATCCAGGAGGAGGAGGTTGATATTTACTCCCAATACCCCCCCGTGATATTGTTGCTAATATCCAGGGGTGGGGGAGCTACTTTTTTCTAACATTCAGGGGGAAAGTGGATGATATTACTCCCAATATCGCAGTTGTTCTACCAACAACTTGTAACATTTTTCCTAATATCCAGGAGAGAAAGAATGACATTACTCCCAATGTCCCAGGGGATGCACACACCTCTTTTGATATTGTTCTTAATATCCAGGGAGAAGGAAAATAATATTACTCTCTATATTGCAGAAGGTGTACAACTCTCCTGTAATTTTGTTTTTAATATGCCAGGAAGGAGGCGATAATATTTCTTTCAATATAGCAGGGAGTTTACACACCCCTTGTGATATTGTTCTTAACTTCCAGTGAAGGAGAGGATGATATTACTTTCAATATCGCAGGGGGTGTACACACCTCTGTGATTTTTTTAAAATATCCAGGGGTGGGAAGAATATTACTCCTATTATCGCTGGGGCTGTATGCACCCCGTGTGATATTGTTTCTAAATCCAGAAAGGGAGTAAGTAATATTACTCTCAGTATCGTAGGGAGTGTACACTCCCTCTGTGACATTATTTCTAATATTCAGGTTATGAGGATATTTGAAATATCCAGTTAAAAAAAGGAGATGATATTACTCTCAATATCGAAGCTGGTGTAAACTACTTTGTGATATTTTTCCTAATATACAGCGGAGGAGACAATATTATTACCAACATCGCAGGAAGTGTGATATTGCTTGTTGTGATACTGTTTCTAATATCCAGCGGGAAAGAGGATGATATCACTCTCAATATCGCAGGGAGTGTACACTCCACCTGTGATATTGTTCCTTGTATCCAGGTGGGAGAGAATGATATTACTCCCTATAATGCAGCAGGTGTACAACTTTTCTGTGATACTGTTTTTAATATCCAGTGGCAGAGAGGATGATATTACTTCCAATATGACAGGGTCTGAACACATCCCACCTTGTAATATTGTTCCTAATATCCAGGGGAAGAGAGGGTAATATTAATCACCACTCACCCCCTGTGATACTGTTCTTAATTTCAGTGAAGAAGAGGATGATATTACTTTCAATATCGCAGGGAGTGTACATCCCCCTGCTGTTCCTAATATCCGAGGAGGGCGATGAGAAGATAATATTACTCCCAGTATCACAAGGGCTGTACACCCACCTTCTGATATTGTTTCTAATGCCTAGGGGAAGAGAAAGTTACATTACTCTTAATGCCACAGGTGGTGTACACTCCCTCTGTGATATTATTTCTAATATCCAGGAGAGGAGAGGTTATATTACTCTTAATATCGCAGGACTTTTACACCCTCTGGTGATATTGTTTTTAATATCCAGGTTGGGGGAAGATGATATTACTTGCAATATCGCATGGGTTGTACACACCCCTGTGATATTGTTCCTAGTATAAGGGGGTGGGGGAGAGGATTATATTATTCCCAATATTACAGGGAGTTTACACTCTCCTTGTGATTTTTTTTTTATAGTATGAAGGGAGGGTGAGGATTATATTATTTTCAATATCGCAGGGGTTGTACACCTTCCCAGTGATACTTTTCCTAATATCCAGGGGAATAGAGGATTATACTACTCTTAATATTGCAGGAAGTGTACGCTCACTGTATGATATTTTTCCTAATATACAGGGAGCGATATTGCTCCAAATATCGAAGTGTTGTACACCCTTCCTTTGATATTTTTCCAAATATTTAGGTGGAGAGAGAATATTACTTCTATTTTCCCAGAGGTTGTACACCCACCCTTTGTTATTTTTCCTAATACACAGTGGTGGATAGGATGATATTAATCTCAATATCCCAAGTCGGGGCGGGGGGGAACCTCCTCTGTGATATTATTCTTAATATTTAGATTGGGAGAAAATTATATTCCTCTCCATATCGCAGGGAAAGTACACCACCCCCGGTGATATTGTTTCCAATATCGAGGGGTTGAGAGGGTGTTACTCTCACTATAATAGAGGTTGTACATCCCACCTGTGATATTGTATCTAATATCAAGGAGGGAAGAGATTATATTACTCAATATCGCAGCAGGTGTACAGCTTTCCTTTGATACTGTTTTTAATATCCAGGGGAGGAGAGGCTGATATTACTCCTAATATTGCATTGGTTGTACTCCCCTCCCCGTAATATTATTCCTAATATCCATGGGGAGACAGGATGAGGTAGCACTCCTTTCACGGTGGCACTAGCGGCGGGGAGTCTGTCCCTTGCAGACTCCTAAACTGGCGACGGATGAATAAACGTACACCGACACACAGATATTCTGTTTTACCGGTCCTGCTGAGTGTCCGACCGCCTACACACCAAAAGAGGTTTGTCACTGCTGGCCAGCCCCGTTCAGCTGGTACTCCAGGCATTTATTTAGTATAGAATTAACAACAGAAGCTTTGGGTAAACACACTTCAGGATAATTAACATGGTTAAGAGAGTAGTTCTACAAATGATTAAAGCTCAGGTACGGCAGCCTAAAGTAAATACCATTAGGGGGCAATTTCCCTGGTCGGCCTTCCCTCAAGAGGGCCATCTGGCTTAAAGATTACTTTATAGAGGTAGGGTAAACAGACTTAACTGGGGAAGCCTCTATTGTCTCTTGTCTTTACCCTGTGACCTAATGTTCTAAGGTAAGAACTGGCGCCTTCAGCCTGTTCAATTATTACAAGCTATGTAACCTTTCAGCCTTCCAAATAGGTTTGTGCCTATTCCCTATAACCTCCCCTAATGTTTCTCTTTAATATTTCTGCCACCATCCGGAGTGAATCCCAACAAGAGGATGACAATACTTCCAACATCTGAGGAGGTTTACACAATCCCTGTGATACTGTTCTCAATTTCCAGTGAAGGAAAGGATAACATTACTTTCAATTTCTCAGGGGGTGTACACCCCCCTGTAATACTGTTTCTAAAATCCGGGGTGGGGGGAGAAGATAATACTACTCCCAATATCGCAACGGCTGTATACCCCCCTCTTTTACATTGTTTTTAATATCTGGGGAGAGAAAATAATATTAATCTCAATATCGCAGAGGGTGTACGCTCCCCCTGTGATATTGTTTCTAATATCCAGGAGAGGAGAGAATGACATTACTCCCAATATCGCAGAGCGTGTACACTCTACTGTGATATTGTTCTTAATATCCAGTTTGGGAGAGGATGATATTACTTGCAATATTGCATGGGGTGTACAAATCATTGTGATATTATTCCTAATATGAGGAGGGGCAGAAAATGATATCACTCTCAATATCTTAGGGGGTGCACAACCCCCTGTGATAGTGTTCCTAATATCAAGAGGGAAATAAATGCTGTCACTCTCAATATCACAGAAGGTGTACACCCCTTTGGTGATATTGTTTCTAATATCTAGTGGGAAAAAGGATGGCGTTACTTCCAATATCGCAGGGAGTGTACACTCCTACTGTGATATTGTTCTTAATAACCAGAAGAGAGGAGGGTGATATAACTCCCAATATCGCAGGAAGTGTACACCCTTCCTGTGATATTCTTCCTAATATTCAGAGAGGGAGAATATGATCTTACTCCCAATATCACCGGGGATGTACACCCCTTGTGATATTGTTCATAATATCCAGGGGGAAAAAAATGATGATACTATTTTGAATATCGCAGAAAGCGTACATCCATCCTTTGATATTGTTTCTAATATCCAGGATGGGAGAGGATGACATTACTCCCATTATCGCAGAAACTCTACACACCACCTGTGATATTGCTCTTAATATCCAGGGAGAGAGAGGATGACATTACTCCCAATATCTCAAGTAGTGTGCTCCCTCTTGTGATATTGTTTTTAATATCGGGGGGTGGTGACAGGATGATATTACTCCCAACATCGCAGACTGGGTACACCCCGCTGTGATATTGTTCTTATATCCAGGCGGGGAGAAGATGATATTACTCCCAATTTCGTAGGAATTGTACACCCCCTTGTAATATGGTTCCTAATATCCAGAGAGGAAGAGAATGATATTATTCCAAATATTGCAAAGCTTGTACACCCTTCTTGTGATATTGTTTCTAAAATCCAGGAAGGGAGACGATGATATTACTTTCAATATCGCAGAGGGTGTACAACTCCCTGTGACATTGTTCCTAATATCCAGGGGGTGGGCAAATAAGATTACTCCCAATATCGCAGGGGCTGTACACCTTACATGTTATATTGTTTCTAATATCCAGGGAGGGAGAAAATGCTATTAATCTCTATATCATTGAGAGTGAGGGAGTGTACACCCTTCTGTGATGTTGTTTCTAATACCCAGTTGACAAGAGGATGATATTACTCCCAATATGGCAGCAAGTGTACAACTTATCTGTAATATCGTTTTTAATATCAAAATGTAGAGAGGATGATATTACTGCCACTATTGTAGGGAGTGTATACACCTTCCATAATATTTCTTCTAATACTGTGGTGGAAAGAGGATGACATTACTACCAATATCACATTTTGTAACATTGTTCTTAATTTCCAGTGAAAGAGAGGATGATATTACTTTCAGTATCGCAGGGAGTTTACACTTTCCTGTGATATTGCTCCTAATATCTGGGTGGGAGGGAAATAAAATAATATTACTCCTAATATCACAGGGGCTGTACAACCCCCCTGTGATACTGTTTCTAATATCCAGTGGGGAGAAAATGATGTTACTCTTTATATCACAGGGGGTGTACACTCCCCCTGTGATATTGTTTCTAATATCCAGGAGAGAAGAGGATAATATTACTCCCAGTATCACAGGGCATGTACGTCCTCCTGTGATACTGTCTTTAATATCTGGGTTGGGAGAGAATTATACTACTTGCAATATCGCACGGGGTGTATACACCCTCTGAGATACTGCTCCTAATATACAGGGTGAAAGAGGATGCTATTACTCAAAATACTGCAGGGAGTTCACACCACTCCCCCCGTGATATTATTTGTAGTACGAAGGGAGGAAGATAATTACATTACTTTCAATATCGCAGGGGATTTACACCTTCCCAGTGATATTTTTCCTAATATCTAGAGGGAGAGAGGATGATATTACTCCCAATATCGCAGTTTGTGTACACTCCCTCTGTGATATTGTTCCTAATATACGGGGAGGGAGGAGAGGATGATATTACTCTCAAAATCGTAGGGGTGTACACCCTCCCTTTGAAATTGTTCCTAATATTTAATGAGGTAGAGCATGATATTACTTCCAGTATCCCTTGGGGTGTACACCTCCCCTTTGATATTTTTCCTAATATCCATGGGAAGAGAAGATGATATTACTCTCAATATCACAAGAGGTGTATGCTCCCCCTGTTACGTTGTTCTTAATATTTAAGTCGGGAGAAAATAATATTACTCCCAATATTGCAGGGGGTGTACACCTCCCCCAGTGATATTATTCCTAATATCCCAGTGAAGAAAGGGTGATATTACTTTCACTATCACAGACGGTGTACATCCTCCCCACCCTTGATATTGTTTCTAATATCCAAGTGGAGATAAAACGATATTAATTCTAATATCAAGGGGGTTTTACAACCCATTTGTGATATTGTTTGTAATATTCAGAGGAAGAGAGAATATTACTTTCAATATCGCAGGTGTTGTACACTCCCTTCCCCCCATGATATAGTTTCCAATATTCAGGGGGGAAAAAGATGATATTACTCCCAATATAGCAGGGGGTGTAAAGTACCCCTGTGATATTGTTCCTAGTGTCCAGGGGGAGAGAGGATGATATCATTCCCAATATCGCAAGGGTTGTACACTCCCTTTGTGATATTGTTTCTAATATCCAAGGATAAAGAGGATGGTATTACTTCCAATATCTCAAGGGGTATACACTCTCCCTGTGATATTTTTCCTAATATCCAGAAGGGAAAAGGATGGTATTACTCCCAACATAGTGGGAGGTCTGGGGTAAACCATTTCTCTGAAATTGTTGCTAATATTCAGAGAGGGGGCGGATGATCTTACTTCCAATATCTCAGAAGGTGTACACTCCCCTTGTAATATTGTTCCTAATGTCCAGGGTGGGAAAGGATAATATTACTTTCAATATTGAAGGGGATTTACCCACCCCCTGTGATACTGTTTCTAATCTCCAGTGAAAGAGAATGATATTACTTTCAATGTCGCATTGGATGTACACACCCCTGTGATATTGTTCCTAATATCCAGGGACAAATGAGATAATATGTCTCCCAATATTGAGGGAGCTGTACACACACCCCTATCATATTGTCTCTAATATTCACGGGGGTGGGGAGATAATATTAGTCTCAATTTCACAGGAAGTGTACACTCTTCCTGTGATATTGTTTCTAAAATCAAGAAGGGAAGAGGATAATATTACTCCCAACATCGCAGGGCGTGTACAGCCCCCTGTGATACTGTTTTTAATATCCAGGTTGGGAGATAATGACATGCCTGGAATATTGAGTGGGGTGTACACCTCCTTCCCGTGATATTGTTTCTAATATACAGAAAGAGAAACGATGATATTACTCCCAATATCGCAGAGAGTCTCTCCCAACTCTGTAAGATTGTTCCTAGTATAAAGGGAAATAGAGGATGATATTACTTTCAACATCGCACCAATATCGCACGGGGTGTGATATTGCTCATAATATCCAGGGAGGGAGAGGATGATATTACTCCTAATACCGTAGGGGGTGTACCCCACTTCAGTGATATTGTTCCTAACATCCAATGGTTAAGAGCCTGCTCTAACTCTCAACATCGCAGAAGTTAACATACCCCCGCTCCCGTGATACTGTTGCTAATATCAATGAAGGGAAAAAATTATGTTACTCCAATATTACAGAGGGTGTTAACCCCTCCTTTGATATTGTTCCTAATATCCAGAAAAGGAGCGGATGATATTACTCCCAATATTGCAGAAGGTGTACTTTCCCCCTGTTATATTGTTCCTAATATCTAGAAGAGAGAATGATATTACTCCCAATATTGCAGGTGGTGTACACTCGCTTTTTGATATTGTTTCTAATATCAAGGGGAGAAGAGGATGACATTACTTGCAACATAGCAGGGGGCGTACACACCTCCTGTGATATTGTTCCTAATATTCAGAGGAGAAGAGGATATTACTGTCAATATCACAGATGGTTTACACGCCCCTTGTGTTATTGTTTCTAATATCAAGAGGGGCAGAGGATGATATTACTCCCAATATCGCATGGGGTGTACACCTGCCCCCCGTGAGATTGTAATTTCCAATCAAGAGAGGGTGATACTACTTCCGATATCGCAGGACGTGTAAACCCTTCTGTGATATTGTTCTTAATATCCAGGTGGGGAGAGGATGATATTATTCCCAATATCACAGGAGGTGTACACCTCCCTTTGTGATATTGTTTCCAATATCCAGGAGGGGAGAGGATAATTCTACTCTCAACATAGCAGGAGGCATACTCCCACCCTGTGATATTAGTCCTCATATTCAGAGAGGAAGAGTATGATATTACTTTCAATACCGCAGGAATTGTAGACCCCTCCTGTGATATTGTTTTTAGTATCTAGGAGGTGAGAGTATATTGTTACTGTCAATACCACAGGGGGTGTACACCGTCACTGTGAATTTTTTCCAAATATTAAGTGGGGAGGGAGGATGATATTACTTCCAATATAGCAACAGGTGTACAACTTTCCTGTGATATTGTTTTTAATCTCTTGGGGCGAGAGGGTCATATGACTCCCAATATCACAAGGGGTGTACACCCCTCTGTAATATTGTTCCTAATATCCAGAGGGGGAGAGGATGATATTACTCCCAATATAGCAGAAGGTCTACACACCCACTGTGATATTGTTCCTAATTTCCAGTGAAGGAGAGTATGATGTTAGTTTCAGTATCACAGGGACTGTACCCGCCTCTGTGATATTCCTCCTAATATCCAGGAGGGGAGAGGATAATTTTACCCCCAACCACGCAGAGGCTGTTCCCCCCTCCCTATGATATTGTTTCTAATATACATGAGGAGGAGAAAATGATATTACTTTCAATATTGCAGGTGGTGTACACTCCCCCTGTGATATTGTTTCTAACATTTAAGAGCAGAGAGTATAATATTATTCCCAATATCATATGGCGTGTACACTCCTCTGTGATTTTTTAAAAAAAAATCCAAGTTGAGAGAGGATGACATTACCTGCAATATCACACAGCGTGTACAAGCCCCCTCTGATATTATTCTCAATATACGGAGGGGGAGTGGGAGAGGATGATATTATTCCTAAAGTCGCGAGAAGTTTACACGCCTCCCGTAATATTGTTTTTAATAACAAGGGAGGAAAAGGATTATATTACTTTCAATATCACAGACGGTGTACACCCCCCTGTAATATTTTTTTTCTAATATCTAGAGGAAGAGAGAATGATATTACTTGCAATATCGTATGGGGTGTACACACTCCCTGTGATATTCTTTCTAATATACAGGATGGGGAGAGGATGGTATTACTTCAAATATCACAGGGTGTTTACACCCGCCCTGTGATATTGCTTTTAATATGAAAGGAGGAAGAGGATTATATTACTATCAATATCACAATGTCGTAAAATTTCCCAGTGATGTTTTTCCTAATATTAAGGCGGGAAGATGGTGATATAACTCCCAATATCGCCGGGTGTGTACACTCCCTCTGTGGTATTGTTCCTAATACATACTGGGGAAGAGAGAATAATATGACTCCAAATATCGCATGGGGTGTCCGCCCTCCCTGTGATATTGTTCCTAATATTTAGTTTGGGGAGAGAATATTACTCTTAATATCCCATAGGTTGCACATCGCCCCACTTTGAAATAATTTTTAATATCCAAGGGAAAAAGAGGATGATATTTTTCTTAGTATCGCTGGGAGTGTACAACTTCCTGTGATACTGTGTCTAATACTTAGGTTGGGAGAAATTAATGTAACTCCCAATATCGCAGGGCGTGTACACCCCCTTTGTGATATTGTTTGTAATATCCAGGGAGAAAAAGGATGGTATTACTTCTAATATCTCACGGGGTGTACACTCCCACTGTGATATTGTTCCTAATATCCAGAAGGGAAGAGGATGATATTATTCCCAATATCGCAGGGGGTGTACACATTTTCTGTGATATTGTTCCTAATAGTCAGAGGGGGAGAGGATGATCTTGCTCCCAATATCCAGAAGGGAAGAGGATGATATTATTCCCAATATCGCAGGGGGTGTACACATTTTCTGTGATATTGTTCCTAATAGTCAGAGGGGGAGAGGATGATCTTGCTCCCAATATCGCAGGGGATCTATACCTTCCCTGTAATTTTGTTTCTAATATTCAGTGGAGAAGAGGACATATTAATCCCAATAACGCAGGGGGTTTACACACCCACTGTGATATTGTTTTTAAAATCCAGTTAATAAGAGAATGATATTACTTTCAATATCGCAGAGGGTGTACACCCCTCTGTGGTATTGTTCCTAATATCCAGTGGCGGAGAGGATAATATGACTCCCAATATCGGAGGAGCTGTACACGCGCCCCCCCCCCCCGTCATATTGGTTCTAATATCCAAAGAGGGAGATGATAGTATTACTCTCAATATCGCAGAAACCGTACATTCTTCCTGTGACATTTTTCCAAATATCATTAAAAGCAGAAGATACTATTACTCCCAATATTGCAGGGCGTGTACACCGCCCTGTGATATCGTATTTAATATCCAGTTTGGGAGATGATGCTATTGCTTGCAATATCGCAACGAGTGTACACCCTATCTGTGATATTGTTCTTAATATACAGAAGGGAAGAGGATTATATTACTTTCAATATCGCAGGGAATTTACACCTCCCTGTGATATTGTTCCTAATATAAAGGGAGAAAAAATGATATTACTTTCAATGTCGCAGGGAGTGTACACCCCTTCTGTGATGTTATTCCTAATATCCAAGGAGAAAGAGGATGATTTTACACCCTATACACCCTGTACACCTCTATATCATAGAGGGTGTACAGTTCTTCAGTGATATTGTTCCTAATATACAAAAGTTAAGAAGCTGCTCCCAATATCGCAGAAGTGAACACCCCCATCCCGTGATATTGTTGCTAATATCCAGAATCGAAAGAATGACATTAGTCCAATATCACAGAGTGTGTGAACGTCTCCTTTGGTATTGTTCTTAGCTAAAACGGAAAAAGCGGATGATCTTACTCCAAGTATCACAGGGAGTGTACATCCTTCCTAGGATATAGGTCCTAGTATCTAGAAGAAGAGAAGATGATATTACTCTCAATATTGCAGGCGGACTCTCAATATTGCAGGAAGAAGAGAAGATGATATTACTCTCAATATTACTCTCAATATTTGTGATATTGTTCTGACTATCAAGGGAGCAATAGGATAATATTACTAGCAATATCGCAAGGAGTGTACATCCCTCCTGTTATATTGTTAATAATATACAGGGGCGACAAAGATGATATTACTGTCAATATCACAGAGTTTACATGGCCCCCTGTGATATTGCTCCTAATATCAAGAGGGGGAGAGGACGATATTAGTGCCAATATCGCAGAGAGTGTAACCCCCACCGCCATGAGATTGTTTCTAATATCTACTGGGAGAGAGGATGATATAACTTCCAATATTGCAGGAGGTGTAAACACTCCTTTGATACACTTCTTAATATCCAGGAGGTAAGAAGAGGATCTTACTCACAATATTGCAGGGGGTGCACACCCCCCTTTGTGATGTTGTTTCTGATATCCGGGAGGAGAGAGTATAGTATCACTCTCAATATCGCAGGAGGTGTACACCCACTCTGTTATATTATTCCTAATATTCAGGGGGGACGAGGATGATATTATTCCCAATATCGCAGGAAGTGTAGAACCCTCTCGTGATATTTTTCCTAATATTTAGGAGGGAAGAGGATGATATTACTTTCAATATCTCATTGGGTGTACAACCCCACTGTAATACTATTTCAAATATTCAGGAGTGGGGAGAGAATGATATTACTTCCAATATCGCAGTATGTGTACAACTTTCATGGGATTTTGTTTTTAATATCCAGGGGGAAACAGGATAATATGACTCCCCATATCGCAGGAGATATACAACCCCCTCTGTAATTTGGTTCCTAATATCCAGACGGGGAGAGGATTATACTTCTCCCAATATCACATAAGTTTTACAAACCTTGTGTAATATTGTTCGTAAATTCCAGTGAAAAAGAGGATGATATTACTTTTAATATATAGGGGAAAGTACACCCCTTTGTGATATTGTTTCTAATACCCAAGAGAAGAGAAGATTATATTATTCTCAACATCGCACGGCGTGTACACTCCCTTGTAATTTTGTTTTTAATATCCAGGTCGAGGGAGGATGATATTAACTGCAATACAGCACGATGTGTACACATCCCTTGTGATATTATTCTCAATAGACAGCGGGGTGAGGATGATATTATTCCCAGTATCACAGAGAATTACACACACACCTGTGATAATGCTTTTAATATAAAGAAAGGAAGAGGATCATATTACTTTCAATATCGCAGAAGATGTACATTCCCTCGTGATATTTTTCCTAGCATCCAGATAACGAGAGAATTATACTACTCCCAATATACTTCCTCAGTGATATTGTTCCTAATACACGGGGAGGGAGAAGAAAATAATATGACCCCCAATATCACATGGGGTGTACACCCACCCTGTGATACTGTTACTATTACTAAAGAGGGGAGAGGATGATATTACTCTCAATATCCCAGAGGTTGTACACACCTTCTTTGAATGCTTTTCATATCCAGGGGAAGAGAGGATGACATTACTCTCAATATCGCACTGAGTGTACAGCCTCCCTGTGATAATTGTTCCTAATAATTTTGGGGGGAGAAAATGATATTGCTTTCAATATCGCAGGGGGTGTACACCCTTCCCGGTTATATTGTTCCTAATATCCAGGGGTGGAGAGGATGATATTACTCTCACTATTGTAGAGGGAGTACACCCCTCGTGATACTGTTTCTAATATCCAGGCGGGAAAAAATACTACTCCCAGTATTACAGGGGGTGTACATCCCCGTGTGATATTGTTCCTAATATCCAGAGGGAAATAGGATGATATTACTTTCAATATCACAGGACTTATACACGCCCCTGTGATATAGATATATCCAGGTAGAGAAAGAATGATATTACTCTCAATACAGCAGGGTGTATTTAACTCCCCCGCAATATTGCTCCTAATATCCAGGTAGAGAGAGGATGATAACATTCTTAATATCGCAGGGCGTGCACAACCACCCTATGATGTTGTTCCTAATATCCAGAAGGGGAATAAATGATGTCACTCCCAATGTTGCAAGGCCTAGACACTCCACGCGTGATATTGTTTCTAATATTCAGGGGAGAAAGATGATATTACTTCCAACGTCGGAGGATGTGTACACTCCCACTGTGATATTGTTCCTAATATCCAGATTAGGAGAGGATAGTATTACTCCTAATATGGCAGGGGGTGTACACAATTTCTGCGACACTGTTTTTAATATTCAAAGGGAGAGAAGGATAATACTACTTCCAATTTCACAGGGAGTATACGCCCCATTGTGATATTACTTATAATATCCAGGGTGGAAGAAGATGATACTGCTTTCAATATTGCAGGGAGTGTACAGCTTTCCTGTGATATTGCTCCTAATATCCAGGTGAGGAGAGGATGACATTACTCCTATTATCGCAGAAAGTGTACACACCCCCTGTAATATTATTCCTAATATTCAAGAGGAGAGAGGATAATATTACTCCCAATATAGTAGGGGGTAATCACCACCCCTGTGATATGGTGTTAAATGTCCAGGAGGGAGAAGATGTTATTACTTCCAATATGGCAGGGGGTGTACACCCTCTCAGTAATATTGTTCCCAACTTCCAGGAGGAGAGAGGATATTATTATTTTCAATATCGCAAAGGGTGTACAACCTTCTTGTGATACTGTTCCTAATATCCAGGAACGGACAGAACGATATTACTACAAATATTATAGGGGGTGTCAAACCCCCGTTATATTGTTCCTAATATCCAGGGAAAGAGATAAATGGTATTACTTTCAATATCACAAGTGGGAGTACAGCTCCCTATGATATTGTTCCTAATATCTAGAGGAAGAGAGGATGATATTACTCCTGATATTGCAGCGGGTGTACACCCGCCCTCTGACATTTTTCCTTATATCCAGGAAGGAACAGGATGACATTATTCTAATATCCAGTGGAAGAGAGGATGATATGACTCTCAATATTGTAGGAGGTATAAACCCTGCTGTGATACAGTTCTTAATACTCAGGCGGTAAGAGGATATTACTCCCAATATCGGAGGGGTTGTACACCCCCCTTTGTGATATTGTTTATAATATCCAAAGGGAGAGAGGATACTATCACTCTCAATATCGCAGGAGGTGTAAATCCAGTCTGTGATATTACTCCTAATATTCGGGGGGAAGAGGACGATATTACTCTCAATATGATATTAATCCCAATATTTCAGTATTCACCTCTCTTGTGATATTGTTGTTTCTTATATCCAGTTGGAAAGAGGATGATATTTCTGTCAATATCACAAAGGGGGTTACATGCCATCTGTAATATTGTTTCTAATATCGGGGGGGTGGAGATTATATTAACCCCAATATCGCAGAGTGCGTACACCCCTCCTGTGATATTGTTTCTAACATCCAGTGGAATAAAGAATGATATGACTTGAAATATTCCATGGGTGTAAGCCCCCGTGATATTGTTCCTAGTATCCAGGGGGCAAGAGGATGATATTACTCCCAATATCACAGGGGGTGTTTATCCCCCTTTTGCGATATTGTTTCTAATATCCACGGGTGGATATGACAATATTACTCTCAATATCGCAGGGGATGTACATTCACTCTGCGATATTTTTCCTAATATTCAGGGGAAAAGAGGATGATATTACTACTAATATCCCGGTTGTTGTACAAATCCCCTGTAATATTTTTCCTAATATTCAGGAGGGGAAAGGATGACATTACTCCTGATATAGCAGGAGGTATACACACTTCTTTTGATTTTGTTCTTTATATCCAGGGAAAGGGAAAATAATATTACTCCTTATATGGCAGAAGGTGTACAACTTTCCTGTAATATTGTTTTTAACATCCGCGGAAGGAGAAGATAATATTACTTTTAATGTAGCAGGTGGTTTACACATCCCCTGTAATATTATTCTTAATGTCCACTGAAGGAGAGGATATTACTTTCAATATTGCAGAGGGTGTACACCCCTTTGTGATATTTTTCCTAATATCCAGGGGTGGAAAGGAGAATATTTCTCCTAATATCACAGGGCTGTAAACACTCCGTGTGATATTTTTTCTACTTTTCAGAATGGAAGTAAGTAATATTACTCTCAATATCACAAGGGGTGTACACTCCTCCTGTGATATTGTTCCTAATATTCAGGAGATAAGAGGATGACATTACTCCCAATATTGCAGGGCGTGTACACTCCCCTGTGATATGGTTTATAATATCCAGGTTGGGAGAGGATGATATTACTTGTAATATCGCATGGGGAGTACAACACCCCTTTTGATACTGTTTCTATTATACAGTGTGGGAGAGGATAATATTACTCCCAATATCCCAGGAAGTTTATACTGCACCCCAGATATTGTTTTTAATATTAGAGGAGGGAGAGGATATTACTTTTAATATCGCAGGGAATGTACACCAATTCTTTGATATTTTTCCTAATATCCAGGGGGAGAGAGGTTGATGTTATTCCTAATATCGCATTGGTTGTACACCCCCTTCCGTGGTATTGTTCCTGTTATCCAGAGTGAAAGGGAATGATATTACATTCAAAATCGCAGAGGGTGTAAAGCAGCCCCTGTGATATTGTTTCTAATATCCAAAGGTTAAGAGGCTGATATTACTTCCAATACCGCAGGGGGTGAACACCTGCTTTGCGATATTGTTTCTAATATCCAGAAAGGAAAAGAATGATGTTACTCCAATATCTCAGGGAGTGTTCACCTGCCCTATGATTTTTGTTCCTAATATCCAGGGAAAGAGAGGATAATATTACTTCCAATATCGCAGGGTGTGTGCAACCCCCTCCCCCGCCCAGTGATATTGTTTCTAATATCTGGGAAAAGAGAGGATGATATTACTCTCAATATTGCAAGGGTTGTACAAAAACCCTTGATATTGTTCCTAATATCCAGGCGGGAAGAGGATGATAATACTCCCAATATCGCAGGGGGTGTACACACTCCCTGTGAGATTTTTTTCTAATATCCAGTAGGAAAGAGGAAGGTATTACTCTCAATACCGAAGGTGGTGTAAATTACTTTGTGACATTGTTCCTAAATACAGCGGAGGAGACAATATTATTACCAATATTGCAGTGTATGTGATATTGTTTGTTGTGTTACTGTTTATAATATCCAGTGGAGGGAGAGGGTGATATTACTTTCAATACTACAGGGGGTGTACACCCCACCTTTGATATTGTTCCTAATATCCAAGTGGGAGAGAATTATATTACTCCCAATAATGCAGCAGGTGTACAACTTTCCTGGGATATTGTTTCTAATATCCAGTGGGAGAGAGGATGATATTAATCCCAATATCACAGGGGGTCTACACCCACCCTGTGATATTGTTCCTAATATCTAGGGGAGAAGAGAATGATATTACTCCCAGGATCACAGGGAGCTTGCATGCCACCTGTGATACTGTTCTTAATTTCAGTGAAGTAGAGGATGATACTACTTTCAATATCGCACGGGGTGTACACCCCTCTGTGATATTCCTCCTAATATCCAGAAGGGGAGAGGATAATGTTACCTCCAGCCATGCAGAGGCTGTACCCCAACTTCCTGTGATATTGTTTCTAATAATCAGTAGGATAAATATGATACTATTCTCAATATCGCAGGAGGTGTACACTCCCCCTATGATATTGCTCCTAATATTTAGGAGAAGAGAGGATGATATTACTCTTAATATTGCACAGAG
The DNA here is from genome assembly GCF_049350105.2 of Macaca mulatta. Classification (NCBI taxonomy): domain Eukaryota; kingdom Metazoa; phylum Chordata; class Mammalia; order Primates; family Cercopithecidae; genus Macaca; species Macaca mulatta. The sequence continues at coordinate 122,651,492 of NC_133409.1, read as the reverse complement.
TGTACACATGCCTGTGATATTGTTTTTATTATCCATGTTGAGAGAGGATGATATTACCTGCAATATCACACGGGCTGTAAAAACGCCCTGTGATATTGTTCTCAATATACAGGCGAGAGAGGATGATATTATTCCTAATATCGTGGGGAGTTTACACCCCCCTGTGATATTGTTTTTAATAAGAAGGGAGGAAAGTATTATGTTACTTTCAATCTCACCGAAAATTTACACCCCTTTTGATATTTTTCCTAATACCCAGAAGAAGAAAGAATGATACTTTCAATGTCACAGGGGTTTTACACTCTCTCTATGATATTGTTCCTAATATACAGAGGGGTGGGGAGAAGATGATATGACTCCCAATATCACATGAAGTTGAGCTATAACTTTCAATCAAATGGCATCTTACAGTTGAAGATGTTTCACCATCACTGTTGGGAAGGCAACAATTTCATGAATTTTTCATTACTAGAGCAGCTCAAGTAGTAGATACTTCAATGTCAAATCCTGCCTACTAGGTTCCAATTTGTAAAACTACCCAATCCATAATAATAAAGTAATCTTTTAACCTTTAGAAACAAAATGGTGGTGAGAAAGAGATGAGAAATGTAGTGATTAGGAATTTTATTAACGCTACTATAGCAGAAATCAAAAGCAGGCTAACTCTAGGTAATTGTGAAGCCTGCTAGCTCTGCACAATTGTAAAATCTGTTTTAGAGCACACACTGCTAAGTTTAATTTTTTATGGAATTAAAAAAAAAAAAACTTCTGCATCACCAATACATTTGATAACAGAGCAGACCATCTGGTGTGAAAAATCACAATCATTGTCTGTGCATTGAAAAAATAATTTAGCCTCTGAATGTTAACAATTTAGTATCACGTTAAACAATTTAGTTGCTTATTTTCCTTTTTATGTATACACAGAAGTATATAATGAAAGTTGTGTTAAACTAAGCTTATAAGATCTCTTTAAAAAATATAAAAATTTCTAAGCAATAACAAAACATGTTTCATCATTTAACTGAAGGGTGTTTATTCTTTAAAAGAATGATGCTTCTTACAGTCTAGTCTGGCTTAAATTTTAAAACATATGATATTCAATTTGCTCAGTTCAATTTAAGTGAAAAGTTTGTTGTTGTTGTTTGCCTACAGTTCTCACCACTCCTCCCTTTTAAGCGCCCTGTTTTATATAGTTTTAACTATATTGCAGCCAATTAAATTTGTTAGGGTACATTCCAATCGCTTTTCTTAAGTGGCTCTGCTCTCTCTCTCCTAAAATACTTTAAAGTGTAGTTCAAGAGATCCAAATAATTCTAGTTTATTTGCTTTATTGATCTCATGGCTCTTTTGCAAACAAACACAAATATCTAATATGCTGTGTCATACTTTACCTTCATTTTTTTCCTTCCTGACACTTGGTTCCTATTTCAAATACATATTCTTAATAGAAGTGACTAAAGATGAACTTATTCTGAAATGCAATTTGAAAATACAGAAAAGTTACAAAGACCAAATACGCATATTCTAGAATTTCTCACGATAGGAAGTGATAATTCAAGAAGTATCATGATGGTTAGAAAAAAAAAAAAGTTATGTAGGTAATGATACTTGAGACAATCAGAAATCAAGACCCATTCAAGCTTTTTTTCAGCACAGAGTGAAATAATACAAGTGGCATTTTAGGAAGATTGTTTTTTAAGCACAATCCCTAATAAATTGAACAGAAAACTTAAAATAATAAATCCAATTAGAAAATATTTTTATATTCTAGGGATAAAGTAATCAGATACCCATATTAGGAGAGTGACATCACAACAATCATAGCAACTGAAATATCAGGTATTATTTATAGAGCATTCACCATGTATCAGCCACATAGTGCCAGGCACTTTTTAAAGTGCTGTTAATGAATCATCTTATTTTATATTAAACAATCCTATGATGCAAGTACTATTATTCTTTTTAATTTATAAGTGAGGAAACAGTCTTAGAGAGATTAGTAATTTGACCTGCTTCTCCATGGGAAAGAAGAGATAAGGAGTCATAGAAACTAAAGTAACCTGTGGGTAATTGGAACTGGGTAAGCAGCTTAACATGGAATAAAACTATCAGGATATTAGAAATCCTGAACTACTTGGTTAAAAATAAAAATTAAATCCTTGAGTTTATTTGAGAGAAAAAAAACAAAAAAACACAGAAAAGAGAGCCTCTGGGTAGGGAATGGAGAAGGCATGAGGAAGGATCATAAGAAGCCAAAAAGGAGACTGAAAAGGTATTCAAACTAGGTTGGTGTGAACAAGCCCATTGGAAATCGAAAGGTAGAGAGTTTTAACATTGTAGATGCAATTACTCATATCATAAATAGAAAGAAAAGAAAGATAAAGACAGGAGAACAGTAGTTTAAAAAGGAGTTCTTCATTACGTAAACATGTCTAATTTTTACATTGGTGAGCATATTTCCATTAAAGAAAACTCACCTTCAGGAAGACCAGAATTTTTTATAAAACTGTTCTAAGTCAAGTCAAAGACAAAAAGAAGAAAAGTTAGAAACTGATGAAAAACAAGAGAAGCAGGGAAGAAAACAGTAAAAGAAGGAACGAGAGCATATGCAAAAGCAGAAAATGGAGGGAGGGAAGAAGGAAGGAAGAAAGGGGGAGAGGGCCCAAAGAAAGATTATTTGTTTTTCCATTCTATATACATTTCTGTTGATTAAAGTTTTGTCACATATTTTATGTATATTATCATGAAAAGATTAATATCAGCATTAAGTAATATATTTAATAATTTACAGTATAATAAAATTATGAGTATTCAGCATGGAATTTGGATTAACAATGTTTTTATTAAAGCAACAATTTAATTAAAAAAACTAAACATATTCTTCATTTAATGGAAAAAAGAGCTTAAAAACGTAATAGGTTTATTTGTCTTCCTTGCAAAATGAGTGAAGAGTTTAATTTATATTTCTTTAAATTATAGTGAGACACACAGTGAGCTTAGTGTGCTGGTTTAGTAAGTTTTACTCTAGGCTGATCATAAATCTTGTTAGTCGTTCTAAACTGAGCACCGTCCAATATGCAGCAATATTTAACTATAAAAGTTGACTTTCTAAACAAACAAACAGAAAAACACAATATCCAATAGAAAGAGAGAGAGACTAGTCAATGTAGAGTAAATTAACATCCAAAGGGTGTCTGGGTACTTAGGCAAGTAAAATTTCAAAAGAAATATTCAATATGTGTAAATAAATATAAATTCAGAAACAAATTATGAAGGAAGAATAACTATATTCAATGATAATTAATATATTTAATGGTATATTTCAAATTATTTTCACAGAACCATTAAGTGTAGTCAATCTTTGGCTTTGAAGGAGATGACTAGTTCAGTCAAATTTATAATATTGTAGTAAAGGAAAATCTATGTTAGACATCCCTTAATGTCTCAGTGTTGACGTAGCTGCAAATAAATCTATGCTACTTTAACACATTTTAGATCATTTGAGGTTTCTTGTGTAAACCTAAACTATTTCCATTTAATGTCTCATTTCTACATATATAGAACAGAATAAAGACTTGCATGAAAATCCTTCAACATTTGCAGACAGCTACATTTCTTTGGAATCTTCTTTCTGACAGACTTATTCCTTCCATTCCCCTCCCATACCATATCCTGAAGGATTCCTCATTATCTCTTTCTTTCTTTCTTTTTTTTTTTTTTTTTTTTTTTTTTGAGATGGAGTCTTGCTCTGTCGCCCAGGTTGGAGTGCAGTGGCGGGATCTCAGCTCACTGCAAGCTCCGCCTCCAGGGTTCAGGCCATTCTCCTGCCTCAGCCTCCCGAGTAGCTGGGACTACAGGCGCCCGCCACCTCGCCCGGCTAATTTTTTTGTATTTTTTAGTAGAGACGGGGTTTCACCTTGTTAGCCAGGATGGTCTTGATCTCCTGACCTCGTGATCCGCCCGTCTCGGCCTCCAAAGTGCTGGGATTACAGGCTTGAGCCACCGCGCCCGGCCTCATTATCTCTTTCATGGCTTTTAGCATCCTGACTATTCCTACCTAGACCAGTGCATCTCAACTTTGGTTGCACGTTGGAATTACCTTTTTAAAAACCCCGGAGCCCAGGCCCCACCCTGAATTAGCTAAACAAAAATCTCTGGGGAGGCAATTGTGAACAAAAGTTCCTTCGAGAGAAATGTGGACAAAAGAGACTTTATTCCAGTGAACAGTTTACACACTAGGGAGACACAGCTTTCATGTAAAATGAAGATGCATTTCAGAGAAACAAAGGAGAATCAGGGTTTTATAGCAAACGTATCCACACAGGTTCCCAATCAAGTCTGTTTATGCAAATAAAGGATTCAAACTTGCTTAGTTCTAATTGGTCAACATAGCTAAGCCCCGATTGGATGGAGCAGGGAAGCTCTGATTGATTCGTTTCTAAGCCCAAAACCAGAAGTCTTTGTCAGATGTTTCTTTGACACAGCTAGTGGAGGTGAGAGATGTCCCATTCCAGCCATAGCCACATGGTTCTATTTTAACTCAGCCACAGGGAGTCCATTTTGTCTATTGGCTGGGACATATGGGGCATTCTTTGACAGAATCAAGGCATCAGTATTTTTAAAACCACAAATAATTCTAATGTACAGCCAAGGTTGAAATTGCTGTTCTAGATGTGCCTTAGTTTACAAATTCTGCTTTTAAAATCTGTCATTCTAAATTGCTATGCCAATGTATTTTGGGCCTTTCTACTCCAGAAACCTTAGCATGCATTTAGAAATAAAAATTACATTCCTTTTAGTAGAATTCAAGAAAGAAATAAATGTTTGATAAAAAGGAATCCTTCCAAATCTTGCTTTTTAAATTGTAATCTTCCTCACCATTCTTTATTCAACTTTTTTTTTTTTTTTTACCTTTATATCCACTTTCTCTGGGGGATCTCATCTGCTCCTATGAATTCAGGTGCCTTCTATCAACAAACTTCTGAAATCCAAACTCTCATATCCTATATAAATATAGATATATATATATATATAGTGTTAAAGGATAACTTGGAAAAAAGAGTAAGATTGTGACTCTCAAAGAAATAAAAAGTTGTATTACATTGTTTGCACATTGATGTAAAGAAATAACTGTGACAAGGTAATTTAAAGAGACAATAAGTTTAATTGGTTCACAGTTCTGCAGGCTGTACAGGAAGCATGGCTAGGGAGACTTCAGGAAATTTACAATCATGGCCGAAGGCAAAGGGGAAGCAAGGATATCTTACATAGCTGGAACAGGGGGAGGAGAGAGAAGAGGGAGGTACGCCACACTCTTAAACAACCGGATCTCATGCGAACTCACTCACAATCATAAGAACAGCAAGAGGGAAATCTGCCCTCATGATCCAATCACCTCCCACCAGGCCCCTCCTCCAACATTTGGGATTACAATTTGAAATAAGATTTGGGCGGGGACACAATCCAAACCATATAAAAATGAACCTGCGTTAAAGAGTTTTTACTCATGAGGGAACCAGAGGGAAGCAAATTTATATAGCATAAAGATATATTGATGTCAATGTGCAAATAGAGGTTAAACTGGTTTTTCCATGAGGATGGGGAAGCTGGAGCTGGGAAGGCATTTGAACTGCTACCAGATATGAGACAATCTGCCTGTTAATCAGTTACCTATAATTTACAGAGTTGCAAAATAACTAAAAGACAATGTACAGGGCTAAAATTTTATAGCTTAAAGGGTGTGCTCTATGTAGACAATGCATGGTATTTCATGATTACACACTTTTTAAATATCGGAATATTAAATTTTAAAGAAGTGAACTCATTATTTCCTCACTCTTCCTTGAATCCTTTACTAAAACTCCCTTTGAAAACATTGTGTTATTTTCCATTATATCACCAGTGCACAACATAGCACTTGCTACATAGTAAGACTTCAAAAATGTGGAATAGATGAATAAATATAAAATGCACTCTAAAATCACTAATATATACCTAATCTATAGCCATATTTTACCATCCTTCTCCTAGTTTGTTCTTGTTCAAGTAAAATATATAAAATGAACAACTATTTACACTCCGTTAAAATTAATAATAGCTGCTTGTTTGAATAAGCAAATGGCTTTTCTATCACCAATTAAAAGGAAAGCTAATAGTTTTACACAGAACAGGTATTGAAGAGTAGGGTTTGACTGGAAGGAGTTTAAGTTTCAAATTCTCTTAGTAGAATTTTCTACATAGTAGAAAATTTTTAATACATAGTAGAATTACGTAGTAGAATTTTCTAATATGTTAGAATTGAGCATCTTACAGACGCTGAATTAAATCCCTGTTTTTTGATTGATTAAATTTTGAAACCTTCAAGATAATGTTAATCCCAAACCTACAGTTACAGCAACATTATAAAGATTAAGAAATCAAAGGGTTATCAGCCTGATGATTTACAGAGAACTTTATAACCAATTTGTCATTTAAAAGAAAGAGGCTTTTTAGCATTTAAGAGATTAACAATTTGAGGCATACTTTCACTTGATCTAAGCCATAGACTACTGTGTTCCTACTTATGATCTTAAAATGGTGATCTTTTAAGCATTGCAATTATCCATACTTTAGACTGTAGACATCTGCTCCTACTTGTGTTACCTTTGTAGTGATACTCTTTTATTAAAACTACAGACATAATCTCTATTTTAAACAACTGTAATAATGAATGTTTTAGTTAGATTATTCAAAAAACTCCACATAAGCACACATATTTTCTTATAGATATAAAAATAGTAAACAAATGTAAGCTAAATATCAACTTTTTAAGCACAGGGAATATTTTTAATTCTAGCAGTTATAAATACTAACATTTACATCTTTATGGTAAGGAAGCATTTAATTCTTATAATAAAGAAATGAACTGTAATAAAAGTAGCACGAACTTAACATATTAATGAAATTAGAGAAAACTAGGGTCTGATGAACAGGCAGAAAGAATACACTTTATTTTTCTTATGTAGCCTATCTCAATAAAATCCCTAGATTATTTTATTCATTTTAATTAAAATTTATAACTTTTACTGTAACAAGGACTTAAATCCAAAACACAAGCTACAATTAAGAAAACTATTTTTTAAATATTTGGTAGATAATGAATTAATTCCTGCTGACATTAAATGGATTTTAGTGAATAATTTGAATAAAATAATACATTCTAAGTCTTTTGATTTCATAAAGAGGACTTTGTAACCTAGTATCTGCCCAAGTTATTGTGGAAAATACGTTGGAAATATAACATTGCATTTTCACTCAAAAGTTTAATTTTTTTACTTACAAAGAAATCATTTGAAGCCAAATATTTGTCAGAAACATTTGTAACTTAGAAAGGGTTTTAATTTTTACATTAAATGTGGGTAGTGCCCCCTGGTGGAAATGTCAAAAAAACAGCTTTGATAGATAATGTGTATACTTTTTCTCATCTAAAATCACAGATTCAAAGATTTGAGTTAGCATTATCAAAGTAATAAATTTTGCTTTAATTATTAAAATTAATTAATGTTTCATTAATTAGTGTTTAATTAATTAATTAGTATTTTATGTAGGCTGGTATAAAACAGTGCCTTTGAGTGTTTGTGCAATAGCAACCATACCTCCATGACACACCAGTTTGAATTTATTTACATTGTATTTTGCACTTTAAAATTAAATTATTAAAGCAATCCTTCTGTTTTTTAAATATCACCTGATCACATTCCAATTATTTTAATATTCTATATACTTTCAGTATTGTGAAGGCAAAAATGCTGAATGACAACTCAATTGCTGTACATTCAATGTTCAGTAAAATGTGTGGCATAGGGAAGAACTCAATAGAAATTTATTGTGATTTATTCCACAGATTTCAGTAAGATCTTAAAGATAGGATTTTTGCATGCAAATGCTATATCCTATAATATATAGCATCTATATATTAGATACTGCATAAATATTTCTGGTGATTAACTCACAAATATTAAGATATTTGCTCTTATGCCTTGTTGGACATAAAACAATACTAGTGAACATTCTATTGTCTTGAGAAATATTCAAAATATTCAATATTCATATGAAGTACATAGAAACACTTTTAAGACCTTGTCAAAATCTGAATAAATGGCATGAAACACAATTTAAAGGATTAAAGGTAAAATGTTTGATCTTCTGGTTCAAAGGAGTTAAATTATTCTGAAGCTATATCACTAAGTTATCCCTATAGCAAACTATTTTATTACTTCAAAGATTTATTTATACTTTTCAACAGCTATGAAAGGCATGTGTGACTAAACACCAGAAATTTAAAGTATGTACTGAGCTTGAACTGTCACCACACTCAACGAAGAATGAGAATTTATGATTGTTAATGTTAAATTACAGTCGCTCTTTTTGCTTTTAAATTACAGAATAATGGAAAACTTTCAGGAGTTAACCATTTTGTTTATCTACCATCATTCCCATAAATTGAACAACTGTTGAAAAATCACTGCCTGGAAAATAGAGAATGTTCATTATTTTTTGTCATATTGTTTGCTACCCTCTATGAGATATTTGCATCATAATTTAAGGGTTTTTTTTTTGTCAGAATAACAGAGTCATCAAAAATGTTTACAAATGTAAAAAGAAATTTCCTAAGGTCTTGAGCTTTGACTATAAAATACAAATATAGAAAAAGATAAATTTTCAGATGTGAAGTAACTATTGTGAGGAACAAGTATGTGGCAGTATTAGTCACAGGTTATATTCAAAAAGAAAGTATTTAATAAGTACATTTTTACTTCTTCATGATCAATATTTTGAATATGTGTGTATGAGAAAATATTTATACAGTGTGAATTTAACACTTTTATTCTAGTCTTCTTTTCTGATTATACTTATAAGCGTTTGAAATTCAATGACAAATTCAGCTACTATATTTTCAAGTATTTACTTCATACTCTGTTTAAACAACCATAAAAATAATACAGTGATTTGAGGGCTAAATTGTTTGGAGTAACTCAAGAAATATAGAAAAATGAATATTAATGTATCAAAGAAAATATTTAAAAATAAAGCATGCGAGTGTCCTGGGGCTGAAAAAAAATAAAAATAAAGCAAAAATTAAACATGCTCACTGCATTAGTCCGTTTTCACACTGCTATAAAAAAACTACCTGAGAATGGATAATTTATAAACAAAAGAGGTTTAATTGACTCACAGTTCTGCATGGCTGTAGAGGCCTCTGGAAACCTACAATTATGGCAGAAAGCAAAAGGGAAGCAGACACCTTCACAAGGCAGCAGGAGAGAGAGAGAGAGAGAGTACACAAGGGAAAACTGTCACTTTTAAAACCATCAAATCTCAGAAGAACTCCCTCACTATCATGAGAATAGAATAGGTCTAATCACCTCCCACCAGGTCCCTCCCTCAACACATGGGGATTACAATTCAAGATAAAACTGGAGGGGGAACATACAACCAAACCATCTCACTCACAAACCCTCAAATTAATTAAGGTAAATTTTAGAATGCACAACTTTCCAGAATCAGGAAAATCGTATTTATATTATAAAAAAAGATATTACCAAGAAGGCAAAGTAAGAGAAATCAGTCTTTATTCCTACACACACACACATAAAAACAACTTTAGACAGCTATTTACAAATTAAAATAGCTCAGAGGGCTCAAAGGAGCATACAAGAATCTGCAGAAACACAATAGCACATGAAAAAGGAAGAAGAAGAAGAAGGAAAAGAAGAAAGAAGGAGCATATAGACAGAATTGCTGGTGAATACTGGCAAACTTGAGATGTCAAGAGACAGCTAGGAGCAAGTAAGAAGGGCAGAAGCCAGTGATATCTACCGCATGCCAAGAACCACCCTGGTTCCAATGGCCTGCTTCTTAGAGGACACTGGCATCTCTCGCCATTGGTAACCAACAGCCATTCCTGCTGGGGAACCTCAGAGAGGGAGACATGGCCCCACACCTGATCCCTACCTAAGAAGTAGCTGCTGACGAGTCACTTTGGCAAAGAAGGTTTCACCTCTCCTAATTCTATGCATGCCATGACTCTGAAGCTAGAACTGTTACAAGAGTGCCCACACTCAGACCTAGGCTCTGTTGCTACTCTTAGGCACTGGATCAGCTGACATGGAGAGCTAACTACCACCCTAACTCCTGAGCCACTGAAGCTAGCACATGTCTACAGTCAAAATTGTTTCGGAGAGCTTTCTCCATGCTTTGATTTGTTTTTGTATTTTTGTGTGTGTTTTAGAGATTGGGGTCTTGCTATGTTGCCCAGTCTGTGATGCCAGCAGGCAGGCAAGTCCCAACATTGGGGCTTAGCCCAGGAGGCTTCTTGGATTCACCTAGAAGGAAATTTGAGGGTGAGCTGATGGTGTTAAACAACAATCTTTTATTGATGAGTTGCTCCTTGTGGAGCATGGCTAACTCACAGGCAGTGTGCTCAGAGCCGCTTATGACTATTGTCAATTGTATTTATAGCCACTTATTTCCACTTTAGGGTGGATTAATGCAAACTGAGGGGTGAGTTATTCAGAATTTTCTAGGAAAGAGGCAGCAACTTCTGGGTCATTTCAATGGAAAGGGGCAGTAGCTTCTGGGTCATGGCTATAGTAATTGCAAATTGTCATGGCACTAGTGGGAATGTCTTATGCTAATAAGCAATGAGGGCAACTAGGGACCACTTTTGTCTCCATCTGCTGGTTCCTGCCAGTTTCTTCACTTCATCCCATTGGGGCTGGAAAATAAGTTCTGTCCATTTCCTACCTCATCTGGACTTGAACTCCTGTGTTCAAGCTGGGGCTACAGGTACACGGAACCACACAGGGTTTTTTATGTTTTGATGTATAATTCTCGTTAATTATTTCATAGTGGTATAGTATCTCATTTTATTGGTGTTCTGCAATTTATTAATTTTCCTGTGGATGACATTTAAGTTGTATCAGTCAGGAAAGGCTAGGTTTTTACTGGAATAGGAAAACAACCCCCAAACACCAGAAAAACAAAAGTTCATTTCTTGCTTAGATAGAGTCTACTATAGTTTAAGAATATGCTCAGCTCCACAGTGTACTCAGGGATCCGAGTGATTAAGGTTTCCTACCTGGAAAATTGTGGCCCCTGTGGCAAGGGGGAGAGAAACAGGGAAATTATTCAATTCACTTCCATTCCATGTTTGCTGGCTAGAACCAGTCATGTTCAGCTGAGAAAAGTAGGTTCCACAGAGTCAAAAAGGAAAAGAGAACCAGGCATCAATAAGCAGTAGTAATATTGATCAATGTTTCCAGTTTTTACTACTGCAAACCCTGCTGATGTCTCATTGTGTCATGTGAAAGAAATTATCTAGGAGTGAAAGTGCTGGGCCTGGTAAATATGGCCTTTTCAGTCATAAGTAACATATAAATTGCATTTTCAAAGAGTGCTACTGCCCTCCCACCTCAAAAGGATGAGTCCGTTTTCTCACAGTTCTTTCCAACTGTAGGTGCTGTGAGCCTTTTTCTCCCCATCTGATTGGCATCCCTGTTATTTTGTTGTGATTTTAATTCACATCAGTTTGATTGTGGTTAAAGTTGAATATCCTTTTGGATTTTGGACTCTCAGGGTGTATATTTTATGAATTATCTATTTATGCCCTTTGCTCATTTTTCTATTGTTTGTCTTATTAATTTTAGAAGCTGTCTACATATAATGATTATATGCATGACAAATATATTCTTCAAGTCTGTGGATTATCTCCTTAGTTTTTATCGTGCTTTTAGATGAACAGAAGTTATTTTTTCACAAATTTAATACAATCAAATTATCAACATTTTCCTTTACAATTGGTACTGTTTTCTTTAAAACAACAACAAACTTTACACCAGCATTACAGACATTCACTTCTCTTCTAAAAATAGTATTTTTTTCACAGTTAGCTTAATTCCCATGTAAGTTCTTATATTATTCCCAAAGTAAATCAATTTTGATATAACTAGTTGCCTCAAGATCATTTATTAAATAATAAACTCTTTGAGTATAAGCCAAATGTAAGACGCTGAACATATGAAAGTGTTTTCTTCAATTCTGTATTTCACTAGTTAATCAATATATCTATCCATGGGCCTTTATACAAATAAGAGTAAATCTTGGTATCTAGTAAGACAAGCATCCTTGTTTTTTTCTTTTAATTAAAAAAATTGGGGGCAGTTTTTGGTTCTTTACTCTTCTTGACAAATGTCAGAATCACCTAACATTGTCTATGGAAAACTCTGTCAGGATTTTGAATAGAGTTCCAACAAATACTTAAGATATTTGGGGAAAATTAATCATTTTACGATAATAAGTTTAAAAAATACCATGGTGTCAGTTCAGTTTAAGAACACCTGTTCATTTATTTAGAATTTTGTAAATGTCTATTAACTAATTAATTTTCTCTATTAAATATCTTGTCACTTTTACGCATAGTATCTTTCATTTATTTCATTAGTTTTGTTGTTATAATAAATGACATCATTTTAAAAATTACATTGTTAATAATTTTGTGACTGTATAAGAATGAAATTGATTGTTATACATAGATATATAAAATTAATGCCAAAGATATGCTTGTATTTTCTCATACATTTTCGTATAAAATATTATATCACCAGCCAGACGTGGTGGCTCACACCTGTAATCCCAGCACTTTGGGAAGCCGAGGCTGGCGGATCACGAGGTCAGGAGATCAAGACCATCCTGGCTAACATGGTGAAACCCTGTCTCTACTAAAAATACCAAAAATTAGCAGGGCTTGGTGGCGGGGCCTGTAGTCCCAGTTACTCAGGAGGCTGAGGCAGGAGAATGGTGTGAACCCAGGAGGCAGAGCTTGCAGTGAGCTGAGATCATGCCACTGCACTCCAGCCTGGGCGACAGAGCAAGACTCCATCTCAAAAAAAAAAAAAAGAAAAGAAAAGAAAAGAAAGAATTATATCACCTATAAATAATGATAATTCTATTCCTTCCTTGTACATTTTATTAATTTTTTCCTGTGTTACTCTACTTGCTAGGGCATACTGGAATAATATTGAATGTAATCAGGGAAGCAAACATTCTTAACTATTGTCAAATTGTAACAGAATATTTCTAATCTTTTACCAGTAATTATAATACTTATCATAAATGTTTAGCATTTATTCTTTATTATCCTTGAACATGTTGAGAGTGTTTGCTTTGTTGAAGATATTCCTTGTTAGCTATAGTTTTTAATCAAGAATAGGAACTAATTTTATCAAATGTAATTGTCTATTGATGTGATCAAACGGTTTTTTCCTTTCTTTTTAAATATCCAATATTATCCTTTTATTACTAGAATTATCTCCACTTTCATTACATGATTATAGTCTATATTAGAGCTTTTGCATTTATAAGTGAGATTGATCTACATTTTTTACATTCTTTTTTTTTTTTTTTTTTTTTTGAAACAGAGTTTTGTTCTGTTGCCAGGCTAGAGTGCAGTGGCGATCTTGGCTCATGTTAACCTCTGCCTCCTGGGTTCAAGCAATTCTCGTGCCTCAGCCTCCCTAGTAGCTGGGACTACAGGAGCTTGCCACCATGCCTGTCTAATTTTTCTATTTTTAATAGAGATGGGGTTTCACCATGTTGGCCAGGATGGTCTCAATCTCCTAACCTGGTGATCTGCCCCACTTGGCCTCCCAAAGTGCTGGGATTACAGGTGTGAGCCACTGCACCCGGCACATTTTTAAAATTCTTACACTAGATTTGTCTGATTTAGGTCACTGGTTATACTGACTACATGAAAATAGTGAGGAAGATTTTTCTCCTTTTCTATTTTCTGAAAGAGTTTCTGTAATATTAGAATTGTTGTACCGTAAACATTTAGAGAACATACCTCAAAAACCCAATCGACTGCTATCTAGAAATTTATATATCCAGGCCGGGCGCGGTGGCTCAAGCCTGTAATCCCAGCACTTTGGGAGGCCGAGACGGGCGGATCACGAGGTCAGGAGATCGAGACCATCCTGGCTGACACGGTGAAACCCCGTCTCTACTAAAAAAATACAAAAAACTAGCCGGGCGAGGTGGCGGACGCCTGGAGTCCCAGCTACTCGGGAGGCTGAGGCAGGAGAATGGCGTGAACCCGGGAGGCGGAGCTTGCAGTGAGCTGAGATCCGGCCACTGCACTCCAGCCTGGGTGGCAGAGCGAGACTCCGTCTCAAAAAAAAAAAAAGAAATTTATATATCCTTTGAAAAAGACCAAAGCATTTCTGAAATAAAAAAGCAACTCACAAAATAAAATGTAAGAACATGTATGATGAAACTTCTTTAAAATGAGACTTCTCTATATCTCAGAAAAGGTAAAATAATATTAATAGTACTGACATTTGCGGTAAAATGACCACTTTCAAAAACAATTGGTACACGTATAAATTAGTACCATCTTATTATAGTTATTGATAGATTTTTTTGAATATACCTAAGAACTTAGAAGAAATATAATTACCATTGTAATGATGATAATTATTACCAACATATTGTCTGTTATCCCCATAATACCTATTCTAGTGTTTTGAATTGAGTAGGATCTCAGATTTGTTTTTCCCTAATAAATAAACATTTGTATCTGAATAACTTGTGTACTAGAATGTCACAATATGAAAAATGTTTGTATACCTATGCTTCTTATTGTCACAAATATTTAGATTATAAAGTAAACTAAAAGTTGACTTCTGACATTCTCCATGGGTGCTAAGTTGTAACATCAACTCAAGTGTAGGTTTTATGGACAATTAGTAATTTGTCCAATAGCCTATGATAACCTTTAACTTTTTTCTCTTTTCCTATATAAAGTCAAAATGTCCTGCAGTTCATCAAATATCTTTCTGCAGTGCTAATATCATGAATGTTTCCTCAGCTTTCTATAAATAGTCATTTGACCCTGCTTAAGGAAGCATAGTGCCTAGTCTAAATATCTTGTTATTAAATATAGAGTGTTATGGTCAATTAGCCTGGCTCAATGCAAAATATAGATTTATTTGGAGAAGCTTCAGTAAGAAAATTTGAGAAAGAGCTTACCATCACATTTTTTTCACTTGACCTGATGAGACAAATCAACTCCATTTTGGTGATTTAATGGTGCAATCAGCAGTGTGTCAAACCTCATTGATGTGTCTCTTCAGAGTCTGCCAGGTGACTTCATCACCAAAATTTCAAACAAATTTTCCCTAAACACTCTCTGACTAACCATACCCAAATAAATTCTTCTAGTCAATTGTCTTCTATTTTGTCCTTGAAACTAAATATTTTTTGTTCAACCCCTCTGCTTTGAATTGAATAACACACAGTGACCTCAAAATATTATTTATGATAGAGAACTCCACTTACAATTCAAAATGTCAAATGTGTAGTCATGTGGCAAAAAGTGATTTCTCTGTGGAAACTTAAGTAAGAAAGTAATAAATGTAATTTTCACAAAACACCGCTTTTAATAGCTATCAATGTGTTATAAACACAATGAAATTTATAACTGATACTGAGTCAGCACTCAATTACCTTCTCTCCTTCACTCTCACCTCTATGGATTCAGAGTTGCTGCTTAGGAAGATGAAGTGTACATCACCAGTATAAACATTAGCTAACTATCATCATAATTCAAGGGTAAATCAAATGATACAGTCACAGCAAAATAACATTTTCTTCTTTCTTCATCATCTGCACATTTTGGAAAGTTTTACTAAAAGTTTTATAAATTTCAAGAACATTTGTGAAACTTAACTTGTAGTCCCTACTTGGCCTCAAAAGGCCTTCAAACG
This sequence comes from Macaca mulatta, assembly GCF_049350105.2. Taxonomy (NCBI): domain Eukaryota; kingdom Metazoa; phylum Chordata; class Mammalia; order Primates; family Cercopithecidae; genus Macaca; species Macaca mulatta. The sequence goes on along the minus strand of NC_133409.1, from coordinate 122,635,686 downwards.
TGGAAGAGTGGCAGCAAGCATATGTGGACTGTGGTGTTTGAGAAGTTACAGGAAATGATGTGAGTTTCATCTAAAGTCTTGCTACTCAAGTATGGATCAGCCGTGTGGACATTGCTTGAGATCTTGATAAAAATTCAGAATCTCAGGCCCACTCCCAAACTACGTGAGCATTAAACTTGAAAAAGCACTAGCTCGAGCAATTACTTTACTGGATTTGAATAAATGAGACCGATGGCTGCTTTGCTTTCCAGTCACACAACTAGGGTCAATCCCCTTTACCTGTCTGAGTCTCAGATTCCATATCAATTAAATAATTAATGTATCACCTGTGCCAACACCTGAATGGAATTGTTAGGAAGATCAAATCATGGCACACAATAAGGTATTTCACAACAGTGAACTCGTCTCCATTCAACTGGAAAGATGTGGCTAGGGTCCTCTGTTAGCATGTGATGAACACATATCATGAATGAGAAATATTTCTTGCTTTCAGCCTTGGAGATTTTGAAGTGAGACATTAATTAACCAAGTCTATCTTGACTGATAGACACATTTGCTTTTCAGTTCTGATCTTCAAGACTGCAAGTGCATTTTAGATACTTCAGTGAAGCTATAAGTCTTTCAGGCAAACACTCACAAAGTATGTACTGTAGAATAACAAAAAAGGTGCTGTGAATAATTTGCATTGTTTCAACAGACTCAGTCTCTCTAATCCAGCCTTGCCTCTTCAATCTGCCCTACATGGCCTACCAAACCAATAAACCAATCTTCCTCAAAGACTCTGTAACCTGAGATTTTTCTAGTCCTTAGTTCTGACTAAATAGTTTAGCTCAGTATTGTAGACACTTCTCAGGTGTTTCTCCATATTTCAAGTCAGATATTGAAAATTAATGACCACAAGTTTTACTAAAGAGGCAAGATATGTCTTTATAATCATTTTTAACTCAGAAAATTTGAAAGCTTCTAATAATCCATCAACGTGTACAAGACATATTAAATACATCTGCTATCATTTATCTAAATTCTTTAAGTTAATGTCCTAAAATGAGCACTTCCTAAAATCTGGTCTCACTCTTTAAATTTTTATTTTAATTTCCTACAACTCCTTAGAAAACAACATTTTCTCAAACAAGAACACTCTATTCATTTCCAACACATGAAATACAATAATGTGAGGTATGATTGAGAACTTTTATTTCTCTAGAGTTTATAAAGTAGATTACAGTGAAGACAGCAACCTCTTGAGAACTAATTTGCAAAAATGTTCAACTCTCATCATAAGACATTTATGTCACCAGGTCTGAAAGTCTAGTTGGTTTATCAGTCTTTACAAATGAGAAATATAAGAAAGAAAAAGAATGCACAAACTAACTAGGTTTCTTGTAGTAAATCACTAAACTAGTCAAAGGACCAAAAAATACAAGATCAGCGTGACTCTGAGGGATGTGAGATTATGGTTCTGCACTTGTTACATTAAAGAGCTAAAATAAATAGACATAATATTAACAATAATGACAGTAATAATAGCTATAGTATACTGAGTACTTACTATGTGTCAACTACTGTGAAAAAATCTTCACTTGCATTTAGTTCCAACATCCCTTTAGGACTGCCAAGTTTTATAATTATTACCATTTTGTAGACAGGAAAACAGAGTTAAGAGAGTTTTATAAACATATCCAAGGTCATATAGCTATTATATTTTGAAAACATGACTTTCTGTCCCCAAAGCTTACATGCTTAACCCTTTCCTCTAGACTGCTCTATAAAGTACAAAAATGGTAGTCACCCTCCTTGGAATAATCAGAGGAAAGAAAAATCAATAACCGAGTAAAAGTTGTGTCTCAGCACCAGATCCAATCCCAATTTCAAGTATCCATTTAGCCTTGGATAGCATCACTGTGTTTTGAAAACCAAAATCCGTTGAGTATTTTGTGGTCCACCATCTTTTACAAAGCAGATACTCTATTGAATAGTAAGCTACGAACTGAATTTCTGTACCTGTAATCACTTTATTTGTTTACAAATATTTGTTATTGACTGAATCTGCATACATATATTTTGTAAAACAAGAATCCTTTTCATGGAAGCAACAACTTGCTATTAATCTGGTTTTTATTTGAGATTTTTATATGTTGTTATTTCTCAACAGCCAATTCTTAAGCAAATTGGATTTCTCATTTCTCTCAACTAGTTATATTTTTGAAAATCATATTAAAAACTTTGAATTTGTTTCATTATTATGCAATATTAAGGTCTAATTAATTTAAAAGTTTCCTAAGGTTCAATTTTCAATGTCTAGTCATCTATGAAGCTGGAAATACTGAAAAACAGTTTTAAAAGAGACACAAAGTTCAGAACCAAATAGTCCTAAGCAATTATTATTATAATTATTATTATAACTGTTCTTGGTATTTTTGTGATGTGGCAAATAAATGTAGAAAATGGCTAATATATTGATAAAGCACTGATTTGGTTATCAAAAAATTCTAGCTACAGTTTATATTTACTAGTTATACAACTTGTTATTATTCCCTTAACTTCTCTGAGATATTGTTTACTCATTTATAAAATTGGACTTATATTCCCTTCCCTAATAACTGCTTGAGATTATTGTAGACATACAATATGGTTAGGAATATAAAAAAGTTTTATACAGTGTAAATTGCTATAAAAACAAAGCTTTGTTATGAGTGTAAATGCTAATTTTCCTTTTGAATATCTGTTGTTAAAACTGCAAACACTGAGAATTAATATAGCCCAGATAAGTTATTTTATCAATAAAAGTAGATAAAAGCCTATTCCTTACTTGCCTATTTTGCCTTTATGAACACAACATTTATTGTACACCCTTTGCTTGTCTTGGACTTTATTACTATCTACATAATCTGCTAAGACCTAAAGAGGAAACAAGGAATGTGGGAGTGTGTGTGAGATTGTGTGTCTGTATGTGTCTGTGCGTGTATACAGAAAGTGATTAGGAATAAGGAGGAGTGATAATATTGCTAACTTTTGAAGCCCTTAATGTAAGTCATTTTGATGTTAGCTACTGAGTGCTTATCCAAATGGAATTCATAATTATAATCAAATATATAAAAATATAGTTATCAATTGTACCTTTGTATGATTGGCTAGTACACTGTTGTGAAGTAACTCAATTCAATAAATGTTATAAAGTTCTTCTGAATATTCCTTTTATTCTTTATTTTATATATAGTACATGACACTTAAAAAGAACTGTAATATTTTAGTGAAAAATGACTACATGCTTCATTCATAGGTTAGCTATATTTTGAAGCCTCCTAATTCGATTCAGTTGCTTATTTGGCATCCAAACCATGGGTTAGGGCCAAAAACAGAACTATTGTCACCATTCTATGTAGCAATTTCAATAGTTTTGTTTTCTTTTTCCATAATAAACAAACTTCTAACTTCAGGAACTACTTCAGAAAGTAATTATTTATAATGCATTTACATTAATACGAATTTTATGTCTGAGAGTATGCGGAAATGACTAGATAAGAAAAGATGTTTTAAGATAATTCATAGGTACATTTAACAATATGTGAAATGAGAGACTTCTAATTTTGAAATGTGGTAGTCTTCTAGTAAAATTTATTCTGCTTTATTAAAATGTACGCAATTAAGATTCCCAAACTAAAATCAGTTCTGGCAGTCTATTTCTGTTATAACATTTAAAATTTTAAATTATAAAATTAATTATCCAGGATTATAAGCTGAAATTAGATATTATGATGTTTATGTTGACATTTTTGCCAGATCACCTGTCTAAATAATAAACCTTTTTTTCATTTTATGAGTCAAAATAACATATTATAGACATTTTAAGAGCATAGAAGAACTCCAGTAGTTCTAGAAGTAGACTTCTAAAGTACACTCTAGAAGTAGACTTCAAAGAAGACTGCTAAAGTTTCTTTTCAAAAATTGTATATTTTCAGACTAGCTCATTGGTTTTGATCAATTAAAATCTCACTTTAGTATGTCAAAGTTACTGTAAACTTTTTCACTGAATTATAACATAAGTACAAAAGAATATATAACCATAGGTGAACAGTTCATTCGTCACAAAGTAAATTTACCAATGTAACAAACTTAGAAGTCAAGAAATAGAACATGATGAGGAACAGTGTCAGCCTTTGTGTTCCCTCCCAGTGCAAATCAAAATTATCTTCTTACTTCTGACACCTTAGAATGGTTTTATACTTTTTAAACTTTATATAAGTGAAATTATAAATGTTCTTTTCTGTTAAGCTTGTTTACTTAAACATTATGTTTGTGAGCTACTCTATGCATGCAGCAGTTCATTATTTTCACTGGTATGTAATATGTCATTGTATAAGTATCTCCACTTTATCCATTTATGTAACTTATTCATCTACTTATTTAACTTTTGATAGGTATTGGAGTTTTTTTTTTTTTTTTTTTTTTTTTTTTTTTTTGAGACGGAGTCTCGCTGTGTCACCCAGGCTGGAGTGCAGTGGCCGGATCTCAGCTCACTGCAAGCTCCGCCTCCCGGGTTCACGCCATTCTCCTGCCTCAGCCTCCCGAGTAGCTGGGACTACAGGCACCCGCCACCTCACTCGGCTAATTTTTTGTATTTTTTAGTAGAGACGGGGTTTCACCGTGTTAACCAGCATGGTCTCGATCTCCTGACCTCGTGATCCGCCCGTCTCGGCCTCCCAAAGTGCTGGGATTACAGGCTTGAGCCACTGCGCCCGGCCAGGTATTGGAGTTTTAATAAATAATTCTTCTATTAGAATTTCACTTTATGTTTTGTAGTTCTATGCACCAGCAAGTTGAATTGCTGAGTTAGCACAAATTTATTTAATTATACTAGATGCTACCAAACAGCTTCCCAAAAGAATTGAACATAGCTTAACTTCCAAAGCATCTAGGAATTTCTCCATTATACAATTTTCCCATTGCTCAGTATTAACCATACAGTTATACAGAATGTATGATAGCTCATTATGATTTTCATTAGCCTTGCCTAATAAGTATGAAGCTGAGAAACTTCCTGTTTCTATTCTCTTTTTGATGTGTTCACCTGTGAAGTGCCTGTTCAAGATTCTTACCCATTTTTTTCTATTGAAATGTGTCTTTTTTATTTTAAAGGTTTCTTAATATGCTTCAGATAAGTGTTCACTTTTAGGTTCTAGAGCTCTGTAAGTCTTCTCTAACTGTGCATTACCACTTTCTTGTGTCTATAGTGAAATAAAATTAATTTTAATATAACTCAATGTGCCAACATTTTTCATAAGTTACAGTTATAACTTTTTGTATTTAAGAAATATTTGTCTATCCCAAGAAAAGAAAGGCATTCTTTATGTTATCTTGAAGCTTCATTTTTATATTTAGATCTACAATGCATGTGAAATAAGTGTTTTGAGGAAGGGGTCAGTTTTGTTTCAACATGTATATCCAATTTACCAGTCACAAGATATTAAAAGGAAGATCCTTTCTCAACTTCTCTTCAGTTACACTTTTTAAATAAACCAACTATCCCTATTATTGTGGGTAAGTTCATGGACTCCATCCAATTTTGTATGTCTGTATTTTCATGAAAAGTATTTGCCTGTATTTCCTTTAGTAGTTTTCCTTAGGTTTTGGTATCAAGATTTCTATGGAGATGGTGGAGCAAGATGACAAAATAGAAGCCTATACTATTCATATCCCTACAGAAACATCAACTTTTAACAACTATCTGCACACAGAAGAACACCACCACAAGAACCAAAAATCGGGTGAACAATTATAGTACGTGCTTTTAATCTCATATTATTGAAAGAGGCATTGAGGAGGGTTAGAGAGTCATCTCGAATCTTCTATGCCACCCCTCCTATATTCACTGGCAGTGTCCCTGCAAAGCAGAGTCTATGCATTTGGGGGAGAAAGAGCAAAGTGACTAGAGGATATTACATTGAACTCAGTGTTGCCCTGTCATAGCACAGAGTAAAGCCATGCTGGGCTCAGTCAGTGCTCCTGCACAAAGGGAGCATTTGGACCAGACCTAGCCGGAGGGGAATTGCCCTTCCCATCAGCTAAAATTTAAGTATCTTAGAAAGCCTCCCCATCATGGGGAAAAGTGCTCTGGGGTTCTATGTAAACTTGAAAGGCAGTTTAGGATACAAAGACTGCAATTCCTAAGCAATTCCTAGTGTTAGGCTGGGTTCAGAGCCAAAGGACTAAGTTAGCATGTGACCTAGGGAGACACCAGCTTGCGCAGCTAAAGAAGTGCTTGAGCCATCCCTCCCACAATCCCAGGCAGTGCAACTAGCAGCAATGAAAGTGTCTCCTTTCTTCTCTTAAGGGACAGAGAGCAAAGATTAAAGAGGACTTTGTCTTGCATCTTTGGATACCTGCTCAACGACAGTAGGGTAGGGCACTAAGCAGAGTCATAGGACCCCCATTCCAGGTCCTGGCTCCCAGATGACATTTCTAGACACATCCTGGTCCAAAAGGGAACTGCTGTCTTAAAGAAAGAACCCAGTCCTGGCAAGATTCATCACTTACGGTGGTTGTCGTGAAAGACTTATTTGAGAAAGCAGAGAGAAAAGTAAAGGGGACTTTGTCTCACACCTTAGGTACCAGCTCAGCTACAGTGCGGTAGAGCAAAAAGTAGGCTCTCGAGGTCCCCAAGTTGAGGCCTAGGCTCTTGGACAACATTTCTGAACCTGCCCTGGGCCACAGGGGAGCCCATTGCCCTGAAGAGGGAGTCCAAGGCCAGGCAGAATTCACCACAAGCTAACTGAAGAGCCCTTGAGCTTTAAGTGAACATTGGCGATGGACTGGCAGAAATGCCCTGGGGGATGGTGGTGGTGGTGCCCACAAGGAGAGGCTCCTCTGCCTATGGAAAAGGGAAGGAAGAAGGCGAAGGACTTATTTTTGTAGTTTGAGTGCCAGATTAGCTGCAATAGAACAGAACATTAGGCAAATTTCTAATGTTTTTGACTCTAAACCTTGACTCCCAGATAGCATCTCTGGACTTACTCAAGGCCTGGGGGAACTTGCTGCCCTGAAGGGAAGGAGACAAACCTGGCTGGTTTTACTACCTGCTAATTGTAGAACCCTAGGGCCATGAGTGAACATAGGTGGTAGGCAAGTAGCAGTTACAGCAGACTTTGAGCAAGGCCCAGTGCTGTGCTGGCTTTGGAAAAGACCCAGCACAGTCTTAGTGGTGGTGGTTGCAGGAGTGCCAGCATCACCACATCCCCAGCTCCAGGCAGCTTGACACAGAGACAGAAAGAGACTCCATTTGCTTGGGAGAAAGTAAGGGAAAAAAAACAAAACTCTCTGCTTGGTGATCCAGATAATTCTTCCAGATCTTATCTAAGACCACTAAGGTGGTATCACTATAACTCTGCAAAAAAACACAGTAATATTGGGCTTGGGACCCAAGTCCTTTTGAACAGATAGCCTTCTCAAGAAGGACAGGCACAAACAAGCCCAGATTATGAAACTACAATAAATACATAACTCTTCAATGCCCAGACACTGACAAACATCTATAGATATCAATATCATCCAGGAAAACATGACCTAACCAAAGGAACTAAATAAGGCACTGACCCACCTGACCAACATGGTGAAACATTCTCTAATAAAAAAATACAAAAATTAGCCAGTCATGGTGGCGCTCACCTGTAATCCCAGGTACTCAGGAGGCTGAGGCAGGAGAATCGCTTAAACCCAGGAGGCAGAAGTTGCAGTGAGCTGAGATCACACCATTGCACTCCAGCCTGGGAGAAGGAGTGAGACTCCATCAGAGAAAAAACAAACAAACAAACAAAAAACACTATGTAAGGCACCAGGGACCATCTTTGGGGAACAAAGAAATGTGACCTTTCAGACAGAGAATTCAAAATAGCTGTTTTGAGGCAACTCAAAGAAATTCAAGGTAACACAGGAAAGAAATTCAGATTTCTATTAAAAAAATGTAACAAAGACATTGAAATAATTAAAAAGAATCAGGCAGAAATTCTAGAGTTGAATAATACAATTGACATATGGAAGAATGCATCAGTCGGTAGCAGAATTGATTGAGCAGAATAAAGAATTAGTGAGGTTGAAGATAGGCTATTTGAAAATATACAATAAGAGTAGACAAAAGAAAAAAGAATAAACCACAATGAAGCAGTCCTACAAGATCTATAAAAGAGATTCAAAAGAGCAAATCTAAGAGATATTGGCTTTAAAGAGGAGGACGATAAAAAAAAAAATAAGGGTTGAAAGTTTATTCAGAGATAGTAACAGAGAATTTCCCAAACTTAGAGAAAGATATCAACATTCAAGTACAGGGTTATAGAACACCAAACAGATTTAACGCAAAGAAGACTGCCTTACAGCATTTACTAATCAAATTCCCAAAGCTCAAAGATATAGAAACAATCCTAAAAGCAACAGGAGGAAAGATACAAATAAGAAACAGTGGAATTCCAATTTGTCTGACAGCAGACTTTTCAGTGGAATCCTTACAGACCAGGAGGTGACATGACATAAAGTGCAGAAGAAAAAAACCTTTCACCCTAGATTAATATATTCAGTGAAAAAACCCTTCAAGTTAAAAGAGAAATAAACACCTTCCCAGATGAACAAAAACTGAGAGATTTCATCAACACCAGACCTTTCCTAAAAGAAATGCTGAACGGAGTTCATCAATCTGAAACAAAAGATGTTAATAAGCAATAACGGATTATCTGAAAGTGCAAAACTTGCTGGTAATAGTAAGCACACAGAAAAAAAGAATAATTCAATACTGTAATTATGGTGTGTAAACTACTCATAAGTAGAAAGACTAAATAATGAAAAAATAAAAATAATTACAACTTTCTAAGACATAGAGAGTATACTAAAAAAGAAAAAAACCAAAAAGTCAAAGGCATGAAGTTGAAATATAGAGTTTTTATTGGTTTTCTTTTTGCATGCTTGTATATGCAATCAGCATTAAATTGTCATAATTTAAAATAGTGGGTTATAAGATAATATTTGCAAGCCTCATGGTAACCTCAAAATGAAAAACATACAATGGATATACAAAAAATTAAAAGCAAGAAATTATATCATACCAGCGGGGAAAATAACCTTCACTAAAAGGAAGACAGAAAAGAAGAAAGAGAAGACAACAAAATAACAAGAAAACAAGTAACAAAATGGCAAGTGTAAGTCTCTACTTATCAATAATAACATTGAATATCAATGGACTAAACTCTCCAATCAAAAGAGAGAAGCCAAATGGATTTAAAAAAAAAATACCCTGTAATCTATTGCCTACAAGATACACTCTTCACCTAGAAAGTCACACATAGACAAAAGATAAAGGGATAGATAAAGATATCCCAAGTTAATGGAAACCAAAAAAGAGCAGGAATAGCTATCCTTATATTAGACAAAATGGATTTCAAGACAAAAACTGTGAGAAGAGACAAAGAAGGTCATTATATAAGGACAAAGGAGTCAATTCAGCAAAAGGACATAACAATTTTAAATAAATATGCACCCAACACAGGAGCATCAAGATATACAAAGCAAATATTGTTAGAGTTAAGTGAGAATTAGGTCCCACTATAACAATAGCTGGAGAGTTCAACACCCTACTTTCAGCATTGACTCAGACAGAAAATGAACAAAGAAACATCAGACTTAGTCTGCACTATAGAATGAATAGGACTAACAAATATTTATGGAACATTTCATTCAAAGGCTGCAGAATACACATTCTTTTCCTCTGCACATGGATCATGCTCAAAAACAGACCATATGTTAGTGAGATGGTTAATATTAAGTTTCAACTTAATTAGATTGAAGGATGTAAAGTATCGTTTCTGGGTGTGTCTGGGTGTTTCCGCATGTTGCCAAAAGACATTAACATTTGAGTCAGTGGGCTGGAAGAGAAAGACCCACCCTCAGAAAGACCAACCCACAATGTGGGTGGGCACCATCCAATCATCTGCAAGCGGATCTAGAAAAAGCAGACAGAAGGTGGAAGAAGCTGACTTGCTGAGTCTTGGGTCTTCATCTTTCTCTGGTGCTGGGTGCTTCCTGCCCTCGAACATCGAACTCCATGTTCCTTGACTTTTGGACTCTTGGACTTACACTAGTGGTTTGCCAAAGGCTCTCAGGCCTTTGGCCACAGGCTGAAGGCTGCACTGCTGGCTTTTTCTAATTTTGAGCTCAGGGACTCAGACTGAGCCACTTCTGGCTTCCTTGCTCCTCAGCTTGCGGGCGGCCTATCATGAGACTTCACCTTGTGATCCTGTGAGTCAATTCTCCTTAACAAATTCCCTTTTATATATACACATACCCTATTATTTTGGTCCCTCTAGATAATCCTGACTAATATAGTTAGATACAAAACAAGTCTGAAAGCATGCAGAAAATTAAAATAGTGTCAAGGATCTTCTCTGATCACATTAGAATAAAACTATAAATCAATAACAAGGGGAATTTTGAAAACTATACAAACATGTGGAAATTAAACAAAATACTCCTGAATGACCAGCGAGTCAATGAAGAAATTAAGAAGGAAATTTAAAAATCTCTTGAGACAAACGATGATGAAAACACAACATACCAAATCAAATAGGATACAGCAAAAGCAGTACTAAAGAGAGAGACATTTATGGCTATACGTGCCTACATCAAAAAAGAAGAAAAACTTCAAATAAACAATCTCATGATGTATCTTAAAGAACTAGAAAAGCAAGAGCAAAACAAACCTAAAATTAATAGAATAAAAGAAACAATAAAGATTAGAGCAGAAATAAATAGAAATGGAAAAAAATACAATATACATAAATACAAAAGATCAATTAAACAAGAAGTTGTTTTTGTAAAAGTTAAACAAAATTGACAAACTTTATGCTAGGTTAACTAAGAAATAAACAGAGAAGATCCAAATAAATAAAATCAGAGATCGAAAAGGAGACATTACACCTGATACCACCGCCCCCCAAAATTCAAAGGAATATTAGTGGCTTCTATGAGCAAATATATGCTAATAAACTGGAAAACTCAAGAAGAAACAGACAAATTCCTGGACACATATAACCTACCAAGATCGAACCAGGAAGTCATCTAAAAACCTAACAACCTAGTAACAAGTAAGGAGATTGAACTCATAATAAAAAGCCTCCAAGTAAGAAGTCATTGAAATTTTTATACAATAATATATATCTTGGCTATTGTGAATAATGCTGCAATGACCATGAGAATGTAGACATATCTCAGAAGAACTGATTTCATATCTTTTGAATATATACCCAGTAGTAGGATTGCTGAATAAGTACTACATTGTACATAAGTACCACATTTTCTTCATCTGGTCATCTGTTGATGAACACTGAGATTGCTGAATCATATGGCAGTTCTATTTTTAATTTTTTGAGGAGTCACCATACTGTTTTTCATAATGACTATACTAATTTACATAAAAAAAGAAATGAGTTCCTGTTATTTGCAACAACATTGATGGAACTGAAGGTCATTAGGTCATTATGTTAAGTGAAATGGACTCTGCATTATGTTAAGTGAAAAGACAAACATTACATGTTCTCACTTATTTGTGGCATCTACGTATCAAAACAATTGAACACATGAAGATAGAGAATAGAGAAGGGTTACAGAGGTTGGTAACGTTAGTTGGACAGGGTGGGGGGTAATACATTCCCACCAATACTTTGCAGGTATTCTCTTTTCTCTAAATTCTCTCTCGTACTTACCATTCATTCAGTTTATAGATTTTTCACCTCGTGCTCAAATTTATTCCTATTTTCATTATTTTTGTAGCCATTGTAAATATGGTTGTTTTCTTGATTATTTTTCAGGTAGTTTCTTGTTATTGTATAAAAATTTCAATGACTTCTGTATGTTGATTTCATACTTTGCAACTTTACTGAAATTATTAGTTCTAACAGCTTTTTTGGTACAGTTGTTAGAGTTTATACGCAAGATCATGTTATCTGGAAACAGGCAATTTAACTAATTTTTCTCTTTCTTCTTTTCTAATATTTGCTTTGAATGTAATTAATTTCCTTTAAATCCTGATTTAGTTTTATCCTACAAATTTTGACATGCTATTTGGTTGCTATGATGATGTTAAAATAGTTTTTATTTCCATTGTGATTACTTTTTGATGCATTGGATTTTCAGAAGTATATTGCTTAATTTCTATATTTATGAAGATTTTCTAGTTACAGTCCATCCTACTTATTTATGAATCCTATATTTGCAAATTTGCTTACTCACAAAAATTCATTCGTAGTCCCAAAATCAATACTTATTGCACTGCCACTGGCAGACATGCAAAGAGTGGTGAAGAATTCGAGTCTACCTGATGATGCACATGTTCCCAGCTGAGGTAAAACAAGGCAACACCCTGCATTCTTGTTTCAGCTGTCATACAAATATGATGAGAGGATCAAGATGATGGGAACAGTGCAGTGTAGTGCCAGAAGTTCTGACTATGGGGTAGCTGGACAGCATTTAAATCCCAATTCTGGCATCTGTTAGGGAGTAGGGTAGCCTCAGGCAAGATGCTTAACACTTTGAGCCTTATTTTCTTTTTTTAATAATGAAGAAAATAAAATCTTGGTAACTTAAGAGTATAGTTTATGTGATATGTATTTATATGTACATATTTTCCCTAGATGTAACAATTAAATATTCATTAATTCAATATTCATGGAGACTTTTCAGAATGTAACTGTTGCAAATATGGAGAATTCACTGGGGTTTTTAAAAGAAACTTCTACTTAATTCACTCATGTTCCCAATTCTTTTAATTTTACAGAGGCCAGTTTTATGGCCCAGTATATGTCTATCTTGGTAAACACTTCAAATGCACACTTGTTGGGTCATTCATATGTTTTATAAGTTGAATTGTATCTCCAAAATTTCTATGTTGAAGTCCTAACCCTCAATATCCCAAAATGTGACCTTATTTGGAAATAGAGTTATTGCAGACATAATTCATTATATTAAGATTAGGTCATAGCAGAGTAGGATGGGCTCCTAATCCAGATGACTAGTATTGTTATAAAAAGAGTGACATTCAAGGGAACATACCTTAAAATAATAAGAACTATCTATGATAAACCCACAGCCAACATCATACTGAATGAGCAAAAGCTGGAAGCAAGAAATAAAAGACATCCAAAGAGGAAGAGGAGAAGTCAAAATATCTCTCTTTGTTGATGATATGATCTTATCTCTAGAAAACCCTATAGACTCCACCAAGAAGATCCTAGAACTGATAAATAACTTTGATAAAGTATTAGAGTACAAAATCAATGTACAGAAATCATTAACATTTTTATACATGAATAATGTTTAAACTGGGAGCCAAATCAAGAACACAATCCAATTTACAATAGTCAGAGAAAAAAAAATACCCAGAAATACATCTAACCAAGGAGGTAAACGATTTCTACATTAAGACTTAGAAACCACTGTGGAAAAAAATCATAGATGACAGAAGCAAACGAAAAAAAATTCCATGCTCATATATTGGAAGAATCAACATCACTAAGATCATACTGCTTAAAGCAATCTACAGATTCAATGCTATTTCTATCAAACTACCAACATTATTTTTCACAGAATGAGACAAAAAAAAAACTATTCTAAAATTCACAAGGGACCAAAAAAAGAGCCAGTTTAGCCAAAGCAATCCTAAGCAAAAAGAATGAAACCTAAGCAAAAAGAATATGATGCCTCTGGTTTCAAACTATACTATAAGGCAACTTCAAACTATACTATAAGGCAAGAGTAAACATAACAGCATGGTACTGGTACAAAAACAGACAAATACGCAGCCATAAAAAGGAACGAGATCATGTCCTTTGCAGGGATATGGATAGAGTTGGAAGCCATTATCCTCAGCAAACTAATGCAGAAACAGAAGACCAAACACTGCTCTCACTTATAAGTGGGAGTTGAATGATGAGAACACATGGACACATGGCGGAGAACAACACACACTGGAGCCTGCTACAAGGGGGAGTGAGGGGAGGGAGAGCATCAGGAAGAATAGCTAATGGGTGCTGGGTGTAATACCTAGGTGATCAGATGATCTGTGTAGCAAACCACTATGGCACACGTTTACCTATGTAACAGACCTGCACATCCTGCACATCTATCCCTGGACTTAAAATAAAAATTGAAGAAGAAAAAAGACAAATAGACCAATGAAACAGAATAGAGAACTCAGAAATAAAGCCACACATTTGTGGCCATCTGATCTTCAACAAAGTCAACAAAAATAAGCAATAAATAAAGGATTATCTGTTCAATAAATAGTGCTGCGTAACTACTTATGTAGAAGAATGAAAGTGGACCCCTACTTTTCACCAGCTACAAATTAGCCCAAGATGGATTAAAGATTTACATATAAGACCTAAAACTATAAAAATCTTAGAAAACAACCTAGGAAATACCATTCTGGAAATCAGACCTGGGAAAGAATTTATGTCTTAGTCCTGAAAAGCAATGGCAACAAAAATAAAAACTGACAAGTGAAACCTAAAAAATTAAAGAGTTTCTGCACAACAAAGGAAACCATCGACACAGTAAACAGCCTATGGAATGGGAGAAAATATTCATAAACTATGTATGTGAAAAAGATCTAATATCCAGAATCTATAAGAGACTTAAATAATTAAACATGCAAAAACAAACAGCCCATTTAAAAAAATGGGTAAATGGTTGGGCTCATGCCTGTAATCCCAGCACTTTGGGAGGCCGAAGCAGGCGGATCACTTGTTGACCAGCCTGGGCAGCATGGCAAAGCCCCATCTCTATTAAAAATACAGAAATTAGCCAGGCAAGGTGATGGGCGCCTGAAATCCCAGTTACTCGGGAGGCTGAGGCAGAAGAATTGCTTGAACCCTGGAGGCAGAGGTTTCAGTGAGCCAAGGTTGTACTACTGCACTCTAGCCTGGACAACACAGCAAGACTCCATCTCAAAAAAAAAAAATGGGCAAAGAATATGAACAGGCACATTTCAAAAGAAGACATACATACAGCCAACAATCATATGAAAAAAATGTTCCACATCACTAATCATCAGAGAAATGAAAATCAAAACCACCATCAGATATGATCTCACATGAGTCACAGTGGCTATTACTGAAAAGTCAAAAAATATCAGATATTGGCGAGACTGCAGAGAAAAGGGAACACTCTATACACTGTTGGTAGGAATGTAAATTAGTTCAACCACTGTGGAAAGCCATTTAGAGATTTCTCAAATAATCAAAACAGAACTATCATTGGATCTAGCAGTCTCATTACTGAATATATATCCAAAGGAAAATAAATTGTTCTACCATAAAGACACATAAAGACACATGCTCATGTATGTTCATTGCAGAACTATTCACAATAGCAAAGACATGGAATCAACCCAGATGCCCATCAATGGTGGGTTGAATAAAGAAAACATGGTACATATATGCCATTTACTATGCAGCCATAAAAATGAACAAAAGCATATTATTTGCAGCAATATGGATGCAGCTGAAGGCCATTAACCTAAGCAAATTAACACAGGAACAGAAATACTACATGTTCTCATTTATAAGTGGGAGCTAAATATTGGGTACACATAGATATAAAAATGGAAATAATACATACTTGGGATTATCAAAGTAGGGAGAGAAGAAGTAGGGCAAGGGTGAAAACACTGGGTACGATGTTTACTATCTGGGTGATGGGATTTTTTTATACTCCAAACCTCAGCATCACAATATGCCCATTAACCAACATGTACATGTATCCCCTGAAACTAAAAGCTAATTTATATAAAATTGTGAAAAATAAAATGAAATAAAATAGAAAAAAAATGCCACTTGAAGTCACAGAGGGATAATGCCATGTGAAGATTGAATTTATAATGCCATAAGCCAGGTAACTACCAAAAAGTAGAAGAGAGGCCTAGAAAAGAAATTTCCTAGTGCCTTCTGAAGGAGCATGGCTCTGGTAACAATTTGGTTTCCGACTACCAGTCTCTAGAACTGTTAGACAATAAATTTCTGTTTCAGCTACCCAGCTGGTTTGTGGTACTTTGTTACAACAGACTAAGGAAGTCAATACAATGTGTTCATAGCAATTAAAACAAATTTGTTACTTCTGATCAAATCTTCCATTCCCTTACACATTTTTAACCTGTTTATTCTATCAGTTTTTGATAGACGTGTTAAAATCTCTCACTATAATTGTGGATTTTCAGTCTCCTTTCAAGATATCAGTTTTTGTTTTATATATTAGGAGGCATACAAATTTAGATGCATATAAGTTTATGTATTTCTTTTAAATTTTTAGGTGCATACAGACTTTAGATCGTTGTAGTTCTCTGGTGAATTGACCCTTTTATGATAAAGAAATGTTCCATATTTCCCTCTATTAGTCAGCCTAACAGTTATAAATTATTTTACTATTCTTTTAATGGCTGCCCTAGAGATTACAACATAAGCCACTGGTTATTAAAGTCTAATATGTATTTTTTTATTTTTGCTATTGCCAGGATAGTACAAAGATTTTACAACATTTTAACACTGTGAATCTCATGCCATTCTTTGAGCTATTGTTGTGTATTTTAATTTTGCACGTATCTTATAATGAAAAATACATTATTATTGCTTTATATAACAAAAAATGACTTTAAATCTAACAAGTAGCATAAGATATTTGCAAAATATAATTATGTAACATAACTTTCATAATTTATACATTATTTTTAAAATTCTTTAAAATTTATACTCATATATTCTTTTTCTATTGCTTTTTCTTTATTTTTCTATTTTGAATTTAAATCTGAGTCATTTCTTTCTGGCTTAAGAGCCTTGTTTACTTTTTCTTTTTCTTTTTTTTTCTTTTGAGACAGAGTTTGGCTCTTGTTGCCCAGGCTAAAGTGCAATAATGCGATCTCAGCTCACTGCAACCTCTGCCTCCTGGGTTCACATGATTTTCCTGCCTCAGCCTCCCTAGTAGCTGGGATTACAGGCACCCACCACCACACCTGGCTAATTTTTTTTTATTTTTAGCAGAGACAGGGTTTCACTGTTGGCCAGGCTGGTCTCGAACTCCTGACTTCAGGTGATCCACCTGTTTCATACTATTTCTTTTAGTGCAGAACTGTGGTTGACAAATTCCTTTAAGTTTTGTTGGTCTAAAGGTGTCTTTATTTTGCTTTCTTTTAAAACAAATTCCTTTCAGTTCTTTGAAGATATCGGTCCATAGTTTTCTGGCTTCCACCCTCCCTATGGAAAAAAAAATAGCTGTCAATCATCATTGTTTCTTTAGATATAATGTGTCTTTTTCCCTAGCTACAATAATTTTCTCTATGTATTTGGTTTTCTCCATTGTTACTAGAATATACCAAGTGGATTTTCTTTGTTCATATCATTTTAATTATTCTTGATTCTATGAATTGATGTCTTATCTCTTTAAATATTGCTCCTGCCTCATTTTTTCTGTTCTCATTTTGAAACTCCAAATGCATATCTTTGACCTCTTCATCCTCCCCTTTTGTGTTTATGCTGTCTTTATCCTTGATATAATTTATTTTTATTCTCTCAATGTTTCAAGCTTCATCCTATCTTATATTTTATGAATTCTTATTTTGGCTATGCACAATCTGAATTTAAATCCATGATTAATTTTTTTATTTTAGTTATTATAGTTTCCATTTCTAGAATTTTTCACTTGATATTTTCCTAGTGTTGAACTCTGAAAAAGTTCTGTATCTTCTTTTTGAGTTTCTTGAAATATTCATCATGTTTACTTCATAGTTCATGATTGGTAAATTCAATATCTGGCTCTGCTATGAGTCTGTTTCTATTGTCTTCACTTTTTTTTCTTGAATTTTTTCGGTCAAGTCTTGCCTTTCCATATGCATGGTTATTGTTCACTACATGTTGGAGACCGTGTATGAAAAGTAGTAAAGGTCATTTGAGGTAATGAATGATAATCCATTCTTCCTGAAAATATTCAATTTGTTTATGTCAGAAAACTAGGCTAGGTCCAGGTCACCTAAGTTCAATCAGAAATTGAGATTATTTGAAACTGGGCCTCAGGCATTTTAAGGACTTGGCTAGTGTCAGTTTTTGCATATTCTCACAACTAGAATGTAAGGCACTTTCCAGGGCTCCATGCTAGGTAGACCCTGAACACTAGTTTTTATCACCAAACCCCATAAGATGGAGGAAATCTCTCAACAGTCCCTAAGTTGCTGTGACGGTTTTGAGGGGAGAACAGAATCACTTGCCTTAGCTTTTTTCTTCTCCCAAATCTTAGCTCTGTATATCTTCTCTCCCTTGGTAGCTCCCTGAAGCCAGCACACTGATTTTCTAACGCCCCATATTTCTACTTATCCTCAGTAGTAGAGTTTGTCTTAAAGTAGTCCATTTACTGGAAGCACAAAACGTTTTTTTTTTTTTTTTTTCGGTGGGGGGAGTTGATTTTCTTATAACTGTCTAATTCGTCTGTACTGTTATGTTTATATGTAATTTTGCAAAACAGAACAAAAGAATTATATTTTCCTCTGCTTATGAATATATCATTAAACTAACTGGACTTGTCTGTTATTCAGCCCAGAACACCAGGGGAACATTTTTTTCCCTTTTTTTTTTGGTCAGGATTTCAGTCAGTATAAACTATATTGGTTACACTATGAAAATAAACTAACTCTAAACTTCATGACTTAAAGCAAAGTTTTTTAAATTGTTCATACTTCATGTGCCTCAGGTTAGGGAGGGATTCTACTTTTGCTTGATCTCATAAAAAAATTCAGAAAAATCTAGAACATTTCTAGTCATAGGAGAAGATTTAAAAAGTTACAGCAAATAACGTTCTGATTTTGAAAGTGTTTCACCTGGACATAACTCATGTCTCTTCTGCTTACAATTCATTGGTCAAATCAAATCACATGGCTAGGCCTTCCTCAAGGAGTCAGAAACATTCATTCTTACTCTATGCCTACAAAGAGAAACAGAATATCTCTGAACAGCACCAATGGGTAATAAAAACTTTTTTTTTTTTTTATACTTTAAGTTCTAGGGTACATGTGCACAACGTGCAGGTTTGTTACATATGTATACATGCGCCATGTTGGTGTGCTGCACCCATTAACTCGTCATTTACATTAGGTATATCTCCTAATGCTATCCCTCCCCTGTACCCCCTCCCCACAATAGGACCTGGTGTGTGATGATCCCCTTCCTGTGTCCAAGTGATCTCATTGTTCAATTCCCACCTATGAGTGAGAACATGCAGTATTTGGTTTTCTGTTCCTGCAATAGTTTGCTGAGAATGATGGTTTCCAGCTACATCCATGTCCTTACAAAGGACATGAACTCATCCTTTTTTATGGCTGCATAGTATTCCATGGTGTATATGTGCCACATTTTCTTAATCCAGTCTGTCACTGATGGACATTTGGGTTGATTCCAAGTCTTTGCTATTGTGAATAGTGCTGCAATAAACATACGTGTGCATGTATCTTTATAGCAGCATGACTTATAATCCTTTGGGTATATCCCCAGTAATGGGATGGCTGGGTCAAATGGTATTTCTAGTTCTAGATCCTTGAGGAATCATCACACTGTTTTCTACAATGGTTGAACTAGTTTACAGTCCCACCAGCAGTGTAAAAGTGTTCCTATTTCTCCACATCCTCTCCAGTACCTGTTTTTTCCTGATTTTTTAATGATCGCCATTGTAACTGGTGTGAGATGGTATCTCATTGTGGTTTTGATTTGCATTTCTCTGATGGCTAGTGACGATGAGCATTTTTTCATATGTCTGTTGGTTGTATGAATGTCTTCTTTTGAGAAGTGTCTGTTCATATCCTTTGCCCACTTTTTGATGGGGTTGTTTGTTTTTGTCTCGTAAATTTGATTGAGTTCTTTATAGCTTCTGGATATTAGCCCTTTGTCAGATACGTAGATTGCAAAAATTTTCTCCCATTCTGTAGGTTGTCTATTCACTCTTAGGGTAGTTCCTTTTGCTGTGCAGAAGCTGTTTAGTTTAATTAGATCCCATTTGTCAATTTTGGCTTTTGTTGCCGTTGCTTTTGGTATTTTAGACATGAAGTCCTTGCCCATGCCTATGTCCTGAATGGTAATACCTAGGTTTTCTTCTAGGGTTTTTATGGTTTTAGGTCTAACATTTAAGTCTCTAATCCATCTTGAATTAATTTTCATATAAGGAGTAAGGGCAGGATCCAGTTTCAGCTTTCTACTTATGGCTAGCCAATTTTCCCAGCACCATTTATTAAATAGGGAATCCTTTCCCCATTTCTTGTTTTTGTCAGGTTTGTCAAAGATCAGATGGCTGTAGATGTGTGTTATTATTTCTGAGGTCTCTGTTCTGTTCCATTGGTCTATATCTCTGTTTTGGTACCAGTACCATGCTGTTTTGGTTACTGTAGCCTTGTAGTATAGTTTGAAGTCAGGTAGCATGATGCCTCCAGTTTTCTTCTTTTGACTTAGGATTGTATTGGCAATGTGGGGTCTTTTTTGGTTCCACATGAACTTTAAAGCAGTTTTTTCCAATTCTGTGAAGAAAGTCACTGGTAGGTTAATGGGGATGGAATTGAATCTATAAATAACCTTGGGCAGTATGGCCATTTTCACAATATTGATTCTTCCTATCCATGAGCATGGCATGTTCTTCCATTTGTTTGTGTCCTCTTATTTCACTGAGTAGTGGTTTGTAGTTCTCCCTGAAGAGGTCCTTTACATCCTTTGTAAGTTGGATTCCCAGGTATTTTATTCTCTTTGAAGCTATTGTGAATGGGAGTTCATTCATGGCTTGGCTCTCTGTTTGTCTGTTACTGGTTTATAAGAATGCTTGTGATTTTTGCACATTGATTTTGTCCTGAGACTTTGCTGAAGTTGCTTATCAGCTTGAGGAGATTTGGGGCTGAGACGATGGGGTTTTCTAAATATACAATCAATCATGTCATCTGCAAACAGACAATTTGACTTCTTCTTTTCCTAGTGGCCAACAAGCATCATAACCTAATAACTGCAAGACTGTAAAGTCCTCAACAGTGTATAATATGTTCTGTTCTTAATTATGTATATATTTTAATACAATTATGTTAGTTTCATATTGCTGACATAAATGATTAGAAACCAATGGCATAAATAAACACAAATTTTTTATCTTACAGTTCTGTACGGAAGTCTGGTACAGGTTTCACTGAGCTAAAGTCAAGTGGTCAGTGTCTGTTTTCCTTTCAGGAAATTCTAGTGGAGAAGTTAAATTTTTGCTTATTTGAGTTATTGATAACGTAAGTCCCTTGTGTTTATAGGACTTAGTTAGCTCCCCGTTTTCTTGTTGACTATAAACTAACGACAGCTCTGAGGTTCTAGAGACTATCATATTACTTCATTCAATGTCCCCTCCCTTCATCTTCAAAGCTGGCAATTGGAGGTTGAGACTATCTCACCTCACATGTCTCCGACCTTTCTGGCTCTTCCTTTCCACCTTTAAGAACTGTTGTGATTAGATTGTCTCGCCCACAAAACACAAGATCATCTCCCTACCTCAAGGTCCTTAATTCCTTTTGCAAAGCCTGTTTTTCCATTAAAGAAAAATATTCACAGGTTCCAGGCATTAGGGCATGAATATCTTTGCAAGATGATTATTTTACCTATCAAAATAGTTGATGGAATAAGCTGTGTACCCAGTAAAGTATAGCTAACAGTATGATGAACAAAAGAAGCAATGATAAATATGTAAGTATACATCACAACAAAACAATTGTTAAAAATTCCATTCTTATGGAAGACAACATAGTTTTCTGACTACGTTTCTATTATTATTATTATTATTTGAGACAGCATCTTTCTTTGTCATCCAGGCTGGAGTGCAGTGGTGCAATCATGGCTCACTGCAGCCTCGACTTCCCAGGCTCAAGCAATTCTCCCACCTCAGTCTCTCAAGTAGCTTGGACTACAGGCATGCACTGCAACACCCTGCTATTTTAAAAATTATTTAGTAAAGATGAGGTCTCACTATATTATTTACAAAATAATTTACAAATTATTGTAATAATTTACAAAAAATTATTTTGTAAAGATGAGGTTGCCGAGGCTGGGCTTGAACTCCTGGGTTTAAGCAATTATCCTGTCTTGGTCTCCCAAAGTGCTGGGATTATAGGTATAAGCTACCGTACCTGGCCTACATTTCTATTATTAAAGGTAACTTTATGAGACATGCTTTTCCCATTCAGTAGACATATAATGAATAATTGTTGAGTGAATGAATGAACAAATGGGTAAATATGCATTTTCTCACTAAACTGACATGTTTTTATATCTTATGGCATATAGTTATTTAATTTTCGGTACTGACATTTTTATGCATATTTTGTTTTTCTGTTAGACTATAGCCTCTTGGAAATCAATGTCTAAACATGTTTTGTATGTAAATCTGCCACACAAGGATAGCTACTGCATGGATAGTGCATTAATAAATATTTGTAAAGATATAGTTAAGGCATGACATTTCTTATAATTCAAAATTATGTTGGAAATAAAAAGTCATATTTGAAATCAGGATATAGAATCAATACATATTTGCAAGTGTATCTGAGTTTTTAAAATGAGCTTAAATATACATAACAGATAGGACTAAAGTTCAAATATCTCATTGAATTTAAAGGAAAATTGAAACCCAAAAAGTTTCATTAACTTTTTTGTAAAATTGTATATTTGATGCCCTTTCCTTCACACCGATTTGACTCCATCTATTCCTATGAAAGGACACACTTAAAATAGTAATACACATATTTTTTTTAAAAAAAAAGCTTAATTACATTTTGTTTTTAAAATATAGACAAGTTATTTATAGCCAAACTCAGTTGTCCTTCATGTGCTGAAATCTTAAGTTAGAATGACTAGTTATATCTTTTGCTATCAGTGTGTGTGTGTGTGTGTGTGTGTATTAACATGTTTTACTCTCTGGTTAAAAAGGGAAAAGCCATTATGTGGTTTGTGTTTTATATATGACAATTTCTGTGCCTAGCTGTGTAGTCAAATTAAAAAATTTTAGATATATTTTATTATGTATTTAAACAATTTTGCCAATGGGAAAATTGATGTTCAATAGTTATAAGTGATATACCCACAGTTTTACAGCTAATTGTGGCAAGCCAAGAAATCCCTTAATATAGATTTCTTTGTACTTTTTAATTTTCTCTTAGATCTTTTTTTAATAGACACCTTCCTAGACATTAAGCTTGACAAATTGCCTGATACTTCTCTGAAAGATTTTATGCAATGCCTAGGCCTTTGTTTCAGAGAATTGTGCAGCTATATGTCTAACCTTTCAGATACCAGGCAATTAAAACATCTAGCCACAGGTTTTCCGGATATGGCTGTTAAACCCTTATCATTTTGATTAGGCCTTAGACACATTAATAATGTGATAATAGTACTCTAGTTGTTTCTGTCACATTATTTTCTAGATTCTAAATCCTGGGCAGCATCCTAACAGCAATAAATAAAAAGGCAGAAATAATAGAAGTTACTTATGCAGTTATTTTCCTCTCCTCATATGAAGGGGTGGAGGCAAGCTGATATGGTAGCTAATTGGCATGTGATCAATGACAATAAAGTAACAGATCTCCGAAGCCACTCTGGAGAGGTGGGTTCAGCAGTGGTAATTATTGGCTGTACAATTATGAGCAAAAAGAGTCATTCTAAAAATACATGTATTGATAGCTTACCTGAATTACAATTTGATAACTGTCAAAATAGTCTATGTGAAAGTGAGTATCTATAACCAGAAATAAGAGCCAGCATGAAGCCCTTGAACATGCTGTTGCTCAAGATGTTGTGGCATTATTTTCCTATTAATACAATTATATCCTTGAGTTGAGGGAAAAAAATCACTTCATAGGCTATATGACAGCACCATGGTGGATAACTACCAGCATTCTATTTTAGTTATGGATATTTTATGTTTTACATGACTGACTATATTAAGGGATAGGACAAAAACTTCCTTTGATTAGAGAGAACTCTTTGCATTATGATGGCATACTACATTAAATGGCTTACTAAAACTCCTCAGCATCTTTGAAAGCCATACCAGCAGTGGAAAAGGCTAAATTATATATGTATGAGGCTCTTTATACTTAGCTTAGGCTTTCAGCATTCATTATCTCCCTTTTAATCTAACCATATGTTAGTGGGTGGAAAATGGTAGCATGTATTTCTAAGGCATATTGTAGTTTTCAAATAAATGTTACCCATGTTCTTCCACTGTATTTTCACAATTTCTCTGTGATGTAGGCATGTGAAAATACAGTGGAATAACATGCTACCATGTGAAAGCCATGCCAGTAGTGGAAAAGGCTAAATTATATACGTATCAGGCTCTATATACTTAGCTTAGGCTTTCAGCATACATTATCTCCCTTTTAATCTAACCATATGTTAGTGGGTTCTAAAACTTATTTCATATGTCATAGATCAAACACTATGAAGCCATCATCATTCATACTGTGTCAGAACTCAAGGTACAAGCAACTATTTTCCTTATTTACTTTTCATTGTAATTCATCTCATTTTATTTCTTTTCAGAGTAACTGTAAAATTTGGAAGTCATTCTCATCAAGATCAAGTCACTTTTTAAAACTAGTATTGTTAACGTCAACTCTTCAAAAAAAAAAAATCATTCTTTTACTATGAAACCTTGTCTTGTCTCCCTGAATGAATTTTACTACATTTTCAACCTCTGTGGTGTGTCCTTTTATGAGAACTCTATTTCCACTTTTTGTTTAGCAGGGAATTTCAAGGTTCAAATGGATAGTTTGAAGTACAATAAGAACCCATAAAATACTGCTGATAAACACAGCAGATGACATTGGATGACCTAATTTAATAATTATTATGTTATGTATCAAATGCATATATACTTGCTTAGTCTCCTATCAAGAAAGTCCTTGTTCATAGAGAAAAATGAACATTAAAATCAAATTTCAATATGGTATGATTCATATTAACAATAATAGGTGGAAAATACTCTCAGAAGACAAAAGCATGTATAATTAATCAAAAATAATAAATAAGAAAAGGATTTGTGGAGGAGGTGATATTTAGATTGTGAAAGGATTGTTTTAGTAGGATATAGAACTGAGTAGAAAATAGGGGGCAAATATATTGCAGGAAAAGACAATATTATGGTTTATTAGTTATATTTTGCTGAGTAAAAAAGTACTACCAACTTAGTGGCTTAAAACAACACACATTAATTGTCTCATAACTTCCATGTGTCTGGGTCTGGGCATGCCTAGCTGAGCACTGTACTCAGTGTCTCACATGCTGCATTCAAGGTGCTGGCTTGGTCTACAGTCTCACTTAGTAGCTCCAAGCAGGGAAGAATCAGCTTCCACTCATTCAGCTTGTTGGCAGAAGTGATTTCCTTGTGGTTGTAGTGCTGATGTCATGGCTTTTTACTGGCTATTGGCCTGGAGGCTTCACTCAGATCCTGGACACCACCCACAGACCCCATCTACAAAGATTTGCCCATGGACATTTGAAATATGGATGTTTGCCTCTGCAAGACCAGCAGAAGAAACTCTCAATGTTAAGGGCTTTCAGCTGATTAGGTCATGCCTACCTGGGAGAAACCCCCTTTTGTTAATTCAAAAATCAACTGTTATAGGACCTTAATTACATTTGCAAAATCCCTTTGTCTTTGCCATAGAGCATAGCCTTATCCCATCACCTTCACCAAATTCTATTGGTTAGAATTTAATCACAGATTCAGCCCACATTTCAAGGAAAGGGATTATGCAAAGGTGTAGTCACTGAAGGTTGAGAATTATTGGGGATCACCCTAGGGTCTACCATAATAAATAAAAGCACATATTCACTAAATATCATATGAACTGCAAAACTGCAGGTACTATAGTTTCATAGGGTAGAAAGAGAGAAAATAAAACATGAATTAAGGTAGATGAAGGTCAGAACCTATGAACTTTGGGTGTTTTTTAAAAGAGGTTAGATTTTGTGCTATAGGCAATGAGAAACCCACTGCAGGATATTCTCAGAGTAGAGCTTGGTGAGAATCATCCTGGAAGCAGTGAGCAAGATGACATGCAGCAGACTGGGTTTGAAAGTAGGGAAGCCAGTTAGAACACTTGCAATAATCCAGACACAAGAGGATGGGACCTTGGTGAGACCAACGAGATGGAATAAAAGAGAAATCACATATAAAGAGATATTTAAGACAAAGAATTACCATGAGCATTAAAAACTGGGAAGAGGGACATGGGTTGGGTAACTTATTTGAGTCCAAACTGGGTTTAATCTCTACTTCAAGAGCTCCTTAGTCTAGTCTTGAATATAGGATTCATCACTGCATAAAAAGTATTGATTGAGCATACATTTTACACAAAGCACTCCATTATTTTGTGGAATTCAAATATTTTATAAACATACTGTCCAACTCAAGTATATGGTACACATAATCTAAATGACTAGATAGATGAGACAGAGTATAGCATGATACGCGATGTGATACAATGACATGATATCTAGAAAATTTCACCTTGGCTATAACTTGCAAGTTTTACATAGGATGGAAAATAAAGAAAAAGTTTAGATATAGAGATTGAGACTAAGTACAGGAATCTTTGAGTGAGAGTTAAAGAACCTGAGCTTTGTTCTATAGGCAATAGAGAAGTCAGTTAAGGCTTTGCAGCCTGAGACTGACTCTACCAAAACAATGCTTTCTGAAAATTAATTTATAAATTGATGAGCATAATAGATTTGATGAACAGAGTCTAGAGATGGAAGACTAAAGGAAATTTTTATACTAGGATTGAATGAATATAGGCTCTGGTTGGAGTTAGGCCAGTGAGATTGGAAAAAATGATGCAAGGCGGAAATGTTTGCCTTTCACTAAAAGTGTCCAAAGTTTGTGGTAGGAGAAAATTGCTAAGATGGGTTTTTATTTATTTAATATGTTTACTTACCAGCATTTGAAGAGCTTCCCTATCCTACATATCAAAGGCATCATTAGTGAACATTCTATTTTTCATGTGTTTTTGTCATTACCCTTAATTATAGCTTAAACATTAATTGTTGTTTAGTTAGAAATACATACACCTTATCCACCCAAAGGCTTGAGATTTCTCTTCTAACAGATAACAATTATTTTATTAATAATACTGCTGAAAATTGCTATAGAATGTGTTTTATATGCAGGTGCTATTCTGAACATTCAACAACAATTATCTTTTAGAAGAAACAATATGGTTGTAAACCCAAATGGCAGGGTAAAGAAGCTGAGGTGAAATAATGTGCTTAGGTTCATATTTCTAGTTAGAGAATCAGGATTCTAATTTTCAGTATGGACATAATTTATTACAGAACTCATGTTCTTGACCATTATGTGATATGCCTAAATGCTATAAAATAAATCTTTAATATTTTATAATACTTTAAATTAGTTGTCTATTTTTCCTTGAATTTATATGCCTTTATACTCTTTCTATAGATTATTAATATGGCTTTTCAATCTTATGTTATTTCCCCTAAATGGGGAAAAAGTAAATGTTAATGGAGATAGTTTAATATTTGTTGCATAGTAAATTACAAAGGGGAAGGAGAAATCTCTCACATGGAAAGAAATTTATTGAAATATATATATATATATTTATGTGTTGACAAGATTTGAAATAGGATAATAATCTAGTTATAATTATTATAGTTGTCATGGGCAAAAAGAGAATACAGCCTATTTTGTTAAATGCTCCCGATCGTGTAATTTAAAGTTGCTCTGAAGTTTTGTGTGCACAAAACTTCTCCAATGTTTAGGGAGGTGTGTTTAGAGTAAAGCTTCCTCTAAACACATGGAAGTATAACATCAAAGCAAATAATATCACATGATAAATAGTCAACAATAAGGCTACAAAATGGGTCATTTTAATTTATTCATTCAATCAGTCATTCATTTACACAGATTTATTGAGCACTAGATAGGATGCAAGATATTAGCAATCCAGAGATGAAGACATGATTATCATTTTGTTCTTTTGGGGGCACACCTTGAATTACCTTTATGATTGTAAGAGGGGTACAAAGACAGCTGTGAATCCAACTTCTGTACAAGTTTCATCACTTATTTGGTAGAGAACTATCAAAAAAAAGAAAACTTATATTATGGACTATAGCAGGAAATAAGTTTCAGAGTGGGAACTCACCTAGTACAAAGACTCTCTGTGGGATGTAGGGCAGACAATAAGAAGAAAGTGTGAAAGTTCTCCTAAAGGCAAGATGATGTTGAATACATTGATAATTGTATACACATGTTCCCATTTTTTCAGTGAGGATTGTTCTCTTAATCCAGTTATCCAGTTGGAAAAGATTTAAAGCAATATGATACTTGTTCTAAAAGCCAAAGTAAAAACGTCAAACAATAAGCAAATACGACAGAAGGGATGTGTGTTGCCCACATTAACTGAATGCCCAAACAAAATAGTGAATTTATGTAATTAACCAGGATATTTTGACAAGACTATGTCCAATGGCTTTATTAAAATGAACTGCTTCATATTTTTATAATTTGTAAAATATTTTATTTAGGCAGGTCAAGTTATACTACTCCTCTGTTCACTTTATAGATGAGGAGTGTGGATGCCTTGTTATACATCTGTGACTGGGTAGTAATGCTTAACTTTCCAAACAGTAGCTTACATATCTAACCGCTTTCTTGTTTTAAGAAAAGTATAATTTTAACACTGATTGAAATAATAAACTTTCATTGTTTTATACTCATATTTAGTCTACAAAAACAAAATATACAAAAAAAAAATACAGAAATCAACACTTCAGCTAAAAGTATGAAGCAGAGCAATTTCTGACTACTAAAGAAGAGTTTAGCTTCCTGAAGAGGTGAAAGTGCCTTATACACCTTCCCTAAACTACCATTTGGCAACCTTTTTCTACTGCCTTGGGAAAAACAAAACATTCTCATGATGTGAAAAGCTTTAAAGGGTTTCTTAATCACCATTATCATTTTTTAGCATGAGCAATAATAAAAAGCCACTGAAGTTAATTCATTTATTAAAACATATCTTTGAACTGCCATTGTGAACTAGATGTGTCTAGACTCAGGAAATATAGCAGTAAACATAATATTTTTTGAGGGAAAGATGCAGACAATGAACATATAAACAAATATATGTGAATGTTTGAGAGAAGCTATGAGGTAATTGGTAGAATGTAAAATAAAATTTAGTCAAGTTAGGACATGAATGGGGTTCTATGTTGGTGGTCAGGATAGTGAAGAGAGACATAAAGTAACCATGCAGTAAGCCCCCTGGATATCTGACGAAACAGTATCTGGAGAAAAAAAAAAAAAAAAAAAAAAACAGCATAGGCAGAGAGGTATTAAGACTTGGCAGCCTTAAGGAATTGTCAGGAGGATAATGTCTCTGAAATGATCCTGCGGCTGTGGGACTATGGTTTAAGATATTGAACACAAAATTAATTGTTTATGATGGGCCAAAGTCGATAAATAGAAATGATTATCTTTTCTTCATTTTAAATTGTGATAGTCTTGAGCTTTGTTTAGGCTGCTTATTGTTCTAAGTGAGGTATCTGTAAATAGCCATTCTCTTACTCAAATTTTTGTTACTGTACTAACATCTGATATCTTTTCCTACCATTCAGTGCATTCTTGTCTCCTTTTGTTGGTTCTGAAAGAGATGCTGCAGGTTTCAAGAAACCTATAATGTATAAGGCATGAATTATAATCTATATGTCAAAGGATTTTTGTAAGGAAAATTTGAAAACATTAAACCAAAACGGAAAATGTAGTATAACAATAATCTATCTTCAGCAAACCAGCAGTGGTGGTAAATCTGTAGATTTTAGTTACACAAATTTTAACACCTAAGATTATTTTAGTATTGAAAAGCTACATTGACATTGAATTTTATTTATGCCCATAATTTTGCAGTACCAATGCCTGTATAAAATAAAATTTAGTATTAAATCGGCTCTCATCTACATTGAATTATTTACTAAGGTAGTAAAACTGTTTTAATTTTTTTTTTTTTTTTTTTTTTTTTGACACAGGGTCTCACTCTGTTGCCTAGGCTGGAACGCAGTGATGTAATCATGGATCACTGCAGCCTAGACCTCTATGGCTCAGCTGATTCTTCCACCTCAGCCTCCTGGGTAGCTGGGATTACAAATGCACATCACTACACCACCTAATTTTTGTATGTTTTGTAGAGATGGCATTTCGCCATGTAGCCCAAACTGGTCTCAAACTCCTAGACTCAAGTGATCCTCCCACCACGGCCTCCCAAAGTGCTGGGATTATAGGCTTGAACCACCATGCCCAGCCAAAACTATTTTTTATGTTTAATTTTTGTGGGTAAATAGTAGGTCTATACATTTATGAAGTACATATTTTGACACAGGCATACAATGCATAATAGTCACATCAGGGTAAATGGGGAATCCATCCCATTAAACATTTACCCTTTGTGTTTCAAACAACGCAATTATACTCTTTTAGTTATTTTAAAATGTATAATTAAAAATTTTTATTGACTATAATCACCCTGTTGTGCTATCAAATATCAGATCTTATTTGTTCTACTTTTGTTACCCATTAACCATGCCCACTTCTTCTCAATTCCCCACTACCCTTCCGAGTCTCTGATAAACACTCATTCTACTCTCTACCTCCATGAGTTCAATCGTTTTAATAAGAATATGTGAAGTGTGTCTTTCTGTGCCTGCCTTATTTCACTCAACACAGTTACTTACTGTTCCATTCACATTGCTGCAAATGACAGGATTTCATTATTTTTTATGGCTGAATTGTACTCCATTCTGTATATGTACCACATTTTCTTTAGTCATTCATCTGTTGATGGACACTAGGGTTGCTTCCAAATCCACCCAAGTGTACACAAGTATATGTATCTTTTTTCTCCCCATCTGTGTCAGTATTCCTGATTGTCTTCGTTTGGGATAAAAGCAGTCTTCAGTGAGGTGAGATGATATCTCATTATGGTTTTGATTGGCATTTTTCTGATAAACTGTGTTGAGCATCTTTTAATATGTGTGTTTGTCATTTGTATGTCTTCATTTGAGCATTTGAGAACTGTCTATTAAGATTTTTAGGCCATTTTTAATTGGATTATTGGATTTTTTCCTATAGAGTTATTTGAGCTCCTTGTATATTCTGGTTATTAATTCCTTGTCATATGGATAGTTTACAGATATTTTTCTCATTTTTTTTCTTTTTTATTATACTTTAAGTTCTAGGGTACATGTGCACAAATTGCAGGTTTGTTACATATGTATACATGTGCCATGTTGGTGTGCTGCACCCATTAACTCGTCATTTACATTAGGTGTATCTCCTAATGCTATCCCTCTCCCCTCCCCTCACCCCAAAATAGGACCCGGTGTGTGATGTTCCCCTTCCTGTGTCCAAGTGATCTCATTGTTCAATTCCCACCTATGAGTGAGAACATGTGGTGTTTGGTTTTCTGTTCTTGTGGTTGTCACTTCACCCTGTTGACTGTTTCCTTTGCTGTGCAGAAATTTTAAACTTGATGTGATCTCTTTTGTCTACTTTTGCTTTCGTTCCCTGTGCTTGTGTGTTACCATTACTCAAATCTTTTCCCAATATCTTGAGAAGTTTCCCCAATGTTTTCTTATAGCAGTTTCATAGCCTGAAGTCTTAGACTTAATTTTTTAATTCATTTGGTTTGGTTTTTGTATATAATTTTGTATGTTTCATTCTTCTGCATATAGATGTCCAGTTTTCCCACCACCATTTACTAAACAGATGGTCTTTTCCCCAAGTGTATGTTCTTGGCAACTTTATTGAAAATGAGTTTCATGTAGGTGTATGGTTTTTTTTTCTGGGTTCTCTATTGTGTTTCACTGGTCTATGTGTCTGTTTTTATGCCAGTGCCATGCCGTTTCGGTTACTATAGCTATGTTGTATAATTTGAAGTCAAGTAACATGATTCCTCCAGTTTTGTTTACTTTGCTTAGGATGGTTTTGGCTATTTGTGGTCTTTTGTGGTTCAATATAAATTTTAGGATTTTTAAACATTTCTATGAAGAATATCATTGGTATTTTGAAGAAGATTGCATTGAATCTTTAGACCACTTTGTGTTGTATGGGTAGTTTAACAATATTGATTCTTCCAATCCATGAACACGAAATATCTTTCAAATGTTCTGTGTCTTCTTTAATTTATTTCATTAATGTTTTATTATCTTCACTGTAGAGATATTTTACTTCTTGATTAATTTCTAATTATTTAATTTTATTTATTTTTATCATAAATGAGATGATTTTCTTGATGGCTTTTTCAGATTGTTTGCTGTTGTTATGTAGAAATGTTATTGATGTTTGTATGCTGATTTTGTATCCTGAAACTTTACTAAATTTGTTTATCAGTTCTAATAATATTTTGATCTAGTCTTTAGGTTTTTTTTCAAATATAAGATTCAATCATCTGCAAACAAGGATAATTTGAGTTCTTCCTTTATAATTTGGATGCCTTTTATTTCTTTCTCTTCTGATTGCTCTAGCTAAGACTTACAATGGTATGTTGAACAACAGTGGTGAAAGTTAGAATCCTTGCCATATTCCAGATCTTGGAGGAAAGACTTTCCATTTTTCCCATTCAGTATGATATTAGCTATGGGTCTGCCATATATGGATTTTGTTATGTTGAGGTATATTGCTTCTCCATCCAGTTTTTGATGGTTTTTATCATGAAAGGATGTTGAATTTTATCAAATGGTTTTTTTAAGCATCAGTTGAAATGCTCATATGGTTTGTCTTTCATTCTGTTGATACGATGCATCACATTGATTTACATATGTTGAACCCTCTTTGCATCTCTGGGATAAATTTCACTTGGTCACAATGAATGATCTTTTAAATGTATTGTTGAATTTGGTTTGCTGGTTTTTTGTTGAGGATTTCTGTATCAATATTCACCAGTGATATTGGCCTATAGTTTTCTTTCATTTTGATTACTACTACTATTATTATTATTACTATTATTATTATTTGGACAGTATTTTTCTGTCGCCCAGGCTAGAATGGATCTTGGCTTACTGCAACCTCTGTCTCCTGGACTCAAGCAATCCTCCCGCCTTAACCTTTCAAGCAGCTGGTACTACAGGCATGTGTAACCACACCTCCCTTTTTTTTTTTTTTTTTTGGATTTTTTGTAGTGATGGTGTTTCTTCCTATTGCTCAGCCTGGTCTCCAACTTTTGAGCTCAAGCACTCCTCCCACCTCAGCCTTCCAAAGTGCTTGGATTTCTCTGTGCCTTGACAGTTTTATGTGTGCGGGTGTGTGCGTGCGTGTGCATGTGTGTGTGTCTTTGTCTGGTTTTTGGTATCAGAGTAATATTGGCCTCATAGAATGAAATTGGAAGTATTTCCTTCTCCTCCACTTTTGGACTAGCTTAAGTAAGATTAGTAATTTTTTTAAATGGTAAAATTCAGCAGTGAAGCCATCAGATCCCAGGTTTTCTTTTCTGGGAGACATGTTATTATGGCTTGGATATCATTACTTGTTATTGGTCTGTTCAGGTTTTTGATTACTTCATGGTTGATTCTTGGTAGGTTGTATGTGTCCAAGATACATGTGTCCAAGTATGTATTCTTGGTAGGTTGTATGTGTCCAAGAATGTATCCATTTCTCCTAGATTTTCTAATTTTTTGGCATATAGTTGCTCACAGTAGCTTCTAATGATCCATTGAATTTTTGCAGTATCAGTAGTAATGTCTTCTTTTTATCTCTGAGTTTATTTCTTTGGATATTCTATTTTTCTTAGTTTCATTGAAGGTTTGTCAATTTTGTTTGACTTCACAAAGAACCAACTTTTTGTTTTGTCTTTTGTTATCATTTTCTTTTTTAAAATATAAAGTTTTTTACTCTAATTCTTTATTATTTCTTTTCTACTAATTTTGGGTTTACTTTGCTCTTGTGTTTCTAGTGTTTTAAGATGTGTCATTTGTTTGTTTATTTGGAGTATTTCTACTTTTTTGACATAGATGCCTCTAGCTATAAACTTTCCTCTTAGTACTGCTTTTGTTGTATCTGATAGGTTTTGGTATGCTGTGTTTCCATTATCATTTGTTTCAAGAAATTTTCCAATTTCCTTCTTAATGTCTTTATTGACCCAGTAGTCATTGAGGTGCATATTGTTTAATTTTCATGTGTTTGTATAATTCCCAAATTTACTCCTGTTATTAATTTCTACTTTTATTCCATTTGGTCACAGAAGATAGTTGATGTCATATCAATTTTTTGAATGTTTTCAGACTTGTTTTGTGACCTAACATGTGGTCAGTCTTTGAGAATGATCTATGTGCTGAGGAGAAGAACATGTATTCTGCAGCTGTTGGATGAAATGCTCTGTAAATATCTATTAGGTCCATTTGGTCATTAAGTCCAATGTTTACTTGTTAATTATCTGTCCTGAGGACTGTCCAATGCTGAAAGTAAAGTGTTAAGTATCCATCTATTATTGTATTGAGGCACATCTCTTTCTTTAGGTCTAATAATATTTGCTTCATATATCTGTGTGTACCAGTATTGTGTCTGTAAGTATTTGCAATTGTGATATCCTCTCACTGATTTGACCCCCTTTTTTAAATCATCATATAATGACCTTTGTTGTCTCTTTTGATAGTTTTTGTCTTGAAATCAATTTGTCTTATGTAAATATAACTACTCCTGCTCTTTTCTGATTTCCATTTGCATGGAATAATGTTTCCTATTTCTTTACTTTCAGTCAATATGTTTCTTTATGGCGAAGTCTGTTTCTTGTAGGCAACAGATTGTTAGGTCTTGTTTGGTTTTTATCCATTCAGCTACACTATG
This sequence comes from Macaca mulatta, assembly GCF_049350105.2. Taxonomy (NCBI): domain Eukaryota; kingdom Metazoa; phylum Chordata; class Mammalia; order Primates; family Cercopithecidae; genus Macaca; species Macaca mulatta. Next base: position 122,600,757 of record NC_133409.1, on the reverse strand, counting down.
TCCTTTAATTTGCAAAATTAAAAGAGGGAGTTTAGTGCATTTACGTTCATAATTATTATTGATAAGTAAAGGCTTACTCCTGCCAGTTTGTTATTTGCTTTCTGATCTTCTCTTCCGTTTTTCTTTCCTGTCTTCTGTTTTGTGAAGATGATTTTCTCTGGTCATATGCCTTAATTTATTGCTTTTTATTTTTTGTTCATCTGTTGTATGTTTTTTTTTTATTATTTTAGATTACCACTAGGCTTGCAAATGCTGTCTTATTACTCATTATTTTAAGCTGATGACAACTTAACACTGACTGCAAAAACAAACTAACTGACAGATGAGCAAACAGAAAACTAATAAAAACTCTGCACTTTAACATTGTATCTCTGCTTTTTAACATTTTGTTGTTTCTGTTTGTATTTTATTGTACTGTCCATGTCTTGAAAAGTTAGTGTAGGATTTTTTATTTTTCTTAGTTTATCATTTAGTCTTTCTTCCTAGGTTAAAAGTAATTTACACACCATAGTTTAAATGACATAATATTCTGTGGTTTTTCCATGTACTTACTATTACCAGTGATATAATAGTCTGTGGTTTTCCATGTACTTACTATTAGCAGTGAGTTTTGTACCTTCAGGTGATTACTCATTCTCATTAACATCCTTTTATTTCTTATTGAAGTACTCCCTTTAGCATCTTTTGTAGGACAGGTCTGGTGTTTATGAAATCCCTCAGCTTTTGTTTGTCTGGGAAAATCTTTATTTCTCCTTAATCTTGAAGGATAAATTATTCTAGGGTAATTTTTTTTTCTTTCAACTCTTTAAATATATCATGCCACTCTCTCCTGGCCTATAAGGTTTCCACCAAAAACTCTGCCACCAATGTATTGGATCTCCATTGTATGTTACTTGTTTTTTTTTTTTTTTTTTTTTTTTTTTCCTGTTGCCAGTTTTAGGATACTTTCTTTATCTTTGATCTTTGGGAGTGTAATTATTAAATCCCTTGAAGTAGTCTTCTTTGAGTTAAATCTGCTTGGTGTTCTATATAACCCTCTTGTACTTGAATATTGATATATTTCTTTAGGTTTGGAAAGTTCTCTGTTATTAGCCCTTTGAATAAACTTTCTATCTCTATTTCTCTACTTTCTCTTTAAGGCCAATAACTCTTAGATTTGCCCTACGCATGCTGCATTTATTTTTGTTCCTTTTTTCTTTATCTCCTGTGACTATATTTTCAAATAGCCTATCTTCAAGCTCACTAATTATTTATTCTGTTCAATCAATTCTGCTATTAAGAGACTCTGATGCAGTCTTCAGTATGTCAATTGATTTTTTTCAACTCCAGAATATCTGCTTGCTTCTTTTTTATTTCAATCTCTTTATTAAGCTCATCTGGTAGGATTTTGAGTTTCTTTTCTGTGTTATCTTGAATTTAATTGAGCTTTCTCAAAACAGCTATTCTGAATCCTCTCTCTGAAGTCACATATATTTGTCTCTCTGAGATTGGTCCCTGATTTCTTATTTAATTCATTTGGTGAGGTCATGTTTTCCTGGATGGTTGTGATGCTTGTGGGTTTTTGTCAGTGTCTGAACATTGAACAGTTAGATCTTTATTGAAGTCTTCTTAATCTGAATTTGTTTGTACCCCTCCTTCTTGGGAAAGTTTTCCAAGAATTCAAAGGAACTTGAGTGTTGTGATCTGTTTGGTCACTGAAACCTTACCTGCATTTGGGGGCACCCCAAGCCCCGTAACACCATAGCTCTTGTAGACTAGTGGGGGTACTACCTTGGTGGTGTTGGATAAAATCCAGAAGAATTCTCTAGATTACCAGGCAGAGAGCCTTGTTCGCTTATGTTACTTTCTCCCAAATAAATGTAGTCTCTCTCTGTTTTGGTCTGCCTGGTGCTGGGGGAGAGGTGACAGTAGCACCCCTGTGGCCACCACCACTGTGACTGTGCTTGGTCAGGCTTGAAGCCAGCGCACAACTGAGTGTCACTCAAGGCCTGATGTAACCATTACCTGACTACCACCTCTGTTTACTCAAGGCCCTATAACTCTACAATCAACAGGTAGTGAAGCCAATCTAACTTCTGTCTTTCCCTTCAGGATGGTGATTTCCCCCTTGCTCCGGTCTGGCCCAAAATGCTGTCTGGCAGCTAGTCCACAGAGTTCAAAACCTTAGGTATCTACCTGGTGCTCTAGTCCTTAGCAGCTGAGCTGGCACACAAGCTATGAGACAAAGTCCTTTCCACTCTTCTCTCCTTTTTTCCACAAGCAGGAGAGTCTCTCCTCATGGCCACCACCACCACCACAGACCCATGGGGGAGTACTTCCAGGATACTGCTGATGTTCACTCAAGGCCCAAGGGTCCTTCAGCTGGCTTGTGGCGCACACTGCCAGTCCTGGGACTCACACTTCAGGGTAATTGGTTCCCCTCTGATCCAGGGCTGATCCAGAAATGCTGTTCAAGAGCCAAGGTATGGAATCGCCCACTTGGTGCTCTACTCCACTGTGGCCAAGCTGACATCTATGGTGCAAGACAAAGCCCCTGTTACTTTACCCTCTGCTTTTCTCAAGCAGAAGGAGTCTCTTCCCATAGCTACCACAGCTGGCAATGTGCTGTGTTACATCTGAAGCCAGCATGTCTCAGTCTTATCCCAGGCCCATGGTGTGTACTACCTGGATACTGCTGCTGTTTATTCAGGGCCCAAGGGCCCTTCAGTCAGCAGGTGATAAATACTGTCAAGACTGGATCCTTTCCTTCAAAGCAGCTGGTTCCCTTCTGTCCCAGGGTATGTCTAGAAATATCATCTGTGAACTAGGGCCTCAAATGGGTGCCTCAGGAGTCTGGTTGTTGCCATATCTTACTGTGGCTGAGCTGGTAACCAAGCTGCAAGACAAAGTCCTCTTTATCCTTCCCTCTCCTCTCCTCAGTGGAAGGAAAGTGTTTCTTTCGAAGCTGCAAGCTGTGCTACCTGGAGCTGGGGGAGGAGTAGTGCAAGCACTATCTTGGCTGTTCTGGCTGGTGTCTCACTAAGTCATGTTCCACCCAAGTCCACTGGCTCTAAGCCCAATCCAGAACTAGAATTTGCCTAGGAGTTGAAGTCCTTGTGGCCCAAACTGCTTTTCAAGTTTATTTAGAACCCCAGAACATTTTAACCGGCAGTGGCAAAGCTTGACAGAACTCAAGTTTCAGTTGCTAGGGTGGACAATTCACCTCTGGCTGGGGCTGGTCTAAATGCTTTCTCCATGGGCATTGGCTGAGTTTCACTGGGTGTTGCTTTTCATTGTGACAGGCAGCATTGAGTTCCAACACTAAGTCCCACCATCACTGTGCTCTCCTTCCCCTAGGTGTACAGATTCTCTTTCTGTGTCATGCAGTTACTGCCAGGAAATGGGAGAAGGGCAGATTGGTGTTCCTTCAGGGAGGATAATTGGTGGAAACTTCTATATGGCTGGCCATCTTACTCTGCCTCCATTGGATAAAACTTTATAGATAGACAACAATCATTTCTTCATTGGTAAACCACATTTCAATACAAAAACTCTTTAATAGTGGATGTACACTCTACCTAAAAACATTAAGATTTACCATCCTTTATTCTTATATTATTGGAATAGTCATCATAATACACTGTAAACAAGTGAATGATAATCTACTAGTTTTCTGAAAACATATTAATGAAAGTGATAAATATAAAAACAATGAAGCAATCACTTTTCTTCTTTTCTCTCCAATGTATTATCAGGAGCATTAATGTTACAAATTTGACCTCTAAATGTATATAGTACATTTACTTAAAATCTAAATAAACATCATTTTTAATCCCACTGATATTTAAAGCTGTGTGACTGTTTTATTTTTCCATCTTGAGAAATTAATAAATCAGTTCCATGAAACCAACCCAAAATGAGCACAATGTGTGCTAAGCAACTAAGAGTTTCACTGTGTTAGTGACTCTGGGTCTGAGGAAGGATTGTGACTTTATATTATTTCAGGCCATTTTTGTTAATATTAAGTTTATTTTCATTAGTCTATGTAGCCAACTCAGCACTGGAGCTTGACTTTGGGGTAAAGGGCACTCTGTGTTTGAAACATTATTTTTATCACTCCTGTTTTTAGGACATTTCTGTTTGGGTAGCATTTCATATGTGTGCACTAAGCAGTTTTCTTTTTTTTTTTTCTTGCATACAGTGCTAACATGGAGATGGTTCTAACTTTTATTCAGACCTCATGGTTGCCTTGACAATATGCCTCTGAACTTTAGAGAGATGCTTTAAAAATAAAACTCTGTAATTATTAAGGATCCACGGATAATTACTTATCTTCCATAGATGTGCTACAATGCTTCAAGAAATGGAAAGTTTCTTAATGAGTATAAGCATTTCTTTTTAGGCATTCAGAATATCTGTCATTTTTGAATGAAACTTCTTCTCTAAGAGTCTGTGTATAGATTCTGGATATTATTTTCCAAAGTGGGATATTATGTCCTATTTGTTTGTTTCTGCTCTTACAATAATAATTTACTCTGTGATGTATGCTATTTTTCTGTGGACACACACACAATAGGAGATGATGATAATGGAAGGCATTTAGGAAGTTAATCCTTACAGCATTATATATTACTCTGAGTATCCTAAACTGTAAGAATACAAGACTTTTTCTCTCCAGCCTTTGTAATTTTCACATATTCTCTTCTTCAATAAATGCCTCATTAGCTTTATCCTAAGTGGGCTTTATTTACCTGAAAATTTGTGTTCATTGTTAAGACTATTTTTCAAAGTGACAAAAACACTGTATTGCCATTGTGCTACTTCACAATCTGTTACTAAAAATGTTCTATTTAAAAATCAAAACACAAACTATGCTTACTTATAAATACTTTGGAATTAAAATCTTCCTAAAGTACCTCTCCATGTGACATCCTCTTAGTTCACTCAGGTTTGGATTAAATTCAGATTCATGTCCATAACACAGTGATTGATTCTCTGCTCTCTGGTGCACAGCATGTTCTCATGTCTCTAGTAGCAAACATTTATTTGACCTTATGTGTCTTTTCTGTGACAGTCCTCACTTTGAGAGTGTTTGGGATCTAATTTGTATGCTAGGTGTTAACCAGTTGTGCAATTAGAGGAGACAGGATGGCTCAAATTTTACCTAGAGTTTGTATGCCTGTGGTGACCATTTTACTAAACCAAAAATTGAGACAAATTGGTTGACAAGTATGAATAAACATGTGGGCACAAAGGAAGATATTTTAAAATATAAAAATTCTGGAAAAATTCGAGATGTTAAGTTTAGATACGTACACACAGGTGCCCCCTCGAAAACACAGACATACCCTTGGATAAAAGCATACCCACCCTATCCCTCCACAAACAAAACTGCCACTGACTATTGGTAATTTCCCAAGTTTATTCAATATGGAGAAACATTGTATGCATCTTCCATTTCATCCATATTAATTTACAGTTTATTTAGTCATCTCACGAATGCAGTTAAATATTAGATACAGTTTTCTAAAAATCCAGTTAGTCCAGATATCTTAATTTAATGTTTACATATAGCAGATTACTAATTTTATAATAAATAAAAAATTGAAGGCCACTCAACATTGGGATTTTATTTTTAAATTTCTAAACACTCAAATTATGTGTCTAGTCTCTAGTATTATATTTTGTTAAGCAGGGGAGTAGAAAAAATATTGTTTAGAAAATGTAAGTCATATAAAATGGATCATATATTAAATAGATATTTAAGATATATCAAATATAAAATTATCACAATATATGAGATATAAAAATAATTTGTCCCTGGCATAATTCTAACATTATATTTTCTTTAAATACTATACACCTAAATATACATTTTTGTATTTATAGATCTTTAAAACTATAGATTTTTTTTGAGGGTTTTTGTATTGCTTTTAAAGAAATATTTCAAAGTGGTCTAGAAAGCAATTGTTACTATAAAGGCAAGCATTTTACATATAATTGCCAACAAAATATTTCAAATGTTTCATATTCAGTTGTACAGAGGTTTTAAGGTCCATGTGGACAGCTGCAAATTGTTTTAGAGAATCTATAATGAAGTAACTCTTATGAGGCTTATTCTCTTCCATATGGAACAAAATAATACAGCCTTGCCATTGATGTGTGCAACACGTTTTTAAGATGACATTTACACAATATTGTTCTTGCCACTTAAAAAGTAACAATCCATTTTCTCTTGCCAAGGAAGGAACTTTGTCTGTAGTATATAATAATATGGCTGAAAAGGCCTAATGCTCTAACTTCTCCATTTTGCTTTGCTAAGCATTCCTGACAATAAGAACTGATTACTATTCTAATGAAAATATTTGTTTAAGTCTCAATATGTCTAGCACTAAAATATTTATTTTTCCAAGGAAATTTAATATATAATATGTATAAAATATATACATTATATATAATATTATATATAATATATACAAAATATATGTAATATATAACATATAGATTTAATTAAATACATAAATTTAATATATATAAAAATCAAATGTGATTTTATAAAACACACAAAAAGATAAGCTTTATAAAATATGTTGTTTTGTTCATTGTGGGAAATGAGCAGTCATGCTCATTATCACCAGATGTCTGAGTGATAGAATAGGAGCTATAATTTACCTCTGTCTTAGTTAGCTCAGACTGCTATAAAAAATTACCATAGGCTCAGTGACTTAAACAACAAATATTTATTTCTCACAGTTCTTGAGGCTGAAAGTCCAAGATTGGGGTGCCAGCATGATCATGTTCCGGTGAGGGTTCTCTTTAGGGTTGCAGACAGCTGACTTGTAATCCTATATAGTGGAAAGAGAACTAGCTAGTTCTATGGCCTCGCATAAGGGCATTCATCTCATTCATGAGGACTCTTCCTTCATGACCTAATTACCTTCCAAAGCCCCCACCTTTGAAGGTGGGGGATACCATCACATGGGAGATTAGATTTCAACATATGAATAGGGACAGACACAAACATTTAGTTTATAACAACATAGTTACCAACAACAAATAGGGCATGGCAGCATGAATTTTGGATAATGAGATCAAATAAAAGTATCTTTAAAAGTCAATGAGGAGAAAAATAAAGATGATTAAGTTCAAAGGCAGGTGGAGTCTCAAGACCTATTAACCTATTAATACTTAATACCTATTAACTTCACAAATACAATGAAAAAATAATTAATGGCTATAAGACAAATGAAACTCAGTTCACAAATTCAGGTGTTACAGACGTATAATTATTTTCTGTGAATTACTTTTGGATTTTAAGTCTCTATTTTTTTTGGTAAGGTTAAAAAAATTAACACGTGTCCTTGTTCAGCACACCTTCTACTTCTGCCTGGACTGATTCTCTCTCTCTCTCTCTCTCTCTCTCTCTCTCTCTCTCTCTGTGTGTGTGTGTGTGTGTGTGTGTGTGTGTGTGTGTGTGTGTGTGTGATCTGTGTGATGTCTTTCCTTTCACTGGAAAAAATACCATTTTAGTTTTTTATGATAGGCCATGGTGAGGCTTTCCAAATAAAAATTTTGAGTAGACCTGATGATGTAGTAAAACAGAACTTAAAAGTACAGTACCTAACTATGGCCAAGGAAGAATCCCCTTATGTCATAACCTCATAATCTTGTGTGGAGACTGGAATACCACCATGCCCTCCTATGACACCATAGTCTGGAATAGAATTGAGGGAAAGAGTCCATAATTCTGAGTTCCTCTAATCTGGTATATTCTCACATCATGCAGGTACTAAGACTAGGTATATCTACTCACTTATATCCTAATCTTGTGTTTGTCCTTTGCATTAAATATTTGTCCTGGTTTGGTAGTAAACCAAACTGAAAGCAGTCTTAGACATGACTGAGTCATAATTCTCCCCAGATTTAGAATTTATACCAAGTTTTGTAGTTTAACCTAGTTCACTTTATTGCTCTTGTCTATCCTCTCTTCACTCTGAAACTAAGGGTTTTAGAAACAAAAGACAGAAAATATGCTGCCTTAAGCAGAAAGGAAAATGAGATGAGTATAAATAGGAAAAAAAGTAATATCTTAAACTATTACTCAACCAGTCCAAATATAACTGTAATAAAACATCACACACCAGGTCCTATTGTGGGGAGGGGGGAGGGGGAAGGGGGGAGGGATAGCATTAGGAGATATACCTAACGTAAATGACGAGTTAATGGGTGCAGCACTCCAACATGACTCATGTATACATATGTAACAAACCTGCATGTTGTGCACATGTACCCTAGAACTTAAAGTATAATAATAAAAAAAACCTCCATGTCACATCACAAGAGAATAAGTGAAATATTTTACTTTTTAAATTTGATATTTTCAAGAAATAGAAGCATACTGTACAGAATTATGAAGGATTTCACATTGCATTTAGCAAGGAAAAGGATGCAAAAATTCATTTTTTAAAACCTCAATTCCCCAGTGAATCTGCTTTGCTTCTAATTGATTCTCTCTCGTGATTCAATTGTTACTAAAGATTTGGGACATCTCTAGGCCTGACCCCGGGAGGAACTGTAAAACAGGTGTGTCAACTTTATTACCCCACTCCTCTCCTATTAACAATAATATGCCTGATGTCTTTGTGTTCTCTTCCCCTCTCTCTTCCCAAAACTTACTCTGGAAAGGAAGTAACACAATATTCACAGCATACTTGGAAAACAACTTAAGAACTAGGGAAATTCTATTCGGAGGGGAACAATTACTGCTGAGGTCTCAAGCCCTGGGAATCAATATGCCCTGGCAATCGATATATGTGTGTATTCCTCAAAACAATCTCCCTGAGGAATTTATTTTCTAATTTGGCACCCACTCAACTTCACTGCTTTTTCTATGGTACTGACATCTCTCTTCGGAGGAATACAAACATATTTCTAATTTCAAACCAGCAATTTTTCCAGTAGCAAGTTCTGTAATGGATTTTTCTTCCTCCACAAATTAAACATTTAAAAGTCTTAATTCAGTCCCTGACATATATATTTTACTTAACATGAAACAGAATTTTCCGAGATTAATTTAGTGCTTTGCTTTGAGAGAACATTTTTCGAGTAGAAGAGACAGAAACTCACAGAAGAGACAGGCTCTTGCAGTTGGCAAGACACACTACTCTGTGGAAACTAGTGCACAATTAGATTATCTTCTCTCTCTTACTCCTCACTTTTCCTTGACTACAAGTTCAGCTCCTTGCCATGCCTACAATGATACAGAAAAATATACTGGAGTTAAATTCTCAGTTTTGAATAATTTAACACAAATCCATGTAATTCAGGGATTAGAGTTATTTTATTCCTAAAAGATTTATGGTGAGAGTAGTTTTTAATTTAAAGATTTTTTAGACATTTTACTTAATTAAATGAAAGTAACCTCAGATCTGGATAGGAATATAGTATTGTAAAAAAAAAAATTGTAAACGACATATGATCCTCTCAATGTTCTTGGGTGGTTACTTCTTATTTGTCCAATTAAAACTCAGAGTAATTATACCAAATTACATACAAATTAAGTCACAGATGCGTTAGTCATAGATATTCAGTTATAGGAATAAGTTTCAATAGTTGAGTTATATATCCCAATGGGGTTATCATTGCTTTAAAAATGTATCTTCTCATTAAGCTTTTATAAAATTTTTGCAACTAATGTGCATTACAAGGCATCTAAAATTCAGAAGCAATAGATTCCTAAGAGGTTCTATTCAAGGTGATGAGGATGGTTCATATTTACTTGAAATTGAAAGGGAATTTTATTATGTTTACAGTAATTGGCGTATTTTTAGGGATTTATTTTCTAATTTGGCACCCACTCAACTTCACTGCTCATGCTAGAGTAGTGGCATAATGGATTACTGTGGGTTCTTTTCACTATTATTAAATTTAATTATTTCTTGCTCATGTGCCCAGATGTGAACAACATCAGGTTTCTAATCTAATAATACCGACTATTTGGAAAATGTGTGCTGTCAATTAAGAGATATTTATAATAGAAACAATGAAAACAATCATTAATGAAAAGTAGTTTGCCTCTCACTGTACTTGGCTCTAATTAATCAAAAGTACTTTGAAATTGAAGTCATTAATAAACTTTTCTTACTTTTACAACAATGAAGTGGCTTGAGATTTCTTTGTAAAAATAGAAATATCTTACAAAATGAATGGATGAATGGCTTCTGCTTTTTAAAATGTGGTTTTCTTCGCCCCTGACAAATGGTTTAAAGAAAAAAAAAAAAGAAAATAATGTTTTGAATTTTCAGCCAAAAGATAAATAAAACTTACATAAATTTGATTAGTATGTTGCAGAGATGGATGTGATGAACCTTGTTACTTATTCTGCTTGTTATTTTTCATTTACCTCTAAATATCTTTTTCTGCCCTCTTGGTGCCCTGGCGGATATCACCTGAAGCCCTTGCCCTCTGGCTTTGAGTAATTTTGGCCAAAAGGAAATGACAATAGAGATTGAAGGGTAGAAAGAGGGAAGTTAGAGTATATCCTTCCGCTTCTCTCCCCCTATCAGTGCTCCTACTCTGGCAGCAATGACACCTCTCCTTTCACAGATCTTTCCGGGGGCTCCAGTAAATATTCAGCCCTTCCCAGGGGTGGAAATTGTTTCCTGGTGTTTCTAGTCTCTTGATGTTACAATATCATTTAGTTATTCTTGTCCTCTTACGTGTACATATACCATAATAAATGCTTTCCATTTAAACCAGTTCAATACATTCTGTTTTCTCAGAGACACTGACTTATGCTTAGTTAATAAATAATTCATCCATTTCTGAAATGATGGACCAAGAGTTTCTGCACTAACATTAAGAGACAAAAATGGTGAAGTATGATCTTCTGGGTACACTCTACCAGAAAAAGGAAGAAAGCCTCAAATGGATATGCACATAACTCCCTAAACACACTGCACATGCTCAATTCTGAAAGGTAAGGAGGACTCTTTGCATGCTGGAAGCCAACCCTAAGGGAAGAATCTGAGAAAGAGGCGAGCCTATAAAGTCCCAGCTCAAGGTTAAAGGCACTTGGTTTGTTCTCTCTTTGACTTTGAAGCTCTCTGCTGAATCTCTTCCAAGGGTTCTTTCCTTTCTTTCCTGTCGTAAAGCCTTTTTAAATATACTTCACTCCTGCTCTGAAACTTGCCTTAGTACCTTTTTCTGCTTTATGCCCCTGAGTCAAATTCTTTCTTCTGAGGAGGCAAGGATTGGAGTTGCTATGGATCCCTATGGATAAGCCACTGGTAACTTGGGGTAACCCAGATCTCTTCCACCGCTAACACTGCGAGTGATGATCATATCACAGCACTCAGCCTGGGCAAAATATTTTGAGACCCTTTCTCAAAAAAATAAATAAATAAAATAAAGTTTGAAAATCAATATAATTATAAAATATCTTTATCCTATTCCTTTGGGGTGTACTGTTGTTATTAAAGAAATTCCTCTTGGTAACATTCATTATAAAATAAATGAGTCCGTTAATATGCCATTGAGTACAGCAATATTTTGTTTGATAGATTGATGGTCAACTATCAGGACATCCCTTCCAATATTAATATTTAGTAAATGTAAGTAATGTGTAATATGTTCTAACATGCTGTAGTGTTATCATATATTGGTTTTCAGTGAAGGTTCCTGGCTCATAACTCCCATAACTCTTGTTAGTCTGTTGTTACAACATTGGGTGTGTTAGTTCTCAGGGGCAGGCCTCTGACCTTCTTATGCTCTCATTTTACCTGCTCCAGGGCAGGACTCTAAGGTTCCCCATCTTTAACACTGTTTATCTTAAGACCCTCCCATGAAAGAGTCTCGTCCTATACCCTGGGGGAAGAAATGCCAACGTCATGAAGCCTCCGTAAAAACCCAAGAGGACAGGGTTCAGTGAGCTTCCAGATAGGTAAATATGTGGAGATTCCTGCAGGGTGGTGCACCCAGGGAAGGCATGGATGCTCCATATCCCTTTCCCCATACATCCCATCTTTTCACCTGTATTCTTTGCAATATCCTATGTAATAAACCAATAAACATAACTGTTTTTCCGAGTTCTTGGAGCTGCTACAGCAAATTAATTGTACCCAAACACGGGGTCATGGAAATACCAACTTAAAGCTGTTTGGTTAGAAGTTTTACAGGCTCGGACTTACCACTAGTGTGAAGTGGGGGACAGTCTTGGGGACTGATTCCTCAACTTGTGGGATCTGACAGTATCTAGCTGGAGACAGTGTTCTCTAACTGAACACTGTCTAATTCAGTTAGATAGCTCTCTAACTGAATGAGAGAACACCTACCTGGTGTCTGCTGCTTGGTGTGTGGGGGAAAAATACCCACACATATGGTCACAGAAGTCTTCTGCATTGATGATTATTGTGGTATTAGAATAGGAGAAAAACACGCTAGAGAGAATTTTTTTCTACAAGCTTATAAGACTAAGAAATTATTTTAGATATCTAGTATCTTTAGAGTGCGGACTAAAAAAAATCAGTGTTCATTTCTGACCGATATGTAATCCCTGGAACATAGAGTTTCTAATCAAATGATTAAATAAATGAATAAGCTTATGGATCAAAATATCTTTGAAGCATTGGTTAATCTAGAAATGATTAAAAGTTATAATTTGTTAAGAAACAGCCTTAAATCTTATTAAGATTCAATTTTCATTAAATTTATTCTGTTCATTGCTTTAGCATCCATTTACTGTCCCCAAACCTCAACTTACATGATTAGTGGTTGCATTACTAGGGTTTATTTACATGATTTTTAATATGGTTATGAGAAAAACACTTTGACTTCAGGCTTCTGAAATGTGTTTTTTTCAGCAATAGTTTTCATTGTGTGATAGATGTATTTATTCACTTTAAACATTATGACTTACATGATCATCAGAATAACTTGGAAATCATGTAGCACCAGTCAAAAATTCAGTGCAATGTTTGTAGCTTCATGTTTTATTTCACTTTTATCTATTTAGTTATTGAGAGTATGTGCTTAATGTTGTGCCTTTGCCCTGCAAATGTAGTAATTGTCCTTCTCCACTCTGCTTGGTCTCCCAGAAGACTAAATTTGATGAACTGAATCTCCCATATTCCTTTGCCATCAGTCTTTGGGATTATATTTGAACAATGAAAGATACAAGGCAGAGCTCTGAAGGCAAAAGGAAAATGAGGGAGGATGCTTACTCCCTCAGCTAGTGAGCTGTATACCTTTACAGGAGGCCTCATCTTCTGTTGGGTATCTCTCCCTAGAACCATAGTCCCAGCTCTACTTCTCTCCAATTCCTTACTCAGGCCTAGAAATTGAAGGAGCTCCCTGTAGTTGCTAAGATCTGGAATACAACACCATCCCTTCTCTGTGCTCCATATCCTGTGTACCGCTTTATAAACAGCACTTTCACTAAGCTCACTTTAACTCATTTAAATGTTTCCACCCCCCCTCCTCCTGCTAGCACTCTGACCGATGCATGGCATTTTATTAAACAGTTTATATTTTTAAGTTTTTCACTTCTTCCAGATGATTTATTTGGAAATGCTGTTTATTTACTCTCTCATCTAACAAAATGTATTCCCACTGTCATAGATTTATTAATTGAAAAATACATGATTGGCATGGAGAACTTAACATTACCAAACATCTTAATTCAATAAAACTTTTTGTCACATTTCTAAGTAGGTATAGAAACATTTTAAATAATTCAAAAAATCTGTGTCATTATCTTAAACTACAAATATTTTTATAGAGAGAGACAAGATGATAACCTACTACTTCCACAGTTAGATTAATTTGCATATATATGGAAAATGACATGAATAACTCTGATATAACACAGAATAAAATACATTAACATTTATAAAGGTAATCATTAATCATCTTTCTCATGATATTATGATCCACTTTAACCTTCATTTTTTACACTTTGACAATTATTAAAATGCCATGTTGACTTGGATTATGTCAGTATATCATATTACCAATCCAGCTGAGTTTGATAAGTCAAAGCTAAAAGACAGAGTGAAACAGACATATCTTTTCCAAATAACCCCTTTAAGATTTATTATTTTTAACAGTCTTTGCTACATATGAGAAATTATTTATATATTACTACATTATATCAAGAAGTACATTTGCAAATATTTTACCACCATATTTATTATTAACTGATTCAACAAATGTTTTGGGGCATATATTTTCCTAGCTGCTGAAGCCAGGTGTTATTAATACTATGAATATGTATTATTCTGTTGTCAGGCTGCTAATAAAGACATACCTGAGACTGGGTAATTTATAAGGAAAAGAGGTGTTTTCTTCTCTCTCTCTCTTTTTTTTTTTTTTTTTTTTTTGAGACAGGATTTCACTCTTGTTGCCCAGGCTGGAGTCAGTGGCGCAATCTTGGCTCACTCACTGCAACCTCCACCTCCCAGATTCATGCATTTCTCCTGCCTCAGCCTCCCGAGTGGCTGGGATTACAAGCGCCTGCCACCACACCTGGCTAATTTTTGTATTTTTAGTAGAGACAGGGTTTTGCCATGTTGGCCAGGCTTGTCTTGAACTCCTGACCTTAGGTGATCCAGTCGCCTCTGCCTCCCAAAGTGCCAAGATTACAGGCATGAGCCATTGAGCCCAGCCGGAGAGGAGGTTTAATTGACTCAGAGTTCCACGTGGCTGGGGAGGCCTCACAATCATGACAGAAGGCAAATGAGGAGCAAAGTCACGTCTTACATAGCAGCAGGCAAGAGAGCTTGGGCAGGGGAACTCCCATTTATGAAACCATCAGATCTTGTGAGACTTATTCAGAATCACAAGAACAGCACAGGAAAAACTCGCCCCCATAATTCAGTTATCTCCCACCAGCTCCCTCCCATGACATGTAGGGATTATTACAATTTAAGGTGAGATCTGGGTAGGGACACAGCCAAACTATATCAGAATGAAATAGAGACAATAAATATGAGTAACCAACACATATACATAGCCAGTTACTGGTAATGCTATGCAGAGAAATAAAGAAGGAAAAGGGATAAGGTGTTCTGAAATTCCAGGGATGAGCTTAATTGGCATATTTACCTACTGTAGCACAATGAAAGGAGCTAAAATAACTTTATTCCTTTGACCTACCTCCTGTCTTTTGAATTATTATTGTCATAATTTTTCTTCTACAAATACTTTAAATCCTAGGAATGATTGTTATTGCTCTTTTATAGAGTAACTATTTATTTATATTTGTTCCAGATAATTAAAATTTCACTGTTTTTCTATTCCCTTCTGCATGATTGGCATTCCAGTTGGGATTTTCTTCTTATCAACAGAAAGCAAGTCTTTATTATTTCCTTTAACTTATCTTTAGTAATAAATTCAGGATGTTTTTGTTATTGTGGCTTCAAGACTGTCTTCATCTTTAATCTTCAAGGAAAATCTCTTGGGTTTAGGAATCTCACTGGCAGTTATTTTATATTGGCACCTTGGAGATACCATTCCTTTGTCTTCTAGCCACCCTTGATTCTGTCATAAAGTCATATCTCAGGTAATTAATTCTCTCTTCAACTGCACCCAATCTGCTTTTTTTTTTTAATTTTTAATTTTTGTGAGTACATATTAGGTATGTACACATACCATATATATACACACATACGTATGTGCATATATGTGTATATATATGAAGTACTTAAGATATATATGTATAAAATAACTCTATATATATAGAAAGAGAACTCTGTGTGTGTGTGTGTGTGTGTGTGTGTGTGTGTGTGTGTGTGTGTATAAAGTACATGAGATATTTTTATTCAGGCCTGCAATGCATAATAATTGCATCATGGTAAATGGTATATCCATGCCCTCAAGCATTTATCCTTTGTGTAACAAACCATTCAATTATAACCTTTTTTATTTTTAAATGTACCATTAAATTATTAGTCACTATAGTCACAATGTTGTGCCATCAAATACTAGATCTTATTTACTCTTTCTAATTAATTCATGTGCTCATTAACCATGCCTCAACATGTGAAATCTGTCTTTCTGTGCTGTTTGTGTTCACTTAACACAATTACCTCCAGTTTCATCCATGTTGTTTCAAGTAACAGGATCTCATTCTTTTTTATGACCGAATACAACTCCATTGTGTATATGTACCACATTTTCTTTGGTTATTTGTCTGTTGACAGACACTTAGGTTGCTTCCAGATCTTGGCTATTGTGAACAGTGCTGCAATAAATGTGAGAACACATGTATTTTTTCCATATACTCATTTCCTTCTTTTGAAGGTATATACCTAGCAGTGAGATTGCTGGATCTTATGGTAGCTCTATTTTTCATTTTTTGAGGAAACTCCAAATTGTTCTCCATAGTAGTTGTACTAATTTACATTCCCATTAACAGTGTACACGGGTTCTCTTTTCTCCAATCTTCTCCAGCATTTGCTATACCCTGCCTTTGGATATAAACTACTTTCACTGGGGTGAGATAATATCTCATTGTAGCTTTGATTTGCATTTCTCTGATGATCAATGATGTTGAGCACCTTTTTATATGCCTGTTTGCCATTTGTATGTCTTCCTTTGAGAAATATTTATTCAGATCTTTAGTCCATTTTAAATTGGATTCTTAGATTTTTTTTTTTCTTATTGAGTTGTTAGAGATCCTTATATATTCTGGTTATTAATCCCTCGTTACATGGATAGTTTGCAAATATTTTCTTCCATTCTGTTGGCAGTCTCTTCACTTTGTTGATGATTTCCTTTGTTGTGCAGAAGCTTTTTAACTTGATTTGATCCCATTTGTCCATTTTTTCTTTGACTGACTGTGCTTATGGGTTATTACTCAAGAAATCTTTGTCCACTCCAATTTCCTGAAGAGTTTCCCTGATGTTTTATCGTAGTATATTTATATTTTGAGGTCTTAGAAGTAAGTGTTTAATCCAGTTTGATTTGATTTATGTATGTTATGAGATATAGGGGTCTGGTTTTATTCTTCTGCATATGAATATCCAGTTATCCCACCACCATTTATGGAACAGATTGTCTTTTCTCCATTGTATGTTCTTGACCTTTGCTGAAAAGTGATTCACTGCAGGTGTGTGAATTTGCTTCTGGGTTCTTTCTTTTGTTTCATTGGTATATGTGTCTGTTTTTAATTCTAGTACAATGCTGTTTTGGTTACTATAGCTCTGTAGTATAATTTGAAGTTAAGTAATGTGAATCTTCCAGTTTTTCTCTTTTTGATCAGAAGGTGTTGGCTATTCTGGGTCTTTTGTGGTTCCACACAAATTTTAGGATTTTTTTTTTTCTATTTCTGTGAAAGCCATAATTGGTATTTTTACAGGAATCACATTGAATCTGTAGATTGCTTTGGGTAGTATGGACATTTTAACAATGTTTATTCTTCCAATTCATGAACATGGAATATCTTTCCATTTTTTGTGTCTTATTCAGTTTCTTTCATTGGCATTTTAGTGTTTCCATTGTAGAAATTGTTCACTTCTTTGGTTAAATTAATTCCTAGGTAATTAAATTTATTTGTAACTATTATAAATGGAGTAACTTCCTTAATTTCTTTTTCAGATTGTTCACTGTTGGCATATAGAAATGCCACTGATTTTTGTTTGTTGATTTTGTATCCTGCAACTTTTTTTATCAGGTTTTTTTTTTTTTTTTTTTTTTTTTTTTGAGATGGAGTCTTGCTCTGTCGCCCAGGGTGGAGTGCAGTGATGCGATCTTGTCTCACTGAAACCTCCACTTCCTGGGTTCAAGCGATTCTCCTGCCTCAGCCTCCTGAGTAGCTGGGATCACAGGCATGCACCACCATGCTCAGCTAAGTTTTGTATTTTTAGTAGAGATTGGATTTTGCCATGTTGGCCAGGCTGGTCTCGAACCCCTGACCTCAGGTGATCCACCCACCTCAGCTTCCCAAAGTGCTAGGATTACAGGCTTGAGCCACTGCATCTGGCCTGTTTATCAGTTCTAATAGTATTTTAGTGGAGTCTTTAGATTCTTCCAAATATAAGAGCATATCATCTGCAAACAAGGATAATTTAGCTTCTTTCTTTACAACTATGATGCCCTGTATTTCTTTCTCTTGTCTGCTCTAGCTAAGACTTCTGACATTATGTTCAGTAACAATGGTCAATGTGGGCATGCATGTCGTGTTCCGTAATTTAGAGGAATAGCTTTCAGGTTTTCCCCATTCAGTGTGATATCAGCTGTGGGTCTATTGTATATGGTTTTTATTATATTAAGGTATGTTCCTTCTTCACCCAGTTTTTGAGGGTTTTTATCATAAAAGGATGCTGAATTTTATCAAATGCTCTTTCAGCAGCAGTTGAAATTATCACTGGTTATTCTCCTTTATTCTACTGATATCATGCATCATATTGATTAATTTACATAAGTTGAACTCTCTTTACATCTCTGGAATAATTCCTCCTTGGTCATGATGAATGACCTTCTGAATTCACTGTTGAATTTGGTTTGCTAGCATTTTGTTGAGGATTTTTTCATCTATATTTACCAGTGATATTGGCCTGTAATTTCCCTTATTTTGTGTATTTGTTTAATGTTGGCACTGGTCTTGTGGAATGAGTTTAGAAGTATTTCCTTCTCAGAATTTCAAAATAGTTTGAGTAGCATTGGCATCATTTTTTTTTTTTTAATGTTTGGTAGAATTCAATAGTGAAACACTCGGGACACAGGCTTTTCATTAATGGGAAACTTTTTATTATGTCTTTGATTTTGCTACATGTTTTTGGTCTATTCAGGTTTGGGATTTCTTCCTGATTCAATCTTGGTACATTGTACGTGTCTAGGAATTTATCCATTTCCTCTAGATTTTCCAATTTATTGGCATATAGTTGCTTCTTGTGGCCACTAATGATCCTCTGAATTTCTATGATATCAGTTGTAATTTTTTTTTTAACCTCCAATTTTATTTATTTGGGTCTTCTCTCTTTTTTCCTTAGTTAATCTGGCTAAAGGTTTGTCTTTTTTTTTTTTTTTTTTTTTTTTTACCTTTTCAAAAACACAACTTTTTGTTTCATTGAACTTTTTCTTTCTTTTTTTGGGGACAGGAGATGGAGTCTTGCTCTGTCGCCCAGGCTGGAATGCAGTGGCACTCTCTAGGCTTACTGCAAGCTCCACCTCCCGGGTCCACACCATTCTCCTGCCTCAGCCTCCCGAGTAGATGGGACTACAGGCACCCGCCACCACGCCCTGCTAGTTTTTGTTTTGTTTTGTTTTGTTTTTTGTATTTTTAGTAGAGACTGGGTTTCACCATGTTAGCCAGGATGGTCTCGATCTCCTGACCTCGTGATCTGCCTGCCTTGGCCTCCCAAAGTGCTGGGATTACAGGCGTGAGCCACTGCGACCGGCCATCATGTTTACATTATTATTTGTTTCAATAAATTTTTTAATTTCTTTTTTTCTTATTCATTGATCCATTGGTCAAACAGGATCCTGTTGTTTAATTTGTACATGTTTGCATAGTTTCCGAATTTGCTCTTGTTAGTGATTTTTAGTTTTACTTCATTGTGGTCAGAGAAGTTGCTTCACATTCTTCAAAATTTTTGAATGTTCTAAGACTTATCTTGTGACCTAACATGTGTTCCATACTTAAAAATCATCATGTACTGAGGAAAAGATTGTGTATTCTGCAGCCTTTGCATGAAATGTTCTGTAAATATCTCTTCTGTACCTTTGGTCTGTAGTGCAGATTCAGTCTGATGTTTTTTGGGGGATTTCTGTCTGGAAGATCTGTTCAATGCTAACAGTGGGGTGTTGAAATCTCCAGCTATTATTGTATTAATGTCTACCTCTCTCTGTAGCTCTAACAATATTTTCTTTGTATAGCTGGTTGCTCCAGCATTGGGTGCATATATATTTGCAATTGTTATATCCTCTTGCTGAATTGACCCCTTTATCATTATATAATGACTTTCTTTGTCTCTTACAGTTTTTTTCCTGAAATTTATTTTTTCGGATATAAAAGTACCTGCTCTGTTTTCATTTCCATTGGCATGGAATATCTTCTTCCATCCATATATTTTCAGTCTGTGTGTATCTTTATAGATGAAGTGTGTTTCTTATAGTCAACAGATTTGGGGCCTTTTTTTTTTTTTATCCATTCAGCCACTCTACGTCTTTTGATTGGAGAGTGTAGTCCATTTACGTTCAATGTTATCATTGATAAATAAAGACATACTTTTGCCATTTTGTTATTTGTTTTCTAGTTGTTTTGTGGTCTTCTCTTCCTTCTTTCCTTCTTTCCTGTTTGCCTTTTAGTGAAGGTGATTTTTTTTTTTCTGTTGGTATGATTTAAGGTCTTGCTTTTAATTTCTTCTGTATTCATTATATATTTCTGGAATTGAGGTACCATTAGGCTTGTAAATACTATCTTATAAACCATAATTTTAAATGATGACAACACTAATTGCATTAACAAACAAACATGCAAAAAGAAAACTAATAAAAATTCTACTCTTTAACTTTGCAACCTCACCTTTTATATTTCTGTTGTTTCTACATATGCTATTCTACTATATATGTCTTGAAAAGTTATAGTTATTTTTTGGATTTGTTCATCATTTAGTCTTTTGACTTAACATAACAGTACTTTATACACCATAGTTAAAGTATTATAA
The DNA here is from genome assembly GCF_049350105.2 of Macaca mulatta. Lineage (NCBI taxonomy): Eukaryota > Metazoa > Chordata > Mammalia > Primates > Cercopithecidae > Macaca > Macaca mulatta. Next base: position 122,580,112 of record NC_133409.1, on the reverse strand, counting down.
AATACTGTGTTTTTCTGTGTACTTACTATGAGCAGTGAGTTTTGCCCTTCAGATGATATTTTATTGCTCATTCACATTTTTTCTTTCAGATAGAACTCCCTTTAGCATTTCTTGTGGGACAGTCCAGGTGTTGACAAATTCCCTCATCTTTTATTTGTCTGGGAAGATATTTATTTCTCCATTATGTTTGAAGGTTATTTTAGCCAAATATACTATTCTAGGATAAAGTTGGGTTTTTTGTTTGTTTGTTTTGTTTTGTTTTCTCCAGTGCCACTCTCTCCTGCCCCATAATGGAAAGTCGGCTGCCGGATGTATTGAAGAGCCATTGTATATTTGTTTCCTTTCTCTTGCTAGTCCCCTTTACGTTTTCCTCTGCTTTCCTGAAGCAGAAGGAGTTTTTCACCATAGCCATCAGAGCTGGGTATGTGCTGGGTCTCACCCAAGGCCCACAGCATGCTACATGGGTATTGCTGTTGGTTATTCAGGGCCCAAAACTCTTCAGTCAGCAGGTGAACAATTTTGCCAGGAATGGGTCCTTCTCTTCAAGGCAGTTGGTTCCATTCTGGTCCAAGGTGTATCTAGAAATGCTGCCTGGGAGACAGGGCCAGCAGTGTGGGCCTTGACTCTGCCCAGTGCCCTATTGTATTGTGACTGAACTGGTATCCAAGATGCAAGACAAAGTTCTCTTTACTCGTTTCTCTCCTGTCTTAAAGCAGAAGGAAGGAGTCACTTTTGTTTCTGTGAGCTGAGCTGCCTGGGGTTGCAGGAGAGGTGGTGCAAGCACTCCCTTAGCTGACCCAGCTGGTGTCTCCATCGGTCACATGCTGCCCTAGTCCACTGGCTCTAAATCCAGCCCAATTCTAAGATTTACCTAAGAATTGCCGTCCTTGTATCCTAGACTCCCTTTCAAGTTTACTTAGAACCTCAGAGCACTTCAGCTTGTGGTGGTGAGGTTTGTGGACACCAAATTTCAACCACTTTGGTGGGTAATTTCCCTCTGGCTAGGTCTTGTCCACATGCTCCTCCATGTGCGGGCACCAGAGGAGCCCAGAATGGCTTTCGTCTTTGCTGTGACAGGGCAGCACTGAATTAAATGCTAAGTCTCTCAGTTGCTGTGCTCTCCCTCCCCCAAGTACACAGATTCTCTCTCCATGACACAAGACTACTGCCAGCGGATGGAGGAGGGGTGGTATCAGCAATTCAAGACTGTCTTTGCAACCTTCCTTAGTGCCTCTTTGAGCAATATAAAGTTAAAACCAGAACCAGGTACTGTTATTATTGACCCAGTTTTTGGTTCTTATGATGATACTTTTTTTGTGTGTAGTTTTTTGTTAAAATGTAGTGTTCCCGCAGAAGGCGTCATTGGTGAAGGCTTCTTTTTAGCCATCTTGCTCTGCTCCTGCTCCAAACTACCTCTAAACCTAGCCATTGATTTCTCAATTTTAAATATTGCATTTTTGTTTTCAGTTATAAAACTTCGATTTTCTTTGTCTGTCTATCTATCTATCTATCTATCTATCTATCTATCTATCTATCTATCATCTATCTATCTATCTTTCTATCTATCTAGAGAAAAAGAGAGGGATAGAGATACACAACTCTGGGCAACAAAACAAGACCCTGTCTCTACAAAAACAAAATTAAAACAAAAAATAGTCGGGTGTGGTGGTGCCTGCCTGTAGTTCCAGCTAGTTGGGAGGCTGAGGCAGAAGGATCACTTGAGTCCAGGTAGTCAAGGCTGTAATGAGCAATGATACACTACTGGGTATTGTACTGCATTCCAAACTTGGTTCAGAGTGAGACACTGTCTCTAAGAAGAAAATAATAATAATAAATTTTAAAATAAATGCATAAACACATATGTGTCTGATAAATTCCTTCCTAATACATTTCTCCATTGGTATGTTTCTATTGTCTATTGCTTTTTCTTTATTTTCATTCTTGTTCTCTTAACTCTTTGTGTGTCTATTATGTTTGAATGGGCAGCATTGTAAATCTAAAATTGTAAAACTAATGTGGCTTCAGATGATGATATAGTCCTCAGGAGAATATTTACATTTGTCTCTGCAACCTGTTAAAGATACAGAATTCTGGGAGTATCTTTATCCAACATGAGGACTTGAAATGATCCAAAACTGGATTTCAATCTATACAAGGCTGACTTATTTTGATTGCATTCCCTTGCTTCCAGAATACAACTCTTCAGAGTGTCAACCAAATACAGGAGACTTAATGGGCCTTCTCTGAGAATGAACTAAACTTGACTTTTTGTCCCTTTCGCTTCACAAGATTTTCACAGGTCCCTTTCAGTTTCTCAGCCACTCAGTCACCTCATCTGAAATCTACAGAAACACTAAGAGCAAAATCAGCTCCAAATATTAGATATACCTCTCTTCTTCCAAATCTTAACCTTCTCATTCTTCATTGCCTTATTGACTTTCCATGCCTTCAGGTAAATATTCATCTTTCCTCATTTTTTTCTCAGCAGGAAAGTTGGTCAAAATTTTCCAATATGCCATGTCTGAAAGTCTAAATCTATCCATAAATTTGTCACTGAAGGCATAGTAAAGCAAATTCTCATAGTGACTGGAGTAACAAAAACACTGAGTATTTACCAGTTTCAGAAACACAGCCTCCAAATGTTACATACAGATTTTGCAGTGGAAAAAGTTTATTCTAATGAAAATAATCATGATTGAATGGATTTGAAATGCTTCATTTTCATCTTATATACACCATCGATTTGTATATGACAGATTAAAAAGAGAAAATAACATAAAATTAAGTTCATGTAAAGACTTTAAAACTCATGCATATAAATTAAAGACAAAGGGGTTAGTGTAAATTATAAGGTTATTTTAAGCTTTCATACTCCCACATAAAATTTATTTTTCTTTGCAATAAAAATCATTTCATTGATATGTATTTTTTATTTATGTAAACATCATGTATATTTTCAAAAATCAGCCCTTATCTTAAAAAGTAAAAAATACAGTGTAATCACAAAATAGATAAAGTTACGGACAAGATTAATCCATAATACCACCATCTTATCAAATAACTTATTTTTATTTTTTGTTATCTTCTAGTACCTATATAAAAAATAAACAAGGATGTTTGACTTGACAAGGATGTTAATTCTTCATATATTTGCAATCAACTACATTATACATTTCAGTTCTATTTAAAAAATTTACAATATAATAAATATGACATTGAATCTCTACTTGTTTTTTATGGTGATTATTTAAATATCTGCATTAAAATCCCAATATTTCATTGGCATCTAATTGCTTTGCTTATTTAAACCCTACTCTAGGGAAATGTATAATGCACTGTAACTTAATTCAAAAACATCAAATTGGAGGTAAATTTGGAATTGAACAAGGATTCTTATACTTGCTACATCTTTATTTATCTCCCTGCATCTGAGATCCCAAATCTGTAAAATGGGATAATAAGAAAACTTATATCAAAAGACTATTTTGAGGATTATGCTAATCCAGATAAAATGCTAAACATGTTTTAGCATTCAGTAAGCACTCAATAAATATCAGTTTAACAACTTTATTCAATCACTGCTAATCATAAACTTTGAATTATAGTATTGCATATATGCTAACCAAGAATCAAAAAGCATCACCTTTGAAATTAGAATGATAGGTTTGAATACTGACCTCATCACTGACTGGTTAACCAGTTGGAAAGTTACATAACCTTACAAAACCTTAGCTGTCCTTTTGGGATTTTAGAGGGAAAAAACGACTCAAAAAGTACAGTGCTGTAGGCTGAGTACAGTGGCTCAGGCCTGTAATCCCACCACTTTTGGAGGCCAAGGTGGGTTGATCACCTGAGGTCAGGAGTTCCAGACCAGCTTGGCCAACATGGTGAAACCCCGTCTCTACTAAAAATACACAAATTGGCCAGGCATAGTGGTGCCAGCCTGTAGTCCCAGCTACTAAGGAGGCTGAGACAGGAGAATAACTTGAACCTGGGAGGCTGCAGTTGCAGTGAGCCAAGATCATGCTATTGAACCCCAGCCTGGGTGACAGAGTGAGATTCCATCTCAAAAAAACAAACAAACAAACAAAAAGCAAACAAACAAAAAACAATGAGAAGTGCTTAATTCACAAAATCAGTGTTTAATTTCCTTTTTCTATTGGTTTTCTCCTATTAAGTTTGTAAAGCATGATTTGTCACCATGAATATTTTGCTGTCACTGTAATCCTTCAGTAACTTATCAGAAAAGCTATAAATCTTTCTCTTGGCAATTGTAGTTTTAAAAAATAACAACTGCTTTTTTATTATTTTGATATGCCAGGGCTTAGGCGCAAAATTTCCAGGAAGAAGGAGCTACATTAATTTGGGTAAAATTTACTCTTTTGTGATTATAATAAACGGATATGATAAAAGTCAAATAGGAGATACTCCCTTCTGTCTTGCATTTTTTAAGAAAAAGAGAAAGAGATTTTGTTGCAGATAGAGTAATATTAATATCTGGGACTCTGACACAATTAGTTGCATGAGTTTGGGAAAGTCATTTAACCAACCTGAGCCTCAGTTTATCTATTTAAAAAGGGGAATAATATCCACCCTGAGAACTTACTGAGAGTTGAAATAAATAATGCACATAAGATAGCTACACGTTTCATAACTGTTCAAGAAAGAATTGTCTTCTGTCATTTTATTTGTATGATAATATTTGCTTGTTTGTTTGTTTGAGACAGAGTTTCACTCTTGTTGCCCAGGCTGGAATGCAGTGGCGCTATCTCGACTCATTTCAACCTCTGTCTCCCAGGTTCAAGTGATTCTCTTGCCTCAGCCTCCAGTGTAGCTGTGATTACAGGTGCATCCCACCACACTTGGCTAATATTTTGTATTTTTAGTAGGGACAGGGTTTCATCATGTTGACCAGGCTGGCCTCAAACTCCTGACCTCAGATGATCCACCTGACCCCCCTCCCAAAGTGTTGGGATTACAGGCATGAGCCACCACATCTGGCTATTTTTATTATTTTTTAATTCTAAGAAAAAAATCACTGCTTCTAATCTAGTAATTTCACTTTTAGTTGTTAATCTTGAAGAAACAAACCCGATTTAAAAATGTCATGTCAAATTCTTTAACATTATTTAAAATAGTACAAAAATTAGAAACAGCTTAAGTACTCAACAAAAGAGTATGCTTAAATGAGGAATGATCATAAAAGAAATAGTTGTAGCTATTAGAGTAATAAAACTTGGGTTGTAATGTTTTTATGTAATGTAACTTTTATTTTTGTTTTCAACTTCTATTTTAGATTCAGGGTGTACATATGCAGGTTTGTTAACTGAGCATACTGCAAGATGCTGGGGTTTGCAGTATGAATGATCCAGTCACTCAGGTACTGAGCATAGTACCCAATTGTTAGTTTTTCCACCCTTGACTCCTCATCCCTGCTCTAGTAAGTCTCAGGGTCTAATTTTGCCATCTTTATGTTCATAAGTACCCAACGTTTAGCTCCCACTGATAAGTGAGAACATGCAGTATTTGGTTTTCAGTTTCTGCATTAATTTGCTTAGGATAATGGTCTCCAGCTGCATCCATGTTGTGCAAAGACATGATTTTATTCTCTTTTATGGCTGCATGATATTCCATGGTGTATGGGTACTACATTTTCTTTATCCAGTCCATCACTGACAAATACCTAGGCTGATTCCATGTTTTAGCAATTGTGAATAGTGCTGTGATGAACATGTGAATGCATATGTCTTTTTGGTAGAAAGATTTTTGTTCTTTCGGATATATACTCAGTAATGGGAATGCTGCATTGAATGATAGGTCTGTTTTAAGTTCTTTGAAAAATCTCCAAAGTGCTTTCCACAAAGGCTGAACTAATTTACATCTCCATCAACGGTGTGTAAGCTTTCCCTTTTCTCTGCAGCCTCACCAGCACCTGTTGTTTTTGACTTTTTAACATTCTGACTGGTGTGAGATGATCTCATTGCAGTTTTGATTTGCATTTCTCTGATCATTCATTATGCGGAGCATGTTTTCATGTTTGCTTGCTTTTGAGAAGTCTTCTTTTGAAAAGTGTCTGTTCATTGTTCTTTTTCCTATTTTTTATGGGGTTATTTGACTTTTGCTTGTTGAATTATTTAAATTCCTTATAGTTTCTAGGTGTTATATCTTTGTCAGATGCAAACTTTGCAAATATTTTTTCCCATTCTGTAGGTTGTCTGTTTGCTCTTTTGACAGTTTTCTTTGCTGTGCAGAAGCTCTTTAGTTTAGCTAGGTCCCCCTTGTTAATTTTTGTTTTTGTTGCAATTGCTTTTGATGACTTAGTCATAAAGTCTTTCCCAAGATCAATATCAAAAATGGTATTTCCTACGTTTTCTTCTAGAATTTTTATAGTTTGAGGTCTTACATTAAAATGTAATTCATCTTGATTTATTCCTTTAATCCATCTTGATATAATTTTTGTAGATGGTGAAAAATAAGGGTCTAGTTCATTCTTCTATATGTGACTAGTATGTGACTAGCCAGCCATGGCAGTACCATTTGTTAAATATGGAGTATTTTGCCATTGTCTATTTTTGTTGATTCTGTTGAAAATCGTATGGCTATGGGTGGGCTGCTTTACTTCTGGGTTCTCCCTTCTGCTCCATTGGTCTATGTGCCTGTTTCGTACCAGCACCATGCTGTTTGGTTACTGTTGCTTTATAGTACAAAGCCAGGTAATGTGATGACTCTGACTTTGTTTTCTTGTTGTTTTGTTTTGTTTTTGCTTGGTATTGCTGGATATTTGAGCTCTTTTTTGGTTCCATGGGAATTTTAGAATAGTTTTTTTTTTTTTTAATTCTGTGAAAAATGACATTTGAAATTTAATAGAAATAGTGCTAAATCTGTAGATTACTTTGGACAGTACGACCATTTTAATGATATTTATTCTTCCAATCTATGAGCATGGGATATTTTTTCATTTGTTTATGTCATCTGTGATTTCCTTCAGCAGTGTTTTATAGTTCTCCTTGTGGGGATCATTTACCTCCTTGGCTAGATTTATTCCTAGCTGTTTTATTTTCATGGATATTGTAAATGAGATAGCATTTGTGATTTGGTTCTCACCTTGAACATTATTGGTATATAGAAGTGCTATGAATTTTTGTACACTTATTTTGTAAACTAAAATTTTACTAAATTTATCAGTTTCAGGAGCCTTTTGATGGAGTCCTTAGGGTTTTCTAGTCGGAGGATCATACCATCCACAAAGAGAGGGAGTTTGAATTCTCTTTTTCCTATCTGGATGCCTTTTATTTATTTTTCTTGCCTGATTGCTCTGGCTAACACTTTCAGTACCATGTTCAATAGGAGTGGTGAGAGTGGGAAACTTTGTCTTGTTTCAGTTCTCAAAAGGAATCCTTCCAGCTTGTGTCCATTCATCATGAAGTTGCCTGTAGGTTTGTCGTATCAGATGGCTCTTATGATTTTGAGGTATGTTCCTTTGATGCCTAGTTTCTTTGAGGTTTTTATCATGGAAGGATGCTGGATTTTTTCTGCATCTATTGAGATGATCATATGGTTTTTGCTTTTAATTCTGTTTATGTGGTAAACCACATTTACTGATTCACATATGTTAAATCAACCTTGTATCCCAGGAATGAAGCCTCCTTGATCACAGTGAATTAACTTTTTGATATGCTCTTGAATTTGGTTTCCTAGTATTTTGTTTAGCATTTTGCATATATATTCATCAGAAATTTTGGCCTGTAGTTTTCTTTTTGCGTTGTGTCTCTACTAAGTTTGGAATCAGGGTGATGCTACTTTAATAGAATAATTTAGGGAGGAGTCCCTCATCCTCAATTTCTGGAATAGTTTCAGTAGAATTGGTACCCGCTTCTCTTTGTACATCTGGTAGTATTTGGCTATGAATCTAACTGGTCCAGAGCTTTTTTTGGTTGATAGGTTTTCTGTTACTGTTTCATTTTTGGAAGTCAATATTGGTCTGTTTAGGGCTTCAATTTCTTCCTGGTTCAATCTTGGGAGATTGTGTATTTCCAGGAATTTATCTATTTTCTCTAGATTTTCTAGTTTGTGTACATAGAGTTGAGTTGTTCATAATAGTCTCAGGATCTTTTGTATTTCTGTGACATTAGTTGTAATGTCATCTTTGTCATTTCTGATGGTGCTTTTTTGGATTTTCTCTTTTTTTCTTTGTCAATCTAGGTAGCAGTCTATTGAGCTTGTTCATCCTTTTGAAAAAATCAACTTTTGGTTTAATTGATATTTTGTATGGATTTCTATATCTTAATTTCATTCAGTTCCACTCTGGTTTTAGTTATTTCTTTTCTTCTGCTAGATTTGGGGTTAGTTTGTTCTTGTTTTTCTAGTTCCTCTAGGTTTTATGTTAGATAATTAATTTGAGATCTTTTTAGCTTTTTGAGGTAGCTGTTCAGGGCTATAAACTTTTAACACTGCTTTTGCTCCATACCAGATAGTGTGGTATGTTGAATCTCTATTTTCATTTATTTCAAAGAATGTTTTGATATCTCCCTTAATTTTGTTGTTTACCCAAAAGTCATTCAGGGGTAAGTTTGTTTAACTTCCATGTAACTGTGTGGTTTTGAGAGATCTTGATATTGATTTCTATGGCTCAGCTATTTGGTGAACCAAAATGTCTGTTTGTATTATATACGTTTGTTCTCCTTAAGAACTTTTACAAGTAACAAAGTTATAACTAGTAACTCAGGAAGAAAAATAAACACCAAATTAATTCTACTTACTAGAGACCATGGTTAATGATGGAATAGTTACCTGAAGGACAAGAGCTCTCCACTCCAACATTAACTAGTTTTTGGCACTTTCTTACTATTCAACTCCTTTCTATCTTGTGGCTCCAGTAAGTAAGCCAAATTCTAACCATAAAAATTGTATAGAATATGAAATGTTTGCTTTATTATGTGCTTTTGTTGCAAATATAATTTGCACCTAGAAATACAATGCTATCAAAGACAAGGAAAATCTTTTCAATTGTCTTCTCTACATGTTCTCTATATCGTAAATACATAATGCAGAAATTTGACATTTCATTCATTACAGTGATATTAGAACGTCCCATGAAGAAAAATGAATAGTTCTTTGGTCTCAGAGATTTCAAGGGTATTTTAAATTTTGGATATTAATAGATATATTTTCCTGCAATTAATATAATAAAATAATGCCATTATATAATAAATTTCCACCTTTCAGAAAATTATGCTTTTCTACTAGATCTATTTTATTCATAATCTAAGGAGTAAAATTGTCACTTCCTATAGATAAAACAAACATATCTATTATTATATAATAAATAAAAATGAGCTAAGCATATCTGTTTTATATTATTTAGCTTTTAATGTTTGTTCATTTAAATAGACTGAGTTTATTTTCACTAAATTTTAACTTAAAACTTGTTATTTTTAGATAGGAAAAGTAACAAATGAATTTTAGAATACACCAGCAAATTACATCTTGAATGTCCTATTACAGTCTTTAGCATTACTTTTATTCTTGCTTTTGGTTTACTATATTTTGGTAAATAGTCTCTTAGTGTCTCTGTCTTCTTGAGACTACCTTTCAACCATGTCAATGAAGTACTTGAAGCTCACATGTTTGAAAGACCAAGATCAAAATAGAATAGAAGCACTAAGAGCAATTGATAAAAGGAGTCATGGAGGGGGAATGAAGAATAAGGAAAGGCACAACCAGAAGAATATTCCCAATAGGGCAGGTTTCTAGCAAGAAAAACAAGATATATAATTATGTCTACATGGCTGGGCATGGTGGCTCATGCCTGTAATCCCAGTAGTTTGGGAGGCCGAGGCAAGTGGATCACCTGAGGTCAGGAGGTCAAGTCCAGCCTGGCCAACATGGTGAAACCCGGTCTCTACTAAAAACACAAAAATTAGCCCGGCATGGTGGTGCATGCCTGTAACCCCCAGCTATTCCTGAGGCTGAGGCAAGAGAATCGTTTGAACGCAGGAGGTGGAAGCTGCAGTGAGCCAAGATCATGCCTCATACTCCAACCTGGGTGACGGGCGAGACTCTGTCTCAAAAAAAAAAAAAAAAAGTGTACAAATAGTTATAGTTCATATAGCCTCACTCTTAAATACAAAAGAAATTTAATCGACTTATTCAAAATTAATTCAGAGCCTTAAAAAGAAAAACGGCTTGCATTCAAAAAATCTTGAAAGATTAGAACTGGCAAAAATGACTAAAATAAAATTTAATAAAAAATCACAAAACATCCTACATTTAGAGTCAAAAACAATTTGAAATTAGGAAGAAGGGACAATTATTTATTTTGAAACCTATTGTTTTTGTTTTTGTGGGGTTTATTTGTTTGTGTCAGGAAGGTTAATGTGTGTTTCAGAAATATATACACTGCAATATTAAGTTAAATTAACAGAAAAAGATATATCTTCTGTAGACTACATGGATCAGGCCACATCATTACATTAATATCAACAGCAAAAAACAAAGATAAAAGCCAGGCGCAGCGACTCATGCCTATAATCCCAGGACTTTGAGCGGCCAAGGCAGGCTCAGGAGCTCGAGCCAGCCTGGACAACATGGAAAAACCCCTGTCTCTACAAAAAAATAAAAATAAAAATAAAATATAAGTTAGCTGGGCATGGTGGTGGATGCCTGTAGTCCCAGCTGCTCTGGAGGCTGAGAAGGAGGATCACTTGAGCAGTGGAGGCAGAAGTTGCAGTGAGCCCATATTGCACGTCCGCACACCAGTCTGGGTGACAGAGTGAGACTCTGTCTCAAAAAATAAATGTTAATAAAAACAAAGGTACATTCTGCAGTGGAAACTCAAAATATTGAGATACATTGCAGTTTAAATCCACTTGATGTGAGAAAATTATAAAGGACTCAGAATTATTTAGCCTCCTCCTTTGAATAAGGAAGGCTTATGATGCATGTTCTATGACAGAGAGCAGACAAAAAGAAAGAATGCAAGTTAAAGAAAAGTTCAGTGTCATTCAACCTCAGGTAAATCTAGCACTCAGAGCTAGCAAATAAATGAAAAATAGAAATTTGTTTTGAGAATTTGAGAACTGGTCATTACTAAAAATTTTCACCCAAAATGTGAATGATTACTTATCATTGTTTTATTGTTTCAGATGTGATTTATTTACACTCAGTATATTCCCTAAACGTCAAAAAAAAAAAAAAAATCTCCTTTCTAGTCAATTTCTCCACAGATGATAGCAAAAAGAGTTGTTCACGCTAGATTCAGAAAGCAAAAGTGGAGAATCTATTCATCTCTGACGACAGCTGTTGGACATGGAATTTTACCTTTGCTTTCACTGTTGCTGCTAGGTGAGCTCTTGGACAGCCACTTCTTGTGCTATCAGATATCTGGAACTCTTCTGGAGGGGCCCCTCACTTCTGTGCTACAGATTGCTAACCTCATAGTTGGGGTGTCCTTTTGCTGTGATGTCTCCATTTCTGAATTCCCTAACAGCAGCTTTCTCCAGCCTTATAGTCGTATACCTTATTTTAAGGCTTTAATTCCCTGTATTAAGACTCTTCCTGCTTAAAATACCCAGAATGACTTTTATTTTTCTTGAATGACTGATACAAAATTGAATAGAAGCTGGATCTTGTGCATTCCACAAAGCACACTGTGATTACTATACATAATACTGTATGCTATAATTACAATATATATGCAATATATATTACTATATATTACTGTGTATATATTACTATATATTACTGTGTATATATTACATATTACTGGTTGAAAAGAAATAATTGAATAAGAAAAAGTATGTCTTTCATATCTGTATATTTATTTGACTAAAAAGCAAATATGGCATTGTATACTGTTGTATAAAATTTTACCCTCTTAAATGCATAATAGTCTAATGCAATTAAAATACATTGGTTCAGAAATGCAAATTTTACATGTAATTGCTAATCATTCTGGAAATTAAAACACTGACCTTTTCTGAACTCTTAGTAACTAATAAAATCAAGTCACTAGTTTTCCACTCACATTCTTAATTGTCTGAAAAATTAAAACTGTCAGATTATATTCAAAGTATGTCTATCCTCTGAAGTTTTATTTTATTTATCTGTTTTATTTCCACTCTGAATTAAGAAAGGAGGGTAAAGCCAAGTATATAATTGAGATGGTCTTCAAGTTGAATAGTCACGGAGGTGGCCTACCCAAACATGTAAGCTATGGGAGGAAGCCACTTTCTTGAATTAATTCTGGAAGGGGACTTCCAGAAGGCTAAATTTCAGAATTATTCATATACTTATGGGAGAGCATGTCACCACAGATCAGAGCTCTGGAAAAGACCTGAAAGCCCAAGCTAGGGTAAAAAATGGAGAGAAGCTGTGGGAGCTAGACCTTAGATTTACAAAGAGATTGGGCTGGATTATGTTGACAAACAAGAGGAGTAGTTCAGACACTCAGGGTGTGAGAGCTAGGATGACGTTCATAGAACAACACTGGGTAAAGTAGTTAAGATCAGTAAGAGAAGCTGAGCTGCATCTTGAGGTTCATATAAACATCAAAATTTTCCCACTCCTTAAATATAGTTTTGTCTGTGTCCTGCCTTCCATCACACACACACACACACACACACACACTGCATTATTGTATCTAAATGAAAAATATAGTGCTAACTGTGAATAATATAAAACAAATGTACTGATTTATTTTTAAGTACCCAATCTCTGAACTGTAATTGTGATTTAAGAATTTCCCTTTCATAATCCTAACCAATTTCAACTTCTTGTATATGTCTTTTCCCCTTTCCTTTTGGAGGATAGGAAACACTCTCGTGCAAAATTAGGAAATTATTAAATGATCCTACAGCTCTTTATTTGTCCTCCCCCAACTCCCCAGTGACTAAAAACAATGTGCCCTTCACTAATTCGTCGTACTAGGTTTTTGGATTTAATTAATAATATCACTTAGGAAGTATTTCCTATTAAAGTTGTTTTTTTATCCTTGCCTTCATCACACTAAATATTCACATATTTATAGACTGATATTTTAATATTATTTGTCAGTTTTTTAAAATATGAAAATTCATAATGAATTGTAATAAGCAGAATCCCAATGGGCATTAATGCTAAAAACTTAATTGAATATCCAGCTTCATTATTTTACAAGTCACGATACTAAAACTGTGATGATAATGTCCACCCCTCAGATGTTGTTAAGATTAATTGAGACATCATGTGTAAAGCACTTAGCACAATGACTGCCTATGTCCAATTAATATTCATCCTTTTCTCTTTCCCTTTAGAAAAGTTTTTAAATTTCTCAGAGCTACCACATCCTAAATTCCTCTCATCTGTGTTCACATATATCAAATTATTGGTTTCTCCATGTATCTAGAGATCACCTGCCTCTGGTTAAAATAACAGATTCATGAGCTCCAATTATGTAATGATCTTTAGGACTAGGAACAGAAATCTGCATTTTAATAAGCTCCCGCCTGTTATGTATGTACCTGATATTTGAGGGCAATTAACATAGCCTTTTCATGACAGTTGACTACTGAAATAGTTCACTGCAAATCCTATCTGGAAGAAAAGATGAAAAGTGAATTTTTTTTAAGTTTTGAAAACTGAACATGGGGATTAATTGTAGAAAAGAGTATTGGGTAGAAAAATAGTGCATGCTGAGTGATGTAGAGGCGAAATATGATACCCAACAATTCAGAATTTGAGGAAGGAATGAAAATATGTTATTAATAAAATTGCATACTAAATGGAGAATTTTAATGGTTTCTACACAACTCAGGCAATGCAATAACTGCCTTGTATGCAGTGAGGTACCAGTTTTCTTTTTCATCATTTTAACAGTATATGATTGCAGCTATCAGGCTATATTCAATTTTCAACCTTAATTTTATTAGTATATTTTTCCCTCAACTGTACACTTTAAAATGCATTAAACTGCAAAAGTAACAAAAAAGAGAATTTTAATTCTTTTATCTGAAGTTTCCCACTTACATTTGTCTCCAATAAGATTCAGTTTCTCCATAAATTATTCAAGAGTGAGACCAACCTCAGCTTTAGCAAATTGGTATATTTTAAACCCTATGGTCACAGAGAGGACTGTAGTCAGTCTTCATGTTAGTTAATAAGCAAATTTTTACATTTTTAAAAATTTGGATTGACTGACTCGATGCAAATATCCTCAATTTATTTTTCTGAGTCCCTTTGTATTGTATTTACCCTCCTGCAAGTTTGATAATTAGTTTTCCTATTTTCTCTTCTCTAAATTAATTATTTACTATTTTATTATAATATTTACCAAGGGGCAACTTTGTCACAGATATTTGGCATGTGGTGAGCTTTCTATTCTCTTTGTTTTTCTAGGACACATTAAAGTGTCAGGTTTTCCTTACAACAAATTACAAATTTGGTTGTCTGAAAGCTGTGCTTATATGAATTGTTATTTGGTAAATTTCTGCTTCGAATGTCTACATTATATCATAATGGACTATAGGAATTAATAACAATTCCTTCCATTTATTATAATGTTATAAAATACATGATTCCATTTGTTTTTGCAATGTTATGGGACAGACAAAATTATTGTCCCCATTTATATACATACAAGAATTGAAAGGTTTAAGGTTATGCAACACTGAGTGGTGGACCCAGAACCTATGACTCAAACCTTCTCCCTCAGCATCTATTTGTCTCTGCCCTGTGCCAACTTCTGGTTGGTATTACTGCTGATAATCTCTAGATAATTGGGATTAGTCTGGTGCAAACTGTTTAACTCTTGGTTGTAATTCTAATGATGTTTAAAGATATAAAATAGGCTGGGTGCGGTGGCTCACGCCTATAATCCCTGCACTTTGGGGAGCCAAGGTGGGCGGATCACTTGAGATGAGGAGTTTGAGACCTGCCTGACCAACATAATGAAACCCCATCTCTACTAAATATACAAGAGTTGAACTGCAGTAAGGAAGAGTCAGATATTTAACTCATAAAGTAGAGTTAATCTGAACTGTTTGCAGCTTTTAGTAGTAATCAGATAGTGGCAATAGTCAGCCATTGAATTTTAACTCTATATAGCCCCTAATTCAATATTTTATTGACAGAGAAACTTAAATCCAAAAGTTCACCTAAATCAATTAGTCCCTAGGATCGTGGTCACAGGAGCAGGGAACGGTGGTTCACAGCTTAAAAGCTGGCTTTCCTGAACAGTTGTACTAGGAGACCTTTAATAAATTCAGCTTATCATGATTGTTTTAACAGTAAGGTTAGAATGTAAACTCAGTAGTATTTCCTTTATCTCAGAGACTAGAAACTATATTGCACTGTAGAGATGATCCAGAGATTGGATGTGTTACAGGCACCATCCAAAACTCTGCTTAGTCACTTTCCATCTGGATGAACTTGAGCAACTTAAATGTCACCAAGATTCAGAGTTCTCAGCATTAAAATGAAGACAATAACTGCTCTGTAGGAAGGTCAGAGATCTAGCATACATAAGATTTGCCACAGTTATCACTTGTGAGTATTTTATATTAATTAAATCTTTAATTCTTAATATATGGAAAGAATATTACTCTAGTACATGAAGACAAAATTTCCACCCTGGGTTGGCTGTGACCTGGCCATTTAACCTTAGTTGAGCCACTTAGTCTTTCTCTGGGTCTCGTTGTTAAAATAAAGTGGTTTCTTTTTCTAACACTATGACTACCATTGTTTAATGATTTACCTCTAAGTGGCCAGAAGTTAGTTCTATAATCTTTTTTTCCCACAGAAAGATTTTCAAGCACTGCCTCTTGGTGTACTGACAAATAAATGCTCTGAAACATTATATGTATTTCTAGTTGCTGGCTCTATATAGATTTTTATATCTGAATAGCTTAATCCTTTATATCAACTAAGCTGCCAACTGACTAAACTATTGGCGGCTTAAACTATATTTTGAAAAAAAAAAACATGTACTCTGAGAATTATTGGATAGAAGAAGAAGATAACTTCTATGTTCATCAGAGTAAATGATGCCTGTCCTTTCTTAAAAGATTCTGCCACAACTCTCATTAAAATAAGGCTAATAGAGATGAATGATGATTTAGTTAACTATAACTCAAAATATTCAAATAGGAAGATTTTAACGAAAGTCTACGCTGCTGTATTATCTGGTAATTTTTTTTTTTTGAGACGGAGTCTCGCTCTGTCGCCCAAGCTGGAGTGCAGTGGCCGGATCTCAGCTCACTGCAAGCTCCGTCTCCCGGGTTCACGCCATTCTCCTGCCTCAGCCTCCCGAGTAGCTGGGACTCCAGGCGTCCGCCACATCGCCCGGCTAGTTTTTTGTATTTTTTAGTAGAGACGGGGTTTCACCGTGTTAGCCAGGATGGTCTCGATCTCCTGACCTCGTGATCCACCCGTCTCGGCCTCCCAAAGTGCTGGGATTACAGGCTTGAGCCACCGCGCCCGGCCTTTATCTGGTAAATTTTAAGTCAATAATATTTTAAGGGAAATATCTGTTGATCAGAATAAATTATAACTTGGCTTATTTTTCCCTTTAGTTTTGTCAAGTATAAGATCTGTGTGAACTGCCATGAAATAAGGAGTAGACAAGATTAGCAGCAGCTGCTATTAAAGGGATAAATGAGAATGTCAGAAGAATAGCTCAATAAATTACCAGGGGAAGAAGGGGCAAGTTCTGTTCATAGATGGTAACATGAATAGGGACATTCAGAAAGAAAACAGAGCATTAAAATGGCTATAAGGACAATTATAATAGGATGTAAAGCAATAATAGTTAAAGGATTAATAGAAATGGCATCCACTAGAGTTGAATTTGAACAAGAGCAGAAGCTAGGTAGAAAACAGGCAGTTTCATCAGAACACAGATACAACTGATGCCACACCTATCCAACAAATTCTTCACCTTGGCTTTGGTTTTTTCCTGTGCACCTGTGAATTTTCATTCAGTAACATCAATATTGGTGAGACTTTTAGGTATAATATGTAACATTTATTTGTTATATTTATTATTTGTATTTTATATGAATCAATATTATGCATAATTTTATGTAAGAATCCTAGCAAGAGACTAGATCTTCTGTAAAGCAAGTACTGCAAGGAGTCCTGAGAAAAAATATTCTGGGGCATGTGACACTCAGACTAATGGCCTGAAACTCATGTCACCGATGCCCAAGGTTTATCAGAGCTTCTCTGGCATCAAAAGGCCCTCCTATCCTGCTTCACCAATAGCAAATGCCTTTTTATTATTTTACACTTTGGAGTTACATGAGTTCTGCTTTTTAAAATATTTGGTCATTACAAAATGTACACATGCATTGAAATATCACATCATATCCTATAAATATTTACAATTATTAAATTGCCAATTAAAACAAAACTTTAAAGAATAAAAATAAAATCAAACATAACAAAAATGTTTGAAAACAACTGACTCCAGAGACCATAAGTTACCAAATAAACTATAATTCTTCCAAAAAGTTATGAACTCTTTTGAAATATTATCTTGTCAAATATACTGTCTGCTTATTACTAAGGTTTTAATATCAGATAGTATGCAGAACACAATATATTAGTTTTGATACTTCAAGAATCAGAGGAAAGAAATGCAAATTTTTGGGATAAAAAAGAGAAAAAATAGAAGAAAAAAAGAATTGCCTTAAATAAAGTTAGAAAAACAAGTCAGAAATCCTCTTCAAGAGAGAAATGTTTAAACATATGAACACATTTGTTCAAAATGCAAAACGTGTAAATCAAAAGTTGTTCTCTTACATTTCAATAAAATAGGAGAATTACAAGGGCTTCCTATTGTCTTAAAGGTAATTTTTCATTATGGGAGAATAACTGTCAGTAGTATTCTTATGATGAATTTCAGTGTATATATAAATAATAAGTTAATCTAATATGCATTACCTTGCAGATCATTCATATAGAGTTAACTGACTTTAAGCTTTTAATAATGTCATCTGGCAAACTCAGTCCAAGTTATCATTTAGTGGCATAATATAGCTACATTTTCAAGAACTTTATTTTGAAGGTGAAATAAAGCACGAAGCACAGGAAATGCTTATTTGCCAAGAACAGACATAAGTCATTTTATGTCCACCACAAACACACCTTACTGTATTACTCACAAGTTTCACATTCAGCCAAGGTCAAGCCGTTCATTCCCACATCACCTTTGGAAACTTTGTAGCGAGGCTTGGTATAAATTTAACTTTAAATTATGAACAGGTAATTTATCATTCCCCTTAGGAAAAAGAAAATGGTTTTTGGAGGTTTGATTATATGCTTTGACACATTTTTACCCTTTACTGAGACCTCACCAAGCACAGTACAATTCGTAAAGAAATAAATGTTCTTGTAATTTGGGCAGCACAGCCCTCATCACCAGCCCTTAAATTATCTTATCTAACATCCATTTCCAGTTATTAAAAAGAAAGCATAAAAATGGAAGACAATTTATAGGACAAACAATAAAAAAGAAAAGAAGAAGGAGACAGATGGGGAGAAAGAGGGAAAAGAAGGAGTTAGAAAAATAGAGCCTAAACTGATCAATGAGGAAATTAAAATTGCCTGGGTACTGTGGGCTGAATTATGCCCCCCTCCCAAATTCAAATGTTGACATCCCAACTCTCAGAGCCTCAGAATATAACTTCATTCGGAGATAAGATCTTTAAAGAGGCAATGAAGTTAAAATACAGTCATTAGGGTGGGCCCTAACCCAATATGACCGTGTTCTTCTAAGAAGGAGATTAGGGCACAGACACGTGGAGAGAAGACCATGTGAAACAGGGAGAAGACAGGCATCTTCATGGCAAGAAAGGCTTCGGGAGAAATCAAACCTGCAGACACCTTGATCTCAGACTTCTAGACTCCAGAATTGTGAGAAAATAAATTTGTTGTGTTTAAACCACACCCAGTCTGTGGTACTGTTATGGCAGGCCTTACCAAACTAATAAACCAGGCAATGGAAAGAAAATTGAGTAAAAATTTAATGTGTGTTTAATTATGAGAAGGCTTATTAAGTGAAGAGTTTTTATTAAATTTATTGGCAATGCATAATTAGATGAAATGGAAAGAGCAAATAATTGAGCTTTCCAGTTATTTTGCTAAGTCAGTTGTTTGCTAAGTATAATAAATGACACTAATATACTCATCAGAATTTTTCACTAATAAAAGTGTTGCTATCAAACTTATAGACAAAAAATAAAGTTACTTCCATTCAAAATTAATCATATATCAAGTATCACTTAACAAATGTCTGGATAATTGTTTTATACCTGATATTAAAAATCACCCCTTAAAAGATGAAAGCCTAACTTGAGAGAGGCTTTATTATTCAAAAACACTATGAAGTCATCTCCTTTCCCACTTGCACCTCTCCTGAAAACACCCAAAGATCTCTTCCACTTTGCCCATTTCTTAAATATGTAATGAAAAAATAACCACACTGATGAAATAAAAGAAAATTTACACAATGATTTAATCTTTTGTGAGGTTGAGTTCTTGGTATTATCAATATCAAGATCTAACTGAAAACTGCTTTAAAAAGAATTTATTGGTTTATGTAACTGAAAATTCCTAGGAAAGGAGAACTTAGCTGTAGTTTAATTTTGAGGTTCATCAACTCATCAGATTTCCATCCTGAGTTCACAATAATTCTCCCAGTCCTGCCCTCCTTCATGTGCCAAATATATGCTCCAGTGGCTTTCTATATGGTAACAAAAGTAGTTGCCACAGCTGTCGGCTTCCCACTCGGACGATAAACTGTCATTATATCCAACTACTCAAAGTGTATCCATGGGATGGGGCCTAAGAATCTGCCTACGTCCTCCAAATGATTTCTACGAACACTACATTTTGAGGAACACTGTTCTAGAGCTTGCATATTAGTATGACTCGAGGGAGATTGTGAAATAATATCATGGCCTGAATCCTGTCTCAGAGATTCTAAGGGTATTGGTCTGAGATGGGGACCAGGTAGTGCTATTAAAGGCAGTCCTTGCTTTACATGGTTTCTGTATGCAGCTTTCAGTTATTATGGCTTAGTTAAATAACACCTGTTCCCCAACAACCCTGCTGAAATTTCAGTTGCGATGGCATATTAATTGTGAGGAATTGTATAATTGTATAAAGTGCAAACTTTACTGTCAGTTCTTCAGTCCACAAATTTCTACATAAAAAACAGGTACTCATGGGGTCAGTGATCAATCACACCACTTTTTTTAAAGCATGCTTGTGACTCATCACTGCACTGTTCATCAGTTCACTACATCAAAGTGTGTCTCTAAACCCATGTAACATATTATAATATGGGTAATCACAAAAGGAAATTGGCCAACCTGGTTAAAAGGACAGCAAAGAAATAAAAATGATAATTCTGGGAGTGAAATGAAAATTCAGTGTAAATGGAATAGTCTATTGTGGGAATGTGTTGACACTGCTGCTGTTTGATAGATCCTAGATGTGGAAGAGACAAATATAGTGAAGGTAAACTTATCAGCATGAATGAGGAAAGTGGTTGTGAGGAAGAGAATAAAGATGCTCCAGAGGAAGTGACATTGGCAAGAAGTTTTGCATTAAAGGAAATCTGAGATATCTCATGGCATTGAAAGCACAGAGGATAAAATGTTGGAAGCTGACCTAAAGTTGGAAAGGAGTGTGATAATTTGCAAAAGCATAGAAGAGATGCTCATTCAGCATCATAAATGATACAAGAAGGCAACTTTATGTAAGTTTTCTACAAAAAAGTAAATGTATTTCTCAACGTTTGTGATGTTTTCATTACTAAATAAATACTAGGTTACTTTAAAATTTCACAACATTAATGAGACAGCAAGATAGTTTTTAATAATTTGCCAAAAAATCAAGGAATAATTTGAATTTTCTTAATGATCGATAATTAAGATCACTTTGCATGATTTCAGATTGTATTGCCATTTCTACAATCCCGCGCTACCATGCAAAGCAGGAACTTCCTGTGTTCATAAACTCCCCAGGTATCTCAAAAGTGCTGACAGAGTTGAGAACCACTGATCAGATCAGCAGCTCTCAAAATGTGGTACTGGGACCATTAGCATCAAAATCAATAACATAATTTATTAGAAATGTAATAACTCAGGCTCCACCCAGCTGGAGGTGGTGCCTTGTAATTTGTGTTTTATTTAGTAGGCCCTCTGGGTAATCGTGATTCTAACACATGCTAAAGATTGAGACTCACCAATCTAGTAAATAGAGAACTTCTCTTCCTAAGACTTCAGCAAAGTAGGAAGCAAGTCTTTCTCTGTATTCTAGCAGCATTTTGTGTGCTCTTTACCTCTATCAAGACATGGAACTGTCACTGATTCAATTGCTCTAAGTAAGAAAGTGAAAAGGAAATATGTGAAATTATTATGTATCAATTATAACTTTTAAAATTACATTTAAAAGATCATATCCTTAAAAAAAGTGAAGAGGAAAGTGGCTGCTAGGAGAATCCCAAAGTTTCTACTATAAACCCCTTTTATATTATTATTATTTTACTTTAAGTTCTGGGATACACGCGCAGAATGTGCAGGTTTGTTACACAGGTTTACATGTGCCATGGTGATTCACTGCACCCATCAACCCATCTATCTAGGTTTTAAGCCCCACATGCATTAGTTATTTGTTCTAATGCTTTCCCTCCCCTTGCCTCCCACTCCCGACAGGCCCCAGTGTGTAATGTTCCCCTTCCTGTGACCATATGTTCTCATGTTCAACTCCAACTTATGAGTAAGAACATGTGGTGTTTGGTTTTCTGCTCCTGCATTACTTTACTGAGAATGATAGTTTTCAGTTTCATCTGTGTCCCTGCAAAGGACATTAATTCATTCTTTTTATGGCTGCAGAGTATTCCATGGTGTATATGTGCCACATTTTCTTTCTCCAGTCTATCATTGATGGTCATTTGGGTTGGTTCCAAGTCTTTGCTATTGTAAATAGTGCTGCAATAAACATACGTGTGCATGTGTCTTTATAGTAGAATGATTTATAATCCTTTGGGTATGTACCCAGTAATGGGATTGCTGGTATAAACCTCTTTTTTAAAGACATCAAAAAAACACTAAAAGGGAAAGTTTGGATCCAAGTTTTAAAATTAAAAGGAAAAAAAATCTAGGCAAGGTATGCCTTCTAAGTAGTAATAAAAGTTATTAAATTTTTATAACTGTTCCATAAAAATGTTTTCTGATTTAATTCTGCAAAAAGGTTTGTATAGATATACACAAAAATGCCCTTTCAAACTAATGAAATGTAATATTGACATTTTCTCTATACATAAATAAAAGAAAATGTTTTATTGAGCTCAAGAAACTAATATACAGAAAAAGAAGTTTGATAGCTTCTGCATATGACCCATGTTATAACCAATAAAATAATGTATGTAGTAGAATAATTATTACTAAAGCTTTGACCAGAATTTACAAATACAATTTATTTTTTAAAACTTCAGTCAGGTGGGGGCGGAGCAAGATGGCCGAATAGGAACAGCTCCAGTCTCCAACTCCCAGCGCGAGCGACACAGAAAACCGGTGATTTCTGCATTTTCAACTGAGGTACTGGGTTCATCTCACTGGGGAGTGCCGGACGATCGGTGCTGGTCAGCTGCTGCAGCCCGACCAGCGAGAGCTGAAGCAGGGCGAGGCATTGCCACACCTGGGAAGCAAGGGGGAAGGGAATCCCGTTTCCTAGCCAGGGGAACTGAGACACACAACACCTGGAAAATCGGGTAACTCCCACCCCAATGCTGCACTTTAAGCAAACAGGCACACCAGGAGATCATATCCCACACCTGGCCAGGAGGGTCCCACACCCACGGAGCCTCCCTCATTGTAGCACAGCAGTCTGTGATCTACCGGCAAGGCAGCAGCGAGGCTGGAGGAGGGGCGCCCGCCATTGCTGAGGCTTAAGTAGGTAAACAAAGCCGCTGGGAAGCTCGAACTGGGTGGAGCTCACAGCAGCTCAAGGAAACCTGCCTGTCTCTGTAGACTCCACCTCTGGGGACAGGGCACAGTAAACAATAACAAACGCAGCAGAAAACTCTGCAGACGCAAATGACTCTGTCTGACAGCTTTGAAGAGAGCAGTGGATCTCCCAACACGGAGGCTGAGATCTGAGAAGGGACAGACTCCCTGCTCAAGTGGGTCCCTGACCCCTGAGCAGCCTAACTGGGAGACATCCCCCACTAGGGGCAGTCTGACACCCCACACCTCACAGGGTGGAGTACACCCCTGAGAGGAAGCTTCCAAAGCAAGAATCAGACAGGTACACTCGCTGTTCAGAAATATTCTATCTTCTGCAGCCTCTGCTGCTGATACCCAGGCAAACAGGGTCTGGAGTGGACCTCAAGCAATCTCCAACAGACCTACAGCTGAGGGTCCTGACTGTTAGAAGGAAAACTATCAAACAGGAAGGACACCTACACCAAAACCCCATCAGTACATCACCATCATCAAAGACCAGAGGCAGATAAAACCACAAAGATGGGGAAAAAGCAGGGCAGAAAAGCTGGAAATTCAAAAAATAAGAGCGCATCTCCCCCGGCAAAGGAGCGCAGCTCATCGCCAGCAATGGATAAAAGCTGGACGGAGAATGACTTTGACGAGATGAGAGAAGAAGGCTTCAGTCCATCAAATTTCTCAGAGCTAAAGGAGGAATTACGTACCCAGCGCAAGGAAACTAAAAATCTTGAAAAAAAAGTGGAAGAATTGATGGCTAGAGTAATTAATGCAGAGAAGGTCATAAACGAAATGAAAGAGATGAAAACCATGACACGAGAAATACGTGACAAATGCACAAGCTTCAGTAACCGACTCGATCAACTGGAAGAAAGAGTATCAGCGATTGAGGATCAAATGAATGAAATGAAGCGAGAAGAGAAACCAAAAGAAAAAAGAAGAAAAAGAAATGAACAAAGCCTGCAAGAAGTATGGGATTATGTAAAAGGACCAAATCTACGTCTGATTGGGGTGCCTGAAAGTGAGGGGGAAAATGGAACCAAGTTGGAAAACACTCTTCAGGATATCATCCAGGAGAACTTCCCCAAACTAGTAGGGCAGGCCAACATTCAAATCCAGGAAATACAGAGAACGCCACAAAGATACTCCTCAAGAAGAGCAACTCCAAGACACATAATTGCCAGATTCACCAAAGTTGAAATGAAGGAAAAAATCTTAAGGGCAGCCAGAGAGAAAGGTCGGGTTACCCACAAAGGGAAGCCCATCAGACTAACAGCAGATCTCTTGGCAGAAACTCTCCAAGCCAGAAGAGAGTGGGGGCCAATATACAACATTCTTAAAGAAAAGAATTTTAAACCCAGAATTTCATATCCAGCCAAACTAAGTTTCATAAGTGAAGGAGAAATAAAATCCTTTACAGATAAGCAAATGCTTAGAGATTTTGTCACCACTAGGCCTGCCTTACAAGAGACCCTGAAGGAAGCACTAAACATGGAAAGGAACAACCGGTACCAGCCATTGCAAAACCATGCCAAAATGTAAAGACCATCAAGGCAAGGAAGAAACTGCATCAACTAACGAGCAAAATAACCAGTTAATATCATAATGGCAGGATCAAGTTCACACATAACAATCCTAACCTTAAATGTAAATGGACTAAATGCTCCAATTAAAAGACACAGACTGGCAAACTGGATCAAGAGTCAAGACCCATCAGTCTGCTGTATTCAGGAGACCCATCTCACACGCAGAGACATACATAGGCTCAAAATAAAGGGATGGAGGAAGATTTACCAAGCAAATGGAGAACAAAAAAAAGCGGGGGTTGCAATACTAGTCTCTGATAAAACAGACTTTAAACCATCAAAGATCAAAAGAGATAAAGAAGGCCATTACATAATGGTAAAGGAATCAATTCAACAGGAAGAGCTAACTATCCTAAATATATATGCACCCAATACAGGAGCACCCAGATTCATAAAGCAAGTCCTTAGAGACTTACAAAGAGACTTAGACTCCCATACAATAATAATGGGAGACTTCAACACTCCACTGTCAACATTAGACAGATCAATGAGACAGAAAGTTAACAAGGATATCCAGGAATTGAACTCATCTCTGCAGCAAGCAGACCTAATAGACATCTATAGAACTCTCCACCCCAAATCAACAGAATATACATTCTTCTCAGCACCACATCGTACTTACTCCAAAATTGACCACGTAATTGGAAGTAAAGCACTCCTCAGCAAATGTACAAGAACAGAAATTATAACAAACTGTCTCTCAGACCACAGTGCAATCAAACTAGAACTCAGGACTAAGAAACTCAATCAAAACCGCTCAACCACATGGAAACTGAACAACCTGCTCCTGAATGACTACTGGGTACATCACGAAATGAAGGCAGAAATAAAGATGTTCTTTGAAACCAATGAGAACAAAGATACAACATACCAGAATCTCTGGGACACATTTAAAGCAGTGTGTAGAGGGAAATTTATAGCACTAAATGCCCACAAGAGAAAGCAGGAAAGATCTAAAATTGACACTCTAACATTGCAATTAAAAGAACTAGAGAAGCAAGAGCAAAGGCATTCAAAAGCTAGCAGAAGGCAAGAAATAACTAAGATCAGAGCAGAACTGAAGGAGATAGACACACAAAAAACCCTCCGAAAAATCAATGAATCCAGGAGTTGGTTTTTTGGAAAGATCAACAAAATTGACAGACCACTAGCAAGACTAATAAAGAAGAAAAGAGAGAAGAATCAAATCGACGCAATTAAAAATGATAAAGGGGATATCACCACCGACCCCACAGAAATACAAACTACCATCAGAGAATACTATAAACACCTCTACGCAAATAAACTGGAAAATCTAGAAGAAATGGATAATTTCCTGGACACTTACACTCTTCCAAGACTAAACCAGGAAGAAGTTGAATCCCTGAATAGACCAATAGCAGGCTCTGAAATTGAGGCAATAATTAATAGCCTACCAACCAAAAAAAGTCCAGGACCAGATGGATTCACAGCTGAATTCTACCAGAGGTACAAGGAGGAGTTGGTACCATTCCTTCTGAAACTATTCCAATCAATAGGAAAAGAGGGAATCCTCCCTAACTCATTTTATGAGGCCAACATCATCCTGATACCAAAGCCTGGCAGAGACACAACAAAAAAAGAGAATTTTAGACCAATATCCCTGATGAACATCGATGCAAAAATCCTCAATAAAGTACTGGCAAACCGGATTCAGCAACACATCAAAAAGCTTATCCACCATGATCAAGTGGGCTTCATCCCTGGGATGCAAGGCTGGTTCAACATTCGCAAATCAATAAACATAATCCAGCATATAAACAGAACCAAAGACAAGAACCACATGATTATCTCAATAGATGCAGAAAAGGCTTTTGACAAAATTCAACAGCCCTTCATGCTAAAAACGCTCAATAAATTCGGTATTGATGGAATGTACCTCAAAATAATAAGAGCTATCTATGACAAACCCACAGCCAATATCAAACTGAATGGGCAAAAACTGGAAAAATTCCCTTTGAAAACTGGCACAAGACAGGGATGCCCTCTCTCACCACTCCTATTCAGCATAGTGTTGGAAGTTCTGGCTAGGGCAATTAGGCAAGAGAAAGAAATCAAGGGTATTCAGTTAGGAAAAGAAGAAGTCAAATTGTCCCTGTTTGCAGATGACATGATTGTATATTTAGAAAACCCCATTGTCTCAGCCCAAAATCTCCTTAAGCTGATAAGCAACTTCAGCAAAGTCTCAGGATACAAAATTAATGTGCAAAAATCACAAGCATTCTTATACACCAGTAACAGACAAACAGAGAGCCAAATCAGGAATGAACTTCCATTCACAATTGCTTCAAAGAGAATCAAATACCTAGGAATCCAACTTACAAGGGATGTAAAGGACCTCTTCAAGGAGAACTACAAACCACTGCTCAGTGAAATCAAAGAGGACACAAACAAATGGAAGAACATACCATGCTCATGGATAGGAAGAATCGATATCGTGAAAATGGCCATACTGCCCAAGGTAATTTATAGATTCAATGCCATCCCCATCAAGCTACCAACGAGTTTCTTCACAGAATTGGAAAAAACTGCTTTAAAGTTCATATGGAACCAAAAAAGAGCCCGCATCTCCAAGACAATCCTAAGTCAAAAGAACAAAGCTGGAGGCATCACGCTACCTGACTTCAAACTATACTACAAGGCTACAGTAAACAAAACAGCATGGTACTGGACCAAAACAGAGATATAGACCAATGGAACAGAACAGAGTCCTCAGAAATAATACCACACATCTACAGCCATCTGATCTTTGAGAAACCTGAGAAAAACAAGAAATGGGGAAAGGATTCCCTATTTAATAAATGGTGCTGGGAAAATTGGCTAGCCATAAGTAGAAAGCTGAAACTGGATCCTTTCCTTACTCCTTATACGAAAATTAATTCAAGATGGATTAGAGACTTAAATGTTAGACCCAATACCATAAAAACCCTAGAAGAAAACCTAGGTAATACCATTCAGGACATAGGCATGGGCAAGGACTTCATGTCCAAAACACCAAAAGCAATGGCAACAAAAGCCAAAATTCACAAATGGGATCTCATTAAACTAAAGAGCTTCTGCACAGCAAAAGAAACTACCATCAGAGTGAACAGGCAACCTACAGAATGGGAGAAAATTTTTGCAATCTACT
This sequence comes from Macaca mulatta, assembly GCF_049350105.2. Lineage (NCBI taxonomy): Eukaryota > Metazoa > Chordata > Mammalia > Primates > Cercopithecidae > Macaca > Macaca mulatta. Next base: position 122,552,393 of record NC_133409.1, on the reverse strand, counting down.
CATCTGACAAAGGGCTAATATCCAGAGCCTACAAAGAACTCAAACAAATTTACAAGAAAAAAACAAACAACCCCATCAAAAAGTGGGCAAAGGATATGAACAGACATTTCTCAAAAGAGGACATTCATACAGCCAACAGACACATGAAAAAATGCTCATCATCACTGGCCATCAGAGAAATGCAAATCAAAACCACAATGAGATACCATCTCACACCAGTTATAATGGCAATCATTCAAAAGTCAGGAAACAACAGGTGCTGGAGAGGATGTGGAGAAACAGGAACACTTTTACACTGCTGGTGGGATTGTAAACTAGTTCAACCATTATGGAAAACAGTATGGCGATTCCTCAAGGATCTAGAACTAGAAGTACCATATGACCCAGCCATCCCATTACTGGGTATATACCCAAAGGATTATAAATCATGCTGCTATAAAGACACATGCACACGTATGTTTATTGCAGTGCTATTCACAATAGCAAAGACTTGGAATCAACCCAAATGTCCATCAGCAACAGACTAGATTAAGAAAATGTGGCACATCTACACCATGGAATACTATGCAGCCATAAAAAAGGATGAGTTTGTGTCCTTTGTAGGGACATGGATGCAGCTGGAAACCATCATTCTCAGCAAACTATCGCAAGAACAAAAAACCAAACACCGCATGTTCTCACTCATAGGTGGGAACTGAACAATGAGATCACTTGGACTCGGGAAGGGGAACATCACACACCGGGGCCTATCATGGGGAGGGGGGAGGGGGGAGGGATTGCATTGGGAGTTATACTTGATGTAAATGACGAGTTGATGGGTGGTGACGAGTTGATGGGTGCAGCGAACCAACATGGCACAAGTATACATATGTAACAAACCTGCACGTTATGCACATGTACCCTAGAACTTAAAGTATAATAAAAAACAAAACAAAACAAACAAAACAACAACAACAACAAAGAAGTCTTAGAATAAAATTAATTAATGAGAAATAAATTCACATTACTGACCTAACAAAATTGATAGGAGATTTTATTATGAATCAGTCAGGGTTAAATGTATGATTGAAAGAAGGGGAGAAACAGTAGTGGAAGGCACTGTGCATGCTTGAGGCCGAGGGGAAATCTTAAGTGCATGATTTTTTGACGCAAAGTTAACTTCTTAAGACTTTTTAACAATAATCTTGGAGAGGAACTAGAGGTCAATTAGCTGGCCAAAAGGAGCTACTCATCTCATAATACACATTGACATTCATCCTGAGTGGATAATGGCCTACTGTAAGAGTATCCTGCCCTAGGATAGAGGCATTGGGAACTTGGTGCCATTTGTAAGTAATGGTCATTAAGTACTCACACTAGTCAGGTCACTGGAAGATTAAAATGGCTTGTCTTTGTTTTATTAGGCTAATGTAGAAGTCATCTGCAGTATTAAAATGAATGGATGAATTCAATACATGTAAATTTTTAACATTAAATAGCTGCTACAGCTACTTATGTAAAAACATACTTAAGATGCTATATCACTTAGGATACTTTTGCCTACAAAATAAAAGAAATCTTAAATATGATAATGTTTCTTATCTCCCAGAGAAGAAGTCCAGAGGCAGAACAAGCTCCTGACCTGATGCCATTAGGGCTTTTGTTCCATTTCTCTCCACGTCTCAGGATTGATTTATTTATTTGGTATTGACTTTGGCTTTGCTCTTGAGCAAATAATAACTGTAAACAAAAGTTGTTTATATTAAATTATTCAAGCTTATATTAAACTATTTGATGGCATTTTTATTAAACTGTATTTTATATTAAACTGAAGTTTATATTAAACTATTTGAAGGTGTTCTTTAATGTTTAGCATGAGATGACAGAAACTATACCTGAAAATTTCTGTTACCAGACCAAACTGATGGTCAGGCTGCTATTTCCTGTGGCCAAATAATGAGATGCAGATGAACTGGGGAGGAAGAGAGTTTTTATTTCTGTAACCAGTTACAGGGAGAAGGCTTGGAAACTCTTGCTAGACCAACTCAAAATTACAAAGTTTTCTAGAGCTTATATACCTTCTAAGCTATATGTATATGTGTAAGTGTGCATTCATCTAAAGAATCATCTAAGTAATTAACTTCTTTTAATCTGTAACTAAGGTCTGAGTACGGAAGACCTTTCTCTGGAGCCTCAGTAAATTTATGTAATCTAAATGGGTCCAGGTGCTGGGGTGACCACCCTTGTCTCCTACTAAATCACTGAAGAGTTCCTTCAGATCCCCAGTAAACTTGTTTTTGGAGGCCTGGGGAGTTTCTTCAGACCCACAAGAAAACATGTTTAACTCTAAATGGGTCCGTTAAGAATTCCTTCATTATTTTGTCATGCTTTAAGGCCCAGGAAAGCCTAGGCAAAACTCTTCACGGGCTTTTGTTACATCTCAGCCTTCGTATAAGGAATTGGCTTTTAATATTGAACTTAACCACTCAGTCAGTACCGAAACAGTTGTTAGTGAAACCTGGCCTGCCACATTTCCATATGGGAGTTTAAAATTAATTTATAAATCAATGGCTGGGTGCAGTAGCTCATGCCTGCAATCCCAGAACTTAGGACGGCAGAGGTGGGTGGATCACTTGAGGTCAGGAGTTTGAGACCAGCCTGACCAACATGGGAAAACCCTGCCTCTACTAAAAATACAAAAAAATTAGCCAGGTGTAGTAGTGCAAGCCTGTAATTCCAGCTACTCGGGAGGCATGAGAATCACTTGAACCCAGAAGCAGGAGGTTGCAGTGAGCTGAGATCATGCCACTGCACTCCAGCCTGGGTGACAGAGTGAGACTCAGTCTCAAAAAAATTTTGAAAATTAATAATTCTAATATTTTCATTAACTTATGTATTCAGGTATGTGTTTCAACAATGCCAGTAAAAAATAATGATACAATTAAGAAAAAAGAATTAGTTATTTGGGTGAACAAAAATATGACGAAAGAACAAATGACTTTTTAAAAAATGGCATGGAAAGTAATCACTATGCTTTTTAAAAGATGTCAGAAAACATCTGAAAAGACAACAAGAGTATATTATGTTCAACAGACTGAAAGTTTTACCATTCTAATTCTAACAGCTTTCCTCTGGTTTTTCTTTTAAAATTCATAGCACATTATCTACAGATTTACACAATTTACTATAAAAAAAGATATAATAGGTAAAGTGTATGATTTATCAAAGAAGATTGGGATATTTTAAATATTTTTTTAAATGGGGCTATTTTAAGTGGCTTACTTTGACTAGGAACTCTTAAATCAGAAAAGAGCTTCCTCTGGGTTAAAAAAAAAATCTATAAACATTTTTCATAATTAGCAGAGGCATTCTAAGTGCCTTTTTACGAATGTTGGGAATAATGTTTAAAATCCTAAGGAAATTGAACACTCAAACAAAGGATTCTGAGCAAAGTAATTTTACTTCTGCACAGAGGGGTGCTTCTCCCTGGCCAGCTGCCATGAGAGCACACCTGAACAAAGGGGCACAAGAACCTTTATTCCTGACGCAAGTCCTGCCCCTGTACCTTTTCACCATTGGCCGGGGTCAGGCTGTACAATCTAAACTAATCCCCCGGTTGGCTAAACATTTGAACTTTTTTTAGATAAAGTGGGCATGTAAGCGGGAGAGGGGAAAGGGGAAGGGGTATGTGCAATGAGTTAGAGAGTTAGTATTCTTTCCAAATAAGGAAAGGAATGTGAGCTGGTACTGATAACGCCTGGTACTGTGGCATGCCTAGGCATGTAACAAAGGCAGAAAGGAAGAAAAAAGAGAAAAAGGAAAAAGGGATGGGGGGTACTATGAATTAAAGAATAAAGGATTGATCAGGCTATTTGAAGAGAAACCTCATCATATCTCACAATGAATACAACACTATAAGATACTTAACCTAAATTCGTTCTTCTGTCCCAGTTTTTTGGGTATTACAGGTCAAAATTTGCACCTTAAATTATTAGGTGTAAATCAGTTAACGGGCATAACACATTTAACTGCTCTTAGTACTCTTTTACAAGTTGTTAGCGACTTACCTAAACAATTTAGCAGTCCAGGCAATTGCCCATGACATGTGGCTTTCCTGCATTTGTCTTACTACCTACAAATCTTCCTGGCAGTCAGGAAGAAACAGGGCTAAGGCTTGCCTTAGAAAAAGTGTGGATAATGAGAAATTTTCCTTAAAGTAAAAATGATCTGATTTGGTGCTTAATTCTTTCACAGAGTAGGAATTTTGCTCATTCTGTAAATTACAAGACACCATCTATGGTAATGAGTTACAGTCATTAGTAAGCTGGAGGCAGAAACTGACTCATAAAAGGGAATGTGTAGTTCATTTTATCATCTACAAAACATTTATCTTATTTCTGTGAAGAAATTTTATACGAAACAAGTTTGTAGAAATTATTCTACACCAATGTCAATTTCAAAATCTGCCTTTAAAACTTCTGTAACTTCTACTACTCAAAGGGAAATGCATTGAATAAAAATAGATGACAAGGAATAGACAACCTGAAAACATGTCTCTTTTTTGGATCACATAAGCCCTTTAGAAAGGATGCTAATAAAATTTATCCGTAATATGTCAGAACAGTTATTTAACTTGAATATCAAAGAACTAGAAACTGAAGTAATTATAATTAAATCAGTGGCTGTAGTTTTTTTCTTTTTTTTTTTTCTTTTTTTTTAATAGGGACTTAAATCATTAAGAAATTAAAGTTGATGACAATTTGTTTTGTACTGGGAGCCCTATAAAAAATATCTGAGAAAATGAAATGTGTGAAAGACTAATAAGAGACAAGAGGGGGGCTGTTGGATATTTACATGGCTTAATGTCAGAAAAATACATTGTTTTCATTGATACCAGTCAGATATTTTATAGCAGTGAAAATAGGTTCTACCAACTATCCATTGACATATGAGGTAGGCTTTAAAACAACTAAATTAGTTTTTAACCAAATGTCTGGTGCTTTCATGTTGGATAGACATAATGTATATTTAATTCTGGAACTTAGAGATAAAATGGTAAGCATTCTAATTCCTTAGAGGAAAACATACCTCATTATGTAGTCATTAACTACTTTATTAGTTTTTTTTATTACTGCAAGGAAGGACTGATTATATTTATCTCAAAGCTTCAACTTTTGGTTTATAAATTAGTAAGACAAAGGACCTGACTTTTCCAAGTATACCAGAAAGTTAAAACTTAAATCAAACTAATAAACAAATAAATAAAAATTCTTATAGAATACTTTGTAAATCTTCTAATGAAACTCATTAGAAAAAAAGGTGGCATAGTCAATAGACTTTTTTCCATGTTACTACTTTAAGTGAGAATGTCTGTATATGCATATATTTAATACGTATGCAGTTTAATGTATTAAATATTAGTAGACAGTTTTAATATACATACTTTAAATACATATAAAAATTGTAATTCAAATTGAAAAATTATTGTATGCCTTTTCATCTCAGAGATGCACAACTAGATTATGAAATAAACCAATGATAATCCAGATGTAATTTGCTCAAGAAGCAGCATTAAGCACAAATATTTCTTGAAAAATATTATAAATCAATTTAGAAAAGTAAGAATCTGTCTCTAAATTTGTAGCTACTATTTCTTGTGATATAAAACAAATACAAATACTTAAAATCAGTTCTTTCAAAACACACTTGTATTCAATATAGTTTCTGGGGCAAAATTATATTTAGAAATACGTTAGAAAATAACTATTTTATTTCTTTTTTTAAAGAAGCAAGTGTAATGCTAAATCTGTTTCATTCTGTGAAATATGGGATATTCAATGTACCTAGGTGGAAAAAAAACTTACTCATAGTATCTGTGAATACTGATGGGTTTATGCTAAAAAAGAAAAATGTGTCATGACTAATTCCAAAAGGAGCAAGTAAAGGAAAGCAAAACATAACCCGCAGACATTCAGCAAAAAGAATGCTCTGTGTTCTTCAGCTGACCTTTGGAGCTCTTCAATACCAGTTTTGGGCAGCATTTGTGATGGCTTTGTGAAGGGAATGGTGGTAGCTAAGTAGGTGAATCAATAACTCAGGGTGAATCTATACACTGTTGTAGAGCTAAAAAGACCCGCAGAGTTGATTCTTTCATTCCTAGTTAGAATCCACACTGGGTTAAAATAAAGGTAAACATGGAAACACCAGTCTCTACAACTATTAAAACAGTTGTATAAGTGTTTTCCCTGTTTCTGCTTCAATGCATAAACCACAGATACATGCCTCAACAACCTCAGAGTATACAAGATGTCATAGAATATAACTTAACTCTAAGAGGGCATACAGGAATAGACTTCCCTCCAAATTGAATTGAATGATTCGAACATTTGCCAGGATTAACTATAGCAATCTCTTTGAACTTACTAAGAAAATATATCAGAATGGAAAATCTAATTTAATTTGAGAATTGATTTTGATTAGTTTGGTTTTGATTGATAAAATTATATGATACAAATAATATTTAAGCTAATGTGAAAATGACATAAAACATATATTTAAAATGTTTTAAATATTTATGGATGGTGTTCTTGAGTGGAAATTGAAGCTAAAGGACTATGTTATTGGCAGACGCTGACTTTTGTAACTCCTTGAAAATCTTGCTTTCTTCCAGTTCTACCAATGGTGTAACAACAGAAGTGAAGATAAGCTACATTATTAAGTTTAGGTGTTCATTTAACTAACATTTATGGAGCAGGTATACAAAGTGTGTGCCATATTTCCACCAATGTGTGAAGAGTTTATAACGTAATGGGGACATACACATACACAGCTAAGTAAAAACTTGTGGTTCCCTGGACATAATATTTGGAATTGCTAAAAGGGTTTCTTCACAAAAAAAATTCTTATTGCTTCAATAATTTTTTTTTACTGGTGGAGCTACTACCCTTTATTTTCTCAGTAAGAAGACAGGCACACTCATACAAATTAAGTCAGGTGAAGGGCTGTACCCACTCCCAATTATCCTCTCCTAACAAGTGATAACAGTGGCACCTTCTCAAGAACCAAGGCAACATTTAAACCCTGCTCAGATTCCTTTTGATTTTCTCCAAAGCTTGTTCCTTCCTTGATCAGGAAGGCTTTTGTTATCTTTGCATGTACAAATAATTTGTCTTTATGTTTCATGCTGCATTCTTCTAAGCTCTCTGATTAACTTTCCTGAACTTTTTCTTGTCCTCCATGTTTTGTTTCAAATTCTAAAACTGAGTTCTTTTGAAAATCAAAAGCTATAACAGAATTTTTTTTCTTTCCAACTTTGGGACTCTTACACATATAAAATGATTTGGCTTCTAACTCCTGTCTACACTCTGACTAAAGCAATTCATTTACTTTCCCAATATTCCAGGTTGCAATCCTACTACTCTTAGGGTTAAAGAATGAGGAAGAGTTTCTGGGCCAGCAAGAGCAAGTGGAGATGGGAAAGAAGGACTTTGAAGTTAAAATCTTTAAATATTATTCCTTACATAAAAATCATCATATTTCTCCAAATATTGATGAAAACATTTGTAGCTTGTCATTAGAACATCCTTGAGACTTTGTGAAAGTGATGCTTATTAAAAGTAGTACATAGTAGTTTATACAGGTGAAAGTTAGAAAAAAAGAGGGAGTTGGTAATTCAGTGGTTAGACAGGAGAATACTTTCTGAACAACCACTGCTCCTTTATTGTATCTTCCATTGCTCCCCATTACCTCTTCAGAAACTGCTGCTTCCATTGTTTCTAATGGTTAGAAACACATGGGGGATATGGTGCTGAAGCAGACATTGGAAGAGTATTTAGGTGTGGACAAAAGTCGAAAGAAATAGTAAAATACATGGAGTGAATGACTTAGATTAGAAAATAAATATCTCCTAGGTTCCAGATGAAAATACAGAGCTCCTCTAGTTTAGACATTTTACTTTGCATCTGAGAAGGGTGGTGCTCACACTGGCTGAGTCAGAAACAAATATAATGGACATCCATATTGAAAATACAGTTAGGTTTCTTGACTTTCCTTTGACAGGGAATTGTATAGCCTCGTACAAAAAAACTAGAGTAAATTGATCTTACTATTTTCTCTTCCTTTAATCTGCTTTGGTGTTCCCCTTTCCTATTGGCCAAATGTAATCAGAAGCCCAAGGGAAAGGAAGCCATTGATAATACAATTCATACTGCTCAGAGACAGAGAGCAGGTGAATAAGACAAGAGAATAAATCTGGAAGAGAAACACAGGTAATCAACATGCTAGTTATTATTATTATTATTATTACTGTTTATCCTTTCAAGGTTTTCCTATGAGTTTAATTTGATTAAAAACACTTTGTTGAGAGTTATATTTTGGTCTCTATTCTCTTTCATATTTACATATCATTTAAGATTGTGAACCCTTACATGTGCCCAAGGTGGTCAGAGCACAGTTTGATTTTAAACATATTAGGGATACATGAGACATCAATCAACGTATGTAAGACGAACATTGTTTCAGTTTGGAAAACGAGGGACATCTCAAAGCAAGGGTGGGACAACTTGAAGCAGGGAAGGGGCTTCCCTGTCACAGGTAGATACGAGACAAATGGTTGCATTCTTTTGAATGTCTGAATAGCCTGACCTAAGGAGGCAATGAGATATGCATTTATTGCAGTGAACAGAGAGGAGACTTTGAGTACACTGGGAGGCAAGTTTGCCCTAAGCAGTTCCCAGCTTAACTTTTCCCTTTAGCTTAGTGATTTTGGGGGCCCCAAGATTTATCTTCCCTTCACAAGATATAGAAGGGATAAATACATTTCTAGTTTAAATGGTATAAGACAAAGGTCTTACAAATAACTATGAGATGCAGTGATATTGATGACATAGAGAAGTAAGAGTCATATGGTAATGTTCAATTCACGCTGCTGACAAGAGTGAATTTCACAACTAATTTAGTTCATTTACTGTTGTTTAAATATAAGTGTGAGGGATATTTCCCATATTCTGTAATTTACCACTTATGCCATCTACAAGTGTCTTTGTGCTTGAAAAAGTAACCCCACCATATCATACACCAAAAAAAAAAAAAACAAACCAAAAAAACACCCAAACAAATGCTTGAATACATAGGTAAAAGAAAAATTGTTCTTGACCCATGTAGGTGAATGGTTTGCATCATGAATATGTTTTATTATCCATATTGTTGTCCTAGGCTAAAAATATTTATGGGTGGTCATAAAATTAGCTATCCTTTTACAAATATTTAACCTGTAGCGGGTATGTTTTTGACCTCCAGTGGAGGGTATTACCAGAGTTGACTATGTTATATATCTTATTTAAAGAATGACTAATTTGGAGGGGAGCTTTAAAATTACTTCACTTTAACTTTCTTAAGTTTTTCACAATTTTGTTTTATGAAAAAATTCAAGTTGAGAGTTTAACTGGTTTTCATTATGTCCTTCAAAATAGTTTCCAAACAAGTATATTTTCCTGCTTAACTATTTCAGACAGCCTAACTTAACAGATGTATATAGTTATACAGAGAAACTCAGAAAAACTGATTTCTAAGGATTTTCTTAATAGTAAACTAATTTCACCACTTAGCATGTTTACCATTTCTATTTTTTTCTCTTTTTTCTTCTTCTTGTACTCTTTTGTTGAGATTTATTTTTTTAAATTTTTTATGGTACACAGTAGGTGTATATATTTGTGGGGTACATGAGACCCTACAAAGACATTTCAAAGCAAACAATCTAATCACACTCTTTAAGCTATTTTAACATGTACCATTAAGTTATTATGGACTATAGTCACCCTGTTGCACTATCAAATAGTTATTCATTCTTTCTATTTTTTTTTTTTTTTTTTTGTAGCCATTAACCATCCCTACCTCCTCCCAAGTCCCCCACCACTCTTCTAAGCCTCTGGTAAGCATCCTTCTAGAAGACAAAGTTACCTTTGATGAAGATCTTCATACAGATTTAAATAACAGACACTATGTTCTAAAAAATATGGTAAACAGTTCGGAATTTAAAAAAAAAAATACGTAGGTTCGTCACCCCACACAGGAGGAGAAAGTCTATATAATAGAAAGAAAAATTCAAAACACTGTTGTGTTTAATTTTTAAGTATGATCTTAGATTTGATCTTGTAAAAATCAAAGCCTGAGAAAAGGATTAAAGCCACATTCTTTGGGAAGTGCAAGCCCAGGTTGTTGAGAGTGAAATCAAAAGGAGGTGACAACAATGAAAAATATGCTTATCACTGCAGTGGATACCTTTCACAGTTCTCAAGGTGAAATAGACATTGTTCAGCAGGCATAGGCTTCTTTACATGTGGGACTTTCTTTGCAAGAACTGTAAAGAGAAATCATACCTTAGAGAACAGTATGAAAAGAAAAAAAGAGAATAAATGCCTTTGTTTGTTTCTCTTACGTCTCCCAGTCAAGAAACACTCCATAGAATGAAATTCCTTGAATTTCTGGGTTGTGGCAGCCTTTTACTTAGCAATCATTCAAGAAGCTATAGTCCCTGCCCAATAAGGTGGCATTTCATCTAAGTAAGAAAATGGCAGGAGATACAGGAACTCAGTGACTATAGGAACTTGATGAGCCAGCTAGGTGAGCTTGTAAAGAGGTATCTTCTTTGGAAAGAAAGAATTAAGAGAATGAATCTGAGAAGGCATACAAAATTGGTACACTGGAAAAATAAACCAACTAAAATGGTTTGAACTTGATAATGGCTTACAAGGGAACATTCAAGAAATATTTAATATTTACTGATAAACATATTATATTAGAAGTACACCTGTGCTTGTCTCTCCTATCGATTTGTAAATATTAGGATGGGATTTTTTTCTAATTTATTTTTACAATCCCCATATGCTTAGGCTTTATAATTAACAACCCTCCACACACATACTCACACACACTCACATATATATTTTTAACATATTTTACCAAGATATTTCAAATAATCGAGTGACAAAAGTGTGCTTCTATGAATATATGATTTCTAAAGGTGGTAATTTGGGGGAGATATTAAAACTTGGTTGAAAATTGGATATTTGTAAGAAAACCTTTTTGGGTAGCAGAACAGACATGGGGTAGAAGAAGCTGGAAATTTAAGACAGCTAATAAGGGATATCATTAGTCATCTCATTTTACAAGGTCTTAATTAATAAAAATATGATTTATTTTATTCATTAAAAATTTATTCAACAATGTTCATGGAATACACACTGTATTCTATATCCTGTGTTGGCACTGAAGACCTCAAAATATGTAAGACTGTTTTTTCTAGGAACTTAGAGACTAATGAAAGAAACCTAGGCATGTAAGCAATTCATTATTTATTATAACTTTTAAGAGGTGCTTTAATGGGTAGATAATGAACAGGTATTGCTCAAATCAGCTCTATACAGCTACAACATTACTCTGGACTAACTCTACCTAAAATCATAGCAATGAAAAATAGAAAATAAAAATCACCCAGAACTTTTATAACATCTTCAACATACATAATGAAGTAAGCAGAATGAGAATATGGGAATAAAATCTGGTGCATAGCACTGGTATTGCATAATTATAACAGTACACACAGATTACTGTAATATTCTAAAGGATAAGTCAGAATTTCACAACATTGGTAGAACTATGAATGTCTGTATATACAAAAAGGTCAAATAATTTATTAAAGGAAACAAATTAAGTTTTTACAGGCATATATTGTCTCATTGTGTTTTGCTCTGTTGCACTTTGCAGATACTGCAATTTTTACAAATCAAAGGTTTGTGGCAGCCCTGTGTCAAGCAAGTTTACCGGTGCCATTTTCCCAACACCTTGTGCTCATTTTGTATCTCTGTGTCATGTTTTGATAATTTTCACAATATTTCAAATCTTTTCATTATTATTATATCTGTTATGGTAATCTGTGACCAGTGATCTTTGATGTTGTTTAATTGTTTTGGGAAGCCAAGAAATGTGCCCATATAAGACAGCAAATTTAATAAATATTGTGTGAGCTTTGACTGCTTCACCCACTGGCCATTTCTTCATTCCTATTCCTTCCCTCAAGCCTCCCTAGTCACTGATATTCACTGACATTGCCTATTCACTCCCTACACACTGATATTCACACAATAATATTTAAATTAGGCCAATTAATAACCCTACAATGCCTTCTAACTGTTCAAATGGAACAAAGAGTTAGACATTTCTCACTTTAAATTGAAAGCTATACCCGGGTGGGGTGGCTCAGGCCTGTAATCCCAGCACTTTGTGAGGCTGAGGCGGGCGGCTCACAAGGTCTGGAGTTCGAGATCAGTCTGGCCAACATAGTGAAACCTTGTCTTTACCAAATATACAAAAATTAGCCAAGTGTGGTGGCGGGTGCCTGTAATCCCAGATACTTAGGAGGCTGAGGCAGGAGAATCGCTTGAACCCAGGAGGCAGAAGTTGCAGTGAGCTGAGATCACCTACTGCACTCCAGCCTGGGCAACAGAGCAAGACTCTGTCTCAAAAAAAAAGAAAAATCAAAAGCTATAAATGGAAAAACAAATTCTGTATGATAGTACATCTGTTTACAGCATGGTTTACTGAATATTTTAAGCCCACCATTGAGATCAACTGAACAGGAAAACAGATTCCTTTCAAAATATTACTACTCATTGACAATGCCCTGGTAACCCAAGAGCCCTGATGTAGATATACAAGAAGATTAACGTTGTTTCCATGCCTGATAACATAGCATCCATTCTGTAGTCCATGGATCAAGTAGTGATTTTGACCCTCGAGTCTATTATTTAAGAAATACATTTTGTAAGGCCATAGCTTTCATAGATAATGATTCATCTTATGGATTTGGGCAAAGTCAATTGGAAGACTTCTGGAAAGCCTTCACCATTCTAGATGTCATTAGGAATATTAGTGATTCCTGGGAAGAGGTCAAAATATCCACATAAACAGGAGTTTGAAAGAAGCTGATTCCAACCCTCCTGGATGACTCTGAGAGATTCAAGACTTAAGTGAAAGAAGTCACTGCAAATATGGTAGAAATGGACAGAGAACTAGAATTAGAAGTGGAGCGTGAAGATGTGATTGAATTGCTATAATTGCATTGATATGGTTTGGAAATTTGTCCTGCACCAATCTCATGTTGAAATGAGATTGAAATCTCAATCCAATGTTGGAGGGGGAGCCTGGTGGTAGATGTTTGGGTCATGGGACTGGATCCCTTATGGCTTGGTGCTGTCCTTGCAATAGTGAGTGAGTTCTCATGAGATCTGGTTGTTTAAAAGTATATGACACCCTTCCCCTTGCTTCTGTTCTCTCCACGTGACATGCTTGTTCTCACTTTGCCTTACCCCATGAGTAAAAGTTCCTGAGGCTTACCCAGATGCCAAGCAGATGTCAGTGTCATGCATTTACAGCCTGCAGAACAATGAATCAATTACACCTCTTTCCTTTATAAATTACCCAGTCTGTTATTCCTTTCTAACAATATAAGAGCGAGCTAACATATGCATGATCAAATTTGAACAGACGATGAGTTGCTTTTATGGATGAGCAAAGAAAGTGGTTTCTTGAGATAGAATCTACTTTTGGTGAAGACGCTGTGAACATTGTTGAAATGACAATAAAGGATTTAGAATATTACATAAACTTAATTCAAAAAGCAGGAGCATGATTTAAGGGGATTGAATCCAATTTTGAAAGAAGTTCTCCTGTGGGTAAAAATGCTATGAAAGAGTATCATATACTACACAGAAATCTTTCACAAAAGGAAGATTCAATGTGGCCAACATCATTATTGTCTTATTTTCAGAAATTGCCACAGCCACCCCAACCCTGATTAGTCAGCAACCATCAACATTGAGGCAAGACCCCCAGCCAGTCAAAAGATTAGGACTGGTTGAAGGCTCAGATGATCATTAATATTTTTTAGCAATGCAATATTTTAAAAATTAGGTATGTGCCCTTTTAAGAACATAGTGACATTGAACAAATTATAATAGACTATAGTATAATGTAAACATAACTTTTATATACACTGGGAAACAAAAATTTTTGTGACTTGCCTTGTTGTGGTACTCTAGAGATGAACCCACAGTTTCCCCAAGTTATGTCTACATTTTTATGAGTTTTTATTTAATGACATCCAAAGTTTCCTGGAGGATATTTTTATATACATACATATATATATATGTGTGTGTGTGTGTGTGTGTGTGTGTGTATTTTGTTTTTTGAGATGGAGTCTCATGTTCCTCAGGAACTCCTGAGCTCAAACAATCCTTTTGTCTTGGCCTCCCAAAGTGCTGGGTTTACAGGCATGAGCCACCACACCTGTCCTATTCTATATTTTTGTTCAGATGCCAGACAGCAAGTGCATGCATGCCCTTAAGCAAGGAGAAAAAAGAAGGTGCTAAATTATAATTTTGATAATATGAGACTAAAAGAATTAAAACAGAATATACTTACACTTATTCCTTGTTTAAAAAATGATTTAAAGCATTTTATAAAGATGTATCAAACCAAAGATACAATAAATCTGGAAAATGAAAGGCAAAATAAAAATAGAGCGGGAAAATTTTCAAACAGCTTAAATTATTTAGATTAGTACATATTGTGCTTGCCAGAAGCGGGACACAAATAGACAGTAAACTTCTGGCAGCCATTTGTGTGTGTGCGTGTCTCTCTCTGTGTGTGTGTGTGTGTGTGTGTGTGTGTGTGTGTGTGTCAGAGAGAGGGGGAGATATATGCCTACATTTTAGAATTTATAAGATAAAAACAAACTGTTTTATAAAGATAGACAAAACTACCCTTGATAAGGAAATTTAAGTTTAACCATAAACCTAGTTACATGTTCTTAATACAGATTGATGTCATGATACCAAAGCACAAAAACACACTTACAGCAGGAGAAAAGAACAAAAGTAATGAGACTCAAGTGTGTGGCTCTCAGATGATCTAGCTTATTTCAAGGATAAATTTTGAATTATCTAAAAGATGAATAAATTGCATATACTTCCTGCTATATTACTGGAATAATGAATTCAACATCTATTAACTCTGTTTCTCTTTACTGGGCTTTTGAAAGCTTTCTATTTAGTGGCAGACCTTTTGAAGTTATACTCCCTGACAGGTGGCTGGAATATTTGTATTCTTTATAAAATAAGTGCACAGCTGTGTATTTTTAATTGTCAGCTAAGCTGAAGACAAGGTAAAAATTGAAAAACTCAGAGAGGGAGAGGGTCTGCATACAATGGTATTCCAAGTACTCCTAGAAGTGAACAAAAAGAAACCTAATTGGAGCCACATTTATGTGATGGTTGATTTTTGCCTAAATAGATTTCCAAAGCAGATAAAGGAACAGTTATTTTAGTCATAACAAAAACCAAGACAAACACATGCCCATACGTGTACACACAAACACATGGACACATAATAAAGGTCCTGGAGCATTTTGAGGTTGGAGATATATAAGTTACTTGTATAACTTTTTGAAGAAACTAGTGACAAAAGGTACATGTAGATTGTTAGTAGAAGTGATGCGAATAATATAATGGAGTACCTTTTAGTTTTATTTGCTAAATTAAAAAAATCAGAATTTAAGATGTTTGCTAAAATAGCTTTGGTCATAATTAATCAACAATTTGGTCAATAATATATCTGCAACACTGTTTTTTGATAATAATTAGATAGAAGAAGCAGCTATACAATACAAATATTCCTAATTCATGGTAACTCCATTTCTTCTCTACAAATCCATGAAAATTACATATTATATACATAGTAGACAACAAACTTGTATCAGATCATCCAACATGATATCAAAATATAAGAAACAAGTTAAAAAAACACGGGTCAGTTTCCATCTCTGTTTTAGTATAATAGTGAGATAATACTTTTTAAATAGTGTATTAAAAAACCTCAGTAATGTATGTTGCTCTTCAGCTATCTGCTTATTAAAGTTAAGATAATCTTTGATTTGGGACAGGGAGATACAGCCAGAGAAAAGGAACAAAGAATTTATAAGGACTTTCGGTTTTCAAATCTAATTTCTAATACCTGGAGCAGAAACAAAAGTAGACTTGAAAGTGACTTATTTTGCAGAAGCCAAAATTTTGAAAGAATAATTTTTTGCAATAAATATTTTTATTTATTAATTTTTTACTATACTTTATGTTCTAGAGTACATGTGCAGAATGTGCAGGTTTGTTACATATGTATACATGTGTCATGTTGGTGTGCTGCACCCATTAACTCATCATTTACATTAGGTATATCTCCTAATGCTATCCCTCCCCCCTACCCCCACCCCACAACAGGCCCTGATGTGTGATGTTCCCCTTCCTGTGTCCAAGTGTTCTCATTGTTCACTTCCCACCTATGAGTGAGAACATGCGGTGTTTGGTTTTCTGATCTTGCGATAGTTTGCTGAGAATGATGGTTTCCAGCTGCATCCATGTCCCTGCAAAGGACTTAAACTTATCCTTTTTATGGCTATATAGCATTCCATGGTGTATATGTGCCACATTTTCTTAATACAGTCTGTCACTGATGGACATTTGGGTTGGTTCCAAATCTTTGCTATTGTGAGTAGTGCCGCAGTAAACATAACGTGTGCATGTGTCTTTATAGCAGCATGATTTATAATCCTTTGGGTATATCCCCAGTAATGGGATGGCTGGGTCAACTGGTATTTCTAGTTCTAGATCCTTGAGGAATCGCCACACTGTCTTCCACAATGGTTGAACTAGTTTACAGTCCCACCAATGGTGTAAAAGTGTTCCTGTTTCTCCACATCCTCTCCAGCACCTGTTGTTCCCTTACCTTTCAATGATCGCCATTCTAACTGGTGTGAGATGGTATCTCATTGTGGTTTTGATTTGCATTTCTCTGATGGCCAGTGATGATGAGCATTTTTTCATGTGTCTGTTGGCTGCATAAATGCCTTCTTTTGAGAAGTGTCTGTTCATATCCTTTTCCCACTTCTTGATGGGGTTGTTTGTTTCTTGTAAATGTGTTTTCTTTGTAGGTTCTGGATATTAGCCCTTTGTCAGATAAGTAGATTGCAAAAATTTTTCTCCCATTCTGTAGGTTGCCTGTTCACTCTGATGGTAGTTTCTTTTGCTGTGCAGAAGCTCTTTAGTTTAATTAGATCCCATTTGTCAATTTTGGCTTTTGTTGCCATTGCTTTTTGTGTTTTAGACATGAAGTCCTTACCCATGCCTTTGTCCAGAATGGTATTGGTTAGGTTTTCTTCTAAGGATTTTATGGCTTTAGGTCTAACATTTAAGTCTCTAATCCATCTTGGATTATTATTTGTATAAGGTGTAAGGAAGGGATCCAATTTCAGCTTTCTACATATGGTTAGCCAGTTTTTCCAGCACCATTTATTAAATAGGGAATCCTTTCCCCATTTCTTGTTTTTCTCAGGTTGGTAAAAGATCAGATGGCTGTAGATGTGTGGTATTACTTCTGAGAGCTCTGTTCTGTTCCATTGGTCTATATCTCTGTTTTGGTAGCAGTACCATGCTGTTTTGTTTACTGTAGCCTTGAGTATAGTTTGAAGCCAGGTAGCATGATGCTTCCAGCTTTGTTCTTTTGACTTAGGATTGCCTTGGCAATGTGGACTCTCTTTTGGTTCCATATGAACTTTAAAGCAGTTTTTTCCAATTCTGTGAAGAAAGTCATTGGTAGCTTAATGGGGATGGCATTGAATCTATAGATTACCTTGGGCAGTATGGCCATTTTCACAATATTGATTCTTCCTATCCATGAGCATGGAACGTTCTTCCATTTGTTTGTGTCCTCTTTTATTTCATTGAATATTGGTTTGTAGTTTTCCTTGAAGAGGTCTTTCACATCCCTTGTAAGTTGGATACCTAGGTATTTTATTCTCTTTGTAGCAATTGTGAACGGAAGTTCACTAATACTTTGGGTCTCTGTTTGTCTATTAGTGGTGTATGGGAGTGTTTGTGATTTTTGCATGTTGATTTTGTATCCTGAAACTTTGCTGAAGTTGCTTAGCAGTTTAAGGAGATTTGGGGCTGAGACGATGGGGTTTTCTAAATATACAATCATGTCATCTGCAAAAAGGGGCAATTTGACTTCCTCTTTTCCTAATTGAATTGAATACCCTTTCTTTCTTTCTTTCTCCTGCCTGATTGCCCTGGCCAGAACTTCCAACACTATGTTGAATAGGAGTAATGAGAGAGGGCATCTCTGTCCTGTGCCAGTTTTCAGATAGAATGCTTCAGTTTTTGCCCATTCAGAATGATATCAGCTGTGGGTTTGTCATAAATAGTTCTTATTATTTTGAGATATGTTCCATCAATACTGAATTTATTGAGAATTTATAGCATGAAGGGCTGTTGAATTTTGTCAAAGGCCTTTTCTGCATCTATTGAGATAATCATGTGGTTTTTGTCTTTGGTTCTCTTTATATGCTGGATTACGTTTATTGATTTGTGTATGTTGAACCAGCCTTGCATCCCAGGGATGAAGCCCACTTGATCATTGTGGATAAGCTTTTTGATGTGCTGCTGGATTCGGTTTGCCAGTGTTTTATTGAGGATTTTTGCATCGATGTTCATCAGGGATATTGGTCTAAAATTCTCTTTTTCTGTAGTGTCTCTGCCAGGCTTTGTTATCAGGATGATGTTGGCCTCATAAAATGAGTTAGGGAGGATTCCTTCTTTTTCTATTGATTGGAATAGTTTCATAAGGAATGGTACCAACTCCTCCTTGTACCTCTGGTAGAATTCGGCTGTGAATCCATCTAGTCCTGGACTTTTTTGGTTGGTAGGCTAATTATTGCTTCAATTTCAGAGCCTGCTATTGGTCTATTTAGGGATTCAACTTCTTCCTGGTTTAGTCTTGGGAGAGTGTAAGTGTCCAGGAATTTATCCATTTCTTCTAGGTTTTCTGGTTTATTTGCATAGAGGTGTTTACAGTATTCTCTGATGGTCGTTTGTATTTTTGTGGGGTCAGTGGTGATATCCCGTTTATCATTTTTATTGTATCTATTTGATTCTTCTCTCTTTTCTTCTTTATTAGTCTTCCTAGCAGTCTATCAATTTTATTGATCTTTTCAGAAAACCAGCTCCTGGATTCATCGATTTTTTGGAGGGTTTTTGTGTCTCTATCTCCTTCAGTTCTGCTCTGATCTTAGTTATTTCTTGCCTTCTGCTAGCTTTTGAATGTGTTTGCTCTTGCTTCTCTAGTTCTTTTAATTGTGATGTTAGCATGTCAATTTTAGATGTTTCCTGATTTCTCTTGTGGACATTTAGTTCTATAAATTTCCCTCTACACACTGCTTTAAATGTGTCCCAGAGATTCTAGTATGTTGTATATTTGTTCTCATTGGTTTCAAAGAACATCTTTATCTCTGCCTTCATTTTGTTATGTACTCAGTAGTCATTCAGGAGCAGGTTGTTCAGTTTCCATGTAGTTGAGCGGTTTTGATTGAGTTTCTTAGTCCTGAGTTCTAGTTTGATTGCACTGTGGTCTGAGAAACAGTTTGTTATAGTTTCTGTTCTTTCACATTTGCTCAGGAGTGCTTTGCTTCCAACTATATGGTCAATTTTGGAATAAGTGTGATGTGGTGCTGAGAAGAATGTATTTTCTGTTGATTTGGGGTGGAGAGTTCTGTCGATGTCTATTAGGTCCGCTTGGTGCAGAGCTGAGTTCAATTCCTGGATATCCTTGTTAACTTTCTGTCTTGTTGATCTGTCTAATGTTGACACTGGGATGTTAAAGTCTCCCGTTATTATTATGTGGGAGTCATGAAGACATTAGCTGGCTATTTTGCTTGCTAGTTGATGCAGTTTCTTCCTAGCATCAATGGACTTTACATTTTGACATGTTTTTGCAATGGCTGGTACCTGTTGTTCCTTTCCATGTTTAGTGCTTCCTTCAGGAGCTCTTGTAGGGCAGGCCTGGGGGTGACAAAAATCTCCCAGCATTTGCTTGTCTCTAAAGGATTTTATTTCTCCTTCACTTATAAAACTTAGTTTGGCTGGACATGAAATTCTGGGTTGAAAATTCTTTTCTTTAAGAATGTTGAATATTGGCCCCCCACTCTCTTCTGACTTGTAGAGTTTCCGCTGAGAGATCCACTGTTAGTCTGATGGGCTTCCCTTTGTGGATAACCCGACCTTTCTCTCTGACTGCCCTTAACATTTTTTCCTTCATTTCAACTTTGGTGAATCTGATGATTCTTGGAGTTGCTCTTCTCGAGGAGTATCTTTGTGGCTTTCTCTGTATTTCCTGAATTTGAATGTTGGCCTGCCTTGCTAGGTTGGGGATGTTCTCCTGGATAATATCCTGCAGAGTGTTTTCCATCTTGGTTCCATTTTCCCCCTCACTTTCAGGTACACCAATCAGAGGTAGATTTGGTCTTTTCACATAGTCCCATATGTCTTGGAGCCTCTGTTAATTTCTTTTTGCTGTTTTTTCTCTAAACTTCTCTTCTCGCTTCAATTCATTCATTTGATCTTCAATCACTGATACCCTCTCTTCCAGTTGACTGAATCGGTTACTGAAACTTGTGCATTTGTCACATAGCTCTTGTGCCATGGTTTTCAGCTCTATCTGGTCATTTAAGGCCTTCTCTACATTGGTTCTTCTAGTTAGCCATTCATCAAACCTTTTTTCAAGGTTTTTAGCTTCTTTGCGATGGGTTCAATCTTCCTCCTTTAGCTCGGAGAAGTTTGATCATCTGAAGCCTTCTTCTCTCAACTCGTCAATGTCATTCTCCATCCAGCTTTGTTCCACTGGCAAGGAGCTGTGTTCCTTTGGAGGGGGAGAGGCACTCTGATTTTTAGAATTTTCAGTTTTCTGCCCTGTTTTTTCCCCATCTTTGTGGTTTTATCTACCTTTGGTCTTTGATGATGGTGACGTATAGATGGGCTTTTGGTGTGGATGTCCTTTCTGTTTGTTAGTTTTCCTTTTAATAATCAGGACCCTCAGCTGCAGGTCTGTTGGAATTTGCTGGAGGTCCACTCCAGACCCTGTTTGCCTGAATATCAGCAGCAGACACTGCAGAAAAGTGAATATTGCTGAATAGCAAATGTTGTTGCCTGTTCATTCCTCTGGAAGCTTCATCTCAGAGGGGTACATGGCAGTGTGAGGTGTGAGGTGTTAGTCTGCCCCTAGTTGGTGGTATCTCCCCGACAGGCTACTTGGGGGTCAGGGACCCACTTGAGCAGGCAGTCTGTCTGTTCTCAGATCTCAAACACAGTTTTGGGAGAACCACTACTCTCTTCAAAACTGTCAGACAGGGACATTTAAATCTGCAGAGGTTTCTGCTGCCTTTTGTTTGGCTATTGCCTGTCCCCAGAGGTGGAGTCTACAGAGGCAGGCAGGCCTCCTTGAGTTGCAGTGGGCTACACACAGTTTGAGCTTTCCGGCCACTTTGTTTACCTACTCAAGCCTCATTAATGGCGGGTGCCCCTCCCCCAGCCTCGCTGCTGCCTTACAGTTAGATCTCAGAGTGTTGTGCTATCAATGAGGGAGGCTCCTTGGGTATGGGACCCTCTGAGCCAGGTGCAGGATGTAATCTCCTGTGTGCCGTTTGCTAAGACCTTTGGTAAAGCACAGTATTAGGGTGGGAATGACCCAATTTTCCAGGTGTTGTGTGCCATGGTTTCCCTTGGCTAGGGAAGGACGTTTGCCTCCCCCTTGTGCTTCCTGGGTGAGGTGATGCTTCACCCTGCTTTGACTCTCACTTGGTGGGCTGCTCCCACTCTCCTGCACCCACTGTCCAAAACGCCCCAGTGAGGTGAACCCGGTACCTCAGTTGGAAATGCAGAAATCGCCTGTCTTCTGTGTTGCTCACACTGTGAGCTGGAGGCTGGAGCTGTTCCTATTTGGCCATCTTGGAACTTCCCCCCTGAAAGAATAAATGTTTCTGGTCCTCTAAACTATAGAAAGGGTAGAAAATTACCTAAGCGAAGTTTCCAGGTATGCAGAAAAGATGATGATTCCATTTTAGGCTACAGGAAATGAACTGGGAGAGAGGAATTACAGAGGCAGAGATAAGTTTAGAAGATAGAGGTTTTACAACCCACTGCACACTGGGACTGCAAATTAGACTTTTCTCGTTTGTTGAAACCCCTAATAGAGGAGGCCTGCATACTGGAGAATTAAGTGCTGGGCTAATGCTGGGGAGGGGAGACATCAGGCACTGGCAAGGGGATTCCATAGCTCAGAAGCCCCCAAATCTGAGCATGGATAAGACATGTGGCTTTATCTCACAAGGCTGCATCAGCGTCTGAGGAGAACTGAGCTAGAAGGCTCATTATATGTGTTTGAGGTGATGGGTTATGCCAGTGATGAGGAATGATCAGCAGCAGGGGTGTTATCATTGTGCATTAATTGTTCTGAAGGAATAGACCATACATTACACCTATCACAATAATTAAATAGCATATAATATGAGGACAGATGTTGTCAGTGTAAAGCATTGTATCAGTTATATTCTACCAGAGATTATCTGATTCATGTAGATTTATTTCTCATCAAATTTACTTGTCACAATTTCATTGCAGGTTCAGTATTATCATGTGTAGCCACAGATCTACAGTGAGCTCATGGAGGTTAGGGTCTGAAATAGTTTGCATGTTTTTCCCCTCCAAATCTCATATTGAAATGTGGCCCCCAGTGTTGAAAGTGAGGCCTGGAGATGTTTGGGTCGCAGGGGCAGATCCCTCATTAATGCTTGGTGCCCTACCTGTGTCTATAAGTTAGTGCAATAACTGATTGTTCCCAAGTCTGGCACCTACTATTCTCTCTTGCTCCTTCTCTTGTCATGTGATATGCTGGTTCCTCCTTCTGCCTTCTGCTATGATTGTAACCTTCCTGAGGCCTCACCTGAAGCAGATGGCACTATGTTTCTTGTTCAGTCTGAAGAACCATGAGGCGAAATAAAGGAAAATACAAATAAATTACCCAGTCTCAGAAATTCCTTTATAGCAATGTAAAATAGACTAACAGAGGTCATAAATGATTTCTGTCTACAGTGTCAAAGAACAAAGAAAAGTAAATGAGACCTGCTAACAATCCTGTATTATTCACAGCAATTTCTTCATAAGGCTATATGTAATATAAGGATAATCTTTAGTGTTCATGTTTAAAAACCAACTGCTACTTGTGAAATTTGTCTTGAGAGATTTTCATTTCAACAAAAGCAAACACATCAGCATTTTACCATTTTCTAAAACTTCCTTTACTTATATCATTTATGATTAGCTAAAAGATAGAATGTGGAAGATTTTACACATTTTACACATCTTAAATTGTGTAAAATTTTAAAATGTGTAAAATGTATACAGTGAAAGAATATTTACACGTTTCTAATTTCCCAGTCATCCAGGATCTCTTTCTAAAGTCAGTTACTACTACCAGGTTCCTGTTTCTTCCTAGTCATTTGCCTTTCATATCTACCTAATCCAATCTGATTTCTGGTTCCATCATTCCATTAAAAAAAGCTTACTTAAGCCACTAAGTCATTAATTCCAATAGATGTTAAAAATATACCTTTTTCTGGACATTTTTATAGCAATAGCAATCAGTGCTGTTCATCCTTGGTCTTCTTGGAAAGCTTAATTTCCTCTCTTTGGAGGAGATTTAAAGTCCTGAGGCTTGGCCTTATCACTTCTACTTTCCCTTAGGTAAAATCATCCATACTTGAAGATTCAATTGCTTTTAAATGTAGATGATTCACATTTTTAACTCATGTTCGGGTTCATATCAAATTTATCAATGGATGCATTTCTTTTTTTCTTATGTCACCTAAGGCCATCTTACAAAAAATCATGTACAAAACCAAACTCAGGGTCATCTCCTCCAAACTCGAGCTTCTTCCATTTTTCACATTCCAAAGAACAGTATGACATTCCAGAATTCTACAGTAAGTTGTGATATTTCTTTATTCCCCTCACCTTATCTCTTTATATCCCATTCTTTATTAATACCAAATCCCTTTATCTCCTTAAATGATAGTTCTACATAGTTTTCTGCATTCAATCACAATGATATTATCCATACTGGAGCATTGCAATAGCCACATTGTTCAATTTATGCATACTCCCAACTCTGCTCTTATTTGAATATATATACTTCAAAGTGTTCCTTTTCAAATTAATAATCCTTTTTAAACCTGATTACGTTACCCTTTCTCCTAAAAAATTTAATGATCTAGCACCGACATGTATTTCCAGTCAATATATAAATCTTGTGCAGGTCAGAATAAGATGCACTTTCTGGAAGACACACTTCTCTAGGAGTTCTGTGTTTGTTTTCCATTCACTAAAAACACATTATTGAATATCATCTGATGCAGGGAGACTTCTTCTATCGCTTGTTTTATGGAGAGTAAAAAATGCCAGACTCTCAGGTATATATACACTGGCAATTTCCTTACTATTACTAAGACTTTTACTTATATATATAGTTTCAGCTTGAAGGACCTTTCTTATTTTTGGCACTTGAAAATTTTATGCCGTTTTCTTCAATAAATCAGCTACATATTTTAATATATTTCGCAGTATTTTACAGAACATTTCTATAATACGATTCCTTTGTCTTATCAGTTAGAAGTCCATCTGTAGATTTCTAGTGTGGAAATTTTTTTGTCTTTCTGGATAAATCCTACTTAGATATAATGCTTTTTAAAAAATTTTACTTAACGTAGCTCTGGACTTGGTTTTGAAACATTTTTTTTTTAACTTTTTTTTTTATCTAAATTGGTAGGTGTGATTAACCTATTATTTAGTTTTTATAATACTTTAAAAAATAAATGCTATATGTTTGCCTTGGAGTGTTCATTAGCTGGCTTCCCTCACTCCATGTTCTAGCATAATTTATATAAGTTGGAATATCTGTTTCTTGAGCACCTGGGTTGATTCCATGTCTTTGCTATTGTGAATAGTGCTGTGATGAACATATGAGTGCATGTGCCTTTTTGGTGGGTTGATTTACTTTCTTTTGGGAATATACCCTATTATAAGATTGCTGGGTCAAATGGTAACTCTGTTTTAAGTTTTTTGAGAAATCTTGGGACTGCTTTCCACAGTGGCTGGACTAATTTACATTTCCACCAACAGTGTATAAGTATTCCCTTTTCTCCACAGCCTCATCAGCATGTGCTATTTTTTGACTTTTTAGTAATAGCCATTTTGACTGGTGTGAGATGGTATCTCATTGTGGTTTTGATTTGCATTTACCTAGTGATGAGTGATGCTGAGCATTTTTTCATGTTTGTTGACCATTTGAATGTGTTCTTTTGAAAAGTGTCTGTTGATGTCCTTCAACCATTTTTCAATACAAAACACTGATGAAAGAAATCAGAGATGACACAAATAAATGAAAAAACATTCCATGCTCATGGATTGGAAGAATCAATGTTACAAAAATGAGCAAATTGCAAAGAATACTTCCCAAAGCATTTACAGATTCGACGATATTCCCATCAAATTACTGATGCCATTCTTTATAGAAATAGAAAAAAAAAACTATTCTAAAATACATATGGAAATAAAAAAGAGTCCAAATAGCCAAAGCAATGCTAATTTAAAAGAACAAAGCCAGAGGCTTCAAACTATACTATACAACTACAGTAACCAAAACAGCTTGGTACTGGCACAAAAACAGACATATAGACAAAGAGGAACAGAATGGGAAACTCAGAAATAAAGCCACACACCTACAACCTTCTGATCTTTGAAAAGGCTGACAAAAACAACCAATGAGGAAAGGACTCCCTATTCAATAAGTGGTGCTGGGATAACTGGCCAGCCTATGCAGAATATTAAAGCTGGACCCTTACCTTTCACCATATAAAAATATAAACTCAAGATGGATTAAAGATAGAAACATAAGACCTCAAACTATAAAAATCCTTGAAGACAACCTAGGAAATACTCTTTTCAACATTAGCCTTGGCAAAGAATTTTTGGTGAAGTCCCCAAAAGTAATTCTAATGAAAACAAGAATAGACAATAGGACCTAACTAAAGTAAGGAGCTTCTGCACAGAAAGAAAAAAAAAAATCAATAGAGCAAACAGGTAATCTACAGAATGACAGAAGGTATTTGTGAAATACACATCTGACAAAGGCCTAATATCCAGAATCTATAGGGAACTGAAATCAACAAGCAAATATGCTGAATTTTAATTATGAGATATTTATTAACACTCTTTTATGCTAAGATTATCCATTTCATACTGCTGCTAAAAATCTTTTTTGTATAATTTGTAAACTGTTGTGGGAAGTCAGGGACCCCAAATGGAGGGACCGGCTGAAGCCACGGCAGAACATAAATTGTGAAGATTTCATGGTCACTTATCACTTCCCCAATCAATACTCTTATAATTTCCTATGCCTGTCTTTACTTTAATCTCTTAATTCTGTCATCTTCATAAGCTGAGGACATATGCCACCTCAGGACCCTGTGATGATTGTGTTAACTGCACAAATTGTTTGTAAAACATGTGTGTTTGAACACTATGAAATCTTGGCACCCTGAAAAAGAACAGGATAACAGCGATATTCAGGGAACACGGGAGATGACCATAAGGTCTGCCTGCCTGCAGTGTTGGGCAGAAGAGTCATATTTTTCTTATTGCAGAAAACGAGTAGGAGAAATATCGCTAAATTCTTTTCCCAGTAAGGAACAACCCTGGGAATGGAATGCATTCCCACAGGGAGCCTATGGACAGCCACTCTGGGGATGTCTGCCTTATGCAGTTGAAGATAAGGGATGAAGTATGCCCTGGTCTCCCGCAGCGCCCTCAGACTTGCTAGAATTAGGAAATTCCAGCCTGGCGAATTCTAGTCAGACTGGTTCTCTGCTCTTGAACCCTGTTTCCTGTTAAGATGTTTATCAATGACAATGCGCTCATAGTGGGACATGGAATCTCATTAGTAATTCTAATTTTGCCCTGGCCTTGTGACCTTGCTCTGTCCTTCTGCCCCTGTGATCTTTTATTGCCATTTGAAGTATGTGATCTCTGTGACCCACTCCCTATTCATACACTCCTCCCCTTTTGAAATCCCTAAAAATAACTTCCTGGTTTTGAGGCTCAGGGGCATGACGGAACCTGCGGACATGTGATGTCATCCCCAGAGACCCAGTTGTAAAATTTCTCTCTTTTGTACTCTTTCTCTTTATTTCTCAGACAGGCCGACACTTAGGGAAAATAAAAAAGAACGTATGTTGAAATATTGGGGGCTGGTTCCCCCGATAGTAAACATTTCCTAAAAATGTGTAAGTAGTTTAAATGATATATACTCTTCTCATTACAGTTGGCCCTTGAACACCACAGGGTTTAGGGGCACTGGCCTTCCCTTGTCTCCCAGCAGGTGTTAAACATCTGCACGTAACTTTGACTCCCCCAAAACTTAATTACTAATAACTGACTGTCGACCAGAAGTCTTCTGATCCATTGTCGATGACACATATTTTGTATATGTATTGTATACTATAGTCATACAACAATGTTAGCTAGATAAAAGAGTTATTAAGTTATACAGAAAAAATGTATATTTAAATTGTCACAATAAAGTCATATATTTTTATGTGAATAATTTTTTGGTGGGGGAGTATTCCAGAGTGTATTTTCTATTGAAGTTGTTAATTTACATATTTGTTATTCAAGAGATATTTGCTTCTTATGTGTTTGTAAGGTTTTGTTTTAAAAAAAAATAAATCAAAAACATGGTTTCTCTATGAAGTTGGCAATACCAGCTAGATGATGACACCTCCCAAAAGAGAGCATTTTGTATATCAAGCCAATAAATATAGATTAATTATATTCTGAAAACTGAGATAAAGAGATTAATAAATGTGAGTGCAACATTTTGAAAATCAGAGTTTATTTTAATGAGTGAGCCAGAAGATTTCATTAACAAAATGTATATTGAATTATTATTTTGAACAATACTGTGCAGATAATGGAAAACAGTAAAACTCATTACTGGTCTACAGATGGTGTATATCATTTTTTAACTGTACACAAAAATTGATTATGCTTCATTGTCTAAAAAACAGCTGTCATATTTTGTTAAGACATCTGTCAATTCTCTGTAGAAAAAATAGTGAAATCAAAATGTATTTAACCTAAATGCAAATTACAGAAATTGAGGTTTATAGTTATTCAATGAAAAAATAATAAAGTAAAATATATACCTTTTCTCTATTGATAATACCTGAAAAAGTGATGTAAAGATTTCAGGAACAGCACAGGAAAATATAAATTTTCTGCTTAGAATATATTTCTTCTTTTTCACTGCATCAAATATTTTCTTGTTCTGATCTAAGCATGTTCTTAGCTGCCTATATTGCTGTAGAACAAAAAGTGCTGAACCATTCGTTCTAAAGTTTTAATATAATTCAGCTAACTGGCAGCTCCTAAAGGCATGAGACATCTAGCTGAAGTGAAGTAATAGTAACAAAATTTTGTGAATAGAGTGACTAATTAAGTAGAAGCATTAATTACATGTTGCTTGAAGAAAAAGCCGTTAGCTGGTAGATCCCTTCTCCCATCTACTTCTCATTCCAGATCTGGGATGAATCCTCACATTTCCCAGAAGGCATTCGGTGTTGAAGCCCAAGCCTAGTGAAACTCCTGGTCTTTTCTCTGCTGTTCCAATGTTTCTTTACCCAGGCTGAGCTCTGGTACAGAATTCTTCTAAACATCTTTACCTGTTTCCTGTGTTCCTCCCACTACATCCTACTTCCAGCTGAGAGTGAGGAGAAAGAGTATGCCTCTGAAATGCTGTCATCCCCTATGTCTTTCTCCTGAGTCTTTGGGAAACCAATGGACAATACATTTTGTCTGGTGATATTTTTCTTCACATTCTTTGTGTCCCTTAAGACAGAAGTAAACTTGTTTATAAAGGAGAAATATATCTCAGGGCATATTTTAAAATATGGTTCTTGTTAAAATATAATTATGTTTTAAATCTGTTTTATAATTTTGTTGTCCTTTGCAAGTAGAAGGTCCTTTATGAAAAGGCCTTATATTCCTTTTCCATTTATATTTCCTCAGTACCAGCAAAGCTAGGCACATAGTATGTTCTTAGAAACTTCAATAAGTGAATGAAAGAAAATGAAAAAGAAATTATGCAGTAGTCCTGTGGCCTCTAAAATAGCTTCCGTGGATCCCAACTTTCCTTCTTTGTGAGCTGGGCCGACCTGCAGGAATCTAAAAAACAGTAACAGAATCTCACTTCCAAGATTAGATTGCAAAAAGACTGAGTTTCTCGCCTTCGCTCTGTTTCTCTGCCCATCTCTTTCTCTCTCTCAGCTCTCACTCTGCCGTGTCGTGAGTTATTCTTATTAAGAAGCCTACTGGCAAGGATCTGATGTCTCGGGCCAGTGAAGACCTGATGCCTGTCAACAGCCACATAAGTGAGATTGGAGGTATATCTCCTCTAGTCTAACCTTGAGATTTATGTCTTGGCTAGTACCTTGATTTCTGCCTGTGAGAGACTCATGCAGAGGACACAGCAAAGGTGTATTCTGATTCTGACCCACGGATTGTAAGATAATAAACATTTATTCTTTCTTATTCTTTCAAGCCACTAAGTTTTGGAGTAATTTGAATATAGCAACAGATAGCTAATACAAATCTGTAGAGCCTTAAGAGTGTACAGATCAAGAAAAAATTACCTTAGGAATTCTTACCTTCTATATAGACCCCATTGCTAATGTGTTATATAATTGTGAGATTATAAGGATTTACTGCAAAGAAAGTGTTTATTGGTAATGTGATACATTATCCAATCCTTCTATGCAAATAGTATGCTTGTCTAAATGCTTTGCTGGATACCCTTGACGAGCAGTTGCCTTGTGTGCATGACTGTGATTAAACGTATTTCAGACATCTTTAGAAAAATTATTAAAAACAGGGAGACTTCTTTGAAAAATATGAGGAACAAATAAAATTTCAAAGGTACATAGCAAAAAATATATCAATTGAGTGATTGAAGGCAAAAAGCCCATGCCACAAAAGGCAGGAAATAACTCTGTGGCATGTACCTTCAGGGTATCTCAAAGGACCAGCTGAGGCCTAACTCTGCTACTTGATTTGTCCTCTGAAAGGAGGCCAGGCAATGGCCATTTTAGTCTAAGAATAACTCATGCCACATCATCTCAGGAAGTTGTACTCAGAAACCCGTGTGGTTCTATTTTTAAGAAGAAGGTCTCCATCTCTGCGACTGGGGGTTGTGGGAAGGAAGCAGGGAGCCTGCATGTTTTCTGTATTGGCTGACACATGCCAAATAATGTACTCTGCTTTAAGAACTTCTGTAATTTATCCCTACTGTGGGGAGGAAAATATAAATGATGGTGAATACAGAGAAAAGTAACTTAATTGTTTGAGAGTTAGAATTAATCTGGAAAGCATTTATAGTTCAGCTTCCAATAACTGTAGTGTAGCAGTTAGGAATGTTGGCTCTTCATCAGTGGACCAGGAAGGAAACCAGATGAATGGTGCTGATTCTCATCTAATCAGACCTTCAAATAAAAATCTCCAAGCAAACATTGAGACATTATTAACTCACTTTTGAGCTGCAGAATTAAGATAGGGAAATGACTGATAATATCTACATGGTGCCTCTAGATCCAATCCAAGTAACTGGGATTCAGAATAGGGCTCAATATTTTCCCATTAGGAAGCTGGACTGCTGTCAGGAAACTAAGTCCACCTGTATTATCATAGGATGATCATAGAGTTAGGAAGAAAGAGTGGCTGAGAGTGAACAGGCTATTGGACATTGGCCTTATATTAATCAATTTCACTGTAGCACTCACTTAATAATTTATAACACATTCCTAGGTTTGGTCAAGACCAGCTCGGACTCTGTTGACAGAGGTTCTACAAATGTAAGGCCCGACAACTGTAAAAAAAACTAGAGGAGGGGGACTTAACACCTGACATTTTCTATTTTATATCTAAAAACTTTGAAAACTTTTAAATCCATTTATACTGTCTCCAAATGTACTTGAAAATGAGAAATAGTTTGATGTTCCCAGAACATCATAACAGCACAAATAAATATTTATTGACACCACCTTAAGCTTTTTTACTGCTCAAGGATAGTACCTAACCAAGCCCATAAACACCTGAAGCACTTTTGAGTTAGCTTAGTAAGAACTTAAAAAATTAGATACCTAAATCCAACTCAGGAGTCATTTGAAGACTCTTAATACCTGAGTTGAATTTAGACATTACCAAAAATTTGTTTCTTAATTTTTTTTCCTGCATCTTTTTCCCCTCTGTTGCTGCTCCTTGTGTTTGAAACTGTATTTGAACAAGTCTCTCATACGGAATGGTCTCTGCCCAAAGACTGAAAGTCACTGCCATCCTGTGCAGTGGTAAGCACTAATGGTTGATGTTATTTTTAAAAAAGTGTTTAATGATACTTGTTAAAGACAGAAAAGCAGATTTATTCTAGAGGGGATATGATGATAGGTATAGGGGCCACTATAATAGGGTCTTGTGGTAGGGGAAAGATTGGGCGTGACTCCAAATCCAATAAGGGCAAGTTTGGATTTATAACCGAGGAGCAGGGTGGGAACTAAGAGGAAATATCAGGAGTAAGGGAGATTCTTGCATAAAACTCTTCCTGGGCTTCCTTTACTATCACTGTAGGTTCTGTTTGTTAATTACCATGCTCCTTTTCCATTCTTTTCCTCTTGTGGTTTTAAAATCGTCTTGAACAAGTTTGAGGAGAAAATGGCAATAGACGCAGAAATCTCATAAAATTTGAGTGCTGGACTGAGAACCAAAATTCACCATTTACAGTGTTGTCTCTATAAGGGAGGAAATACATTCAAAATTCAAATAATAAACTTGCAAATGAATATTTGAAGACAACTAAATTATCTGAATTAATCTGTCCTTTATTAACTTTAATTATCGTCTTTCCAAACTGAAGAATCATGAATGTACTATTAAAACTATATATAAATTTTATTATGAGAAACTTAAAGTCATCACCAAAAATACTATAGCTGTATGAAAAATAAAAGGTTAATTTTGTTTCATTTGTTTATCAAAATCTTTCTTGCACCTATTTTCAATTTTATAAATATAAATCCCATTTATCACTCATTTAAAAATTAACATTTTCTTTTTTGTTGGCCTAAGACTGAATGTTTACATTCAAAGAGAGAACCCCTAGTTCTCTAAAGTAAATATCTGCATTTAACTTATTATCTTAAGTATTGATGTAAACATTTAAAAAACTTTTTTCTTTAGAATACAATTGAAGTGGGTATTTATAATACTGTGTTGAATCTGTGTTTATAAATCTCAAAAAATTCACAAGGCACACCATGATTCTTGAATAGCTAATGTTCAATAAAATTGAGGCACTTGCTATTTCTACAGGAACTAGAACTCCTTACAGTCAGCCTTACCAAATGGTACTCCTTGCTGTTTAAAATATTAGGGTAGCTGAGAGCTGAGGGAGGGTGACACTGTTGCCATTATGTAAACATAGTCCATACTACCAAACTTCTAAATTGTTCCTTCTATTACATGATTTTTAAATGTCTATTTAATCTATATATTTGAAAAGCAAATTACCTTCTTTTTTAACCGATTAGGGATCAACAGCATGTGAAAAGTTCAAGCGTTAATTTTGGATGAAGATGATGTCTATATAATTATATTCACTATATAAATAGTGATGGGTTAAATAAAGACTGTTTGGAAATATTTTCATTAACTAATCTATAAATAAATAAAAGTCACATTTCAAAAGATGGTCTCTAGAATCTGGGCAATGTCAGGAGGAATGTCAAATATTTAATTATAATGTTAGAATTATATTTTATTTTAGGTAAAGAATAAAAAATGATAGAAACTAAATGATAGTTTAATAGCTGTTATAGTGTAGTAAGTAGGTTATACAAAGGCACACTGATATTTTACTCAAGGACCAGATTAATAAGGATTTTTGGTTATCATCTTACTGGTGTGTGGACATTAACCAGTATTAAGCTGTGTATTCAATAATGGCTTGTAATAAAATCAGAGACACAGATTTTAATTAGTTATTAAATGTTCAATTCTTTAATCAACATTTTATGGTTAAACTGATATTTAAGGATAAAAGCCTCAGGTTTTTAAAATGAATATATTTTTTTTTAAATATGTATGCCTAAGATCTTTAAATTAGAGAACTCAAATTTTTTTAATAGTTAATCAAATTTGATTTTATAATATGAAATTTATAGAGTATCTAGTAGCCACTTCATAAATATTTGTTGAACTAATGGACAATTTTAATATTGATAGTCAATTGTAGTAGTTGCTTTGGAGTGGAATACAATTATTTTCAGAATTGAAGAATTTATAATATTTCTGACTTCTAGATCTCATCTCCCTATTCTCCCCGACCACCAACACAAACACTTTCAAATAAAAGCACATAAACCCTTGCACCTGAACAACATAAAGGATGCTTTAACGAAATATTCAACTTACTGAAAACTTGATAACTGTTGTTTGTCCAACTGATCCCTGAGGAGAGGACATGGGGGGGATATGTATTTGTCACTGAGTTTTACTTAAATTTGGAGGAGGTGGTAGACAGGTATGAAAACAATGAAGGACTTTCCAATGTATAGTAGGGCTCTTTCAGGAGAGCAACTAAGTTGTGTATAAGGGAGGCAAATCAAATTAAGCTGATTTGAATGGAAAGCCTGTTTTGTTGAGGAGTCAGAAAAACATTGGTGAGGTAAGTAACTGAGCATTTTTAAGGTTTATTTTACTATAAGGAAATTTTTTAAAAAGTTTTCAAAAGAAAATAAGCAACGTGTTTCAAGTTAGTTGAGGCACGAGTTGAATGCCCTGTTGAATCTCTAGTGCCTAACAGCATCTGACACAGAGAGAGTTCAATACTGGTGACCTGAGGTAAGGTGGTAACTCAGAGGAGTACTGACTGCATAGTGGGTAGGAGCACAGATTCAGGAGCCTCACTGCATTGGTTTAAATTCAGTTCAACCACTTAGTAGCTATGTGATCTTAGGCAATTTCTCTATTTATAGAAAGGATATAATAATATTGTCAAGATTAAATGAGTGAATATATGTAAGGTGCTTAAAGCTGTGCTGGCATACTAAGTGCTATATTAAGTTTTGTATGTCAATTTTTCTTTTCTGCAAATTAAGGACTATAAAACTGTACAGGAACTTGGCAAATAAATAGTAGGAGATCTTTTTTTCTTGGCGGATTTGTTTAAATGCTGATTGAAATTGGAGTTATCAAAAGAGCTCAGTGATAAAACATGGGACCTAATTCAGAGAAAAATATGGTATTCAGAAAACTCCTTGTGCAAGACGCCAAAAAGATCATGTGCCATTGACTTAAAGGTAACCTTATCAGATATTATAGTTTTATATCAAACTATGTATATATGTGTATATACACATGTATATGTTGTTATATGTTGTTCGAGTATGTCATTAATTCCAATTTTTAGTCACAAAATTTTATAAATGTGAAAACCAAGAGATTGCTTAGCCAGATTAGTTCATTTCCAATGTAAGAAAATGGTCTGTGGAGGTAGCCAATATTTCAAGAACACGCAGTCATGAATCTGAATAAGTCCTGGGTCTTAGGACAATGCACTTTTTATTACAACATGCTGCCACTCAATCACGGAACAGTTTAAGTAACATGTAGTGTTCTCAGAGGAAAATAGAACTTGTAAATATTATTTGTTTTAAGCCCTATAAATCTTCCTTTCTAATGTCTTAAAAATTATGTGTTATACAGTATTCAAGCAGTATAGCAAAGTACCAAAGAAGTTTATTCAATCAACTGAAACCCTATAATCCAAAATAGTAATCATTAATAGAAAATTAATATCCCATTTATCAATTCTGGCTTTGTTGCAATTGCTTTTGGCATTTTTGTCATGAAGTCTTTGCCCATGCCTATGTCCTGAATGGTATTGCCTAGGTTTTCCTCTAGGGTTTTTATGGTTTTGGGTTTTACATTTAAGTTTTTAATCCATCTTGAGTTAATTTTTGTATAAGGTGTAAGGAAGTGGTCCAGTTTCAGTTTTCTGCATATGGCTGTCCAGTTTTCCCAGCACCATTTACTGAATAGGAGATCCTTTCCCCATTGCTTGTTCTTTGTCAGGTCTGTGGAAGATCAGACAGTTGTAGACATGTGGTGCTATTTCTGAGGTCTCTGTTCTCCTCCATTGGTCTATACATCTGTTTCGGTATCAATACCACGCTGTTTTGGTTACTGTGGCCTTGTAGTAACCTTCCAGAAACCTTTCTGAAGATAAATACAGATAAAAACCAGATAACAAGATACATAGCCATTGTTTTATATAAATGTTATAGTATTTCTATATATTAGTATACAGTTAATATATATTTTAAAATTAAGTTATTAAATATGTTTAAACTTCATTTGCATTTAATTTGAAAAATCAACTAATTAAAATAAAGGAAATTGCTGAAATATATTCTATCTTCTCAAAACTTGATGTCTTAATTTTGATTCATGTCTCGCTTGACTGAAATTTGTTATACATTATTGGCGAGTCTTGGTTGCAAACACAGAAATTGAATTGACTGGGTAACATGAGAGAATGCATTTATTCTAAATGTATTGAGTAATTCAGAGAATTTACAGAATGATTGGAGAACTCAGCTCAGGCAGGAGTCAAGGGTGGCCAGGCATTCACAAGATGCTGCTGTGTCATCAGTCTCCTCTGTAGTTAGCTAGGTAGATACTTGCCATTGCTTGGATCATTGACATGACTGGATACACATTGAAATGATAATGTACTTTGACGCCCCTGCAAATTCATTTCCATGCTTCTGGAAAGTTGTTTCCATGTGACAATATACCTCTTCTTCTACTCCAAAGTCTGTGAAAATACCTAAATGTCCCTATTACATACATTGCATTCAGTAGTCTTAGTTGTGGATGGGAGAATTTGGCTATGCTTCTTGCACATATCCATGGACCAGTTGTCAGAGGATGGGTAAAGGAAACATTTAATACTGTCTATATTCTGCAGATAAGACAAATCCCACCTTTCTAGGATTTCTTTAAAATGGGAAGTCGGTTCAGGTACAAGACATAGAGATTGACAATTATCTACCAAAATAGTAAAGTTGCACTTTATCAGCATTCAAAATTTTAGTATTTTATTTTCTGAATGGTGATTACTCTTTGTTACATTAAACTCTTATTGTACTTTGACTTGGCTATTTGTTAACTTCTTGATTTATACATGCCCTTCAGATTTTGAAGATATCATACCATTATCATCTGTCATCAGCATGATACTAGTTCTTTTATTACAGCTACCCTATTCAAGGTGACTTGTTTTTATCACTAAGTATTCCTTATCCTTGAACATCATAACAGAATGAGAAAATATGTTTCCTAGGGCATGATTAACAACATTTTTTCTAGAACACAATATATCCTTTCAATCTGCAGATTTTATTTTTCCCCTTTCATTTGGGTAAATATTCTTTACTGGAGGTATGCACATTCTTTGTTGAAGGACCCTGTTTTTTGCTTTTTTGTTTTTGTTTTTGAGACGGAGTTTCCCTCTTGTTGCCCAGGCTGAAGTGCAATGGGGCGATCTCAGCCCACCACAACCTCCGCCTACCGGGTTCAAGCAATTCTTCTACCTCAGCCTCCTGAGTAGCTGGGAATACAGGCATCCACCACCATGCCTGGCTAATTTTGTATTTTTAGTAGAGACAGGGTTTCTCCATGTTGGTCAGGCTGGCCTTGAACTCCTGACCTCAGGTGATCTGCCCGCCTCAACCTCCCAAAGTGCTGGGATTACAGGTGTGAGTCACTGTGCCGGGCAGACCCTTTTCAAATGAAATTTAGTGAAATATCCTGTATCAGAGTCCAATACACCAAATTGGACATTTGCCTTAGACCCATACTTTCCAAATTAACTTATCCTCAAAGTTCATCATGAAAAATGACAAGTCATGATGATTTCTTCTTTTCTCTGTAGAATTCTACATATTTTGTCAAAGCTAGGTTAAGGTATATACCTTAGTGATTTTCCACTTGATTTTTTCCCACTCTAGCCTCACTTTCTTCTGTTTCTTTTCTCCCATTTTTGGATATATTATAGAACAGTGCCAGAATGTTGCCTTCCTATAGTTCAGTTCCTGGGAGGTATGAGTAAGTTAAAAAGCCTATACCTTCTGGGATTTTTATCTTCTATATTTTTAAAATTAGGGCGAGAAGTTTTTATCTCTTTTTATATCTGGTTTTTGAAGACAAAATTTGAACAGTTTTGCCTCTTACTTTTTCAGTTCCATGAAGTGATTGAGAAAGAACATCTGTAATTTCTCTTCACAGTGCTATTACTTACTAAGAAAGTAGATCTCAAGAATTTTGTATCTGCATTCACTTTATTACACTTGTAAGTTAATTTTGCTTTATATTCAAATGGTTTCAGTGTTCATAGTCAGATCTTGATGTAGTTAACAATCAAGCCTTGAGTTTTCCATTATTTGTTAAAATGATTATGAGTATGAAGTATGTGCTTAAGTATTGAAATTTTCTTTGGGGAGGGTATGCAATACATTTTTTTCTAAAAAAAAAACTGATGTCATTCTTTGCTTTCTATCATAAATAAGAATCCTTGTAGATTATGTATTGTACATTAGGCCTGCTCTGAACTGTCGGTAGGCAGGCATATCTTTAAGAATGCTTCTACAATTCGTAGAAGGTTTTTCATCTTTGTTGATGCATTTGTTCAAAGTTTCCTTTAAACACGGTCTATTTAAATGATTTTAAAAAGAGATTTGCTTTTCTTGCTATACTCTGAAAAGTCCTTGCTCTCTATTTGGTACTCCAAGAAATGATCTATTAGCTTGGAACTTCAGTTCTCTATAAAAACATTAACCTGCATTTCACTAACCTACAAGTGCTGTTTATACTTCCAATAAATAATTTTGTTAACAATATGTTATCCAAATTATTATAATGAAGGTTGTAATGATGTAGGACATTTTAAAGAAATTTTAGATATTCCTTTAGTATATAAATTAATTGTATTAGAAAGTTCAAATTCTTACTTATTTGAAAACAAAATTATAATTATTGTGATGGCTTTCTTGACACATCAGCTCAGCTAGTCTACAGCCCCCAGTAATTCGATCAAACACAAATCTAAAGGTGTCTCTAATGGGATTTTGTAGCTATACTTAACATTTCTGATCAGTTGACTTTAAGTAAGGGATATATAAGAGCAAATATCCTGGTTAGTCTTCTTGGGTCTAACTTAATCAGTTGGAGGCCATAAAAATAGAGAATTCAGAGAGAAAGAGACTGACTGACCAGCCAACCAACTTTCCTTGTCTGTGGGCAACAGGTTTGGTCTATTCCTGAGGGCTTGAGCTAGTGGGGTTCTGGGCCCCCTACCTGCTCTCTCCAAATAGTTCTTCATTTATTTAATTTACATATAAAGCTTCTATGTATGATTTAGTTTGAAAAAAAAAAACACTAATTTAACACTCATTCATTCTCTTTCTGTCTATATATGTATATAGATATGAAATACATATATTTTTCACATCTATATATGTAGAAATATGGCATAAAATACACATTGATGATGATTATAGAAAAGAAAAATCTCTGCTATAAGAGGCTTGCATTCTGAAGATGTAGTTGGCAAATACATTACTAAACTTGTTGGGTTAGAGAGATATAATTAAGGAGCAAAAGGAGTACAGATAGAAAAATACTACCTATTTTTCTTAGATTGTGAAGATTCTGGAGTTTCAGGTTGTAGCACCTGAAATACTACCCTAACAATGAGGTGAAGACATGGAGAACAATTGAAAGTAACTGCAGTCTTGTAAAGGGGAAATGATCAGTAAATAAAATGGGTCAAGTGGCATATTAGCTTTCTTCTGTAGCTGTAATGAATTTTCATAAACTCAATAGCCTAAAGCAAAACAAATCTATTGTCTTACAGCTCTGTAGGTCAGGAGTCTGACATGAGTCTCACTGGGCTAAAGTCAAAACAGAGCTGCCTGCCTCTCTGGGGGCTTTGGGGAAGAATGTTTCCTTGTCTTTTCTAGCTTCTAGAGACCCACTAGGAACAAAATTCCATCCCTCCACACAGGGCACTATCTGTTCCACATATTTGGGCTCTCTGTAATTTCCAAACAGGTTCCCATGGGTGCCCACACCTCAGCATCAAAGAAGACACCGGGCAAGAAATAAGAATCAAGAAGTGCACTTCTAACGCAAGGCACTGTCAACCTGTGCCTGTGTGAAACTAATAGACGCCTTAGTGAAATAGGTTGCTATGGTAGTGGCTAGATTAATAGGGCAAGGGGATTTAATTTTGAAGTAATTTATAAAAGCTGTGCAATACTCTCCATATATGGCACCTTTCATGTCTGTTTGTGCCCTGCGTTAAGTCCAGACTATCACATACAGTCTTATTCCAGGGGGGAGACAGCAATGATATTTACTAATACTGAATGAAAGAAGATTAATAAACCAAACTACAGTCCTCATTGCTGTAGCTGGTCCTCAGGCTGTTAAGTGTTTTTGATCACCTGCCTCTTCTGTCACTGGTTCTGGATATTCTTTGCCTTCCAACATAGCATTTGAGCAAATAAGTGTTGCTGTTCTGCTGTGGCACCTGGACCCTCATCCTTAAATGTCCTGAGCTCTTAGTTGAGTCACTCTTTTTTGTGTCATGATTTTTTTTTCTTTTGATTACGGAGTCTCACTCTGTCACCAGGCTGGAGTGCAGGGGCACAATCTCGGCTCACTGCAATCTCCGACTCCCTGGTTCAAGCAATTTTCCTGCCTCAGCCTCCTGAGTAGCTGGGATTACAGGCACGTGCCACCACACCCAGCTAATTTTTGTACTTTTAGTGGAGACAGGTTTTCACCATGTTGGCCAAGATGGTCTCGATCTCCTGACCTTGTGATCTGCCTGCCTCAGCCTCCCAAAGTGCTGGGATTACAAGCATGAGCCACTGTGCCCGGCCTGTGTCATGATTTTTAAAATAGCTCTTAACCATCATCTCTGGACATAGAAAGATCAAGCATTATTCTGATGAAGCTGCTGGCTGCAATATACACTCGTCTCATCTCTCATTTTTAGCAGCAACTGTGTGTCCTTGTGGTCATCAGTTAGATAGTTCCTTTCTTTGCCCATTAATCTAGGCAGGGATCCAGTTGATCTAAAGTCTGAGAACCAGTACAAAGTCAGGTAGAATACAAGGTTGCAAGAACAGAAAAATAAATTCAGCAAGTTGAGTCACAGGAAACAATGTTGAGAAGTCCCAATTCCACTTCTTCCCCTTGGTTCTGGAACCCATGAATTCTAGCTACTTGCAGCACAACACTATGTATCAGCAGTTGGTTGACAGTAATCACTCATCATGGAGGACAAGGTTCAACCTGCTAGAGGTTGTTCCTAAGCTGTTACCTTAGTTTAGTCTTTATAAGACATTCATTGTTTTGTCTCATAGGCTGCTTCTAGGTGAAGGTATATAGTGAGAGAAATATACCCCACAGGCACACACCAATTATTGCAACTCCTTTGTTGTAAAACAAATCCCTTACACTGAGCCGATATGGTATGGTATATCATGACAAAAAAATCCATCAGGCAGTATGTAAGCTCTTAGGTGAGGATACTGGTCGAGGCAGTAGGGGCAGGTAAAACAGATCCATAATGAGATGTTATCTCTACTCAGAACAAATAGCCATCCCATCCGGCATAGAAGGAGTTTGATATGATACTTATCCCTGCCAGAAAATGTCACTTGATTTCTCCAGGAATTTTACCATATTGACAGTTTACCATAAGTCTTTGCTAGTAACTGAGCTTTGTTAGTGGCAGTAGCTAGATTAGCCTTGGCAAGAAGGTGCATAGTTGGGTCCAGGACTTGATTCCTATAGCTATGCCTTTTCTGTACTTTGGACTACTGTATCAGCACAGGAGAGACTGGCTCTCACCCAAAGGATGAGCCTTTCTGTGCATATAGTTATTCAGGACTTATTTTGTGGTGGGTGCTCTGTAATGAGCATTAATATGAGACACAAAAATCTGCCTATTCTGTGTCCACTCCCATAAGTCCCTCCCCATGCCTTTTCTAGAAATTCCTTGTGAACTGTCTTCCCAAACCTATTTGTTTCAGTATCTCAGTCAACAAACCAAGGCATTTTATCCCATCCAGGATGCTATGTATATATGTGCCTCTGTTAATTTCTTCCTTCATATATAATAAACTGGTAATAGTAAATAAAGTGCTTTCCTTGGCTCTATGAGCTGTTCTAGCAAATGATTGAACCTGAAGTAGGGGTTGTGGGAACCCCCACATTGTATACAAGTCACACAGAAGTGCAAGTACCTTGGGTACTTGGCACTTGAAACTGGTATCTGACATGAGGGCAGTCTTTTGTTACTGAGCCCTTAAACCTCTGGAGTCTGATGCTAACTCTAAGCAGTTAGGGTCGTATTTGAATTAGGTTGTGGGGCACCCATTTGGTGTCCAGAGAGTTGGAGAACTGGTTGTTAGTGTGGGAAAACCCTAAACATTTTGTATCAGAAGAGTTATGAGTAAAAACGGCTCATATTCACATTGCTTTTGAAAATAAATTGCTGCCTCCTGGCTTCTGCCTTTCTAAAACTCCATAATTCTCCTTCCTTTCTCTTTCAGTTAACCACATTTACTACAGATATTAGGGCTCCTCTTGTTAGTGTATTCTACATTGCATTAGTTAAGAAGTTGTCCTATAGGCCCATCTAGAAAACATAGATGATGAATGCTTCTGATCTCACATAATAATGAGCCTAAATTTTTAGAATCTATTTGAGCCTTCTGTTTTCTTCAATATTAGGCAAATCAATTTTAGTATTACCACATTACTTGTTGTAGGTTATATCTCAAGAACCCATTGAATCCTTGTATTAATCTGAGCTGCTGTAACAAATACCACAGACTGGGTGGCTTAAACAATACAAATTCTCACTGGGTCATCTCACGACCTTCTTCAGTGCACATGTGAGGAGATATGGTGTCTCTCCCTCTTATAAGGATAGGAGTTCTATTAAATTAGGGCCCCATCATTATGATCCAATTAACCTTAATTACTTAAGACTCCATTTCCAAATAAAATCACATTTAGGGTTAAGATATGAATTTGTGGAGAACACAATTCAATCAATTACAAGTCTATTAGGACTAGATCTAGTTGTCTTTCCCAGAACATTGAGTTTCAAGTCAAGGATGAGTGCCTAAATGTCAATAAATTCTCTTCCATCTTGCCCTTAATACATTACTCATACCTCCTCCCAAATCAATGCCTAAAATATTCACTCTGGCTTGCTCTCCCAGTAAGTATATCTTGATAAGTGAAGACAGAATATGAATAAAATAGTGTCAAAGAATTGAAACAATTTCCACCTTGAAAGCAAAAAAGCAACAAAAATTTACAGGACTATATATATTTGGAGTGGCTTCAGGATGATCAACAAAGTCTACCAATGATTTTAAGTGGTCATAAAAAGTGATATTAAACACAATTAAGTCCAAGAATATTTAAGTGAAAAATGAAAACAAAACTGAAAAATACAACAATTGAATGTATTAGCAAGTTACTCTTTTAACTTAAAAAAGTAAAATACTTGCTTATTGAAACAAATTGACCAAATATAGTGCTATATGATGACAACTAATAGTTTCTCCTCACATACCCCTTCCGATCTACATTTATAAATAAATATATTAATGATTTTATGTATATCATATTTTGTCTTTCACTTAACCCATGAAACACGTGTATGTATACACATATATTTACATATATTTGTATGTAATTATGGGATATTTATTGAATTGAGGGATATTTATTCATATCCCTCTTTACTTTTTAACAAAATGAAATAAATACACAGTGATTGGTATTTTACATATTTTGCTAAGTTACTACTTATGGATATAGTTTATGATTTAAAAATAGGTCCAT
Source organism: Macaca mulatta (assembly GCF_049350105.2). Taxonomy (NCBI): domain Eukaryota; kingdom Metazoa; phylum Chordata; class Mammalia; order Primates; family Cercopithecidae; genus Macaca; species Macaca mulatta. The sequence continues at coordinate 122,509,380 of NC_133409.1, read as the reverse complement.
GAAAATCAGTATATTGAGAGATGTCTGAACTCCCATGTTTGTTGCAGCACTGTTTGCAATAGCCACAATTTGGAAGCAACCTAAGTATCCATCAATAGATGAATGAATAATGAAAATGTGGTACTTATACACAGTGGGGTACTATTCAGACATACGAAAAAATTAGATCCTGTCATGTGCAACAACACGAATGGAACTGGAGGTCATTATGCTAAGTGAAATGAGGCAGGCACAGAAAGACAAATATTACATGTTCTCACTTACTTGTGGGATCTAAAAATCAAAACAAATAAACTAATAGAGATAAAGAGTAGAATGATGATTACCAGAGACTGGGAAAAGTAGTGGGAGGGTAGAGGAGGGGAAGTGAGGTTGGATAACGGGTACAAAAAAAAGAAAGAATGGATAAGAACTAGTATTTGAGAACACAGTGGGGTGACAATAGTCAATAATAATTTAATTGTACATTTTAAAATATTCAAAACAGTATAACTGGATTGTTTGTAACACAAAGGATAAATGCTTGAGTGGATGAGTACCACATTTTACATGATGTGATTATTAAGCATTGTGTGCCTATATCAAAATATCTCATGTACCACATAAATATACACAACTACTATGTACCATCACAAATTAAAATTAAAAATTAAAAAGAAATGATCCCATGATATCCCATCCTTTGATGTATCAGATAACTTTCAGATTGTTATATTTAAAATAATAAATCATATCTTCATTGAAAATCTTTGTACCTGTATGCCAATATACTGATTATTTTATTTCCGAAAAACATATTTCTAAAAGTGGGATTGCTAGGTCAAAAGAAATGCACATTTTAAATTTTAATAAGTATGTCAAATCATTTTTTAAAAAGGTTATTGTAATTCATACTTCTACCTTGGTAATGATAAATAATAATTATAATAGCAATAATAAATAAAATTAATAACTAAAGTAATAAATCAAGATAAAATTATATATTTCTACACATTTCTAACAGATAATGTGCAATCCATCAGTATTAGTTGACAGAAAAATAATTATTGCTAACTAAAAGTTGCTATTTAAAAAGTAATTAATGATAAAAATATTTTTTGTCCAACCTTGAAATTTGTTAATGCTTTGGTTTCAGAGCCAAAAAAAGAAGAGCATATCTTGTTAAAAGACCTAATATTTATATGTAAAGATAATCTTAAAAGGCAGCAAAACTAGCACATTACTCATCAGAGGCCGCCGTTTTTATGAGTTAATGTTAGTAAGTAAAATTTTTAAACATCATAATAAATAGCTATGGTAATTTTTGGTAAGTATTTGCATAAAAATTGTTGGGTCTGTATAATATCAAAGTGTTTAGTACAAGTATTTAAAATTGTAATATATATCTCATTTTTTAACTATTTGTACCAGATAGTTGTTTGTACCAAGTACAGATATGTAGACCATGCTTATTCAAAATTATGGCCCAAAACATGAAGTATTCTATTCATTTTTTTCTGTATATATTTTTGTACATTTTAAACCATTTTGCTTTATTAAAAAATCATATACTACACACACAGGTTCATGGTAAATTATATTTAACAGTTTCATAATAATTTAAGATAACTGGAGTTAAAAACTGTAACATATGAAATCAGCTATTTGCAAAAACGGCAACCAACATCCTCATGCTAATTCACAGCTCATTGCCATGAGAAAACCCCTTCCTAAATGAAATCAGGAAAAAAAAACGCATTGCTGAAATGTAGTCAAGGAACTTAATGAATAAACTTTAGAAGGCATTAATACAATACTATTGATGTACAAGGAAGACCTAATCTACCTTGCTCGTGCTTACCAAGCAATATTCTGATGACACCTGCTCCACATAAAGCTTTATTGCTGAAGTGAAGATATACTGACCAGCTGATAAAAATATTCTTGAGCATTAGAAGTTCTATTTCATTTGAATTAATGAATTAGCAATCTGTTTTATAGATGAGTCTTCTGTGAGCTTGATTAATGTGAGCTCATTATTGAGCCTGATACATTCTGAGTGTCTTGGCAAAATCAAATTTCTTTTTTTTTCTTATTCTTTCTTTTTCATTTTTATACTTTAAGTTCTGTGATACATGTGCAGAATGTGCAAGTTTGTTACATAGGTATACACGTGTCATGGTGGTTTGCAGCACCCATCAACCCATCATCTCCATTAGGTATTTCTCCTAATGCTATCCCTCCCATAACCCCTCACCCCCCGACAGACTTCAGTGTGTGTTGCTCTCCTTTCAGTGTCCATGTATTCTCATTGTTCAACTCCCACTTATGAGCAAGAACATGTGGTGTTTCGTTTCCTGTTCTTGTGTTAGTTTGCTGAGAATGATGGTTTCCAGCTTCATCCATGTCCCCGCAAAGGACATGAACTCATCCTTTTTTATAGCTGCATGGTATTCCATGGTGCATATGTGCCACATTTTCTTTATCCAGTCTATCATTGATAGGCATTTGGGTCGGTTCCAAGTCTTTGCCATCATGAACAGTGCTGCCATAAACATACATGTGCATGTGTCTTTATAGTACAATGATTTATAATCCTTTGGGTGTATACCCAGTAACGGGATCACTGCATCAAATGGTGGTTCTGGTTCTAGATCCTTGAGGATCACCACACTGTCTTCCACAATGGTTGAACTAATTTACATTCCCACCAACACTGTAAAAGCGTTCCTATTTCTTCACATCTTCTCCAGTATCTGTTGTTTCCTGACTTTTTAATGATCTCCATTCTATTCGTGTGAGATGGTATCTCATTGTGGTTTTGATTTGCATTTTTCTAATGACCAGTAATGATGACCTTTTTTTCATGTTTTTGGCTGCATAAATGTCTTCTTTTAAGAAGTGTCTGTTATATCCTTTGCCCACTTTTTGATGGGGTTGTTTGTTTTCTTGTACACTTGTTTAAGTTATTTGTAGATTCTGAATATTAGTCCTTTGTCAGATGGATAGATTGCAAAGAATTTTTCCCATTCTGTAGGATACCTGTTCACTCTGATGCTAGTTTCTTTTGCTATACAGGAGCTCTTTAGTTTAATTAGATGCCATTTGTCAATTTTGGCTTTTGTTGCCATTGTTTTTGGTGTTTTAGTCATGAACTATTTGCCCATGTCTATGTCCTGAATGGTATTGCCTAGGTTTTCTTCTAGGGTTTTTATGGTTTTAGGTCTTACGTTTATGTCTTTAATCCATCTTAAGTTAATTTTTGTATAAGGTGTAAGGAAGGGGTCCAGTTTCAGTATTCTGAATATGGCTAGTCAGTTTTCCCAACACCATTTATTAAATAGGGAATTCTTTCACCATTTCTTGTTTTTGTCAGATGTTTGTAGAAGTGTGGTGTTATTTCTGAGGCCTCTGTTCTATTCCATTGATCTATATATCTGTTTTAGAACCAGCACCATGCTGTTTTGGTTACTGTAGCCTTGCAGTATAGTTTGAAGTCAGGTAGCATGATGCCTCCAGCTTTGTTCTTTTTGCTTAGGATTGTCTTGGCTATACAGGCTGTCTTTCAGTTAAATATGAAATTTAAAGTAGAGTTTTCTAATTCTGTGAAGAAAGTCAGTGGTAGCTTGATGGGGATAGCATTGAATCTATAAATTACTTTGGGCAAGGTGGCCATTTTCACAATATTGATTCTTTCTATCCATGAGCATGGAATGTTTTTCATTTGTTTGTGTCCTCTCTTATTTCCTTGAGCAGTGGTTTGTAGTTCTCCTTGAAGAGGTCCTTCGCATCTCTTGTAAGTTGGATTCCTAGGCATTTTATTCACTTTGTAATAATGTGAATGGGAGTTCAGTCATGATTTGGCTCTCCGTTTGTCAGTTACTGGTGTATAGGAATGCTTGTGATTTTTGCACGTTTATTTTATATCCTGAGATTTGCTGAAGTTTCTTATAAGCTTAAGGAGATTTGGGGCTGAGAGGATGGGGTTTTCTAAATATACAATCATGTCATCTGCAAATAAAGACAATTTGACTTCCTCTATTCCTATTTGAAAACCCTTTCTTTCTTTCTCTTGCCTGGTTGCCCTGGTCAAAATTCCAATACTATGTTGAATAGGAGTCGTGAGAGAGGGCATTCTTGTCTTGTGCCAGTTCTCAAAGGGAATGTTTCCAGTTTGTGCCTATTCAGTATGATACTGGCTGTGGGTTTGTCATAAGTAGCTCTAATTATTTTGAGATACGTTCCATGAATACCTAGTTTCTTGAGAGGTTTTACTGTGAAGGGATGTTGAATTTTATTGAAGGCCTTTTCTGCATCTACTGAGATAATCAATGTGATTTTTGTCATTGTTTTTGTTTATGTTATCAATTGTGTTTATCGATTTGCATATGTTGAACTATACTTGCATCTCAGGGATGAAACCAACATGATCATGGTGGATAAGCTTTTTGATATTCTGCTGGATTCGGTTTGCCAGTATGTTATTAAGGATTTTTGCATCAATGTTCACCAGGTATATTGGCCTGAAATTTTCTTTTTTTGTTGAGTCTCTGCCAGGTTTTGGCATCAAGATGATGCTGGCTTCATAATATGAGTTAGGGAGGAGTCCCTCATTTTACACTGTTTGGAATAGTTTCAGAAGGAATGGTACCAGCTTCTCTTTGTACCTCTGGTAGAATTTGGCTGTGAATCCGTCGGGTCCTGGGCTTTTCTTGATTGGTAGGCTATTAATTACTGCCTCAATTTCAGAACTTGTTATTGGTCTATTCAGGGATTCAACAGCTTCCTGGTTTAGTCTTGGTAGGGTGTATGTGTCCAGGAATTTATAAATTTCTTCCTGATTTTCTAGTTTATTTGTGTAGAGGTGTTTTTAGTATTCTCTGATAGTAGTTTGCATTTCTGTGGGATCCATGGTGATATCCCTTTTATCATTTTTCATTGTGTCTATTTGATTCTTCTCTTTTCTTAGTTATTAGTCTGACTAGTGGTTATCTATTTTGTTAACCTTTTCAATAAACCAGCTTCTGGGCTCATTGATGTTTTGAAGGGTTTTCAGTGTCTCTATTTCCTTCAGTTCTGCTCTGATCTTAGTTATTTCTTGTCTTCTGCTAGCTTTTGAATTTGTTTGCTCTTGCTTCTCTAGTTCTTTTAATTGTGATGTTAGGGTGTCAATTTTGGATCTTTCCTTCTTTCTCCTGTGGACATTTAGTGCTATAAATTTCCCTATAAACACTGTTTTAAATGTGTTCCAGAGATTCTGGTATGTTGTCTCTTTGTTCTCATTGGTTTCAAGGAACTTACCCATTTCTGCCTTAATTTTGTTATTCACCATTGTCATTCAGGAGCATGTTGTTCAGTTTCCATGTAGTTGTGCAGTTTTGAGTGAATTTATTAATCCTGACTTCTAATTTGATTTCATTGTGTTCTGAGACACTGTTTGTTATGATTTCTATTATTTTGCATTTTCTGAGGAGTGTTTTACTTCCAATTATGCAGTCAATTTTAGAATAAGTGCGATGTGGTGTTGAGAAGAATGTATAATCTGTTGATTTGGGGTGGAGAGTTCTGTAGATGTCTATTAGGTCTGATGGGTCCACATCTGAGTTCAATTCCTGAATATCCTTGTTAATTTTCTGTCTCATTGATCTGCCTAATATTGACAGTGGGGTATTAAAGTCTCCCACTATTATTGTGTGGGAGTCTAAGTCTCCTTGTAAGTCTCTAAGGACTTGCTTTATGAATCTGGTGCTCCTGTATTGGGTGCATATATATTTAGGATAGTTAGCTCTTCTTGTTGCATTGATCCCTTGACCATTATGTAATGTCTTTCTTCGTCATTTTTTATCTTTGCTGGTTTAAAGTCTGTTTTATTAGAGACTAGGATTGCAATCCCTGCTTTTATTTATTTGTGTATTTATTTATTTATTTACTTACTTATTTATTTTTTGCTTTCCTTTTGCTTGGTAAATATTCCTCCATCCCTTTATTTTGAGATGGGCCTCCTGAATACAGCACACCGATGGGTCTTGACTCTTTATCCAATATGCCAGTCTGTGTCTTTTAATTGGGGCATTTAGCCCATTCACATTTGAGGTTAATATCGTTATGTGTGAAATTGATCCTGTCATTATGACGCTAGCTGGTTATTTTGCCTACTAGTTGATGCAGTTTCCTCACAGTGTGGATGATCTTTACAATTTGGTATGTTTTGCAGTGTCCAGTACCAGTTTGCCTGATTTTAAAGAATTTATGTTTGAGATGTGATTGAAGAACAACAGTAAAAATGCTATTAAACAAAATAGTACACTTAATTCATTTATGTAGCAGAGTATTCTGTAAAAAGTTGCAATACTAAAAGTTAAAGTTATGCATGCTTATTTTTTGTATCTTTTTTAACGTTTATTTTAATTTATTTTAATATTTATTTTTAATGTTTATTTAATTTCAGAATACATGTGCAGGATATGCAAGTTTGCTACACAGGCAAATGGTGTCATAGGCTTTTTTTTTGTACAGATTATTTCATCACCCAGACATTAAGCTTAGTACACATTAGTTATTTTTCCTAATTCTCTCCCTCCTCTCATCTTCCATCCTCCCATAGGCCCCAGTGTGTGTTGTTTTCCTCCATTTGTTCATGTGTTCTCATTGTTTAGCTCCCATTTATAAGTGAGAACATGTGGTATTTGGTTTTCTCTTCCTGTATTAGTTTGCTAAGGATAATGGCCTCCAGCTCCATCCATGTCCCTGTAAAAGACACGATATCATTCTTTTTTATGGCTGCATAGTATTCCATGATGTACATGTAACATATTTTCTTTATTCTTTCTTTTATTGATGGGCATGAAAATTGATTCCATATCTTTGCTATTGTGAATGGTGCTGCAGTGAACATATGCGTGCATGTGTCTTTATGATAGAATGATTTATATTTCTTTGGATATATACCCAGTAATGGGATTGCTGGATTGAATGGTATTTCTGTCTAGATCTTTGAGGAATCGCTACACTGTATTCTACAATGGTTGAATTTACACTCTCATCAACAGTGTATAAGTGTTCCTTTTTTCTCTACAGCCTCACCAGCGTCTATTGTTTTTTTATTTTAATAGTAGCCATTCTGACTGGTGTGAGATGATATCTTGTTGTACCTTTGATTTACATTTCTCTAACAATAAGTGATGTTAATCTTTTCTTTATATGGTTGTTGGTCTTCATATGAATGTTGCTCCCTTCTGGAAGGAAAAACATTTTCTTTGTTCTTATTTTAAAAATCATTTATTTCAATGTTACTATATCCTGAACAAAGTGGATGGACATGCTGGGTTCAGTGGCTCACACCTGTAAATCCAGCATTTTGATAGGCCGAGCCAGGCGGATCACCTTAGGTCAGGAGTTTGAGACCAGACTGGGTAACACGGTGAAAACCCATATCTACGGAAAATACAAAAATTAGCCTGGCATGGTGACTTGCACCTGTGGGCCCAGCTACTCGAGAGGCTGAGGCACGAGAATTGCTTGGACCTGGAGGTGGAGGTTGCACTGAGCTGAGATGTGCCACTGCATTCCAGCCTGGGTGACAGAGTGAGACTCTGTCTCAAAAAGATAAAGGTAAAAATAAAATAAACTGGATGTACAACAAATTAGATTTGAAGCCACAGTGGGAGTACAGTTGGCCTCTTGTATTCATGGATTCCACATCCGTGAATTCAACCAACCACAGTCCAAATATTACTATATTCAAATATTTGAGAAAAAAATGCATCTGTACTGAACATGTACAGACTTTTCTTTCTTGTCATATTCCCTAACTAATACAGTATAAAAATATTTACATAGCACTGACATCATATTAGATGTTATAAGTAATCTAGAGATGATTTAAAGTATATAGGAGGATATGCTTAGGTTATAAGAAAATATTATGCTATTTTCTATCTGAGACTTGAGCATTCATGGATTTGGGCATCCAAGGGAGGTCTTGGAATCAATTCCTCTCTTGGATACTGAGGGACAACTATATTTACTTATATTAACATTTATACCTACATCAAAGAGCAACACAAAGCATTTATATGTGGAATATTTGAAAGAGAGTGCTGTAAAACACAAAATCGATTAAACTTAATTGGGAATTTACTTCTCATTTCCACTTACCTCTTGAGATCCCTGATACTGAAATAAGCTACTGAAATTGTTTTACAAAGATAGCAAGTGTCAAAGTTACAAGAATCTGGGACTATCTGGCTTAAATATAAAAAGATTATTTTGTTCAACATGACATATATCTATAAGATAGACTGCATAAAAATTAAATTCATCAGAAGGATAATTAATAAGTGATTTGAGAACATTCAAATGGCAATGGATACATTATATTAATATTTATTTCCTTTAAAAGTTTAATCGACACATTTATTAAAAATTTACTGAATATTATTACATGCAGCATTTGACTTTAGATTCAAAATTTAATATTTATAAAATATGGAACATATACCAACTTTATGTTCATGTAGATTTGGGCTTCTTTAAAATTTATACAGTTTAATAAAGAATAGGAAGGATATTTTACTTCATAATAGGAATTCATTCATTTCTTTTAATGAATTAAATGACATTTTCCAATTTTGATGGTAGTAATTCCTATTTTGTCCCATGATATGTTAACTTGACTTTATATTATTTTCATATGGAACCTCATCTAAATAATAATCATAATGTTAACAATGATTTGAAAGATCCTCCATTAAGTATCTTGGATTTTACGTAAGTATCATTTTGTAGTAATTTTTTTATTCTCTGATTACTTTGACCAGATTTTATATCTGATTTATCTTGCTAGATCTATCAATACTGTTTAAAACAAGTTGGATGAATTTAATCTCTATTGTAGTATTAAAGGGACATTCTCCCAAGAACTTATAAATAAAGAAAGTAAGATTGCCCTCTGAGATTTAAATTTTAAAATCAATACATAATTGTCAGAGGAAAGAGTTACAGAGCACCTCAGAAAGATATACTCGCTCATAGGCCTTCAGTACTTGGTGTGAGCTATAAAGGCTGTGAAGACATCAGTGTCTGACAGGTCCACAGCCCTCTTGTGAGGGAAGCTGTCTAAACCAGGAATTTGTTCATGAGTATCCATTCCTTTTGTATTGAGACTCATAGATAAGCATTGTAACAAAGGCAGCCATCAATACACTGAACACATAGGAGAGAAATAGCTTATGAAGAGAGATGGCCTGGGAATCCTATACAATATGGGTGTTTGATGTTAGTAAGGAATCCAGCAAATCATATTTTCTCCAAGACACATTGATTGTGAGACACTCAGAGAGAACCAAAGCCAATAAAAGAGAAATATAAAGAAAAGATGGGTTATAGCTATATTTAGAAATGCTGGCCGGGCATGGTGGCTCATGCCTGCAATCTCAGCACTTTGAGAGGCAAAGGCAAGAGGATCACTTGAGGCCAGGAGTTAGAGACCAGTCTTGGCAACACAGTGAGACCCTGTCTTTACCAAAAATTTAAAAATTAACTAGGCATGGTAGCATGCACCTGTACCAGTTATGTGGGAGGCTGAGGTGGGAGGATCAGTTGAGCCCAGGAGTTTGAGGTAATGGTGAGCTAAGATGTGCCACTGTACTTTAGCCTGGGTGATAGGGAGACACCCTGTCTCTAAAAAAATAAAAATTAAAAAAAAAGAAATGCTTAAGTTTATATTGTAAAAGACAACTCCTGGGAGCATATTCACATAATTAGTGAATAGAGATGCTGCTATTAATAGATTACTAGAGTTGCTATAAGGCCACTAGTGTAGTTGTTGTATCCTGAAATATATTCAAGCTCTCCACCGCTGATTGATATCAGTTACAAAATTATTATTTCCTTGAACTCTTATAATAAACCTGCATTGAATATCACCTGTGGAAATCTGAGAATGACTATTCTTTGCAACCTCAACGAGACTGCGCTAAAAGAAGACTAAAACCCAGCCAAATGCATTACCGTGTCTAGAGTAATCATATATCTATTTTCAAAAAGGATTAACTAGCCATGAAAGCATGATGGAAGGAAAGCCACAGAAGAAAATATTGAGTTTTCATCTTAGCACTGCCAAAAGGAAAGCAAAACTTGTTTTTGGACTGCAAGTAATCAGATTCACTATAAGAACATCTAAGTGTGATATGGAACTTTCTATCTCTTTTTAGTCTGATTGAATAGCAGTTTAATTAATCCAAATATCCTCTTTAATCGCATTTCATGTCCAGTAAGCAACCTTAGATTATGGTTTTGTTTCTCATGTTCATGAGTCAATAGAAATAAAATGCATTAATCAGTGGGACATGAGTGTTATGCTCAATGTAGTAATAATTTATCATTTTGAATGGATAAATTGGAATTCTTTGTTTATATCACTTGAGTTAATTTAGTTAACAAAAATACAATACCCAGTGATTGCATAGGCTTTCAGAGAAAATAAGATTTCTTACTCTGAAAAGGCTTGGAATCAGATCTGGGCCACTTTAAATTTACCATAGTAACAAAGGGCACCTAAGAATACCTCTTAGAAGACAATCAGTGACCAAAAATGTCATTGCCATGGGCTATAAACCAGAGCCTTCCTTTCCTATTTAAATTTCCACAGTGACAACTAGAAAGGGATGATGTCACCATCCATCATTACTAAAGAAGCAAATAGAGGAGGCTCATTTTTTCCTTCCAGACCACATTCATTTACATGTGCTATCTCTGCTAATACCATCCGCATTGTCAACATCTCATCTGACACTGCACTCAATTCAAAGACACTTATCCAAGAATTCCAGATCTAAAAAATATTAAAAACTTCACATTTACATAGTATTTTAACGTAGTCAAAATTCTTTCACTTATTTATTTCATATCTTATCTCAAGCTTAACAAGTTGGCAGAAAATATGATTGTTCTGTAAAACAAAGGTTCTCAACATGTAATCCAAACTCCTTCTTTTAAAAAATTTATTTTTTTTAATAATTTCAACTTTTATTTTAGATTCAGGGAGTACATGCACAGGTTTGTTACATGGGTATATTTGGTGATGCTTTCGTGATGCAGATGTTTATGATATGACTGATCTCATCATGTAGGTACTGAGCATAGTACTGGATAATTTTCCAACCCTTGTTGCCTCTTCATCCCCCCTTTAGCAGTCCTAGTGTCTATTGTTCTCATCTTTATGTCCATGTGTACCCCACATTTAGCAACCACTTAGAAGTTACAACATGTGGTATTTGGTTTCCTATTTCTGCATTAATTTTCTTGGAACAATGACCTCTAACTGCATCCATGTTGCTGCAAAGGACATGGTTTCTTTCTTTTTATGGCTGAGTAGTATTCCATTGGTATATACATACCATATTTTCTTTATCCAATTCATTATTGACGGGCATTTAGGTTGATTCCACATCTTTGCTATTGTGAATAGCCTGATAGCATAGTTTGAAGTCAGGTAATGCGCTGCCTCCACCTTTGTTATTTTTGTGTAGCATTGCTTTATCTATTCGGGCTCTTTTTGGTTCCATGTGAATTTTAGAAAGCTTTTTTCTATGTCTGTGAAAAATGATGTTGGTAGTATGATAGGAATAGTGCTGAATTGCTCTGGGCAGTATGGCCACTTTAATGATATTGATTCTTCCAATCTGTGAGCATGGAAGGGTTTTCCATTTGTTAGTGTCATCTATGATTTTTTTCAGCAGTGTTTTGTGTTCTCATTGGAGATCTTTTACCTCCCAAGCTACTTCTGCATCAGCATCACTGGTGCGCCTACCAAAATGAAGATTCCTGTAAGCCCCTAACGCAATTCTACACATACCGAGATTTGACAAATGTGACTCTGAAATGTACATAATAGCTCATGGCCCCAGTTCCTGGAATGCTGTGAGAATTGATGTTATGTTACTCTCCCCAAGGGTTTTAGCCAATGGTTCTCACCCTAATTGCCTATTTGAATCACCTGAAAACATTCCAAAGCATGGCCCCATCTTATACCAAGTAAATAAGAATCTGAGAATGGGATTCAAAAATCAGGATTTCTAAAACCCCCATCCCCCAAGTAATTCTAATGTGTATCCAGGGTAGAAATGCCACTACTGTATAAGCCTATACATTTCACTATTGACATAGATTTATTTTTCTGGGCTTTTGTGAGCCAATTTCAGTATAATCACCAGATTTTAAAATATATCAATTAAAACCACAAGCATAGGCCAGGCATGGTGGCTCACACCTGTAATGCCAGCACTTTGAGCAACCGAGGTGGGTAGATCACTTGAGGCCGAAATTTCAAGACCGGGCTGGCCAAAATGGCAAAAAGCCATCTCTACTAAATATTCAAAAAATTAGCTGGGTGTGGTAGTGCACACCTGTAGTCCCAGACACTTGGGAGGCTGAGATATAAGAATTGCTTCAACTCAAGAGGCCAAGATCACGACACTGCACTCCAGCCTGCTGACAGAGCAAGACTCTGTCTCAAAAAACAGAAAACAAACAAACAAACAAAACAAGCATAGACTTCATTAAGAAAGTGGTCACTCATGATTAAAATATGCAAATATAATGGAAAAATAAATTGACTTGTGTATAAGTGAAAACAAATAAGGCCATCTCAGCCCAGTAATACCCAGCACCTCAGATATTCCCTGAAAGCTGACCACTTCTGGGAGTAAATGAATATCATGGGTCTCAAAACTACTTTTTCCAGTTATAGCCTTGTTTTGTTGATGAATGTATTTAAATTTAGAATCCCAGAATATTATAGACTAGCATTTCCTGATATGATAACTATCAGCCACATGGTCCTATTTAGAAGTAATATTCAGTTCCTTGCGTGGCTAGTACATGTATACAGGAAAAAAGCTATGTTGTACAGCATTATAGTTCCTTATAGTTAGTTTGACTTTACAGATGAAGAAATAAGACCCAGAAGATTTAAGTGCCTTGCCCCATGTGAGTTATCTAGTTAGTGGAGGACCAAGATAATTAAATCCAAGTTTAATGTCCTATACCCTGTCACAAATTAATAAGTGAATCAATACTTGTGATGATGATGATCATGATATTAATATTTGGCCTAATTGCAAAAAAAATTATTACTATAAGCCAGACACTTCTTTGAAAGTGTTGACTTATTATCTCTTTCTCACAAGTAACTAAAACGTTAGGTACCATAATATACTTACTTTAGAAATGTGGTAGCAGAACCACAGAGGTCACTTAGGGATTAATAATTATTAGGTGACAGAAATGGAATCATCAAATACATAAAAAAGCTAATATAAGAAATTAATTCTATCAACAAACTTTAGTCACGAGTTAAAAATAAATCATAATTTATAATACATTTGAAATGCCACCAAACATAAAGAATTTTCTTTTGAAAAGTTTCTGTTCATATCCTTTGCCCACTTTTTAATGGTGTTTTATGTTTTTTTCTTGTAAATTTGCTTAAGTTCTTTATAGATGCTGGATATTAGACCTTTGTCATATGCATAGTTTGCAGAAACTTTCTCTCATGTGTAGGCTGTCTGCTCTGTTGATAGTTTCTTTTGCTGTGCCAAAACTATTAAGTAACCTATGCTAATTAAAACAAAATATCATAAAATAGAAACTAAATAATTTAAAACATTTGTCAATATATAGTTGATATATTTTCAATCAACTTGCAGGCTGATGCTACTGCCAATGTATATACACATATACACAGGGACTAAATATATAATTTATTTTCACAAAACAATTAACCTAGATTAGACAAATTCTTGTTGGAATTGAGCCCAATTCTACATGTGTTTTCCTTAAATATAATTTATTTATAATTATTGAACTAAAATTTTTCATTTCTAAAGAGAAAGGGGAAAGCTGAAGAATATCTTGTTGTGGTTCCTTATATTGATTAAGCAAATGAACTTACCATAATGATTCTAAGTGATCTAGTTAAGCAGATGCCTGGTATATTTACACTAAAGAAAAAAAATTAACTTTTAAGTTTGGCGTGCATATGCAGGATGTGCAGGTTACACTGGTAAATGTATATCATGGGCATACATTTTTTCATACAGATTATTCCATCACCTAGGTATTGAGCCTAGTACCCATTAATTATGTTTCCTGATCCTCTCCCTCCTCCCACCTACCACCCTCCCATAGACCCCAATGTGTGTTGTTCCCCTCTATGTTTCCATGTGTTCTTATCATTTAACTCCCACATGTAAGTGAGAAAATGTGGTATTTGGTTTTCTGTTCCTGCCTTAGTTTGCTAAGGGTAATGGTCTCTAGTTCCTTCCATGTTCCTGGAAAGGACAGGAACTTTTCGTTTTTATGGCTGCATAGTATTTCATGGTGTATATGTAAAATATTTTCTTTATCCGGTCTACCATTGGTGGGCATTTAGGTTGATTCCGTGTCTTTGCTATTGTGAATAGTACTGCAGTGAACATATGCATGTGTCTTTATAATTGAATAATTTATATTTTGGGGGGTATATATTCAATAATGGAATTGCTGGGTTGAATGGAGTTTCTGTTTTTAGCTCTTTGAGGAATCACCACACTGTTTTCCACAATGGTTGAACTAATTTACACTCCCATCACCAGTGATAAGCATTCCCTTTTTTCTACAGCCTTGTCAGCATCTGTTTTTTGTTTGTTTGTTTTGGTTTTGGTTTTGGTTTTTCACTTTTTAGTAACAGCCATTCTGACTGGTGTGAGATGGTTTTGATTTAAATTTCTCTAATGATCAGCAAGGTTGAGCTTTTTTTACATGCTTGTTGGTTACACATATGTCTTCTTTTGAAACTGACATTCTGCATAGAACTCAAAAAAACTATTTTAAAATTTATATAGAACCATTAAAGCCTGAGTAGCCAAGGCGGTACAAAGTAAAAAACAAGTAATAATAAAAAAAAGCTGGAGGCATCACACCACCCAAATTCAAACTATACTCTAGGCTATAGTAACCAAAACAGCATGGTACTGGTACAAAAACAGACATGTAGATGAATGGAATGGAATAGAGAGCCCAGAAGTAATGCTGCATGCCTACAATCATCTGATCTTTGACAAAGTTGACAAAAACCAGCAATGGAGGAAATAATTCACTATTCAATAAATGGTGCTGGGATAACTGGTCAGCCTATGCAGAAGATTGAAGCTGGCCCCTTACCTTTTACCATATAAAAATATTAATTCAAGACGATTAAAGACTTAAATGTAAAACCAAAAACTGTAAAAACCCTGGAAGACAACTGAGGCAATACCATTCAGGACATAGGCTTGGGCAAGGATTTCAATATGAAGATGCCAAAAGCAATCACAACAAAAGCAAAACTTGACAAATAGGATCTAATTAAACTTAAGAGATTCTGCACAGCAAAAGAAACTACCCATATTTCATTTTGTTATCCTGAGAAAAGTGTTAGTGAAGCAATGTTTTTTCTTTTTTTTTATATTTGAGAGAAAAACTAAGCCAATGTGTGTGAAAACACACAACTGGAAATAAAAAACAAAGACTAAGATATAGTCAACTCTGTAATGAAGAAAAATTAATTTATTAATGCTTATTATAGGCCAAAAAAGAAATGAGCATAACAAATTTTGGTTTCTAAACTACAATTGTCACTATAATTCTGCTGCAATATATAATGGTATTTAGCAGTGTAGAATTTTGTTAATCACACTTGAACAACCTTAATTTTATCTGTGAACGCTAAGGAACCAGTAATAAATTACTTCAAGCATTTTTCCCAATAGATCTTCCCACAACTTGGACTAGGTGGTATGCACAATTTTTATTTATTTATTTATTTATTTATTTATTTATTTATTTATTTATTTATTTTAGTGTGGCAAACACTGAGAATTGCCTACCCAATTGCCATCCTCCCCTTCTTTACTAACAACTTGAGCAATATGTCCCGTTGCAAAACTACATTTCCCAGCTACCCTTGAAAATAGTAGAGACCAATGAAATGTAAGGGAGATGTATTGCCTGGAGCTTCTCTTTTTACCTTCCTTCTTGTTTTTGCTTTCTGCCTTGAACTCAGTTGTGAAGAGTGTCTGGGTTTCCAGAAAACATTTTGGGTTAAACACGGGGTTGAAAATTATGTGCTAATTACAGGAAACCAGAAATCTGGAAGGAGTTAGATGTCCTTGAATGACCTATTGCGGAATTTGCTCTATGTTAGAGCTACTTTTAAAACCCAAATAAAATTTACAAAATATTCAGTTTTACAAAACTATAACACTGGTTATCATAAAAATGAAACACAACCATATGAAAGGCAAATTGAAAATTATATAAATTATATAAATATTATTTTTTACAGATGGTTAACTTGAATTTTATTTAGTAAATTGTAAGTTTGAAGAAATAAAATTAGAAATTTTAAAATAAAATCTAAAATATCAAAACAATCTCAAGGAGAAATTGAAACTAAATAGAACAAAACCATGAGAAAATAAGAAACAGTCTCAAAGAATAAACTTCAAGGGCAATGTAGGACTCAGAAATATTTATAGAGAAATTTTCCCAAATTTTTAAGAAATGGGTTATCCCTATTCTATATGAATGCTTCACAACTTTCAAAAAATATGAAATATTATTGAATTTGTTTTACAAAACTAGTATTATGCTATAGCAAACCTAACAAAATAAACACTCTTCAAAACATATAAAAATATTTTCAATAAATGCATGAATAAATGTCCTCTCTATTATTATTCAAGGTGTCAGAGTCTAGCTACTGAACTTAGACTCAAGGTCCAGTAGCTGGGCTAAGATCATCAAAGTAGAGAAACGAGTTCAAAAGCCTTTTCTGAAACCAAGACATTTTCCAATTTACTCACACTTGTTTTCCATAGCATGGATCCCTTAGGAAACAACAAATTTTATTGGCTACTGTAAGCCAATAAAACTATGTTGTGAATATAGTAATTCAGATATTACTATAAATTAAGTCTAGTTGTATTAGGAAAAGAATCATGCTGCACGCATAATTAAAATAACTAACAAAGGTTTAAATCCACTAAATGGTTTTTATGTGCTTGCTTTGCTTTGGTTTTCTCGCTTGAAAAGTCTGGAAGGTAAACAGTCCAGAACCAGTAACATCAAGGGGCTTCAACTGATTCTCTTCCCGACATAGATATTGTCCTATTGTTATACATGTTCCAAGCATTCCAATGCCAGAAGAGAAAGATGTGTTAAATTTCCAAACACAATATGATCATATGCAATTTTTTTCCTAGAGGTGGTAAATCAATTGTGATACACATTAATGAAATGGAAAATGTATTAGAAGCTCAATCACAAATATGGGTGGTGAGGACAAATGTGCTCAGTTGTAGTGTATTATTCTTATTATAAGCTCAGAAAATAAAATAAAATAGCATCTGATTTAGGAACATTAACAAAGCAGCATCAAAACCAACACCAATATAATATGTAAATATGTATTTAATATTTTTAATTATTATTGTTGAAATCTTTATTTCCTGATATACATCATATCAGAAACAAATTATGAATTATATTCAAACCTAACTGTTAAGCAGTTATCAATTAACATGAAAGGAAAATATCTACTATCAATATAAATAGCAAACATTTTTTCAGAATTCAGATGTTTCACACTCTGGACTAAGTATTTTAATTCAGATACATAAAAATCCAAGACTATGTTTTTAACTACCATTGCACTGCCTTCAATTATCTCATGTCCTCATTGCTACATTCTAACAACAAAAAAAGAAATAAAATAATGGGACAAATGTCTGGTCATTCTCTGCAATAGTGGGCACTAACTAAAAGGTCATTGTGTGGCAGACAATAAATTTATAATAGGAATCTCTTTGCCATTGGCTTGTTTCCATTTTTTTAACTGGATATTCACTGGGCCTTCACTCCACAACTTACTGTTCTGCTTACTGTTTGGGGAAATTTCTTTAAAATCTTGGAATTTTTCTTTAATAATTTTCTCATTCATTTTCTGGAAATCTTACCATTTGGATTTTGAATCCTCTTTCCTTTTCTTTTTATTTTCTGGAAAACATTTTCAGTGAAACTGCTATTGTATTTTTGCTGTTAGATTTAACTTTTCTAAGCATTTTATTCCTAAAAAAAATATTTTTGTTGACTATTTATTTTAATAGTATCCTCTTCCACATTTTTATATTCCACATATTCTCTTTTCATTCCAAGAATATTAGTTACAGGTGTCTTTGCATTTTTCTTCAGGTGCTTGTATTCAACCTGTCTTCTCTGAATTTCTTTTGTCATTTGTTTGTTTTGTCTGATTTTATTATTGTTGTTATGGTTAGACAATTGCCCAAAATATAAAGTAATATTTTGTCATCCTGTGATATTTAGAAGTAAATTCTTATCCACGCTTACTAGAAGCAATATGTAATTAAACGGGCTTGTGGTGCACTACATATTGGAGAGATCAATAAGAAATCTTGTCCTTTGTTGGGACATCCTCAAAATAGTCATATTCATAGATCTCATCAGTTTCTTTAAGAAAGATTTGTTGGCCAGGTGTGGTGGCTCACATCTGTAATCCCACACATTGGAAGGCTGAGGTAAAATCACTTGAGGTCAGGAGTTTGAGATCAACCTGAGCGACACAGTGAAACTCTGTCTCTACAAAAAATAAAGCACAGCCAGATATGATAGCACATTCCTGTACTCCCAGATACTTGAGGGACTTAGGCAGGAGTATCACTTGAGCCCCGTTTAAGGTCACAGTAAGCCATGATGTGCCACTGTGTTCCAGTCTGGCAATAGAGTGAGACGTTGTCTCAATAAAAAAAAATAATAATAATAATTCTCAATTGTTCCCTGGATTGAAAGCTGTGGTGCTGGGATCATCATACTTAGAGTGAAACAGGGAAAAATAACAGAGGTGTCAATGTTTAATACATACATCTTTATTTAAATATCTGTTTTCAGTATAATACCCGAGGTCTCTAAAATGTTCATTATTTTCAACCTCTGTCTTCTAGGCATCACCTAGGAGAAATGCCATTCTGCAAATGCCTTCATCATTCATTCTCCCAGTTATCCAAGCTTCAGCAAAATATATCACCATCATCAACTGCCTGTCTCTTTTGAATGCAAATAATTGCTTGTCAAATAATTCCTCAGAAATAATATGTCTAGTGATATGATTTGGCTGAGTCCCCACCCAAATATTATCTTGAATTGTAGCACCCATAATGCCCACACGTCAT
Source organism: Macaca mulatta (assembly GCF_049350105.2). NCBI lineage: Eukaryota > Metazoa > Chordata > Mammalia > Primates > Cercopithecidae > Macaca > Macaca mulatta. The sequence continues at coordinate 122,490,133 of NC_133409.1, read as the reverse complement.
AGAAGGAACCTAGTGGGAGGTAATTGAGTCATGGGAGCAGTTACCCCCATGCTGGTGCTCTCATGATACTGAGTGAGTTCCCATGAGATCTGATGGTTTTATAAGTCTTTTTCCCCTTTTCCTCAGCACTTTTCCTTCCTGCCATCATGTGAAGAAGGATGTGTTTGCTCCCTCTTTCACCATGATTGTAAGTTTCCTGAGGACTCCCCAGCCATGCTGAACTATAAGTCAATTAAACTTCTTTAATTTAGAAATTACCCAGTCTCAGATGTGTCTTTATTAGCAGCATGTGAGTGGACTTATAAAGTAAATTGGTAGCAAGTAGTGGAGAGCTGCTGTAAAGATATCTGAAAATGTGAAAGTGATTTTGGAACTAGGTAACAGGCAGAGGTTGAAACAGTTTGGAAGACTCAGAAGAAGATAGGAAAATATGAAAGTTTTGAACTTCTTAGAGATTTGCTTAATGGCTTTGACCAAAATGCTGATAGTGATATGAACAATAAAGTCCAGGCTGAGGTGGTCTCAGTTGGAACTTGTTGGGAACTAGACTAAAGGTCACTCTTGTTATGCAAAGAGAATGGCAGCATTCTGCCCCTGACCGAGAGATCTGTGGAACTTTGAACTTGAGAGAGATGATTTAGGGTATCTGGTGGAAGAAATTTCTAAATGACAAAGCATTCAAGAGGAAGCAGAGGTTAAACATTTGAAAAATTTGCAGCCTAATGATGTGATAGAAAAGAAAAACTGTTTTTTTTCTGGGGAGAAATTCAAGCTGGCTGCAGAAATTTGAATAAATAACAAGGAGCCAAATGTTAATCACCAAGACAATGGGGAAAATGTCACAGACCTTCATGGCAGCCCTCCCCATCACAGGTCTGGAGGCCTATGAGGAAAAAATGATTTTCTGGCAGGGTCCAGGACCCCCTGCTCCGTGCACCCTCAGGACTGCATCCCAGCTGCTCTAGCCATGGCTAAAAGGAGCCAATATATAGCTTGGACTATTGCTTCAGAAGTTAAAAGCCCCAAGCCTTGGTAGGTTCCCTGTGGTGTTGGACCTTTGGGTGCACAGAAGTCAAGAACTGAGGTGTGGGAACCTCTACCTAGATTTCAGAGGATATATGGAAAGGCCTGAATGTCCAGGCAAAAGTTTGCTGTAGGGGCAGAGCCCTCATGGAGAATCTCCGCTATGCCCATGAAGAAGGGAAATGTAGGGTCAGAGCCCCCACAGAGCCACCACTGGGGCACTGCCTAATAGAGCTGTGAGAAGAGGGCCACTGTCCTCTAGACCCTAGAATGGTAGGTCCACCAAGAGCTTGCAGTGTGCACCTGGAAAAGCCACAAGCACCTAATACCAGCCCTTTAAAGCAGCCAGAAGGGGAGCTGTACCCTGCAAAACCACAGGGGTGGAGCAGCCCAAGACCAAGGGAGCCCACCTTTTGCATCAGCAGGACCTGGATGTGAGACCTGGAGTCAAAGGAGTTCATTTTGGAGCTTTAAGATATGACTGCCCTGCTGGATTTCTGACTCACATGGGGCCTGTAGCGCCTTCGTTTTGGCCAATTTCTCCCATATGGAATGGGGTGTATTTACTCAATGCCTACACCCACATGTTTACATATTTAACAGACTTGTACATTCTGCACATGTACCCCAGAACTTAAAATAAAAGTTGAAAAACAAAACAAAATAAAAAAAACTTTGGAACCAGTTATACAGCCTATCTGATAGCATCTCCATTAGCCATTCATGAAAAATAATTCTAGGATCAGAAAGGAAACTCTCTTCTGCCCTTTACCATGGAAATGGTATTCTCAACACTATGTTAGAAGAAAATTAAACATGTAAATATCTTTGACATTTAAAAGCTTCTAAAAATGAATTAAATTATAAATGGCAATAACTTATGTTTATGTAGCACTTTATGTTTTTCAACGTCCTTCTAATTACATTATGCCCCCACCCTTGGTAGAGCAGTCATGAATACTTAAAGTGACTTGCCTAAAGGAACACAGCTGACTAGCTATAACCCTTATAACAAAGATGTAAGATTCACATTTGCTTTTCTTTTCTGTGAATTTGACCTTACTAAAGGAAGCCATTACCACAAGTAGACAAATACTCTATTAGCTGTACTCACATGGGATTCCTGTTGTGGCTCTCACTGTCATTTTATCACATAGGCTCCCCCATAACAAGATCCATGGCATTTTTTGGATCCCTCACCTGCCTTATGACTCCCCCTAAAGTGTAGAGTGGGCTATCCTCTCCATAGATGATTCTGCTACTTTGCTGTAGCCTAATCAGCACTATAATAGTCATCCAAAGTTTAGACACTAAAGCTATAACCGCATGTACACACACATTTTGAAGACTTTTTTTTTTCTTCTTTGGGAACTATTACAAATGTGGCCCAGGGATGAAAAATTCTCATAATTGCTACCAAATCACTTATTTTCCATGCCACACCAGTTTTAAAGTATTAGAAAATTAAGATACATGAATCTCTGTTGCTCCAAGCTAATGCATTTGTCATATATTTCAAGGTGGTCTTTTTGGCATTATGCCATATCTAAGATTTAGTTCAGATCTGTGACTAGCGTGACAATATCAAAGTGCACCAAGGTCTTTCCCTAGTATTTACTAACTACAAACGACATTCTAGAAAATATCTCAAAACTCCCAAGGTAGGAAGACCACTAAAAAAAAAAACCTATTTTTTCATCTGGCACCTTCAAAGTGAACTGAGCCTCACTTTTGGTCTACATTGAAGCATTTGGTCTACATCCATCTTAGGTATATTTGCGAAAACTCAAACAAAGTATTAGTTGATGTAGAAGTCAGAGAAAATGTATGAACTACAATTCTCTTAAAGCTTTATTTCCATCAAAGTTATGTTCAATAATTTTTCTATTTTATTTTTATTGTTTTACTATTAAATACATAGACACAGACATACATAGACATGGTTCATATCTGTGACCATTTTAGAACAAATTTTTAGAAAAGTTTGCCTTCCTAGGAAACGGATAAAAGTTGTAAGACCCATGCTATTGTAACTAAAGCAGACCAATAATTTTAACAATAGAACAAAATACTTACTTAAAACAAGAAATATTCGGGGATTGGCACCGAAGATGGCCGAAGAGGAACTGCAACAGCCTCCAGCTCCCAGCGTGAGTGACACAGAAGATGGGTGGTTTCAACTGAGCCTCCACTGCTGATACCCAGGCAAACAGGGTCTGGAGTGGACCTCAGGCAATCTCCAACAGACCTACAGCTGAGGGTCCTGACTGTTACAAGAAAACTAACACAAAGAAAGGACACCCACACCAAAACCCCATCAGTACGTCACCATCATCAAGACCAAAGGTAGATAAAACCACAAAGATGGGGAAAAAGCAGTGCAGAAAAGCTGGAAATTCAAAAAATCAGAGCGCATCTCCCCTCCAAAGGAATGCAGCTCATCGCCAGCAATGGAACAAAGCTGGACCAAGAATGACTTTGATGAGCTGAGAGAAGAAGGCTTCAGTCGATCAAACTTCTCAGAGCTAAAGGAGGAACTACGTAACCAGTGGAAAGAAACTAAAAACCTTGAAAAAAGAATGGATGAATGGATAACTAGAATAATCAATGCAGAGAAGACCTTAAAATAACTGATAGAGATGAAAACCATAGACGAGAAATACGTGACAAATGCACAAGCTTCAGTAACCAACTCGATCAACTGGAAGAAAGAGTATCAGTGATTGAAGATCAAATGAATGAAATGAAGTGAGAAGAGAAGTGTGGAGAAAAAAGAGTAAAAAGAAATGAACAAAGCCTCCAAGAAGTATGGGATTATGTGAAAACACCAAATCTATGTCTGATTGGCGTGCCTGAAAGTGATGGGGAAAATGTAACCAAGCTGGAAAACACTCTGCAGGATATCATCCAGAATTTCCCAAACCTAGTAAGGCAGGCTATCTTTCAAATTCAGGAAACACAGAGAATACCACAAAGATATTCCTTGAGAAGAGCAACTCCAAGACACATATTGTCAGATTCAACAAAGTTGAAATGAAGGAAAACATGTTAAGGGCAGCCAGGGAGAAAGGTTGAGTTACACACAAAGGGAAGCCCTTCAGACTAACAGTGGATCACTCAGCAGAAATTCTACAAGCCAGAAGAAGGTGGGGGCCAATATTCAACATTCTTAAAGAAAAGAATTTTCAACCCAGAATCTCATATCCCGGCAAACTAAGTTTCATAAGTGAAGGAGAAATAAAATCCTTTACAGACAAGCAAATGCTGTGAGATTTTGTCACCACCAGGCCTGCCTTACAAGAGATCCTGAAGGAAGCACTAAACATGGAAAGGAACAACAGGTACCAGCCATTGCAAACACATGTCAAAATGTAAAGTCCATCGATGCTAGGAAGAAACTGCATCAACTAGCGAGCAAAATAACCAGCTAATATCATAATGACAGGACCAAGTTCACACATAACAATATTAACCTTAAATGTAAATGGACTAAATGGTCCAATGAAAAGACACAGACTGGCAAATTGGAAAAAGAGTCAAGACTCATCAGTTTACTGTATTCAGGAGACCCATCTCAAATGCAGAGACACACATAGGCTCAAAATAAAGGGATGGAGGAAGATCTACCAAGCAAATGGAAAACAACAAAAAGCAGGGGTTGCAATCCTAATCTCTGATAAAACAGACTTTAAACCATCAAAGATCAAAAGAGACAAAGAAGGCCATTACATAATGGTAAAGGGATCAATTCATCAGGAAGAGCTAATTATCATAAATATATATGCGCCCAATACAGGAGCACCCAGATTCATAAAGCAAGTCCTTAGAGACTTACAAAGAGACTTAGACTCCCCTACAATAATAATGGGAGACTTTAACACCCACTGTCAACATTAGACAGATCAACAAGACAGAAAGTTAACAAGGATGTCCAGGAATTGAACTCAACTCTGCACCAAGTGGACTTAATAGACATCGACAGAACTCTCCACCCCAAATCAACAGAATATACATTATTCTCAGCACCACATCGCACTTATTTGAAAACTGACCACAGAGTTGGAAGTAAAGCACTCCTCAGCAAATGTAAAAGAACAGAAATTATAACAAACTGTCTCTCAGACCGCAGTGTAATCAAACTAGAACTCAGGACTAAGAAACTCAATCAAAACCGCTCAACTACATGGAAACTGAACAACCTGCTCCTGAATGACGACTGGGTACATAACAAAATGAAGGCAGAAATAAAGATGTTCTTTGAAACCAATGAGAACAAAGATACAACATACCAGAATCTCTGGAACACACTGAAAGCAGTGTGTAGAGGGAAATTTATAGCACTAAATGCTCACAAGAGAAAGCTGGAAAGATCTAAAATTGACACTCTAACATCACAATTAAAAGAACTAGAGAAGCAAGAGCAAACACATTCAAAAGCTAGCAGAAGGCAATAAATAACTAAGATCAGAGCAGAACTGATGGAGATAGAGACACAAAAAACCCTCCAAAAAATCAATGAATCCAGGAGCTGGTTTTTTGAAAAGATCAACACAATTGATAGACTGCTAGCAAGACTAATAAAGTAGAAAAGACAGAAGAATCAGATAGACGCAATTAAAAAAATGATAAAGGGGATATCACCACCGATCACAGAGAAATACAAACTACCATCACAGAATACTATAAAATCCTCTACGCAAATAAACTAGAAAACCTAGAAGAAATGGAAAATTTCCTGGACACTTACACTCTCCCAAGACTAAACCAGGAAGAAGTTGAATCCCTGAATAGACCAATAGCAGGCTCTGAAATTGAGGCAATAATTAATAGCCTATCAACCAAAACAAGTCCAGGACCAGATGGATTCACAGCCAAATTCTACCAGAGGTACAAGGAGGAGTTGGTACCATTCCTTATGAAACTATTCCAACCAATAGAAAAAGAGGGAATCCTCCCTAACTCATTTTATGAGGCCAATATCATCCTGACGACAAAGCCTGACAGAGATACAACAAAAAAAGAGAATTTTAGACCAATATCCCTGATGAATATCAATGCAAAAATCCTCAACAAAATACTGACAATCTGAAACCAGCAGCACATCAAAAAGCTTATCCACCATGATCAAGTGGGCTTCATCCCTGGGATGCAAGGCTGGTTCAACATACACAAATCAATAAACATAATCCAGCATATAAACAGAACCAAAGACAAAAACCACATGATTATCTCAATAGATGCAGAAAAGGCCTTTGACAAAATTCAACAGCCTTTCATGTTAAAAACTCTGAATAAATTCGGTACTGATGGAACATATCTCAAAATAATAAGAGCTATTTATGACAAACCCACAGCCAATATCATACTGAATGGGCAAAAACTGGAAGCATTCCCTTTGAAAACTGGCACAAGACAGGGATGCCCTCTCTCACCACTCCTATTCAACATAGTGTTGGAAGTTCTGGCTAGGACAATCAGGCAAGAGAAAGAAATAAAGGGTATTCAGTTAGGAAAAGAAGAAGTCAAATTGTCCCTGTTTGCAGATGACATTACTGTATATTTAGAAAACTCCATTGTCTCAGCCCAAAATCTCCTTAAGCTGATAACTTCAGCAAAGTCTCAGGATACAAAATCAACGTGCAAAAATCACAAGCATTCTTATACACCAATAACAGACAAACAGAGAGCCAAATCATGAATGAACTCCCATTCATAATAGCTTCAAAGAGAATACAATACCTAGGAATCCAACTTACAAGTGATGTAAAGGACTTCTTCAAGGAGAACTACAAACCACTGCTCAGTGAAATAAAAGAGGACACAAACAAATGGAAGAACATACCATGCTCATGGGTAGGAAGAATTGATATTGTGAAAATGGCCATAATTCCCAAGGTAATTTATAGATTCAATGCCATCCCCATTAAGCTACCAATGACTTTCTTCACAGAATTGGAAAAAATTGCTTTAAAGTTCATATGGAACCAAAAAAGACCCCCACATTGCCAAGACAATCCTAAGCCAAAAGAACAAAGCTGGAGGCATCACGCTACCAGACTTCAAACTATTCTACAAGGCTACAGTAACCAAAACAGCATGGTACTGGTACCAAAACAGAGATATAGTCCAATGGAACAGAACAGAGCCCTCAGAAATAATACCACACATCTACAGCCATCTGATCTTTGATAAACCTGACAAAAACAAGAAATGGGGAAAGGATTCCCTATTTAATAAATGTTGCTGGGAAAATTGGCTAGCCATAAGTAGAAAGCTGAAACTGGATCCTTTCCTTACTCCTTATACGAAAATTATTTCAAGGTGGATTAGAGACTTAAATGTTAGACCTAAAACCATAAAAACCCTAGAAGAAAACCTAGGAAATACCATTCAAGATATAGGCATGGGCAAGGACTTCATGTCTAAAACACCAAAAGCAACAGCAGCAAAAGCCAAAATTGACAAATGGGATCTAATTAAACTAAAGAGCTTCTGCACAGCAAAAGAAACTACCATCAGAGTGAACAGGCAACCTACAGAATGGGAGAAAATTTTTGCAATCTACTCATCTGACAAAGGGCTAATAACCAGAACCTATAAAGAACTCAATCGAATTTACAACAAAAAAACAAACAACCCCATCAAAAGTGGGCAAAGGATATGAACAGGCACTTCTCAAAAGAAGACATTCATGCAGCCAACAGACACATGAAAAAATGCTCATCATCACTCACCATCAGAGAAATGCAAATCAAAACCACAATGAGATACCATCTCACACCAGTTAGAATGACAACCATTAAAAAGTTAGGAAAAAACAGGTGCTGGAGAGGATGTGGAGAAATAGGAACACTTTTACACTGTTGGTGGGACTGTAAACTAGTTCAACCATTGTGGAAAACAGTGTGGCGTTTCTTCAAGGATCTAGAACTAGAAATACCATTTGACCCAGCCATCCCATTACTGGGGATATACCCAAAGGATATAAGTCATGCTGCTATAAAGACGCATGCACACGTATGTTTATTGTGGCACTATTCACAATAGCAAAGACTTGGAATCAACCCAAATGTCCATCAGTGACAGACTGGATGAAGAAAATGTGGCACATATACACCACGGAATACTATGCAGCCATAAAAAAGGATGAGTTTGTGTCCTTTGTAGGGACATGGATGCAGCTGGAAACCATCATTCTCAGCAAACTATCGCAAGAACAGAAAACCAAATACCACATGTTCTCACTCATAGGTGAGAACTGAACAATGAGATCACCTGGACACAGGAAGGGGAGCATCACACACCAGGTCCTATTGTGGGGAGGGGTACAGGGGAGGGATAGCATTAGGAGATATAGCTAATATAAATGATGAGTTAATGGATGCAGCACATGGCACATATATATATATATATATATATATATATATATATATATATATATGTAACAAACCTGTACGTTGTGCACATGTAACCTAGAACTTAAAGTATAATTTAAAAAAAAAAAGAAAAAAAAACAGAAATAAAAAAAAGAAATATTCAAGCCACTATGTATTTAACAAACTACTATTTAAAGGATATACTCATTAACTAGTATAAAAAACTGATTTGGGCATGTGCTTATATCAACTCATATAATCCTCACAATATTGAATTAATTGGTCTACATGAGAATTTTCTGTTATGTGACCTCTCAAATGATCACTTGGGAATCCTGAATTCCCAGGTATTAGTAATGCATTTAATTGTGTGCATTTAATGCATTTAATCAGCATCATATGTGAACAAGTTACTATAATAACAACAATAATTATCGTTATTCATTGTATTCTTTTATTTTTATTTATTTTATTTTATTTTTTTTTTATTATTATCCTTTAAGTTCTAGGGTACATGTGCATAATGTGCAGGTTTGTTACATATGTATACTTGTGCCATGTTGCTGTGCTGCACCCATCAACTCGTCAGCACCCATCAACTCGTCATTTACATCAGGTATAACTCCCAATGCAATCCCTCCCCCCTCCCCCCTCCCCATGATAGGCCCCGGTGTGTGATGCAGCTGGAAACCATCATTCTTAGCAAACTATCACAAGAACAGAAAACCAAACACCGCATGTTCTCACTCATAGGTGGGAACTGAACAATGAGATCACTTGGACTCGGGAAGGGGATCATTGAATTCTTTTAAAGAGACATTGTGCTTTCTACATGTATGCTTTTGTTTAATTATCTTAAAACTCTACTGAGTAGGTAATAGTATCCTCATTTAACTTATGAGAGAGCCAAGCCTCAAACAACATGGCATTTTCTCCAAGGTCGCAATTATAAAATGGTAAAGGAATTCAACCCCAAATCTTTTTTACGCTAAAACTCATGTTCTCATTTCACCCTGCTGCCTCTAATTTTACAGCATAAAACAGTTCCCATTTAGAAAAACATGCTTTCAAATAAAATGAAATAGGAGAAAAGATATAATGAACAGCTTGAGAATAAAATCATACATAATTTGAGAATAACCTAATAATTCACAAAACAAGTTTGCATCTGTTATTCTAATGTACTGCCTGTGTTATAATTGCATATTTTCATAATTTATTCATGCTGTTACATTTTTTCTCAATATAAATCAAACATATATTTCTTTTACTTAGCAAATGTTTTCTAGCAAAGCTGACAGAAAGTTTCCTACTAGCTGATACATAATAGACAATCAGAAATTCTCACTGCTGTCAACATGTTAGAATGTTTTGTCCCTATTTAAGAGTAGTTCCTCATTCTAGTTAGAAAAGACACATTTAAGAAAACTGAAAAAGATGCACTTGACATGTAGCAGGTTGTCAACAAAGAGAAGTGAGTATTGAATGAATGAGTGGTTGACACTAACATTTGACGTTCACATAAGCCAGCAGGGGGAGAAATTACAGCATTCTTCAAGTTACACACTCATGGGTGAACGCCCTGGACACAGACTCTTGAGACAGATTTGATTACAGGACGTTTCTTGGGGAATATCCTCAGAAGCAGCACTCATGAGAGAGAGAAGAAAGAAAGATTGGGCAAAGGGAGAAGTTGAACTGCAATGCAGTTGCAGCAGAGGCCTCAACCAACCACATAGGGACATCTGGAGTTAGGACAGTCCTCAGAGATGCCACACTAAGGCAGGGGGGCTGGGACTTTGAAATCCTTATCAATCAGTCACTAGGTTTAGCTCCGATCTGTCATCAGCCAAAAGTCCCTGCAGCAAGAAGAAAGAGTTCCACCATCACCAAGCAGGGAAGTTGGATAGCACATTACAACATTCAATACATACAGCCACTTTTCTTATGAGTATAAGTGTTCCTTTTACCACATTCCACCAAATAATAATTACCGCTTAAAAATATGCTATATGTTTTATAATAAATTATTGTTTTTATAATCTTCAACATAACTTTATGTGAAATATTCTTCTCAGTCCTGTTTTACAGATAAGAGTGAGATTCAGTAACATTAAATAACATATTTAAAAAATTATTTGTCATAAGTTATTGGGGTACAGGTGGTATTTGGTTACATGGGTAAGCCCTTTAGTGGTGATTTGTGAGATTTTGATACACCCATAACCCCAGCAGTATACACTGGAAAATATTTGTAGCCTTTTTCCCTCACCCCCCTCCCACTCTTCCCCACAAGTCTCCAAAGTCCATTGTATCATCCTTATGCCTTTGTGTCCTCATAGCTTAGGCCCCACATATCAGTGAGAACATATGATGTTTATGATGTTTGGTTTTCTATTTCTGAGTTACATCACTTAGAGTAATAGTCTCCAATTGCATCCAGGTCACTGCAAATGTTGTTAATTCATTATTTGTATGGCTGTGTAGTATTTTATATACATATACAATATAAACATATAGTATATTATATATAATATAAACATATAGTGTATTATATATAATATAAACACATAGTATATTACATATGTATAAACATACACACACACACACACCACAGTTTCTTTATCCATTTGTTGATTGATGGGTTGTTTTTTGAGTTGGTTCATGATTTTTGCAGTTGTGAAATGTGCTGCTATAAACATCCGGGTGCAAGTATCTTTTCCGAATAATGACTTATATTTATCTGGGTAGATACCCAGTAGTGGGATTGCTGGATCAAATGGTAGTTCTACTTTTAGTTATTTATGATCACTAGTGATGTTGAGCATTTTTTCTTATATTTGTTGGTCATTTGTATATCTTCTTTTGAGAATTGTCTATTCATGTCCTTAACCCCTTCAAGCTCTGAATTTATCTCTTCTACTTGTTCAACTATATTGCTGAGACTTTCCAGAGCATTTTGGATTTCTAAAAGTGTGTCCAAAACTTTCTGAATTTTTTACTGTTTTTTCTTTAAGCTATTTCCATAAATATTTCTCCCTTCACTTCTTGTATAATTTTTTCGCATTTCCTTGCATTGGGCTTTGCCTTTCTCTGTTCTCTCCCCGATTAGCTTAATAAGTAACCTCCTGAATTATTTTTCAGGTAAATCAGGGATTTTTTCTTGCTTTTTATCCTTTGCTGGTGAACTAGTGTGATTTTTAGAGGTGTTGAAGAGACTTGTTTTGTCATATTACCGGCGGTGGTTTTCTGTTTCCTTCTCATTTGGGTAATCTCTGTCACAGGGAAGGTTGGGCTGAAGGCTGTTGTTCAGATTCTTTTGTCCCATGGGGTGTTTCCTTGAGGTAGTACTCTCCCCCTTTTCCTATGAATGTGGCTTCCTGTGAACTGAACTGCAGTGACTGTTGTCACTCTTCTGGGTCTAGCCACTTAGTGAGTCTACCCAGCTCCATGCTGGTACTGTACAGAGTCCTGCGATGTGAATTATCTATGGTCTCTCAGTCACCTACCAGCACCTGTTCCCATGGAGGTGGCAAAGAGTGCAATGGACCCCATGAGGGTCCTTAGCTTTGGTGGTTTAATGCTCTATTTTTGTGCTGGTTGGACTCCTACAAGGAGGTGGCACTTTCCAGAAAGCATCAGTTGTAGTAATATAGAGACGGGCCAGCAGTGAGTGGGACCCTAGAACTCCCATGATTTTATGCCCTTTGTCTTCTGTCTATTCTGGGTGAATAGGGAAGGACCATCAGGTGGGGGTGGGCTAAGTGAGCTCAGAATCTCCTTGAGTGGGTCTTGCTGCCGCTGCTGTGGGAGATGAGGTGAATTCCCAGGTCAGTGGAATTGTGTACGTAGGAGGATTACGGCTGCCTCTGCTGAGTGATGCAGGTTGTCAGGGAAGTGGGGGAAAGTCAGCAATCACAGACCTCATCCAGGTCCCACACAAACTAAAGAGCCAGTGTCACTCCCACAATGCCCCCCACCCCCTACAACACCACGAGTCTGTTCCCAGGCAGAGGATGAGACAGGCTTGAAAACTTGCCCGAGACTATCCACTTCCCAGCTGTGAGAGAAAAGGGTTTTAGTTCTCCCTGGCCTGTGAGGTCTGCAAGCCTCATTCGCACCCTCCCCCGAGTTCTGGACAGGAGGCTTCTTCTCCCCTTCAAATTGTTACAAAGTTCAGCTACAGAATTCCTCTCCCTGTGGAGTTTTACCCCCCTGCTCCTCTGGCCACTCGCCTGATGGATCCCTGTGGTGTCAGGCAGGAATGGACTGCTTGGGGACCCAGTGAGCTCCCAGGGCCTTTCTGCTACTTCCTCTACCCCTATATTTCGCTTGGCTTGGCTCTCTAACTTGACTTGGCTCCAGATAAAGTCGGAAACTTCTCCCGTAAATGGACTTTCAGCTTCTCCAGTGCAGGTGTGTGGTCAGGAGAGGAGGGTCTCCTTTTCCCACTTCCGCAGTTGGGGCACTGACAGAATTTGGGGTGTCTCTCAAGTCCTGCAGGAGCAGTCCACTTCCTTCAGAGGATCTGTGGGTCCTCTCGGGATTGATAGTTTGTTCTTGCAGTGTATTTGAAGCTAAAATTTACAATGCGAGCCTCCGTATGCTGCTCTCTCCAGAGCTGCAATCTAGTGCTGCCTCCTGCCTGCCATGATCCCGTCTAAATAACATCTGTATGATTACACAACTAGTAAATTTTTTCTCTACCATAGCAGGCCACTACCCTTTTGGGTTTCATAAAGTGATAGGAGCTTATGGAAGATCTGTTTTTTCTTGCAGAAGAAATTATAATTGCTAAAATACAGTGAATTCCAAGAGATCTCTTAAAATTTACATCTTGCATTATAATCCCCGCTCATGCTGTGGTCCTTGATAATCATGCAGGACAGACACATAAGTTAATGTCTTGACTTTTCCTTTCCATTAAAAAGAAAAAAAAAAAAAAGATGAGATTTATATGTCTCTTCAAAGTTAATACTCTTTTACAACTTAATCCCTCAGGAACAGTATATCAATATATATTTTCTGAAATACCTTTGTTAATTAACTGAGGTTAGAAACACAAGATTTTGCAGATGTAATGTTTAACTCAAAACAACAGAAATTTCATGAACAGGGATGGCTCTAATTTCTTCTACAGGAAAAGTTGCATGTTAAAAGTTAGCTTACTGTAAATCATACGAAGATAACGAAGAATAAGCATTGTGAATTGGAAGAAGTTCTATGTTGTATAGGAATAACAGCAGAAATTGATGGAGTATTTAGAAGTAACAATTTTAAAAGCATAATCATTTCTTTACACCAAGAAAGTAGCTAAGAAGAGTTGCTAATTCTAAGGAATATTTTGAGCAAATTGAAAAACATTCCAGGCAACATGGAAAATAAAAATGTCTCAGACACACACACTCTACTTTCTATTTATTTATTTATTTATTTATTATACTTTAAGTTCTAGGGTACATGTGCACAATGTGCAGGTTTGTTACATATATATACATTTTCCATGTTGGTGTGCTGCAACCATTAACTCATCATTTGCATTAGGTATTTCTCGTAATGCTATCCCTGCCCTCTTCCCTCACCCCAAAACAGGCCCTGGTGTGTGATGTTCCCCACCCTGTGTCCAAGTGTTCTCATTGTTCAATGCCCACTTCTGAGTGGGAATATGTGGTGTTTAATTTTCTGTCCTTGTGATAGTTTGCTGAGAATGATGGTTTCCAGCTTCATCCATGTCCCTACAAAGGACATGAACTCATCCTTTCTTATGGCTGCATAGTATTCCATGGTGTATATGTGCCCCATTTTCTTAATCCAATATATCACTGATGGACATTTGGGTTGGTTCTAAGTCTTTGCTATTGTGAATAGTGCCGCAATAAACATATGTGTGTATGTGACTTTATAGTAGCATGATTTATAATCTTTTGGGTAAATACCCAGTAAAGGGAGCGCTGGGTCAAATGGTATTTCTAGTTCCAGATCCTTGAGGAATTGCCACACTGTCTTCCACAATGGAAGAACTAGTTTACACTCTCACCAACAGTGTAAAAGTGTGCCTATTTCTGCACATCCTCTCCAGCACCTATTGTTTCCTGACTTTTTAAAGATTGCCATTCTAACTGGTGTGAGATGGTATCTCATTATGGTTTTGATTTGCATTTCTCTAATGGCCAGTGATGATGAGCACTTTTTCATGTGTCTGTTGGCAGCATAAATGTCTTCTTTTGAGAACTGTCTGTTCCTATCCTTTGCCCACTTTTTGATTGGGGTTGTTTTTTCTTGTAAATTTGTTTAAGTTCTTTGTAGATTCTGGATATTAGTCCTTTGTCAAATAGGTAGATTGCAAAAATTTTCTCCCATTCTGTAGGTTGCCTGTTCACTCTGATGGTAGTTTCTTCAGCTGTACAGAAGCTCTTTAGTTTAATTGGATCCCATTTATCTATTTTGGCTTTTGTTGCCATTGCTTTTGGTGTTTTAGTCATGAAGTCCTTGCCCATGCCTATGTCCGGATTGTTATTGCCCAGGTTTTCTTCTAGGGTTTTTATGGTTTTAGGTCTGATTTAAGTCTTTAATTCATCTTGAATTAATTTTTTTACAAGGTGTAAGGAAGGGATCAAATTTCAGCTTTCTGCATATGGCTAGCCAGATAAGCTTTCTGCATATGGTGGATAAGCTTTTTGGTGTGTTGCTGGGTTCAGTTTGCCCATATTTTCCTGAAGATTTTTGTATCGATGTTCATCAGGGATGTTGGTCTAAAATTATATTTTTTGTGTGTGTTTCTGCCAGGCTTTGGTATCAGGATGATACTAGCTCATAAAATGAGTTAAGGAGGATTCCCTCTTTTTCTATTGATTGAAATACTTTCAGAAGGAGTGGTATCAGCTCCTCTTTGTACCTCTGGTAGAATTTGGCTGTGAAACTGTCTGGTCCTGGATTTTTTTTATTGGTAGGCTATTAATTATTGCCTCAATTTCAGAATCTTGATTGGTCTATTCAGAGATTCTACTTCTTCCTGGTTTAGTCTTGGGTGGGTGTATGTGTCCAGGAATTGATTCATTTCTTCTAGATTTTATAGTTTATTTGCATAGAGGTGTTTATTGTATTCTCTGATGGTAGTTTGTATTTCTCTGGGATTAATGGTGATATCCCCTTTATCGTTTTTTGTTATATCTATTTGATTCTTCTTTCTTTTCTTCTTTATTAGAATTGCTAGAAGTCTATCAATTTTTTTGATCTTTTCAACAAAACAGCTCCCAATTCATAAATTTTTTGAAGTGTTTTTTTGTAACTCTATCTCCTTCAGTTCTGCTCTGATCTTAGTTATTTCTTGCCTTCTGCTAGCTTTTGAATATGCTTGCTCTTGTTTCTCTAGTTCTTTTAATTGTGATGTAAGGGTGTCAATTTTAGATGTTTCCTGATTTCTTTTGTGGGCATTTACTGCTATAAATTTCCCTTTACATAGTGCTTTAAATGTGTCCCAGAGATTCTGGTATATTGTGTCTTTGTTCCCATTGGTTTCAAAGAACATCTCTATCTCTGCCTTAATTTTGTTATTTACCCAGTCGTCATTCAGGAGCAGGTTGTTCAGTTTCCAGGTAGTTTTGCAGTTTTGAGTGAGTTTCTTAATCCTGAGTTCTAATTTGATTGCACTGTGGTCTGAGAGACAGTTTGTTAGGATTTCTGTTCTTTTACATTTGCTCAGGAGTGCTTTACTTCCAACTATGTGGTCAATTTTGGCATAAGTGTGATGTGGTGCCAAGAAAAATGTATATTCTGTTGATTTGGGGTGGAAAGCCCTGTAAATGACTATTAGGTCTGCTTGGTGCAGAGCTGAGTTCAAGTCCTGGATATCCTTGCTAACTTTCTGTCTCATTGATCTGTCTAATGTTGACAGTGGGGTGCTAAATTCTCCCATTATTATTGTGTGGGAGTCTAAGTCTCTTTCTCGATCTCTAAGGACTTGCTTAATGAATCTGGGTGCTCATGTATTGGGTGCATATATATTTAGGATAGTTAGCTCTTCTTGTTGAATTGATCCCTTTACCATTATGTAATGGCCTTCTTCGTCTCTTTTGATCTTTGTTGGTTTAAAGTGTTTTATCAGAGACTAGGATTGCAACCCCTGATTTTGTTTGCTTGTTTGTTTATTTACTTGGTAGATCTTCCTCCATCCCTTTATTTTGAGCCTATGTGTGTCTTTGCATGTAAGATGGGTCTCCTGAAGATAGCACACTGATGGGTCTTGACTCTTTAACCAATTTGCCAGTCTGTGTCTTTCAATTGGGGCATTTAGCCCATTTACATTTAAGGTTAATATTGTTATGTGTGAATTTGATCCTGTCATTAAGATATTAGCTGGTTATTTTGCTCATTAGCTGATGCAGTTTCATCCTAGCATCAGTGGTCCTTACAATTTGACATGTTTTTGCAGTGACTGGTACCAATTGTTCCTTTCCATGTTTACTGCTTCCTTCAGGAGCTCTTGTAAGGCATGCCTGGTGGTGCCAAAATCTCACAGCATTTGCTTGTCTGTAAAGGATTTTATTTCTCCTTCACTTATGAAGCTTAGTTTGGTGGGATATGAAATTCTGGGTTGAAAATTCTTTTCTCTAAGAATGTTGAATATTGGCCCCCACCTTCTTCTGGCTTGTAGAGTTTCTGTTGAGCGATCCACTGTTAGTCTGAAGGGCTTCCCTTTGTGGGTAACCCGACCTTTCTCTCTGGCTGCCCTTAACATTTTTTCCTTCATTTCAACTTTGGTGAAATGACAATTATGTGTCTTGGGGTTGCTCTTCTCAAGGAGTATCTTTGTGGCTTTCTCTGTATTTCCTGAATTTGAATGTTGGCCTGCCTTGCTATGTTGGGGAAGTTCTCCTGAATAATATCCTGAAGAGTGTTTTCCAACTTGGTTCCATTCTCCCCATCATCTCAGGTACACCAATCAGACATATATTTGGTCTTTTCACATAGTTCCATATCTCTTGGAGGCTTTGTTCATTTCTTTTAACTCCTCTTTCTCTAAACTTCTCTTCTTGCTTCATTTCATTCATTTGATCTTCATTCACTGATATCCTTTCTTCCACTTGATCAAATTGGCTACTGAAGCTTGTGCATGCATCATGTAGTTCTTGTGCCATGGTTTTCAGCTCCATCGGGTCATTTAAGGTCTTCCCTATGCTGTTTATTCTAGTTAACCATTCATCTAATCTTTTTTTCAAGGTTTTTAGTTTCTTTGCAATGGGTTCGAACATCTTCCTTTAGCTCGGAGAAGGTTGTTATTACCGATGTTCTGAAACCTACTTCTGTCAACTCGTCAAAGTCATTCTCCTTCTAACTTTGTTTCGTTGCTGGTGAGGAGCTGTGATTCTTTGGAGGAGAAGAGGTGCTCTGGTGTTTAGAGTTTTCAGCTTTTCTGTTCTGGTTTCTCCCTATCTGTGTGGTTTTATCTACATTTGGTCTTTGATGATGGTGACCTACAGATGGGGTTTTGGTGTGGATGTCCTTTTTGTTGATGTTGATGCTATTCTTTTCTGCTTGCTAGTTTTCCTTCTAACAGTCAGGACCCTCCGCTGCGGTCTCTTGGAGTTTGCTGGAGGTCCACTCCAGATCCTGTTTGCCTGGGTTTAACCAGTGGAGGCTGCAGAACAGCAAATATTGCAGAACTGAAAACGTTGCTGCCTGATCCTTCCTCTGGAAGCTTCATCTCAGAGGGGCACCGGGTGTATTAGGTATCAGTTGGCCCCTACTGGGAGGTGTCTCCCAGTTAGGCTACTCGGGGTTCCAGGACCCACTTGAGGAGTCAGTCTGTCCATTCTCAGACCTCAAACTCCATGCTGGGAGAACCACTGTTCTCTTCAAAGCTGTCAGATGGGGATGTTTAAGTCCACAGAAGTTGTCTGCTGCCTTTTGTTCAGCTATGTACTGCCCCCAGAGGTGAAGTCTAGAGGCAGGAGGCCTTGTTGACCTGTGGTTGGCTCCACCCAGTTTGAGCTTTCTGGCCACTTTGTTTACCTAGTCAAGCCTCAGCAATGGTGGGCGCCCCTCCCCCAGCCTCGCTGCTACCTCACAGTTCAATCTTGGACTGCTGTGCTAGCAGTGAGCAAGGCTCCGTGGGTGTGGGACCCCCTGAGCCAGCACAGGATATAATCTCCTGGTGTGCTGTTTGCTAAGACTGTTGGAAAAGTGCAGTATTAGAGCAGGAGTGCCAATTTTCCAGGTACCATCTGTCACAGCTTCCCTTGACTAGGAAAGGGAATTCCCCAACCCCTTGTGCTTCCTGGGTGAGACTATGCCCCACCCTGCTACAGCTCACTCTTCGTGGGCTGCACCCACTGTCCAACCTGTCCCAATTAGATGAACCCGGCACCTCAGTTGGAAATGCAGACATCACCAGTCTTCTGCATCGCTCATGCCGGAAGCTGCAGAGCAGAGATGTTCCTATTCTTCTATCTTGGAATGATCCTACACACTCCATTTTCAATGAAATTAAGGGAAAGGGAAAATCTTCCAAATCCAAAATACACATAAAGCTCTCAGAAAGATACGAGAGCTGGCAAAAGACATATGGAAAATGCCATTAGAAATGTCAAGGGACTTGAGCATGACAGATTTCCAAAGGTGGCAACTTTATTCTGACAATAAAGCCCAGTACTCCTCTACTATAACTTTGGTGGCATATGCTGTGAGCAAGACTGAGCTCAGACAGAGCTGAGTCTAAGCAGTGCTGAGAGCTTGGGGGTTACAGGCAGAGAGATGCCAGCAGCAGATCTCAGAATTCACTAGCAATTAATTACTTGTTGAAAATGAGGAGCCTACCTTGGAACAGAGCCCATGTTCCTTAATTGCAGTAGTCAGCAGGGGAATGGGGAAAACATGGCTGGCAGCAGAGATCCATCTAGATATTGTTTGGTTTGGGGACACAGATGAGTTCAACCAGCTCAGGGGAATACAGCAAAGTACCATATGTGAGAAGAGTCTGTAGCAACAGAACAGAGAACTTGTGATTGCAATGTCTGGAAGTTACATTTTTCCCCCCAGCCAAAAGAATGTCCTGAATGGTCTTCCAAGAAAATACAACTTTCCCACCATAAGAAATAAAAAAGAAACAATACAACATCAATAAAATATGAGTAAGTTTTTATGGAAGAAGACATAAAACATACCCTTGGACACAAAGCAGATGGAAATTGCTGCAAACATTCCACCATGAGAGTGTGTGTGTGTGTGTGTGTGTGTGTGTGTATGATTAATATATATTAAATTTTACCCACTATGAAGGAATAACAAAGCACAAATATAAAACTAAGGGAAGAGATATTTTCATCTATTAGGTAAATGATGGCAGCTTAATTCTGAATCATCCTACTGGAAAACATACAAAGCAAGCCCTGAAAGGTAAAAGAGATAGTTAAAAACCTGAAGTACATACTTCCTAAAGATAAAGAATGAGAAAACTCACAAATTCCAAATTATATGTGAGCAAGGCAATTGGCAATTGAGACTATGATGATGATACCTGTTGTTAAAAAAAAAAAAAAAAAAAAAAAAGCCATGAGGGCATTGTGCCCAGAGTTGGTTACTTCCAGTGGGTTCGTGGTCTCACTGACTTCAAGAATGGAGCTGCGGACCTTCACAGTGAGTGTTACAGCTCCTAAAGATGGCATGAACCCAAAGAATGAGCAGCAACGAGATTTATTGTGAAGAGCAAAAGAACAAAGCCTCCACAGCATGGAAGGGGACCCAAGTGGGTTGCTTCTGCTGGCTGGGGTGGCTAGCTTTTATTCCCTTATTTGTCCCTGCCCATGTTCTGCTGATTGGTCCATTTTACAGAGTGCTGATTGGTCCATTTTACAGGGCACTGATTGGTCCATTTTACAGTGTGCTGATTGGTCCATTTTACAAACCTAGCTAGCCACAGAGCACTGATTGGTGAATTTTTACAGAGTGCTGATTGGTGCATTTTACAATCCTCTTGTAAGACAGAAAAGTTCTCCGAGTCCCCACCTGACCCAGAAGTCCAGCTGGCTTCACCTCTCAATACCCCCTCTAAAGAGGACACCCCAACTGCTGTTGGGAATTGGGCAATGACCACTCTAGCTACTTCCTACTGGATAGGGGTGAAGAAGGGGCCCTGCAGTGGTAGTGTCTTCCAGAGGGGAATGCTGTAGGCCAACCAAAGGGTCAGTGGGTTGGTCCAGGGGTCCTCTTTAGAAGTTGTAGTTGAGTACACTTGGGGTTCCATTTGTAAGACCATCTGTCTTACAATTCTCAGGCTGCAGCTAAAGCCACATTCTTTTCATTGAAGGACAGGGTTTGATCTAACAATATCATGACATCTCTCCAAGTGAGGTTGACGGTTTACCCTAGACCCTGTAGGACATCTATGTACTATCAGGATCATCTGAAAACTTCCCCAGGTCTGCCTTGATCTGCTTTAAATCAAGAGAGGGAGAAGGGGACGTGTACCTGGGTTGGACCAAATTCCCCTCCCCCTACAGCTTGAAGGTGACATAACTGATAGCCCAGGGGTTTTTGTGGTCCCTTAGAGATACGTTTGCTTATTTCCTTCTGGGTGGGGGAGATTAGAGGAGCCTTATCATTAAGAAGAAGGGGAGCTGTAAGGAGGCTAGGATATGGTGGTAAGTTGAGAGGTCCTCCTATGGGATGTAAATTGCAAACTTTACATAGTTGTGGATTATCCTCAAATAAAAGAAAGCTTGGATGTAAGGTATTTCACTCCATTTGCCTTCCCTCTTACAGAAAAGGTTAAGCTGCAGGATAGTATTGTAATTTATACTTCCCTCAGGTGGCCATTTTTTCCCATCAGAGAGAGAATATTAGGGCCACGCCATAGTGCAGAAAAAAAAATGAGCCACCTCTTTTTCAGGGTTTGCGGGTCAAATTGGTCCCAATGGCTTAGGATGCATTTCAAGGGTGAGCCTGTTGATGCCTGAGTGTTTCCCATTTGAAAGAAAAAACTGCCCACAGTTTTGGTTTGTTTGTCTCCCCGCCACTGGCCCAAGAACCCACAATGATCCCTGGACCCTGCTGACTGGAATAGTTGTGCTCACTGAGCAGCAGCAGAAATGCTAGTTTTCCTCATAGACCACAAGGAGGACCGAGGAAAGTGGAATTTAGTGGCCCTTACCGACACATTCTCGAAACCCCATTAGAGTCCTAAGCATTTTCTCCTGTTAGTGTTGGGACCTTACACCTGTCCTATAAAGATGACATGCCCCAAAAATGGAGTGGAGGGCCACACCTTGAGGCAGGAAAGGGATCTCCAGGATTAGAAGACTGACACCTTTTGTCCCCACTTCTCATCATATGAATAGGAAG
This sequence comes from Macaca mulatta, assembly GCF_049350105.2. Lineage (NCBI taxonomy): Eukaryota > Metazoa > Chordata > Mammalia > Primates > Cercopithecidae > Macaca > Macaca mulatta. The sequence continues at coordinate 122,468,396 of NC_133409.1, read as the reverse complement.
GATATCATTTCTGAGGCTTCCAATATCCTAGCTTCAGAATAGCCCTTGTTAGGCCTACTAGTCTGAGGAAGGATCCTAAAATTCCAGATAGTCTCCTACCACCCCCAATGGGGCCTTGGGCAAAAATTATGTCTTTCTGATTGGTGAGCCTGGGTGCCTAAAGAAAGGAACAGGGTCCCAAAATTTATAGTAGAAATCATTCATATGGGAGAAACTAGAAAAGCACCAGAGACAAGGAGTGGTTTTTAGAAGCGGGACTAGCCTCAGAGAAGAGAAGCAGAAGGAAATTTGTCTGACAAGCATTAGGACCCAGGAGGCAAGGGTCAAGTTAGATAGGATAGATGGGTGAGCCTTGCTTAGGCGAGGTGACTTTAAGAGCTCCACTCATGGCTACAGGGTCAACCCACTTTTTGTCAGAACCCTAGAGCTGAATGGCTTTCCTCTCTGTTGACACTCAGCTCAGCCCAGAAGTACAGGAAAAGTGTAAGCTGGTTCCAGGCAAACCAACACTCCCAACTCTAAAGAGTCGGGGGTGGAGAGCTCTTTCCCAGAAAGTCTGATACCCATGTCTTTAGTCCTGCAGCCACACTAGTCACTTTTAAATGGCTGATAGGTGCTCACTGTTTAGCCCCTGAATTCTAAGGAAAAATAGGAGAAAATAGCAAGCAAAAGGGATATAATGGTACACACCACTCGGCAATATCCCAGACAAGCCCCCAAGATGTGTCTGGAGTTGCTTCCTTCTGGTGGGTTCGTGGTCTTGCTGACTTCAATAATGGAGCCGTGGACCTTTGTGGTGAGTGTTACAGCTCTTAAAGATGGCATGGACTGGAGAGTGAGCAGCAGCAAGATTTATTGTGAAGAGCAAAAGAACAAAGCTTCCACAGCATGGAAGGGGACTCAAGAGGGTTGCTACTGCTGGCTGGGGTGGCCAGCTTTTATTTCCTTATTTATCCCTGCCCATGTCCTGTTGATTGGTCCATTTTACAGAGTTCTGATTGGTCTGTTTTACAGAGCACTGATTGGTCCATTTTACAGTGTGCTGATTGGTCCATTTTACAAACCTCTAGTTAGCCACAGAGTGCTGATTGGTGCATTTTTACATAGTGCTTATTGGTGCATTTTACAATCCTCTTGTAAGACAGAAATGTTCTCCAAGTCCCTACCCAACCCAGAAGTCCAGCTGGCTTCACCTCTCAGCATCTGGTGGTCTGGTGGTGGCAGATCCTGTACATGCCCTAACAACATCTGATAGCTCTCCTGCCAGACACTTTATTACAAAAAGGAAGGACTCTGTGCAGGCTGTCTTGAACAGGGATTGCCTAAGCACTTGGAGAAGCAGAGTTTGCAGACAGGGAAAGGAGCAGGAGGGCAGAGGTGGAAGATCTAGGAAGCACCAGCAAGAAAAACCTTTGAAATATTAGTGTATGATTGTGGAAAACAGGACCCATCTCCTTGGTGAAAAAAACTGGAAAAGTCCAGGGATGAAGGCAGAAGTCATCCAGAACCATGTTTATGGTTCCCAGAAACGCTAGGGGAATAATTTTATTTTAAACAACGTAGCCCTCTTTACAAGACAGTTAAACTAAAATCAGTTAATTATATTTTCCAAAATGAACACACTTTGACCTTTGAGATGCTCTGAGAGTCTCCTCTGAGAATCAGAGAAGACATGTTAACTAGGAAGCCATCCATCAGTGTGGAAGGATGGATTGCTGGAAATTTATTCTGGCCTGATCTTACATGCTGAGGTGAACTCCGGCAAGGCTGAGTATCCCTAATCTGAAAATCTGAAATCTGAAGTGCTCCAAAATCCAAAACTTTTGAGAGCTGACATTATGCTCAAAGAAAATGTTTATTACAGCATTTCAGTTTTAATTTTTATTTTTTTGGATTAGTGAAGCTCAACTGTTGTAACTGCAAATATTCCAAAATCCAAAAAGAAAGCTAAAATCCAAAACACTTCTAATCCCAAGCATTTTGCATAAGGGATACTCAATTTTAGTCCCAGAAAATCCAACTCATTCCAATATGAGTAACAACAAAAGAAATAAGGAAGCATCAATACAAAGTGACAGGAAGAAAAAAACATGAAAAAGAAACAAAACTTTTCTATAAATGAGGAAGACTCACCAAAAAATAAAATAAAAATCATCTCATCACAAAGCAGATGAACACGGTAGCCCTCTTAATGAAAGATCAAAGCATGAAGAAAGACTATAGGACAGAAATAAAAGAATTTGGAGAAACGATGCTCAAAGACCAGGGGATGATCTCTATAAAAAAAAGATGATAAAACAGGAAATGGCACAATTTCAGAAAAATAAACAAAATCACTTCAGAAATGAAGAAAAATTATAAGGAACTCAATGGAGAATATATCCTATGAGAGTCCAGTAAGAAACCTACGAAAAAAAATGATAAAGAACAAAATAAAATGAAAATGAAGTCAGAGAAAGAATGAAAAAATTGAGAGAAAATAAAAAATATAGATCATAGATATAGACAATCCAATCTAACATAAGTAGAGGGTACTGAAAATAAAATAAAAACAATGAATCTGAAATTTAAAAACATTCAAGAAAAAAATTATGAAATTAAAAAAAAAGACTTGGTTCTTCATATTGAAATGACTCATTATGTGTAGAGGAAAATTAACCTAAAGGTCAACACTAATACATATGCTACAAAGGTAACAAATTTTAATGATAAAGAAATAATTTTTATGTCAGATACTTAAAGAGATCAAATCACTTAAGAAGAAATCAATTTGGCATGAGGCTTTCACAGGAACATTCAATACTGGAAGACATTGAAGCTACACATTGACTATTCAAGAAAACAAAGTATTATCCAACCTGCCCTTTAAGTAGAACAACTATAAACAGTTGTGAAAAGTAAGAGTTAGAACACGTTGTTTACAGGAGTCTTGAGAAAATTAGTACAAGATGAACTTTAGCCAAGCAAGAGATGACTAATAAAAACTTAGCAAAAAGATTTATGATTAATACCTTCAGAAAGTTTTATAATTAAACAGTAAAACACTCTGGTGGAAGAAACATCTGTGAATAAACCAGAGTTAGCTGATATTCTTCTGGTTTATGCCTTTGCATATAATGAGAGTGGGGAACAAGTATGTAACAACTGCTGGGGAGGGGTCAGAAGTTCTGCTACTAACCAGTTATGAAATGTTGCTGACATACTCACTATCCTATGCTTTGGAATTTTTTTTTTTTTTTTTTTTTTTTTTTTTTTTTTTTTTACTATTTCCATTAAAATACTATATTTAATGGGAAAACAAAGGAGAAATCCTAAGTCTCTTATGTGTGGACAAATTTAAAATCTGATATGCCAGAGAAATTAAAATTAAAGGTCAATTGCTTAGCTTTGGGACAAGAAAGACCACATATAGTGAAACAACAAATGGACCAGAAAACTACAAACTATAGTCCTTGTCCCATCTACAAGACTCAGAAGTGAAATGTTGATCACTTTCTTTGTCTCTGTTTTCTCATTGTAAATTGTGAGGAAATTGACAATAACACGGTCTTATTTTATGCTTTTCTTTGTATATTATTTTGCTATTATTGTTGCCACAAAAGCTGAAATAACAAACTTTTATTTATTCATTCAATATTTATTTAGCACCTACTATATGTCATGAACAGTTCTAGTGAATAATCGAAGACAAAATCTCTACTCTTACAGACCTTATATTTTAGTTGGGGCTAGGGAAAAGAAAATAAGCCAGAAGCATCATAAACAAATAAATTCCATAGTGTGTTACAAGTATTACAGAAACAAAGAAAGCAGATTAAAAAGGGCAAGGAATGCTGGGGGAATAATTTTGTTTTTAAAAGGAAATTTAGTGTAGGCCTCATTATAAGACAGTTAAACAAAAATTAGTTAATCACATTTTCAAAAATGAAAACACTTTGACCTTTGAGATGTTCTAGAATAATTTTCAAATTATGTCTCCTTTATGAAAAATTGGACTATTTATTTGACATTATATTTTATCTGAGAGAATTAACCCAGGATTTTCGCCAAGTCTCTTATTTTACAATGCCAATACATTGATTCTGATTTTAAGTATATTTGTTTCTTTTATATTTTCTCCTTAGATAAATTTTGTTATTTTTTTCTAACTGTTTGTGCTAAAACTTCTCTTGCTTTCTTTTCATTTTTCCTGTTTAATAGCAGCTAATAAAACTGTACATTTCATTTGAGTAGTTTTGATCATATCTCATACATTTTTATAAAGAATGTACTAATTATTATTATTCTCTGTTTTATAATTGCAATTTAGTTTTTTCATTATACCCAAGAGTTATTTAGGCTAGAGCTTTATTTTTTAATTTCCAAGACTCTGTGTTTATTTTAGTTATTAATTTCTGGTTTGTTACATTGAGGTCAACAAAAAGATATTTGGACCATTTTGTATTTTGTTTCTATTAAATTTTTCTTCATCATCTCCTATGTGGTAAATTTCAGTAAGTTATACCTAGAAACTTGAAAATGAAACATATTCCTGTCAGTAGGAAGCAGATTTTTATGTATGGATATATGACTACTGTTCGTATGACTATGCTTTTGTGAATTTTTTGCGTATCTCCAATAGTTGGTGTGATATTTATTTTAAAAATGTGTCTCAATGTAGGTTCTCTTTTTGACTAGTATAAAGACAATCCTTTGCATGTTAATAAAAAATAATTTAGCACAGAAGTGGAAGACAACAAGTGGATATGAAATGTGAGTTAGCAGAACTCATACTCTCTCTCTCTCTCACACACACACACACACACAGACACACACACACACAAACAGACCAAAAAACACACAAACACATAAGAGAAATAACAACACTGGAAGGAGTAAAAAGAGACTAAACACTGGAAAAGATAATAAAGGGCAATGAGAGGAAATTTTTAATGGAATTTTTAAAAATTTCTGAAGTAAATATATACTGTCAAACAAACACCAACATTCACATAATTTAAATTCCCTGAGGAAAGTGAAATCAGCTATACATAACATGAAAGCCACTATCAAGTTAGATATTCATGCATTCTGATTTAACAAAGAAAAACCTGGGTTACACCTGTTTTTTTAGTGTCCCGTGCAGTTATTGTTCTATTCTCTATAAACAGTGTATTTTTCTTGAAGACATATTACCAAATCAGCCTAGGAATGAAGGGGAAAGTCACCTTGGCTTCAGATTTCTACACAGCAACATTCAGTATTAGAAGGTGGTTGAGCAACATTTACAAGGTACCCAAGTTGTAAAGTTTGATGTTTATATCCAGCCAAATTTTACCTCTGTTATAAACAGTACAACGAAACAGTTTTGAATACACACTAACTCTAGTAATATTGCACTCGTGAGATTTTCCTGAAAAAATTACTAAATATCTAATATTAGCCAATTAAATATGACTATAGAAATTCAAAAAAAGACTAGGAATAAGGCTTTAAAATATTTAAGTGCAGAAGACCAAAAAAGGGTAGGACAAAGGTGATGACAAATTATAATGTAACTTTTTATATAGAAATAATATGGTTTTTAACACTTTAGAAGGAGAAGGGAAAAAGTTGGGGCAGAATAAGGTTGCAGTTTGCATTTCCAGAACTAGAGACAACAAAATAACATTAAAAATAAACAAGCAACAAGAGTTTTAGCAAATTAATAAATCAATCAAGGAATAAGAGTATTAGCATATTTAAGAGAAAAGGCATATTTAAGGAAATGCACACTATTGATTAAAATTGAATTATGAAGAAGAGAAGAGAGGTAGAGAAAAATAGAAAACTTTCTGACTATAACAAGAATCACGAGAACATATGGATTCATGAAGGGGAATAACACACTGGGAGCTATTGTGGAGTGGAGGGCTCGGGGAGGAAGAGCATCAGGAAGAATAGCTAATGGATGCTGGGCTTAATACCTGGGTGATAAGTTGATCTGTGCAGCAAACCACCATGGCACACATTTACCTATGTAATAAACCTGCGCATCTTGTACAAGTACCCTGGAACTTAAAACAAAAGCTGAAGAAAAAAAAAATCACAAGAACAAACAATAAATAAAAACCAACCACGAAGAAAAAAAAAAACTTTACAAGCCATCTAAAGAGAAAATATCACATATGACAAAATTAAAACTCAACATATCTGTCATAACATTAAATATAAATGAGTTTGACCTATTAATGAAAGAAATGAAAGAGAGACTGTAGTAGTAAGATTTTAATTAACTCTTCATTATATTACATATGAAATTAGAGAAAAAATAAATATAGAAGATGAATAATATAATTAATAAGATTAATCCAATGTGTATAAGTTTTGGCGGCAGAAAATAGGGAATACATCATTTTTTTCAAATACCCATAGAACAGTAACATTCAATGACCAGTGAGAAGATGAGAAGACTATAGAATATGATCATAAGGTAGGTCTGATTGATATGTACAAATTCTAGCCAGAGGAAAAAAAAATCAGTCCGTGCTTATACAATGTAAAATACATAATTTTTGATTTGAATAAGATATTAATAGACATGCCAAGATACAGAACCAAATAACTTAAAAACAAAAGAAAAAATGGCACAGTGACAGACCCAACAGTGGTTCACATATTGCAATTATTAGACACTAACTTTAAACAACTATGCTTAATATATTTGAGCATATATGAAAAGTGAAGAATTTAGCATAGAATTAGAATACATGGAGAAAAAATTAACATTATAGAAATTTAAAACACAATAACTAAATAAGCATTTAATAGATGAATTTAAAATCAAATGAGACATAGCAGAAACTATGACTAATATCGCTATAAAATGGAAAATACATAAAAGATACATAATGAATGGAGAGTTTTCGGGGCCCCAGAAACTTCAGAGACAGAAAGAATAAAGAAAACTAGCCATGAATTTTTTCAAAACTGATGAGAGCCATTAAGTCAAAGTTTCAAGAAACTCTTCATACTTCCAAGTAGGGAAAAAGAAAAAGAAAAAAAAGCAGGGGAAGAAAGAAAAACAAAATCATACTCTAGTCACATTCTCTGAGCCATGGAATAGGTAGTGTCTGGGAGAGAGTCTGAGTGAAATATCTGGGATGTTATTAATATTTTACATCTTAACCTAGGTGGTAGTTACACAGGTATTATCACCGTTTACAGTATGTATGTTACACTTCAATTTAAAAGTTTAAAGAATAGTTCTAAATTTTTGTCTCTTATTTAACAAGCTATCCCTCCCTTCACTGTGTTCTGATCATAATGGACTTTATAGAAGAAGGCAAGATAAACAACACATTAGGAAAAACAGGATGTAACATCAGATATGAACTGAACAGTAAAATCCTGTCTCTTCTTACCTGGCATATTTCACTTTAAAAGAAAGAGAGGAGGAGGCACGAGTGGGTATAGTATTTGTTCCTGTTTTCATCCTTTACTAGTAGAACTCCAAAGAGGAATGTCCAGAAAACCATATCAAACTAGGTTTAGAAAGCTCAAGACCATTGGCAAGATGGTAGATGCTGCTAGAATTCTTTCCCTGGCATGTTTGGGCAGCTTAAATCCCCTGGGAAAATTCCCTCGCATAATTAGTATTAACCTACTACAGGATAGTACTGCTGCTCTAGTTCTGGAAGATGTACAGACAAATGACCTGGAAGCAGCTCTCCAGGTTCCTCGTTACCTGTGCAGTATGTGCAGGAGACCTGAGTTTCCACACCCATTGGTGAGAGATTGTGAGCACTGCAGGAGCACTTCAAGGAGAGCAAGGAGAGACATCATGGCATGACAAAGTGACTTTTGCGTGTGAGATTTACTATTCAGGGTATACACTTTTGTAGGGCATTCAATAGTCACTCCCCAAAGCCAGAAGTCATCAGTACCATCAGTCATACCTCAGTTTTCACTAGCACAAAAAGCAGAACCAAATTAACCACTCCAGCAGCAATTAGTGAGTGTCGAAGGGGCAGGCAATAATCGGAAGCTTCCTTCTGCCTTTCCTCCTTATGGATAAAACAATCCCTCTTAGATTTCTACATTCCAACATGCAAAGAGGGAGGTGGTCAGGATGAAACTGTCAGAGACTAAGCATTTATCTAAAAGGGCCTGAATAATCTTAAAAAGCAAAGTCAGCGCTAATAGAGAATTTAATTTTGAATAGAATTAATATTTTAAATACTTATAAACCTTAGTAAAATATAAGGAAGAGACACTATACGAACTGGCACATGAGAAAAATCAGGTCACCATAGGAAATAAAGATGCATGTATTTTTTGCACATTAGAGCATAGGGCATCAATTTATGACAGTTAATGATCAATTTATGACATCAAAGAAACCAATTAAATAGCAGATACCATTTTATACCTTCTAAACTAACAAAAATCTAAAAAATGATTATTCCAAATACTGGCAAATTATGGTAAAATTATTACACATATATACCAATGACAGGTTAAATTAGAACACAATTTGGCAAAAGAAAAGTTATATATTACGAGTAGATACATGACAATATGTCCTAAGAAAATATTTCATGAAAATCTACTGCAGTGTTATATATGAAGTAAAATGAATGAGAGCAATGCAAATGGCCAAAATGAACAAATAATTAAATAAATTATGGTATATCAACTCTATGAAATATTAGACAGCCATTAAAAATGTATGATTATTAAAAGTTGCATCGATATATAAAAAGTACTTAATGGAAAAAGAAAATAGATAAAAATAAAGTTATATGTTATACTAAAGCTCATAAATATTTAAAAATTTTGTATTTTAATAAAGTCTAAAACAAAAATGGAAAAATAAAAATTGTTTAACCACAGAGGGTGAGAAGATACATTATAAATACAAAATAAGAGCCAATATCGTTATGAAAAATGAGACTCTGACATCATGCCTGGGTCTCTCTCATTGGCTGTCCACTCTCCAAGATCAGCAGCGCAGAGGAGTTAGGAATCCAGGGCTTGATTCTTGGCTTCTCTGCCCCACTAACCAGGGGACTTCAGGCAAGTTACTTAACCTCACTTTGCCCTAGTTTCCCATCTATAAAATGAGATTATGGTAGTACTTACCTAATAGTATGGTTGAGAAGCTTAGATAACTTCTTCTGTTAAAGCACTTAGAAAACAATCTCAGCAATCCATAAGCATTCGGAGAGTTAACTCTTCTTGTTTTCCTTTGTTGGATGATATGAGCAAGATATCACAGTTCCTAAACAAAGCATGTGGCAAATACTGAATCATTCTTGAATTGAATTAGCTTTATAATCTAATGAAAGAATGTGAGTGCATCTGTCTTTTTGTTTTGAGTCCTTTTGTTTGTTTGCAGTATAGTTAATGTGTACAATCTTTTCTGTTGGTATTGAATGGGTAATTTTGGTAGCAGATAAATTAAGTTATTTAGAATAAGAATGTTCTTCTTAGCAGTGTCTTAAAGGCAAAACAAATATTGAGTCCATGCAGCTGACTGATATTCAAAATGTTTAAGTCTCTATATTTCCCACTTTTCAACATATGTTGTAGTAGTTGTCATCATGCAGACAGACTTGGTATGTTTCACCTCAATTTGCATTAGGTACATTTGCTGAAGAGTTAGAATCAGTGGTCTCTGAATTTCTCACAGAAGCAATGAAGACCACAATCAGTTATTTCATGCTGGAACATAACATTTTATAGGTTCTTTTACTCTCCAGTCATCCAACATGTGTACAAAATTAACAGGGGAATATAGTTAAAGTTTTATGCTTTTCTAAGTTATTTTTTATAATGTACTCTTTACAAGTAAAAAACAAATACCCTAGAGAAAAATTATTTGAATGTAAAATAATCAAAATATATTCTAGTTTTTCTCTTCCCTCTAAATGTCCTTCTTTCTCCTCCCTTTACACAACCATAACTCACCTCCACCTTTCCCTTGTTCTTTTGCCTTTTTTTTCTATTTGTGTCCTCTTTTAGACTCTGAGCACATGAATGGATATAAGTTGTCTGTCTATGTGGATTCTTCCATAGACAGTACATAAGATGGGACTCCATCAATAAAGGCTTAGTAACACAACACCCCCTCTCAGTAGCTTTAAACAAAAATGTGTTTCTCATTCTCCCTCCTTATCCATCTTCAGATAGCTGTAGCTCTGCACCATGTCCCCCTCACCCTGGGAATCAGGCTAATATGGCCAACCATTGCCTGTAGTCAACACACCAGGAAGAAAGGCAGAAGCAAGTAACACACCAGCTCTTAAAACTTTCTTCTAGAATTGACCCATATGGGCCAGGCATGGTGGATCACACCTGTAATCTCAGCACTTTCAGAGGCCCAGGTGAGAGAATCACTTGAGGCCAGGAGTTTAAGACCAGCCTGGGCAACATAGCCAGACTGTTTCTATAAAAAATAAAAAGAAGAATAAATTAGATGGGCATGGTGGTGCATGCCTGTAGTCCCAACTACTCGGGAGGCTGAAGCAGAAAGATTGCTTAAGTCCAGGAGTTCCAGGTTTCAGTGAGCTATGATCATACCACTACACTCCAGTCTTACAACAGAGCAAGACCCTGTTTCTAAAAAGAAGAAAGAAAGAGAGAGAGAGAGATGAAAGAGAGAGAGACGAAAGAGAAAGAGAGAGAGAGAGAAAGAGAAGTGACCCATATAACTTATACTTCATTGACCAAAGCAAGTCACATGGCCACAATTAATTTCAATGGGCTGGAAAGTACCATTCCACTGACCTCAGAAACCAGAATGGCAAATATTTTTTAGACAGCATTACTGACTGCTACAAAGAACAAACCAAAAAGTTAGAGCATGTGATCCATTACAGCTAATCATATGTATTAGTACGTACATACATATCAGTAACAAAAAGTTTGATCCTTCCTGGTACTATTGACCAAATATTTTAGGGTAATATTCATTTTTTTATTTAAAGTTAATTTTTTCTATAATATTCCCTTTTTTTATATTATTTCATATTACATAATTTACTTTTATGAGATGAGAAATCTATAGCTCCTTCAGATTTATAAAAGAAATGTATTTTTTACTCTTCATGGAAAAAGAGTTCAGTACCAAATTATGTTTGCTTGTTGGTCAGTTTGTTTGTATGGTGGGTTCATTGGTAGGTCGATTATATTTGACTTAGGTATTACCCAAAGCTTAGGAAATATAAAATAAGAGGAGGTGTGATAAGAGAGATTCCCGAGACACCATAGTTTATCTAAAAAGAAAGCTGAGTCCAGCCCGAAGCAGAATTTAGAACTTTTATTTTATTACAGGGCCATTTGGATTAAAATAATAAAAACTACCTAACCTGTTTGTTATGATTCATACTGCATTATAATTTTTCAGTAAGTAATAAAATTCTTGTGATCAGAGTTGAAAGCCACTGAAATATATTTTACATGCAGGTGGTTTCCTTCAATAGTCAGAATTTAAGCATGCTCATCTTTGTTTTCCTTCTGAGATGAAAGGAGAGTTTGACTCTACACATAAAGGAAATAGTTTTCTAACTGACAAATTATTAATTATTGGTTTATATTGTCTCTATTGGAGCATCTTACACTGGAGAAATACAATTTAAGTGCTACCATTTATTTATTTCTACTTTTACCTCACTTTTACAACTTTCTCTATGTCTGTAAGAACACTCTTCCCCAAAGATCTCAAAATAAGTACTTGAATAAAACTACAATCTAAGCATAGCTATAAAGAATGCATTTAATTTCAAGTGCTGCTATAAAGAATTTTACAAATGGCATGACAGGGTCCTTTTATTGTCCTCAATTTCATTACATAGCCTTCCTAACAGCCCTCCTGAGAGCAAAGCTAGTCTAGTGTCAATCCTTTTTATCAATTCACTCAGTTACAAAAGAAGAACATTATCCTGACATTATGGGTATTGTTCTACTTATTTGTAGTGTCCCCATTGTTACTTTCTCTGAAATGTAGTGCTGAACACAGATGCAGTTTCTAAAGAACCTGCAAGTATTGTCAGCATTAATGATGTAAGTTCAAATTTTGTCCAAGTAAGCTAAAAGAAAACAACCCATTAGCTAAAATGAAATGTGTTCTGGAATCAGCACCAGTCCTCAGACAAGTTAGAAAGTGGTATTTCTTCCCTTCCTCTGAGAAAGTTTCTCAATGAAAGGCCCTTAACAGGGCTTTTACTCATATGTCCATCAAGGTTAATTTAATTAGGTATTAGACAATTTCTTCTTTTAAATCAGTATATTCCAAACTGGGGTTTTCAGATTTCACATATCCACAGATGATTTATAATCATTAGAATATTTTTAATTTTGTACTTTTGTGATAATTATAATCTAAAAAAATTAGACAAAAAATGGTGGAAGAATTGCACAATCACAAGGCAAATGTTAATCTAGGAATGACAAATACACAAAGCATTGGCCTTGGCCATCAGTCTTGTGCTCATCTTTCCAGCAAACAAATGCATCTTAACAAAACTTAATTATTTGTTATATTACCAAAATATTGTTTGAGAGAATCTCAAAGAATATATACAGAGGGAAATAAAGAAGACACAAAAGCATGAACTGCTTTATTTATATGAATTTGTGGAAGAAGCAAAATTAACTGTCAGAGGTGTTTAAACAAGAGTGACTCTATCTTGAATACATGCTGGGTAAAATAAGGTTGAGACCTACTAGGTTGCATTCCCAGGAGGTTAATGCACTCTTAATCACAAGCTGAGCTAAGAGGTCGGCACAGGATACGGATCATAGAGACCTTGCTGATCAAACAGCATGCGGTAGAGAAGCCAGCCAAATCCCACCAAAACCAATATGGCAACAAAAGTAACCTCCAGTCGTCCTCATTGCTCATTACAACCTAATTATAATGCGTTAGCATGCTAAAAGACACTCCCACCAGTGCCATGACAGTTCACAATTACCAAGACAATGTCAGGAAGTTACCTTATATGGTCAAAAAAGGGGAGAAAACCTCAGTTACAGGAATTGTCCAGCCTTTCCCAGAAAACTCATGAACAATGTATCCCTTATTTAGCATATAATCAAGAAACAACTTTAAGTATCTTTAGTCCAGCAGCCTAGGCTGCTGCTCTGATTATGAAGTAGCCATTCTTTTATTCCTTTACTTTTCTTTATTATTATTATTTTTTTTTTATGAGAGGGAGTCTCGCTCTGTCGCCCAGGCTGGAGTGCAGTAGCCCGTGATGTTGGCTCACTGCAACCTCCGCCTCCCAGGTACAAGCGATTTTCCTGCCTCAGCCTCCTGGATAGCTAGGATTACAGTCTCAGCCACCACACCCAGCTAATTTTTTGTGTTTTTAGTAGAGATGGGGTATCATTATGTTGGCCAGGATGGTCTCGATCTCTTGACCTTGTGATCCACCCGCCTCAGCCTCCCAAAATGCTGGGATTACAGGCGTGAGCCACTGTGGCCGATCATTTTTTTTTTCCTGAGATGAAGTCTCACTCTGTTGCCCAGGCTGAGGTGCAGTGGCACCATCTCAGCTCACTGCAACCTCCACCTCCCAAGTTCAAGCAACTCTTCTGCCTCAGCGTCCCGAGTAGCAGGGTCTACAGGTACACGCTGCCATGCCCGACTAATTTCTTTTATATTTCAGTAGAGATGGGGTTTCACTGTGTTTCCCAGGCTAGTCTCGAACTCCTGAGCTCAGGCAAACCACCCACCTTTGCCTCCTAAAGTGCTAGGATTACAGGCATGAGCCACCATGCCCGGCCTATTCCTTTACTTTCTTAGTAAACTTGCTTTCACTTTACTGTATGAATTCGCTTCAAATCCTTTCTAGTGTGAGATCCAGGAACCCTCTTTTGGGGTCTGGATTGTGACCCATTTTCAGTAACAAAACTAGTAGTTACATCTGTGGCAAGGAGGTGAATGGTGGACTGTGCTGACTGACAGAGGGAATGAGGGAGTCATCTGGGGTTTTATATAGGCGTGCCTCAGAGAGATTGCAGGCTCAATTCCAGACAACCACAATTAAACAAATAAAGCAAATCACACAAATTGTTTGCTTTCTAAATGCATATAAAAGTTTAGTCAAGTAAGTGTGCAATAACATTATATCTAAAAAGTACATATTTTAATTTTAAAATACTAGCAATCATCTGAGCCTTCAGCCAGTTGTAATCTTTTCACCCAGGGAAGGTCTTGTCTCAGTGTTGATGGCTGCTGACTCATAAGGGTGGTGGTCACTGAAGGTTAGAGCATCTGTAGTAATTTCTGAAAATAATACACTGAGGTTTATGGCATGTATTGACTCTTCCTTTCAGAAAAGATTTCTCTGTAGCATGTGAAGCTATTCTACCCAGAGAAGAACTCGTTTCAAAATTGGAGTCAATCCTCTCAAACCCTGTTGCTGCTTTATGAACTAAGTTAATGGAATACTCTAAATCCTTTGTTTTCATTTCAACAAGTTCACACATCTTCACCTGGAATAGATTCCATCTCAATAAACCACTTTTTTTGCTTATCCATAAGAAGCAAGTTTTCATTCATTCAAGTTTGATAATGAGATTGCAGCAATTCAGTCATATCTTCATGCTCCACTTCTCACTCGCTTCTCTTGCTATTTCTACCACATTTGCAGTGATATCCACCATTGAAGTCTTGAACTCCTCAAAGTCATCTGTAAAGATTAGAATGAACTTATTCCAAACTCCCATGCTTGTGGGCATTTTGACCTCCTCTCATGAATCACTAATATTCTTAATGGCATGTAGAATGGTGAATACTTTCCAGAAGGTTTCAATGGACTTTTCCCAGATCCATCAGAGGAATCACCATCTATGGCAACTTATAGCCTTATGAAATGTATTTCTTAAAAAATGAGACTTGAAAGTCAAAATCACGTTTTGATTCATGGGCTACAGAATGCATGTTTTGTCAGCAGACATAAAAACATTAATCTTCTTGTACATCCAAATTAAAGACCTTAGAGTACCAGGTGCATTATCAAAGAGCAGTAATATTGTAAAATGATTGTTTTCCTGAGTAATGGGTCTCAACAGTGGGCTTAAAATATTTAGTAAACCATGCTTTAAACAGAAGTGCTGTCATCAAGATTTTATTGCTCCATTTATAGGGTGTGGGTAGAGTAGACTTATAATTATTAAGGACTCTGCAATTTTTGGAATGGTAAATGAACATTGGCTTCAGCTTAGTCACCATCTAGCCCCTAAAAAGATTCAGCCTGTCTTTTGAAGCTTTGAAGCCAAGCATTGACTTCTCCTCTCTAGTTTTAAAAGTACTCGATGGCATCTTTTTCCAATAGAAGACTGTTTTGTTCACCTTGAAAATCTGTTGTTTAGTGTGGCTACCTTCATCAATGATTTTAGCTAGATCTTCTGGATAACTTGCTGCAGTTCCTCCTACATTAGCACTTGCTGCTGCTTCACTTTGCACTTTTATGTTATGGAGATGGCTTCTTTCCTTAAACTGCATGGACCAACCTCTGCTAGCTTCAAACTTTTCTTCTGCAGCTTCCTCGCTTCTATCAGCCTTCATAGAATTAAAGAGAGTTACAACCTTGCTCTAAATTAGGCTTTGGCTTAAGGGAATGTTGTCTCTGGTTTGATCATCTACCCAAACTACTCAAACTTTCTCCAAATCAGCAATGAGGCTGTTTTGCTTTCTTATCATTTGTAAGTAGCACTTTTAATTTCCTTTAAGAAATTTCCCCTTAAATTTATAACTTGACTAAGTTTTTGACACAGGGCCTAGATTTCAACCTTTCTCAGTTTTCAACATGTCTTCCTCACTAAGCTTAGTCATTTCTAGGCTTTGATTTAAAGTGAGAGGCATGCAACTCTTCATTTTGCTTGAGCACTTAGAGGTCATTGTAAGATTTTTAGGTGGCCTAATTTTAACATTGTGTCTCAGGGAACAGAAAGGCTCCAAGAAGAAGGAGAGAGATGGGAAAATGACCAAACAGTCGAGCAGTCAGAATGCACACAGTATTTCTTAAGTTTGTCATCTTACATGTGCATGGTTGTAGCACCTCAAAACAATGACAATAGTAACATTGAAAATCACTGATCACAGATCACTATAAGAGATATTATAATAATGAAAAAGTTTTAAATATTGTAAGAATTACTAAAATGTAACACAGAGACAAAGTAAACACATGGTCTCAGAAAAATGGGATCAATAGATTTGCTTGATGCAGGGTTGCCACAAACTTTCAGTTCGTAAATAATTTTATATCTGCTAAGTGCAGTAAAGTGAAGCAGAATAAAACAAGGTATACCTGTAAATATTTTGCATAGTGATCCATGAGGTTATTACTCAGGTGACTATAAATAGGAATTAGTGTGTATAAAATTTATATAACTTTACACATGATTTATATATGTTATTGTATGTCTGTTGTCCTTCAATAAGACATTTTAAAATATGCATATTGTTAGTTTTAAGTAGTTTTACTTAGTTATATTGTTTGTATATCTTTGTAAATAATTTGTTTCCTCCCTATATTAGAACTATAAACGTGTGGCTGGGCACAGTGGCTCATGGGTGTAATCCCAGTGCTTTGGGAGACTGAGGCAGGAGGATCACCTGAGGCCAGGAGTTTAAGATAAGCCTGGACAACATAGCAAGATGATGTCTCTGCCAAAAAACAAAACAAGAAACCACCAACAACGACTATAAACATAAAGAATGTATACCTATTGTAAAGTTTTGTACCTTTTTAAGTTATACTATAATTAAGAGACTTTACCTTAGCATTGGGACACATGAGAGAAATTTCCCTTTGGAGAGGGTTTGTACATATATAAGTTTGAGATATACTTCCTTGAACAACGACTAAGAATGAAGGACTTTAATTTTAGATCCTATGCTAGTTTATAGACAAGTGGTTTGACCTTGAGCAAGTTATTTAATCTGTCTGAGCCTCAGGGTTTTTTTGTTTTTCTAATGAAGAAAAACTTATTCATAGGGATTACCTCATTGTTAAGATTTTTATATAAAACATATAAAGCACCCTCTACAGTAACCAGCAAGGGAGGTGTTCAACAAAAAAAATAATAACTTCTATACAATAATTACATTAGAGATAGCAAAACTGATTAAAGGCTTAAAGTATAAAATTCATGGTTTCATCAAGGCTATTTCAAACCTACTTTTTAAAGGTTCGGAGGATCAATATCCCCTTAATCTAAGTTCCAGGCTGTGTTTCCAAGGACTGAAAAGGTAGAAGACTTCAATATGGGTAGGAAGTACTGTAATGCATTCCTTGTGGTTTAACTAGTATGACTTGCAGATATTCAGATGATACAAATGTAAAAATATGTTTTGAAGCTTTGTTTTAAGAGATAGGAATTCTCTACATTAGTGAGTAGAAAGACCTTAGCAATTAATGGCTAAACTTAATTTATATCTTGAATAATTATATTTCCTATTATTTTTCTTTTTGTGTTTCTATAATTATTTAGGAAACAAATACAGGAAACCAGAATTATGCTGGAAGAAACCAAAGATGATTATATAAGTCCTGACAAGAAAAGCTAATGAAGAGAGAATAGGTCACTAAGCACCTCAGATTACAGAGATCTTCACAAAGATTTGTTAGGTGCTGGATCATAGGCCATATGACATGATATAGAAGACAGGACCTATAGTTACTAAAAGCAAGGAAGAATCTCAGTTATGTTTGCTAGTGAATTATGGTAATCCAACAAGGAGGAATCTACCAAACCCCATAAAGAGCTGATTGGACTGATCTGTGAGATACATTTTTTATACAATTGAAATAGACTTGGTTTTCCTTATAATAACCAACTGTACGCCCTACTGCTCATTAGTATTTGGCAAATGCAGTGTGGTCACTTTTTACATATCAGCATGATGCTAAAATATCATTAAATGTCTTATTCCTAGTTCCAAGCACTTTATTTTCAAAATTATCATGTGCCCAGATATGTAGAAAGTATAGATGTTATTTTAAGGGTTTTTATTCATTTTTATTCAAATGTATGGAATGGCATAAACAAATCTTATTCATCAGAGGTACTTTTTTTATTATTATACTTTAAGTTCTAGGGTACTTCTGCACAATGTTCAGGTTTGTTACATATGTATACATATGCCATGTTGGTGTGCTGCACCCATTAACTTGTCATTTACATTAGGTATATCTCATCAGAGGTACTTAATCACACTCTTACTTATACAGCTTTGCCAATGCTTGGAATACGCTTAATTTAGACTGCATAATTGCTTCAGGATTTCTCCCAAACTGCTATAATTAAAGAATTTTATAATAAATAAATAAATATACCTCCAAGATTAAACAAATAAATATACAAAGAATTTCTAATATTTTTCCCACATTCTAAACAACCATCTTCAGTGCCCCAAATACCCTTCTGCCCCTTCTCCCCTAGAAAATACTTATAAGCACATACAAATGTTTGCTTACATTTCAAGGATTTCACAAACCTCTTGAACTATAGATATGAATATAGGTTATTGTAATCGAAGTCAGAAATCTTTGTTCTTGAGTGTAGATTATAAGGAATTTCAAATCAAGAAATCATTCAACAATTTTATCATATATCTGCTACATGTAGGAACAGGGTCAAGCCCTGGTAATATTATATGGTGAAGACTCAATCCTTGATGTTTGATAAGTCAGATATTATCAATCAGCCAAAAAATAAAGTTCTTCTGCAAATTTGCACCTGTGCACCATAATTCCTGAAGCATGGAAAAACTGGGCATGCAAACACCAAATATCTATGCAAGCTGCTTGGTTTTTCTTTCTTTTTTTTTTTTTTTTTTTAGTGCTTTTCAAATACAGATTTATATAGAAAATTTGCAATATATTGCATTTCAAATATGTATTTCATGGATTTTTACATTTATTTTATTAAATTTAAAACAAGATATGTAGACACACAGAAGTTTCTTGTGAGTAAACCTAATTTGAAAAGATTCAGCACTTTCTCTTCATATGTTAACCCTAGCACTCATTTCTATCAAGACTCCAATCCTTAGTGGACCCTGAAATTCTCATCAGCAAACATCATAAGCTTTGCCAGCCTAATATCAATTGTCCCCACAACATAAATACTTTTTTAAAAGAAGAAATGTAGGAATGAAAAATGCAAAGCAGCTAAAGTTTTGTACAAGTTGACAAAAGCATACTAATAAATCCTTAGTGAAAAAAAAAAAAAAAACGAGAAATCCCAAAATTAAGCAACTCTATTATTAAAAGTTATATTTTAATTTAAATAGGAAAACTAGCCCTGCCAAGAAAACAAAGTCAATTTTTAATTTGTTTAGTTAAGGATGAATAGAAGTGTACATGCAGTATTCTATTACTGGAGGGCGTTGGCAAGGGATCCCAATTAAGTAAGGTTTCTAAGATGAATAGAAGTAATTTATTTTTTAAAATAAAACAGTCTTGGTCCTTGTCCTCTCATTATTAATTTATTTGTACCTTATAGTTATAGGAGTAGCTTTATGATAAGAAAAGTGTGTTACATTTTGTAGTATTTCCCTATAAATTATTTTCAAGATGATGATTTTATTCTCTTAGAATTCATTATTCTCGAATCTATTATGTCTTATATGAAATATTCACACATACCTTTGTTCTGTATATTTTAATTTACATTTTGTTTTGTTTTTAACAAAGGGTTAACATTATACAGAATTCCAATAATCAAATAATCAGATGCATCATTGCAATCTGGAGACTGCATAGCCTAGCCTTGTTTTAAGGCACATTTTTTCCTGAATTTAGAAGAATCTTACAGAGGAAAAAAAAACCTTCATAAGAGCAATGCCAAGAATATAATCTAAAGCAAATAAAAAATCAGAATATGGCAAGTTATAAGATTTAAGATAAGTATATGCCTCTGGGATGAAGCTTCCAGAGGAAGGAACAAGCAGAATTATTTGCTGTTCTGCAGCCTCTGCTGGTGATATCCAGGCAAACAGGGTCTGGAGTGGACCTCCAGCAAACTCCAACAGACCTGCAGCTGAGGTGTCTGACTGTTAGAAGGAAAATCAACAAACAGAAAGGAATAGCATCAACATCAACAAAAAGGACATCCACACAAAAACCTCATCTGCAGGTCACCAACATCAAAGACCAAAGGTAGATAAAACCACAAAGATGGGGACAAACCAGAGCAGAAAAGCTGAAAATTCCAAAAAACAGAGTGCCTCTTCTCCTCCAAAGGATTGCAGCTCCTCACCAGCAAGTGAACAAAACTGGATGGAGAATAAGTTTGATGAGTTGACAGAAGTAGGCTTCAGAAGGTTGGTAACAAAAACAAACTTCTCCTAGCTAAAGGAGCATGTTCTAACCCATCACAAGGAAGCTAAAAACCTTGGGGGGAAAAAAAAGGTAAGACAAATAGTTAACTAGAATAACTAGAATAAGCAGTGTAGAGAAGACCTTAAAGGACCTGATGGAGTTGTAAACAAAGGCACAAGAAATTCATGATGCATGCAGAAGCTTCAATAGCCAATTCAATCAAGTGGAAGAAAGGATATCAGTGACTGAAGATCAAATTAATGAAATAAAGTGAGAAGACAAGATTAGAGAAAAAACGGTGAAAAGAAATGAACACAGCCTCCAAGAAATATGGGATTTGTGAAAAGACCAAATATATGTTTGATAGGTGTACCGGAAAGTGACTGAGAGAATGGAACCAAGTGAGGTTATTATCCTGGAGAACTTCCTTAACCTAGCAAGGCAGGCCAACATTCAAATTCAGGAAATACAGAGAACACCACAAAGATATTCATCAAGAAGAGCAACCCCAAGACACATAATTTTCAGATTCACCAAGGTTGAAATGAAGGAAAAAGTGTTAAGGGCAACCAGAGAGAAAGGGTGGGTTACCCACAAAGGGAAGCCCATCAGACTGACAGACCTCTTGGCAGAAACCCTACAAGCCAGAAAAGAAGGGGGGCAATATTCAACATTCTTAAAGAAAAGAAATTTCAATCCAGAGTCTCATATCCAATGAAACTAAGTTTCATAAGTGAAGGAAAAATAAAATTATTTACAGACAAGCAAATAGTGAGAGATTTTTGTCACCACCAGGCCTGTCTTGCAAGAGCTCCTGAAGGAAGCACTAAACATGGAAAGGAAGAACCAGTACCAGCCACTGCAAAAACATGCCAAATGGTAAAGACCATCAATGCTATGAATAAACTGCATCAATTAATGGGCAAAATAACCAGCTAACATCATAATGACAAGATCAAATTCAAATATAACAATCTTAACCTTAAATGTAAAGGGGCTAAATGCACCAATTAAAAGACACAGACTGGCAAATTGGATAAAGAGTCAAGATCCATTGGTCTGCTGTATTCAGGAGACCCATGTCACATGCAAAGATGCACATAAGCTCAAAATACAGGGATGGAGGAAGATCTATCAAGCAAATGGAAAGCAAAAAAAAAAAAAAAAAAGAAAAAAGAAAAAAAAAAGCAGGTGTTGTAAGCCTAGTCTCTGATAAAATAGACTTTAAACTAACAAAGATAAAAAAAAGACAAAGAAGGACATTACATAATGGTATAGGGATATAGGGATCAATTCAACAAGAAGAGCTAACTATTCTAAATATACATGCACCCAATACAGGAACACCCAGATTCATAAGGCAAGTCCTTAGAGACCTACAAAGAAACTTATACTCCCACACAATAATAATGGGAGACTTTAACACCCCACAGTCAATCTTAGACAGATCAATGAGATAGAAGGTTAACAAGGATATCCAGGAATTGAACTCAGCTCTGGACCAAGTGGACCTAATAGACATCTAAAGAACTCTCCACCCCAAATCATCAGAATATACATTCTTCTCAGCACGACATCACACTTATTCCAAAATTGACCACATAGTTGGAAGTAAAGCACTCCTCAGCAAATGTAAAAGAATGGAAATCACAACAAACTGTGTCTCAGATCACAGTGTAATCAAATTAGATCCCAGGATTAAGAAACTCACTCAAAACTGTTCAACAACATGGAAACTGAACAACCTGCTCCTGAATGACTACTGGGTAAATAATGAAATTAAGGCAGAAATAAAGATGTTCTTTGAAACCAATGAGAACAAAGACGCAACATACCAAAATCTCTGGGACACATTTAAAGCAGTGTGTAGAGGGAAATTTATAGCATTATATGTCCACAAGAGAAAGCAGGAAAGACTAAAATTAACACCCTAACATCACAATTAAAAGAACTAGAGAAGCAAGAGCAAACAAATTCAAAAGTTAGCAGAGGCAAGAAATAACTATGATCAGAGCAGAACTGAAGGAGATAGAAACACAAAAAAACCCTTCAAAAAACCAATGAATCCAGGAGCTGTTTTGTTTTTTTTTAATCCTCCCTAACTCATTTTATGAGGTGAACATCATCCTGATACCAAAGCCTGGTAGAGACAAAACAAAAAAAGACAATTTTAGACCAATATCCCTGATGAACACTGAGGTGAAAATCCTCAATAACATACTGGCAAGCTGAATCCAGCAGAACATCAAAAAGCTTATCCACCATGATCAAGTCGGCATCATCCCTGAGATGCAAAGCTGGTTCAACCTATGCAAAGCAATAAATGTAATCCATCACATAAACAGAACCAACGACAAAAACCACATGATTATCTCAATAGATGCAGAAAAGGCCTTTGACAAAATTCAACACCCCTTCATGCTAAAAACTCTCAATAAACTAGGTATTGATGGAACATATCTCAAAATAATAAGAGCTATTTATGACAAACCCACAGCCAATACCATACTGAATGGGCAAAAGCTGGAACCATTCCCTTTGAAAACCAGCACAGGACAAGGATGCTCTCTCTCACCACTCCTATTCAACATAGTGTTGGAAGTTCTGGCTAGGGCAATCAGGCAAGAGAAAGAAATAAAGGGTACTGAATTAGGAAAAGAGGAAGTCAAATTGTCCCTGTTTGCAGGTGACATGATTGCATATTTAGAAAACCCCTTCATCTCAGCCCAAAATCTCCTTAAACTGATAAGCAACTTCAGCAAAGTCTCAGGATACAAAATCAATGTGCAAAACACACAAGCATTCCTATACACCAATAATAGGCAAACAGAGAGCCAAATCATGAGTGAACTCCCATTCACAATCACTACCAAGATAATAAAATACCTAGGAATCAACTTAAAAGGGATGTGAAGGACCTCTTCAAGGAGAACTACAAACCACTGCTCAATGAAGTAAAAGAGGACACAAACAAATGGAAGAATATTCCATGCTCATGGATAGGAAGAATCAATATCATGAAAATGGCCATACTGCCCCAGGTAGTTTATAGAGTCAGTGCTCTCCCCATCAAGCTGCCACTGACTTTTTTCACAGAATTGGGAAAAAAACTAAAGTTCATATGGAACCAAAAAAGAGCCCACATAGCCATGACAATCCTAAGCAAAAAGAACAAAAAGCTGGAGGCATCATGCTACCTGACTTCAAACTATACTTCAAGGCTACAGTGACCAAAACAGCATGGTACGGGTACCAAAACAGATACATAGAACAGAACAGAGACGTCAGAAACAACACCACACATCTACAACCATCTGATCTTTGACAAACCTGACAAAAAACAAGAAATGAGGAAGGGATTCCCTATTTAATAAATGGTGCTGGGAAAACTGGCTAGCCATATGTAGAAAGCTGAAACTGGATCCCTTCCTTACACCTCATACAAAAATTAACTCAAGATTGATTAAAGACTGAAACATAAGGCCTAACACCATAAACACACTAGAAGAAAACCTAAACACTACCATTCAGAACATACGTATGGGCAAAGACTTCATGACTAAAACACCTAAAGCAATGGCAACAAAAGCCAAAATAGACAAATGAGATCTAATTAAACTATACTGAAGAGCTTCTGCACAGCAAAGGAAACTATCATCAGAGTGAACAGGCAACCTACAGAATGGGAGAAAAATTTTGCAATCTACTCTTCTGACAAAGGGCTAATACCCAGAATCTACAAAGAACTTAAACAAATTTACAAGAAAAAAAAAAAAAAAAAAAAACATCAAAAAGTGGGCAAAGGATAGGAACAGACACTTCTCAAAAGAAGACACTTATGCAGCCAACAGACATATGAAAAAATGCTCATCATCACTGGTCATCAGAGAAATGAAACTCAAAACCACAATGAGATATCATCTCACACCAGTTAGAATGTCAGTCATTAAAAAGTCAGGAAACAACAGATGCTGGAGAGGATATGGAGAAATAATAACGCTTTTACACTGTTGGTGGGAGTGTAAATTAGCTCAACGATTGGGGAAAACAGTGTGGCAATTCCTCAAGGATCTAGAACTAGAAATACCATTTGACCCAGCACTTCCTTTACTGGGTATATACCCAAAGGATTATAAATCATGCTACTATAAAGACACATGCACACGTATGTTTATTGTGGTACTATTCACAATAGCAAAGACTTGGAACCAACCCAAATGTCCATCAATGATAGACTGGATTAAGAAAATGTGGCACATATATACCATGGAATACTATGCAGCCATAAAAAAAGGATGAGTTCATGTTCTTTGCAGGAACAAGGATGCAGCTAGAAACCATCATTCTAAGCAAACTATCACAAGGACAGAAAACCAAACACTGCATGTTTCCACTCATAGGTGGGAGTTGAACAATGTGAACACTTGGACACAGGGTGGGGAACACCACACACTGGGGCCTGTCGGGTCATGGGCAGCTGGGGGAGGGATAGCATTAGGAGAAATACTTAATGTAAATGATGAATTGAGAGGTGCAGCAAACCAACATGGCACATGTATACCTATGTAACAAACCTGCACGTTGTGCTCATGTACCCTAGAACTTAAAGTATAATAATAAAAAAGATAAATGTATGAACCTTTCAACTCCTTTTGAATTACTTTCTGTTTTCATGTGTGCAATAAAATTATTAATTTTTGCCAACTTCTTTATAATCATTTGTGAAAAAAAATTAGTCAACAGTAACATATATGACATTTAGCTTTCTTTATAAGACAGATAAAACCATGTAAGATAAAAGGAGATTCCCATTAGACGTCTGTTACTTCTGCTTTGATAAATTCTTTTGTTCAGCATATATTTATTAAATACCTTTATATACCATTTATTGTGTTAGAAGCAAATTATAATCCTCACAACAATGTAATGAGGTAGTCATATTCTTTAAAATGTACACTAAACTAACTGAAATATAGTGGACACACATTTCATATTTATCAGATGAATGAACAAATGAACAAATCGTTCTCTTAAAGAATATTAAGTAGTTGGCCTTGAAACAGTACATTTCAGAACTATGATTTAAATACAGTTTGGATGGGCTCCAGAAGCTGTATCATTCATTTAAGAGGGTAGAAGAGGAGACAAATATGTAGATATGTAAATATATTATATATAGGTATGCATGCATGCACATTCACCAAAGTAATTCCTCTTTATAGGACCTGGGGCTCCGATTTTCACACTCCCATCATGATCTGTAAGATTGATGAGATTCTGCTCAGTTAGCCTCTCAGTCACCAGTGAGGTAGAAAAGGCAATAAATGTCAGACTCATCTTTTTGTTTTTCTCTCCTCTTGAGAGTTTAACCTCTTCAATCCTAACTGACTGGGTAGTCCCCCAGTATGTTCAAATTAATATTTTCTGTTTCACTCAGGTTTGTAGTTTTTCTCAAACTAGGTCATAAACACCAGGGTCAGAAATCAGGGCTGGGCTTTTAACAGTAAAATAGATTACAGTACTAAACTCAAATCTATAAATTTAAATAATGAATTTTCAGATCGATCTTTCTCTACTAGTAAAATTATTAAAGTCTTAAAACTGGCAAAAATCTTTTTATCAGTGTATCCCAAAGTATCATCTGTAGAGTTCCTGTGTGAAACACACTAAAGTACTTATTAAACATACAGTTTCTGAGCCCCATTCCAGAATACTGGGAATGGAATGGAGAATTTCTCATTTTAAATCAATCCCTGGCCTATTCTAATATTCACTGAAGTTTAAGACTTACTATGACTCTTGTTAAGTATAAAGGGACAATTGTATTACATAAGATATTTGCTTATCATTTAATGAAAAAAAAACAATTTTAAACTATATGATTACTGCATGAATTTTGTATAACCAGATATGCTAAACATTATAATATTGAGTTAAATAAAAATCCAAATTTGGGGACTTTGTTTTAGATAGCTATTTTTATCAAATGCTTTTTTGATGTCTATTGAAATAATTATATGGATTTTGTTCTTCACTCTGATGGTATGATTTAGCACATTGATTTGGAAATGTTAAACTATCCTTGCAACCCTAGTACAAATCTCACTTTATCATGATGAATAATCTTTTTTATGTGTTGTTGAATTCAGTTTGCTAGTATTTTATTGAGGATTTTTGCATCTATGTTCATCAAATATAGTGCTGTGTGATTTTGAATTTTTGTTTTGTCTTTGGTATTGGTATCAAGTACTGGCCTTGAAAATTGGGTCTGAAAATATTCTCTACTTAATTTTTTGAAATAATACCTTGAGTAGGATTGGTATTTGGTTCTTTAAATGTTTGGTAAGATTCATAGGAAAATCATCAGATCCTGGGCTTTTGTTTGATAGGAGACGTTTTATTACTGCTTCTATCTTCTACTTGTTATTGGTCTTTATGTTTCAGGTTTTTTCATGGTTCAATCTTTGTAAATTGTGTGTGTCTAGAAATTTATCCATCTCTTCTAAGTTTTCCAATTGATTAGCATACACTTGCTAATAATAGTTTCCAATGATCCTTTGAATTTCTTCTATCAGTTGTAACGTCTCCTTTTTCATGGTTTTTTAAGCTAGTCTGACTAAAGGTTCATCTATTTTATCATTTCAGAAAAACAACCTTTTGTTTTATAGATATTTTGTATTTCTTTTCAGGCTAAATTTTATTTCTTCTCTGATCTTTTATTTCTTTTCGTCTACTAATTTTGTGATTGCTTTGCTCTTGCTTTTCTGTTCATTAAGATGCAACATTAGGTTGCTTATTTACAGTTTTTTAATATTTTTCCACTTTTATGGGTACATAGTAGGTGTATATATTTATGGGGTATATGAGATATTGTGATACAGGCATACTACATGAAATAATCACAGGGTAAATGGGGTATCCATCACCTCAAGCATTTGTCACTTTGCTGTGTTACAAATATTTCGATTATAAAATATTGGTTATTTTAAAATATACAATAAATTAATGTTGATTGTAATTACCCTGTTGATGATATCAAATAATAGATCTTATTCATTTTATTTTTGTACCCATTAATTATCCCCACTCCCCTGCTACCATTCCCAGCTTCTGCTAACCATCATTTGATTCTCTATCTCCTGGGTTTCATTGTTTTAATTTTTAGGTCCCACAAATGAACGAGAACAAGTGAAGTTTGTTTTTCTGTGCTTGGCTTATTTCACTTAACAGAATGACCTCCAGTTCCATCCCTGTTGTTGCAAATGAGAGGATTTCATTCTTTTTATGGCTGAATAGTATTCCATTGTGTATGTGTACCATATTTTTCTTCTCTTTTCTTTTTTTTTTTTTTTTTTTTTTTGGAAACAGGGTTTCTTTTTGTCACCCAGGCTGGAGTGCAGTGGTGAGATCACTGCTTGCTGTAGCCTCGACCTCTTAGACTCAATTGATCCACTTGCCTCAGCCTCCTGAGTAGCTGGGACAAGAGGCATGTGCCAATAATCGGGCTATTTTTTTTTTCACAGGTGGGGATTTTCCATGCTGCCCAGGATGGTTTAGAACTCCTGGACTCAAGAAATCCACCTGCCTTGGCCTCCCAAAGTGTTGAGATTACAGGCATGAGCCACTCTCCCTGACCACCATGTTTACTTTATCCTTTCATCTGTTGATGAACATTTAGGTTGCTTCCACATCTTGGCTGTTGTGAACAGTGCTATATTAAACATGGAAATGCAGGTATCTCTTCAATACACTGACTTCCTTTCTTTTAGGTATATGCCCAGGAATGGGATTGCTGGATCATGTTATAGCTCTATTTTGAGTTTTTTGAGGAACTTCCATAGTGTTCTCCATAGTGGATGTACTAATTTACATTCCCACCAACAGTGTACAAGGGTTCCTTTTCTCCACAACCTTGCCAGCATTCATTATTGCCTACCTTTTAGATAAAAGCCATTTTAACTGGGGTGAGATGATATCTCATTGTAGTTTTGATTTGCATTTCTCTGATGGTCAGTGATGTTGATCACCTTTTCATATACCTTTTTGACATTTGTATGTCTTCTTTCGAGAAATATCTATTCCAACCTTTTGTCCATTTTTTAATCAGATTATTAGATTTTTTTTTCTACTGAGTTAAGCTTTTTATATATTCTGGTATATGTTAATTCCTTGTAAGACAGATAGTGTGCAAATATTTTCACCCATTCTGTGGGTTGTATCTTCACTTTGTTGATTGTTTCCCTTGCTGTGCAGAAACTTTTTAACTTGTGATACCATTTGTCCATTTTTGCTTTAGTTGCCTGTGCTTTGGGGGTACTACTCAAGAAATCTTTGCCTAGACCAATTTCCTGGAGAATTTTTCAAAGGTTTTCCTTTAGTAGTTTCATAGCTTCAGGTCTTATATTTCAGACTGTAGTCCATTTTGATTTAATTATTGTATATGGTGAGAGATAGGGGTCTATTTTCATTCTCCTGCATATGGATAGCCAGTTTTCCCAGGGTCCTTTATTGATGAGACTTTCCTTTAACCAATATATTCTCTTGGATTATTTATTGCAGATGACTTTGCTGTAAAAGTATGGATTTACTTCTGAGATCTCTCTTCTGTTCCACTGGTCTGTGTGTCCAAGGTATTTTACTTTATTTGTAGCTATTATAAATAAGATTGTTTTCTTAATTTTTGTAACAGATTGTTCACTGTTGCATATAGAAATGTTATTGATTTTTGTATATTGATTTTACATTCTGCAACTTTACTGAATTTATCAGTTCTAATAGTTTTTTGGTGGAGTCTTTAGTTATTTCGAAATATAAGATAGTATCATCTGCAAACTAAGATAATGTGACTTCTTTCTTTCCAATTTGGATGCCTTTTATTTCTTTCTCTTGCCTGAGTGCTCTAAGACTTCTAATACTATGTTGAATAAAAGTGGTGAAAGTGGGCATCCTTGTGTTCCAGATCTTACAGGAAAGGCTTTCAGTTTTTACTCATTCAATGTGATACTAGCTGTGAGTCTGTTATATATTGCTTTTATTGTGTTGAGGTATGTTCCTTCTACACTGTTTTTTTTTTTTTTCAGGGTTTTACCATGAAGGGATGTTAAATTTTATCGAATGCTTTTCAACATCAATTAAAATGATCATATAATTTTTCTCCTTCACTCTGTTGATATGATGTATTATGTTGATTGAATTGCATATGCTGAACCATCCTTGCATCCCTGAGATAAATCCTATGAAGAGATCATTATGTTTTCAAAAAACCAACTTTTCATTTTATTGCCTTTTGTTTTTATTGTTTCATTTTTAAAATTTTTATTCTACTAGTTATAACTTTTCCTCTACTACTTTTGTTTCATTTGCTCTTGCTTTTCTAATTCTTTAAGATGCATCAATAGGTTATTTATTGGAGAATTTCCTACTTTTTAAATGTAAGTGTAGGTGCTTACTGCTATTAACTTTTCTGTTAATACTGCTTTCTATGTGACCTATACATTTTGATATGTGTGTTACCATTAATATTTATTTCAAAAATTGTTTAGATTTCTTCTTAATTTTTTCACTGGTCATTCAGGAGAAAATTGTTTAATTTCCATGTGTCTGTATAGTTTCCAAAGTTTTTTCTGTTATTGATTTCTAGTTTTATTCCATTGTGGTCAGAAAAGATAAGATATTATTTTAATTTTTATAATTTTTAAAACTTGTTTTTGCCCTAACATATGGTCTATCTTTGAGAATGATCCATGTGCTGACAAAAAGAATCTGTATTCTGCAGCCATTGAATGAAATGTTCTTAGATAAGATAGTTGAATGAAATATCTATCAGGTTCATTACGACTAGAGTGCCAATTAAGTTTTATGTTTCTTTGTTGATTTTCCATCTAGATGATCTTTCCAATTAGCTCTAATATTTTTTGCTTTATATATCTGGGTTCTCTAGTGCTGGGTGCATATATATTTACAAATGTTTTATCCTCTTACTGAATTTACCCCTTTTATCATTATATAATGAGCTCTTTGTCCCTTTTTATAGTTTTCCTCTTAAAATCTATTTTGTAAATGCCCCTGTCTGACAGTTTTGAAGACAGCAGTGAATCTCCCAGCACGGAGGTTGAGATCTGAGAATGGACAGACTGCCTGACCCCTGAGTAGCCTAACTGGGAGACATCCCCCACTAGGTGCAGACCGACACCTCACACCTCACACAGTGGGGTACACCCCTGAGACAAAGCTTCCAGAACAAGAATCGGACAGCAACACTCGCTGTTCAGCAATATTCTATCTTCTGCAGCCTCCGTTGTTGATACCCAGGCAAACAGGGTCTGGAGTGGACCTCAAGCAAACTCCAAAAGACATACAGCTGAGGGTCCTGTCTGTTAGAAGGAAAACTAAGAAACAGAAAGGACACTCAAACCAAAATCCCATCAGTACATCACCATCATCAAGACCAAAGGTAGATAAAACCACAAAGATGGGGAAAAAGCAATGCAGAAAAGCTGGAAATTAAAAAAATCAGAGCGCATCTCCCGCTCCAAAGGAACAGAGCTCATCACCAGCAATGAAACAAAGCTGGACGGAGAATGATTTTGACGAGATGAGAGAAGAAGGCTTCAGTTGATCAAAATTCTCAGAGCTAAAGGAGGAACTACATAATCAGTGCAAAGAAAATAAAACCTTGAAAAAAGAATGGATGAATAGATAACTAGAATAATCAATGCAGAGAAGACCTTAAAAGAACTGATAGAGATGAAAACCATAATATGAGAACTACATGACAAATGCACAAGCTTCAGCAACTGATTCGATCAACTGGAAGAAAGAGTATCAGCGATTGAAGATCAAATGAATGAAATGAAGTGAGAAGAGAAGTGTGGAGAAAAAAGAGTAAAAAGAAATGAACAAAGCCTCCAAGAAATATGGGATTCTGTGAAAAGACCAAATCTATGTCTGATTGGTGTGCCTGAAAGTGACGGGGAAAATGGAACCAAGTTGGAAAACACTCTGCAGAATATCATCCAGGAGAATTTCCCCAACCTCGTAAGGCAGGCCAACATTCAAATTCAGGAAATACAGAGAACTCCACAAGGACACTCCTCGAGAAGAGCAACTCCAAGACACATAATTGTCAGATTCACCAAAGTTGAAATGAAGGAAAAAATGTTAAGGGCAACCAGAGAGAAAGGTCGGATTACACACAAAGGGAAACCTATCAGACTAAGAGCAGATCTTTCAGCAGAAACTCTCCAAGAAGAGAGTGGGGGCCAATATTCAACATTCTTAAAGAAAAGAATTTTCAATTCAGAATTTCATATTCAGCCAAACTAAGTTTCACAAGTGAAGGAGAAATAAAATCCTTTACAGATAAGCAAATGCTTAGAGATTTTGTCACCACTAGGCCTGCCCTACAAGAGATCCTGAAGGAAGCATTAAACATGGAAAGGACCAACAGGTACCAGCGATTGCAAAAACATGTCAAAATGTAAAGTCCATCGATGTTAGGAAGAAACTACATCAACTAGCGAGCAAAATAAACAGCTAATATCATAATGACAGGACCAAGTTCACACATAATATTAACCTTAAATGTAAATGGACTAAATGGTCCAATTAAAAGACACAGACTGGAAAATTGGATAAAGAGTCAAGACTCATCAGTTCGTTGTATTCAGGAGACCCATCTCACAAGCAGAGACACATATAGGCTCAAAATAAAGGGATGGAGGAAGATCTACCAAGCAAATGGAAAACAAATAAAAAAGCAGGGGTTGCAATCCTAGTCTCTTATAAAACAGAATTTAAACCATCAAAGATCAAAAGAGACAAAGAAAGCCATTACATAATGGTAAAGGGATCAATTCATCAGGAAGAGCTAATTATCATAAGTATATATGCACCCAATACAGGAGCACCCAAATTCATAAAGCAAGTCCTTAGAGACTTACAAAGAGACTTAGACTCCCATACAATAATACTAGGAGACTTTAACACTCCACTGTCAACATTAGAAAGATCATCGAGACAGAACCTTAACAAGGATATCCAGGAATTGAACTCAACTCTGCACCAAGCGGACCTAATAGACATCGACAGAACTCTCCAACCCAAATCAACAGAATATACATTCTTCTCAGCACCACATCGCACTTATTTGAAAACTGACCACAGAGTTGGAAGTAAAGCACTCCTCAGCAAATGTAAAAGAACAGAAATTATAACAAACTGTCTCTCAGACCACAGTGCAATCAAACTGGAACTCAGGATTAAGAAACTCAATCAAAACCACTCAACTACATGGAAACTGAACAACCTGCTACTGAATGACTACTGGGCACATAACGAAATGAAGGCAGAAATAAAGATGTTCTTTCAAACCAATGAGAACAAAGATACAACATACCAGAATCTCTGGGACACATTGAAAGCAGTGTGTAGAGGGAAATTTATAGCACTAAATGCACACAAGAGAAAGCTGGAAAGATCTAAAATTGACACCCTACATCACAATTACAAGAACTACAGAAGCAAGAGCAAACACATTCAAAAGCTAGCAGAAGGCAAGAAATAACTAAGATCAGAGCAGAACTGAAGGGGATAGAGACACAAAAAATGCTCCAAAAACTCAATGAATCCAGGAGCTGGTTTTTTGAAAAGATCAACACAATTGATAGACTGCTAGCAAGACTAATAAAGAAGAAAAGAGAGAAGAATCAAATAGAGGCAATAAAAAATGATAAAGGGGATATCACCACCGACCCCACAGAAATACAAACTATGATCAGAGAATTCTATAAACACCTCTACACAAATAAACTAGAAAACCTAGAAGAAATGAATAATTTCCTGGACGCTTACACTCTCCCAAGACTAAACCAGGAAGAAGTTGAATCCCTGAATAGACCAATAGCAGTCTCTGAAATTGAGGCAATAATTAATAGCCTACCCCAAAAAAAGTCCAGGACCAGACAGATTCACAGCCGAATTCTACCAGAGGTACAAGGAGGAGTTGGTCCTTTCCTTCTGAAACTATTCCAATCAATAGAAAAAGACGGAATCCTCCCTAACTCATTTTATGAGGCCAACATCATCCTGATACCAAAGCCTGACAGAGATACAACAAAAAAAGAGAATTTTAGACCAATATCCTTGATGAACATTGATGCAAAAATCCTCAATAAAATACTGGCAGACCGAATCCAGCAGCACATCAAAAAGCTTATCCACCATGATCAAGTGGGCTTCATCCCTGGGATGCAAGGCTGGTTTAACATATGCAAAACAATAAAGGTAATCAAGCATATAAACAGAATCAAAGACAAAAACCACATGATTATCTCAATAGATACAGAAAAGGCCTTTGACAAAATTCAACAGTCCTTCATGCTAAAAACTTTCAATAAATTCGGTATTGATGGAACATATCTCAAAATATTTATGACAAATCCACAGCCAATATCATACTGAATGGGCAAAAACTGGAAGCATTCCCTTTGAAAACTGGAACAAGACAGGGATGCCCTCTCTCACCACTCCTATTCAACATAGTGTTGGAAGTTCTAGCTAGGGCAATCAGGCAAGAGAAGGAAATCAAGGGTGTTCTGTTAGGAAAAGAAGAAGTCAAATTGTCCCTGTTTACAGATGACATGATTGTATATTTAGAAAACCCCATTGTCTCAGCCCAAAATCTCCTTAAGCTGATAAGCAACTTCAGCAAAGTCTCAGGATACAAAATCAATGTGCAAAAATCACAAGCATTCTTACACACCAGTAACAAACAGAGAGCCAAATCATGAATGAACTCCCACTCACAAAAGCTTCAAAGAGAATAAAATACTTGGAATCCAACTTACAAGGGATGTAAAGGACCTCTTCAAGGAGAACTACAAACCACTGCTCAGTGAAATAAAAGAGGACACAAACAAATGGAAGAACATACCATGCTCATGGATAGGAAGAATCAATATTGTGAAAATGGCCATACTGCCCAAGGTAATTTATAGATTCAATGCCATCCCCATTAAGCTACTAATGACTTTCTTCACAGAAAGGGAAAAAAATGCTTTAAAGTTCACATGGAACCAAAAAAGACCCCGTATTGTCAAGACAATCCTAAGTCAAAAGAACAAAGCTGGAGGCATCACGCTACCTGACTTCAAACTATACTACAAGGCTACAGTAAACAAAACAGTATGGTACTGGTACCAAAACAGAGATATAGACAAATGGAACAGAACAGTCCTCAGAAATAATACCACACATCTACAGTCATCTGATCTTTCACAAACCTGACAAAAACAAGAAATGGTGAAAGGATTCCCTATTTAATAAATGGTGCTGGGAAAATTATCTAGCCATAAGTAGAAAGCTGAAACTAGATCCTTTCCTTACTCTTTATATGAAAATTAATTCAAGATGGATTAGAGACTTAAATGTTAGACCTAAAACCATAAAAACCCTTGAAGAAAACCTAGGTAATACCATTCAGGACATAGGCATGGGCAAGGACTTCATGTCTAAAACACCAAAAGCAAGGGCAACAAAAGCCAAAATTGACAAATGGGATCTAATTAAACTACAGAGCTTCTACACAGCAAAAGAAACTACCATCAGAATGAACAGGCAACCTACAGAATGGGAGAAAAATTTTTGCAATCTACTCATCTGACAAAGGGTTAATATCCAGAACATAAAGAACTCAATCAAATTTAAAAGAAAAAAAACAAACAACCCCCTCAAAGAGTGGGCAAAGGATATGAACAGACACTTCTCAAAAGAAGACATTCATACAGCCAACAGACACATGAAAAAATGCTCATCATCACTAGCCATCAGAGAAATGCAAATCAAAACCACAATGAGATACCATCTCACACCAGTTACAATGGCGATCATTAAAAAGTCAGGAAACAACTGGTGCCGGAGAGGATGTGGAGAAACAGGAACACTTTTACACTGTTGGTGGGACTCTAAACTATTCGACCATTGTGGAAAACAGTGTGGCAATTCCTCAAGGATCTAGAACTAGAAATACCATTTGACCCAGCCATCCCATTACTGGGGATATACCCAAAGGATTGTAAGTCATGCTGCTATAAAGGCACATGTACACGTATGCTTATTGTGGCACTACTCACAATAGCAAAGACTTGGAATCAACCAAAATGTCCATCAATGATAGACTGGATTAAGAAAATGTGGCACATATACACCATGGAATACTATGCAGCCATAAAAAAGGATGAGTTCATGTCCTTTGTGGGTACATGGATGCAGCTGGAAACCATCATTCTCAGCAAGCTATTGCAAGAACAGAAAACCAAATACCACATGTTCTCACTCATAGGTGGGAATTGAACATTGAGATCACTTGGACACAGGAAGGGGAACATCACACACCAGGTCCTATTGTGGGGAGGGGGTAAGAAGGGAGGGATAGCATTAGGAGATATACCTAATGTAAATGACGAGTTAATGGGTACAGCACAACAACATGGCCCATGTATACATATGTAACAAACCTGCACATCGTGCACATGTACCCTAGAACTTAAAGTATAATAAAAAAAAAAAAAAACTATTTTGTCTGATAAGTATAACTACTCCTGTTCTTTTTCGGTTTCCATTTGTGTGGAATATCTTTCTCCATCCCTTTGTTTTTAGCCTATGTGTGTCTTTATAGTTGAAGTCTGTTTCTTATAGCAATAGATTGCTGGGTCCTCTTTTTATATCCATTCCTTCACTCTATGTCTTTTGATTCTAGTGTTCAGTTCATTCACATTCAATGTTATTATTAAGTTGGGACTTACTCTTGCCATTTTGTTGTTTTCTGGGTTGTTTTGTAGTCTTTTTTTTTCCCTCCCTCCCTCCATCCCTCCCTCTCTTCCTTCCTTCCTTTCTGTCTTCCTTTTTATAAAAGTGATTTTCTCTAGTGGTATGTTTTAATTTCGTTCTCTTTTTTTGTATCTGTTGTAGGTTTCTTGTTTTGAGGTTATCATGAGATTTGCAAATAACATCTTATAGCCCATTGTTTTAAACTGATTACAACATAGCATTAATTGCAACAAAAATAAACTAACAAAGAGAAAACTAATAAAAATTCTTCACTTAACTTCACCCTTCCCATTTTTTACCTTTTGTTGAATCTGTTTATATTGCATGATACTCTCTATGCCTTAAAATGTTATTGTAGTTATTATTTTTGGTATGTTCTTCTTTTAGTCTTTCTACTGAATATATGAGTAGCTTACACACACCACAATTATGGTATCATAATATTCTGTATTTCTCTGTGGACTACTATCAATAAGTTTTGCATCTACAGATGATTTCTTATTGCTCATTAACATCCTTTTATGTCAGACTGAAGAACTCCAATTAGCATTTCTTTTAGGACAGGTTCAGTGTTAATAAAATCCATCATATTTTGTCTGGAAAATTATTTATTTATCCCTCATGTTTGAAGGATATTTTCTCTGGATATACTATTTTAGGATAAAAGAATTTTTCTTCAGCACTTTAAATATGTCATGATTCTCTCTCCTGGCCTGTAAATTTTCCACTGAGAAGTCTGCTGCCAAATATATGGGAGCTACTTTGTATGTTAGTTGCTTCTTTTCTCTTGCTGCTTTTAGGACCATTTCCTTATCCTTGACATCTAGAATTTTGATTATTAAATGTCCTGCATAGTCTTAATGGGGTCAAATCTGCCTTATATCCTGTAGCTTTCTTGTACTTAAATATTGATATCTTTCTCTAAATTGGGAAAGATTTCTGTTGTTATCTCTTTAAATAAAATTTTTAACCCTATCTCTCTTTCTACCTCATCTGTAAGACCAACAACTGGCAGATAAGCCCTTTAGAGCCTATTTTCTAGGTTTTGTACTTATCTTACATTCATATTGAGCCTTTTTTCTTTTGCTCCTCTGTGTATTTTCAAATAGCCTGTCTTCAAGTTCATGGATTCTTTCTTCTGCTTGATCGATTCTGCTGATGAGAGTCCCTGATGCATTATTCCATATGTCAATTAAATTTTTCAGCTATAGAATATCTGCTTGATATTTTTAAAATTATTTCCATCTCTTTGTTAAATTTCTCTGATAGGATTTTGAATTTGAATTCTCTGTCTGAAAGGTTACATATCTTTGCCACTCCAGGATTGGTTGCTGGTGCCTTATTTAGTTCATTTGGTGAGGTCATATTTTCCTGGATGGTCTTGATGCTTGTTGATGTTCATGACATCTGGGTATTGAAGAGATGGGTATTTATTGTCATCTTTGCAGTCTGGGCTTGTTTGTACCCATCTTTCTTGGGAAGGCTTTCCAAGCATTCAAAAGAAATTGAGTGTTGAAAGGCTTTGGTTACTGCAGACATATCTGTGTTAGGGGGCACCCCAAGCCCAGTAACATTGTGACTCTTGCAGACTACTAAAGGCTCCATCTTGGTGGTCTTGGGTGAGATCCGAGAGAATTCCTGGATTACCAGACATAGTCTCTTGTTCTCATCCCTTACTTTTCCCCAGATGAACAGCCTTTTTCTCTATCCTAAGCTGCCTGGACTAAGGAAGGGGTGACACAAACACCCTGGTGGCCGCCACCACTGGAACTGTGCTGGGTCAGTCCTGAAACCACTACAACATTGAGTTTTGCACACAGATTGTGGTGACTGCAGCCTGGCTGCCACTGCTGTTCACTCAAGGTCCAAGGACTCTTCAGTCAACAGGTAGTTGTGGTAAATCCAGCTAGATTTGTGCCCTTCCCTTCAGGGCAGCAAGCTCCCTTCTCAAGCTCAGCTCAAGTCTAGAAATGCTGTCTGGGAGCCATGACCTGGAGTCAGCAACCTTAGGACTCTACTTGGTGCTCTATTCCACTGGAGCTGATCTGGCACCCAACCTACAGGACAAAATACTTGCCACTCTTTGCTCCCCTTTCTACAAGCAGAGGAGCATCTCCCCAGGGTCACTACAACCCCAGGTTCATGGCAAGTACTGCCTGGCTACCGCTGATGTTCACTCAAGGTCCCAGGGCTCTTCAGTCAGTTGAGTCAGTTGCTGCCAGGTCTTCAGAGAGTTGCTACCATGTCTGGGTCTCTCCCTTCAGGAAAGTGGGTTCCCTTCTGGCCCAGGGCAAGTCCAGAAATGCCATACAGGGGCCAATGCCTGGCATCGAGGACCCCAAAAGCCTGTGTGGTACTCTATTGCACTGTGGCAGAGCTGGTACCCAAGCTGCAGGGCAAAGTCCCCTTTAGTCTTTTCTCTCCTTTCCTTGAGCCGAAGGAGTCTCCCTGTAGCCACCACCGTTTGGAATGTGCTAGGTCATGCCTTAAGTCAGCATGGCACTGGATCTTACCCAAGGCCTGTGGCAAGTGCTGCCTGGCTATCATTGATATTTATTCAAGGCCCAAGCTCTCTTTAGTCAGCAAACGATGAATCCTGTAGGAAATGGGTTCTTCCCTTCAAGGAAGTGGGCTCCCTTCTGTCACGAGGTGTGTCTATAAACATCATCTGGGAGCTAGAGCCTAGAACACATAGAACACAGGCCTCAGGACTCTCCCTGGTGCCCTATTCTACTGTAGGGTTGAGCTGGCACCCAAGTTGCAAGACAAGTCCTCTTTATTTACCCCTGTCTCCTCCTCAATCAGGAGGAAAGAGTGTCTCCTTGGGCTTCATGAAGGAAGTGACCCTTTAAGATTTTCCTTTTAGTGTGAGTAGGACACTGACAGGGGGAGAATAACACATACCAAAAAATACATTGATGGAAACATGCAATGTATATTTAGGGAATGGTCAGCAGGCCTACCTCACTGTAGCAGAGTAGAGTTAGACTCAATACAACAGTATTTTGGAAAATGGATTAGAGCATAAAGAGACTAGAACTATTTATTCATAATCCAGATCAAGAACACTGAAGAAGAATATGGCAATGGAATGGATGCCTAAAGTCAGATCTAGAGACATTACAGAAGGAGAATTACAAAAATTGGTCACTAGTTAGTCATAGGTATGAATGATAAAGAATTAAAAATGAGGCCACAGTTCTGAACTTCGGTGATCAGCGAAATTGTAGTATCAGTAACAAAAATAAGAAACTCCAAATTTTGAAGGTCAAAGAGAATTTAAACATCACTTGTTTGAGAACTTTCTCTTCATCTGTGTGTTATTATGTGGTCCTGCAAGAGTTTAAGATACAGGGATTGGGCCGAGCATGGTGGCTCACACCTGTAATCCTAGCACTTTGGGAGGCTGAGATGGGTCAACTGCCTGAGCTCAGGAGTTGGAGACCAGCCTGGGCAACATAGTGAAACCCTGTCTCCACTAAAATACAAAAAAAAAAAAAAATCAGCCAGGCATGGTGGAGGGTGCCTGTAATCCCAGCTACACAGGAGGCTGAGCACGAGAACTGCTTGGACCCGAGAGGTGCAAGTTGCAGTGAGCCGAGACTGTGCCACTGCACTCCAGCCTGGGCAACAAAGTGAAATTCTGTCTCAAAAAATAAAAATAAAAAAAAAGATACAGGGATTGGAGAAGGAGTATTCAAATTATAATCCTGTTTCTGCTATTTGATAGTTGTGTCACCTTGGGCAAATTATATAAACTCTCTTGTTCAGCTCCATCATCTATAAAAATGAATAAAAATAACTTTCCCTACTTCAGAGGGCTGTAAAGTACATTGTCTGACACATCCTTGTCAAGTGCTCAGTAAGTGTTACCTAGCATTATTATTACGATTGTAGCAAAAATTTATGATACAGTGATTGGCAGATATTTGAAATATACATTCCCTAGATATGGACTATAGAGTGAGACTATACTACTGCACCTCAAAGTAAGTATTCCACCTTTCGAAGAGACTACAGCTCAAACAATGAAAACCATGACAACCTTCAGTTGAGAAATTACAGTCACACAGACAATCAGTCAAATGTTTAAAATGGCATATGGAGAATCAGGAGTTGAATCTAAGCATATTTTAAATAAATATAAGAGATACAAAGGGTAAAAGAAAGCAATTTCACAGGTATGAGAAATAAGTATTCTTTTATCTCAGTAAATTCATATATTAACCCTTTAAATCCTGCTGCTGGAAGCTGCTTCTAATTGAATACACCTGTGATTTTTCAGATTTTCAAGATTAACACTTCTATCTGAACCCTACATAACTTTTACACTCTTTGCTGGTGGTCTGCATCATACTACACACTAACGTGCTTTTCCATCAGTTTACTGTTCTCCAAGAATATAAACAATTTTTGTAATTGAATATCATATTAGTAGTGCTGCTGAAGGAGAAGTGATGTTCTAGAGACTGTCATTCTATATTATCAAGGATGTTATATTATTAAAAGTGAATTCATTGGTCTTTTTATTTTTGTTCATAATCAATGCCTTGGGAAATGGTCACATTTTGAAAGGCTGTGGAATAGATAATCCTCTTTCGTGATAAATGTGCCACACATCTTAACAAATCCCGTGGCTGTGTGCTTTGTACTGATTCACCAGACCATGGAAATATAGACACAGCAACTCAGTTGTAGTCTAGTAGCAACAAAATTATTCTACTCTTTTGAAAATTTTCTTGAAATCAGTTCTCTCCTGATTTGTACACTTTTCATTAGCTTTGAAAATACCTACTCCTTTGTGTTCTCCAATATGAACATCTGGAATATTGCATGAGTGATGCATTTAGTTTCTTTTAAAAATAAAAAATTTTCAGATATACAAAAATTATTATAACTCTATACTTATGAAAATATAAGTAAAAGCGTAATGTTCAGTATAAGCATCCAGATGGACATGACTTCAACAACTTGGGACTTTGGCAGTGACTACCAATGGGTAGTTTCCTTTGAAAAAATGATAATAAACACTCCATTTCCCCTTCATTAAGTAAAAAGTGGTTGAGTCAAAGTCACTTCTCATCAATTTCTACAACTTGATATTGAACTAAGCAAGAAAAAAATTAGAAATTTAAGATGTTTGCTGTTCTTTGAATTAGAATTATATAAGCTTCTACTTGAACTCTGGGAATTGGTTTAAATAAATCAGATAGATAGTCAAAATGGATAATTCAGAAAAAAAAGTTCTTTTTTCCTCAATATTTTCACACCCATTACTCTTAGCTTTCATTTCCTCCCCCAAACTCTCCTGACTTGTAATCAGAAAAAGTAATTGGACAATAAAATATTATTGACAAAGATTTATGCATCTCTCTAGGCACTTACTGTGTTAAAAGCAGAATAGTCTTGGACAGAGTAATATTTTATCTAAATAATTATTTCAGTTTAGTTTTTTTGAGTTTATAGAGAACATAAGTTTTTCCATGGATTAGATTAATATATCCAAGTCATGTAAAAATAAATTAAAATGGACTACAAAATATTATCTGCAATTCATTAACACTATAGGTTAAAAAAAGAAAAAGTTAAAAATTTCTAAAACCACAAGTTGGCTATTATCACTAAAATGAACACTTTATTTGTGGGTCACACAGTAACTTTGTGAACTATAAATGAGGCACTGGCCTGAGAACTGAAAGGTCATCTGAATGTGTGTTATCTTGCTGAACATGATGATGTTTAAACTAGTTTCCACTGAATTGTAATCTGCTCCCAGCAAAAAAATAAAAATAAAAAAATGACGCTTTTTCTGTACAAAAGGGGCATCCATTTACACTGTGCTTTTTAGTTGAAGAGAGGGGAAGAGGTCAGTGGCCCATCATGTTTTAGTATGCCTGGGTGTACAGGTAATATAATGGAGCTGTCAACATACATTGCTTAGGGAACATAGTGTGTGTTCATTTTCATGCCTTGTATGAGATAAAAATTCCTGTACTCTTATAAGAAAAATATAAATCTCCCAGTGATTTTATAAATTCAATCATGAGATGATAAACTGTCTGAGCTCATTACAATACAAGGTCTATAAACATTTTTCAAATGTTTGTTTTGTAAGAGGATGAACAACACAAAGATGAAATAGCAATAACAAATTTTAGTACATGTAAAAATAGTTTTATTATTTTACATAATAAATACAAATACTGCTATTCTAGGTATTTAGTATCTGAAATCTACATATCTTTATGTCAGGGCCTCTGTAAATTAGGTTAACTGATTTCATTTGCCTTAATTACTTCTATAATATAACAGTCTCTTGATTAAGGTTAAGGTTTGGTCTTGACTATTAAGTGCTCTTAGACTGCTTAATTGAGCCTATATTTGCAGTATATATAAATGTAGTATATTTCCCTCTAATGCTTATGGTGACTTGAGCAATCCAAAGGACTTTAGAATCTGACTGGAAATCCCTACAGTATAAAAATTCCTTGGTTTTTGAAATTTACAGATAATCTCCATTAGGTAGAATATTACATGGAATGCTCCCTCAATTAAGAGTCAGAAGATCTGGGTTCTAAACAAAGCTCTACCATAAACTACTTACATGAACAAGGAGAGACTAGTCCTCTGTAAAATGCATGGGTTGGGTTAGAAAATCTCTAAGACCCTTTCAAGTTCTAAAATGCTATTTTTACATACTTAAATAATCTATACATTTTCAGTATTTTATAACCATCAAAGAAAATTGACATTTTATTCTGTAGTGTCTGTATGGACCTAGTTGTTTTGGGTTTTTAAAAATAAGATGTATTTTTATGTGGTGATGTGTAAACAAAAAATTTTTTAATTGAAATGATTTAATGCTTCTTCAATTTTTTTTAATTATTGAGGATCATAGTATAGTATTGTTGGACTAAAAGTCAAACATACACTTTAGGAACAGCATGTGTGAATCTGCTAAAATCATTAGCAAAATTGTTTGCATGTTTGTTCACATAGTGTTCGTTAAGTTATTAATAGGGCCCATGGCCCAGAAAAAGTCTAAATGCTATCTGGGTCAGACTGTCATGCTTTGAGGGCATAGTATCAAATCTATAGACCATCCTGACTTCAAGAATATACAGGTCAGTAGATTTAGATTCAGAACCTATACCCCTGCAGTTAGTAGAAAATGCCCCTGAACACATGAACATCATCTGTCTAATAGAATAATTAGCCATTCTGAGCACTTTGTTACTACTAGTGATCCACATGAATGGAACAATGGGGCCTCCTGTTAATAAACAGGCATATAAAAATACACTACCTGATTTGGAATCCAGAAGGTAAGGATTTGAATTTTTACCCTATTGCTTGCTTGTTGTGTGATCATAGGCAAATTAATCTGAGTCTCAGTTATGTCTCTTGTAAAATGTAACAATACAAATTTTATCACCTGCTATTAATTTTTAATCTCCAAACATTTCTCAATTTGTACTCTACCCACCCATGCCCACCCACTCTTTGGTCACTATCATCTCTTGCCTCACTGCAGCCCTTTCATTGATCTCCCTGCTTCCACTGTGGCGTGTGGCTTCTCTCTAACCTTTAGTGTGCTGGCAAATAGCTTACACACAAATTAATAAAATGAAATTAAAATTAAAATCCTCATTTCTAGCATTTGCCAGTTTCAGCAATATAAATACTCCTGTTATGGCTACCCTTCTGGCGTGTATCAATGAGCTCCCTCGTACTTCAGCTTTTGGGTGCGCTCGGCCAGGGAAACATGATGGGGAGATTGGAAAGCAAGAGGAAAGACATATATTTCTCTATCTGGCTCCCTCCCTGACTCTCCATGTGCTTATATTCAAAAGTCACAGTTCCTGTCCAGCAACCTTCCTCTGTAACTACACATGAGACATCTGGTAAGAAAAGATGACCACTGAAATGGAGCAAGTAATAAAAGAGTATACGAAGGGAATGATATATAAGGAGGTATACAAGTTTAAAGGAAACTAACAAAGGA
Organism: Macaca mulatta; assembly: GCF_049350105.2. NCBI lineage: Eukaryota > Metazoa > Chordata > Mammalia > Primates > Cercopithecidae > Macaca > Macaca mulatta. The sequence continues at coordinate 122,424,263 of NC_133409.1, read as the reverse complement.
TGATGAAGCACCCTAAATATAGCAATAGTGAGAAGCCTTTACCCTCCTTGGCCTGGAAGCACAAAGAGAGAGAGCAGTTATATGTACATACCCCTAGATGTAGCTGTAGCTGTGACTGTAGGACGGGGGCCTATGAAGGCATTGCCAATCCGTAGCCAGGGAAGTGCTGTGCTAATGAAATAAATACCCCAACCCCACACATTAGTAATTATTCTTTCACCATGTAATTCTTAAGGATATCATATTATAATGACATTACATAAGAAATGATAGGTATTCTTTAATAACAGAGAAGTGGTCACAGTATATTGTTAAATAAAATAAACCCTTCAAAAGGGTGACAGTGTTAGGTACAGGAATTTGACAAATATTCTTTAAGTTTTTAAAAAATTGTCATTCCTCTCTCTTTTTTTTTGTTTTGCCAAAGTCTACTAAGTCCAAAGGAATTAAAGACCAACTATAGAAAGTAACTTTTTAAAATTTCCTAAGAAAACAGGCAGAAGCAGTGGCTCATGCCTGTTATCCCAGCACTGTGGAAAGCGAAGGCAGGCAGATCGTTTGAGTACAGGAGTTTGAGACCAACCTGGGCAACATGGTGAAACCCCATCTCTGCAAAAAATACAAAAATTAGCTGAGCATGGTGGTGCATGACTGTTGTCCCAGCTAGTCAAGAGGCTGAGGCAGGAGGTTCAGCTGAGCCCAGGAGGTTGAAGCTGTAGTAAGCCATGATTGTACCACTGTATGCCAACCTGGGTGACAGAATGAGACTCTGTCTCACAAAAAATAAAAAATAAAAAAAAGGAAAGAATATATATAGAACAACTTTGTAAACTAAGGCAGAAGAAGAAAATGTGTAAATCATTTTGAAATGTTAATAAATTAGACTATATTAGAATTTAAAATTAGATACAAAATATATACAGAGGGTTAAAAGACAAGTCACAATCTGGGAGAAAATGTAGGTAATGTATGTTATTGATAAGGTAACTAAAATGTATATAAAACTCACACAATCAAATAATGCAATACAAAATGAGATGCCATTCACAGTAACAGCTAAAATTATACTAAAAAGTAGCAAAAATTTTAAAAAGTGAAACTATTCCATTTAGCACAGATGTTAAAGTATACACTCTGGATACAAAGGGTCTGAGTTTGAATCCCAGTCATATCAATTATTAATTGAGTAACTTTGGTCAAACTATTTACTTTTTCTGTACCTTTATTTTTTCATCCGAAACAATATCAGAGAATAAAATCATTTGATTGGTAAAGTTTTTGTGATGGGGAAGGGAATTAATAATTTATGTAAAAATACTTAGAAAAATCCCTGGCTCATAGGGCCATATAAATGCTAGTTTTTAACTTTTCTATTATTTTTGTGAATGAACCTTCTTTTGGGGAACTCAAAAATTATTCTAAAAGGTATATGAAAGACTAAAAGTCTACAAATTCCTAAGCCAAATATGAAAAGAAAAAAAAAAAAAAAGAGTAAGAATTGCCCTCCTAAGTGCTAAAACATACTGCAAACCAATAGTAATCAAAATATTATACAGCAGAAAAAAATGCAAATGAGTCAATGAAAAAGTTGATGTGTAATTTTTCAAACACATAGGGAAATGAACAACTTAGGGGCTAAGGAACTATACAGTCATCAGTGTTCATGTGACCAAATTATGCAGTAAGTTTTCCAAAACCTTTATTCAGGGAACTCTTGTGTGAGAGGTGTAGGGTTTCACCATAATCCCCAGTCTATAGAGAATGGTATAGGGCCCCTGGCCTGGATGCAACTGCCAAGGAATTAAACTTTAGAGATACTCCCAAGCTTGTACTAAAACATAGGTTTGGTTTTTTTGTTTGTTTTTTTTAAACAAAACAAAAATAAAGGGGAAATAAGATACTCATTCCTTCTCCTAAAAAACTAATGCAGGCTCAGGACCAACAAAAGACCAACTGAATAAAAATCTCTGGGAGAGCATTTTTAATAAGTGTCTCTACTGAGTCTTCTGCACCCTAAAATTGAAAACTACTACATTAAAAAGGTAAGGGGAAACCACTTACAGTTTTATTCCTCATTTAACAGTGTGTCACACATATTTTATAGAACTCTAGAGTATTTATAATTATCACTTTTATTTGCCTCTTCTTTTTTCCATAAGTTATTGGGGTACAGGTGGTATTTGGTTACACAAGTAAGTGGTTATTTGTGAGATTTTGGTGCACCCATCACCTGAGAAATATACACTGCATCACATTTGTAGTCTTTTATCCCTTGTCCCCCTCCCACTCTTCCCCCCAAGTCCCCAAAGTCTATTGTATCATTCTTATGCCTTTGCATCCTCATAGCTTTAGCATCTGTGTTCATCAGGGATATTGGTCTGTAGTTTTCTTTTTTTGTTATGTCTTCCCTGGTTCTGATATTAGGGTGACACTGGCTTCAAAGAATGATTTAGGGAGGATTCCTCCTTTCTCTATCCTGTGGAATAGTGTCAATAAAATTGGTACCAATTCTTCTTTGAATGTCTGATAGAATTCAGCTGTGAATCTATCTGGTCCTAGCCTTCTATGTTTTGGCAATTTTATTATTAACGTTTTGATCTTGTGGCTTCTGTTATTGGTCTCTTCAGAGTTTCTATATTTTCTTGGTTTCATCTAGGAGGGTGTTATATTTCCAGGAATTTATCCATCTCCTCTCAGTTTTCTAGTTTATGCATGTAAAGACGTTCATGGTAGACTTGAGTCATCTTTTGTATTTCTGCAGTATTGGTAGTAATATCTCCCATTTCATTTCTAATTGAGCTTATTTGGATCTTCTTTCTTCTTTGTTAGTGTCACTAATGGCCTATCAATTTTATTTATCTTTTCAAAGAACCAGCATTATGCTTCATTTATCTGTTGTAATTTTTGTTGTTGCTGTTGTTTCTATTTCATTTAGCTTTGCTCTGATTTTTGTTATTTCTTTTCTTCTGGAGGCTTGGGCTTGTTCTTCTTTCTCCAGTTCCATGAGGTGTGACCTTACATTGTCTACTTGTGCTCTTGCAGACTTTTTGATGTAGGCATTTAATGCTATGAACTTTCCTCTTACCATCACTTTTGTTGTATCCCTGAGGTTTTGATAGGTTGTATCACTATTATCATTCAGTCCAAAGAACTTAATTTCCATCTTGATTTCACTGTGGACTCAATGATCAAGAACAGGTTATTTAATTTTCATTTATCTGCAAGGTTTGAGGGTTCCTTTTCAAGTTGATTTCCAATTTTATTCCACCCTGGTCAGAGAGAGTACTTGATATAATTTTGATTTTCTTAAATTTACTGAGGCTTCTTTTGTGGCCTATCGTATGGTCTATCTTGAAGAATGTTCCATGTGCCGATGAATAGAATGTATATTCTGCAGCTGTTAGGTAGAATGCTCTGTAATTATCTGTTAAATCCATTTGTTCTAGGGTATACTTTAAGTCCATTGTTTCCTCATAGACTTTCTGTCTTGATGAGCTGTCTAGTGCTGTCAGTGGAGCATTAAAGTTCCCCACTATTACTGTGTTGCCATCTATCTCATTTCTTAGGCCTAGTAGTAATTGTGTTATAAACTTGGGTGTTCCAGTGTTAGGTGCAGATATATTTAGAATTGTGATATTTTCCTGTTGGACTAGTCATTTTATCATTACATAATGTCCCTCTTTGTCTTGTTTAATTGCTATTGCTTTAAAGTTTATTTTGTCTGATATAAGAATAGCTCCTCTGGCTCACTTTTGGTGTCCATTTGCATGGGGTATCTTTTACCGTCTCCCCCTACCTTAAGTTTATATGAGTCCTATGTGTTAGGTGAGTCTCAGGAGACAGCAGAAAGTTGATTGGTGAATTCTCATCCATTCTGCCATTCTGTTTCATTTTAGTAAAGCATTTAGGTCATTTACATTTAACATTAGTATTGAGATATGAGGTAATATTCTATTCATCATGCTATTTGTTGCCTGAATACCTTGTTTATTCTGTTGTGTTATTGTTTTATAGATCCTGTGAGATTTATTCTTTAAGAAGGTTCTATTTTTGTGTATTTTGAGAATTTTTTTCAAAATCTAGAGCTCCTCTTAGCAGTTATTATAGTGCTGGCTTGGTAGAAGCGAATTCTCCCAGCATTTGTTTGTCTGGAAAAGACTGTATCTTTTCTTCATTTGTGAAGCTTAGTTTCACTGGATACTAAATCCTTAGCAGATAATTGTTTTGTTTGAGGGGGCTAAAAATAGGGCCCCAATCCCTTCTACCTGGTAGGGTTTCTGTTCAGAAATCTGCAGTTAATCTGATAGGTTTTTCTTTATAGGTTTCCTGATGCTTTTGCCTCACAGCTCTTGATTCTTTCCTTTGTCTTGACTTTAGAAACCTAATGACTATGTGCCTAGGTGGTGACCTTATGATGAATTTCTCAGGTGTTCTTTGAGCTTCTTGTATTCGGATGTCTAGATTTCTAGCAAGACTGGGGAAGTTTTCCTTGATTATATTCTTATATATGTTATCCAAACTTTCAGATTTATCTTCTTGCTTGGGAGCGCCACTTATTCTTAGGTTTGGGTGTTTCACAAAGTTCCAAACTTCTTGAAAGCTTTGTTCATTTTTTTAATTCTTTTTTATTTTGTTTGATGGATTGGGTTAATTCACAAGCCTTGTTTTTGAGCTCTGAATTTCTTTCTTCTGCTTGTTTGATTCTATTGCTGAGGATTTCCAGTGCATTTTACATTTCTCCATGTCCTTGATTTCCAGACATTGTGATTTTTTTTATTTATGCTCTCTATTTCACTCAATAATTTTCCTTTTATATCCTACATCATGTTTTTCTTAATTTATTTAAGTTGAACTTCACTTTCTCTTGTGCCTCCTTGATTAGCATAATAATGAACCTTCTGAAATCTTTTTCTGTCAATTCAGTGATTTCCTCTTGGCTTAGATCCATTGCTGGTGAGCTGGTGTGATCTTTTGGGGGTGTTAAACAACATTGTTTTGTCATATTACTAGAATTATTTTTCTGGTTTCTTCTCATTTGGGTAGACTAGGTCAGAGGGAAGAGCTGGGACTCAAGGCCTGCTGTTCAAATTCTTTTGTCCCATGGAGTGCTCCCTTGATGTGTTCTCCCTCTTCCCCTAAGGATGGAGCTTCCTGAGAGCCAAACTCCTGTGATTATTTTTGCTCCTCTAGCCACCCAGCAGAGCTACCGGCCTCTGGGCTGGTACTGGAAATTGTCTGCAAAGAGTCCCATGATGTGATCCATCTTCAAATCTTGCAGCCATGGATACCAGCACCTGCTCCAGTGGAAGCAGCAGGGTAGTAAACTGGAATCCATGAGGGTCCTTGGTTGTATTTTTGGTTTAGTATGCTGGTTTTGTGTTGGTTGGTCACTAGCCAGGAGGTGGTGCTTTCAAGAGCCCATCAGGTGTGGTACTATAGGGAGGATGCAAACTCGCCCTAGGGTCACCTTGTTACGTATTCAGATTTCTCAGGTGGTAGGAAAAGGCACAGACCTCCCAAGAGATTATGTCCTTTGTCTTCAGCAAACAGGACGGGTGACGAAAGACTACCAGGTGGAAGCAGAGATTGGCATGTCTGAGCCCAGACTTTCCTTGGGCAGGACTTGCTGCAGCTGCTGTAGGGGGTGGGGGTGTAATTCCCAAGCTAATGGAGTTATATTCCCATGGCATTAAATTTTGAATAAAGTTCATTTATGTTACATAAGGCGAAAGTTATATATTTATAAAATTAGTCCTTACCAAAAAAAAAAAAAAAAAAAAATCAACCCAGTAGGGTATGAAGATTCATAGCTTTTCAAAGTAGCAACTATTAAAGCTGATGGAATGTGACAGAAAAACTGCAGAAACACTTGTTTAGAAGGTCAACTATTCTTAAGACACAACTATTTTTACATTCAGAAAACTAAGGTATTAGTTCTCATTTCTACATTTTTTTCCAATACAATTTTAAAATAATCACATCAAATTAGCTGTATCTAAGCAATCTTCTCTTTCTTCTTCTCATAACTCTAAATATTACCAAATAAAACTATATTTTTAGTTAATAGTGGCATTAAAGTATGATATTAACAGTGTGATAAACACAACTATGATTGTTTCAAATTTCTTCATGTCCATTTGGGCATGCCCAGTTTTACACCTTTAATAAAGCACACAATACATGTGCATTTCAATTAAAGAATTTAATATCAATTCCAACTTTATGTCTTGAGACAAAAAATAACAAAATACAATTATGGAAAATATGATATGAAGTAGTTTGTTTTTAAATGATCAACTTTTTTCACAGATGATGTCAATAGGAAAGTAAATTCATTATATTGACTTAAATCATTATTTTTTCAGTGAAATCAGCCAAATTGAGTTATTTTGATATGGCCTTGAAATAAAATTTTCACACCAAAGCTTAAAAAGCACTGCATTATTTTTTTCTAATTTAAAGGAAATAATAAAAAAATATATAAAACAAGCTTAGTTCGTATAAAATATATAAATATATGCTGTGTTATTTTGCTAGAGCTGCCACAACAAAGTAACACAAACTGGTTGGCCTCAACAACACAGATATATTGTATCACAGTTGTGGAGGCTAGAAGTTCAAGATTAAAATATGTCAGCAGGTTTGGTTCCCTCTGAGTACTGTGAGGGAAAATCTGTTCCATGTCTCTCTCCTGACTTATGATAGTTTTCTGATAATTTTTGGCATTCCATAGCTTTAAGATTTATTACTCTGTTCTCTGCCTTTATTTCACATGTTGGTTTCCTTCTGTTTATATTTATGAGTACAAATTTCCTAGGGAAACCAGTTGTTTTAAATGATACCCTACTCTAATGACCTCATTTTAACTTGATAACCTCATTTAACTTGATTGCCTCTGTAAAGGCCCTATTTTCAAGTAAGGTGCATTAGTCAGGGTTCTCTAGAGGGACAGAACTAATATATATATATGTGTGTTTGTGTATGTATATAATATACTGTTATACTAATAGTATATATATACACTTTATATATAGACAGAGTATATATATAATATGTGTGTGTGTGTGTATATATATATATATGGGAGTTTATTAAGTATTAACTCACAGGTTCACAAGGTCCCACAATAGGCAGTCTGTAAGTTGAGGAACAAGTAGAGCCAATCCTTGTCCCAGAATTGAAGAACTTAAAGTCTGATGTTCGAGGGCAGGAAGCATCCAGCATGGGACAAAGATGTAGGCTGGAAGGCTAGGCCAGTCTAGGTCTAGTCCTTTCATGTTTTTCTTCCTGCTTTTTAAATTCTAGCCACATTGTCAGATGATTAGATGGTGCCCACCCAGATTAAGGATGGGTCTTCCTTTCCCAGCTCACTGACTCAAATGTTAATCTCCTTTGGCAACACCCTCACAGACACACCCAGGAGCAATACTTTGCACCCTTCAACCTAACAAGTTGACACGCAGTATTAACCACAAGTCCACCCTTTGTCAACTTGAACCCATACACGTCTCCTCAGATCATACGTAATCTTCAAATAAAGACAATAATAAGGTTATAATTATGCCTAACATAATAAAACTATCCTTTGTACAACCAGAAATCCATCAATCCCCAAACGAAATACTATTACCTAAAGTTAGTAACACTTAAATATTGATATGAAGTCAGTAAATCTTATGTCATATGATAAAGAAAAAAGAAAAGGAAAGGAAGATATTTTCTTACTACAAGTGTATATATTCACAAACATGTTTTTAACAAAAGAAGGAGGAAATACTCATGACAATTACAGTCCTCATTTTTGCAGCTGGTCAAGTGGTGATAGCTGGTATTTATGACTACCTTATTCTACTACCCATTCTGTATTGCCATTGCCTTCAGCAAGTACCTCAGCAGGTCGTGTTTTTTACTTGGTGGAGTGACCCAAACCTTCATTCCTGAAGAGTCTGGGCCATTTGTAGTGCTGCCTGGATTGGGCTGTTGTAGTTTCCCATTGACCTTATTCACAAAGTATGGTTAATATTAAGAAATGCTCTAATGGGTATCCTGCATTCCATGTGTACTCTTCCTTACCTCCATTGTGGCGTAGTAGAATGATTTCATCTTGATAGTTTGGGTCAATCACCCCAGCCAACACTGTAATTCCCTTCTTAGCCTGTTGACTTAAAGGTAGGAGGAGCCCAAAGTGTCCAGGTGGCAATCTTAACTTCCAGTTTAATTGAATCATTGTGTCTCCTGGTGGCAGCATTTCTTCCTCTGGAACTAAGACCTCTAGGTGAGCAGAATGTAATGTCATGGAAACAGGAAGGAAGAATTTTGCTAGTGGTTCACTACGGGTGATAGTGAGTGGTTCCACTTCCACCTCCACCTCTTGATTCCTGGACCCATGAATCCTGGCTATGGGAGAAACAATACCATATATTGGACACTGATTCAGAACATACACAGTCTTCTGGAGAACTTTGCCTCAGTCCTGCAAAGTTTTGTCACCTAGTTGGTGTGTAATTGTGACTTCAAAAGAACATTACACCATCAATTCAACATACTTCAGGATGATGGAGAACACAGTGAATTCCATAAACATGAGCCCACTGCCACACATCTTTAGCTGTAAAGTAAGTGCCTTTGTTAAAGGCAATGCTGTGTGAATAGCATGATGGTGGATAAGGCATTCCATGAGTCCACAGATGGTAGTCTTGGCAGAAGCACTGCGTGCAGGATAGGCAAACCCATGTTCGGAGTAAGTGGCTATTCCAGTGAGGACAAACCTTTGCCCTTTCCATGGTGGAAGAGTCCCAATATAATCAACGTGCCACCAGGTCGCTGGCTGATCACCATAAGGAATGGTGTCATATAGAGGGCTCACTGTTGGTCTCTGCTGCTGGTAAATTGGGCACTCAGCAGTGGCCATAGCCAGGTCAGTCTTGGTGAGTGGAAGTCCACATTGCTGAGCCCATGTGTAACCTCCATCCCTGCCACCAAGGCCACTTTGTCCATGGGCCCATTGGGCAATGACAGGGATAGCTGGGGAAACAGGCTGAGTGGTATCCATAGAACGGGTCATCCTATCCACTTGATAATTAAAATCCTCCTCTGCTGCGGTCACCTGTTGCTGAGTGTTCACATGGGATACAAATGTCTTCACATTGTTTGAACACTCAGAGAGGTCCATCCCCATACCTTTTCCCCAAATTTCTTTGTCACCAATTTTCCAATCATGGGTTCTTCTAAGTTCCTGGTCATCCAGCCAAACCATTGGCTACAGCCCATGAATCAGTATATAATCGCACATCTGGCCACTTCTCCTTCCATACAAAGTGCACAACTAGGTGCACTGCTCAAAGTTCTGCCCATTGGGAAGATTTTCCTTCACTGCTGTCCTTCAGGGATGTTCTAGAAAGGGGTTGTAGTGCCAAAGCTGTGCACTTTTGGGTGGTGCTTGCATATTGTACAGAATCACCTGTGAACCAGGGCCTAGTCTTCTCTTCCTCTGTCAAGTGATCACAGGGAATTCCCCATGAGGCCATTGGTGCAGGCTGGGGGAGAGAAGGCAGGGTGGCAGGAGTGGAGACCATGGGGATTTGAGCCACTTTCTCATGTAACTTACTTGTGCCTTCAGGACCTGCTCGAGCACAGTCACATATATGCCACTTCCATTTAATGATGGAATGCTGCAATGCATGACCCACTTTATGACTAGATGGGTCAGAAAGCATCCAGTTCATGATAGGCAGTTCAGCTCACAAGGTGACTTAATGACCCATAGTCAAACGTTGAGTTTCCACCAAAGCCCAGTAACAGGCCAAGAGCTGTCTCTCAGAAAGACAGTAGTCATCTGCAAAAGATGACAGGGCCTTGATCCAAAATCCTATGGGCCTCCACTTTGATTTGCCTAGGGTGGTTTGCCAAAAGCCCCAAACAGCATCCTTATCTGTCACTGACACCTCAAGCACCATTGGATCTGCTGGGGCATATGTCCCAACTGGCAGAGCAGCTTGCACAGCAGCCTGGACCTGTTGCAGAGCCTTCTCCTGTTCTGGACACCACTTAAAGCTGACAGCATTTCAGGTCACTCAATAAATGGGCTGGAGTAACACACCCAAATGAGGAATGTGTTGCCTCCAAAATTCAAATAGACCCACTAGGCATCGTGCCTCTTTCTTGGTTGTAGAAAGGGCCAAATGCAGCAACTTATCCTTCACCTTAGAAGGAATATCTCAACAGCCCCCCCCCCCCAGTGGACCCCTAGAAATTTTACTAAGGTAGAAAGTCCCTGAATTTTAGCCAGATTTATTTCCCATTCTCTGGCATGCAAATGTCTCACCAATAAATCCAGTGTGTTTGCTACTCCTTGCTCACTGGATCCAATCAGCATAATGTAATCAATGTAACGAACCAGTGTGGTATCTTACAGAAACAAAAAGTTATCAAGATCTCCCCAAATAAGATTATGACCCAAAGCTCAAGAGTTGATATACCCCTGAAGCAGGACAATAAAGGTATATTGCTGGCCTTACCAGTTGAAGACAAATTGCTTCTGGTGGGCCTTATGGACAGGAATGGAGAAAAAGCCATTTGCCAAGTCAATGGCTGCATACCAGGTACCAGGGGATGTGTTAATTTGCTCAAGCAATAAGACCACACCTGGGACAGCAGCTGCAATTGGAGTCATCACTTGATTAAGCTTACAATAATCCACTGTTATTCTTCGAGATCCATCTGTCTTTTGCACAGAGCAAATGTTAGAATTGAATGGTGATGTAGTGAGAATCACCATCCCTGCATTTTTCAAATCCTTGATGGTGGCAGTAATCTCTCCAGTTCCTCCAGGGATGTGATATTGTTTTTGATTTACTATTTTTCTAGATAGATGCAGCTCTAATGGCTTTCATTTAGCTTTTCCCACCATAATGGCCCTTACCTTACCGGTTAGGGAGCCAATGTAAGGGTTCTGCCAGCTGCTAAGGATGTCTATGCCAATTATGCATTCTGGCACTGGGGAAATAACTACAGGATGAGTCTGAGGACCCATTGGACGCACTGTAAGTCTAACTGAGCTAAAACTCCATTAATTACCTGACCTCCATAAGCCCCTCCTTTAATTAGAGGACAACAATGATTTTTTGAGTCCCTTGGAATCAACATCAGCTCAGAACCAATATCCAGTAGTCCCCAAAATGTCTAATTATTTCCCTTTTCCCAATGCACACTTACACTGGTAAAAGGCTGGAGGTCTCCTTGGGGTGGGGGGGGAGAATTGAAGAAAGATTAACAGCATAAACTGTCAGTATTGTAGTGGGGTCCTTCCTCAAGGGGATATAGCCTCCTCTTCCTTCAAGGGGTTCTGGGCCTACAAACTGGCTCAAGTCTGGAAATTAATGGAAGGGCCATGATTCTCTGTTTTGATAATTCAAATTAGTTTTTTGCCCATTCGATCTAGCAGTTTTCTGCTTATATAAATTAAGCAGAAATGCAGTAGGCTTTCTATCAATTTTGCTTCTAGGAACACCATATTAATTAGCCTATGGTAGAGCTCCACACAAATCAGACTATTCTGATTGCTGCTTTAACTTTTCTGCCCATTACAGTAGATATGCCCACCTTGCCTTTGATGGTTGAGTGCCTCCACTTGACCCCTGCCACCTCAGGATCCAATTATTCCCATTGTATTTAAATTTTGTGGTTGAGTGACTGTGGTTTCCACTGTTAGATCTGACACACAGAAGAGAGAAATTACAAGGCACTTCAAAGATGCAGGTGCTGCCCTCACAAATCTATTTTGCAAGGCATTGGTCAAGGGTATATCATCTGGACCCTCTCGGCGGGGGCGAGTATCCACTCATCCATCATTTTCTTTTATCACTTTGTCCATTGAACTTAGAAGCAACCAACCAGCTTTGTTATGTTCCTTGATTCTCCACATGTAGTCAAAGGTATTATGTATAGAGTCACTAATCCACTTCACCATCCCAATCTCTCTAAGCCTTTGGATCCCTTCCTCTACATTAAATCAAGGGAGACCAGCTCACTCACAGTGGGCCATCTTTTCACCCATATTTCAGTTAACCAAGCAAATAAACTACTAGAACCTGTTTAACTCCCCGAGTTGCAACATTAAAAGCAGAGTCCCTACTTAATGGGTCCAGATCAATAAATTCAGCCTATCCAACTCTATGTTTCTTCCACCACTGTCCTACACTCTTAATATCTATTCCCATGCCTGTTTCTCAGATTTCTGTTCATATAAATTAAAAACCTCAAGCAGGTCTTTTTGAGTGTGGCACACCCTCCTCATGGGTCACACTCTCCACCTCACCTCTAGGGGACCCCTGGGACTTCAGTCTAGTTATAGGTCTAGAAGTAAGAAGGAATGTTGAGGGTGGCTCCTGGGGATAATCAACATTATCTTGCCTGACAACTGTCTCGGGGAGACCATCACTGTTGCCTCAGGCAGCACAGGGTTCATCTCCTCAGACAAAGGTGGAAAGGCTGATGGCAGCATCGGTCAGGGAGGGGATGTTGCCACTACTGGTGATGGGGAAGCTTTTTCTTCTGGCAAATGTTTCATCAGAGTTTACAAACTCAGTGTCTCCAGCTTCATCAGTGTCCTCCCACACGTCCCCATTCCAAGTTGTAGGGTCCTGTTCTTTTCCAATCGATGTCCTCATTTTAACAGTAGATACCTGATGAGGCTGTGCATGCACCTTTTATTATAGGTCAGCAATTCTCATGAAAAGAGCTTGTGTCTGTTTTTTCACAATTTCAGCTCTTTCTCTACAGGAGATAAGACTCTCACTCAGGGCAATCTTGGCAGATTTGAGACTCAGTATCTGCCTCTGAATCCAGTTAGAATCTCTGAGTTCATCATTTTCTTTTATCACTTTGTCCATTGAACTTAGGAACAACCAACCAGCATTGTTATGTTCCTTGATTCTCCACATGTAGTCAAAGGTATTATGTACAGAGTCATTAAACTCCTTGCCTCTCACAAGCAGTGAATCAGGAGTGTCAAATGCATTTATTTTGCATAACTCTGTAAACAATTCACACCAAGAACTATCAATGTTCTCCATACTATTAGAAGTAGAGTCCTTAGAATTTGGGGTCTAATTATATTAAGCAGCCAACTCCAGAAACCCCCAAACCAATGAAAGAACTCCATCCTTAATATTCTGTTCTTCCAGAACCACACCTGGTACCAAAATCTGTATAGTCAGAGTTCTCTAAAGGGATAGAACTAATGGAATATACATACATATATATATAAAGGGGAGTTTATTAAGTATTAGCTCATGTGATCACAATGTCCCACAATAGGCCATCTGCAAGCTGAGGAGAAAGGAGAGCCAGTCCAAGTCCCAAAACTGAAGAACTTGGAGTCTGATCTTTGAAGGCAAGAAGCATCCAACACAGGAGAAAACTGTAGGCTGGGAAGCTAAGCCAGTCTAGTCTTTTCACATTTTTTCTGCCTGCTTTTTATATTTTAGCCATGCTGGCTGCTGATTAGATTGTGTCCACCCAGATTAAATGTGGTTCTGCCTTTCCCAGGTCACTGCCTCAAATGTTAATCTCCTTTGGCAACACCCTCACAGACACACCAATGATCAAATCTTTGCATCCTTCAGTCTAATCAAATTGGCAGTCAGTATTAGCCATCATATAAAGTAACATTCTGAAGTACTGAGAGTTAGAACATTAACATATCCCTTTTAGAGGAACACAATTCAACTGATAGCATATGCATATACTTATAAAATATTAAATATAGGCACACTGTAAAAATTAGTCCCAAAGAGTATATGATTTCCTCATGGACAAATCTCCTGAGTTCTTTAATCTATGAAAAATAAATACTGGCCGGGCGCGGTGGCTCAAGCCTGTAATCCCAGCACTTTGGGAGGCCGAGACGGACGGATCACTAGGTCAGGAGATCGAGACCATCCTGGCTAACACGGTGAAACCCCATCTCTACAGAAAAATACAAAAAACTAGCTGGGCGAGATGGCGGGCGCCTATAGTCTCAGCTACTCTGGAGGCTGAGGCAGGAGAATGGCGTAAACCCAGGAGGCGGAGCTTGCAGTGAGCTGAGATCCGGCCACTGCACCCCAGCCTGGGCGACAGAGCCAGACTCCATCTCAAAAAAAAAAAAAAAAAAAATACTGGAGAAAGAATAGCCACTGAGGAATCTGAACTCAGCGCCACACTCACTCTATGATAGGGAAAAATTATAACTTCCTTGAACCTGTTTCCTTATTTTTAAAAATGAAGAGATTGGTATAGATAATTTCCAAGGTGTTATAAATATATATATATTTCTAGGTTATTTTTTCAATTTAAAAACTAATGTACGGATGCAGTTTTATATAATAAGTCAAACATCATAAAAGGTTTTGTTATGAAATACAAGATTTTTCCCCATTCAAAATTCTTGAGAAGAGGCAGAGAAAGATGGTGGAACGAAGACTCCACCAATTATTCCCTTGGCAAGGACACCAACTTAACAACTCTCTACACAGGATAAAAACACCTTCATAAGAACCAAAAATCAGGTGAGCCCCATAGTACCTTGTTTTTCCTTTGTATCACTGAAAGAGGCACTGAAGAAATAGAAACAAAACAGTCTGGAATCACCAATGCCATCGAACTGCCATCTCTCCCACCCACCCCAGCCACAGTGGTGTGATGTGAAGAGTGTCTGTGATGTAAAGTGGTGTGATGATGTGGTGTGATGTGAAGAGTATCTGTGCAGAGTATGTGAAGAGGGTGATGTGAAGAGACACTCTAGACACTGTGGGAGGCAGAACACAGCAATTGTGAGGCACTGGACTCAGTGCAGTCCTGTTAGAGCAAAAAGAAAACCTAGACAAAACTCAGTTGACACCTGCCCATGAAGGGAACGTTTAAACCATCCCTAGACAGAGGAAAATTGCTGATCCCAGCAGCCCAAGCCTTGCCATGGAGGGATAAATTGCTCTGGGTCTCTAAGTAATCCTGAAATCACTCTAGGCCACAAAGACTGCAATTCTTAGGCAACTCCTAGTGCTGAACTGGGCACAGAGATAGTAGACTTGGGGTGGGGGTTGGAGGAAGCATGTGACCTACTGAGACAGCAGCTGGGACAGCTAAGAGCATACTGGCATCACCTCTCCCTTAACCCCTGGCTGCACAGTTTATGGCTCCAAAAGAGACCCCTTCCTTCTGCTTGAGGAGAGAAGAGGTAAAAATGGGGAGGACTTTGTCTTGCATCTCAGATACCATCTCAATCACAGCAGGATAGGGCACTGGTCAGAGCAATGAGGTCCCCATTGCAGGTCCTAGCTCCTGGATGACATTTCTTGACACACTTTGGGCCAGAAGGAAACTCATTGCCTTAAAGGGAAGGACCCAGTCCTCCTGGCAGCATTCATTGCCTGCCAACTGAAGAGCCCTTTGGCCATGAATAACCAGCAGCGACACCCAGGTCAATGGCCTTGGGTGAACCTCTGAGATGTACTGTCTTCAGGTAGCAGCATAGCCATAGCGGAGTAGAGCACCAACCAGGTTTTTGGGGTCCTCAGTTCCAGGACTTGACTCTTGGATGGCATTTCTGAACCTGCTTTACATCACAGATGAGCTCACTGCCCTGAAATGGTGGTGGTGTTCACAGGCCAAGTAACATTTACCAGAAGCTGATTTAAGAGTTTATGGGCTCTAAAGGAACATCAGTGATAGTCTGGCAGTATTCTCTTTGGCCTGTGGTGGCAGTGACTACAGGACAAGGCATTTCTTCCTTTGGAAAGAGAAGGGAAGAGCAGAAGGACTGTATCTTGTATTTTGAGTGTCAGCTCAACTGCAGTATAGTAGAACACCAGGTAGATTTCCAAGATTTTCTACTCTAGTCCTTGACTCCCAGACAGCACTTCCAGAACCACTTCAGGCCTGATGTAACTCAGCACCTTGAATGGAAAGACACTGACCTGGCTGGCTTTGCCACTTATTGATTGCAGAGAAAGCCTCACAGCATTGAGCAAACATAGGCAGTGGATGGGGAGTGCTTATAGCAGGCCTTGGGTGAGACCCAGTGCTATGGTGGCTTCAGGTATGATGTAGCACAGTCATAGTGGTAGTGGCCACAACGGTACTTGTGTCACTCAACTCCCAGCTTTTTGTTCCTCAGAACAGAGAGAGAAAGACTCTGTTTGTCTGAAAGAAAAGAAAAGAGGAGAACAAGAGTCTCTGCCTGATAATTCAGAGAATTATCCTGGATCTTGACCAAGACAATCAAGAAAGCACTTCCATAAGTCTGCAAGAATCACAGCATTACCGGGCTTGGAGTGGCCTCTAAAGCAGTTCCAGTTTAGATCACAATACCAAAGTCTGTTAAATATCTGGAAAATCTTTTCAAGAAGGACAGGTACCAATAAGCTTAGATAGTGAAGACTATAACATATAAAAACACTTTAATACCCAGACACTAAAGAACATTTATTAGTATCAACACTATCCAGGAAAACATGACAGAGAAAAATTAAATAAGGCACCAGGGACCAATCCTGGAGAAACAGATATAGGCAAGCTTTCAGACAAGAAACTCAAAATAGCTATGTTGAGGAAATCCAAAGTAAGTCAAGACAAAACAGATAGGTAATTCAGAATTCCATCTGATAAATTTTTTAAAGATTTAAATAAGAAGAATAACGCAGAAATTCTGGAGCTGAAAAATGCAAGGGGCATACTGAATAATGCATCAGAGTCTTTTAATAGCAGAATTGATCAAGCAGAAGAAAGAACAAGTGAGCTTGAAGTCTCTTTAGAAATACACTGTCAGAGAAAAAAAAAGAAAAAAAGAAAAAACAATGAAGCACTAAGACATGACCTAGAAAATAGCCTTGAAAGAACAAATCTAAGTGATATTGGCCTTGATGAGGAAGTACAAAAAGAGATAGAGTAGAAAGTTTATTCAAATGGATAATAACAGAGAACTTCTCAAACCTGCAGAAAACTATCAATATCTAAGTAAAATAAGGTTATTAGAACACCAAGCAGATTTAGTCCAAAGAAGACTACCACAAGGCATTAAATAATCAGACTCCCAAAGATCAAGAATAAAGAAAAGATTCTTAAAGCAGCAAGAGAAAAGAAGTAAATAACATACAATGAAGCTGCAATACATCTGGCCGCAGACTTTTCAGTGGAAACCTTACAAGTCAGGAGAGGTTGGAACAACATATTTAAACAGCTGAGGGAAAAAACTTTTATCCTAGAGTAGTACAGCTAGTGAAAATATTCTTCAAACATGAAAAAGAAATAAACACTTCCCCAGAAAAACAAAAGCTGAGGGATTTCACCAACACCAGACCTGTCCTGCAAGAAATGCTAATGAGAGCACTTCAATCAGAAAGAAAGTACACTAATGAGCAATAAACAATCAACTGAAGGAAAAACAATTCTCACTAGTAATAGTAAGTATACAGAAAAACACAGAATATTATAATACTGTAACCATGGTGTATAAACTACTCTGATCTTTAGTAGAAAGACTAAATGATGAACATATCAAAAATAAGAACTAAAACAACTTCTCAATACATAAACAGTAAAATAAGATATAAATAGAAACAACATAAATTTAAAAAGCAAAGGAAAAAAGTTAAGGCATAGAATTTTTATTAATTTTCTTTTTGCTTTTCTGTTTATGCAATCAGTGAAGTTTTATCAGGTTAAAATTATAAGTTATAAGATAGCATTCATAAGTCTCATGGTTATCTGAAACCAAAAAATATAAAATGAATACACAAAAATATAAAAAGCAAGAAATTAAATCATCTCACCAGAAAAATATCATCTTCACTAGAGGAAGTCAGGAAAAAAAGAAGGAAGAGAAGACCACAAAACAACCAGAAAACAAGTTTGTATTTATCAATAGTAACATTAAATGCAAATGAACTAAACTCTCCAATCAAAAGACATAGACTGGCTGGAATGATGAAAAAACAAGACCCATTGATCTGTTGTCTATAAGAAAAAAACTTCACCTATGAAGACACAGATAGATTGATAATAAAGAGATTGAAAAAGATATTCCATGCCAACAGAAATCAAAATAAAAGATCAGGAGTCATTATACTTATATCAAACAAATAGATTTTAAGACAAAAACTGTAAAAAGAGAAAAGGAATGTCACTATATAGTGGTAAAGTGGTCAATTCAGCAAGAGGATATAATAATTTTAAATATATATGCACCCAACACTGAAACATCCGGATATATAAAGCAAGTATTATTAGGGCTAAAGAGATAGGCCCCACTACAATAATAGCTGGAGACTTCAATATCCTACTTTTAGCACTGAACTAAACTTCCAGGCAGAAAATCAACAAAGAAACATCAGACTTAATCTACACTATGAATCAACCGGATCTAATGGATACTTATAAAACATTTCATTCAATAGTTGTGGAATACACATTCTTTTCCTCAGCACATGGATGATGTTCAAGGATACACCATATATTAGGTCACAAAACAAGTCTTAAAACATTTTAAAAAACTGAAATAATATCAAGCATCTTCTTTGACCACAATAGACTAAAACTAGAAATCAATAACTAGAGAAATTTTAGAAACTATACAAATATGTGGATATCAAACATTATGCTCCTGAATAACCAGTGGATCAATAAAGAAATTAAAAAGAAAATCAAAAAATTATTGAAACAAGTGATAATGGAAACACATCATACTGAAACCTATGGTATACAGCAAAAGTAATGCTAAGAGGGAAGTTTATAGCTATAAGTACCTACCTCAAAAAGAGGAAAAACTTGAAATGAATAATCTAATGTTGTATCTTAAAGAACTAGAAAAGTGACAGCAAACTAAGCCAAAAATTAGTATAAAGAAAGAAATAATAAAGATTAGAACAGAAATATATGAAATTGAAGTGAAGGAAACAATTCAAAAGCTCAGTGAAACAAAAGGGTGGTATTTAGAAAGGTTAAATAAAATTGACAAACCTTTATCCAGAGTAAGATAAAAGGAAAGAAGATCCAAATAAATAAAATTAGAAATAAAAAAGGAGATATTACAGCTGATACTGCAGATGTAATGACTTCCAGGTGTCAAAAAAATTTTTTAAATTAACAACTGTTACTGCAGAAATTCAAAAGATTATCAGTGGCTGCTATGAGCAATTATATGCCAATAAATTGGAAAATCTAAAAGAAATGAAAAAATTTCTAAAGACACACAACCTAACCAAGACAGAACTAGGAAGAAATCTGAAACCCCTAAACAGACCAATAACAAGTAATGAAATAAAAGCCATAATAAAAAGCCTCCTAGAAAAAGAAGAAAAAAAAAAGCCCAGGACATGATGGCTTAATTGCTGGATTCTACCAAACATTTAATGAAAAACTAATAGCAATTAATATGGTTAGGCTTTATGTTCCAACCCAAATCTCATCTCGCATCATAATCCTCATAATCCCCATGTGTCAATGGAGAGACAGGTAGAGGTAGATGAATCATGAGGATGATTTCCTCCATGATGTTCTCATGATAGTGAGTTCTCAACAGATCTGATGGTTTCGTAAGGGGCTCTTCCCCCTTCACTCAGCACTTCTCCTTCCTGCCACCTTGTGAAGAAGGTGCCTTGCTTCCCCTTTGCCTTCCACTATGATATTAAGTTTCCTCAGGCCTCCCCAGCCATTCTGAACTGTGAGTCAATTAAACCTCTTTCCTTCAGGAATTTACCCAAAGTTGGGCAGTTCTTTAAACCAGTATGAAAATTGACTAATACAGTAAATTGGTACAGAAGTGGTGGGGCACTACTATAAAGATATCCAAAAAGCGATTTTGGAAGTGGGTAACAAGCAGATGCTGGAACAGTTTGGAGGGCTCAGAAGAAGACAAGAACACATGGCTGAGGTGGTCTCAGATGGAGAGAGGAACTTGTTGAAAACTAGAAAAACAGTGAGTCTCACTTTGCTTTAGCAAAGAGATTGGTGGCATTTGCCCTGCCCCAGAGATCCGTGGAACTTTGGACTTGAGACAGATGATTTAGGGTATCTGGTAGAAGAAATTTCTAAGCAGCAAAGCATTCAAGATTTAACTTGGGTGCTATTAAAAGCATTCAGTTTTATGCACTCACAAATAGATGGTTTGGAATTGGAACTTACATGTGAAAGTGAAGCAGAGCATAAAAGTTTAAAATTTGCAGCCTGACGATGCAATAGAGAAGGAAAAAAAAAATTCTGGGGAGAAATTTAGACTGGTGGCAGAAATTTGCATAAGTAGAGAGGAGTCAAATGTAAATCGCCAAGACAATGGGGAAAATTTCTTCAAAGCATGTCAGAGGTCTGCACAAGGCCACACCCATCAAGTCCTGGAAGCCTAGGAGAAAAAAATAGTTTGATGGACCAAGCCTTGTGCAGTCTCAGGACTTGGTGCTCTGCATCTCAGCCATGGCTAAAAGGGGCCAACTACAGCTCAGGCTGTTGCTTCAGAGGGAACATGTCCCAAGCCTTGCTGGCTTACACATGGTGTTAGGCCTTTCAGTGCACAAAAGTCAAGAACTGAGGTTTGGGAACCTCCAACTAGATTTCAGAGGATGCATGGAAAGGCCTGGATGTTCAGGCAGAGGTATGCTGAGAGAGAGTCCTCATGGAGAACCGCTGCTAGGGCAGTGCAGAAGGGAAATGTGAGGTCAGAGCCCTCACACAGAGACCCCACTGAGCACTGCCTAACGAAGCTGTGAGAAGAAGGCCACCGTCCTCCAGACCCCAGAATGGTAGAGTCACTGACAGCTTGCACCATACACCTGGAAAAGCTGAGACACTCAATATCAGTGGGGGAAAGCAGCCAGGACTGGAGGCTGTATTCTGCAAATCTACAGGGGCAGAGCTGCTCAAGACCACGGGAGCCCACCTCTTGCACCAGCATGACCTGGATGTGAGACATGGAGTTGAAGGAGATTATTTTGGAGCTTTAAGATTTGACTGCCCTGCTGGATTTTGGACTTGCCTGGGTCCTGTAGCCATTTCATTTTGGCCAGTTTTTCCCATTTGGAATGGATGTACTTACTCAATGTCTGTACCCCCATTGTATCTGGGAAGTAACTAACTTACTTTTGATTTTACAGGCTCATAGGTGGAAGAGAGTTGCCTTGTCTCAGATGAGACTTTGGATTTGGACTTTTGGGTTAATGCTGGAATTAATTAAGAATTTGGTGGACTGTTGGGAAGGCACTGATTGGTTTTGAAATGTAAAAGGGACATGAGATTTGGGAGGAGCCAGGGTGCAATGATACGGTTAGACTTTATGTCCCCACTCAAATCTCATCTTGAATTGTGATCCCCATAATCCCCACGTGTCAAGGGAGAAACCAGATGGAGGTAATTGAATAATGGGGCCGTTTCCCCTATGCTGTTTTCATGATAGTGAGTGAGTTCTCACAAGAATTGATGGTTTTATAAGGGGCTCTTCCCCCTTCACTCGCTCACCCTTCTCCTTCCTGCCACCTTGTGAAGAAGGTGCCTTGCTTCCCCTTTGACTTCTGTCATGATATTAAGTATCCTGAGGCCTCTCCAGCCATGCAGAACTGTGAGTCAATTAAACCTCTTTCCTTTATAAATTACGCAGTCTCAGGAAGTTCTTTATAGGAGTATGAAAACAGACTAATACAGCAATCTACAGATGCAATGAAATCCTTGTTAAGATACTAATGACATGCTTGACATGCAGAAAATTATAAACTTTATATAGAACCTCAAGAGATCCAGAATAGCCATAGCCACCCTAAGCGAAAAGAACAAAACTAGAGGAATCATGTTACCTGACTCCAAATTATGCTACAGAGGTATGGTAACCAAAACAGCATGGTTCTGGCATAGAAACAGACACATAAACCAATGAAACAGAATAGAGAACCCAGAAACAAATCCACACACGTAAAGAGACCTCATTTTCAACAAAGGTGCCAAGAACATACACTAGGGAACAGTTTCTTCAATAAACAGTACTGAGAAAAGTGGATACCTACACGCAGAAGAATGAAACTACCCCTGTCTCTCACCATATGCAAAAAAAAAAAAAAAAAAAAAAAAATCAAAATGAATTAAAGACTTTAATCTAAGGCCTCAAACTATGAAACTACTTCAAAAAACCACTGGGTAAAATCTCCAGGACATTGGTCTGGGAAAAAAAAATTTCTTGAGCAGTACCCCACAAGCACCAGCAACCAAAGCAAAAATAGACAAATTGGATCACATTACATTAACTTCTGCACAGCAAAGGAAACAGTCAGCAAAGTAAACAGACAACCCATAGAATGGGAGAAAATATTTGCAAACTATCCATATTACAAGGAATTAATAACCAAGATGTACAAGCAGCTCAAACAACTCTGTAGGAAAAAATGTGGTAATTCAATCAAAAAATAGGCAAAAGGTTTGATATTTCTCAAAAGAAGACATGAAAATGGCAAACAGGCATATGAAAAGGTGCTCAACATCATTTATCAACAGAAAAATGCAGATCAAAACAACAGTGAGTTATCATTTTATCCCAGTTAAAATGGCTTATACCGAAAAGATAGGCAATAATGCTGGTGAGGATGTAGAGAAAAGGGAACCTCCTCATACACTGTTGGCAGGGATGTACCACATGGTTCAGCAATCCCACTGCTGGATATATACCCAAAAGAAAGGAAATCAGTATATCAAAGAGATATCTGCACTCCCAACTTTGTTGCAACACTGTTCATAATAGCTAATATTTAGAAACAATCTAAGTCTTCATCAACAGATGAATGAATGACAAAAAGTAGAAAACACAATGGAGTACTATTCTACCATTAAAAAAATAAGATCCTGTTATTTGCAACAACATGGATGGAACAGAAGATGAGTATGTTAAGCCAGACACAGAAAGACAAACATCGCATGATCTCACTTATTTGTGGGATCTAAAATTCAAAACAATTGAACTCATGGACATAGAGAGTAGAAGGATGGTTATCAAAGGCTGGGAAGGGTAGGGTGAGGGCTTGAGGGAAGGTAGGAATGGTTAATGTGTAGAAAAATATAGTTATAAAGAATGAATAAGACTATTTCATAACACAACAGGGTGACTATAATCAATAATAACTTAACTGTACATTTTAAAATAACTAAAAGAGTATAATTAGATTGTTTGTAATTCAAAGGATAAATGTTTGAGGGAATGGATACTCCATTATCCATGATATGATTATTTCACATTTCATGCCTGTATCCAAACGTAACCACAAAACTTAAAAAACTCTTAGTACCCCCACAGTCATTATGAACAGTTTTATGGATCACTTCAAAAACATCAGCCAGGTGCAGTGGCTCATACCTGTAATCCCAGCCCTGTGGGAGGCCTAGGCAGGTGGGTGGCTTGAGCCTGGGCAGCATGGCAAAACCCCATCTCTACAAAAAATACAAAAATTAGGCAGGTGTGGTGGTGCATGCCTGTAGTTTCAGCTACTTAGGAGGCTGAGGTGAGAGGATCACTTGAGCCCAGGAGGCAGAGCTTGCAGTGAGCTGCGCCACTGCACTCAAGCCTGGACAACAGAACAAGACCTGTCTCAAAAAAAAAAAAAAAAATTGAACAAACAAAAAACCTTCTGTGTATTTGTAGGTATATGTAAGTAAAGATTTCCTTTCCACAAATGATAGTATAGTAGTCACACTATTCTGAACCTTGCTTCTTTGAGTCTTTTTTGCAGCAGCAGAACAATTATCTATTGCATTTAAGTATATTTAGACAAAAACATCCTTAGAATATTCTGGAATAGCTTACACCTATAATCTCAGCCTTTTAGGAGGCCAAGGCAAGAGGAATGCTTGAGGCTAAAAGTGCAAGGTCAACCTGAGCAACATAGCGACACCTAATCTCTACAAAATTCTTAAAAATAGTCTGGTGTGGTGGTATGTAGCTCTAGTCCTAGCTGCTTGGGAGGATGAGGCAGGGAAAATACCTTGAGCACAGGAGCTTGAGATTACAGTGAGTTATGATCACACCACTACACTCCAACCCATGTGGCAGAGTGAGAAGCTGTCTCTTATTTAAAAAAAAAAAAAAAGAGAGAATAATATTCTGGAACAGTTTTGTAAAAGGACAATAACTTCCCATGTTTCTTTAAAAGATTAAAAATTATGATCACCTTAATGTGTTTTTTTATTTTAAAAAATGATGAAGAATATAATTTTGCTCCAAAGTCACAATAGATTGGCGATAATTAGTTTTGTGATAATAGTTTTGTAATAATTGACTTCAAAGAGTTCTTTTCATTATAATAGTATATAAGAAAGGATTCCTCAGTGATATTTTTATATAAAAATTGATTCTCCTGTCATCCAAAAGGCAAAGGTGTTTAAGCCAGAAGACTTCAGTCAATAAACTAAAGCAAGAAACAGTCAAGCATGAGGTTGAGGTAGGATGTGAAACTTAAATAGCTTGGGAATAAAAACTTGGCCACCTGACCTAATGCAATCAGCTTAGAGAAGACTTAAGCTGAGGCCTAATCAGTAGGTGATATAAGCAGGGCTTTAGGGATAAGGAGAGTTGATTCCCCACGGACCTGATTGTTTAAAAAGACTTTTCTAAATCCTCAAAGTCCTCCTCAGAAGTCTTTTACCTCTAGTGCTCCTACCGTGTCTGTTACACAAAACCATGGGCTCTGGGATAGAGCATCTACTATCATGTCTGCTTATACAGTAGACATCTGATTAATGTATGTGGGCCACATGAAAGAACAAAAGGAAAATGCTGGTATCTGCATACTTGACAGCAACTTTAATAAAGATGAACGTTGTCTTCACTGTTAATGTTTAATACAATCTCATGCACTTGATTTTATGGGCCTTCTGGGAGAAATAGGCCTAATATGTTGTTAACTCAGATGAATAGCTGCCTAAAGAAGGCTATTAGACTCATAATAAAGAATTTTCAGTTTGGTTTGGAGCTAAGAAACAGAAGTATAATGGGATTTTCCACTCAATATTTTTATTTTCAACAAATAAAATATATGTAATTATGATAGCATAGGAGTCTGGAGCAACCTGAACAGAAGCAATAGTACATAGCATCTGATTTTATGGTTGGTATTAGGCCATATGTGTAATAAATATTAAGACTACCAACTCAGCAAAAATGGGTAAATTGCTTTTATTTTCCTATCTCTGCATATCACCTTCACTTCTAGCCCTCATGTTACATAACTGAAGACTTTTTCTCCACTCTCCCTAGAGTTATTTCTAAATTCTGAGAGCCTATCTAATGTCATAAGTCATGACATTATATATATAATTATACTTATATAATTATATATGTGTGTATATATATAATATTATATATATAATGTCAAGAGTCTTTGCTGAGATGGAGGGGCGAGTGATAGAGAATCTGTCTTTCTATCCCTTCATCTCTCCACAGGGACATATGATGATGTGCATATCAACCAGCCTAGTCTGTCACAAGGAAACACAGATTGCTACTGTGTCCCCAGTTTTGAAAACTTATTTTGAACCTCAATCTGAGAATGGCCTTGTCTGTTCTCTGGTTCTGTTGTATCATTCCCCTTCTTGAGACAGGGAAATAATTTGGTCTAACATCTTGGACAAAAGAAAGGCTATAATAGCATTGGAGAAGAGCAGAAGAAGGAATGTTCATCAGTTAATATGTGAAAATAGGTCTCATCACCAATAGAAAACAGAATCAGCTTTATTTGGTTAACCTATTCAAAATTTTTTGCTATCATATCTTTGCTTCTGTGCAAACATCTTGAAACTCCTTAAAGTATCAGTGAAACATTTTTGTAAAAGTTACAAACTTAAATAAAATCATATACAAGTTCATCACTTAGAATTAACATACATATGTAGCACTGAAGATTTTCCCATGCATATACATAGACATGCAGATACGTATTTAATTGGTTTTCATAAAAATTGAATCATAGTGTATGTAATTATTTTGTAACTTGGTTTTTGAAGCTAGTAATGATGTCTAATATTTTGGAATCAGCTTGATGAAGAAAATTGTAAGATCAGTATGATATTACGTTCAATATCGCAGGCGGTGTACACCCACCCTGTGATATTGTTCCCAAAATCCAGGAAGGGAGAGGACAGTATGATTTTCTATATAGTAGGAGGTGTACACCCACGCTGGGATTTTGTTCCTAATATCGAGGAGGGGAGAGCGTAATATTACTCCCAATATGACAGGGGGTGTACATCCCCCCTGAGATATTGTTCTTGCCATTCAAAACAGGAGAGGATAACATTACTCCAGATATCAAAGAAAGTGTAAACCCCAGTGTGATATTGTTTCTAATATCCAGAAAGGGAGAAGAGGATGTTAATCCCCATATCGCAAGAGGTGTACACTCACTCTGATATTTTTCCAAATATGCGGGGGGAAAGAGGAAAATAGTATTTCCAATATTGCAAGGGTTGTACACCCCTGTGTGACATGGTCCTTAATAATATTGCAAGGCGGAGGGGAGGATATTACTACATATATCGCAGAAAGTGTACACCCCACAGGGATATTGTTGCCATGATTCTGGAGGGAAGAGGATGATATTACTTTAAATATCACAGAAGATGTACACGCCCCCAGTGATACTGTTTCTAATTTCAACGTGGGAGAGGAGGACATGATACCCAATATCGCAGGGAGTAGAAACACTTCTCTGATACTGTTCTTAATATTCAGGGAGGAAGAGAATGATATTACTGCCAATACACACGGGTGTACACATTCTGTACACCGAGGGTGCACACCCGTCTGTGAAATAGTTCATAATTTCCAGAGGGAGAGATGTTATTACTCACAATATCGTAAACAGATTGTGAGTCCACCAACGATCGTAATAGCCAGGGGGGAAGAGGGGGTGGCTCTTACTCCCCATATCACGGGGGGTGCCTCACCCTCCTGCATTCTGTGTCCACTATCACCATTATCTTTTTTTCTGGTATCAGTGACAATTTCACAGGGTTTGTGTACACAGCCTGCGATATGAAAACTAATAGCATCCTCTGCACCTCCGCAGACTAGGAACCATAGCACACCATGGGTGTACACTTTTTGCGAGATTTGGGGTAACGTCATCCTTGGTTTCCCTGAATATTTGGGGAAATATCACAGGGCGGGTGTCCACCTGCTACTCTGTTGGGAGGCACATCCTACGTTAGCTACTGGAAATTAGGAGGTATATCACAGCTAGGGTGTAGAGCCACTGTCGTATCTCAAGTACTATCATGCTCTCCCCCACGAGTTGTGAGGAGCAATATCACAGCGGGGGGCATGTGTACCTTCTGCCCTATTGGGAGTAATATCATCATCTCTTCCTTTAGATGATAGGAACAATACCACAGAGCGGGTGTACACCCCGTGTATTTTGGAAGCAATGTCATTCACTCTTCTCGATTTTATGATTCGTATCACACGCAGGGTGTACACCCCTTGCTATATTGGGAATAATATCACCTCTCCCCATGTGGTTATTAAGGACAAAATCAAAGGGTGATGTACACGTCCTCCGTTATTGGGAGTAATGTCATCCACTCACCCCCTGGATATCAGGAACCACATCACAGAAGAGTTGTAAACCCCTTCGATATCGTCAGCAATATCATCATCCTCTTCGCACCTGGATATTAGGAACAATACCACGGGGGGTTGAGGGTGTACACCCACTGTGAGATCCAGAGTAATATCAGCCTTTTTCCTGCTGGATATTAGGAACTATATCACAGGTGTGTGTGCACCTTCTGCCATAGTGGGAGTAATATCAGCCTCTATCCCGCTGCCTATTAGGAACAATATCCGGGGGGTGGGGGGGTTACACCCCCTGCGATATTGAGAGTAATATTATTCTCTTTTCTCTGTACCTTTGGAACTATATCACAGGGGTCTGTACACCTTCTGCGATATTGGGATCAATGTTATCCTCTCCCCTCCCCTGAATATCAAAAAGAATATCACAGCAGGGTGTACACCCCCTGCGATATGGCCAGTAATGTCATCGTCTCTACCTTTGGACACTAGGAACAACATCACAGAGGGTGGGTACACCCCCTGCGATATTGGGCATGTTATCCTCTCTTCCCCTGGATATGAGGAACAATATCCCTGGTGGTGGGAAGTGGAGTACCCTAAGAACAGTATCACTGGGTGGGTGTACACCCGCTGTGATACTGGGTGTAGTATCATCCTCCCTTCCCTAGGATACTCAGAACAATATCACAGGAGGGCTGTACAGTCCCTGGGATGTTGGGAGTAATATTATCCTCTCTCCCTCTCGACATAAGGAACAATAACCCAGGGTGGGTGTACATCCCCTGTGATATTGGGCGTAATGTCATCGTCTCCCAACGTGGATATTGGGAATAATGTCACAGAGGGGTGTACACCTTCTTCCATATTGGGAGTAGTATCATCCTCTCCCCTCGGGATTGTAGGCAAAATATCAAAGGGGTTTTACAACTCGTGCCATATGGGCAGTGATATCATCCTCTCCCCACCTAGGTATTAGGAACTATATCACAGGCGGCTATACACTTCTCGCGATATTGGGAGTAATATCATCCTCTCACATCATGGATATTAAGAACAATATTACAAGGGAGGTCCCCTGCCCCGGGATATTGAGAGTAATATTATGCTCTCCCCTTCCAGATTTTAGGAACAACATCGTAGGAGGTGTGTACAACCCCTGCGATATTGGGGGTAATATCATCCTCTCCCCCTGAATGTAAGAAACAATATCACAGGAGGATGCAATATTGGGAGTAACATCGTTTTTCTCCCCCTCTGGATATTCGGAACAACATCAGAGTGGGTGTGTACACACCCTGCGATATTGCCACTGGTATCATCCTCTCCCTCCCAGGATATAAGGAACAATGTCACAAGGCGGTGTACACCCCCTGCGATATTGGGGGTAATATCTTCCTCTCCCCCGCTGGCTATTAGGAACAGTGTCACAGAAGGGGTGTACACAGAGGTCTCAGCTTTCTTTGCAGGCCCCAACAGCTCAAGATACAGACACAGCAGAGTAGTTTCCATCCAATGTGCCACAATGTGTGATTCCTGTGCAGTCTCTTATACCAGAGATGGAAGTTTCGGTGTTTTGAGTTCCATTGTGTTAACCCTCAGAAACAGGTTTGAAGAGGAGTAGGGTCTTTCCATAAGTTTGAGACAAATACAGAATGAATTAATTAGATTTTTTTTTTTTTTGAGACAGTTTTTGCTCTAGTTGCCCAGGCTGAAGTGTAATGGCGTGATCTCAGCTCTCCACAACCTCTGCCTCCTGGGTTCAAGTGATTCTCCTGCCTCAGCATCCCGAGTACCCAGGATTACAGGCATGTGCTACCATGCCCGGCTAATTTTGTATTTTAGTAAAAACTTTTATATTTTTAGGTTTCTCCATGTTGGTCAGGCCGGTCTCGAACTCCCGACCTCAGGTGATCTTCCCACCTCAGCCTCCCAAAGTGCTGGGATTACAGGCGTGAGCCACCGTGCCCAGCCAATTAATTAGATTCTGATTTCCTATAATTGTAGATGGTGATAAACTCAGGGAAACAATATTTGTTATTACGCTTGAACAATGGAAGCTAACAAACATGTAGAATAGGAATTTCTAAGTAATTATTAAAATTGATATTGCATAAAATTTGAAGTAGAACTCCAATATCAGAAAAATTGGAGTTAACTCTTGTAGAGGAGTGACATACTCTATCTTAAGATCTCAGTGTTTGGCATCTCTCTCATTTCCTGAAAATATCTAAGAATATTCTGAATGAAATGAACATAAGGGCACCCCAGAATGAAGACTGAAAAAATATCTGATTGATGGCTAAGATGCTACCTACCTTTAGATAATTGTTGGCTTTAAGCCACTGAGAAGGCTTATTATAGAAACATTGTTGCTGATTCTCAAGGCTGTGAGGAAATAAGGAAAAAAAAAAAGGAATCCTTAGAAGTAGCTGAAATGATAGCCTGGCTACTTGAAGAAGGTCACACTGCTTTTCTATCCCAAAACCTACAGGAAAATATTAATATTCTGAACGTTGGGCCTTCTGCCAAGTCTCTATACCAAGTCTACTACATTAGCTATTTCCATGTCAGTCACACATAGAAAAATTACTTGTCTGAAAATCCTTCACTGAATGATGAAGATTGAAAGGAATTCTAAGAGAAATAGGAAAACCAGGTAGACTCTACTGCAGGCAGCTTCCTCCTTTATGTTACCCACACATCTCATCCCTTGCTAAAAGTGCCAGGAAATAAGGCATTGATATAGTTCAGTCTGGGAGGGAGAAGTTTTTGTTTGTTTGTTTATTTAAAAAGGGAGCAGGTTGAAAGAGAATGAGTGTTTTTTAACTGAATTGCGGACAGTCCCAAGGAAAGAAGAGATAAGACATTAAGCACTCCCAAGGCACTTCAAATGTAAGCCCAACAAAAGAAAAAATGAATAGAGAAATAAGTGATAAGATCTGAGTTTTTTAAAACGTAAACCGTGACTGTGAAATACTTGTCAATCAGTGAGTGCCAGGGGACCACAGATGAAAAGGAAGCCCACTGGGCTAGAAAAAAACTTTTGATTGTATTACATTGGTGACCTGTGCATATAAACAGAGTGAACAAAATTACTCAGTTCTGTCATTTAAATCAGTCAAGGGGATCCTGAAATCAAATGAATTATTTCTTAGTATTCAGTAAAATAATTTAATGAATTCAATTTCCCATTGTCCATCTGATTGTGTGAAATTTCCCATAAATGGCCATTTGGAAGAGGAGTTTTGGGAAGCAAATTAATAGGTTAGGAAATCTAAAACAATTACATCTGTCATTATTCTACTTTGGATTCACTGATAAAACATACACCCCCACAGTTCAACTGGTGATGTGATACCATATGGGAGGGTGGTAGAAATAGTTTCAATCATCTCTATAGCTATAGTAGTGTAGAGGATCATTTGTGAAAGTTTTTCCATAAAATGTATCCTTTGGCCTCACCCTTGATACTTAAATATTTTGCAAGTTGGATACGTATTGAAGAGCAAATCTTGTATTTGAGCATATCACATGAACAAATTCTTAAGACAATACATCCTGTTCATATATATTTTGTTTTTTCAAGAATTTTAAAGAAACAGTCAGTGTCTCCAGCTTTTATAAATCAACTCTTCCAAATGCATAAAAGTGTCCATTTAGGAAGCCTTGCACAGCCTTGCAAAGTTCAGTGGGGTTATTCTTTCTTTGGAGAGTTCATCTCTATTCTAAGTTCAGAAGCTTACAAAAATCTTTCAGAAAACAATGAAAAAATTCAATTTGAAGAATAAATGTGTCATGGAAAACACAAATTAAGATATTCAGACTTTGGTTTCACAGTTAGGGAAAAATAAAAATGTATTTTTCATTTGTATTTCTAAAGGCTTTGGTTTAGTGAGATATTTTCCTTAAAGGCAATTAGCTAACCAAGATAATTACTTCATCTGACATGTATAAAGAATTATTGATTTGTCTAGTGCATAATTTTGAACTGTGCTCCATTTTAAAAATGAGCCTTTGTCCATCATCTCTACCAAGTCAACGAATGCAAATTATTTTCAGTGTTCTGGCAGCTTTTATCTTACAGTATTTGTTTACCAACAGGATTTTCTAGGAAATGGGCAACTTATGCCATTTACTGGTTTTGATTTGGTTTGAACTGCTTGACAGGACCGGTCTTGGGAACTTGCCCACTCCATTTGAGTGGAAGCGTGGCCTGATCACCCACGGCGTGCCTTTATCGGCACTTTAGTGTTGGTTTTGACTTGGTTTGAATTGCTTGACAGGATTGGTCTTGGGAACTTGCCTACTCCATTTGAGTGGAAGCATGGCCTGATCACTCACAGTGTGCCTGTACCGGCACTTTGGGTTTTGTTTTTGACTTGACTTGGATTGCTTGATACGTTGGTTTTGGTTTTGACCTGGCTTGGATTTCTGGATACTCTGATTTTGGTTTGGTGTAAACTACAAAAGTGTGTGTGTGCCCTTTTTACCTGTTCTTTGTTTTGTGGTGTGCGTGTGGTGTGAGCGTGGTGTTTTGTCTAGACGAAACACAGGTGAGGCACAAAGTAAGCCCACCCCATTAGGAACTACGTTGAAAAATTTCAAAAAAAGGATTTAAGGGAGACTATGGAGTACTATGACACCAGGAAAACTTAAAACTTTGTGTAAGATAGACTGGCCAGCATTAGAGGTAGGTTGGCCATTAGAAGGAAGCCTGGACAGGTCCCTTGTTTCAAGGGTATAGCACAAGGTAACATGTAAGCCAGGGAACCCAGACCAGTTCCTGTACATAGACACTTGGTTACAGCTGGTTTTAGACCTCCCCACCCCAACACACAGAGGTTGAGAGGACAGCAGCATAAGCCGCTGGCAGAGGCAAGGAAAGACCAGCAGAGAGAGAGAAAGGAAAGAGACAGAGAGGAAAAGAGGCAAAGAGAGAGAGAGGAAGAGATAGACAAAGAGGGAGTCAAGAAGAGAGAGAGAGAGAAAGAAAGAGAGAGGCAGAGAGAGAGAAGAAGAGACAGAGGCAAAAGGAAAGTCAAAGAGAGACAAAGTCAAAGAGAAAGCGAGAGAGAGATATACAAGTAGTTAAAAAAAAAAGTACCCTATTCCTTTAAAAACCAAGGTAAATTTAAAACCTGTAATTGATAATTGAAGGTATTTTCCATAACCCTGTAACACTCCAATACCACTTTGTTGTCAGTGTAAACAAGGGCGTATCCTGAAAGCCCTGAGGCCTTCCTATCAAAAAAAAAAAAAAAATCCTTAACCCAGTAACCCAAGGATGGCCCAAATGCATTCAATCTGTAGCGGCAACGGCTTTGCTACCAACGATAACAAAAAAAAAGTAAAAATAATAAATAAATAAATCACTTTTAGAGGAAACCTCATTGTGAGCACAACTCACCAGTTCAGAAGTATCCTAAGGGAAAAAAAAGGAAAAAAAAAAAGGGGGGGGGGCGGAATTTATATAAAAAGAGTGTTATATGGTAAATTCTCGTCCTGAAATAAATTAACTGGTTGTTTAAAGAAAGAAATGTTTGTAATAAGTCAGAAAGTTAAGGCATGTCAAAAAAAATTGCCTGTAAAAGTCGTGAAAGAGAAAAAAAAAGGTTATAAAAAAATGTGTGTTTAAAAAAAGAATTTATGCAAAAAATGTTGTATAATTTAAAAGTAACTAGGCCTCCTGAATGTAAAACTATTGAAAAAAAAAGAAAAACAGTTCATGTGCAAGGTGTATAAGAAAAACAAAATATACCTTTGGTAAAAGGATTATAAGGAGGCATAAAAATGTACATTTTTACCTACATTAAAAAGTTAAAAATTACTGTTTTGAAGGTTCAAGCAAGGTTTAAAACGTTAATTGTAAAGCACATTCTGTGTGTAAACATATTAGCTAAAGTTAAAGAATTATCATCCAGTTTTTCTGTGAACTGGACATTAAAGTAAAAGCATAACAGGTTTTTCTTAAAGCACCAACCTGCTCTTTAGCAAAAATTATAAAAGGTTAAAAAGAATCTATAAAATCTTACCTTAAGGTCAAACATTAAAAATTAAATAAATACGTCTACAAGGTTTTATTAAAATTAGGTTTAACATTAATAATACACTAATATAAAGAGAAAATTTAGCTTATCTGGTATAAAAATCATACGAGAAGCATTGTTAAATGTAAAATGGTATTTGGCTTTCTTTGGTTTAAAAACTAATAAAAAAGGTGCTAAAGGAAATTTCTCAGTAAAAAGGCACTAAGGACTATAAAGTCCACTGCCAAGGTCCCCACATTTAAAACAAAAGCTTGATTTCTTAAAAATCATATACTTGGTTTATCTTCCACTTTCCTTTCTCTCAAAGGAGAAAAAAAAAAAAAACTGAAAGTCTTTTAGCACATGTACCACCCCTAGAATTTCCAATAAACCAGCACCAGCCTGAAGATCATGTTCTCATCAAAAGGTGGAAAGAAGAAAAACTTGAGCCAGCCTGGGAAGGACCCTACCTTGTGCTGCTAACCTCCAAGACTGCTGTTCATATAGCAAAAAAGGATGGACTCATCACACCCGAGTCAAGAACGTGCCATCCCCTCCAGAGTTGTGGGCCATAGTCCCAGGGGAAAACCCTAACAAACTAAAGCTAAGAAAAATTTAACTCTTTTAATCTATTCTATTACTCTTTCTTCTTTCCTCATTCTATTGCTGACCATCTAGTCAATTTCGCCTCAAACTATTGCATTTAATGCTTGCTTTGTTATACCCTGTGAGGACTTGCCAAGTCAGACAGCTTTCTACTTCAGAAAAGTACTTCTGTCCCTCCTGACTCTCCTCAGACTAGACATTGGTAAACTAGGACCAAGTAATCCGGTGAGATTTCGATAAAGACCCCAGTGCCAAACAGGAGTGTTGCCCCCGATGTACATTCTTGGAATGATTTTTTCTAGGAATATAGTGACGAAAAGACGTAATGCTTATCCACAGGGAGCTTTCAATGTAGTAATGGAGACACAAATGCAAACAAGTGATTTCCATTGAGTAAAATATGGGTGAATATAGAAACAATAGCTATTATTATGGGCTCTGTGTCAAGTACAGTAATCCTTTCAATGGCCATGGGAATTCAATGCTATTATTCCATTTCATGGAGAAAAATAAGAGAAGAATAGTAGTTTGTTTGCTGTGTCACACCTGGTCAATGAAGACTGTAGTTTGGGTCTGCAAGTCTTCAAAGGCCATGTTCAACACTGTCCTAGCTTTCCATAAGAACAAGTGCATCAGAATCATCATTAACAATTACAATTTATACAGCGAGTCTCTATTACTGGCATGCTACCTGCTTTCTTCACTAGAGTAACTTAAAATCAAACGAAGATGTCTTAATTAAATACTTCTATAACCAGGAATGCTGGGTTAATTATTATTTCATGACTTTTTAACATTTTCTCTGAGAGAAAACACTGCATTGTTTTAAATTTGCAAAGATTTTTTGGGAAGGAATGTTCTATACATTGGTTGCATAGGTAGGTCATTGATTATGTGAACAAACTCAAAATGATGACATGCCCAAATACTTGTGTCTGAAATTCCAACATTTACCAATTCTTTTCTTTCTATTAGCTATTTTTCAAAATTTTTTCTAATTTCAAAGTGCATATATTTCCACCTTGAGTATCCTATGAGACATTTCAAATGCTGGTGGAAATGACTGCCTTTAGGAGACACAAGGAAAGCACTGAGTAATCTACACAGAAAGTAGTTCTGAAATTGTTAGTGGAGCTATACATAAGTGGTCAGACTTAACAATTGTGTACTTTAATACATAAATACTTATGTTTTAAGATAAGCATATCTTGTGTATCTACATATTCACAAATGATTAAAAAACTTTAAATTCTGCACCAGAGCATATCTACCGTCATTAAACTGGAGTCACAGCCAGGCGCGGTGGCTCACGCCTGGAATCCCAGCACTTTAGGAGGCCGAGGTGGGTGGATCATTTGAGGTCAGGAGTTCAAGACCAGCCTGGCCAACTTGGGGTAACCCGGTGTCTACTAAAAATACAAAAATTAGCCAGGTGGTAGTGGCACACACCTGTAATCCCAGCTACTCAGGAGTCTGAGGCAGGAGAATTGCTTGAACCTGGGAGGCAGAGGTTGCAGTTAGCCGAAATCGTGCAACTACACTCCAGTCTGGGTGAGAGAGACCCTGTCTCAAAAAACAAAACAAAACAAAACAACAACAAAACTGGAGTCACATCTGTGACTGTTGATTGAGATCAATCTCGGGGTATATCTGTGTAAGATGCACCACTGAGAGAAATCCTGTTTAGAATTAGTCACCTAAAGAAAGCAAGAAAGAGAACATCCAGATGAAGAAACCCTTCCACAAAGACAAGAGAGAATGCTAAAGCCACTCTGAAATGTCAGGCCTCTGAGCCCAAGCCTACAGATATACATCCAGATGGCCTGAAGCAACTGACGAATGACAAAAGAAGTGAAAATGGCTGGTTCCTGCCTTAACTGATGACATTACCTTGTAAAATTCCTTCTCTTGGCTCAGAAGCTCCCCGACTGAGAACCTTGTGACCCCTGCCCTGCCCACAAGAGACCCCCCCCTTTGACTATAATTTTCCACTACCTACCCGAATCCTGTAAAACTGCCACACCCCTAACTCCCTTTGCTGACTCTCTTTTCAGACTTAGCCCGCCTGCAGCCAGATGATTAAAAAGCTTTATTGCTCACGCAAAGCCCGTTTGGTGGTCTCTTCACACAGACGCGCATGACATGAAGGAGTAAGATGGATATTTATCCACAATTTGGTTTGGATGGCAAGCCTGGTGATAGCACACATACACCAAGAGGGTATGAAGTGTTTTATTACATAATGAGGTTTTTCTGGGGGAGAGCAGGATAATTCCAAGTAGGTCTCAAAATGACTGGAGAGAACTAGGAAAAGAGATTGGCATGGGTTTTCCATTGTGATTAGGGGTGTGGCCATTTTTGCACATGGGTTAAACTTCTCTCTGGTGCCAATTGAGAGAGGAGCTCTAAGTTTGTATCAGTTTTGCCAGATGTGGAGTAAAAGGGGAAGTGAAAAGGGTTGGTTTAAAAGCTGTTAGCAGACAAACATAAAAACTGGAGTCATACCCTTTATAACAGATATATTTTCTACTTTACCCAAAAATGCCATCCATTTTACAATTTTAAAACAGCCTGCATTTCATCTGACGTATCACAGACTTAGAATGCTCATATTCTAGACCAATAACCCACAGTTTTGCATCTTTACCATTTGCTGCCAAAAGTCACGGGATTTTCCTATATTATCAATTAATGAGGAAAATTAGATATAACAAAATTCCATCTGAGGCCCTGTGTAAGAAGAAATAGACAATAAATTACTAAAGTTTATTAGTTTAAGGATATAAAATAACTCGTTGGCTCTGAGAGCCGTGAGCACCAGTATATGCTTACAAGGTATCTTTTCTTTGCCTGTCCCTAAAACCATCCTGCTTAACTGTAAGCATATTAACATGTAAGTATTAACACTTATTTTCAATTTTTCCTTACATATATAATTATGCTGTTATAATATTGGTATTTGTGCAGAGAAGTTTGTAATCTAAGATCTAGTGTGAAACACTGGGGCACGGCCACTGAAACAACTTCTCAGTAGGTTTGAAAATGGATATTTTTCCCTCTCGTGGTGTCATTGGAGTGCTGCTTAAAGAAAGGAAGTAAACTCAAATTTGGTAATTCTCTTCTGGAATTATATATTTTCATTTTCTGTTTTTTAAAGGGTTGACATTCTTCCTAACACTTACGGGGAAATCATAGCTGAAAGTGTAAATCAATTCATTGAAAATACATTCAGTACATAGTCATATTTTGAAATTATATTAATTACCATATTGATGGCTTTGAGAAGTTACAACGTGCTAGCAGCCCTCGCTGGCTCTCGGCGCCTCCTCGGTCTGGGTGTCTGCTCTGGCCGCGCTCCAGGAGCCCTTCAGCCTGCTGCTGCGTCACGAAGGCCCCTCTCTGGGCCTCGCCAAGGCCAGAGCCGGCTCCCTCTGCTGGCGGGGAGGTATGAAGAGAGAGGCGCCCGCGGGGCCCTCGCAGGCTGTCACCGGTTCCAGGTGAGCGCGGCCTGGGCAAGCCCCGCACTGGGCGCCGCAGGTGCCTGCTGGGCTTGATCGGAGGCTGAATCCCGTGAGTGGACCACCGTTCCCTCTTCACGGGATCATTGGCCACCATAGCAGGTCTCCCTCTCTTTCTCACTTCCCCTCTTTTCCTCTTGATTGTCTGGGACAAGCTCCCTCTGCGCTGCAGGAGCCCCCTGCTAGGTGCCGGGAAACTCTTGGTGAGTGCCAGTGAGAGGTGAAGCCTGCTGTGCTTCTGGGTCCCTGCGCACTTGGAGAACTTTTCTGTCTAGCTAAAGGATTGTAAATGCACCAATCAGCGCTCTGTGTCTAGCTAAAGGTTTGTAAATGCACCAACCAGCACTCTGTCAAAACGGACCAATCAGCATTCTGTAAAACGGACCAATCAGTTCTTTGTGAAATGGACCAATCAGCAAAATGTGGGTGAGGCCAGATAAGGGAATAAAAGCAGGCCACCCAAGCCAGCAGGGGCAACCTGCTCAGGTCCCCTTCCAGGCGGTGGAAGAGTTGTACTTTTGCTTTTTTTTTGTTGTTTTCTTTGAAAAGGAGTCTCACTGTATCGCACTGGCTGGAGTGCAGGGGCCGGATCTCAGCTCACTACAAACTCCACAGGCTGGAGTGCAGTGGCCGGATCTCGGCTCACTGCAAACTCTGTCTCTTGGGTTTACTCGCCATTCTCCCACCTCAGCCTCCCAAATAGCTGGTAGTTTTTTGTTTGTTTGTTGGTATTTTTTAGTAGAGACGGGATTTTACTGCGTTAGCCAGAATGGTCTTGACCTCGTGATCCACCCCACTCGGACTCTTTTGCTCTTTTTAATAAATTGTGTTACTCCTTACTCTTTGGGTCTGTGCAACCTTTAAGAGCTGTAACACTCCCTCCTGGGAAGGTCTGCAGCTTCACTCCTGAAGTCAACTAGACCAGGAACCCACCAGAAGGAAGAAACTCTGGACAACTCCGAACATCAGAAGGAACAAACTCGGGACACAACATCTTTAGGAACTGTAAAGGCTTCATTCTTGAAGTCAGTGAGACCAAGAATCCACCAATTCCGGACACAGATTTAAATTTATAAAGAAAAATTTTTATTGGTATTACATTAGTTGTCATTTAAGTAATTGCCAATATCAGAAACATAATTGTAATTCATCTTTTATTGTGATTGCGACATTTGATGTACTTAAATTTAAAATAATTAATGTTTATTGTTCCAGGAAAAAGTCTGCTGGGTTTTATAGGTGCCACAAATTATGTTATGTTATATCTAAGTATTTTGAATAATAGCTATTTTACATGAAAGTAAATAACATAAATGAGTTTTGGGCTAGAAAATACTTTTCCTATATCTTTGAAAAGATTATCTTTTTTACATTTCTGATATATAGGGAACTAGAAATATATGAATTATTTTAAAAGCTTTACTTTTTGGACCCAAATATGAATTTAAGTAGAAGACAAATATGAAGATACATTAATTTAGGAAATAAGTGCTCTGCCAAGAAGTTACATTGAGTTTAAGTTATTTAAGCCAGCAAATTGGCTTAACTCCTACATAAGAGATAGGTGGAGCCTTTATTCTGAAGATGCCTAGATCTCTATCATTATATTTATTTATTTATTTCCTGAGATAACAGTATTTAAAACAAATTGAGAAACAACTTTAAAGTTTCTATGCCAGAATAGCTATTATATGTTTTATTAATAAGTAGTTCATTGTTTATTAGAGGAATTGATTCACAAAACGAATAATTTCATAAGGGTTAGACTTATAATGATGAAAGCAGTTACAGACTGACATTTTAATTTGAATTTGTATTCTTTTTGCATAAACCTATTTATAGAGAACTACAGATAGAATTTTCAGAAGCAATAGTTACATAATGGGGCTAGTTGAAAAATTAATAAAAATTACTTTCTTATTAAAGTTTATTTTTCTGGTCCTACTAGACTATATTGCAAATTTTCTAACTTTATTTAAGGTTATTTAAAGCCTTGCAAAGGTGTCTATGATTACTAATTATCCTTTCTGTGATTGATGATGTGTCTTTCATGAGAATATACATGAATTACCAGTGTTGTACTTATTTTATGATCTATCATTAAATAAATTATAACATTCTGCTGCTACTTGATACTGAGAGAGCAGAATTTTCTCAGATTATGATAATAAGAAAAAGTAGAAAACCCAATGGAGTTAGTAAAGATTTGCCTTCAAAATACTTTGATTTTCTCAGAAAACCACAATTGTTCTGTGCAATTTTCAAGTACTTTCATATTCATTGTATTATTGGATCATAATTAAATCTTAATGGAGTAGATATTGCCATAATTATACCAATTTTGCTAATGAGAAAACTGAAACTTAGATGGGTTAACTATCTTTTTGAACATACGGATTTAAATACTCATCATTGTAACGGATATTTATTGAAAACCCACCATATGCTGGGCATGCTCTGAGCACTAGGGATTAAGATGTAAACAAACAAAGTCCCTGACCTAATGGAGTTTGCATTTTGGTAAGAAAGACAAACAGTAACCGAATGCATAAATAAGCGTATAGTGTCAAGTATTGCCAAAGAAAGTGAAAAGGAAGGCATCTGGGAAAGAGAATAGAGAATGATTGTGGGGAAGGTACTATCTTAAATAAGATGAGTAAGAAAAACCTCATGGACAAAGTGGAATTTGAGCGAAGACATGTATTAGATGTGGCAGTAAGCCATATAAACAGCTGGGAGAAAAGCAATCCTGGCAAAAGGAAAAATAAAAGCAAAAGGTTATGAATCAGAATCATGTTTAGCATGTTGTGGATGGATCCTGAAGGTCTTATAAGATATAGCAATGGGTCTAGAGTTTATTCCAAATGACCTGGAAAGCCACTGGAAAAATTTTAGCAGTGAAAGCAAGTCATGTTGTTTACATTTTTAAAAGTTCACCCTGGTTGATTGGAAGGAGGCCAAAATCTAAATAGCATGGGTGCTGGCTGGGCGTAGTAGCTCACGCTCCTAATCCCAGCACTTTGGGAGGCTGAGGGGGTGGATCATTTGAGGTCGGGAGTTCAAGACCAGCCTTGCCAACATGGTGAAACCCCGTCTCTGCTAAAAGTACAAAAATTAGCCAGGCATAGTGGTGCGTGCCTGTAATCCCAGCTACTCGGGAGGCTGAGGCAGGAGAGCCACTTGATCCCGGGAGGCAGAGGTTGCAGTGATCCCAGATTGTGCCACTGCACTCCAGCCTGGGCGACAGAGTGAGACTCTGTCTCGAAAATGAATAAAAATAAAAATAAATCAATAGCATGGGCCCTAACAAATCAGAATGGGCAACTATAAATACCTGTTACTTCCATAGTAACACATAAACAGCTATTAGTTCACTTGTCCCAGAGAGAGGGAATAATAGGTCTTTCTAAATGCTGCCTGAGTATTGACAGGAACTGATAGATATGAGTGAAAATTAATGATAGTAGTCCTGTGCTCTTCTTTTTCTTTTTCTTCCATTTATTTATTTATTTATTTTTATTTTTTATTTATTTTTATTTTTATTTTTATTTTTTGAGACATAGTCTCACTCTGCCACCCAGGCTGGAGTGCAGTAGTGCGATCTCAGCTCATTGCAACCTCTGCCTCCCAGGTTCAAATGATTCTCCTGCCTCAGCCTCCTGAGTAGCTGGGATTACACGTGTCCACCACCATGCCTGGCTAATTTTTGCATTTTTAGCAGAGATGGAGTTTTGCCATGTTGGTCAGGCTGGTCTTGAACTACCTGACCTCAGGTGATCCACCTGCCTCAGACTCCCAAAGTGCTGGGATTACAGATGTAAGCCGCCACGCCTGGCCCTTCTGTGCACTTTTCATTATCCAATTCTCCCTTATATTCATAAACAAAATGTTCTACTCACCAAATGCCTGGATTTTAAAACTTATTTTTTATATACTAATATTGGAGTTAATAAGACAATTACAAATTTCATATGAAAACTTCCTTACTTAAAGAAGGTTGTGATACTTTTCCATATAAGAATTTATAGATAATATATTAACTATTTTTGTAAACAAATAACTGATGGCAGTCATAGAGGCTTTTCTCGGCTTAAAAGCAAGGAAAAAAATTCAACTTTACAAATTTTTCTTGACACCATATTTCCAATATATAATAAAAGTCTTAACATTGTCTCTACCTTTAATGTTTTTCTCTTTAAATCAATTTCTAGCAATGTAGCTCAATGAAATAATCAAAGGTAGAGGATAAAAATAGCCATAGTAATCATAACTCTAAAGTGGTAAAAACAAACTGAAGAAAAGTAAAAAACAACAGGTAATTGAGTAAAATATAGTGAGAGTAGGGACTACTATATGGTCACCAGCATCTGTTGTTTCTTGACTTTAAAAACTGCCATTCTGACTGGTGTGAAATGGTATCTCATTGTGGTTTTGATTTGCATTTCTCTAATGATCAATGATGTTGAGGGTTTTTTTCATGTTTGTTGGCTACATAAATATCTTTTTTTTGAAAGCATCTGTTCACATCCTTTACCCACTTTTTAATGGGGTTCAATTTTTTTCTTTTAAATTTTTTTAATTTCCTTGTAGAGTCTGGATATTAGACCTTTGTCAGATGGATAGATTGAAAAATTTTCTCCCATTCTGTAGGATGTCTGTTCACTCCGATGACAGGTTTTTTTTGTTTGTTTGTTTTTGTTTTTTTTCTGTGTAGAAGGTCTTTACAATTTTTGTTTTTGTTGCAATTGCTTTTGACATTTTCATCATGAAATTTTTTCCCAGGCCTATGTCCTGAATGGTATTGCCTAGATTTTCTTTTAGGGCTTTTTATAGTTTTGGGTTTTATATTTAATTCTTTCATCCATCTTGAGTTAATATTTGTATAAGGTGTAAGGAACAGGTCCAATTTCAATTTTCTGCATATGGCTAGCCAGTTTTCCCAGCACCATTTATTAAATAGTGAATCCTTTCCCCATTGCTTGTTTTTGTCAGGTTTGTCAAAGATCAGATAGTTGTAGTGGTGCTGTCTTATTTATGAGTTCTCTATTCTGTTTCATTGGACTATGTATCTGTTTTTGTACCAGTGCCACGCTGTTTTGGTTACTGAAACAATAATTTTTAACAG
Organism: Macaca mulatta; assembly: GCF_049350105.2. NCBI lineage: Eukaryota > Metazoa > Chordata > Mammalia > Primates > Cercopithecidae > Macaca > Macaca mulatta. The sequence continues at coordinate 122,381,414 of NC_133409.1, read as the reverse complement.
TAAATATTACAAATTTTACTTTTAGCTTGAAAGCACGCCTAACACAGGTATACTTATGTAACAGATCTGCACATTGTGCACATATATCCCAGGACTTAAAGTAAAATTAAAAAAAAAACAAACAAAAAATCCAGTATGCCTAATTTCACATGTGATTTGCACAACTGCTTTTCCTTAAGCTCAGGTTTCTATTTATATGGCTAGGGTGGAAGTAAAATTTGATGTATGTCTCTTAAAATGCATTAATGTCTCTATCAGTTTAGAAATTAAAATCTTAGGCTTTATGTAAATTGTTTTCAAATAATATTTTTTAACTTATTTTAAGTTCAAGGGTACACGTGCAGGTTTGTTATATGAGTAAAATCATGTAATAGGGGTTTGTTGTACAGATTATTTCATCACTGAGGTAGCAAAACCTAATACCCATTAGTTATTTTTCCTGGTGCTTTCCCTCCTTCTATCCTCCACTCTCCTGTTGGCCCCTGTGACTTCTGTTCCCCTTTTTGTGTCCATGTGCTCTCATTATTTGGCTTTTTAAACATTGTGCTGCTCCGTGATTTAAAATTTTCCATTCATCTTTAGAAATAATATGTATTTTTTTAAAAAAGGTCACATCTGATAAATGTAAATAAATGAAAAAAATGCAGAATAAAATGTAGATAAATTTCATACTTTTCTTTAAATCCAAAATCCATCAGCGTTTGCCAATTCTTAGTATATAATTCCAAAATAATTTGATAAATGAATGCACATTTGCTTTTAACAGGGAAGTTTATTTCTGATAACTTTATTCTTTCATATTTCTGATGCTATAAAACACAGATCATCATAAAGTACCCAAATATAGTACAAATATCTTTATAATATAATAATTCTATACAGAGTTAATAAACAATGGACCAGGTACTGGGTCAACATAGCCTTAAAGGTATTTTTGAATAAAGTATTTATTTAAAGCAAGTTAGCTCAAAATGGATTAGTGCTTTTAGGTATGTGAGTCTACTTAATTATTCTATTAAATAATTTTATAAAATATAAATTATTTGATAATTCTTAAAATTTCATATTGTGTATTTACATTTCTAAAGCTCCCAATATTTTGACATGCCCCCTCAAGGAAACTTTGATAGAATCCAAAGACTTAAGACACTGTATGTATATGATATTTTGGAGAATAATAATGTTAAGAAAGCCTAAGATGAATATATCTTCACCTGAATTATTTCAGATAAATACATTTCACTTTTAACATATTTTGCATGGTGAAGCCATGCAAATAACTGTACTAGTACATTTGTAAACAGTCCAGGTTTATTATAAGACTGTCGCAAAGGAAGACTAACATACAGAGGAAATTATGGGATATAACAGTATAGCAAAAAGACTCTGGAAAGCAATGAAAAAAAAAAATAGAAAAAGACAGAAATCCCATGAGAAAGCAAGAAATCCCAATAAAACAGATTAACTTACTTTCACTTTCTCTCTCACTTGAGGAATCAGGAAGGGTCTGTCAACTATGCACTACAAGTTTTTAAGAAGCTATCAGCCTGTGGCCATGCAGGAACCAGGTCCATAGGGAGAGTCCGTGAAGGCAGGGCAGTCTCAAAGACTAGCTGGCAGCAGCTTCTTAAATAGACCTGATATTACTACTTTTCTTGTCTACCTAGCACATTTATTCCTGCCCATAACCCAACTTCTAGTAATGGAATCCTCCTTCTCGACCACGAGTGGGCATAGGACATAGTTTGAGCTAAGCATAGTCAGGGTGATTGTGTAACTTGACCCAAATAGGGACAATCTGATTCCTGTCCCTATGCAGCTGGTAGGAAAACATTTTTTCCTCCTTTGGGTTAGCTATGCTGGATTGACGAGAGAGCTGCCGGTGGCTCTTTTTGCCTAGAGAATAACCCATCCAGTAAGGGAGAAGGAAGCCAGTTATAGAGAAACAGAAAAGATTTAAAAAGCGAGAAACATGATGCACCAGTCCTAAATTCCTGACTCTCAAAGTCGTTTCTTTTGGTTCATTTTTTTTTCTAAGTGATGTGTCCATGAACAGATACGAGCTGTTAATTGTTCCAAGACTTAACTATACGTGGCCTTGAAGTGGGGACAGCAATTATCAGAAAATTTAAGAAAGATTGTTTTGGTGTTATAAAACTTAATAGGTAAAAATGAGCTGACACTTAACAAATGAGAAGGGACACATGAAAAGCATCGTCCTCCTTGATTTGTCCCTGATGTTTCACAGTATAATATTCATTATCTAAATATCCAATTTTAGCATTATCAAGTCAGTACAAGTAAACCTATGTTTAATACTCTATTTATGTTCTACCTGGTTACATTTACAGTACTTGTCATCCTTTACCAAAATATATTGTTCATTGGACATAGCTCTGCTTAGAATAGTTCATTTTAACCCTGATATAAAGAGAGATTTTTTTGAATAGTCACATGAAAGTCCAAAAATACTTCTATATTTTGATTAGTAAAAGCAGGGTACAAAGAGCACACATTATTTTTAAGAACTACTGAGACGGATTCAGCAAAGATATTGTTACAGCTACTGTGGGAGAATGGATGAGGATATAAGGATGCCAATGACATCTTGCAGTGTCTAGGTTGGCAATTCCTAATAACTACATCCTTGTGAAAAAGACAATTAGAAAGATTCATACATAAGTTGTAAGATGCAATGAGGAATGCATGTTAAAAACCTGAAAAAATGATTTAAAAAATATTTAAGTGCTATAATTTTTAGGGTATTATTGCAAAATCCACTATTTTATTACCAAAATGTCTAATTTACCCCATGAAAGGAGACACAATATCCTTATCAGTAGAAGCAAATGTGAAAGTAAAACAATCCTTTACCAGTAAGTTAGAGAAACTATAAGAAGTAGCTAAAAGGTAATAAATAAAATCACAAAAATAAAGAAGGCATCATTGGATAAAAACAATCCCCAACATATTGTCTATTATTTTCCCTTTTAATACTGATCTTAGAACTCTTTCAGCTACAGTCCTTGGAGCCATTTACCCTCTACACTTGTTCTAATTATATCTATCAAACGCAATGCATGCTTAATTGGATTTTAATAGGACTGTAGTTCCTTGTTTAGCAGCAAGTTTAACAGGAGAGTAATTTATTGCTGATAAGGTATGGGGTCTTCTGTTCCTCCTACTAAATAAGAATTGGAAATGCATTTGGAAACCACTGTCTTGGATGAAGTTCCTGTTCTGAAAGCAAATTCCTATAAATAAAAGTGGGTGATTATTTTGCCCATGTTCTGAATGAGTTGAGAACAGATATTAAAATGTTTAATAGCCTTGCCTATGAAAAATGTTGCTCAAAAAAGTGCTGCCTAAAATTTTCTTCAAGTTAATTAGATACTGGATGTACAATTTTCATGATATTATAATAACAGGTACATTTCCTGCTGGAGGGAAGTATAAGCCAATAACAAATTAATTCTGTGAAAATGTGAACAAGCTAGCAGACCAAAAGTTGTAGTACTCATCAAAAGAAATAGCATTGACATGTAAAGAAAGTGTAGAATTTTAAAATAGTAGTTGCAAGGCAAATGAATCCATTACCATATAAAGTTTTTTCTATTATGTTCTAGAAGTTTCTTAGATATTATTTTTCATAAGAATATATTAAAAAGTATTTAACTATATCAACGCAGCATGATGCTTTATGTGGCTAAAACTTAATCATGATCTCTGCTCACATACTTATCCATCTCAAGTGAGTTGGTTTCCATTTTGAAAGTGATGACAGAACAATGAGTAGGTGTTAATCATTACATTGTAAGAACAGTCCTCTGAATGTTTAAATGGTACTTTGAGGTATATTTGGAAAAGCAGAGACACTTCAGGAAACAAAGGGTAACAAGGCTTCGATAGTAATGTGCCTTTATTATTATTAAACGTATATACCTTCCTCAGCATATACTAATCAAGAATCATGACATTCATCCTTTCAAAATTCAGGATAATGGAAGGTGAATAAAATGAAGGCATATTTAGATGAGCTGATGAATTGAACTTTGAAAATATCAATGGAATCACAATATTGTATTTGTCTATTTGTTCTGAACATCATTTCTCAAACTATTTATTCCACAAAATATATAAAGCTACTTTAAAAATACCTCATTAATCCTTACTTATCAACTTCTGTGCTTAATTGCATGGAGGGAGGGAAATGGCAAATTCAGCTATGAAAACAAAATTCATTATATGAGGTGCAGGTGCAAGCAAACTAAGGAAAACCAGGACTCTTAAAAAAATCATTGAAGATATTTAAGACTATATTTCCTAGAACTCATGATAATAAAGCATCAGAATCAGTACACCACTGTCCAGTTAGGTTTTAATTAAAAACATGGGAATGGATTTTCTATATATAAAAGCTTCCTACACCATTGCTCATTGAATTCTTCCATGATTCTTATTCCAGCAAAGCATGCATATCTGACATTCATCTTTTCTCATAGCTTCTCCATCTAGGGCGTGGCATGAACTAATTTCTCTGACCTCCTGTAGCAAGAGTGTAAATCGAGTAGCTACATAGTAGGATGCAAACGGAAACAAAAGACCTCTGACCTTAATTAGGCCAGATATTTTTTGCAGAGATAGAATATATACATAAAACATAACTCTACTAGAGAGCATATGAAAATGTCAGTTGAATTTAGATCTACCTTTAAGCTCTGCAGGAAACCGATTTCTAGCCAACTTCTATATTCTTAATCTTTATACTGAAAAAGTTTCACTCTGTTACCATTCGCTTTCAGGTATTTATAAATTCCACACACTCCAAATATCTTCAATAAAGACCGTCTTTTCCCATCTGTTCACCAAACCATCCAGAGCTCATGTGTTCTCTAGAAGTATGTATGACATGGTCAACATAAGCATGATGTTTTAAGTCAGGAGCTCTGGATTTTGGCTCTAGCTCTGCTAGTTGCTAGCTGTGTGATTTTGAATAAGTTATTCAGTATTTACTTGCTATCTATAACTGTAAGATATGGATTATTACAATGGTACTTACCTTAATGTTGTATGAAATGAGGCAAAGTATGCAAGGCACTTAGCATACTTCCCAAATAATAAAATGTGGGGATATTTTTGGTAGGTGGTGGTGCTCACATAGTCAGATCTCTAGAAACTGTTGCTTTAACTCAATCTGGTAACAGTGCACACTTAACATCTGCATTATAACTCTGGGCTTTCTTGGACAGACCTATTACTGCTCAATTGCTGATTGTGCTTTGAAGTTGGCATTGCTTCATAAGAGAAAGTAAAGACAACAATACACTTATGATATTCAGCATTTTTATCTTAGTAATTATTGTAAACATAGGATAACTGTACCAAAAGCAACAATACAGATATATTTATTTAAGATTATGGCTAATATTAATTTGGCTTAGTATGCAATGTGTTCTATGGCCCAGTGATATTTAATGCAAGTAATTTTGTTAATTATTGATGATAAACTAGGATCATTAGACTTTTACTTTTGACTTTACTAATTAACATATAAAATTTCTATGAAAAACAGTATTTAACAAAATTCCAAAAATCACATCAATGATTTTATGGTGTTTTGTTTGGCAATGATTTCTTGGCTATGACCCCAAAAGCACATGTAGTAAAAGCAAAATGGACAAGTGAAAACTCATTAAACTAAAAAAACTTCTTCACAGCTAAGAAAATCAGAGAATAAAAAGTCAACTTATGGGATAAGAGAAACTATTTGCAAACCATATATCTGGACAAGGGATTAATTTCCAAAAACTATAAGGAACTCCTACAACTCAATAACAGAAACAAAACAAAACAAAAACAAAGAACCCAATTTAAAGAAATGGGCAAAGCACTTGAATAGAAATTTCTTTGAAGAAGACATACAAATGGCTAACAAGGTATATTAAAAAGTGCTGAATGTCACTAATTTTCAGAGAAATGCATATAAAAACTATAATGAGATATGACCACACACCTGTTAAGATGGCTATTATCAAAAAACAAACAAGTAAAAGATAAGTGTTTGCAAGGATGTGGTAAACTCATGTACATTTTTGGTGGGAATGCAAAATGAAGCAACCATCAAGAAAACATTATAGAGGTTCCTCAAAAAATTAAAAATGGGACTACCATATGACCCAACAACCCTATTTCTGGGTACATATAAAAAATAATTAAAATCAGGATCTGAAGAGTTATCTGTACTCTCATGGTCATTGCAGCATTATTTATAATAGTCAATATGTGCAAAAAACCCAATGCCCATCAATGGATAAATGGATAGAGAAATGTGCTATGGCTGAGGTGGGTGGATCACCTGATGTCAGGAGTTTGAGACAAGCCTGCCCAACATGGCGAAACCCCGTTTCTACTAAACATACAAAAAATTAGCTAGGTGTGGTGGTGGGCACCTGTAATCCCAGCTACTAGGGAGGCTGAGGCAGGAGACTCGCTTGAACCTGGGAGGAGGATCTTGCAGTGAGCTGAGATCTTGCCATTGCACTCCAGCCTGTGTGACCAAAAAAAAAAAAGAAATGTGGTATATACATATGATGGAATATTATTCAGCTTTATAAAAGAAGAAAATCCTGCTTTCTGTGACATCATGGTTGAACCTGGAGAATATTACACAAAGTAAAAGAAACAAATCAGAGAAGTACAAATATTGCATGATTCCATGTATATGAGATATCTAAAATAGTCAAACTCATGGAAGCAAGAGTAGAATGGTGGTTGCCAGAGTCTGGGTAAAGAGAGAAATAGGAATTGTTCAATCAATATAAAGTTTCTGTTATGCAAGACTAATACATTCTGGACATCTGCTGTACAACATAGTGCCTATAGTTAACAATAGTGTATTGCGGACCTAAGAAAGTTAAGAGGGTAGATCTTCTGTTAAGTTTTCTTGCTATAAAACAAAAACAAAAATGAAATCAAAGAGATGGAAACTTTTGGAGGAGGTGATGGATATGTTTATCATCTTAATTTTAGTGATAGTTTCATAAGGGAATGAAATTCTAATTTCATCTAATTGTATACATTAAATATCTGCCTTTCTTTTGCATATCAATTATACCTCAATAAAACTTTTGACTAAAAAATGTTAATTTAAAATATGTATAATTAGGCACTTCAGTTTAGGGCTGATGAGGGTGTGTTCTGAAATAAAATGTCCTGAGTTTAAGTTATAATCTACAATTTACTCAAATAAAAAAAAAAAAAATCTTGGGGAAAATGGTTAATCTTTTTGAACCTCAGTTTACTCATTTTAAAAATTGAAATATTTACAGTACATCTTTTATAGCATTCTTTTGTATTAATAGGAGATTGTGTTTTTGAAGCACTCAGCATCGTGCTTGGCACATTATAAGTGCTCAATAACTGTTTGCTAATATCACTATCCGCAAGACAAGTAGATTCTGTGTGATGAGCACTGTGCAATGTGCAGGACAAGGAGAGAGTGTAGTAAGGATACATAAAACAGGAGAGACAACTTTGTCTAGGCAGTTAGTAAGGCAAAGAAACCTGAAGAGGGGGCACCAGCAATCCAGATTGAAGGACTGACATGCACGAATCTTTGCACAAGACAGGAAAAAAAAAAAAAAGTATGCCTGTTGTTTCAAACCGTGTATAAAGTTGAAATCATTAACCTTTGTGTAGCAGGAGGTAACTAAAGGGCATTAAACATAGGCATTCCATACTTAGCTATGCATTACAAAAGAAAGAAAGCCTTCCTGCTGCGATGAAGAGAAAAGAAGTGAGAACAGAAACGATGAGACTTCTTAAGATGTTATTGCAGTGATCTAATTATATGAGATTCACTGTTTACAATACTGTTAACCTTTGTATTAGTTTGTATTAAGATATGAAAAGATAGAATAGAAAGAAATGAGTGAATTAGAGCAGTGATTTTCAATAATATCAACATTTCTTAGAGTTTTAAAATTATTATTATTAATTCAGTGTCTGGGATTTACACCAGCCGAATTGAATCAGGATCTCTGGAGATGGGACTTAGACAAGTATGTATTTTGTTAACCTCTCCATACTATTCTAATATTCAGGACAAATGAAAACTACTAGATAAATACTTAGAAGGAAGAATAGATAAGACTTGATTGATTAAATGTGGAATTTAGAAAGAGGTTGGAATTAAAGATGAGTCCCAAGTTTCTAATTTTTTCTCAGGACAGGTGGAAGGAACATTTAATGAGAAAAAATGCTTGAGAGAGAGCTCATTTTTGGTGAAAAGATAGATTCGACTTAGTCATGTTGAGTTTCAGAACCGTAGTATACATCCAAATGCAGAGGTAGGGTAGGCAATTGGGTTTGAGATTTGGGACTCAAAAAAAATCTGGATTAGACGTGTCAAACTAGGGAACATTAAGCATAGATGGATGGTACCTGATATTTGGGGAGTGTATATAGACTACAGAAAATGTTAACAGTGAGAAGAATATCTTAGATTAAATCCTGAGGAATCCCAACACTGAATATTTGGATAGAGTGAGAGGAGCCTGGAAGGAACACTGAAAATGATTGTTGTGTGCTCAAAGCCAAGGGAACAGATTTCAGAAAAGAAGTTTGTGGTCAAATATGTTTACTTCCGCTAAGAGACACAGTAATACAAGTACTGAATATGTCTATATGTTCATGTGGAAAAACCCAGGTCTAGTGCAGCTCAGCCTTTACTTAGCTCTAATCTATACTGAAACAGGGAAAAATGCCTACAGGAATATTTTTTTAAAATAAAAACTTAAAAAGAACAATCCTACCAAATTCCCCTTGGAAATTTTATTTCTTGTGCTCTCACATTTTCTCTTCAGTTTCACATCTCTTCACCTTGTAGTCCTGCAGCTTTCATTTTCCACTTGTTATTCTCAACTGACGGAGTGATTCTTTTTTATTAAGAAAATAGAAGCAAACAGAAGACAGCTATTTTATCCTCCCAATTCTTTTTCCATTTCCTATCTGCATCAGTACTCAACAATCTTCTCTTTTCTTCTTGTTGCCATGGAGAAATGTCCTTATCCCTATCTTATGCCAACCCCTCCAGTTTGTTTGTTTGTTTGTTTGTTTGTTTGTGACGGAGTCTTGCTCTGTCGCCCAGGCTGGGGTGCAGTGGCCGGATTTCAGCTTATTGCAAGCTCCGCCTCCTGGGTTTAGGCCATTCTCCTGTCTCAGCCTCCCGAGTAGGTGGGACTACAGGGGCCCGCCACCTCGCCCAGCTACTTTTTTTGTATTTTTTAGTAGAGACGGGGTTTCACCGCGTTAGCCAGGATGGTCTCGATCTCCTGACCTCGTGATCCGCCCGTCTCGGCCTCCCAAAGTGCTGGGATTACAGGCTTGAGCCACCGCGCCCGGCCAACCCCTCCAGTTTTAAACCGAATCTTGTTTTATCATATACTACTGTTGACCAAAGTTCCCTCAATCCCTTCAGGAGCATTTCTTCCTCTCTGTCGTACTCTCTCCTCCATCCCTTTAATGTTCTTCTGTATTCAAATATGCAAACAAATCTTCTGCCTGAAAAAATCTCTTTTGACCTCCAACTGCCTTTATCTACCTCATCATTTCTTTATCCTCTTTACTACAAAATATTTTTAAAGAGTTATTATTTCTTCTATATCTGCTTGTCCAAACTCCCATTTTATCTGTTTTTGGAATGCAAATGCAGAAGGTTGTGTTAATCCTATTGACCAATTTGTGACACACCATCAGCATTGATCCTTACAAAGGTCCTTTCTTGTATTTCTTCTGCTTCTTCCTCATCACCTTTCACCCACACCTCTTTAGCAACCATTTGTGATTAAAATTTAATTTGAATGTGTTTACATAAAACTTGGAGTCATTAACTGTGCATGCAGTTTTAGTCCATACATGCAGTATGTTTTATAGACCACACTGTGCTTCTCAAATTTTCTATGTACGTCATTAACATTTATCCACATTGCTGTTATATATCCAAGCTTTAATTGAAATTTTTACTTGGAACTGCAGTGTTTCTTTTTTCTATTACATGTTATCTGTGTTCCCCAATGATGCACATCTAGATCCAGAGATGTCCTCATAACGAAAACAATGCTGAGAACTGGAACTTCATATGCCTTCGTTTTTGAAGCTGCATGAGATTTATTCTGCTCTGCTCTGGAGGTTTACTCAGGGAAAAGTCTTTACAACTAACTAACCAACAAATCAGTTAACAAACGAAAGTACATCTATCGGCACATATGCACATGCATACGAATTATAAGTACTCTGCTTGCTTTGGCAGCGCATGTAGGAATTATAAGTACTGCTAGATTTCTCTCCAAAATGACTGCTACTTTACATTGTAAACACTAGTGCAGTGCATGAGAGATTCTATGTTCCACACCCATGTTATTTTATGACTATTTTATTTAAAATATCTTTTGTCTGTTTTCCTTTTTAAATACTCTAGTTTCTTTATTTGCCTCTTCTATCTGCTTTTGGTGTTGGCCAATCTTTTACGCGTCTGAAATATATTTTACATTATTTTTTCCCTGTCACTGATTTTTTACCTTTTTTATTATATTGTCCCTTTTTGCTTTATTCAGTAAGACTTGTCCTCCTCACTTCACTGATACTATCCATGTCAGGGTCACCAACACTTCATGTGAAATCCAGTATTGATGTTTGTGTTTATTTAAACTTCTTAGTTGCATAGGGCATGATTGCCCATGCCTACTTTTTTCAGGCACTTTCTGTACTCAATTTGTAGCACATTACTCTCCTAACTGTATTCATATCCCACAGTTCTGAGTCTCCCTTTATGGTTACTCCTCCTTTGTTTATAACCTTTGTCTAAAGATTCAAATACTAACCATTTTCCTTAACCCATATATTTTTGTTATTTATCTTCTCTCCCTTTGTTATCACACCTGTCTCATGGCTTTACATTCCATCTATAGGCAGACAATTCCTCAGTTTATATCTCAGGGTCAGGCCTTTCCCCTGAGCACAAAATTTATATATTACAGTTCCATTTTGACATTTCTACTTGCATATGATAGGTATTTCTAACTTAACAAGGCCACTGCAGAATTATGCCAAACTGATCTTGCCCTTTAGTCCCCCAGCTCCATTAACACTATTGTCATTAACATAGTTTATTGGGTTAAATTTTCAAAGGCTTTCTTGATTGTTGTCTTTCTTGCAGCCTAAACTTGTATTGCTTCAGGGACTTTTAAATGCAGTGTTCTATCTCCACCATGAAAATGTAAACATAATGAGGATGAGGGCTTTGTTCCTGTAATACAACACTCTTGACTCATTACTTGGAGTAGCATGTATAGATTGGGGCTTATATATATATATTTGTGAAAAGGCTACATGTGTAAAGATAGATGGAAAATGATAAGGGCAGGGGAGATCTGAATATGCGTTAATGTTAACAGCAATAAACCAGGTGAGAGAGAGAGAGAGATGTTAGTCATCTAAGAGGGAATGATTCCTGCTGTGTATGGAGCTGTCCACCAAAGCTGCAGATACCTCCACTGTGGATGTTAGGCACATACTTAGGCTAGGAACATGCCTGCTAGGCATTTACAATTTATTTGGTAAGTTTGGTGCCTGATATTGAGAGGCAGAAATTTGAAGATTATAGACAATGAAGGAGAACAATTTGTAAAATATATGTGTGTGTCATATATTTGTCGAGATATAAGACCTCTAGAGTCTGAATTATATTATGTAAATTTTAATGCTTAATTTTGTGTTGTAAACAACCCCAAGTGATCTAGTTAATTTACGAAAAAAATAAGCTTAGGAAACAATATATTGTGAAAAATAATGTATGGAGTTCAGAGTCATACATTTTACGTATAGATCCTGACTCCCCTGACAACTGGCTGTATAACAAGACTCTGGCCTATTCATTAACCTCTGCCATCTATCATTCCGTATCTGAATAAATGGACATAATGACGTCAAGGTTGACTCGGAGGTTGATTGAGATGATATGTACAAATATTAATTCCTCCTCCTCTCTATACCAATACTTTACCTGTAATTGTTATTTATGGATATGACTATATATTGTCAAAAATAGTATCATTGAAAAATAATTCTTTGTGTAAAAAATGATAGCATCAGAAAACATTTGGAAATAATTTTAATGGAGTTTGGAGGGTTTTAGATTTGCATGCCTCAGTGATTTTGAGGAGTCTATTCAGTAACAAGGCCAGATGCTATTTTGAAAAGGTATCTTCATGTCACGTGATACTGATTATTATTTGTTCTTATTCAAGTATTGTCATGTCAAGTGTGTACTCTTAATAGATAATATTGGATTTGCTGTCAAGTATGCCTGCTCTCTTTTTTAAATCTCCTTTTTTATAGATGTCTATATAAAGTTAATAGCTTCAGCAAAGCATATTTGTTATGCAGATAGAGTTAGCAACATTAATGTCAATGGTAAATCCAAATATCTTTGAATTTTTTATAATAAATTAGATCATTTAAAATATGCATCACACTGTTAGATGTTAGATGTTAATAATTTTCAAATAATTGTAAACAATGTCTTAGGTTATTTTACATGGGCTTGTGATTCATATTGAAGTCCAAGTTAAGTGGGGGCTTTTGAACTTTCAATTTTAGTTTGTCTCAGCAAGGCAGTTAAGCATCCAGGAGATCCATGTAGGAAATTTCAGGGTCAAATGCATGGTTTACTATACTATGTTCACAAATTAGTAACTGTGTGACTTTGCTCAGGTTACTCAAACATTCTGAACCTCAAATTTCCTCATCTTTAAAATAAATGTAATAGCCCACTCATTTCATGGGAGAATGAAAGGAGACAGTGTATCTAAACTATAGAGTGCAGCTAGCACTTAATAATTATTCAATAAAAGTTACTTTTGTTAGTAGTAGTATTTTATTAACAATTTAGACTAACCTCTCTGTGAAATATTTACAGAAACTTACTCTTTTTAACCAGTCAGTTATGTACGATTCCCTGCAAAATACTTGCACTTAGCAACTTGTTTCTCATTGTTTACATGACCGTTTCCTCCATGGTCTTTAGTTCTGTAAGTGCAGTCAATTTGTTTCTTATTTGTGTTCCTCACGCCCAGCAAGTAGCTTGGCACAGAATATTCCTGTATCCTATATTAGATGAATGAGTTGGATTACTTACCTTTATATAACATGTCATTATTTGAGAAAACTTACCTAAAAATTATATGAAAAAAATGTTTATTAGGGCAGCAATTTAAATAGTTTTCTTATTATTTCTAAATACAAGAATCCTTGTACTTAATAAAATATTCCTGTATGTTAAACTATTGTATGGTTTATACCATATTAGGAAGCGGGTAAATACTAGAGTGATTAAAATTCAGTTTCTGATATAATTTGTATATGGACTAACGTGGAGAAAAATTGCAGACATTATATCACATCTCATAATGCATATCTATCGACTCTTCGTAATCCCCCTTCAAGTCAGTGAAAAGACTTTTAAGAATAAATCTCAGTAACCCTTTAAAAACTCATCAGAGTAATTAGATCATGTGGAAACTAAATATCCTACTACCATTTTCTAAAATTGAGCTTACCTTCTTTGTAGCAAAGGCATAGAATACTATTCTTCAAGGTTTGTTTTTTCCCCCCAACATGATGCATGGTTAATTTCATTTTGAAAATTGATTAGACTACCTGATTGATTACAGTGATTGCTTTTCTTGTCTTGAACAAGGAGATAGCATTTGTAATTCTTATTAAAAGTTGATTAGTATTGAATACTGTTAGTTTTATTAAATGTTGAATAATAAATTTTAGAACCGAAACCCACATGGCCGATTACTAAACATGAAGTAAATCACATCTTCAAATGGTATAAAAAATTCAAAGGCATAATCTTCAATTATGTTCCAGGTTTGTTTAACCTGGAAAAAAAAATCTCACTAAAAGCGGTAGCTCTGTGATCTGAAAGGTTTTGTTGTTTTCTTTGTGGGTATGTTTATGATTTTAAGCTAGGAATGAATACAGCTTGCCTTGTCACTAATGCATTTAGAATTTGAATAACATAAAGTTGGACAGATAATCCAATTGGTTTTATTTTCCTAAGGATTGGAGCTATGAATAAAGAACACCTTAAATTAAGATATATGTATGCCTTCTATGTAAAGATATAATTGACGTACTCATACCCTTCTGACGCTTTGATTAACATATTTGACTGACTTTGAAATGGGTTCCCTAATAAATGAAATCCAAATCGTTGAAACAGATGATACAGACTGCTACCTTCCTGGAAAAGACAGCTATTTCTTTCACCTGTTGAACATTTCTCAATAGAAACAAGATCTTGTATAGCTGCTGAATGAAAGGGCACTAGATAGTGTGGCATGAAATAAAGAGTATTGTGACCTTGAGGAGGTGCTTATTTTGTGACATCTGTATTCAAAGAGATGAGGGCATTATTCCTTTCTGCTAGGCTTAGAGGGTATTGCTTTATGACCACTGGGGACCACAATCATTGCATACCTTTAAATCTGATATAGGGGAAACAACTCCAAAATGTCTGCAAGGTACAATGGAGTACGTGAGAATGTTCTGTTTAAGTTTTATGCAGTGTCTGCCTGCACCACCCACCATGAATCTCACGGCCCATTGTGCATAAAGTATTTCACTCTGTTGACAGCAGACCATTGAGATTAGTGGGAGTGACACACACATGTAGAGGAGTGCCGAGTAGTCAGAAAAAAATGAGCAAAAGGGAAATGAGGTGACCTCATTGTAGCAGATGAACATGACTCAATCAGCAATAGAAATCAATGAGCTGAAAGGAAGTGGCAGGGAAAATCAATGATGAAATAATGCACTGACCAATGAACTTTGTCCTTTTTTGTATTGTCTGGCTATAGCAACTTAAATATTCAAGTGCATCACTTTCAGATCATTCTAGCCTTTCCACCCCAATTTATAATATATTCTCAGTCACCTCTGGCTCCCATACTAGTATACACAAGGCCCTCTGCATAATCTAAAGCATCCAAAGATGTTTCAAGTATCATTCCCTTCACCCCATGGGAAAGCAACTAGAGATAAGACTTCATCTGAGAACCTGACTATCCAAAATATGGCAAAGTGGAGATTAGCATAAAAAGTTTATGCCGGGTTTCCAGGGACTGCAAGTCAGTTTCAGCTTTGCCATTAGGTGGTTTCTTAGTGTCAGTTAAACTTTGAGTCTTAATTATAATGGACAGTACATGTAGACAGTTAAACAACTACAGGGTGTCAAACAACCTGCTTGAAATGCCATTACATGTAGCAGTAGTCCATAGAAGTTTCTAAGTTATACATTACCTGTGGTGAATTAAGCAGTGTTGTCATTGTGACGGGGGCATCATTTTGCTGCAAGGGCAAGTAAAGGTTGTGAAATTAATTAAGCATTTAATAACAAAGTTGGAGGGTTTATGATTCTAAATCTGAGGAAATGATGAACAACTCAGAAGAAAGAACAATACCACAAATTCCACTAATGACCATGAGGTTAAATTCTGAAAATCTGGAACTGTTCTACCCTACACTGTGTGGCCTTCCCCAGTGACAATCACTCTGTATTTTTCCCTCCTGATATAAATCGTAGTTGCTGGCTATTTCCTAGGATCCTTGTGAGACTACAGTAAGAAAAATTCTATAAAAGAAGCATCTTAAAATCTATAAATTTAGAAATAAAATGTAAACTACTTACGATGGAAAAATAGAAACAATCTGTACATACAGAGTTAATAGTGAAAACAAACAGAGCTGTTCCATTTCCCCTCAGCCTAAAAATAAAATAAAACAAATTTGTGGGCAGAACAATACTCTGTCACATTTTGAGATATTAATTGAGTTGTTCTTCTCTCATTAACAGCAGGAGTAATCTTGTTCCTGATGGATAATGCTGTGGTCATTGATTAAATATTTCAGTCTGTATACATTTCTCTTTCTATCCCTAAGTCTCCAGTCTGCTCTTTGAATTCTCTCTCCAAATATATTGTACAAACCTGGATGACCTGACCATGACTCAGGTTTCTTTGCAACTCCCATCACATCTAACAAAATGGCTCCTTTGAGACTAAATGCTTAACATTTTTCTTGTTAATGTTCTTAATGAATTGCCTAATTTGCATTAAGTGTTTATCAATAACAATGTACCACATTTTGTATATACATTAAATATTTTAATCTTTACTAAATCCTGTGAGTTGATTTTTCAGTTTTATATTTAAGAGAGTCTGGATGCAGAGAAAGAAAGTAAATTGCCCCAGATTACACAGCTTCTAATTGAAGGGACCAGTCTTTCAACTTCTCTCTGCTTCTCTCTACTTCTTGCTGCTGCTTATAGAGTTCCCATGGGAATAATGATTCCTTTTGGTGAGGCTTTTCTGGGAGTCATTTCTTCTACAGCCTGAGAAGCCTTCTGTTCAGTTTGAATGTCTTTCTTTAGAGAAGGGGACCCTCTCTTTTCATATCGTTGATGGAGTTCAGTTTTTCCATTTGATTTCAGCTGTAACTGGGTTATCTCAGAAGGAATTATTCCAGAACTCAACATCTATTCTCTATTTCATTGGTTTCCAAACTTATCAAACTGCCGTGGGTTTTGTTTATTTGGTGGCAGAATATGAATTTTTTTTTCAAATACCATGTTACATAAAATGTGAAGTTACAAAACATTGTAGCTCCTCAATTTGAAGTGGTGGAATGAAAGGTCATGAATCCTGCCCTCCAAACCTTAGAACTCAGGTCACTTTACCACTGGGTCCCAGCATTCTGCAAACTGCTCACCTGTGGGATTTGAAGGCTGATTTTTTGTTCTGTGAAATATAATTATAAAAACGTTTAAGTTTTAACTCCTTTATACAAACTAGAGAGCAAAATGGGGTCACTCAGAAGGCCAAACAAGGGTTATTTTTATTTTTTGATGAGTATACTTTGGTACGCACTTTACTAAACGTATTTTGCTTCTATTTAGGACATGCTGTCATACATACAAAGAGTATCAATTCTGGTTCTAGATACAATTTGGTTGAAATCTACTACTTAGTAAGTTCATGATCTTCGAAAAGCCCTTTAATTATATTATCAGGTTTTTTTATGTCGAAAATACTAGAACAAGTCATCTGTAAAATGCCCAGCACAGTTAGTGCCTGCACATAGAAGGTATGCATAGTGGTTGATCATGTTCGTTGTCCTAATAAAGTGTGTAAGAGATAGAATGCTATTTAGAAAAATATACATATTATTCATCAAAAACAACTGTCAGCGGTATTAACTTGGCATGATTTGTATTCACTAACTTCCTAATTCAATCAACATTTCTGAACCCTGATTATGGGACATGTAACAGAGAAACAGCATAAGCCAGGGCAGAAGGAAATTGTACCCTCCTGAAGAAAACAGTCAAGTGAGAAGAAAGGGCCGTGGATCAAATAATCACACAAATAAAGGTGAAATTACAGTTGTGCAGTGCTGTTAAGGTCAACAAAGATTGCTTGAGGAAATGACAGATCTGAAGAAGATGAGCAGAATTTAACTACTAAGGAGATAAACAACTGTAGGTGGGATGAGATAAGACATGTTAAAGCAGGCGCAGAAGAAATAAAAATGTAACACTTCTAGGTAACGAGCACCTGAGCAGGCAATCCAGTCAGCACAAAATAACAAGCAACAAAATAACTTGTACATCAGGAAATAGTAGCATCATGTAAGCAAAGTGATAGAAGACTAGGTTACGTGAAGGCTGTTGCCTTAGGAAAGAATACAATTAGTTATTAGTGCACAAGCATTTGAAATGTGTTGTTTTCTGGCTTAGTCTTAAAGGGGTAAGTGTGTAAAAATGAAAGGATACCTGTCAGGCGGAACTACAAGGGATATTTAATAAAGAGTCCTTGAGGATAGAATGGTGATGATTTCTGACCTGGGGTTGCTGAACAGAATTAGATAAAGCAATTGAAGAAAGGAACGCCCCTGGGAGTAAACACATCAGAACTGGGAGTTGACAGAACAAAAGCACATGGCTAACTGGCACTATATTTTTTGGGAAATGAAGTACTATTAAGTCATGATTGCATGTGTTCAATTTGGAACACTTCAAAACTGAGACAACCTACTATCTACCATATAATGTAATCCAGCTTGCCTTGCCAGGAGATTTGGCTATTTGTTGGACATGATGATTAAAAAATAATCGCTGTTTATAAAATGCTGTTGATTTCCTAATACATGTCCCATAAGTAAATTTTTCATTTGACCTTGAATTCAGTCCCATGCTGCTTAAATTCTTTCAATTCTAGTTTAGGTTATACATACATAAGAACAGCCGACATTTTGAGATAGTCATTCACTATGGTGATCGCTCTGTCTTGTGCAATACGTCATTTGAGGATCCTTCTAGAGTACATGCATAAACAGTATTTTCATAGTCTACAGAGGTATGATTTACAAGGGTTCAATATTATGGGATCTGTGGAGATCAATACTCAGTACATAAAGAGACTCATATATATGTACTCTAATTCAACATAAGTGCTAGAAAGAGATGATTGACAGTCTCCTTGTGTTGCTGAAACTTTGCTGTCAACATCAAAATAGAATTTATCGGTTTGAATGACAATCACCAAAGGGGATCATAATCAATTATACAGATGAAAAATGAATGGTGTCAATCTTTTAGAAAAAAAATATTTCTTTTTGAAGTGGGGCAGGAGAGACAGGGTTTCACTCTGTCAAACCAGGCTGGAGTGCAGTGGTGCAATCTCGGCTCACTGCAGCCTTGATTGCCTGTGCTCGAGCAACCTTCCTGTCTCAGCCCCCCAAGTAGCTGGGACGATAGGCATATGTCACCATGCCCAGCTAATTTTTCTATTTTTTGTAGAGATGGGGTTTTGCCATGTTGCCCAGGCTGGTCTTGAACTCCTGGGCTCAAGCAATCCTCATGCCTCGGCCTCCCAGAGTTCTGAGATTATAAGGGTGAGCCACCATGCCAGGCCCTCAAACTCATTTTAATTGGGTTTCAGTTATAAGTTTAGAGAGAATGACAAAGCAAGTTATGTCATATTTATATAAATCTCTGGGCATAGCTATAAACTGTATATAATTTCTAGTATAAATGTGTAAATGTCATTATTCCCTGTTCCACGTCTATGAAGTCATGGGAACTTGGGCAAGTCACAAAAACTTTTGTCTTGGTTGAACTTTTCTGTAAAAAATAAACTTGGAGTAGACAAACTGTAGAATGCTTGTTGAATCAAAAATTCCAGAATTTCTAGAACTAATTGTTTTAAGTGATCCTGCCATTCCTCATTTGTAATGCAATGTATTGTTACTTGAAGGACAAGTAATAGCAGTGTCAAGAGGATATATTGTCCACATCCCATCAAATAAAACTTAAATCAGGGTTTCTCTGTAGAATCACTGTAGGAATTAGGAAATAAAGAAGGTAAAAGAGATACAGAGACCCATGTTTTCATATTCCCTATACTGCTGATCTTGGAAAAGCCCTAGTAATAATTAACAGTTTCTAACATGTCTATGTGTGCTTATATGTGTGCATGTGTGTGTGTTTGTGGTGTGTGTGTAAGAGACAGAGAGAAACAAAGAAAGTAATGGGAGATAATCTACTAAATGAAATAATATATTTGTAAAATTTTTTATTGAGTTAATGATTATCTTCTTAAAAATTTTATTTTTTGGATGCAATGTTGGAATTAACATTTAGATAACACTTTACCCAGTTGAAAATGAACATAAAATTACATGCATTACACATGACATGCAAGTTGTTTCTCTCTGACTTTTGTATAGTAAAATGTTTTCTGTAACTTGTATTTCATCTGTACGTTCTTATTTATGAATGTAGATTTTTTTTTTTTGGTATTGATGCCTTTCTTTATTTCTTTCTTACCTAGCAATAAGCTGCATGTTTACATTTGATTGTCACTGACTACCTGACTGGCGTTCAAATTCCTGTTATATAGCCAGCAGAGCATACAATTATTAGAGTTTTTTGTCCCTTAATTGGCCAAAACTGCAACATCTGTCATTTTTGTGGGAATCAAATTTCAGCTTCAAAAGCAGCATGAACAGTCTGGCACAGCCACATCAGTATGACTTCTGTTTAATCTACTTGCTTGGCCAGGCGCGGTGGCTCAAGCCTGTAATCCCAGCACTTTGGGAGGCCGAGATGGGCAGATCACGAGGTCAGGAGATCGAGACCATCCTGGCTAACACGTTGAAACCCCGTCTCTACTAAAAAAAAATACAAAAAACTAGCCAGGCAACGTGGCGGGCGCCTGTATCCCAGCTACTCGGGAGGCTGAGGCAGGAGAATGGCGGGAACCCGGGAGGCGGAGCTTGCAGTGAGCTGAGATCCGGCCACCGCACTCCAGCCTGGGCGACAGAGCCAGACTCTGTCTCAAAAAAAAAAAAAAAAAAAAAAAATCTACTTGCTCATCCTCCCACTCTTCACTATCATGTTCCCTCCTTCGAAGTTCCCTTTCTTCACAAAGTTCTTTTTCACCTTATTGGAATCACTACTGAATCGTTTCTGGCTACTGATTCTGCAGTGTGCTGGCTTACCACTGCAAGGTCATTCATAATTGCATCTAGAATTTTTGTATCCTTAAAGGTAAAATGCTCTGCTAAATATCACATTGGCATCCTGAGAACTAAAATTTAACCAGTAATAAGTGGATCATTTAAAAAGAGGTGACAATAGGAATCGCACTGAACCTTTCTGGTGCCTTGGGATTTTTTTGCATTTCAGCCTCTGAAGATTCATTCTTGGCTACTCCTTCTGGAATTAAATCTGCCCAAATAGATGAGGTCTGAGGTGAAATAAAAATAAAGGTAAGATATTACAGAAGCATGAACCTAAAATGTCTTCCATGCTTGATAAAATCCCTTGAGAGAATTGTAATGTTAGTGCTATTTTTCTCCCCCTTTCTCTTATCAACTGAAAAGGCACTTTCACTTTCTGTTATTATAGTGCTATACCCTCTAGTCACAATGACACAAATAACAAAAACAGCACCATGCCCTTTCTTTTGTCCCTATCCTTTGACAAAGTTCACAAATAAGCATACTTCCCAACTAAAAGAAAGCAGGAACAATTGCCTCGTTCTTCATTTCTGCTTTCTCTGACTTTGCGCAGCAGCATGAGCAAAATTCACTATACTTTTGAGCAAAATATAGTACAAAAATGTTACTCTTCACTATTAGAGAATGCATAAAGTTTTCCCAAATATAGAGGGGATAAACTCAGGGAAACACAAAGAAAAAGTAATTTTGGATTAGTGTAAATAGATCTCCCTCCCAAATTATTCCCTTAATTTGACTTAAGGGTCAAGACAATCTTTCTGAGATGTGTTTTCCCTGTTTACGTATTGGAGATTCTAAATATAAAAATAAGGTAAAATATGTAAAAGACTTTCTGCAATGTGTATACTATGAAATTTCATTGTAAAAGTGAAGCTGAGGGACGTGGAATTTAGTACATAAAATTAATGAATAAAAATAATAAAAGAACTGGTAGAATAATGGCATATTAACTTTCTCCTTATCAGCTCTTCATTGATTATAACTGAAAAATCTAAAAAGTATCTCATTGAAGACATCAGAGGTATACCAAAACATCCAGGGCTTGAAGAGCAAAAATCACAAAGAAAATAATTTTGAAACAGATTTTAATTATTCAATATCCCCCCCGCAACAAGGCTGTCATCATTTTGAAAGGGATAATTAATAATCCAAGGAGAAAGTGGCGGCAATAGCCGATAAGCAGATACTAACTTTCCACAATGCTGTGGGTCAGGAAAACAAAATTCGAGTTTCTGGGCCACCAACTCTGTGAGAACTAATATGTTAAAGTGAAACAAAGCACTTTGAAATGAGTTCAGCATTTGAAGGCACTTTTTAAAGTCAAGACATTTATTGGTTTCTAAGTGGTACTGAAACGACAGGCTTAACACTGAGAGAGTGATGGCTAATAGGCTAGGAAGCAGAGGAGAGCTTTCAGGAGTTTTCTAGTGCTGAGTGGGAAAAAAAAATGTACACGAGAGCCGAGTATGTATTGGAAGTCTTGATAGCACAAACAACACACACACACACACACACACACACACGATCCTGCAGTGCTACAAATAAGAGTAAGAGTGGATTGGAATTAAACTAGCCATAATAAAATATCAAGTATGGAGTATAGCTGGGACCAAACTCAATCCCAAAATGAAATAAACTAATCTGCACAACTAACTACATCTAACAACATGATATAACAATATTTTTTAAGAGACAGAGAACTGTATTTAGAGTCTCAATTTATTTTCATTTAAAATGACCAATAATATATATATTTTTAATTACTGGGATGCCAGAAGATAAAATCAAAGTAACAAAAAGTGAGAAAAGCAAACAAGCAAACACATGGAATCTAACTAAGAAGTAATCTAAAAAGTAGTTATCAGATAAAAAGAAAAGAAAAAGATGATGATATGGTTTGGATTTGTGTCCCCATCCAAATCTCATGTCAGATTGTAGGAGGGGACAGGTGGGAGGTGATTGGATCATAGGGTTAGATTTCTCCCTTGCTGTTCTCATGATAGTGAGTGAGTTCTCATGAGGACTGATAGTTTAAAAGTGTGTGGCACTTTCTCCTTCTCTCTCTCTCCTCCCATAGGGTAAGACGTGCTTGTTTCTCCTTTGCCTTCCACCAGTTCACTGAGGCCTCCCAGCCATGCTTCTTTACAGCCTGTGGAACTGTGAGTCAATTGAATCTCTTTTCTTCACATATCACCCAGTCTCAGTTCTTTATAGCAATGTGAGAACAGACTTACACAGATGACATGAAGGATATTTTCTCTTAATATGGATACACTAGAAGATGTAACCGCAGATTAGACATAAAAGAAGAAGGGATCACTGAGTTAGGAGAAAATATCCAGAAGAAAAATATTCGAATGTAGAGAATAAAGGTTGTAATGTAGTTACAAGAGCCTAATATGTATATAAAAAATAGTGAAAGTCTTTCATAAGTGTAGCTGGAGACACAGAGGGGAGAAAAAAAATACAAAGCAGAAACATTTTTAGAAGATCTAAAGGCCAAAAATTTTCTAGATCTGAAGAAAGTAGAAAAACCCAAACTTAAGGTGCTCTTTAAATGCAAGGTAAGATAAATACAAAGAAAGTACATGTACCCTAGAACTTAAAGTATAATAATAATAATAATAAAAAGGAAAAAAAAGAAAAAGAAAGTCACTACCAGAAGCATCAGAGTAAAAGTAAAACCAATGTCAAAAGAAAACCATAAAGTCATCAAGTGGGGAGCGAAAGACACATTACCTTCAAATGAGCAAAGATTATTCTGACAGCTGAATTCACAGCAAAAATGATGGGATTCTGGAGGTAATAAAATAACATCATCAAAGTGCTGAAAGAAAATAACCATCAGGCTAGAATTCTAAAACTAATAAAATTTATCCTTCAAAATGAAAATGTAGTAATAAAAGTAATAGATTATATGTTAATCAGATATGAACCTGAAGAAAGAGATGTTTAGTGAGTTCTCCTGGGGAACTAATTGTAATCTGGGATATACACAAAAGAATTAAAAGCTATTAAAATGATCAGTATATTAGGAAACATAAATGAGAATTTGCTCTATTGAATGGCAGTAACATCTTGTCAAGTTTCAAATATGAGTAGAGTAAAAATAAACGAAAACAGTGATACAACATGTGAAAGGAAATGAAAGAAACAGCTTTCTAAGCTTCTTATGTCATCCCAAAATTGGTAAAGGTCATATTTTATGTCGGTGTCAAATATAAAAGAGATGAAACTTATAGTCTGTTGGGTAACCAATAAGCATGGAATTTTATATATATATATGTACACACACACACACACACACACATATATAAACACACACACACACACATACCTAATAAGAAAACCAAGAATGATTCTTTTTAAAACATCACTTAAGGAGAGAGAAAAAGGACATAGAATAGGCAAGACAAGTACATTATGGATTTTAACTAAAATAAGTTAGTAAATATATCAAATACAAATTTTTAAATATTCCAGTTTAGGGAAGATTTTTATCAGCATATATAGATAGAGAGATGATGATGATTATTATTTTTTGAGACAGAATCTCACTCTGTTACCCAGACTGGAGTGCGGTGGTGCCATCCCGGCTCACTGCAACTTCCGCCTCCTGGGATCAAGTGATTCTCCTGCCTCAGCCTCCTGAGTAGCTGGGATTACAGGCACCCGCCATCACACTCGGCTAATTTTTGTATTTTTAGTACAGCCAGGGTTTCACCATGTTGGCCAGGCTGATCTCAAACTCCTGACCTCAGGTGATCTGCCCAAATCAGTTTCTCACAGTGCTGGGATTACAGGCATGAGCCACCACACCTGGCTTTTATCAACTTATATTAAAACAAAGAATGTTGATTACGTTTTTAAAACCGACATCTTAAAAAAGTAAGAATGGAGAAAATTAAAAAGTAGAAGTGTGAACAACTCGTACTACACATAAAATATCAAAAAATATCTTATAAAAATATCTCAATATCAAACAAATTAAATGTTAAGACAAATTTATTATAAGACATTATGAGATATATTTCATAGAGATACAAAGAACATTTCACTGAGTATCAACAGCAATTGTACTATAGCTCTGTAAACATACTGCTAAATATAAAAAGCAACACTTTATAGGATGAGGAGAAAGAGAAAAATCAACAACAGCAAATGAGATTTAACACATTTTTCTCAGTAACTTAGGGAAAATATATTAATAATTCAGTAAGGATATAGATTATTTTAAAAAGTAAAAGTTTTTATTGAATTGCCATTTTTAAAACACTGTGCATAGCAACTTCTTTTCATATGCATGTGAAACATATCTCCAAATAATCATAGAACATTTATAGGTTCTATAACCTAAAGCCAGTATCATCAAATTTCAAAGAATAAAAAGCTTACAGATAATTGTCTCTCTCTACTCCTGAAAGCACATAGAAATGGGTAAGAAAATAACAAGAAAATCTCTAATTATTAGGAAAGCTAAAAATACATTTATAAATAATCCATGGATTGAATAATCAATAACAATTAGAAATAGACAACATTTTAATTGAAAGATAATGAAAAAATGTTATATCAATACCTATGCAATGCTACAAATCAAGTGTTTAGAGGAAAATTTACATCCACAAACAAATTTTTAAAAATGAATGGCTGAAAACTAATATATTGAGGAGTGTATTGATCTCAAAAACTAAAGGAATTAGAAAATATTAAATAACAAAGAAAATAACAAAACATAACAAATTATACTCATATAACCAAATACCACCTGTTCCCCAAAAAACTATGGAAGTAAGTTTTAAAATAATAATCAACTATAATACAAACGTAAAATAAGTATCGACAAAGCCCAAAGTGGTTTTTTAAAAAAATGAATGGAATTAATAAACCAATGGCAAATATGATAAGATAGACAATGGCAGAAATTAATATCGGAAAAGAAAAAAGAAAAAGTATCACCATTATACATTTTTAGGTATTAATCAGAAAGTTGTAGAATATTATGAAAAATTATTTTCAAATGCAATGAATTTTAAATGAAATGACAGTCTTTCTAGAAAACACCACAAAATCCATTCAAAAGAACTATAATAGAAAACAGTTTTGAATTTATTAGCTTAATTATACACTTAATAATAAATATTTACCCACACCAAAAAAAAAAAAAAAAACTAGACACAGAAAACTGTATCATTGAGTTCCACCAATTATTTAAGAAAGAAATAGCTAACACCAATTTACATAAACTCTTCTAGAAAATAGATAGGAAAAGGCTTTCCAACTTATAAAGAAACATTTAAAGCTTCATCCTTGAAATGAGAAAAGAATATAAAGATGTTTAGTTAATTAACACTGTACTGAAATACCTACAAAAAATAAAAAGCCACATGAATTTTATATATATATGTATGATCACTTATACCTTCATAACCAGAAAAAAGTGGGTCAAAGCACAATTTAATAGTATTTCTTGAATCCATCAAAAAACCGGAGTAACAGGGCAAACAACTAACCTCAAATTCAGGATGGGACAGATACCTGAATAGAAACAGACTATTTATTTACTTGGAACACATGCTGCTGAATACCATATAAACTGATAAAAATATAAGCTTTTTTTTTTTTTAACAAAACTCACTCCAAATATAAAAACATAGGTTAAAAACAAAAGGATGTAAAAGAAATATACCACACAAACACTAACTCCGAGAACAGATGTAGTTATATTAGTATCAGAAAAAATAAATTTCAGAAAAATATATTATCAGGGATAAAGAGAGTCATTACATACCGATAAAAGGGTTAATTCTTCAAAAAATATAGTAATTCTAAATGTACGTGTATCTAACAATAGAATTTCAAAACATGTGACAAAAATAGATTTTAAAAGGCAAATTGATAAATTAATGGTTGGCAACTGCAATACCGTTCCTCAGTATTTGATAGAACAAATGAGTATTAGGCCAATAAGAATGTAGATGACCTGAATAAAACTGCCAACCAACTTGAACTAATTCATATTTTTAGAACACTCTACTCAATAACAGCTGAACACACATTCTTTCCACGTGCCCAAATAGCATATATACAACATTCCACTAAAATTTTGATCTGCTCCCAGAAATAAGTCCGATAAACAAACTTTGCCAAGTCAACAATATATTACACAAAATAGTTTTCAATAAACTAAAGTCCTCACGAAGCTCTGCCAGATGCATGGAAAATTATTTCAAAAACAGAAATGGCAAAAGAAGTGAGTGATATACGAAAATTAATTCAAGATGGATTAGAGACTTAAATGTTAGACCTAATACCATAAAAATCCTAGAGGAAAACCTAGGTAGTACCATTCAGGACATAGGCATGGGCAAAGACTTCATGTCTAAAACACCAAAAGCAACAGCAGCAAAAGCCAAAATTGACAAATGGGATCTAATTAAACTAAAGAGCTTCTGCACAGCAAAAGAAACTACCATCAGAGTGAACAGGCAACCTACAGAATGGGAGAAAATTTTTGCAATCTACTCATCTGACAAAGGGCTAATATCCAGAACCTACAAAGAACTCCAACAAATTTACAAGAAAAAAACAAACAACCCCATCAAAAAGTGGGCAAAGGATATGAACAGACATTTCTCAAAAGAAGACATTCATACAGCCAACAGACACATGAAAAAATGCTCATCATCACTGGCCATCAGAGAAATGCAAATCAAAACCACAATGAGATACCATCTCACACCAGTTAGAATGGCGATCATTAAAAAGTCAGGAAACAACAGGTGCTGGAGAGGATGTGGAGAAATAGGAACACTTTTACACTGTTGGTGGGATTGTAAACTAGTTCAACCATTTTGGAAAACAGTATGGCGATTCCTCAAGGATCTAGAACTAGATGTACCATATGACCCAGCCATCCCATTACTGGGTATATACCCAAAGGATTATAAATTATGCTGCTATAAAGACACATGCACGCGTATGTTTATTGCGGCACTATTCACAATAGCAAAGACTTGGAATCAACCCAAATGTCCATCAGTGACAGATTGGATTAAGAAAATGTGGCACATATACACCATGGAATACTATGCAGCCATAAAAAAGGATGAGTTTGTGTCCTTTGTAGGGACATGGATGCAGCTGGAAACCATCATTCTTAGCAAACTATCACAAGAACAGAAAACCAAACACCGCATGTTCTCACTCATAGGTGGGAACTGAACAATGAGATCACTTGGACTCAGGAAGGGGAACATCACACACCGGGGCCTATCATGGGGAGGGGGGAGGGGGGAGGGATTGCATTGAGAGTTATACCTGATGTAAATGACGAGTTGATGGGTGCAGCACACCAACAAGGCACAAGTATACATATGTAACAAACCTGCACGTTATGCACATGTACCCTACAACTTAAAGTATAATAATAATAAATAAATAAATAAATAAAAAAAGAAGTGAGTGATATACAATAATTGAAATGGGAAAGTTTCCCTTGTCCCCCTCCCAGGACGTGCGATGGGAGCTCGCTTCTTCAGTGCCCCACTGCTCAAACCTCTAGGGGAGCATACAGAAGGGCAGGCTGTGGGGCTCCGACCCCGTGGCGGTGTCTCGGGGTGAATGTTTACAGCTGAAGCCCCAGTGGGCGTGTGTTACACGGCGCTCTCTTAGTTTGCCATCTATAGGCGGCTTGTGTTAACCAGCTCAATTACACCCCTTTCCTTATCACAGGCACAGAGGGACTTCTGTATCCTGGGGCTTCTTGCTTTGGTGTACAGGAAGAATCGGATCACATGTGGGATAGGAGAATGAGTGCAAGGTTTTATTGAGTGGAAACAGCTCTCAGCGGATGGGGGAGCCAGAAGGGAAACGGTTTTCCCCTGGAGTCGCGCAGCTGGCAGTTCGGGCTCTTCTCCAACTGCCCCGGCCAAACTCCGCGTTTTTCTGCTGGTCGATGGCCCGCTGGCGAGCAGGTGACTGCTGACATGCTCCTCTCCACGTCCCCTTGCTTTTTCTTCTGCGAATGTGCTCCTCTGGATGTCTGGCCGCCTGTGTGTCTGCCTGCTAAGATCTCCGGTTTTTATAGGCTCAGGATGCGGGTGCGGTGGGCCAGGGTGGTCTTGGGAAATGTAACATTTGGGTAGAAGGCAGGAGTGTCTGTCTTCACTTAGGTCTGTGGGGGATGGAGCCCTAGCCAGGGACCACACTCTCCTTTACCCAGCACTTCCCTTCCTCCTTTCGGCATTATTTAAAGTGCTTCCCAGCACTTTTATATTATAATGGTTACTGATAGATAGCGCTATTTTTACTCAGACATAATTTTTAAAAATTAAGTCTCTACTGTGATCAAATCAACTAGGAAAGAAGATGTATATAGAGTTTGATCAGGTTAGAGACAAGGAAGCTGAAATATTAGAAATCTTGAAAAGAGGTTACATTAATCAAAAGAGGCTTTGGGCCTCGATGTTTGCAATATGTTGAGAAATGAGTAAAAAACTCATACTTTGGTGAAGTCAGACACAAAAGTTTGTAATAAGAAAGCAGGGGTTGGGGGCTAGGGTAGGGATAGCATTAGAAGAAATACCTAATGTAGATGATGGGTTGATGGATGCAGCAAACCACCATGGCACGTGTATATCTGTGTAACAAGCCAGCATGTCTGCACATGTACCCCAGAACTTAAAGTATAATGACAAAAAAAAAAAAAAAAAGAAAAAGTGAGAATGATTATCATAAAAGTCAGATCATGATTACCTCCGGGAGAAAGGAGAGGAGTGTGATTAGAAAGAGAAATAAAGTGGACTTAAAAAAAAGAAAGAAAGAAATTAGGTGGGAGAAATCAAGAATGAAGTCAGACATAACAGTTACAAGCTAGATGACTGGCAAAGTAATGGAGACAAAAGAGGCTTTAAAATGAAAAAGCGAAAAAGTTCAGGTACTTGTATCAGCTCTGGAGATCACTTGAGTCAGTAGAATTTCTATAAATCTTTTAAGAACAGATTCTTTCATTTTCATTTCGGTCCCAAAATGAAACCTTGAAATGTACAAACTTCTCAAAAATGATTCACAGAAACATAATTATCCAGATATACAGATTTTACTCAGGGACATTCAGTTTTCTCTTTGCCAATTTCACTTCATCTTCATAAATGTGTTTTGATGATTGAATGATGGTTTTCTTCACAGCAAACCTAAAGAAGAGATGTATTTTACCAAAAATAATATAGATATGAAATGAACATGTTGCTTGTTTCATCAGTAGAAATGGTTATACAAGCGAATATCCATTTACAATATTCAGCATAGCAAATACTAGAAAAGTAATTTACTCTTTTATTCTATAAAATATTTTTATCTTATAATTATTTGCTTTGATTGGTTATATCATTTATTTTTGGTGTTCAAGGACACATTTAGAAACTGGTAAGGAGAGTGGCTTATTTGGTTATAAATATTATAATAGTATTTTTACTTTCAGCAAGTCTCATTGTTAAATATTATAGAATTCTACAGCATTGTGAAGGGGATTAATTTCAGGCATTAGAAGGACTGTCAAAATATTTCTTCTCTGCTAATTTATATCCATCTAGAAAACTGTTGAGCAATGAGCCCTGATTCTGTTTCTAGAAAGTTATTTCTTGCTTTCCCTCTAGCTTCACAGTAAGAACTCTGGCTCCAGCAACATCATACTTTTAGATATTTGCTCGATCCCATTATATTTCATGAAAAGCTTCAGAATTATTTTGCACAAGCAACTATAATAACAAATCAGCTGGACTTCCATTTGTACTTAAGATGTAAAAAGCTTTAAATAATGTTGCTTTTACAGTAACAATGAGAAAAAGTCAGATTATAACTTTCCTTGAACCCATCAGAAAACTGAAGGCATGAGGCAACCAAGGAACATGAATTCCAAGCAGAGAAAAGTACAAGGAGAGTCAGGGCACACAGATTGTATCTCCTGTGGTAGAGCATTGGAAGAAGAGGCATAGGCCACCATTTAAGTGGATATAAATAAATCAGGTAAATTTTAATGCATGACCAAAGGCCAAATATGGGATAGCATGTCATTTTTGAATAGTTTGGGGCCACAGACCTAAGTGAAAATGATACTCTTTTAGCTTTTTCCTACATATCTTCACTGGGTGCTTACAAAAACCAAACAAACAAGCAAGCAAACAAACAAACAACAAAAAAGAAAAGAACAGAAGAGAGAGATTGGAAGAAGAGAAGACTGAAAAAAAGCTGTATCAATAATGACGAAATGTAGTACATGATCAGTGATTGCGGGGTCACAGGCACATAATAACACTCATTTCTCTGGACCCTTCTCTTATAGGAAGCAGAAGACTTAAGCCACAATGCAGAGACAGCATAGCTGCTCCCAAGGTATAGGAAAGGACATTCGTGGCTAGGGGAAAGGTAGAAAAAATCTAATAAACCCCTCTATTACTGAAGGGAGGTAGAAAACCATCTTGGGCCCAAGATATTCTATTGCTACTAAGCACAGGACTCATTCCATTGAGGGAAGGAAAGGAAACTCTTAAGACCAACTACAAATATAAGCAAAGTTTGACTGCCATAGGAAAGGGCAAAAATACTGAGAAAGTTCACACAATTTTGTCTCAGATTCAAAGAGCCCGTTTAAGACTGAAGCTGGACCAGAACAAAGAACATTCCTGACCCATCATGAGCCTAACAGAGAAGTCTAAGGACGAGAAAAGGCAGAAGTACAGGGTGAGATTTGGAGGATGGGAAGAAAAGGCTAAAAGTTGTTAATGAAGAACTAACACTGAGAAAAAAACCTCTGAGACTAAAGTCCCCACCTTGAGCATAAAACAGCAGGCCACCACTGGAGGAATTTGAAGACTGGGTCACGGACATTAACCATAGTCAAAGTAAAAACAAAACCTAAACTTCATTCCTTGCCTTGACTATCCCAACTCATACTTTAATGTCCTGAGAGAAGAGGCATGCTCATTTCAAGATGTAAATACTATTGGCCTCAGCATTTACTGTTTTACACATGACATCCAGTATTTAATTTTTAACATGATAATGTATACTATTTTAATATATGTAACAACATAAGGGGAAAAAAACCCCAACACATTGTCCAGAAACAACACAATCAAAAGGATCTGACTCAGAGATTACCCATAACCCACTCTCCAATAATGATGTTAAAATATCCGTATTTAATATTTTAAAGGATCTAATGGAAAAGATAGGTAACATGCATAAATAGATGGGAAATTTTAACAGAGAAATACAAACAATAAGAATCAAATGAAAGGCCAAGGTGAAAAAAGCTCTAATATTTTAAAAGAGGAAAGCTTTGTGGGCTTGGTAGCAGATTTGGAACAGTCCTCTGGCCTATACACTAAGGTCTCAGAGTTTGCTTCGCTTTTTTTTTTGGTCCATATTGGCTCAAAGGGAGATTGTTCCATGAGCCCTGGGTCGAAGCTGCAGAAGTTCCTATCACCTAGTCTGCATTACATTCTAATAATCTAACAAGTCACTAAATGCATGCCAGATTCCAGGAGAGGGGAACTGTACTCCCATTTGCTACCCAAATAGGAGACGTAGCAAAGAATTTTTAGATATCTTTAATCTCTCATTATGGATGTATTTCCCATTCCTTCTTCCACATGCAAACAGTCATCTGTTAAAACTGATTAGTGATATATCTATTAATATAAAATATTCAAATGCAAGTAACTTCAGAAGGTAAATTTCTGTGGATTTTACAAGGCTAAACAGAAAAAAAAGAAAGCAGAAGGAAATCATATTTTATTGCCCTCTATCTTTAATTTATAGTGCAGTGGAACGTCAAATACCAGGCTAGGAATCTGTTTTACCTATAACCTACCTAAAGTTTTTAACTTATTTTTCTGACATTTATCTCTAAGTCACTTATATCATATCATAATTCCTCAATTATTTCTAGAATAATTATATTTTAAAACATATGTTTTACTGTTTTATATCCAAGTGTTTTCAAATTTAATCTTACATTCTATTGCCATTATGTTTAAAAAAAAAAGTTAAGATTTTTTTTTTTTTGAGACGGAGTCTCACGCTGTTGCCCAGGCTGGAGTGCAGTGGCGCGATCTCGGCTCACTGCAAGCTCCGCCTCCTGGGTTCATGCCATTCTCCTGCCTCAGCCTCCTGAGTAGCTAGGACTACAGGCGCCCGCCACCGCGCCCGGCTAATTTTTTGTATTTTTAGTAGAGACGGGGTTTCACTGTGGTCTCGATCTCCTGACCTTGTGATCCGCCCGCCTCGGCCTCCCAAAGTGCTGGGATTACAGGCTTGAGCCACCGCGCCCGGCAAAAGTTAAGATATTAAAGGTAAACTTAGGCAACAAGTTCTTTCTTTTTTGTGGTAAAAGCCTGATCTATCTAATTTTATTCCCCACTGGATTTAATGAATTATCTGAATAAGTTGATATAGTAGGGTGGCCTTGTTGCAAGAAACATTAAGAGAAATGCATGTTTGAAACAGTTGTAGCAGTTATATTAGAATCTTCCAAAATAGGCCCATCTATAGTATTTCATGCTTTTATATTTAAACTTTCTTCTTTTATTGCCAATAAAGGCAGAAATGTTGAGAAGATGGAGGGTGAGTCCGTAAGCCAACTGTTGACAAGAATTTTATTTTTACTGAGTCTGTTTTTTTACTTAAATGGTTTCTCCCAAAAGTTAAGAAAAAGCATTGTGACTCATATTTATGACTGATTGTGAATCTACAGAAACGAAATAGCTTTGCCATTTGTACCGAGTTAAAAATGAAACAAAACTTTTGAATAATTTTTCAAGTATAATATACAGAACATTCTTTGGCTACTTTAAAAATGCATTCTAACTTGACTAAAAATTTTTAAAGAACCTAGAGAATTAATTTGATCACTTTAAATGTTTTAATCAGAAATTCTGCATACTATTTCATTGCTATCTAAAGCAGTCAATTAGTTATATCATCTATTTATTAAATTTCAGAATGCATGTGTTTTAATTTTGGCATTTTTCATATCAGATGCACTTAAAACTTTATATATGACTTGAATTATAATTATAAGAAATAGCTAAGACTTACAAGGTTAATTTTATGCCTTTATTTATAATGTTGCTTTTAGTCTTTGAGGAAAGAAATTGTCTTTGTTCTTCTAGTGAGCTTAATAAGTGGACATATTAGTAAAATTTTGTTCATATTGCATTGGTCTGATATACTGAACTTCTGATTAGTAACTCAATGGTAAGCTATGCTTAGAAACTTCAATACCTTTTCTAGTGATAGGATATGATACCAGCCTATAATCCATGTAGTTTTCCTATTTCAAAATATGTTTAGGCACTTTGATCAATAAATTATCTTCTAAAGTGTGTAGAGGGTGCTTCCAGGTCATTGTGTGGAAATATACTCTGCCCCTGCCCACATCTGTACTTTTCGGGGGAGCATTGTTTGCACTTTTCAACCTCAATTTACTTTGTTTCAGAGTTTTACAAGTCTTGAACATACCCTGAAGGGTATGTTCAATTTTTGTTAGGGAAATTCTATTATCTTCAAAAAAATCACAAGAAAGTATGATCAGAAGGTTTAAGGAAAAATTAACAAATGAATAGATATATCCTGTGACTTCAGTTTAAATTACAAAATGCAGTCTTTGCTCATGTCCCTTTATATTTAAACCAAAGTATTTATTTCACATAGAAAATTAGAATTTTTAATTACTAACACATTACATTTAAGAGAGATAAAATGTAATTATTTTTTACCCTACTCCACAAAGATTTGTTAAACGAAAGACCTGTTAATTTAAAAGCTATTACAAGTTATGATTAATCTTAATAGTCACAATACTTATTGGGAATAAATTGCTTGAACCCTTAATTAAAAGTTAAATTGTCATTAAAACTATGTAATTTGGAAAGGAAAGGGTCTTAAGTTCAAATTTTCTAATTTAGTTCTAAATCTAGTTAAAAGTTAAACTGTAACATCTTTCAGTGTACTGGTTTTGAACTAACAGTTGGAGAGATACTGATATGATATGCTTTTCTCTACTTTGATACTAAAACACAGCACAACAAAAATTGTCTTTATGCAAATGGTAACATCATCGACATCCATGATTTCTGCTTTTTTTTTTTTTTTTTTTAAACAGCAATTGCTAAAGCGTAACCCCATTTGGATTCAATAAATTTCCTGATTCTTGATGGATTTTTTTGGCACACTCTCTTTGTGTAGGATAAAAGTGAGGAAAAAAACAATTATACATAAGTAAATTAACCTATGATAAATACTAGCAATTAAGACACCATAACATACTAAAAATGAATACTGCATCAACTGAAACTTGAAAGCAAACACACTGGAATAAATCTCTATATTTTATAATTTTTTAATGTCTTCGATCACCCTAAAGAAGGAAAAGTAAAAATAAACAGTTTCCCATTGAGCTATGGAGTCTGATAAAAAATGTCAAGAATAGGAGTGAGAAGAATGGGACTCATCTTTCATTGAGCATATAATAAAATACATTTACTAAGATGAATGAATATGACAAGCTGTGTTCTCTTTCAGAACATTTAAAAGTCTGCAAAAGGTAGATTGCTTCTTTGACTACAGACATTTATGAAAAATTTCTTGTTAAGGTAGGATTTCTGGTTTGGTATTCAAATTGTGCATGAACCATGAGTTTATCAATATTTTCCAGCTTAAAGTACATAAAAATGATTTCCCAGAGAAAAAGCAGAGCTCTATCCGCAGCTTCCTAAATGTCCATTTTTAAGATAAAAAAAATTACTTGATTTTTCTTTTATTGTATTATATTATTATGTAATCTTTTATTATATTATTATTTAGCTGTGGGATTTCTCTCTTCCTGAGCTCACACTCTAACTTTGATAAATTATATTAATTTGAATTGTCTCCACATCTTGAAAGATTAAGACCCAGAAAGTCTGATGAAGTGAGTTGCAATGAAAGCATTTTTCTAAAGCTAGGATGAGTAAATTTATCTATTTTTTTCTTTTTTTTAAATAGACTTCACAACATAGTATATAGAAACTGCAAATTCTTTCTGTTTCTTAAAGTAAAGCTCAAACCCTTTTTAATGGAAGAAAAGTTATGATTATTTAGTATTTTGAAACTTCAGTTCACATTTCAGGTGAATAGAGTACAAAGATCAGAGGTGATCGTCAAGATTAGATGAGATAATGTATTGCACAATACTTAGGTCCAAATCTTGGCTCTGGTCAGTAATCAGCTTATTGACTTGGGTGGGTTACTTAACCTCTCTGCCAGCCAACTTTCTTGTCAAAAAAACGAGAATAAAAACACTCTTTACTTATGAGACAATACATGAGATAATGTCTGTAAAGCACTCAACACCTGCTGTTCATATTAAATGCTTATTAAATATGAGTGTTTGCTGCTTTCACTGTATAAAGTATCTTGTTCTGGCTTTGGTAGAACATATACAAAAAACAAAATAACCTAAAATCAAAATGCTAGGAAATACAAGGTTAGGCCTCATTTCTTCTGAAGTATCCTTTACCTCCTCGCCATCATCGGCTTCACCATCATTTCCATCATCATCCTCCAGGAATGAGTAGGTCTCCATTTTAAAAATGGAAAAACATACAGAAGAAATTAGGGATTGAACACTTCTATGCGTTCTTCAATTTTGTGTTATCTTTGCTGAATATTATAGAAAATTAAATCACTGATAGTATTGAAAACATTCCCCAAACTCTTAAGTTACTTATCATGGTCTGATTTAAATGACTGGTGGTCATACAGAAAGGCCTCATTTAAAATCTCTGATTTACCACAGACCTTATTGAAAGGCTAATGTTCCCATTATACTGAGTAGACCAGAAAACCCACTCTCTTTCAATCAGGATTTCTCAGTTTTAATTTCAGAAATGTATTTTTTCAGAAGAAATCAATCTATGACCAAAAACAAAAGTATTAAGATCTTTGTTTCCTGATTAATCCTCCATTAAGACACAGGGAAGTTGTTGAAATGCATATTTGATAAATAAACTGAGAATGAAACTTAACTTTCATTATGGTTAACACAGTAAAATTAATTATACATTGTCTTACCAAATATTTGCATATCAGTAATAAATTAGCAACATTAGAGTCGAATTTGAAACCACAAGGTAGCTTAAAACTTGAAGATTATTTAAAGAATGAAAGAATAAATTATTTAGTATATATAAATAATATGTAATGAAGCATGGTAATGCTTTCTTTTTTAAAAAAGCTTTCACAAAGAATTCTAGGGAGAAAAATCAGCATATCAAAGATTTCAGAGTGCAGTCTATATGTAGAAGACCAGTTGGGTTCATGATTAGGTAATGGGCATATGTGGTGAATGGTAGGAGTCCTCAGGGAATGTGAGATGGATTTGAAGTTATTATGAGTGGAAACACACAAATACACTGATATGGTTTGGCTGTGTCCCCACTCAAATCTCAACTTGAATTGTAATAATCTCTATGTGTCAAGGGCAGGGGCAGGTGGAGATAATTGAATCATAGAGGTGGTTTCTCCCATACTGTTCTCATGGTAGTGAATATGTCTCATGAGATCTGAGGGTTCTATAAATCAGAGTTCCCTTACACACACTCTCTTGCCTGCTGTCATGTAAGATATGACTTTGCTCCTCATTTGCCTTCTTTCATGATTGTGAGGCCTTCCCAGCTATATGCAACTGTGAGTCAATTAAATCTCTTTCCTTTATAAATTACCCAGTATTGGATACGTCTTTATTAGCAGCATGAGAACAGATTAACAGACTTTGGTAGAAACTGAATGTTTGACTATGGGTCATCAAGTAACCATGTGACCTGAAATGCCTATCATGAACTGAGTGCTTTCTGACCCATCTAGCCATGAAGTGGGGCATACACAGCAGCATTCCATCATCAAATGGAAGTGGTATATACCTGATCAGGATTGAGCAGTTCCTGAGAGCACAAGTTACATGAAGAAGTGGTTCAAATGCCATGGTCCCCACTCCTACCTCTCTGCCTTCTCTCCCCGAGACTGTGCTGATGGCCTTATGGGGAGCTTTCTATGCTAAGTTGACAGAGGGAGAAGACTAGGCCTTGATTTACAGACAGCTTTGCACAATATGCAGGTACTACCCAAAAGTAGACAGCTGCTTCTCTCTAGTACCTTTCTAGGACATCCCTGAAGGACAGTGGCAAAGGGAAATCTTTCCAGTCCGCAGAACTGTGATCAGTGCATCTGGTTGTGCACTTTGCTTAGAAGGAGAAATGGCCAGATGTTGTGATTATATACTGATTCATGGGCTGTAGTCAATGGTTTGGCTGGATGGTCAAGGACTTGGAAGAAGCATGACTGCAAAGAAATTTGAGGAAGAGGTTTGTGGATGGATCTCTGAGTGGTCAAAAGCTGTGAAGATATTTGTATCTCATGTGAGCACTCACCAAAGGATGTCCTTGGCAGAGGAGGATTTTAATAATCGAGTGGGTAGGATGGCTTGTTCTGTGGACACTACCCAGCCTCTTTCCCCAGGCACCCCTGTCATTGCCCAATGGGCACATGAAGAAAATTGCCATGGTGGCAGGGATGGGCTAAACAACATGGACTTTCACTCACCAAGGCTGACCTGGCTATGGTGTCCAATTTGCCAGCAGCAGAGACCAACATCGAGCCCTTAATATAGCACCATTCCTCAGGGTGATCGGTCAGCAACTTGGTGACAGGTTGATTATATTGGACTTCTTCCATTACGGAAAGGACAGCAGTTTGTCCTCACTGGAATAGACACTCTGGATATGGGTTACCTATCCTGCACACAATGTTTCTGCCAAGACTACCATCCCTGGACTCACAGAATGCCTTATCTACCATCATGGTATTCCACATAGCATTGCCTCTGACCAAGGCACTCACTTTATGGCTAAAGAAGTGTGGCAGTAGGCTCATTATCATGAAATTCACGGGTTTTACCATGTTCCCCATCGTCCTGAAGCAGCTGGATTGATAGAATGATTAAATGGCCTTTCAAAGTCACAATTACGCAAACTACTTGAAAATACTTTGCAGGCCTAGGGCAAAGTTCAGCAGAAGGCTGTATATGCTCTGAATCAGCATCTAATGTATGGTACTGTTCCTCTCACAGCCAAGATTCATGGGTCCAGGAATCAAGGGGTAGAAATGGGAACGGCACTGCTCATCATCACCTCTAGTGACCCACTAGCAAAATTTTTGCTTCCTGTTCCCATGACATTACATTCTGCTGGCCTAGAGGTCTTAGTTCCAGAGGGAGGAATGCTGCCACCAGGAGACACAACAATGATTCCATTAAACAGATTGCAACCTGGCCACTTCGGGCTTCTCCTACCTTTAAGTCAACAGGCTAACAAGGGAGTTACAGTGTTGGCTGGGGGGATTGACCCAGACAATCAAGATGAAATCAGTTTACTACTCCACAATGGAGGTAAGGAAGAGTATGCATGGAATACAGGATATCCCTTATAGCATTTCTTGGTATTATCATGCCCTGTGATTAAGATCAATGGGAAACCACAACAACCCAATTCAGGCAGAACTACAGATGGCCCAGACTCTTCAGGAATGAAGATTTGAGTTACTCCATCAGATAAAAAAAACATGACCTGCTGAGGTGCTTGCTGAAGGCAAAAGGAATACAAAATGGGTAGTAGAAGAAGCTAGTCATGAATGCTAACTACTACCATGTGACCGGTTGCAGAAATGAGAATGGTAATTGTCATGAATGTTTCCTCCTTTTTTTTTTTAAGAACATGTTTGTGCATGTATACACTTGTACTAAAAAAAAATATTTATTTTCTTTTTCTTTTATCATGTGACATAAGATTTATTGATTGTATGTTAGCATTTAAGTGTTATTAACTTTATGTAACAGCATTTGGTTTGGGGATTGGTGTGCTTCCGGTTGTATGAAGGATAGCTGTATTATGCTATGTGTAATTATGAACTTATTATTGTCTTTATTTGAAGATTATGTATGCTTTCAGGAGATGTGTGTGGGTTCAAATTGACAAGGAGTGGACTTGTGATGGTTAATATTGACTGTCAACTTTATTGAATTGAAGGATGCAAAGTATTGTTCCTGGCTGTGTCTGTGAGGGTGTTGCCAAAGGAGATTAACATTTGAGTCATGGACTAGGAGTGGCAGATCCACCCTCGATCTGAGTGGGCACCATCTAATTGGCTGCCTGTATGGCTAACATAAAAGCAGGCAGAGAAACGTGAAAGGATTAGACTGCTTATGTCTTGCAGCCATCATCTTTTGCACGTGCTGGATGCTTCCTGACCTTGAACGTCGGACTCCAAGTTCTTCAGCTTTTGGACTCTTGGATTTAAACCAGTGGTGTGCCAGGGGCTATTGGACCTTTGACCATAGACTGAAGGCTGCACTATCAGCTTCCCTATTTTTGAGGTTTTGGGATTTAGACTGGCTTCCTTGCTCCTCAGCTTGTAGACAGCCTATTGCAGGACTTCCCGCTGTGATCATATGAATCAATGCTCTTCAATAAACTCCCCTTTATATATACATCTATCCTATAAGTTCTGTCCCTCTAGAGAACTCTAATACATACACAAACATAGAAATGTGCACGTGTGTATATGTATGTATGTGTGCATATTTATATATTTATTCTGTATATACTTTACATATAATAAATGTTGTATGTATTCTGACTGTTCCACCAAACAGTCATTCTCCAATACTAGGAAACACAGAAAACATAAAAGAGCTTGAAGAAAATATGCTGCCCCAAGGTTTTAACTTTTATACTTACAATAGACAGGAGGGAGAATCAGGCAACAACGATGGAAATATCATTTACAGGTGTCTGTTTACTTTCAAGATAAACTGAAAAGGTTTCTACATAAGAAAATAATGCTTAGTATTTACTACACACACCCCATAAAGATAAACTAAAATGCACAGATACATAGAAAACATGTTTTCTTTCTCCATTCAATGAGAATTACACGTCTTGTTTTATTGAGCTTTACTACACTGTGCTTTACAAATTTGTGTATTTTACAAATAGCAGGTTTGTGGCAACCTTGCCCCAGATAAATCTATTGGCAGCATTTTTTTTCCAAAAGCATGTGCTCACTTGATGTCTCTGTGTCACATTTTGGTAATTTTTTAGATATTTTATTATTTTTATTATATCCGTAATAGTGATCTGTGATCAATGACATTTCATGTTACCATTATAATTGTTTTGGGGTGCCGTAAATTATGTTCATATAAAACTGAAAACTTAATAAATGTTGTATGTGTTCTGACTGCTCCAACAAACAGCCATTCCCCAATCTCCTTCCCTCTCCTCAGGCCTCTCCATTCCCTGAGACACAATAATGTTGAAATTATGTCAACTAATAATGCCTTCTAAGTGTTTAAGCAAAAGGAAGAGTCACCTATCTCTCACTTTAAATTTAAAAAAAAAGTAGAAATGATTAAGCTTAGTAAGGAAGGCATGTTGAAAGCTGAGATAGGCAGAAAGAGTCCTATTGCACAAGTTAGCCAAGTTGTGAATGCAAAAGGAAATTAAAAGTACTACTCCAGTGAACACAGGAATGATAAGAAGACAAAACAGGCTCATTGTTGATATAAACAAAGGTTTAGTGGTCATTGTTGATATAAACAAAGATTTAGTGGTCTAAATAGAAGACAAATGCAGCAGAACATTCCCTAAGTCACAACCCAATCCAGAACAAGGCCCTAAGTCTCTTCAATTTTATGAAGGATGAGGAAGGTGCAGAAAAGTAGTTTGAAGTTAGCAGAGATTGATTGATGAGGTTTAAGGAAAGAAGCCTTTTTTTTTAATAACATAAAAAGCATAGAATGAAGCAGCAAGTGCAGATGAAGAAGCTGCAGTAACCTATCCAGAGGATCTAGCTAAGATCATTGATGAAGGTGGCAATGCTAAACAACACAAGTTTCAATATAGACAAAACAGCATTACACTCTATTGGAAGAAGATGTCATCTATGACTTTCAGAGCTAGAAAAGAAAAGTTAGTGCCTGGATTCAAAGTTTCAAAGGACAAGCTGACTCTCTTGTTACAGACTAATGCAACTGGTGACTATGTTGAAGCCAGAGTGCATTTACAGTTCTGAACATTCTGGAGACCTTAAGAAATAAGCCAAATCTACCCTTATGGTAATCTGTAAAGTGAACAACAAAGCCTGAATGACCACACATCTCTTTAGAGAGTGGTTTACCGAATATTTTAAGCCCACTGTTGAGATCTACTTCCCAGAAAAAAAAAAAATTTCAAAATTATTGACAATGCACCTGGTCACCCAAGAGCTCTGATGACAACATGTTAGGTTGGTGAAAAAGTAATTCAGATTTTTGACATTAAAAGTGATTAGTTAGGTAATTAATGTTGATTTCTTGCCTACAAGCAAGGTTTATTCTGCAGACCTTGGATCAAAGAGTCCTTTTGACTTTCAGGTCTTGTGATTTAAGAAATAAATTTTGTAGGGCTAGAGCACTCATAGATAGTGATTTACCTGATGGATCTGGGCAAAGTTCATTGGAAAATTTCTGTAAAGGATTATTCATTCTAGACATCATTTAAGAACTTTGGCAATTAATGGGAGGAGGTCTAAATATTAACATTAGTAGGAGTTTGGAGCAAGTCCATCACAGCTCTCGCAGATGAGAGTCTGGGGTTCCAGACTCCAATGGAGAAAGTCATTGCAGATGCTTTGGAATAGCAAGAGAACTACAATTAGAAGTGGAATAGCAAGAGAACTAGAATTAGAAGATGTGACTGACTTACATCAATCATATGATAAAGACTTGAATGGAAAAGAAGTTGTTCTTACGAATGATCAAAAACAATGGTTTGTGCAGACAAAAACTACTCCTGAAGATGCTGTGAACATTGTTGAAATGACAACAAAGGATTTAGAACATTGCATAAAATTAGAAGGTAAAAGAGTAGCAAGGCTTTAGAGGACTTATGCCAATTTTGAAAAATGCTCTACTGTGGGTATAATGCCATGAAAGAGCATCACGTGATACAGATAAATACTTCTTGACAGAAAGAGTGCAATAATGTGGCAATCTACATTGCTTTCTTATTTAAGCTACCTCGACAGTCAACCCAATCTTCAGCAACCAGGGCCCAGATGAGTCACCCCTCAATCCCCTCCAGGCTATTACGATCCACCTCGCAGGGGATGAGGCACCCCCCACCCGATATGGGGAGTAATAGCACCTCACACAATCCCCCTGCTATTACGAACCAAATCAGAGGGGGGTGAGGCACCCCCTGCGATATGGGGAGTAAGAGCAACCCCATCTCCCCCCCTGGCTCTTACGATCCACATCGCAGGGGGGTGAGGAACACCCTGCGATACAAAGAGTAAGAGCCACCCCCTCTTCCCCGCTGGCTATTACGATCTACCTTGGACTCACAGCCTGTTTACGATATTGTGAGTAATAACATCTCTCCTTCTGGAAATTATGACTTACTTCACAGACGGGTGTCCACCCGTGTGTATTGGCAGTAATATCATCCTCTTCCTCCCTGAATATTAAGAACAGTATCACAGGAGTGTTTCTACTCCCTGCGATGTTGGGTATCATGTCCTCCTCTCCCACGTTGAAATTAGAAACAGTATCACTGGGGGCGTGTACACCTTCTGTGATATTTAAAGTAATATCATCCTCTTCCCTCCAGGATCATGGCAACAATATCCCTGTGGGGTGTACACTTTCTGCAATATATGTGGTAATATTCTCCCCTCTGCCTTGCAATATTATTAAGGACCATCACACGGGGGTGTACGACAATTGCAGTATTGGGAATATTATCCTCTTTCCCCCCTCCATAACTGGAAAAATATGAGAATGAGTGTACACATCCTGCGATATGGGGATTAGTATCCTCTTCTCCCTTTCTGGATATTAGAAACAATATCACACAGGGGTTTACACTTTCTTTGATATCTGGAGCAATGTCATCCTCTCCTGTTTTGAATGGCAAGAACAATAGCTCGGGGGCATGCACACCCCCTGCCATATTGGGAGTAATATTACGCTCTCCTCTCCTTGATATTAGGAACAAAATCCCAGCGTGGGTATACACCTCCTACTATAGAAAGTCATACTGTCCTCTCCCTTCCTGGATTTTAGGAAAAATATCACAGGGTGGGTGTACACAGCCTGCGATATTGAACGTAATGTCATCCTCTCCCTCACCGGATATTAGGAACAATATCACAGAAGGGTTGTACACTCTCTGCGATATTGGGAGTAATATCACTTTTGCCTTCCATGAATATTAGGAGCAGTATCCCCGGGTGGATGTACACCCACTGTTAAATTGGGAGTAATGTCATACTCTACCCCCTGGATATTAGGAGCAATATCACAAAGTGGGTGTACACCCACGGCGAGACTGGGGGTAATATTATGCTCTCCCTCCCTGAATATTAGGAACAATATCACAGGTGGGTGTACACCCCCTGCACTACAAAGAATAATATTATCTTCTCCTCCTTTAGCTATTGAGAACAATATCACATGGTAGGGGGATACACCCCCTGCACTGTTGGGAGTGATATCGTTCTCTCTTATTCTGGATTTTAGGAAAAATCTCACAGGCAGTATGTACAGCCCCTGTGATATTGAGAGTAATATCATCCTCTCTCAACGTGGATATTAGGAACCATATCATAGGGGGCGTGTACACTTCTTCGATATTGGTAGCAATATCATCCTCTCCTCCCTAGATATAAGAAACTGTATGACATGCGGGGTGGACACCCCCGCGATAAGGGGAGTAATATCCCTCCCTGGATATTAGGATCCACGGTGGACACACAGCATGTTTACGATTTTGTGAATACTATCATCTCCCCCTCTAGAGATTGCAACCAATATCAAAGACTGGTGAACACCCTCTGCAATATAGAGAGGAATATCACCCTCTCCCCAGCCCTGGATGTTAGAAACAATATCAAAGGAGTGTTTATGACCCCTGCGATATTGGGAGTAATATCATCCTCTCCCATGTGGAAATCAGGAACAGTATCACTGGGGGCGTGTACACCCCCTGCGATCTTGAAAGTAATAGCATCCTCTTCGCTCCTGGATCATGGAAACTCTATCACTGGGGGGTGTACACTTTCTGCGATATTGGGAGTAATATCATCTTCTCTGGCTTGGAATATTAAGGACAGTATCACGG
Source organism: Macaca mulatta (assembly GCF_049350105.2). Lineage (NCBI taxonomy): Eukaryota > Metazoa > Chordata > Mammalia > Primates > Cercopithecidae > Macaca > Macaca mulatta. The sequence continues at coordinate 122,336,505 of NC_133409.1, read as the reverse complement.
GGATGGGGGGATGTACATCTTCTGCAATATTGGGAATAATATTTTCCTCTCTCCCCCTGCATATTAGGAAAGCTATCACAGAGTGGGTGTTCACCTCCTGTGATATGGGGAGTAATATCATTCTCCCCTGCTGGATATCAGGAACAGTATCACACAGGGGCGTACACTTGCTGTGATATTTCGAGTAATGTCAGCCTCTCGGCCTTTGAATATTAAGATCGATATCACAGGGTGGATGTAGACCCCCTGGCGTACTGGGATTAATATGAGCCTCTCCCCTCCATGAATATTAGGAACAATATCCCAGGGTGGGTGTGCACCTCCTGCTCTGGGGACTAATATCATCCTCTCCCTTCCAGGATATTAATAACAATATCACAGGGTGGGTGAACACAGCCTGCGATATTGGAATTGTTATCATCCTCTCCCCCTCCGGATACTAGGAACAATATCACAGAAGAGGTGTACACTCCCTGTGATATTGGGCATAATATCACAGGATTCTTCTGTGAATATTAGGAACAATATCACTGGGTGGCTGTACATTCATTGCTCTGTTGGGAGTCATGTCATACTCTAGCCCATGGATATCAAGATCAATGTCACAGGGTGAGTGTACACCTACTATGATATTAAAAGTAATATCATGCTCTCCGTCCCTGGATATTAGGAACAATATCACAGGTAGGTGTACACCCCCTGTGGTATTAGGAGTAATATTATTAATTATCAAAAATCAGTTTTATTAATAATTATCAATGTTAATATTAATTAATAGTATAAAGTTATTAATTTTTAATAAATATAAATATACGATTATGTGTGGTTGAATTATTACTATTTGTGTCATTTATCAATATTAATTATTAATCTTAATATTAATTATTATTTTATTACCAACATTGCTTATTGATTTAAATAACATGAATTATTGATATGATTATTCTATTATTAATAGTGCTATTACTGTTAATTATTAATAGCAATTGTCAATATTTTAATCAGTATTAACTTTTACTCTTTATTGTAATTATTAATATAGATAATTACTACTAATTGTGCTTATATTTATTAATACTAAAAATTAACATAATTGTTCCTGATATCGGGGGGGAGAGGATATTACTCGCAATATCGCAGAAAAGGTACACCCCTTTATGATGTTATTCCTAATAGCCAGGGGGTAGAGGATGACATTATTGAAAATATCGCAGTGGGTGTACATCCCTTCGGTCACCTTGTTCCTCATATCCTGGGTGGGAGAGGATGGTAAGACTCCCAATACCTCAGGGGGTGTAGACCTCCCCCGTGATATTGTTCCTGACATCCAAAGGTGGAGAGGATGCTATTTCTTCCATGTCGCAGGGAGTGTACACCACCCCTGTGATATTGTTCCTAATATCGAGGGAGCGAGAGGATGATATTAGTCTCAATATAGCAGGGGGTGTACCCCCCTTCTGTGACACTGTTCCTAATAGCCAGCAGGTGAGAGGAAGGTATTACCCCCAATATCGCAGGGGGTGTACACACCCTTGTGACATAGTTCCTTATAATCTTGGAGGGAGAGGATGATACCAGTGGCAATATCGCAGGGTGTGTACACACCCACTCTGATATTGTTCCGAATATCCACCCCGCATGTAATATGAATCATAAAATCGAGAAGAAGAGTGAATGACCTTGCTTCCAAAATACACGGGGTGTACACCCGCTCTGTGATATTGTTCCTATCATCTAAAGGAAGACATGATGATATTACTCCCAATAGGGCAGAAGGTATACACCCACCCTGTGATATTGCTTCTCCCAACTCGTGGGGGAGAGCATGATAGTACTTGAGATATGACAGTGGCTCTACACTCCAGCTGTGATATACCTCCTAATTTCCAGTAGTTAGCATAGGATGTGCCTCCCAACAGAGTACTGGGTGGACACCTGCCCTGTGATATTTCCCCGAATATTCGGGGAAACCAAGGATGGCATTACCCCAAATCTCGCAAAAAGTGTACACCCATGGTGTGATATGGTTCGTAATCTGCGGAGGTGCAGAGGATGCTATTAGCTTTCATATCGCAGGCAGTGTAAACACACCCTGTGAAATTGTCACTGATACCAGAAAAAAAGAGAATGGTGATAATGGACACAGAATGCAGGAGGACGAAGCATCCCCCGCGAGGTGGGGAGTAAGAGCCACCCCCTCTCCTCCCCTGGCTATTACGATCTACTGTGGACTCACAGCCTGTTTACGATATTGTGAGTAATAACATCTCTCCTTCTGGAAATTATGAACTATTTCACAGACGATTGTACACCCTCAGTGTACAGAATGTGTACACCCGTGTGTATTGGCAGTAATATCATCCTCTTCCTCCCTGAATATTAAGAACAGTATCACAGGAGTGTTTCTACTCCCTGCGATATTGGGTATTATGTCCTCCTCTCCCACGCTGAAATTAGAAACAGTATCACTGGGGGCGTGTACATCCTCTGTGATATTTAAAGTAATATCATCCTCTTCCCTCCAGAATCATGGCAAAAATATCCCTGGGCGGTGTACACTTTCTGCTATATATGTAGTAATATAGTTTGGCCACATGAATGAACAAAAGGAAAATGCTGGTATCTGCATACTTGATAGCAACTTTAATAAAGACGAACATTGTCCTCACTGTTAATGTTTAATACAATCTCATGCACTTGATTTTATGGGCCTTCTGGGAGAAATAGGCCTAATACGTTGTTAACTCAGATGAATAGCTGGCCTAAAGAAGGCTATTAGACTCATAATAAAGAATTTTCACTGTGGTTTGGAGCTAAGAAACAGGTATAATGGGATTTTCCACTCAATATCTTTATTATCAACAAATAATATATTTGTAATTATGATAGCATAGGAGTTTGGAGCAACCTGAACAGAAGCAGTAGTACATAGCATCTGATTTTATGGTTGGTATTAGGCCATATGTGTAATAAATATTAAGACTACCAACTCAGCAAAAATGGGTAAATTGTTTTTATTTTCCTATCTCTGCATATCACATTCACTTCTAGCCCTCATTTTACATAATTGAAGGCTTTTCTCCACTCTCCCTAGAATTATTTCTAAATTCTGAGAGCCTATATAATGTCCTAAGTCATTATATATATAATTATACATATACAATTATATATATGTGTGTGTACATATAATGACATTATATATAAAATGTCATGAGGTTGTGCTGAGATGGAGGGGCGAGTGATAGAGAATCTGTCTTTCTATCCCTTCATCTCTCCACAGGGACATATGAGGATGTGCGTATCAACCAACCTAGTCTGTCACAAGGAAACACAGATGGCTACTGTGTCTCCAGTTTTGAAAACTTATTTTGAACCTCAATCTGAGAATTGCCTTGTTTGTTCTCTGGTTCTGTTGTATCATTCCCCTTCTTGAGACAGGGAAATAATTTGGTCTAACATCTTGGACAAAAGAAAGGCTATAATAGCATTGGAGAAGAGCAGGAGAAGGAATGTTCATCAGTTACCATGTGAAAATAGGTCTCATCACCAATGGAAAACAGAATCAGCTTTATTTGGTTAACCTATTCAAAATTTTTTGCTATCATATCTTTGCTTCTGCACAAACATCTTGAAACTTCTTAAAGTATCAATGAAACATTTTTGTAAAAGTTACAAACTTAAATAAAATCATATACAATTTCATCACTTGGAATTAACATACATATGTAACGTAGAAGATTTTCCTATGCATATGCATACACATGCAGATACATATTTAACTGGTTTTTTAAAAAATTGAATCATACTGTATGTAATTATTTTGTAAACTGGTTTTTGAAGCTAGTGATGATATGTGATACTTTAGAATCAGCTTGATGAAGAAAATTATAAGATCAATGTGTTACCACATTGAATTCAAGTTTCAAATACAAATTTAATACCAAGTTTTTAGATAGCCAGTACAGAAAATTCAATGATATGCATTTTTTGCCCCCAAAATTAATTTATTGTTTTTTTCAATTGCTCTTCAGGAAGCTGTAGTTAAAATAATCTTAACAAATATCTACTAACATAAACAGAGTAGACCAGGATAGCGCTGTGAAGGAAGGTGTCTACCTTCATTCATTTCACTGACCAAGACTACTGAAATGTTACAATTTATGCCAAGAGAAGTCCTCACAACCTGATTGGTCATCTACTTCATTCTGCTGCCTCCAGCTTGCCTTGCTGCTGGAAGTGTCCAACCCTTAATTTCTCTAAACGTTTGAATCCTTAATTCCCACCCTGGTCAAGACAATATCTACAGTGAGAAAGTGACACTGAAAAGATTACATAAGCAATGACTATCTCCCTGCATGTAACTCTCCCTCAGCAACCACTGAAGCTCCACGTCAGCTCGCTGGGGTCTTCAAAGTGAGGAAGCATTCTTATCTCTCCTTTGTAAAAAGAGCCATAATTTTCCTCCATATATATCTTTGACTTTCCCCATGGACAAATTTTAAAAGAAAAATGAGATAATCATCTTGCCCCTGGGTATTTCTTTCTTGTTAAGGCACTAAATGCCTTACAAATTTCCAAATGGAAGAGTGCTTGCTTTAGGCTTAGGTAGAACCACTGGTAGTATTCTGTTTCCTACAAGTCCAGGGAATACTCAAGACCTTGGTCCAATACCATAATGCAAAAAGAGAAACAAAAAGCAGGTAATCCACTGGAGCAAAGAGAAAAGGAAATGAAAAGGCAACTTAACAGATGCCTTTTCAGTTTCAAATAAGCAACATCTCAATCTTTCCATTTCCACATGTATATTTGTCACCTATTTTTATAATTATTTTTAATTTGTAATCATATAAGTTACATTTTAAAATAGATAGTTTTGGTTAAAGGACCACAATAATTTCTTGAGGCCTAAAAATGATCAAAATTTTCAAATAAAGCCAATTCTGATATTAAAAACCTAATTACTTCCTTAGGCTTAAGGAGGATCAATCTGAAATGTTCTTTAAAAAAGAATTCCTTTTATTTTTATCAGTTTGTTAAAGTAAGAATATGTTACCTTCAAGTTATTTCATGTATTTTAAATTTTTAGGCTACTGTAAAAAATTACGTAAAATATAATAATCAAAAATTATGGTTTATTCATTTGTATAGTTAATTGACTTTTACTACATATCTACCATATTTCAAGTGTTGTGCTAAATGCTATCGGAAGCACTAAGAAGATAAAAATTCCAGACTTCTTTTCAAAAGTTATTTGCTCTTTCAAATCGAAGTAGTGGCCAGTAAATAAAGGCAGATATTAGAACTAGGATGAGCAAAGATGAAAAATACGGAAGAGATTATAAAAACAACAAACTGGAAATTGAAAATTGATGGGTGTCATAGCAGATGTTTCCAAGTGAGGTAGTAATTTTGTAACAATCAAAAGGTAGCTGATATCAAGTCTAATGAGTATGTTTGTTGTTGTTGTTGTTATTATTGTTGTTTTTCTTTGTGACAAAGTTTCGCTCTTGTTGCCCAGGCTGGAGTGCAATGGCTTACCACAACCTCCGCCTCCCAGGTTCAAGTGATTCTCCTGCCTCAGCCTCCGGAGTAGCTGAGATTACAGGCACTTGCCACCACACCCGGCTAATTTTAGTATTTTTAGTAGAGACGGGGTTTCTCTATGTTGATCAGGCTGGTATCGAACTCCTGACCTCAGGTGATCCACCCACCTTGGCCTCCCAAAGTGCTAGGATTACAGGCATGAGCACCCAGCCCATGAGTATGTTTTAATAAGAGATTGAATACATTATGTGGAGAATTGTGACATTGAAATAATCTGAAAATTTGGACAGTCCCAATTACCTCTGCCTTACACCAAACTGGATCTCATTTCAAAACAAAAGCCATGAGAAAATAGTTCAGAGTTTAGGACATAAAAATTCTTTGAGCACACTGGCTTAAATAGCTAATAGTAATAAGCATCAGTAATAAGCAAATTAGCAGATTAAGCCTGTGTTTTGTCACATTTGAAGGCAGGGGCCAATCCTGAGTTTCTCTCATCCCTAAAACCTCACATTAGAGCCTGGCACATTATCAGGGCTCAATAGCTGATTAATTAACTGATTAGTTCTTAATAGCTAGAACGCAAACTTTGTGTGAGTAAGGATGGTTGCTTGTTTGTTTGTTTTCTTATTTTGTTTATTGACAAATTCTTACTGCCATGATGACTATCTGGTTCATAGTAGGCACTCAATAAATATTAGCTGAATAAATGTAACTACTGGTTTGTAAACTTTACTCCTACATTAGGTACTTTTTGCACATCTATAAATTATTGGGAAATAATAGTAATAGTCTTGAAATAAACACAAAACACAAATCTAAATTCATCCAATCAAAATAGTTTTGAATATTTATATTAACAAATAAGGAGGAGCCATAATTTCTTGTAATTTTTTCAGATCATCTTCCCATTTTCTGGTCACTCGTGAATATCAACCAGCTGATGGAAATAATCTAAAATATATTTATTCATTTAAAACTGTGAGTGTTGCTGGCCATGGTGGCTCATGCCTGTAACCCCAGCACTTTGGGAGGCTGAGGCAGGTGGATCACCTGAGGTCAGGAGTTCTAGACCAGCCTGGCCAACATGGTGAAATCCTGTCTCTACTAAAAATACAAAAATTAGCCCAGTGTGGTGGCAGACACCTGTAGTCCCAGTTACTAGGGAGGCTGAGGCAGGAGAATTGCTTGAGCCTGGCAGGCAGAGATTGCAGTGAGCCGAGATCATACCACTGCACTCTAGCCTGGCCAACAGAGCAAAACTCTGTCTCAAAAGAAACAAAAAAACAAAAAACTTGTAAAAGTCAGTTGTACAAAGTGGGTCATTCTTGTCATATCCAACTAAAGCAGAGTTGAGAAGTAGTAGAAAAAGCACTCAGGGCACAAAACATTGCTGCAAAAATGTGATACTTTGCAAGCCTGGCAGCTGACTGCCTGAAGTAACCTGAACCAGTTTTATCTAATGAGTACTGAAACAACCTGCTGCAGCTCAGACTGATTTTGTCCACCACCTTCACTTAACCAATCAGAGCTTCCCAGTTCCTCAAAACCTTACTAGTGCCAATGAAATTTCTCAAAGAGAAATACCTAACACATATTTATTTATGAAAATAAAACCTCTAACCTTTTCTTCATTCTTTGGAGAAAGCACTTTCAGTTCACACCAGAGAATATTTCTCCCCAATTTACAAACTGATATTGCCAATAAAACTCTTTTTTCCAGTATCCAGCAATCCTGTTGGTCCCTTGGATGACAACGTTTACTGAGTATATGTTTCGTATGTCTGCTTATCAACCAGAGAAGCAGAACCCATTGGGAAAAAATAGATGAAAAGGAGAATTATTACAAGGAATTCTCATATGCAATTGTAGGGTCTGGCTAAGCAAACTGAAAGTCCACAGGGAAGGCTGTCAGGAAGGAAAGCACAGCAGGCGGGAGATCCGTAGGCACTAGCTGACGCTAGTCATCTCTGAACTCAAAGAGGACCTGTGTCCCAATATGGAGAGCTTCTTACTAAATAGGAATATCCAGTAGTTTCCGTTTTAATTAAATTAAAGTCAACTAGATTAGAGAATTTAATAACATCTGGAAAATCCCTTCATAGCAACACCTAAATTAGTGTTTGTTTGAAATACTGAGAGAAGGTGTTTTTTACTCTAAAATGGCCACTGCCTCCTTTCTGTTCTCCAACACTTACTAGAAAACATCACTTGTAGTCCACTCTACCTATTCTAAACACACTAGAAAAGGATCCTGGAAAATATAGTACAGCCTAGCTAAATTAACAAATCAGAAATTGTGGAGGGAAAATGGCAGATAAGAGGAAGGACAACTTACAGCTCCCACTCAGACAGACAGAAGAGTGTATGGAGATCCACGCTGTGAACTTCTGCACCAACTACCACAGGAACATACCAGGAAAGCTGAGAGAATCCACAGACTCATTGAAGGAGGTGAATTGCTGCTGCAGGCTCCGTGAGACACCAAAGGAACTCCAAAGACAAATGACATCATCTCTTGAAAGCTCCATGATCCCACCTCCTGCTTCATCCTCCCTATACTACCTCAGCTGATACACTCTTGAAAGAGCCACCTCCTGGCTGGAGGCCAATCAACCCAAAACCAGTGCTCCTAACAAAAATACAACCGAGGACCCTCACAGAGTCCACTTCACTCCCCTGCTACCTCCACTGGAGCAGGTGCTGGTATACATGGGTGCAAGGCCTGAAGATGGATCACATTACTCCTTGCTGACACTCTGCAGTACCAGCCCCGAGCCTGGTAGCTCCACTGGGTGGTTAGATACAGAAGAAAAATAACAATCACTGTAGTTTAGCTATAAGAAAACTCCATCCCTAGGGAAAATCTCTCACTTCAAGAGAGCATCCCATGGGACAAAAGAATCTGCACAACAGCCCTTGAGTCCTAGGTCCTCACTCATAGTCTACCCAAGTGAGAATAAACCAGAAAGACAATTTTTGTAAGATGGTAAAACAAGGTTATCTAGCACTCCCAAAAGATCACACCAGCTCACCAGAAATGTATCCAAACCAAGATGAATTCTCTGAACTATCAGAAAAAACACTCTGAAGGTCAACTATTAAGCCAATCAGGAAAGCACCAAAGAAAGGCTAGGTCCAACTTAAGGAAATAATAATAAAAAAAAAAAGATACAGCATATGAATAGGAAAATCTCCAGTGAAATAGAATAAATAAAAAATAGTTACAACTTCTGGAAATGAAGGACACACTTAGAGAAATGCAAAATGTACTGGAAAGTCTTGGCAAAATAATTGAGCAAGTAGAAGAATTTTAGAGCTCAAAGACAAGGCTTTTGAATTAACCTAATCTGACAAAGGTAAAGAAAAAAGAATTTAAAAAGTGAGCAAAGCCTCCAAGAAGTTTGGGATGATGTTAGACAACCAACCTAAGAATCATTGGTGTTCCTGAAATAGAAGAGAAATCTAAAAGCCTGAAAAACATGTTTGAGAAAATAATCAAGGAAAACTTCCCCAGCCTAGCTCGACATCTAGACATTCAAATACAAGAAGCTCAAAGAATACCTGGGAAATTTATTGCAAAAAGATCATCATTTATGCACATAGTCATCAGATTATCTAAAGTCAAGATAAAGGAAAGAATCTTAAGAGCTGTGAGGCAAAAGCATCAGGTAACCTGTAAAGGAAAACCCATCATCAGATTAACAGCAGATTTCTCAACAGAAACCGTAAAAGCTAGAAGGGATTAGGGTCCTACCATTAGTGTCCTTAAACACAAAGGCAAATGATTCAATGGAGAATGACATTAGCCTCCTTAAACACAAACTCAAATGACACAATGGGAGTTCGCGACTAGCCTGGCCAACGTGGTGAAACTTCATCACTACTAAAAATACAAAAAATTAGCTAGGCATGGTGATGGCCACCTGTAATCCCAGCTACTCTGGTGGCTGAGGCAGGAGAATAATTTGAATCCAGCAGGCGGAGGTTGCAATGAGTTGAGATGGTACCATCACACTCCAGCCTGGGCAACAAGAGCAAAAATCCATCTCAAATAAATAAATAAATAAATAATGATACAATGGACTTTGGGGACTCAGGGGAAAGGGTGAGATGGGAATGAGGGATAAAAGACAATACCTTGGGCACAAAGAACAGTGCTCAGGTTATGGGTACACCAAAATCTCAGAAATCACCACCAAAGAACTTATTCACGTGAACAAACACCACCTACTCCCCCAAAACCTATTGAAATAAATTAATAATAATAATTAATAATTTTTGAAAAGTTGTTACTTTTAAAAAACAAACAAAAAAAATTCTATTTTTTTAACTGACAAATCATGAGGCCATCTCATGTGAGCAAACAATGAAAACACAATAGTGACCATGACAAGGACTCAGCTTTCAAAACGCTCACAGTTTATTAGAAAAGACTCACATGCATTCAAACAATTATGCATAGATGCCGTATCAAGCTCTGATTGTGATACCTTAAAGATATTGTAGTAAGAAAGAGGAAGTAATGATTAATTCCGGGTGTTCATTACTTAAAGGATAAAGTTTAAATGTATTTACATTATAAATTATATCGTGGCTTGATCTCCACTTTCAGCATCATCTCCCAAGTCTAGCCAACTTGACCTGCTTGCCGGTCCCTGGACGAACCAGGCCATTGTATGCCTCTATGTTTTACATACTTAAGAGGCTTTGTGGCCCCACACAAATCTTATCTTTAATTGTAATCCCCCAAATCCCCATAATCCCACATATCAAGGGAGAAACCAGGTGGAGGTAATTGAATCATGGGGATGGCTTCCCCCATGCTGTTCTGATAATAGTGAGTGAATACTCATGAGGTCTGATGGTTTTTTAAGAGACTCTTCCCCCTTCCCTTGCTTACTCTTCATCTTCCTGCCATCTTGTGAAGAAGGTGCCTTGCTTCCCCTTTGCCTTCCACCATGACTGTAAGTTTCCTGAGGCTTCCCCAGCCATGCTGAACTCCGAGTCAACCATGTTTCCTTCATAAATTACTCAGTCTTGGGCAGTTGTTTATAGCTGTGTGAAAACAGACTACTGCAGGCTGCCATAGAAAAGACAGGTAGGAATTGGATGTTAAGGCAAAAAAGGGAAGTAACACATTTGTCCAAACAGAGTAGTAGAAAGGTTTTCATAATCATAGAATCTTATAGCTTGAACAACCATCACAATCATTTCTATCAATCACTCATTTTACCAACATAGAAATTAAGAAACAGAGAAATGAATCATCTTCTCTATGATTACCTAACTAGCCAAACTAATTATCGGTAAAGAGAAGGGAACAAGAAAGTCAAGTATGCTAGGATGCTATGATAAAATGTTGTGATACTGTATAACACGTGTAACTCTACATGAAATTTTCCACAACATACTAAAGCATACCAAACATTTTTATTTTAACTTGATATATCTTTGCTTTGTAAGTTTTGATTGAAGCTCTGCCTCGAACAAGGGAATTTTATCATTCATTGGCATATTGAAGCATTATTTGGCAGTATTAAAGCATTCAGCCCAATAATTTTTATATAGGGTCTCCTTTATCAAATAAGAGGTGTATTTCTAAAACTATAGGGAAAAATCAAATAACTCTGCATCCAAGAAAAAAAAATGTAAAAATATATAAACTCTAATTTCTTTAAAATAATATATTTGACAAAATTGATATAAAATTTGGATAAAACTAAGACAACGTCTATTGCAAAGAAGCTGAGAGTATGTGTATTCCTATAAGAAAACAAGCTACTATAAAAATTCTTGGCTTGTCTATAATTGGAAGGATTAAATATAAAATGTTTATTTTCAGTCTGGCAGCGATAGAATGAAATACACTTTCAATTAAAATAGTACTAATTTTGCAGAACATAAGCATAGTATTCCAGTTTGCAAACTGATTTTCTTTTCTTTTCTTTTGTATTGTCTAAGAACATATATTTATTACCAGAATTTAGTACACCCTTTTTGACAAAGGTATGGTTCTGTTGGTATTTGGCAAGAGGTCACTCACTGTAACATGATTTAACTTTTTGTACTATAAATGAATGAGAAATTACTATCAAAGTAAAACAATGTAACTATAGAAACATAAAAAGCAAAATTTACATGAGAGAAAAACAATGTCTAAAGTTGTATGCACGTGTAATGTTTACTCCCAATGTTGAACAAATACCTTGGCAGTTATAAACCTGATTTGATCCATAATTGCAATGGGATATTTTAATATATCTTCTCGGTAAATGAAAAAGACAATAACATTTGTTAGTATATAACTTGTTTGTAAACAGTTAATAAACAATATTTAAGATACATGTACAGAAACTTTGAAGAAAAAAATAAACTTTTTTTTTCCAAGACAGAGTCTTGCTCTGTCGCCCAGGCTGGAAGTGCAATGGCACGATCTCAGCTCACTACAACCTTAGCCTCCCAGGTTCAAGCAATTCTCCTGCCTCAGCCTCCCTAGAAGCTGGAATGACAGGTGTCCACCACCATGCCAGGCTAATTTTTGTATTTTTAGTAGAGACAGGGTTTCACCATGTTGCCCAGGCTGGTCTTGAACTCCTGACCTCAAGTGATCCTCCTGCCTCGGCCTCCCAAAGTGCTGGGATTTAGGCATGAGCCACCACACCCAGCCTACACATTGTTTTTAATCACATACAATCAAACAGTTGAAAATGAATGGAGGCAGTACATTCAGCCGTAACAGGAAACACTTGTAATCTGCAATCTTCCTTATATGAGGAAGGTGCTTATTCTCACATGAAAGGACAGGATGAGATCAGGAACTGCACAATGTGGCATAGCAAAAAGCTCCCATCTAGTTGGTTTTGATAGAACCATTTTAGCTTAGACTCATTTTCTAATGTCAATTATAACACTTGTATTACACCATCTAACTCCTGATTGCCAAAAGCAATAAAATACTTGTTTAATCTGACTTAAATGCTGCCTTTAGTCTTTTACTTAAAAATCTAGAAGTTGGTGGATCCAGTGATGTTCAACTATTCAATAATACTGTGGTCCTGGTGTCACATATCTGAGGTTCTCTTGGCCTTCTCCTTATGGTGATGGCTCCAACCATCAAGTCCTAAGACATTTGAAAGCAATAAGAAAGAGGCAAAGTAGAATATAATTTTTTCACTTGAGTAACTCTTTCAAACAGAAAAGAAAAACATCTTCCCAGAGGCATCCTCCTATGGTGGATGGTAAAAATTGCCACAGTTCACTGCATTTCCTTCTATCAAGAGGTGGACCCTATTTCCCCGATCCAAAAATTTGTGCTATCTGTGGTTTGCTTTGGTCAATAGAATGCACATATGTGATGCTGTTAGAGTTTCAAGGCTGGACCTCAAGAAACTTATACATTTCAACTCTTGGTTTATAACTATTACAATTGTCATGTGAAAAAGCCTGCCCTAGTCTGCTGGATAGTGAGAGACATGGAGCCCAATTATTCATTTTGCCCTGGTTGACAGATTGCCAAACACTAGACATGTGAATGTGGTCATGCTACATCATACAACCACCCACCCACCTGCCATGTGAACACAGAATCATGAGCAAGCCCAGGCCATATCAGTGGAGCCTATCTTCACCAGAAGAAACACTCAGTCAAATCATAAAGCCATGATTTAAATAAGTCTTTAGTTTTTTAAAACCACTACATTTAAGAGAGGTCTGTTATGCAGCAAGAGTTCCTGATACATCTCCCATCAGCCTTATCCTTAAATCTATTTGGTCAGAAATCAAGTTGCATCTCCACACCTAGACCAAGCATGGAAAAAAGGAAATTATAAGGACTGAAATAGGCACACAATGCTTTATCCCGTGGCACTGGACACACTGCTACCCAAATAAAAGGGAGATTCATTAGCAAGGAAGTAAAATGATTGGCTTTGGCTAAGCAAACAACAGTGTCATCCACTGACACACTGAAATCTTCAGAAAAAATGAAAGAGGGAAAATGTTAGAGGTGATTAAGAAGTCAGGAATTTAACTTTGACATAGTATCAGATACGAGCCTAAATATAGAATAAGCAGTTTCAACATGTGCCATAATTTAGATTCTAGAGATATTTAATTATTGGAATTTATCTTAACCTCTAAAGGCAGTTACTCTTTGCTATTTCTAGGTGATCAGATTTAGTTTGAATTCAATTTCTTCTAAGGGCTAAGATTAAGATGCCTATTTAGATATGAATAGCCATAGACATATTTTTTGGAGAGAAGATTTAGCTATATACATCCATACACACAAATCATTTTCCTGTAGTACCTCTCTTGAAATTCAATTTCCTTTTTATCATACTTCATTTACTTGAAAATTCAATATCCTATTTAACGTATTTCATTTTTTCTCTTAATCTTCTTAATGTTCAATAAATATGGTCAATAAATTTTTTATGATAAAATATAGTTATCACGATGATAAAATGTGTTAGCTTTATCCTGACTCTATATGTAGCTTTATTTGTATTATTTAGTTTTTCACATACTACATCCTATCTTTGTAAAAGAAGTTCCTAAAGTATGAGTAGTGCATAATTCCAGGACATAGTGTTATAAATAGCCTAAATTATCATAATTTAAAGTGATATCTATTTTCTCAAATTTCCCTTTTAAATTTACATACTTTTTCTGCTTAATTCTTATTAAGTGCCAACTGTACCATATATTAGCAAAATTGGTAGTAAGAATGTTTTTAAATAAAGAATACACTAAATGTAGAAGGCCAAAGATTTCACAACTGTAGTTTGAAGGAATAAAATAAATTACCTTCATATTATAGCATTAAAAATGAAATGAGACTGCTACTGCATTTTGAGAACAAAATAAATGTGCTACCAAATACTCTTTTATTTTAAAACATCAGAATTGTACATATTTATTTTTAGAAAACACAAAATGTTGAACATCTATGAACATCAGAAGAAATTGATGATATAGACTATGTTGAATGTTAGTTTTAAACTATAGATGGCTGCAAGTTGATTATCCAAATCAAATACAGCATGGCCTTCCTGGATGGACATCAGTTCTCATTAATGCTCATGTATTAGGAAATTTTTGGAGTGGAGTCTAGGAGTAAAATTTATTCTGTTATAATTAGTTGCACCTGAAATGCTCTTCAGTTAGCTAGTGTAAATTAATCAAGAGCTTATATCCAGGATACTGAAGTATTCAGAATAATAAATGGCCTCTGCATTTGATTAAATGCAAAATGAAACTGATGTGTTTAATCAACCACAAATGCCTTTTTACAGCAAATAAGTACTCTCTCTAACACATGGGCCATTATAGCTTCCATTCTAGCAAGATAAAAATTTCAGTGTGTTCATCTGGCTGATAATGAAAATGCCATTCTACTGTAAAGGAGTCGCTTTTGCCTTTTGCTGCTTACAGTGGCATGCACACAGGACTACCTAAATTATTATTTTGCTAAATTGAGCAAAATATACAACTACTTTTTCTATAAAATTACAGATTTTTTACTCTTAGATTAGTGAAGTGAAGCTTATTAGAATAACAATCCATATGTAGTAAAATGTTATCTAAACCAATAAAGATAATTAAATCAAGCAAATGACCTGAGGTGGTTAAACATCAAAAAAGTAGAAAAGCAATACATAAAGTGATGAATTGTCCTTCTCTTTTTCAGGAGAGGAAGATTAATGTTGCCACAGGCTATAGTGTTCTACTTTTCCACTACTTCTCAGTATTTATTAAAACTCTAGGACTATTCTGAGAGACTGTGTTCTCTTCACTCTTGATTGTCTCTGTTTGACCTGGGACACAGCTAATAAAACCAACCCAACATCACCCAGGTTCATGTTTGCTCATTAACTCTGGCTGTCAACATTAGAAAATCCTCTTCCTCAAATGTGGTTTTCCTCTCTGCAGATTCTTTATTCCTCATAGAGAACATAGAAAATTTCAAAACATTCATACTGATAGTTTATTCCTCTAAGACCTATGTAATCTATCCTTTTTCAGTAGTATAAAGGGCCTAAAATTCTCTGTGCAACATCCCTACTGGAGACAGGAACTGAATCCAATCCTATGAAAAAAGCAGAACTTTCTGAGAGAACATCTAAAGTGATATATGTGTTATCTCCACTTTCACATTGAGTATTTATTTCCATTTAAAGAAGACTTTTTTAGCTATACTGTATATTTGACTTCAAATTAATACAACTGGGTGGCTTAAAACAATGGAAATGTATTCTCAGGCGGCTAGAAGTCTGAGATGATCACCAGCATGTTAGCATTCTTCTGGAGCATCAAAGAACACGTTCTTTGACTCTTGAGCTATTGGTGACTGTCATTGTTCCTTTACTATGGCCACATCACTCCAATCTCTGCCTCCTCCATAGCCACATTGCTTCCTTCTCTTTTATCTGTCAAATATTTCTCTGCTTCACTTTTATAAAGATACTTACTGTATATTTAAGGCCTACCTAGATAAACTAAGATAAAATTCTCCCCTCAAGATGGTTAAGTTAATCACATCTGTCATATTAGGAAATATTCACTCTTTTACTACATAAAGTAATATTTTCAGGTTCTGGGGATTAGGACATGAGCATATCTTTCGGAGGCCACCATTGAGCCCACTACATACAGGCATATATGCTCTTTTGGATATCCAACAATTTCTTTCAAATGAACTTATTCAATTGTCTCTTTTGAGCCCTTCTTTTTTTGGCTACCTTGCTTTTGGATATTTCTTTCTTCTATACATACACACACACACACACACACACACACACACACACACACACACACATATATATATAAAATTTATAAATCCCTGGATTTGTTTGCTTGCTTGTTTGTTTTTGAGTCAGAACCTAGCTGTGTCGCCCAGGCTGGAGTGCAGTGGCTCTATCTTGGCTCACTGCAGGCTCTGCATCCCAGGTTCACACCATTCTCCTGCCTCAGTCTCCCATGTAGCTGGGACTACAGGCACCTGCCTCAAAGCCCTGCAATTTTTTTTCTTTTTTTTTTTTTTTTGTATTTGTAGTAGAGACTGGGTTTCACCATGTTAGCTGGGATGGTCTTGATCTCCTGACCTCGTGATACGTCCACCTCAGCCTCCCAAAGTGCTGACTGACATTACAGGCGTGAGCTACCACACCCGGCCCAAATCCCTGGATTTTTGATACTTTAGTAACCTGTTTTTCCCAGGCCTACAAGAAACTTTAACATTTAGAGGAAACATCAGTGTAAAAACAAAAACATAATTGTCAAAAATTCAGTCCTTTGCTCCCTGTACCTCATCTCTGCCCTACCCCATGTTCTTCATTGAGTTACTCAAAGAAATAATCCAGCTGTGAGTTTTAAGTTTTCAGATTACACAATCTATAGCTTTAACTTTGGCCTTTCTTTTTTACTGTCTACTGAATATTTTTGTTTTCAAGACCACCGTTTCTTTTAACTGGACATGCTTAAACACAGCATGCATCTAATCCAAGAGCAGTTATGTCCCTCAAGTTGTTTAAAATTTTTATTGGGCAGCTTATCACTCTCCAGATTAACCTGGTTATAACCCTAGAAGGAAGTCCTCTGTTTATAATAATGTTTATTTATCTCCCCTTTTCAAACACTTTTCCTTCTTTCTATTCCAACCTTCACCACCTGAGATAAAGAAGTTAAAACATACGACTTTTGATCTGCTTATTTTTTTTTCATGGAGATATACTCCAGGGAGGTAGAATTAAAAGAGCATAAAAAGACAAGCCACCAGCTGAGAAAATATATTTTCAACACATAAAAACATTCCATAAACAGAATGGACTAATAAACGTGTTAGGTTGGTGCAAAAGTAATTGTGGTTTTTGCCTTTATTTTAATATAAAAACTACTGACAATATAGAAACAAATTAAAATCAGAGATATAATTTTATAACTACTGGATTGGCAAAAGTTTTAAATTTTGACATTTTCAGGATTTGGAGAAGATACATGTGGAAAAAATTCTTAAACACTTTTAGTGGGAGCAGTAATTGTCATAACCATTTTGGAAAATAATTTGGCATTATATAAGAAAACAGAATATAGGCATTGCCTACTATTCAGCAGTTCCCCTCCTAGTGATATGTTCTAAGGAAGAGCTTACTCTTAACTAGGAGGTATGAGCCAAAACATTCACTGAAACAAATAAAAGACAAAAAAAGAAAGAAATAACCCAATGTACATTTGTGTTAAAAATACATGCATAAAATATGGTATATTGATTTATAAAGATCTACTATAGAAAATATCTCAACAGTGAATCTCAAAAATATAATGTTGAGGGAAAGAAAGTCAAGACTCTGAAGAATATATATAATGTGATTTCATTACGTGAAGTTCAAAATCAGTTTTAAAATCTAACTGTATTCTCTCTACTACATTCATAGATACTGGAATTAAGGGGAAATCAAGGAAATGGTAAACAAAGTGTATCATATTAGTTACCTCTAGGTGTAGGGAATCTTGGGGAAGGGAACTGATATGAGAACCTAAGTTTCAAAGGAATGGTAAAGTTTCATTTATTATACTGGGTAAGAAGTATGCAGAGCTCATTTTATTATTATTATTGATATTCTGCATAAGCAATAGAAATATTATCTTGTGTATTTAATTTTCAATACAATGAATTATAAACAAATTTCAGAGTCCTGTGTGGTGGCCCAACAACATAAAATTTATTAAAATAATTAACAATCACACATGAAAATTTGTACAATGTCAACATATTTTGCAAAGATTAATCTGTGGTGGGTTCTTCCTCTACTCATCCCTTAGAATTCAAGGCTAAAAGTGGGTGTTTCCAGGGTTCTGCACTTGGCACTTCTCATTCTTCATGTTCTTCACTTGCAGTCTCCTCCACTCTCATGGCTTTAACCACCACCGCTGATGGTCCCCAAAAGATGTTTTTCCTCTATGTTTCAGACACATTTATTCAAATAGATCTAAGACAACTTCTCTTGATGGTTAATGAACACCTCAAATGCAATATGTATACATTTATTTAACTTTCTCTACTCTGGACATACTCTCATCTACTGTTCCCTTTCACAGTTCATGTTCTCTTTCATTGGACAACATAGTCAGAAACTTGAAAGTCATCTAAGATTCCTCACCCACCCTCCCCTGAACAATCAATCACTAAAATTAGTAATTTTACTTTCTAGTTGTTTGTTAAATTTGTCCTCGCTCCTACATTCACTGTACAAGGACATGTACTAAGGGCCTCAACTATGTCAGTGGGTGTATGACTGTAATTGTATATATACACACACACACACACATATGTATATATATATATAGAGAGAGAGAGAGAGAGCACGCACACTTTACAACCCCCTTCTCTTTAGTCTTACCCATCTAAAATCCATCTGTTACAGTGCTTTGAATATGGTCTATCCAAAAGCATATTGCTTTCCTCCTTAAAACCTTCATTGGCTTCACTATTTAGACAATAAAAACAATAACGTGCATTTCCTTTCCTAATCCTGCCTTCCCTGTTGCTATAAATTTATTTGCTATGGCTTAGTTTCTGTTTATATTCT
This sequence comes from Macaca mulatta, assembly GCF_049350105.2. Lineage (NCBI taxonomy): Eukaryota > Metazoa > Chordata > Mammalia > Primates > Cercopithecidae > Macaca > Macaca mulatta. The sequence continues at coordinate 122,317,369 of NC_133409.1, read as the reverse complement.
AATTATAGTGGGTCCGTGAGTTTTTGTTTTCTTATGCCTGGAATACACTTCTTCATACTTTACCTACTAATAGCTACTCACCCTTGAGGCTTATTGTCGCTGGAAACTTTGGGCTACCAATCCTTTCCACTGCTATATACTTCATATTTCTATTAGAAAACTTCCCATATTTTATGTGACATGTTTACATCTCTGTCTTCTCCTCTAGGCTATAATGTCTTCAAATACACAAACTGTAATTCATCTTTTCATGTCTCTGTTCATAGCATAGGTTGATTTATAGTATGTGCTTCACAAACATTGATTTAAATGTACTATGTAGACGTTAAACAATTAGACTTATTACATGAGAAATATCCTCACTTTGTTTCCATAGCCCCTTTGAGCCTGTAACTTAGAATTCATGTTTTGAATTATCTTTGTGTCCTAGTCTATTGACAGGGAGCTAGTTTTGTATTCCAAAACATGTGTTTTAAATTCTTTTGATTGGAGGATTAACTTCTTAAATAGGATGAGGGAGGCAAGGAACTCTTTTGGAAAACAGAAGCCCCTATTGACCAAGATTAAAGATACCATGACATTTCTTGTGTATAACCATGAACTTCTTCCTGGTTGCAAAATTTCAGTATATTAAAATTTAATTACTTCATGATGACAACTGAGGAATAGCTCATCTTAAATTTTATGTTGTGTCTTTAACATTGTAGACATTGAGTAAAACTGGAACTAGAAGCTGTGGTGTACTTGAACACTTGAATTGGTAAAGATTATGAGTTTTTGAATTAAATAAAACAAGGTTCAAATCTTTTTTTACAATTTGAACTTTTATTTTAGATTTGGGGGTACATGTGCAGGTTTGTTACCTGGGGATACTGCATGATGCTCAGGCTTGGGATCTTGTCACCCAGGTAGTGAGCATAGTATCCAACAGTTAGTGTTTTAATCCTTGCCCCCCTCCCTCTATCCCCCGTTTAGTAGTCCCCAGTGTCTATTTTTGCGTTTTTATGTCCATGAGTATCCAATGTTTAGCTCCCACTTACAAGTGAGAACATGCGGTATTTGGTTTTCTGTACCTGTATTAATTCACTTAGGATAATGGCCTCCAGCTGTATCCATGTTGTTGCAAAGGACATGATTTTATTCCTTTTATGGCTGCATAGTATTCCATGGTGTGTATACCACATTTTCTATACCCATCCACCACTGATGAGCACTGAGATTGATTCCATGTCTTTGCTATCGTGAATAGTGCTGCAATGAACATATGAGGGCATGAATCTCTTGGGGAGAGAAGTTCAAATCTTGATTATTACTAATTATATGACTTTGGGTAAGTTATTTAACTTCCAGAGTCATTTTTCCCATCTGCAAAGTTAAGGACTTGGTACATAACTTTAAAGGTTGTACCAGATAGTTTTATAAGCAAATTTTATCAATCATTCAATAACAGGTCATTCCAACCTTACACCAATTTTTTCATATAATAAAAAAGGAGAGACATTTCCTGTGTCTGCAGGTCCCCAAGACCACACCCAGGTTTGGCTATCCACTAGGAAAATTCACAGGACTCAGCATAAAGTCATATATCTGGCTGTGATTTATTTCAGTGAATGGATTAAAAAAAATTGAAAAAAAAGGAAAAGGTGCATAGAATGACATCTAGAGAAAACCAGGTGTAAATTTCCAAGAGTCCTTTGTCAGAGGAGTCCAATAAGACATGCTTAATTTTTTTTTTAGATGGAGTCTCACTCTTAAAAATGCAGTGTGCAGTGGCGTTGGCAAGATCTTGGTTCACTGCAACCTCTGCTTCCAGAGCTCTAGCGATCCTTTCACCTCAGCCTCTTGAGTAGTAGCTGGGATTACAGGTGTGTGTTACCACACCTGGCTAATTTTTGTATTTTTAGCAGAGACGGTGTTTCACCATGTTGACCAGGTTGGCCTCAAATTCCCCACCTCAGGTGATCCTCCCACCTCGGCTGCCCAAAGTGCTGGGATTACAGGCATGAACCACCCTGCCCAACTGGACATTCTTAATTCTTTTGGCAACTGAAAGCTGTGACAAAAATTGTGAAATTTTGTCTACCAAAAAAGTTATTTAAAGACTCAATGCCCAAAGTGTTATTGTCGGCTGATAATTGTAGACACCATCTGCCTAGCACATACCAAAATTCTAGACTGTCAGAAGGAAAGCGAATGTTCAGAATATGCCACATTGTTTAGACACAATGAGCTGCACTTATTCATCTAGGCAAAGTTATTATCAGCATAAGGGACAGTTTACCATTCAAGTGCCCAGATGCCAGCCAAGGGCAAACCCAGCAAGCAGATCATTCTAAGGAGAACAACCTGAGGCTCAATATCTTAACTCTTTTCTGCACGTTTGCCAAATTATTTTGTGAAACTAATATATCACAGTGGTTAATGGCATAACTATAGTGCCAAAGACCAAGTTTAAACACCAACTTTGTTACCCTGTCCTCTGTGTGCCCTAATTTTCCTATAAGTAAAATGGAGATATTAACAGAGTCTTTGTCTCATAGAGTTGTTGTGAGGACTTCGTAAGGTGTTACATGTGCCGTATTTAGAAGTGTGCCTGACAAATAAAAAGTAATATTAGAAGCACCAGTGACAATAGTAGTGTTGTAACATTGATTCCAACATCAAACCAGGACTGAATTACAGGTCAATTTTGAGCATAAACTTAGATGCAAAATTTTTCCACAAAATATTAGGAAATTAAAGTTAGCAATGCATAAAAAGCATAAAATATCTTCACAAATCAGATTTACTCAAGAAATGCATGATGACCCCCCACATAGAAAGCATATTACTGTATCTCAATAGGTAAAAATAATTTTGATAAAATTTAACATTCACTTATGATTTTAAAGGCTCTAAGCTAGTGAGAAATAGAAGACGTTTCTTAACCTAAAAGTCACCTACAAAAAAATGCAGAAGATAGTAAAGTAGTAAAAAAATTAAAAGGATTTTTAAAAATAAGAAACAGGGCATATTTTCTATCTATTAGAACTGCTATATACTTCAGATGAGTTATTTAGTGTCTTCAAGCCCAAGAACAAAAATTAAAACACCTTCAAAGACATAGGCTTTATAAATGCTTTCAGTGAGAAAATAGAAATTTAATCAAAACAGCCTTTAATAAGCACCTTCTGTTTCATTTACTGTAGGTAATCAGGGTGGGTGTGACTTTGCTGACAGCCGGGTTCTCCATAGTAGGTTTATGCAGTTCAGTTCCACTGTTACTGTGACCCCATCAGAATTTACTTCATTGGAAATATATAATTAATACTTAACACAGCTTTTCTAGATAATCTACAAGTCTATAAACTGTCTACATCCTCAAACATGGGTGAAAATGGTCTACCATATTGTACTGAGGGACTCTGGTGAAACTGAAACCTTTTCCTCAAACATGTGAGACACAATTAAATTGCAATCTGTATCAGATTACTGCCATCCACAGAGCATAGCACTTTGAATACTCTAAGATGTAAGATCTACAAGGGTGATCCCTAAATGTTAAGTTAAATATAGAATTTAATTGAATTCCTAATATTCATAAGGAATTCTCAAACAGAAAACACTATTCTAGACCCTTAATGTGACTAGCTGAGAATTTTCTAAAATACGGTGCAAGTACAACATATCCCCGTGCTTCTTTATTGACCAATAAACTACAAGGTTATAGATTAGTCAATCTGATAAATCCACTGATGGTTTTGTGGTTCTATGATCAGTGTGCAAGGATTTTTATAGCTCAGTAAAACACAAGACAGTTTTACAGCCCAAAACTAAACCTGTGATAAAGAGAAAAAGAAAAAAAAACACACACACACGTATTAAATAAAAACGTTCAAATGTCACTGAAAAATGTGTTTACATATTTAAATCACACACATCAAATATCCAAACCACTGCAAATACAGAAAGTGAGAATTTTTTCTAAAGTGTGAAACGCACATAGCTGATATTCATTTTAACGACCTTAAAGGTTTGCTTGATCCTAAATGCCTAGAGGATATAAAACATAAGTTAAATCCTGTATAATATGATTATAATGTTTTTTGTTTTTTTTTTCCTTTTTTTTGTTTTGTTTTTTTTTCTTTGAGACGGAGTTTCACTCTTGTTGCCCAGGCTGGAGTGCAATGGTGCGATCTCTGCTCACTGCAACCTCTGCCTCCCGGGTTCAAGCAATTCTCCTGCCTCAGCCTCCCAAGTAGCTGGGATAACAGGCATGTGCCACCACGCCCAGCTGATTTTGTATTTTTAGTAGAGAGGGGGTTTCACCATGTCAAACAGGGTGGTTTCGAACTCCCGACCTCAGGTGATCCACCCACCTCGGCATCCCAAAGTGCTGGAATTACAGATGTGAGCCACCACACCTGGCCTATAATGTTAATTAGGATATTTAACTAATTAGGATATTTTATTATGTCTTAATTTCTTTAAAACTTAAAATTATATCTTATAATAGTTAATAGGAAAATTCAGTTAAACATTTTATCTATTTTTAGCATTTCAGAGTAATAAGAGCTAAATTTCATTAAGAAATTTGAGGGAGGTAGTTTAAAGATGCCTTTCCAAAGGAAGAAGAAGAAGAAGAAAAAGGAGGAGAAGGAGGTGGAAGAGGAAGAGGAGGAGGAGAAGCCACCCATGGCAAGGACAACTGGCTACAACCTGCTACTTCATGTCTTTTTCAAAAGGCCCATGGTCTTTTAAGGTGACAATTTTAGCCTCTAAGTCCACTAATTTTCAAATACTTGTGCAAATTTGAAAATTATATTGAGGTGTTCATTTATTTTTGGCATGTTTGCTTGTTTCATCAATTTGCCATATGAAATGCAAGGTCATGTAAAATATTATGTGTTTATATTTATATTTTTATATTTTCAAAGAATAATTATCTGGAAGATGACACTTTTATATACTACTATTTTAGTATTTTTTTAAAGACAAAACAAGTTTAAGAATTTGTCCACCAGCAATCCAGCTATTCAAGTAAAAAGGCAGCTTCATGTTGAAATTTGTTTCAGTATCACTTAAGATATACTTGAAATGAGATAGCATTCTTTCTGTGTATGTTATTTGAATTATGAATTTTTTTATCTTAACTATCTAATAAAAGTAAGTGATTTTGATCAGGGAATGCAACCAGGAAAGCTATCATATTAAATGATAGAAGTTCCCAGAATTCCTTTGAATAAAATGTCCATTATTCTCTGGATTATTAATAACTCTATGTTACTGAAAAATAATGCTCCAGAATGCTCTGTGTTCTCTCTAGAGATAAACTGATTACTCAGAACACTGAAGACATCTATTTTACTGAATAGAAATTAATCACCTAAGGGAACCAAGAACTCACTACTTGGAAGAAGTATTGTTCATACATATTTATTCCTGTTAGAAAATTCAACATGCCTGCCTTATAAAATCACCATCATCTTAGATTAAATCAGATGGGACTGCTTTTTTATGATACTGCTTTTGCTTTGCTTATTTATACTTTATGTAATTCACACTTTTACTTTAAATTCCACTTTAGAAGATATTATAAATTAGCTTGTCAAAAACAATTCAAATCAGAAAATTTTGATATTATATTTACAATGAAGCTGATATACTTAAATTTGTCCTACAAAGATCCATTAGACAAAACATATACCATACAGCATCCAATACCACAGGAGTTGTATCCTAAATCTGCCTTCTGTTTTTCCTTACTGAATATGTTATTAACATTCTCTTGAGCCCCTTGAACTTGAATCACTTTATAATTGAATGAGGGGGGTAGAATTTGATATTTCTAAAAATAGCTTGATACATACATATTTTGAAATAAGGTAATTTTCAACAAAACGAGTTAAGTAAAATAACTTGGGAATTTTCAGGCTGTCATCCTGGATTGAATTTAATTTCATAATCTAAACTTCAAAACACTTGTCAGTGTCTCTCAACTGGCGGCATCCTCTCTGGAAAAAAAGGGAACAATGCCAATTTTAACTCATATTTTGGTAATAAATATCTTCCAGTTTTGTAGTTGATTGGTTCACAAAACAAAACAATGAACTCACAAGAAGGCTATGTTGGTTTATTTGTTTGTTTCTTTGTTTCTTTGTTACAGAGTCTTGCTCTATTGCCCAGACTGCAGTGCAGGGGCTTGATCTTGCCTCATTGCAAACTTCGCCTCAAATGATCTGCTCACCTCAGCCTCCCGAAGTGTGAGGATTACAGGCATGAGTCACCGTAACTGGCCACAAGAAAGACTTTGTTTCATTTTTGTCTTATATTTCTAGATTATAAACATATTTACATACGTTTCTACAGAAGAGGGTGGAGATTGTGATTCTTTTATTCTCTATTTGTTTAAAGTTACATACTACTGTACTTCATGATGTGCTCTTCATTGAATCATTTTCCATCTCAAAGTATATTTTTAATTTCCACATAGAACAGTTAATATAATTTTTTACAACATCCATGAAATGCAAAACTAATTCTCAATCACAATTTTCATTGTATTTAAATCTTTGTTTTAAAAAGTTAATTAAATGAAAGTATATAAATGACTAAAAATGAATCTATCAACACTACTGGAAAAAATTTAAAATATAGTTCCACCTAATGCCATCTTTGAATATAATTATCACCACTATCTAAACTGACAACATAATGTGGAGATATGATTAATGGAATCAGTAGAATATTTTTCTAAAATATTTTTAATATTATAATTTAAATATATCAGCTTTCCTTTTTTTTTTTTTTTTTTGCTTACATTCCACAATGGCAGAATGGTAAGAAAAAGCAGCAAACTTCTCAATATCTCAAAGTTTTTATACTTAAGATTCAGTCAAATAATATTTATTTGTTTTTATGGTTGTTTTTATGGTCTGAGACAGACTTACTTGGATTTCAGTTTTGGTTTAGTTGCATGATCTCAAACACATTAGTTACTCAATCCATTTCCTTATCAATAAAGTTTGTGTGCATGTGTTTGTGTGTATGTTGTGGTAATGGTAGTGGTGGTGGTTTTTCACAGTTTAAATAACAATGGAAGTACAATAAGGTAGCCTCTGCTGGCTTAATTGGGATGTGAATGTCATTAGAAGAAACATACCTCACCTCTCGTTCAATGTTCCTCAACTCTTCACCTCCCTAAAGTAAAAGAAGAGGGAGGAGGATACACAGGATTTTATAGAGCCTATTCTTCAGCTGGTCCATGAACTAGGTAAACTCTTGTGATTAAATAACAGAGGATGGGCAGCTGCTATACTAACTGATGCAATTGGTAAGATTATGGGCACAGACATAGGTGCTTTTAAAACAAGAAAATAAAATGTGGCAAATAACTGGGGAGAAGTCTATTCCTCTAATTCTTCAGTAGTAATGACTGAAGTCTTCCAAGACTAGAAGTCTTGAAAGATATCATTCAGGGTCAGGTTACTTAATATTGCCATTGGAGGTCCCAATATAGGCAGTGACCAATTAGCTTCTCAGACAGTGTAGGTAGACAAATGAGAACCAGAAAAGGATGAGAAAAGTAAAACCTTTAAAAACTGTAGCTGACTGGATGAATTGTAAGAATATCTGCAGTCTCATTTGAGTACTTTTGAAAATAGCAAGAAATACATTGAGAGAGACTAACATTCAGCCTCCTAGAGAGATGGAGTTTCAGTCCATGGAACCCTAATTTGGGTAGGAAATTTTACTGTTTTTTGTAGACACCTGTTGGTAAAGCCTAAGCCATAATATTATTTGTGACTGACTCTTATCGTTCTTTTCTTACAGTTATCCTGTAAATAATTATCATATCTTTTCCCCTTTATATCCTGGAATACAGAAGGAATTGAGACTTTGAGAAGTTATGTGGACCAATGTTTTGTCTCTAGACTAAAATATACTTTAAAACTGACATGTATATTACTCCCAACTAAGAGGTAGAAACTTTGCAATGATTGCTAAGGTACTGATATTGTCTTATAACAGCTGGATAAAGAAAAAATAGTCACACAGTTTCACAATGTTGTCATCTTTCTTACTGCGAGTTATGAATTTTGTAATCACTCATGTTTCATGGAAGAAATGTGATATGGTGTGGCTGTGTCCCCACCCAAATCTCATCTTGAATTATAGTTTCCATAACCCCCATGTGTCATGGGAGGGACCCAGTGAAGGTGTTTCATCATAAGGACAGTTACCTTCATGCTATTGTCATGATAGTGAGCTCTCAAAAGATCTGATGGTTTTATAAGGGGCCTTGCCCTGCCCCTTTACTCTGCACTTCTCCTTGCTGCCATCATGTGAAGAAGGACATGTTTGCTTCCCCTTCTGCCATGACTGTAAGTTTCCTGAGGCCTACTCAGGCATACAGAACTATGAATCAATTAAACCTCTTTTCTTTATAAATTACCCAGTCTTGGATATGTCTTCATTAGTAGTGTGAGAAAGAGCTAATACAAAATGTCAACCACACAGTGTTCAAAACTGAATAAGGAGTTTTATTACAGTGGAGAATGTGACAATTCCAAACTTTCAAAGCCATATTAAATCTTCACCTAAAAAAATTCCAAATAGCCTAGCACACTCAGAAATATATATAAAGAAATGAATAGTGTCATCATTATATCATCAAGAAATTCTGAAAAATTTAGCAACAAACTCTGGCACCTACCAAGGGTGTATCTAATCTCTAACAGTTTTTTCCACACAGACATAAGTGCAAATCCATTGCTATTTTAGTTATTTAATTCATTATTCTTAAGGCTTCCCTCCCTTACTAACAACTGGAGTTCTCTGATATCATGCAAATATGAAATGGGAATACATCACGAAAGCTTCTTGGGGATTCAAAAGATATATGTAATTTTTTCAGGGCACAGGCACTCATATAATAAGAATAAATTTCAAAAGTGGCACTCCTGTCTCATGGTAATTGCTAGTCCTCTCAATTTCCCATCATCTACATCCTGTAATTCTTAATATTTATGAAATATGATCCACTGTCATTCTATTAAAGCTGGCTTCTTTCCCATTTTCTTAACACAGGAATACATATGCCAAACCCTGAAAAGTAATTTCAGTGTCGCTGATGCTTTATTTTTTCTTGATATATTTAGAAATCTCGCTATGGCATCTTATTGTGCTCATGCAGTCTATCCACGAGGCAGTGTTATAGTGAGGTTACACTGTGGAATGTACTGAATACTGGTGTCCCCCTGAAATTCCTATGATGATATCCTAATCCCCAATATGATGGTTATGGAGGTAGAACTTTTGGCAGGTGATTAGGTTATGATGGCGGAGCCCTCATGGGTAAGGTTAGTGCCAGCCCTTATGAAAGAAACCCTAGAGAAGTCCCTTGCCCCTCCTGCCATGCAAGGTTACAATGGAAGGCAGGTGTCAATGAGGAAGCAGACATTCCCCAGTCAACTAATCTTCTAATGCCTTCATCTTCACCGTTCCACTGTCTGTAACTATGAGAAATAAATGTTTATTGTTTATGAGTCACCCAGTCTATGATATTTTATTATAGCAGTCCAAATTGAATTAGACACACTGTCTCTGCCATTGATCTTTAAGTGCTTGAAAAAACAAAAAAATGTTCAAAATAAATTTGTGACTTTCTAAATTTTACTAAGGAAAAATAAGAACCATTATGTAGGGCCACTTTGTAACATGTTTTTTACAAAAATCCAGTTACGTAACATCAAAATGGAAGAAATACGTGTCTTCAAAATGCTAAGTAATAATAATAAACACAACTGGTAAATTAAGAATCCAGGATTTGAACTCAGATCTGTCTTAGTGCCCTGCCAAATTTCACCACACAAACAGGATAGTTAATGCCATAGGGGCAACCTTTAACCAGTGGGTGTAAGGGATGGTAGATAAATGTCTACCAATTTTTCTGGATGAGTAGTTCTGGTAAGCCTCCTGCCCATTTCTCAGGATATCTCAGTGGAATCAAACCCACATTCCTCAGAAAAGTAGCCCTGGAAATATACCATAAAAATTGTTTTTTCCTTCTGCCCTATCTTATTTTCCCCAGCCCTCACTCTTGCGTCCTTGGACCACCTCCACAATAAGCCACCTGCACCCAAGTCCTCACTCTCAGGCTCTGTTTTGGGGAAAATGTAAACTGATACCATCATGTGTGTATCACAATAGCCTGTTACTTCCTCTAAAGACTGACCCCAACAGGACTGTGTTGATTTACTTTTGCATACTTCTGAAAGTTATATGTTGCGAAAACACAAGATGTTATACGAGATGTTATACAGGCTGGCAGAGTGAATAGCTTTCGAATATCTAACTTTTTTTATCAGTTCATCACAACTTGGCCTCAGTTTCCTCATCTGAAAGGATATGACCACATGGTCTATAAATTACTTCCTTCCCAGAACCTAAATTTAGTTACCTTAAAGTCTCATGAGTAAGAAAGAGATGTTTGATTAAGCAATCTGTACAACCTAAATTAGCGCCAACTGGAATACTGAAATGATAAAGCTAGTTCTTCTTTATGGCTAGTCAATGACCCATGGTCTAACTGCTATGACATGAGAACATTTTGCTAATTATTGAACACATTTTTGAGAGCTTTTTTTTTGGTCAGCCACTGTAGAATTCAGAGGATTCTCTTCCTACTGACATTACCTAAGATAATTGCTCTCCACCGCTATAAAGAAAGAGAAATGCTGCAATGAGATGATATACCCAAAGGTAAGCATGAGAAAATCTAAATTTAGCAGAATATTTATTTTTCCCATACAGGAAAGTTTTGCTGATTATTGAGATGGCAAAAGAAATTTTAAAAGGAAATATTCTTTCTGTAACCTCTGCATTTTAAGCACTCTTATCACTGAGAGCCTTAAGCCAGTCCAAATTTGGAAAAAAGAAGAAGTGGGTGAGGGAATCATTAACCTCATTGTTTCCTAGGATTTCCCTAGTGTGTCATAAGTGAATAGGACTTTCTATCTGATTGGAATAAGTCCTGTTCCCACAAGGCAAGATGATGATAAACTAGACAAATTATAATGGTCTCCTTCACTGCACTGCTTCTAAGATAAACTATAAAAATATTTTGAATTATCAAAATATGCATAAATGGTATTTTGTAGTTTAAAACATGGTCCTTTCATAATATTATTTACCTATAACATATTTATGATGCTCCCATTATAAATTAAATTTCTGAAGTTTACATCTCACTTCTAATCGCTTTCCTCTGTTCCGTATTTATAGAGTCAATGTCATGTCAAACATCTTTACTTAGGAACTTCAGCTCTGCAAATGTCCCCCACACCAATATGTCCCAAAGGACTAATCATTATTGCTCTTCAAAACTTTCCCTCTTTTCTTCTCACAATTTTCATTCTTCTAACAATTCCTCTCCTGGAAAATTACACCCACCTTGAAATTTTTTAGAAACTTCTGAATAATCCCCACTCTCATTACCTATCTTAATCTGCTCAGACTACTATAACAAAATAACATAGATTGGATGGCTTAAACAACAGATATTTCTCACAGTTCCTGAGGCTAAAAAGTCCAAGGTCAAAGTGACAATCAATATAGTTTCTGTTGAGGACTCTCTTCCTGTCTTGGAGATGGTCACCTTCTCATTGTGTCCTCACATAGTGAAGGGGGACAGGCAGCAAATTCTGGTCTGTTTTCTCTCCTTACAAGGATTCTAAGTCCATCGTGGGGGCCCCTCTCACATGACTTCATCTAAGTTTAATAATCCCCCAAAGGCCCTTCTTCTAAACACTATAAATACTAAATATTTGGTAGTTAGGACTTCAACATATGATTTTGGAAGGACACAAATGTTCATTGTATAACATTATAACCCTGGTTTCTAAAATGCATAATCTTCTTACATACAAAATACATCCATTCCATCTCAAAAGCCCCAAACATCTTAACTTGCTTCAGCATCAACTCTAAAGTCTAAAGTCCAAAGTTGCATATAAAGTCAGATATAAGACATGAGGTACAATTTATCCTGAGGCTAAAATCCTCTACAGCTGTGAGCCTGTGATGCAAGACAAATTATGTCCTTCAAAAATACAGTGGTAGGACAGGAATAAACTAGACATTCTTATTCCTTAAAAAAAAAAAAGAAAGAAAGAAATAAGAAGGAAGAAAGGGCTGATGCGTGCCAAGCAAGCACCAAACCTAGTAAGGTAAATACCATCAGATCTTAAGACTCAGAATAATTGTCTTTGGTTCTGGGGCTTTTGTCCCACCTCTGTGGCTCTGCAAGGCTCCAGGCAACTGCTTTCTGGCCTGTTGAAACCCAGGTGGTCCCTTACCCTCCACTCAGTACTTTGAAACTGAGGAACCTACTCCAATGATTTGAATTGCCTTTGGAGTCTTTCTTTTCTGTTTGAAGAATAGTGAGTGTTCACAGCCAAATAGCTCTGTGGTCTGGTCCTGTAGAGTCTAAAAGAATCCACATCCTTCATTCATCTGGGTCCATCTCTGTTTTCTCCTGTTCAGCATGGTAGTGTTTCTGGGTGGCTGATTAAGTCCACAATTCACACTCATACCAATGTTATTATCAAATTGTTGTTTGTTATATGGATAGGCTGATAATTTTCCAAGTCTTAAAGTTCCAGTTTCTTTGTGTTTAATAATTCCTTCTTCAATTTCTTTCTTCCTTCTCATATTTTGTTATAGGAACTCAGGAAGAACTAAGCCATTTATTCAATACTTTGCTTAGAAATTTCAGCTAAATATCCAGTTTCACCATTCACAAATTCTACCTTCCACAAAACATTAGAACACAGTGCAGCCAAATTATTTGCCACGTTATAACAATAATGTGCTCCTCCCTTACATCTAAGACCTCACCAGAGTACTCTTTGACAGCATTTCTACCAACATCCTGTTAATAATTATAAATATATATATATATATAATCTAAGAATAGATGCTGTATCTACAGATGTTCTCTTTTCTTTCTGAGCCCTCATCAGAATCTCTTCACAATCCCTTAACAATCCCTTCATAGCAATCTCAGCTTTTCTAGCATGCACCTTAAAACTCTTTCAGCCTCTGCCCATTACCCAGTTCCAAAGCCACTACAATATTTTTAAGTATTTTTTTACAGTAGCATCCCACTTCTCAGTAGCAAAATGTGTATTTATCATGATTCTCCAGAGAAACAGAGTCAATAGAATGCGGGGAGAGACAGGCAGAGAGAGAGATTTATCATAAAGAATTGGCTTATGCAATCATGGAGGCTGAGAAGCCTAAACCTGAAAAAGGCAATAGTATAGTTCCAGTCCAAAATAGAATTACTGAAAAGCCTATTTGATAGCACAACAGAATGACTATAGTCAATAATAACTTAGTTGTACATTTTTTAAAAACGAAAAGGGTATAACTAGATTGTTTGTAACACAAAAGATAAATGCTTGAGGGAATGGATACCCCATTCTCCATGATGTGATTATTATGCATTGCGTGCCTGTATCAAAACATTCCTGTAATCCCATAAATATATATACCTTCTGTGTACCCACAAAAAAATTAAGAATTCTAGTAAGTTAAAAAGGTAAGTGCAAAAAATAAAGAATGACTGAAAAGCAAGAAAACTGATGGCATAAGTCTGCTCTAAGTCCAAGTCCAAAAATAGGAGAAAACTGATGTCCTAGCTTAAAGATAGTTAGACCCAGAGAAAAAATTATTTCCTATTCACTGTTTTATTCTATTCAGGCTTCAACTGAGTGGATGAGGCTGACCCAAATTGGGAAGGGCAATGTGCTTTACTTTACCAATTTGAATATTAATCTCATCCTGAAACATATGCACAAACACACCCAGAAAGAAAGTTTAACTAAATATCTAGGTATGCCATAACATACAAAATTAACCATCACATTATCTATCCAAAATAGAAGCATCAAGTTCAAATTCTCATCATTTATTGTCTAGAAAAATATAATACTCACACTAGCCTTTTCTCTATCTAGTTCATAGTTTCCAGAAATATGTCCCTAAAATAAAAATGCATTTCTAGCACCTTGGGATATGCATCTGTATACTTTTATCAATGTAATGTATCATCCTTCTTCACTCTTTCTCTTTGGTTAACTAAATTATTTGCTTTTCCTCAACTCTACCATATACTCTCTTATTCCTTTTGCCTTTGCAAGTTACTTGTGCAAAATATGACTCTTTTTCCTTCATCTAAGTCAACCCTAAAATTATTTTAAGCTCTGTCTACACAGAAAAAGTGAAGTAGAAATATCACTAAACATAGAAAATTATGAAAAGAAAAATAATCCATATGCACTCTATATGTGTTATACTCTAGGTGGTAAATGCTGTAGACATAGCCAACGTGACACCAGCCTGAAGGCAGAGGAACAAGAAGCTTCCATTATCATATATTCCACCGGATAGCAGAGGATACTTTGAAGTTTTTCCTTCAGGTTTCTGACCATTTGGATTAAGGTATGGTGATTTTAATAACTCGCAGTAGATGAATTAAAGTTTTAGACTTGATCAACACTGAAGTGATGGTCACTGAGAAAATGAGAACTAGAGGTGTATGAAATCATGTATCTTTTAACATGCACTCTCTGCAATGGCGGTACTCAGGAAGGGTGTTGCACTAGGGAGGAGGAAGCCATTAGATGCTCTAGGTGAGAGAGGATGTAGAAAGAGGTGAAAGAGTAGATCTGCCCTCCTCGCAGGTTCCCACAGAAACAAGCATGGATACCTCCTACTTTTCAATATGCTGCAGAGAAACAAATAGGAGATTATGTTGTGCAGACTTCAAAAAAGCACAGTAAGATACCCTCTCATGTTTATGTTAAGTAACTATGTGAGTTGTATCAAGGGAACAAAAAATATACAGTGTGCATTTCAGTAAAAATAAATTAATTCTTTATTAAGAAGGGTAGAACTTGGCCTCCCTTCTTTCAGTAAAACACAAAATTCCCAACTGTGAATACCTACATTTTTCCATTTAAATTTCTTACCAAAATAAAGGGAATTATTAGCATTGTCACTTTTTAACCATCTGACCTAGTTAATCTTAATGAGTTTTTAATTTCTTTTTTAATGCCAGTCCAGGAAGCATGTGTTTTTTGCAGTGAACAATGGAGAATATTTAGAAATTATGTAAAACCACTACTTCTTCCTGTTGTGAATCATTTTTAAGTTGAAGAAATATTGGTTTTCCAGTTTGTTGAAGAGCATTGAAATGACTAATATTTAAAATAAAACATATGCATTTTAGTATTTGTTAATTTGAATACATTCTCTATCTTCGTGATTCCTTTTTCCAGGATATGAACTTTTCTGCTTTTGACTAAGTCTAAGTTTACAGAGTCCCACTGTGTCAGTAGGCCACTTCAGAAACAGACACCAAGATGAGATAGGTGTGCAAGAAATTAATTTAGCAAAGTTTCTATCGGAGATAATAGGTGAAGGAAGCAAGAATGAGATTGTGAAGCTTTCAAACAACAATGCAAGTCTCACAACTGTAAAAGAAGATTCAAAGATTAGGTAGGAAGAACTTCAGACTAGAGTGCAGCTCCAAGAAAGTTTGTGCAAGGCCAATGAATGCTCCCCAAGAAAAGCTGTCAGACAGAGGAGTCCTGCATGGGGAGAAATGGCCTGCTCTAGGGCCTCCACCATGCTCAGTCTTTGGCTAGGAACAGCCTTTGGCAGACCCAATGTCGTAGAAGCTAGGGGCTACCATTAATTTTGCCTCTTTGCCTGAGGTTATCTTTAAGGAAGATCTGTGGGGCACAACTTCATGGACTCTATAACCAATCCCTTATGTTGCACAGATCCACTTCACACTGTTGCTCCATGAAGGAGCAACTCCTCCATGGTTCCCATATGCTACCTTCCAAAAGAGAAGCAGAAAAGGGAGAACAGTGGCCTGAACTGCATCCTCCATCACTGCAGAGGTCTATAAGCCATGCTGCTACTCATCATACTCTCTCCACTTTCCATTCTAAATCGCCCACCATCATTTTCAGCTGTCACCTCAGTAGGTGGATTATCTGGTGGTGTTCTCCAAACCTTCACTTTAGAGTAGCCTAAGCCACTGACAATCATACTCTTCTCAGATTAGAACTTATTACATCATCTACCTGGCTATGAACAAGTCTGACTCTGTGACTGTTTCAATCCACTGTCAGTCCTGGGGTGCAAAGGAGACACCAGTTAACTTCTCAGAGATTCTGGTGCTCCTCTCACCAGCACATTCCTAATGCCATGGTTAATGTTATGTTCTCTGGGTCCCACAATGGAACATAAACCTCTAGTGGGTCTTCTGGTCTCATACAATGTATCAGTTGCTGTATTCTCACTTTCCTTGCCCCTTTATTCCTTTCTTACCATCTGCAAGGACAACTAAGTCATTTTCACTTTGCTCAGAATGAGCCATGATCCTTTTCTCAAGGTTTCTAAGAGCTTCCCCGCAGTGAGTTTCCCCCCTCCCCTGGGGTTCTTGCTAGGGTATTAAACCCAATGTCCTGAGAAAGTGTCCTCAAGTCAATGAATTCATGTTTTCCTAGCCTGTGTTCCCCCCTACCTGTGTTATTGTTCCTAATATTAAGGGAGAAAAAATGATATTACTTTCAATATCACAAAAGGTGTACACTCCTTCTGTGATATTGTTCCTAATATCCAGGGAGGGAGAAGATGATATTACTCCCAATATCGTAGGGTGTGTACATTCCTTCAGTGATATTTTTCCTAATATCCAAGGGTTAAGAGGCTGATATTGCTCCTAATATCACAGAAGTGAACACTCCCAATTATATTACTCCCAATATTGCAGGGCCTGTACACCCACTTTGTGATATTGTTCACAATAAGAAGGGGGTAAGAGAATGATATTACTCGCAATATAGCAGGTGGTGTACACCCCTCTTGTGATATTGCTCCTAATATTCAGGGGAGGACAGGATGAAGTTACCATACGTATCACAGAGGGTTTACATGCCTCATGTGATATTTTTCCTAATATCAAAAGGTGGAGAGGACAATATTACTTTCAATATTGCAGGGGGTGTAAACACCACCCTTGTGAGATTGTTTCTAATATCCAGTGGAAGAGAGGATGTCATTCCTCCCAATATCACAGAAGTTGTAAATCCTCCTGTGATATAGTTCTTAATATCCAGGTGGAAATAGGATGATAATACTCACAATATTGCAGGGGTTGTACAACCCCTTTGTGATGTTGTTTCTAATATTTAGGGAGAGAGAGGATAATATTACTCTTGGTATCACAAAGGGTGTACATCCGCCTTGTGACATTATTCCTAACATTCAGGGGGAAGAGGACGATATTACTCCCAACATCACAGGAAGTGCAGACCCTGCCCCTGTGATATTGTTCCTAATATCCAGGAGGGGACAGGATATTCCCAATATTGCAGGGGGTGTACACCCCCACTGTGATATTTTTCTAAATATTCAGGGGGGAGAAAATGATATTACTTCCAATATAGCAGCAGGTGTACAAATTTCTTGTGATATTGTTCTTAATATCCAGAGGCAAAGAGGATAAAATGACTCCCAATATCACAGGGGATGTACACCCTCCTCTGTAATATTGTTCTTAATATCCAGACCTGGAGAGGATGATATTACTTCCAATATCACAGAGGGTTTACACACCTTCTATAATATTGTTCCTAATTTCCAGTAAAAAAGAGGATGATATTACTTTCAATATCGAAGTGAATGTACACCCCTCTGTGGTATTTTCCCTAATATCCAGGAGGGGAGAGGATAATGTTAATCCCAACCATGCAAAGGCTGTACACCACCCTGTGATATTGTTTCCAATATACAGGAGCAGAGGAAATGATATTACTCTCAGTATCACAGGGTGTGTACACTTCCCCTGTGATACTGTTCCTAATATCCGGGAGAAGAGAGGATGATACTACTCTCATTATCACATGGCATGTACACTCCCCTGTGATATTGTTTTCAATATCCAGGTTGAAAGAGAATGATATTACCTGCAATATCACATGAGGTATACACACCACCTGTAATATTATTCTCAATATACAGGGGGTGAGGATGATATTATTCCCAATATCGCAGGGAGTTTATAAACCCTCCCTGTGATACTGTTTTTAATATGAAGGGAGCAAGAGGATAATATTACTTTCAATATCACAGAAGGTGTACACACCCCTGTGATATTTTTCCTAATATCCACAGAAAAAGAGGATGCTATTACCCCCAGTATCACAGGATGTGTACATCCCCTCTCTGATATTATTCCTAATACAAGGGGAGTGTACACCCTCCCTGTGATATTGTTCCTAATATTTGGGGGGGAGAAGATGATATTACTCCCTATATCCCAGGGGTTGTACACCCCTTCCTTGAAATTTTTCCTAATATCCAGGAAAGGAGAGGATGATATCACTCTCAATATCACAGGGAGTGTTCACTCTCCCTTTGATATTGCTCCTAATATTTAGATTGGGAGAAAATGATACTGCTCCCAATATTGCAGGGGGTGTACATTTTTCCCAGTGATATTTTTCCTAATATCTAGTGGTGGAGAGGATATTACTCTCATTATCATAGATGATGCACACCCCTACCCCATGATACTGTTTTTAATATCTAGATGGGGAAAAAGTAATATTACTCCCAATATCTCAGGGGGTTTACACTCCCCCATGATATTTTTCCTAATATCCAAGAGGAACAAAGGTGATATTACTTTCAATATCACAGGGGTTGTACGTGCCCCTGTGATATAGCTTCTAATATCCAGAGAGGGAGAGGATGATATTACTCCCATATAGCAGGAGGTGTTCACCTCCCGTGTGATATTGTTCTTAATATCCAGGAACAGAGAGGATGATGTCACTCATAATATCGCAGGGGGTATACACCCGCCCTGTGATATTGTTCCTAATATCCAGAAGGAGAATAAATGATATCACTTTCAATATCGCAGTGTGGGTACACTCCCCCTGTGATATTGTTTCTAATATTCAGGGGGAAAGAGGATGGTGTTACTTCCAATGTCGCAGGCTTTGTTCACTCCCACTGTGATAATGTTTCTAATATCCAGAAAAGAAGAGGTTATCACTCCTAACATCGCAGGGATGTACACACTTTTATTGATGTTGTTTTTAATATTCAGAGGGTGAGAGGATGATATTATACCCCATATCGCAGGGAGTGTACACCCGCCCTGTGATATTTTTCATAATATCCAGGGGTGTAGAGGATGATACTGCTTTCAGTATTGCAGAGAGTGTACACCCACCCTGTGATTTGTTTTTAATATCCAAGTGGGGAGAGGATGACATTACTCCCAATATCGCAGAAAGTCTACACACCTTCTGTGATATTGTCCTTCATATCCAAAGGGAGAGAGGATGATATTACTCCCAATATCTCAAGGGGTATACACCCCCTTGTGATATTGTTTCTAATATCAAGGGAGGAAAGGATAATATTACTCCCAATTTCACAGGGGTGTGCACCACACCTGTGATATTGCATTAAATACCCAAGACTAAAGAAGATGATATTACTCCCAATGTGTCAGGGGATGTACACCCTCCCTGTAATGTTGTTCTTAATTTCCATGGGGAGAGAGGATGATATTACTCCCAATATCGCAGAGGGTGTACAACCTTCTTGTGATATTGTTCCTAATATCCAAGAGGGGACAAAATAACACTACTACAAGTATCATAGGGGGTGTAAACCACCCTGTGATATTGTTTTTAATATCTAGAGGAAGAGAGGATTATATTACTCCCAATATTGCAGGGGGGTGTACACCCGCCATATGTTATATTTTCTAATATCCAGGAGGGAAGAGGATGATATTACTCTCAAAATCACAGGCGGTGTGCACCCCTCTCGTGATATTGTTTCTTATATCCAGTGCGGGAGAGGATGACATTTCTGTCAATATCACAGGGGTGTTACAAGCCACCTGTGATGTTGTTCCTAATATCAAGGGGGGGAGAAGATTATGTTACTCTCAATATATCAGGGGGTGTACACCCCTCCTGTGAGATTGTTTCTACTATCCAGTGGAAGAAAGGATGATATCACTTCCAGTATTGCATCTGTGTAAACCCCCTGTGATATTGTTCCTAGTATCTAGGAGACAAAAGGATGATATTATTCCCAATATCACAGGGACTGTACATCCCCTATTTGTGATATTGTTTCTAGTATCCATGAGTGGATAGAGTGATATTACTGTCGATATCGCAGGGGGTGTACATCCACCCTGTGATATTTTTCATAATATTCAGGGGGAAGAGAATGGTATTACTCCCAATATCACAGTGGGTGTAAAAAGCCCCTGTAATATTTTCCTTAATATCCAGGAGGGGAAAGGATGACATTACTCCCAATATAGCAGAAGGTGTACAAACCACTTTTGATAATGTTCTTAATATCCAGGAAGAGGGAAAATGATATTACTCCCAATATCACAGAAGGTGTACAACTTTCCCGTAATATTGTTTTTAATATCCCAGGAAGGTGAGGATATTATTATTTTTAATATCGCAGGGGATTTAGATACATCCTGTGATATTACTCTTAATATCCAGTGAAGGAGAGGGTGATATTACTTTCATTATCGCTGGGGCTGTACATCTCTCTGTGATTTTTTCCTAATATCCAGTGGGGGAGACGAGAATATTCCTCCCAATATCGCAAGGAATGTACGCTCCCCATATGATAGTATTTCTAATATCCAGAATGGGTGTAAATAATATTACTCTCAATATTTAGGATGGGAAAGGATGATATTACTTGCAATATCGCACAGGCTGTAACACCTCCTGTGATACTTTTTCTAATATAAAGGGGGGAAGATGATATTACTCCCAATATCACAGGGAGTTTACACCTCCTCCTGTGATTTTTTTTTTAATATGAAGGGAGAAAGAGGATTATATTACTTTCAATATCGCAGGGGTTGTATACCTTCCCAGTGATATTTTTTCTAATATGCAGGAAGGGGAGGATGATATTACTATTAATATTGCAGGGGATATACACTCGCTTTGTGATATTGTTCCTAATATTTAGGTGGAGAGAGGATAATACTAGTTTTAATATCCCAGGGGGTGTACACCCCCACTTTGATATTTTTCCTAATATTTAGGGAAGGAGAGGATGAGATTACTCTCAATATCATAGGGAGGGAAGCTCCTCTGTGATATTTTTCTTAGTATTTAGGTTGAGAGAAAATGATATTACTCCCAATATTGCAGAGGGAGTACACCACCCTACACCACTCCTGGTGATATTGTTTCTAATATTGAGGGGCAGAGAGGATGATAGTACTCCTACTATAAAAGGAGATGTACACCCTCCCTGTGATATTGTTCCTAATATCCAGGGAGGAAGAGGATGATATTACTTGCAATGTCGCAGCAGGTGTACAACTTTCCTGCGATATTGTTTTTAATATTCAAAGGTGGAGAGGATGATATTACTCTCAATATCGCAAGGGGTGTACACCCCCCGAAATTTTGTTCCTAATATCCGGGGAGGAGAGGATGAAATTGCTACCAATGTCACTGGGTGTTTACACACCCCGTGTGATATTGTTCCTAATTTCCAGTGAAGGAGAGGATGATATTACTTTCATTATCGCAGAGGGTGCACACTCCCCTGTGATATTGTTCCAAATATCCAAGGAGGGAGAGGATAATGTTACTGCCAATATCGGAGGGGCTGTACACCTTCCCTGTGATATTATTTCTAATATCCAAGGGGGAAAGAAAATGATATTAATCTCAATATTGCAAGGGGTGTACACTCCCCCTTTAATATTATTTCTAATATCCAGGAGAAGAAAGGATGATGTTACTTCCAATATTGCCGGGCTTGTACACCCCCCTGAGATATTGTTTTTATATCCAGGTTGGGAGAGAATGATGTTACTTGCAATAGCACACGGGGTGTACGATATCACCCCCTTCATGATATTCTTCCTAATATACAGAGAGGGAGAGGATGATATTACTTCCAATATCTTAGGGAGTTTACACCCAGCCCTGTGATATTGTTTCTAATATGAAGGGGGGAAGAGGATTATATTACTTTCAGTATTGCAGTTTTGTACACTTTCTCTGTGATATGTTCCCTAATATTAAAGCGGGGAGAGGATATTACTCCCAATATCACAGGGGTGTACACTCTCTCTGTGATATTGCTTCTAATACACAGGGGAGGAGGAGAGGATGATATGACTCCCAATATCGCAGGGGGCGGACGCCCTCCCTGTGATATTGTTCCTAACATTTACGGAGGGGAGAAAATGATGTTGCTCCCAATATCCCACGTGTTGTACACCTGCCCTTTAAAAGGAGAAGAGATTATATTACTCTCAATATCGCAGGGAGTGTACACCCCCCTATGATATTGTTCTTAATTTCCATGGGGGAAAAAAAGAATATTACTCCCCATGTCGCAGGGGTGTACACCCTTGCTTTGACATTGTGTTAAATATTCAGAGGGGGAGAAGATGATATTACCCCCAATACGGCAGGGGGTGTACACTCCTCCTGTAATATTGTTTATAATATCCAGGAGGAGAGAGGAATATATTACTCCCAATATCGCAAAAGGCATACAACCTTCTTGTGATATTGTTCCTAATATCCGGGGGTGAGAAAATGATACTACTTCAAACATCACAGGAGATGTTTATCCCCTCCCCCGGTGTTACTGTTCCTAATATCCAGGGAAAGAGAGGATGATATTACTACGAATGTTTCAGGGATGTACACCCACCCCCTGATATTGTTCCCAAAATCCAGGAGAGAAAAGTATGATATCACTCCCAATATCACAGAAGGTGTACACCCCTTCCTAATATACAATGAGTGAAAGGATATTACTGTCAATATCACAGGGGGTTTAGTCGCTACCTGTGATATTGTTCCTAATTGCAAGGGGAGAAGATGATTATATTACTCCCAATATCGCAGGCAGTGTACACTACCCCTGTGACGTTGTTTCTAATATTAAGTGAAAGAAATCATAACATTACTTGCAATATTGCAGGCGTGTAAACACCCCTGTGATATTGTTTCTAATATACAGGGGGCGAGAGGATGAAATTACTCCCAATATCACAGAAGGTGTACACCCCTTCTCGTGATATTGTTTGTAATATCCAGAAGTAGATTGAGTGATATTACTCCTGATATCGCAGGAAGTGTGTACCTCCTGCCCCCATAACATTGTTCCTAATATCCAGGAGGGGAAAGAATGACATTACTCCCAAAATCGCAGGGGTGTACACCTCCTTTAAAATATGGTTCCTAATATCAGGGGTGGGGGAGAAAAACATATTACTCCCAATATCACAAAAGGTGTAAAACTTTCTTGTAATATTGTTTTTAATATCTAGGTGGAGAGAGGATGACACTACTTTCAATATCGCAGGGGATTTACACGAACCCTGTGATATTGTTCCTAATATCCAGTGATGGAGAGGATGATATTACTTTTAATATGGCAGGGCGTGTACACACCCTTGTGATATTCTTCCTAATATCAAGGGAGTTGGGAGAGGAGAATATTACTCCCAATATCGCAGAAGCTGCACACCACATTGTGATATTGTTTCTAATATCCAGAGTGGGCATAAATGATATTACTCTCAACATTGCAGGCGGTGTACTCTCCCCTTGTGATATTCTTTTTAATATCCAGAAGGGGGAAAAATAATATTACTCCCAATACACACCCCTGAGATATTGTTTTTAATATCCAGGTTGGGAGAGGATGGTATTACTTGCAATATCACACGAGGTGTCCACCTCCACACCTGTGATATTGTTCCTATTATACAGGGAGTGGGAGAGGATGATATTACTCCCAATATCACAGGGAATTTACACCCCCTTGCCTCGTGATATCGTTCCTAGTATGAAGGGAGGGACAGGATGATATTACTTTCAATATCGCAGGAGCTGTATAACCATTCTGTGATATTGTTCCTAATATCCAGGAGGGGAGAGAGCGATATTACTCCCAATATCTCAGTGAGTGTACACCCACCCCACTCCCGACCCGTGATATTGTTCCTAATATACTGGGAGAAAGAGGATGACATTGCTTTCAATATCGCAAGGAGTGTACACTCCGCCTCGGTTATTGTTTCTAATATCAAAAGTTAAGAGGCTGACGTTACTCCCAATGCTGCAGAAGGGGAACGCCCCTTCTACAATATTGTTTATACTATCAAGGAAGGGAAAGAATGATATTCCTTAAATTATCACAGGAAGTGTACAACCTTCTATGATATTATTCCTAATATCCAGGGAAAGAGAGGATGATACGAATCCCAATATCGCAGGGTGGGTGTGTACACACCCCCCCGTGATATTGTTTCTAATATCAAAGAAGCAAAGATGATATTGCTACCAATATTGCAGGGGCTGTACACTTGCCCTGTGATAGGGTTCCTAATATCCAGGGGGGAAGAAAATGATATTATTCCCAATATCGCAGGGGGTGTACACATCCCCTGTGAGATTGTTTCTAATATCCAGTGGAAGAGGGGATATTATTCCCAATATCACAAAAGGTGTAAACACCCCCTGTGAAGTGATATTTTTCCTAATATTCAGGAAAGAGATCATATTACTCCCAATATTATAGAGTGTGTACAACCCCTCTGTGATATTGTTCCTAAAATCCAGAAAGAAGAGGATGATATTACTTCCAATGTCGAAGGGGATGTACAATTTTTCTGTGATATTTTCCCTGTTATCCAGAAAAAAGAGGAGGATATTACTCCCAATGTCACAGGGAGTGAGCACCACCCTTGTGATATTATTCCTAATATGCAGAAAGAAAGAGGGTGATATTATTCTTTATATCGCAATAGGTGTACACTCCCCCTCTCATATTGTTCATAATATCCAGGAGGAAAAAGATTGATATTACTCCCAATATCGCAGGGGCTGTAAAACCTTTCTGTGATATTGTTTCTAATATCTGAAGGGAGAGAGGATGATATTACTCCCTATGTCGCAGAAGGTGTAAAACCCCCCTATGACATTGTTACTAATATCCAAAATGAAAGAGAATAATGGTACTTCAATATCGCAGAAAGTGTACACAACCCGTGTGACACGGGGTGTACACAACCCCTCTGGTATTGTTTCTAAGATCCATAAAAAAAGAAGATGATATTACCTCCAATATCGCAAGAGGTGTACATCCCCCTGTGATATTGTTCCTAATATCCAAGGTGGAAGACGATGATATTACACCAAATATCACAAGGAGTGTACACCCTTCCTGTAATATTGTTTCTAATATCCAGGGGTAGAGAGAATAATGTTAGGCCCAATATTGCAGGGGGTTTAAACCCCTCCTGTGATGTTATTTTAATATCCGGCAGTGGAGATTATATTATTCCCAATATCGCAGGGGGTGTATACCCCCACGGTGATATTTTTCCTAATATCCAGGAGGAGAGAGACTGATATTACTCCCAGTGTCGTAGGGGGTTTACACCCCCCTGTGATATTGTTCGTAATATGCAAGGGGGAAGACAATGATATTACACCTAATATCACAGAAGGTTTACAACCCCCCTGTGATATTGTTCCTAATTTCCAAAGGAAGAGTGGGTGATGTAACTCCCAATATCGCAGGGAGTGTCCACTACCCCTGTGATATGGTTCTGAATATCCAATAAGAGAGAGGATGATATTACTCCCAACATCGCAGAAAGGGTACACCACCCGTCTGATATTGTTCCTAATATCCGTAAAGGGAGACTCGGGGTATTACTTCCCAAATCGCAAGGGTTGTATGTCCCACTTGTGATATTCTTTCTAATATCCAGGGGGAAAAAAGGAACAGCCAGTGGGGGAGGGGGGTGCTGTTACTATCATCCTGTTTTATTTTGCATATTAAGAACAATATCACAGGGAGGCGTACACCCCTTGCAATATTGAAAGTAATATTACCTTTTGGGCCTCTGCATAAAGGCAAATTAAAGACAATATCAGACAGATACTAAAGACAATATCATAGGGTTGTGTACACACCCTGAGATATTCAAAGTAATGTCATGATCTCCTTCCCTGGACATTAGAAGCAATATCACAGTGTACATCCCCTCTGATATTGGGAGTAATAATCATCCACTTCCTCTCTCGATACTAGGAACAACATCACAGGGAGTTGTACAACCCTGCGATATTGAAAGTAATATCATTCTCTCCCTTCCTGGATATTAGAAAATATATCACAGGAGGAGTGTACACCCTTTGCGATATTGGGAGTGATATTATCTTTTCTTTCCCTGGATATTAGCAACAATATCACAGGGAAAGTGTACACTCTCTGAGATGTTGGGAGTGATATCTTCATCTCTGCCTCTGGATATTAGAAACAATATCACAGGAGGGGTGTACATCCTGTGCGATATTGGGAGTGAAAACATTCTCTCCCCTTCTGTGATATTAATATCAACACAGAATAGGTTTATGCACCCTGCGATGTTGAGGGTAATATTATCCTTTTTCGCCGCTGAATATTAGGAATAATATCACCAGGGGATTGTACATTCCGTGCAATATTGAGAGTAATACAATTTTCTCTTTTCCTGAATATTAAAAACAATGTCTCAGAGGGTTGTACACTCCCTTTGATTTTGGGCGTAATATTATCCTCTTTCCTTCTGGATACTATGAACAATATTACAGTGGGGTGTACACTCCATGCGATATTGGAGTAGTATCATCCTCTTCTTCCCTAAATGTTAGAAACAATATCACAGCGGGGATGTATACTTCCTGTGATACTGAAAGTAGTATCATCCTCTCCCTCCCTGAATATTAGGGACAATATCACAGGAAGCGTGTGCACCCTGAGCAATATTGGGAGTAATATCATCCACTTGTCCTCTGGATATTAGGAACAATATCACAGAAGGGGTGTACACCCCCTGCAATATTGGGAGTAATATCATCCTCACTTTTTCTAAATATTAGGAACAATATCACTGGGGGATGTGTACACCTTCTGCTATTACAGGAGTAGTATCATGCTCTTTCTTCTTGGATATTAGGAACTATATTACAGGAAAGGTGTACAACCCCTGCGATATTGAAAGTAATATCAACCTCTTTCCCCCTGAATATTAGAAACAATATTAGAATACTAGAAACAATATTAGACTACTAGAAACAAACATGCTAGGGGGTGTACACTCCCTGCGATATTGGGAGTAACATTATTTTCTCTCCGCTTGGATATTACAAACAATATCACCGAAGTAATGTACACCCCCTGTGATATTGGGTGTAATATCATTCTCTCACTCCCTGAATATTAGGAACAATAGCATGGGGCGGAGTGGGGGACACCCACTGTGAAATTGGGAATAGGGAGGGTGTACACGCCCTACGATATTGGAGGTAATATTCTCTTCCTTCCTGGATATTAGGAACAATATCACAGATGGGGTGTACACACTCTGTAATATTGGGAGTAATATCATCCTCTTCCCTTCTGGATATTAGGAACAATATCACAGGAGAAGTGTACACCCACTGTCATATTGGGAGTAATATCATCCTCTCAACCCCTGGATATTCGCAACAATATCAAAGAAAAATTGTACACCCTTTGCAGTATTGGGAGAAATATTATTTTCTTCCCCCTGGATATTAGGAACAATATTACAAAGAGGTGTACCCCCCCCCGTGATATTTCGAGTAATATTACCCTGTCTTCCTCAGATATTAGGAGCAATTTCACAAGAGGAATGCACACTCTCTGCAATATTGAAAGTTGTATAATCCTCTCCCCTCCTGTATCTTAGGTACAATATTACACGGGTGGTGTGTACCCTCTGCGATACTGAGAGTAATATCGTCTCTTCCCCTGGACATTAAGAACAACATCACGGGGTGGGTGGTGTACACCCCTTGTGATATTGGGAGTAACATTATCTTCTCTTCCTCTGGATATTAGGAACAATGTACAGGGGGTGTGTACACACCCTGAGATATTGGAAGTAATGTCATTCTCTCCCCGTTCTGGGTATTAGAAACTACATAACAGGGGGTTGTAAACGCCCTGTGATATTAGGAGTGGTATCATCCTCTCCCCTTTTGGACATTAGGGACAATATCACAGGGGGAGTGTACATCCCTGCTATAATGGGATCTATATCATCCTCTCTTTTCCTGGGTATTAGGAACTATATCACAGATGAGGTGTACAACTTCTGTAATATTGAAAGTAATATCATCCTCTTACTCCCTGAATATTAGGAACAATATCATAGGAAAGGTGTACACCTTCTGCGATGTTGGGAGTAATATCATTTTCCCTCCACTTGGATGTTAGAAACCATCCTTCTTGATGAGGACAAATATATTCTCCATCTCTGTACACTTATTGATCTCATCCTCATACTTGTTCTTGAAGTTCTCCACCAGCCCCTGCATGTTGCCAAGCTCCGCCTCCAGCTTCAGCTTCTCCTAGCCCACAGTCTCCAGCTGCCACTGAAGGTTATTGATGTAGCTCTCCAACATGTTGTCCATGTTGCTCCAAGCCTTCTGCTGCTGCAGGAGGCTCCACTTGGTCTCCAGAATCTTGTTCTGCTGCTCCAGGAACCATACCTTGTCGATGAAGGAGGCAAACATGTTGAGGGTCTTGATCTGCTTCTTCTCCTGGGTGCACACGGCCTGGATGTTTGGGTCCACCTCCAGGTTAAGGAGGCTCAGCAGGCTCTGGTTGACTATGGCCCCGGTTATACCGCTGGCCCCACCATAGCCTCTGCCTAGGCCACCCCGGAATCTCTGCTGCCTACTAGGGAGAAGCTCAAGGAGCTAACGTGGGCACCATGCCCACTGGTGTAGGAGCACCTACTGAAGGCCCCAGGGATAGAGGTGGACACCTTGTAGGACTTCTGGGTCAACCTGATGGACATGGTGGAGGCAGGTGGGCTGAGCCAGGTGGAGATTCCAGAAGTAGCAGGGAAGCTGCTTCTCGGGACTTTTATTTCTTTCTTTCTCTTCTTTTCTTTCTTTCTTTCTTTCTTTCTCTTCTTTTCTTTCTTTCTTTCTTTCTTTCTTTCTTTCTTTCTTTCTTTCTTTCTTTCTTTTTCTTTTTTTTATTTTTTGAGACAGAGTTTTGCTCTTGTCACCCAGGCTGGAGTGCAATGGCATGATCTGGGCTCACTGTAACCTCTGCCATTCCAGGTTCAAGCGATTCTCCTGTCTCAGCCTCCCAGGTAGCTGGGATTACAGGTCCCCCCCACCACGCTTGGCTAATTTTTGCATTTTTAGTAGAGATGTGGTTTCACCATTTTGGCCAGGCTGGTCTAAAACTTCTGACTTCAGGTGGTCCACCTGCCTCGGCCTTCCAAAGTGTTGGGATAACAGGCGTGAGCCACTGCACCCGGCTGGGATTTTTATTTCTTTAAGTAATCTCCACACTCTTTTCCATAGCAGTGTAGAAGTGTTCCCTGTTCACCGCATCCACACCAACATCTACTATTTTTGATTTTTTGATTACGGCCATTCTTGCGAGAGTAAGGTGGTATTGCATTGTGGTTCTAATTTGCATTTCCCTGATCATTAATGATGTTGAGCATTTTTTCATATGATTACTGGCCACTTGTATATCTTCTTTTGAGAATTGTCTATTCATGTCCTTAGCCCGCTTTTGGATGGGATTTTTTTGTTGTTGTTTTTCCTTACGGATTTGTTTGAGTTCGTTGTATATTCTGGATATTAGTCCTTTGTCAGATGCATAGAGGGTGAATATTTTCTCCCACTCTGTGAGTTGTCTGTTTACTCTGCTGACTTCCTTTTGCCATGAAAAAGCTCTTTAGTTTAATTAGGCCCCAGCTATTAATCTTTGTTTTTACTGCATTTGCTTATGGGTTCTTGGTCATGAAATCCTTGCCTAAGCCAATATCTAGAAGGGTTTGTCCAATGTTATCTTCTAGAATTTTTAGTCTCAGGTCTTAGATTTAAGTCCTCAATCCATCTTGAGTTGATTTTTGCTTAAGGTGAGAGATGAGGATCCAGTTTCATTCTCCTATATGTGGCTAGCCAATTATCCCAGCACCATTTGTTGAAAAGGCTGTCCTTTCCCCACTTTGTGTTTTTGTTTGCTTTGTTGAAGATCAGTTGGCTGCAAGTATTCATGTTTACTTCTGGATTCTCTATTCTGTTCTATTGGTCTATGTACTTATTTTTATACTAGTAACATGCTGTTTTGGTGACTATGGCCTTATAGTATAGTTTGAAATCAGGTAGTGTGATGCTTCCAGAATTGTTCTTTTTGCTTAGCCTTGCTTTGGCTGTATGGGTTCTTTTTTGGTTTCATGTGAATTTTAAAATTGTTTTTTTCTAATTCTGTGAAGAACGATGGTGGTATTTTGATGGTAATTGCATTAAATTTGTAGATTGTTTTTGGCAGTATGGTCATTTTCACAATATTGATTCTGCCCATCCATAAGCATGGGATGTGTTTTCCATTTGTTTGTGTTGTCTATGATTTCTTTCAACAGTGTTTTGTAGTTTTCCTTGTAGAGGTTTTTCACCTCCTTAGTTAAGTATACTGCCAAGTATTTTAATTTTTTTGCAGCTATTGTAAAAGGGATTGAGTTCTTGATTTGATTCTCTGCTTGGCCACTGTTATGTGTATATAAGAGCTACTGATTTTTTTACATTAATTTTGTATCCTGAAACTTTGCTGAATTCTTTTGTCAGTTCTAGGAGCTTTCTGGAGGAGACTTTAAGGTTTTCTAGGTAAGCAATCATATCATCAGCAAACAGTGACAGTTTGACTTCCTCTTTACTAATGTGGATGCTCTTTATTTCTTTCTCTTGTCTCATTGGTCTGTCTAGGGCTTCCAGTACTATGTTGCAGTGGTGACCGTGGGCATCCTTGTCTTGTTCCAGTTCTCAGAGGAAATGCTTTCAAGTTTTCCCCATTTAGTGTTATGTTGGCTGTGTGTTTGTCATAGACGGTTTTTATTACCTTGAGGTATTTCCCTTGTATGCTGATTTAGCTGAGAGTTTTAATCATAAAAGGATGCCAGATTTTGTTGAATGCTTTTTCTGCATCTGTTGAGATGACCATGTGATTTTGTTTTTAATTCTGTTTATGCAGTGTATCATGTTTATTGACTTGTGAATGTTAAGCCAGCCCTTGCAGCAGGTTACCTTAAAGGGAGAAAAACTATATACCACATCCACCATGATGGTTTCCAAAGATTTCTATTCCACCCATGCACTTGCATATCTGTCCCTAGAGCAGACTTATAAGTGTAACCACACACACGAAAAAGGTTGAGAACTCTTGGTATAAAACAGAACACATACAAACATATTTGTTTTGTTTTGTTTCATTTTGTTTTGTTTCTTGAGCCAGGGTCTCACTCTGTCACCCAGACTGGAGTGCAGTGGCACGATCTCGGCTTACCACAGCCTCAGCCTCCCAGGCTGAAGGGATTCTCCCACCTCAGCCTCCCAAGAAGCCAGGATTACAGGTGTACACAACCACTCCCTGGCTAATTTTTGTATTTTTAGTAGACATAAGGTTTCACCATGTTGGCCAGGCTGGTCTTGAACTCCTGACGTCAAATGATCTGCCAGCCTTGTCCTCCCAAAGTGCTGGGATTACAGGCATGAGCCACTAGTTCATGTATTTTAAATGAATAAGTCTAACTATCAAATCACTACAGATCTCACATTTTCTTATATGTAGCAGTTTAATTTTTAAATATCAGTATTTAAAAAATATAGGCCAGGTGCGGTGGCTCATGCCTGTAATCCCAGTACTTTGGGAGGCTGAGGTGGTTGGATCACTTGAGCTTAAGAGTTCAAGACCAGCCTGGTCAACATGGTGAAACCCTCTCTCTACTAAAAATACAAAAACTAGCCAGGCATGGTGGTGGGCGCCTGTAATTCCACCTACTTGGGAGGCTGAAGAAGGAGAATTGTTTGACCCCGGGAGTCAGAGTTTGCAGTGAGTCGAGATCATGTCATTGCACACCAGCCTGGAGACAGACCAAGAATCTGTTAAAAAAAAAAAAAAAAAGTAAGATACTTAAAATTACAGTGTAAAAAAATCATTGTCAAGTTAAAATATCTGAAGAGAGACATTGTTTTTCACAAACTTTAAGATACAAATGATCAAAACTTGTAAAAATTATTAAACAAAATGTTGTCTAAGATCATTTCTGAAATCATGATTCCATGCAATATTATACTAAATGATATTGCTACTATTCAGCTATAATTGTTTTAGCTAAAGAAATATGCTATAACGATAAGCTATTAGCAGAAAGCAAACTACCATAAGGATATATCCATATATTTCCAAAAGGTAATACATTATATGTAGCAATTTTCCATGGTATAGGGTTGAAAGATCCTTTATGTTAAGAATTAAGAAAAACCAAAACCTCAATTTGAGCACTCATGAGTAGCTTTCAGAAATTTTAGAGACAACAAAAGGGGTTTGAGAGCATTTCATTGTTTGAAATGTTATTAAGCAAAATTATACTTCCCCATTCTTTGCCTTCTCTCTTTTTCCTAACACATCCCCCAGGAAGATCTGTAAATAAACCTTCCCACAAAAATTGTCATTCCGTTGGAAACAGTCAATTCTTTTTTTTTTTTTTTTCATTCCCAGGGTTTGGTGTTAAAGAATATAATATATTTTTCTATTCCAAACTCTTAGATTGACTGGAAACGGTATACTATCAACTGTAATGAAAAATCTTTCCCTGTCTTCAGCAAATGCCATGGTTTTTATTTTATTGCTTAATCAACTATGTTATAATATAATATTAAAATGTTTGCTTATGAATATAGAATATTTATAAGTAACATATTTATTCTAAGCACAGTTTCCCAAATTATACAAGATGAATGCCTGTGTGTTTAACATAAATTACAATTTACTTTCTTTGTACTCTTAAGTGGCTAATCCAGAGTTAATAATTCAGACTGTTCAATCGTATTTGTTGTATTTTTCCTGATGCTTTTATTACTTATTTATCAGTTAGAATTTTTTCATCTAATTTTCTGTTAATAAGGGGGTTTACATTTTACTGAAAGATCACTAGCAGGGGAATTCAACGGGATGTTAGCAATATCCAATCATACATGTCCAGAGTTCTCTTCAATCATAAAACACACGAGACCTATAATTTCAGCACGGATGCACGACTGTAGAAATTCTAAGTTTAAAAAGCCCCCAGGTACTATTGAGTTCATTGTAGAAAGCTGACATTGCTTCTTTCAGCAGATAAAAGAAATATAATTATGGACCTCTCCAGTAGACAGTTTATGTCTACTTTGAATGCTATAGGTGTGATGTTTGCTTTCAGATATTTTATAACCTGTCTTCTTACTAATTCTCTACAGCAACATAGTTCTCCAAATTAATCTTGTATTTCGGGCAATAGTATTTTCAAAAATCAATCACCTCAGCAAAATGTCTCTTTTTTTATTTGTTTATCACATAATATATATGAACTACCCCCTTCAAAGTCTACTTAAGACTGATAGTAGAATTTCAAAGACTTTTACTCACTTTTGATTTTTATCAAAGTTGTAACTATGGTGCTCACTGGCTTTTGTATAAAATGCTGAGAAGAACAGAATTGAAAACTGTGAGAAATGCTGACTTTTATTTCTAGTGTTTATAGGGATTTTTTAGAAAAATAATAACGTAAGGTTTAAATTAATGTTTTCTTTTCTTTGAAGGAAACAATGTCATTGAATCAAGAATTGAATGCCTGATAAGAAAACTTTAATCTGATAAGAATACCTTTCCCAAAGGAATTAGACTGTTTCAAAAAGTTATACTTTAAATTCATTATGCCTCTCCTGGCCTATAAATACAGTTAATGAAAGTATTCACCAGGGAAAATAAGTATTGAAAGTATTCACCTCCAAATTATTGAAAGCAGTAATGTATTGCCCTCATTAGAAAACATCTAAGTATGTGTTATTTTTATTTTCACATTTTGCCATAATTAAAATAAACAGAATATATTAGCAATATTTGCACAGTAATTTAGATTTGCTTTCATTGACAAGAATAAAATAAAAGGAACTAAGTAAACACATCATCTTTAGGGTATAGACAAAAATGCTATATCCACAAAGTTAAATATCTACCCATAGAGCAGACTGTTTTACTATAAGTCATAGAACTGACTTTTTTGTGGAATTAAAGTCAAGTCTTCAATTTTCAAATAAGCACATTGTTAACCTAGAGAAGTCATGTATCTTCTTCAAAACCAAATTCTACACAAAATGGTATGCAACATTTAGTACTTTTCATATGAAATATTAGGCAAGACATTACACAACTATGTTTTCTACTTGGACCCATTTAACCTATAAGTTTTTAGAATTTCCACCATGGATTAATAACCAACCTAGCAGAAACCACTATGAAAATACTAATTGTCCACCTCATCAAATACAATAAGTCATTTTTTGCAGATACTAAGTAAGGCATACCATCCATGAAAAGACTAATTTCAGGAGAGGCAAAGCTATTGGGGTACTCAAAAGAACATGATAGTAGGCAGTGAGACACCTGGGAGTCATCATAGGTGTGTCATCAACTCAGCATTTTACGTCTTTAGGCCTCTGTTTTCTCCATCATCAAAAGGATGAGTTTAATAAATGAGCTTTAATAACATGCCATCCAAGCCACACAGCAGAACCCTTCAAATAGGTAGATGCGTAGTAGTCACTCTCTTTGTTCCTTTAGCAGATACTACACTAATAATTCAACATTCATCTATCTTCTTATTCTCAACCTTTCTGTGCCAACCCCTACCTCCCTCCAAAAAAAATGTAGATTTATTGAGGACAGGGATATGGAAACCATCTGATAACTGTTTGGGAGAGTGATTTATATAAAGACTCTTAAGAAATACTTGGGTATTGGGTAGTGGGTACTCCCAGCATATTAGAAAATCAAATATTTCAATTGCCTATCCCAGTTTTTTTCATAATAAATCTCTCATAGGGTAGGTAGCTTTTACTTCTAAGAAACACCTAACTTACATCTTCTAGTGACTGTATTAGCTGATCTTGCACTGGAGAGGGAGATACTGATGTACAGCATGACAATACCTATGTCTAGCACTTCTCTCTGCTTAAGCTGGTTATTCTATCACAAACAAGAATTAAAGAAATAGGCAAAAATAACTCATAATTTGTCATGTAGGATCAATACAGAAAAAAATTTTGAGGCTACTGTGGGGAGGGTGTATCTATGTGTGTGAGGAAGTGAGTTGCTTTATACAGTTAAATTTAAGAAGAAACAAATAGGCCATATTATCTAGTGACTAAAGTGGATTTTCTGAAACCAGAAGACCTGGGCTTGAATACTAGATCTGCCACTAACTGTGGAACATTGGACAAGTAGCTTAGCTTCTTCATTCCTTAGCAAAGCTGCAATATCATTTTATACTGTGCCCAACAAATTATGTAGCCAGTCCTGAATATTAGCTATAATTTATCTAACTCTATTACAGTAGAGTAATAAATTACAGCTAATATTTAGTCACCCCACTGTACTTTTGCAATCACTCCTACTGTACTATTTACCCTTGAAGGTAGAAAATAAGTTTTGTTTATTCTATACCATAACAAAATAATTATTCCTTGGTGAGTCTGCAGAATATAACATGTTTTCTGAATTCCAATAACTTATAGAGCAAATCCCCATGATAAATCAAATTGAGATATGTCTCAATTGTGATTGGCACCCATCATACACCTAATACCCATTCTCCAGTTGAGGAAGACTCAAGTTCTAATCTTCTGTGAGGAGATGTAAGCATAAAAGGAAAGATTACCCCAAAGAAATAACAGGTGATGTGTCTCAGGATATGGCAAGAGGATGTGAGGATGTGGAAAAGCTGAAAGTAGTTTCTCTTTTCCAGTCTTTTCCTGTACCAAGGAATTGGAAGACTTCTAGAATCACTATGACTGTACTGGAATTCCCAGTCAATATCAGGACTCATAATCCTTCTCACTAATATTTCAAGTAAGTCAGATAATTGCCACCAGATAACACCAAAATACAACAGAGATTGGACTTGTTTCATGTCTGTCTTAATTTAAGGTCTTCCAGAACTTGAGGTCATTAAGCTCATTAATTTCATTAATTTCAAAATATGCCCATTCATTTGAATAATCTCACAACAATCTATTTTTGGACCCAGGTTATTGTATTTGGTAGGAATTTTGTGGCTGGAAAAAAAAATAACTTACAATTGGATGGCTTCTTTAAGTGTGTTTCACAGAACATGAAACCCATGAAATATATTTTTTTCTTAAATAGTTAGTACATACTATTTTCCCTTACTTCATGAGTCTCACTACCAAACAATACAGTAAATATTGAAAATTCTTAAAGAAAAGGAAGTTATTTAGTTGTGTTTAACCTCATATATTTTCAACTTACACTCATTAACATTCTCATTCTGGTTTCTGCAGAAAATATCTAAGAAAATGTTAAAATAGCTTAAAAAGAGACAAGGACTCAAAGACAGGAACATCTGTGTGGCCTAGGAGAGTAAGAAAAATATTCGTCTAACATCTTGGATCTCTGATATCATTTCAAATCCTTCTTGAAACAAGAAGTACTTTGTCATATTCTCTGAAACATCCACTTCAACAACACATTCTTAAAATAGCATTTTATTGACTATTTCATGAGAATATTGGAAGGAAAACAGTTTTGTTATATATAACACAGTAAACTTAATAAAATTCCCTAATAGATACTTCTATTTCTCATTCTTTCCCACTAAATTCTTCTTCCAACCTTGCCACTTAATTTCTTTTCCTCTTCCTACACAAAGCTTCCAGGAAACATCCACAATTGTGTTTCCTAAACTTACTTACTCTCTTCTACAAAATAATCATTTACTAATTTCACAGACAGTAAATAATAACCACCTATATTTCTTCAAGCTTTGACTCCCTATGCAGATGGCTTATCAAAGCACTTGCTTAGAAAGTCTCTTTGCTGCAAAAATCTATTACTAAGAAAATAAGATTCCCTTCATATTTTACACACACACACACACACACACACACACACACACACACACACACATATATTTAAAGAAGAATTATCTGATATCTTAAGCTAAGGATAAAAGGCAGACTCTAAGCCATTTTTTATGGAGGTGTTGGGGAAGAATTAAAAGGGGCAAGAGTACTAATAACTATTTAATGTATGTACCTATTTAACAAACACTAAGGAAGCATATGTCAGTCATTTTTCTAAATGCTTTACAAACATTAACTCATTTAAAATATAGCCTTGCAAATCACAATTGCAATCCCAAAACGCAGTAATTGGACCTCCTCATGTCTGCCTCCTTCTATCACACAGTGTTTAAATTGGGATCCTCACCAGAATGCTGCTGGGAAAGTCACTTACATTTCAGGCTACATCTTCCTAAACTCTGTCTTATTGGTCAACACTCCTCTGTAGCTCTTTAGTTACCCAAAAAATGTCTCATAGCTTAGCACTGGAGTGCTCAGAAGCTCTGTCATTGGACTGAAGTTTTCTCAGTTTATAATTACCCTCTTGGGAATTTCATTCCTTCACTTGGTTTTAAATGTATCCATGCGCTGATGACTTCCAACTCCTGCCCCAAAAACAAACTGCTCCTCTGAACCCCAGTTTCTTTCAACTCAGTTTCTTTCTTGACATTGCCAATTAGATGGTTAATAGACATTTATAATTTAATGGTTCCAAAACTGAACTCGTAATCATTCTCCTAAACCCATGCCTTCCACAGACTTTCCCATCTCAGCAATGACAACTCCATCCTGTCAGTTGCTGTATTTGTTTGTTTTCACCTTGCTGATATAGACATACCCAAGACTGGGAAATTTACAAAAGAAAGAGATTTATTTTACTTACAGTTCCATGTGTCTGGGGAGGCCTCACAATCATGCCTGTCTCACATGATGGCAGACAAGAGAAGAAACCTTGTGTGAGGAAACTCCCCTTTCTAAAACCATCAGATTTCATGAGATGTATTACTCTCATGAGAATAGCATAGGAAAAATATGCTCCCATGATTCAATTACCTCCCACTGAGTCCCTCTCACAACATGTGGGAATTGTGGGAACTACAATTAAAGATGAGATTTGGGTAGGGACACAGCCAAACCATATCTTTCCACCCCCCGCACCTCCAAATCTCATGTCCTCACACTTCAAAATCAATCATGCCTTCCCAACAGTCTCCCAAAGTCTTAACTCACTTCAGCATTAACTCAAAAGTCACAGTCAAAGATAAGGCAAGTCCCTTCTGCCTATGAGCCTGTAAAATCAAAAGCAAGTTAGTTACTTCCTAGAAAAAATGGGGCTACAGGTATTGGGGAAATATGGCCATTCCAAACGGGAGAAATTGGCCACAACAAAGGGGCTAAAAGCCCCAAGCAAGTCTGAAATTCAGTGGGACAGTAAATCTTAAAGTTCCCAAATGATCTCCTTTGGCTCCAGGTCTCACATCCAGACCTGGACCTTTGGCTCCAGGTCTCACGCTAATGCAAGAGGTGGGTTCCCATGGTATTAAGCAGCTCTTCCCCTGTGTCTTTGCAGGGTACAGCCTCCCTCCCAGCTACTTTCAAGGGCTGGCATTGAGCATCTGCAGCTTTTTCAGGTGCCCAATGCAAACTGTCAGCAGCTGTACCATCCTGGGGTATGGGGTATGGTAGTCCTCTTCTCACAGCTCCACTAGGCAGTGCCCCAATAGGGACTTTTTGTGGAAGCACTGACCCCACATTTCCCTTCTGTGCTGCCCAAGCAGAGGTTCTCCATGAGGGCCCCATCCCTGCAGCAAACTTCTGTGTGGACATCCAGGATTTTCCCTGCATCTTTTGAAATCTAGGCAGAGATTCCCAAACCCCCATTCTTGACTTCTGTGCAGTCGCAGGCTCAACACCATGTGGAAGCTGCCAAGGCTTCAGACTTGCATCCTCTGAAGCCAGGGTCCACCCTCTACATTGGCCCCTTTCAGCCATGGCTGGAATGACTGGGACACAGGGGGCACCAAGTCCCTAGGCAGCACACAACACGGGAACCCTGGGCCCAGTCTGCAAACCACTTTTTCCTTCTAACCTCTGGGCCTGTGATGGGAGGGGCTGCTGTGAAGACCTCTGACATTCCCTGGAGACGTTATCCCTATAGTCTTGGTGATTAACACTGGATTCCTTGCTACGTGTGCAAATTTCTGCAGCTGGCTTGAATTTCTCCTCAGAAAATGGGATTTTCTTTTCTATTGCATTATCAGGCTGCATATTTTCCAAACTTTTATGTTCTTTTTACCTTATAAAACTAATACCTTTAAGAACACACAAGTCACTTCTTGAACACTTTGCTGCTTAGAAATTTCTTCTGCCAGATACTTTAAATCATCTTTCTCAGTTCAAAGTTCCACAAATGTCTAGGGCGGGGGTGAAATGCCACCAGTCTTTTTGCTAAAACATATCAAGAGTCACTTTGCTCCAGTTCGTAACAAGTTCCTTGTCTCCATCTGAGACGACCTAAGCCTGGGCCTTATTGTTCATGTCACTATCAGCATTTTTGTCAAAGCTATTCAATAAGTCTTTAGGAAGTTACAAACTTTCCAACGTTTTCCTGCCTTCTTTTGAGCCCTCCAAACTGTTCTGACCTCTGCCTGTTACCCAGTTCCAAAGTCACTTCTAAATTTTCAGGTATCTTTTCAGCAGCACCCCACCTCTGGCAATTTACTGAATTAGTCCATTTTCACACTGCTGATAAAGACATATGCAAGACTGGAAAATTTACAAAAAAAAAAAAAAAAAAAAAGAGGTTTATTGGACTTACAGTTCCATGTGTCTGGGGAGGCCTCACAATCATGGTGGAAGATGAAAGGCAAGTCTCACATGATGGCAGACAAGAGAAGAAAGTTTGTGTGGTTAGTGTAGTTAAACTCCCCCTTTTAAAACCATCAGATCTCATGAGACATATTCCCTATTGTGAGAATAATATGGGAAAGACCCGCTCCCGTGATTCAATTATGGGGTCATTCCCACAACACATGGGAATTGTGGATATTAAAATCCAAGATGAGATTTGGGTAGTGGCACAGCCAAACCATATCAGTTACTTTGGCCAAAAATCTTGGAGTCGTACTTGACTCCTCTCTTTTCTAATACTCCTCATCTGGTCCATTAGGCAATCCTATTGGCTCTACGTTCCTAATATATCCCAAATCCAACTACTTGATCCACCCTCTAACCAATTATCTTGGTCCATGCTACCACCATCTCTCACCTGGATTATTGCAATAGCTTCCCAAGTGCTCTTCTCCCCTTCATCCTTGTCTCCCTTCAATTTATTCTCAAAGTAACATCCAAAGGATCTTTTAAAAATATAAGCCACATGTCATTTCTCACTCAAAACAAAACCCAGCCTCCTAGTATCTGAACTTATCTGCTATGACTTTTACTTTTGCTCATGCTGCATTGGCCTCCTTTAGTTCCTCAGACCCACAAGGCATACTTCTGCCTCAGGACCACAGCACTGGCTGTTTTCTCTGACTAAAATACTCCTCCTTCAGGTATTTGCAAACTCACTTTCTGTCCTTCATTTGTCTCTTCTCAAATATCAGCTTCTCAATGAGACGTGACTGCTCTGACATCCCCATCTCTCTTACCCACCCCATAATACAATTTAACCCATGATTTAATTTACTAATTCATTGTTTTTATTGTGCATCATTCTCTACCAAAATGCAAACTCTTTAAGAACAAGGATTTTTGGTCACTGAGTATCTTTTGAATTTGTATCAATAAACTAAAAAATGTTGGTTGTTACATTTCCTATTGATATGATTTGGCTGTGTTCCCACTAAAATCTCAACTTGAATTGTATCTCCCAGAATTCCCACGTGTTGTGGGAGAGATACAGGGGGAAGTAATTGAATCATGAGAGCCCGTCTTTCCCATGCTATTCTCGTGATAATGGATAAGTCTCATGAGATTTGATGGGTTTATCAGGGGTTTCCACTTTTGCTTCTTCCTCATTTTTCTCTTGTCACTGCCATGTAAGAAGTTCCTTTCACCTGCCACCATAATTCTGAGGCCTCCCCAGCCTTGTGGAACCATAAGTCAAATTAAACCTCTTTTTGTTCCAAGTTTCAGGTATGTCTTTATCAGCAGCATGAAAATGAACTAATACAGTAAATTGGTACCAGTAGAGTAGAGCATTGCTAAAAAGATACCCAAAAATGTGGAAGTGATTTTGTAACAGGGTAACAGGCAGAGGTTGGACTAGTTTGGAGGGCTCAAAAG
The DNA here is from genome assembly GCF_049350105.2 of Macaca mulatta. Lineage (NCBI taxonomy): Eukaryota > Metazoa > Chordata > Mammalia > Primates > Cercopithecidae > Macaca > Macaca mulatta. The sequence goes on along the minus strand of NC_133409.1, from coordinate 122,275,967 downwards.
AAGACAGGAAAATGTGAGACAGTTTGGAACTTTCTGGAGACTTGAATGGCTTTGCCGAAAATGCTGATAGTAATATGGACAAAAAGGTCCAGGCTGAGGTGGTCATAAATGGATATGATGAACTTTTTGGGAAATGGAGTAAAGGTGACTCTTTTTATGCTTTACCAAAAGACTGGTGGCATTTTGCCCCTGCCCTAGATATTTGTGGAACTTTGAACTTGAGAAAGATGATTTAGGGTATCTGGCAGAAGAAATTTCTAAAAAGCAAAGGATTTAAGAGGTGACTTGCGTACTGGTAAAGGATTTCCATTTTCTAAGGGAAGCAGGGTATAAAAGTCTGGAAAGTTTGCAGCCTGATAATGCTATAGAAAAGAAAAACCCATTTTCTGAGGAGAAATTGAAGCCAATTGCAGAAATTGGCATAAGTAGCAAGAAGCCTAATGTTAATCCCCAAGACCTTAGGTAAAATATCTCTAGGCCATGTCAGAGACCTTCATGGTAGCCCCTCTCATCACAGACTTAGAGGCTCAGGAGGAAAAACTGATTTTGTGGTCCAGGCGCAGAGTCCTATACTGTGTGCGGCCTAGGCACTTGATGTTCTGTGTCCCAGCCGCTTCAGCTGTGGCTGAAATATGCCAGTGTACAGCTTGGGCCATGGCTTCAGAGGGTGGAACCCCCAATCCTTGGCAGCTTCCACATAGTGTTGAGCTTGAGGGTGCACAAAAGTCAAGAATTGAGGTTTAGGAACCTCTGCCTAGATTTCAGAAGATGTAGGGAAACACCTGGATGCCCAGGCAAGTTTGTTGCAGGGATGGTGCCCTCATAGAACACCTCTACTAGGGCAGTGCAGAAGGGAAATATGGGGTCAGAGTCCCTACACAGAGTCCCTACTGGGGCACTGCCTAGTGGAGCTGTGAGAGGAGGACCACTGTCCTCCAGACTCCAGAACAGTAGCTGAGAGGGGGTTGTACCCTGCAAAGCCACAGGGGCAGAGTTGCCCAAGACCATGGAAACCCACTTTTGCATCAGCGTGACCTAGATATGAGACCTAGAGTCAAACGAGATTATTTTGAAGCTTTAATATTTGACTGCCCCGCTGGATTTTGGACTTGCATGGGCCCTGTAACCCCTTTGTTTTGGCCTATTTCTCCCATTTAGAATGGCTGTATTTACCCAATACCTGTACCCCCATTGTATCTAGGAAGAACTAGCTTGCTTTTGATTTTATAGGCTCATAGGCAGAAGGGACTTGCCTTGTATCAGATGAGAATTTGGACTGTGGACTTTTGGGTTAATGCTGAAATAAGACTTTCGGGGATGATGGGAAACGCATGATTGGTTTTGAAATGCAAGGACATGAGATTTGGAGCATCCAGGGGTGGAATGATATGGTTTGGCTCTGTCCCTACCAAAATCTCAGTTTGCATTGTATCTCTGAGAATTCCCACATATTACTGGAGGGACCCAGGGGAAGGTAATTGAATCATGGGGCTCAGTCTTTCCTGTGCTATTCTCATGATAGTGAATAAGTCTCATGAGATCTGACGGGTTTATCAGGGGTTTCTGCTTTTGCTTTCCTCACTTATCTCTTGCCTCCACCATGTAAGAACCGCCTTTCACCTCCCATGATAATTCTGAGGGTTTCCGAGCCATGTGAAACTGTCTAAGTCCAATTAAATCTCTTTTTGTTCCCAGTTTCGGTATGTCTTTATCAGCAGTGTGAAAAAGAATTAATACACCTATGGTTTCAATATCACCTTCAATGGAATATTGACAAGGAGAAGAGAAGGACACCTTGTCCAGCACTTTGAACCAGATATATGATAGTCATTAATGCAGCAATTTGCTTTTTTCATGAGGGAAACAAAAATTCTCAAGGAAATTATCTCTTCAAAATCAGTTTATAAACTGCATTTCTTTTTGTTTCTTTTAAACAAATTAATCATTCAAACACAGAGAAAAAAATATCTTTCATGTTTCCTCCACAACCCAGAGGTCAAACTTTAGTTGCTTTTATTACTTGTACAAATGCTTAATTTCATAGCACCAAATTTGTCATTATGTACACAATTTACAATATTAATGACAGTTTATGTCACGTGAGATTTCAGTCTGTACTTAAAAACTCCTGTGTTTAAAGGGCATAGGACTTGTCTCTTAAATTTGAGGATTAACAAGTTCATTTCCAAATCAATGTACTAGAGTCATTGAGTAATATTATCCTCGTCAGAGTCTAAAATTTGAAAGTCAACCAGTAGTAATGATAATGGATGATAAAACTAAACCCACAATTTTCTCTATGATAGATCCGTTGAGTGTGTGCGGTTGAGCCCAATCATGCAAGCATTCAGTACATTGCAGCTGACAAAGTACTCGAATTAAAACTATTTCAGTAAAAATGATAAAATAGTTTTGTATATTCAAAAGTCAGTTTCTCTGAAGGACCATTAAAGTTAATGGAAACAATACTTTAATATTAAAGAACATTATCTGTGAGTTTTGGAAATATGCTTCTGATAAGCTCTACTTCAAAAGCCTTATGAAATAAAATGAGAAAATAATTAATATAAGATATAATCGTACAAATGATGTAAATAAGTGCAATGCCACTATACAGTGAATATATGTAAGTCATTAATTCGCCAAACCAACTACGAGAGAAAGCAATTAAAGAAATCGAATAAAGAGAAGTATATTTTCAGATTAGATTTGAAAAGCAAATAAAACAAGTTGACAAGATGTTCTTAGACCTTCCTGGAGTCAACATGGAAATTCTTGTGCATCTACAGATGGACATGTAAATGGCAGAGTCCTTATATGCTCAGAAAATAAATGTAAGAATATTCAGATCTCTGTAACTTAAGACAAAATTGGATATCTCACCTAAAGACTTTAGTAAACCTCAGCTTTGTTTCAATCTCCTTATTTTTTCTTTTTTCTCAACAGCTTTGTTCTTAGATTGTTCTATCATTTTCCCTATGTGTAACATCTCTAATATTTCAATCTCTTGTTCACTAAGCTGCTTTTTTCTTCTTCCTTCCTACTTTTATGCTTTCCCCATCTTAAATTCTTCTTCGAGTTGTCAAAGGACAGTATCAAATGAAAAAAATGTTTAAGTCCTACATTTTAATATTGGTTTTAAAATATTTATTTGTTAACAAAATCATATGAAATGATATCAGTCTTGTATTATGAGTCAATTTAATTATTAATAATTGTGTCTTTGCTAAGATAACACTAGATATAGATAAAATAACTCTCCACATCTTGAATTTTGTGTCAGAAAAACAACATACCTTAAGAATCATATTGTTCAAAATCCCAAGGTGTCAGATAATAAGTACTATTGGCGTTATTGGCAAATAACCCAGATAAATTCCCAGTTGATATGCCTTCCTTCTGATTACATTTTGGAGAGCAGTTAATTCTTCAAAGAGGGAAACTTAATGAGACATTATGTGTTTAATGGAAATGTGATGTAGATGAGTTTATGCTTACAAAATAATCAATAACCACAATGTAAAATCAACACTCAATCCTTGTAAGACCACAGTATGAAAATTTCTACTTTCCTTCAAAAAGGGTTTGTAAATGATTTTAAAAGAAGAAACAGTAGCCTTGACTCTTAGAAAATTTAACTAGATAAATTTGCACATTACAAGTCTTAAAACTAGAAACCATATTATTAACTGTGAAACTATGTAATTAGTTTCTTTATGAGCTTTCAATTTTTTGCTAGATAAAATTAAAACTGCTACCAAAAATTGAGGCCATTATGAACATGACAGGTCATTTGTTGAGAAAAGGGTTATGTAGAAATAGCATCTGATAATTTGTTGGAAATATTAGCATATAGATGGCTATGAAATGTGTGAAGCATTATCAGAAGAATTCTAATAAAAAATTTTTGCAATGTAACTCGAATATGGTTCTATTACAAATGTAGTTAGGTTCTTAGCCCTAATGGCAAGCAGCGGCTATACTAAATATATTTAACCTCAAGACACATTGATAAGAAATTTATAATTCTACTGTTTTTAAAACATTACAAAAATAAAAATTATATACACATAACATCTACAGCAACAATCAACGAAAAAAACATTCTTTTCACAAAGAGTTAAATATACAAGCTTTCAAGAACAATAGCAGCTTCTCTTAAACTTTCTTAACTTACCTAGTGTTTTCCATCACCAAAAAAACTGTATGTAAATCGTTAAGTTTAGACTACTGAATCTATATCAGTCTTTGTAAACCAGACTCAAAGCACATTTCTTTTTAAGTTAACATGAACATAATAGTACACACAAAAAGAAAAATATAACTGTGAGTTTATATGCAAAGTACTGGACAACTCTAAAATGTATACATTCTTCCTTTTTTCTTTAAATGTCTCTCTACACTGATACTTCTGGCAGAAACCTGACAATAGTGGCTACACTAATCATAGTATCCTATTTAGATGGACAACAGTTAATTCATTTGAGCAAAAGTTTTAGAGATCTGTTTTAGACCTTTAAATCAAACTCCAGGTATATACAATAGTATCTGTTATCCACAGTTTAGATTTCTGCAGTTTCGGTTACCCATGGTCAATAGTGGTCTGCAAATATTAAATTGAAAACTTCAGAAATAAATAACTCATAATTAAATTGCACACCATTCTGAGTAGCATGAAGAAATCTTGAGCCATCCCGTTCCACTCTCACCTGACTGGGACATGAATTATCCCATTGTCCTCCATCTCCACACTGTATACCCTCCCTGTCTGTTAGTCACTTAGTGATTGTCTTGGTTATTGGATCAACTGTAAGTTACCTCAGAGCTTATGTTCAATATGTATACCTTATTTTACTTCATAATGGCCTCAAAGTGCAAGAGTAATGATGCTTTTATGTTGTTATAACTGTTTTATTTTATTATTAGTCATTGTTTTTCGTCTCTTGCTGTGCTTAATTTATAAATTAAATTTTATCATAGGTATGTATGTACAGGAAAAAATATAGTATATATAAGGTTCTGTACTATCTGTGGTTCTGTGGCTTCAGGCACCCACTGGGGATCTTGGAACGTAGCCTCCACAGATAATGGGAGACTACTGTAAACACAATGTTTACAAGGAAATGGTAACACTTCCAGTACAGGAAAAAAAAAAAAAAAAAAAAAAAAAAAAAAAAAAAAACCTATTTAGAGATTTTTAAATGACTCATTCAAGACACTTGTCCAGAAGGCACTAATATAGAATTTGTAGAGTTTAAAAATACAGTATGCACCTGTTCCCCAAAAATCTATGGAAATTAAAAAAATAAATAAATAAATAAATAAATAAATAAATAAATACAAACAAAAATATGGTATGGAACCAGCCTAACTACTCATGGAACTGCTGTTTATGGTTTCTTTTGAATAAACATAAAAATTGAGACTCCCAGTCTTAAAACTTGAGAAAGTTACATTTGTCTTATCCAGGTTCCTTTCTCAGGAAACCACCCATCAGGCCTCCCAGACAGTATCAAGGAACGTAAACTTACCAAACCACCACATCTGGACAATAAGATGAAAGACTCCTCACCTGTCATGATCGCCTAAGTGACCACCTGCTTCCTGTTGACCAACTCCTCTTCTTTACCCCTCCCTAATTCCTGTTTTCCCACATATGCTTACATTTCTTCCCTGCTATACAAACCCTTAGTTTTAGTTGGCTGAAGTGACTAATTTAAGGCTGATCTCCCATTCTCCTCAGCTGTAGCACCCCAAAAAAAACCCTTCTTCCCTGGAAATTCTCATTGTCTCAGTGACTGGCTTCCAACGTGGTGAGCTGCAGGACCTAGACCAAAACCCTGGCATTTTGATAACAGTTTGAATTTTCAGTTGTACAATTCTTATAATGAAGAATGGTAATGTAACTTATAAGTGACTTAGATTAAAACTATTGACCTGACTTTTTAGTTTCAATTACTTAACACTCTAATTCATAGTATATTTAAATTTAAATTAAATGCTTGCAGCTAAAAATGCATCTTAATTCAAATTATAGCAGCTTCATCCTTTGATATTTGTATGCAACTATAAGTTTTAAAATTGTGAAATAATTAAGGGCACATGGGACAGACTGTTTGTTGCCGCCCCAAAAAATCTATTCCTCTTTTTTTTTTTGATGGAGTTTCACTCTTGTTGCCCAGGCTGGAGTGCAATAGCATGATCTTGGCTCACCACAACCTCCACCTCCCGGGTTCAAGCAATTATCCTGCCTCAGCATCCTGAGTAGCTGGGATTACAGGCATGTGCCACCACACCTGGATAATTTTGTATTTTTAGTAGAGATGGGGTTTCTCCATGTTGGTCAGGCTGTTCTCGAACTCCCGACCCCAGGTGATCCACCTGCCTTGGCCTCCCAAAGTGCTGGGATTACAGGCGTGAGACACCATGCCCAGCCCTCTTTTTTTCTTTTGTAATAACATTTTAACAATGCACATAGCCACCCAGACAAAAATTATATTACCTGGCTTCTCTCAGAGGTATGACTAGCCACGTATCCTATTTCTTACAGTGAACTGTGCAAAAGAGAAATGCAGTATTCCTGTACCTTGCACTTGCCTTAAAGAAAGATCACTTTCCTCCCTCCCCTTCCCCTCTCCTTTTCTTTCCAGTTGTAAATGGTGCAGTAACATTGAAACCCTCATTATGCAAGAGCAACCATGTCAGCCTGAAACCTTGGCTTACCTCAAGAAATAGAGCTCACATGCCCACCAACTGCTGAAAGGAAGAATGTGATGTCTAGTTTGAGTCTTTTCATTTTGGGACCTCTTTGTTATCATAGTTTAGCCTATCTCTAATCTATGTCACCCAATTATATATAGTATTTTTTAAATTATTGTAAAAATTTAAGTTATGAGTATTAAAAAATATGTTGTTCTTTAGTCTTAGTCACTGAAGTAGAAGTTAAAAGAGAAAAATAAATTTTCCTTTACTTGGCTGACTCACTCCAAAGCCAGCAATAGGCAGGGCACTGGCCAAGATGTGATAATGCTATCCAGGAAGCCAGAGTCCACAAGAATGAGCCCCAGAGACTCTCCCAACACCCCTCTCAGAACCTCCTTTACTATCTCTTCCTCCCTTTACTGTTTCTCAATTTCCCAAGTTTTGTAAGTTCCTGTTTTTCTTTCGATGCAGCTATAAGGTCACAAGCTTAACCCTGGCACTGTTTGATTAACTGCCTTTGTTCTGCTTCTGTAAGACCACTTGCCTGCACCATGAGTTTCATGCCATTAGACTCCCACCATGCCAATCAAACTAGCCAGCCCCTTTCAGGAGTATGTATAAAAGTCAAACCCTGTCTTTGTTCAGGGCTCAGCTTTTGGATGTGAATCTGCTGGGCCAGTGGCCACTTAAATAAAATCCTCCTGTTTCACCCATTGGTCTCTCTGGTCCTTCTGATTCCTGCAACATTACAAATTCACTTCTAAGGCTACACATTTATATTTCACTATTATTCACCATGATTGTATAATTTTCTTAACAAGAATATTTCACATTTCAAAATTATGAGCCTCATTTCAAAGAACAAACTTAATTGATTATGTTTAAAAGCAAAAGATTCTTCCTGAATCTTTTTCTGTGACCAAAAAAGTTCTATTTTCTCATTTCTAATCTTCAATTAGAATATAGAGTAGCATGAGAAATAGATAAATAATCTTGTGTGAATTATGCATAAAGAGGAAAAGAAAGAAAAGGCAAGGAGCAATTTCCCTTTCAGTTTGAGAAGTGTTATTAACTGTTGCTGAGCTGATGAAGCACTTTGGTGCAAAACCCTTAAGACTTACTTGATGCTCTACATGAACTGCATCATCCCAAGAAGAGTGAAAATATATAGCTGGTATCAAAGGTAAAGAACTCAGGTAGCTCCCCTGGGAGACTACTGCTTTGCCCTGTGAATGCACCTAAAATCATTTTAATAATCTCCCTCCCACCTCCACCACCCTCAGCCCCTGGCACTTTGCTCTATGTGACTGTTGGAAGACCCTAAGCTAATTCTTACAAGCCAAATTTTTAAAAAATATGTAATAATTGACTATTATTTCTTTAAAAAGAAAAAACAAATATGTGTACTTGTTAAAATAAACTATATATAGATATGTAAATAAAATATGATAAGAAACATAGAATGAACTCATTTTTACATGATATTCTCTATGGAGGTTATACCATGATCTTTCAGTAGCCACAATTTATAATATTAAATTACAGGGACATACTTGAGCATTTGCCCCTAACAAACTTAACAATTATATACTGAGACTTAAATTCAAGTTGGTAACTTGCATAACTTTGGGAAAATTACAAATCCCTTCAGATCCTCAATATAGGAAGAATGGAGAGGATTGCTTTAATGTTGAAATTTGTAAAGTAGTTAGTGTAAGTCTCACAGCACATCTTGGTGATTATTTTAGTTGCACAAATTGGATCATGGTTCATAAATTGTCTTGAAGTTTGTTCTTCTTCCTCTCAACAATATACCATAAAGATATTTCCAGATCAGCACAAATATATTTGCTTCATCTTTTTGTAGTGAATCCATGATATTATATATACATAGATTACCAATATTTATGTAATTAGTGTTGACATTTATGTAGTTTCCAATATTTTTGTTATTATAGACAATGCTGCAGAAATATGTGTGTGAATGTGTGTATATGTGTATGAGTATGTATATCTTGACATATGGTTTCAAATATATCAATTGGGGTAAATTTCTAACCATGCAGCAGCTGGGTCAAAAATCATGTGCCTTTTTTTATTGCACAGTTATTACAAAATAGCCCTTCAAAAAGTTAGCAAAAGTATGCCTAACATACCAGATATTCTTACCAAACGTGGGTATTATTGAGCTCATGTTTGCCAAAAAAAAATGACAAATGAATTTTATTGCTTTAATTTGCAAATATTTAATTACAGGTGAGCCTTTCTTAGCATCTTTTTATGTTAGTAAAATAGTTGCATTTTTTAATGAACTGGCTATGCATGTCTTCTTTTTTATTGAAAGATAAGAGCTTCTTATATATTAAAGAATATGGACGTTTGCCACTTGCCTTTAGACTACGTTCTTATTTTTCTTTGCAGTTTTTTTTTAATTTTGTGTAATCACTTTTATCAATCTTCTTCTAATGTGTGCAGGTTTTGTCTTTCTCCATTTTTCTATATTTTTGAATACAAGATTATTTTACAAAATTTTTTTACTTTTCAATATATTGTTTTGATATTTGCTATTTTTCGAATGCCCACTAATTATCTAGATGTTTGGATTATATTCACCCTATCTAGAAATTTCAGAAATATGACTCCCATATTATATAATTGATATACATATCTAAATGTACAAGTAGATATGAACAAATATACATATCTATGTGTCTTCATCTGTTTGGGCTGTTGTAACAAAAGTACCATATACAGGTGGCTTAAACCACAAACATTTATTTCTCACAGTTTTGATGGCAGGAAAGTCCAAGAACAAGGCGCTGATAGTTTTGCTGCCTGGTAAGGGCCCACTTCCTGGTTCATAGACAGTTGTCTTTCCCTGTGTCCTCACAGTCCTCATGTGGCAGCAAAAGGGTAAGAGACTTCTCTTGGGTCTTTTATTTATTTATTTATTTATTTATTTATTTAGACAGGGTCTCACTTTGTCACTTTGTCACCCAGGCTAGAGTGCAGTGGCACAACCTTGGCTCACTGCAGCCTTGACTTCCTGGGTTTCCCCTACCTCCATCCCTCAAGTAGTTGGGACTACAAACCAAGTACCACCACACCCAACTAATTTTTGTATTTTTTGTAGAGACACGGTTTTGCCATGTTGCCCAGGCTGGTATCAAACTCCTGAGCTTAAGCAGTCTGCCCACTTCAGCCACCCAAAGTGCTAGGATTACAGGCTTGAACCACAGCACTCAGCCTTGAGGTCTTTTTAATAAGTGAACTAATCCCATTTATTAGGGCTCTACCATCGTAACCTAATCACCTCCCAAAAGTCCTCCTCCTAAACCATCACATTTAGGGTTAGAATTTCCATATAGAAATTTGGGGGTGGGAGACAAATATTTAGTTTATAGCACTATGTATTCAGTCATAAGAAAAAGATTTTACTAATTGGCCAAATGTTATTCAGGTTATCTTCTGGGTCTAATTCGGATCTTTTAATATCTTAGAGCTACAATTTACTGCATATAAATAATTTGAATTACAGATACTATTAACCAAATGAAAATTTAATTTCTTACATTTTTCTTACATAACTCCTGACCACTGACCTTAATGATCTAAAATATCACGCATAGAAGTTGAGCAAATAAAATAGGGTTCAGTGATGCTTAAACTTTCCTACAGACCTTTATTCCTCATCCTTAAGTAAATGATTAGTAGTACAAATGCAGGCAATATAATTTAGTCATGACAGGAGACAGGTGCTCAAGCCCACAGAAATTAAAATCAAAAACTTCAAACAGCTAAAATTTTATAGCCAGACTTATTATTTATATTTCCCCAAAGTAACAATAAAACTGCTATGTTTCAGAAATCTTCAGAAATATATAGTTTATTCATATAAATTCATATTATATGCATTACTACGATACCAATAAAATATCAAATGTCATTAATTTACAGCAAAAATCATAAGCCAAGTTTTTATATTCTTTGTACTATGTAGTACAGAAATGTAAAAACAAATCATATATGCAGATTTGTACATGAAAGTAAATTTATGTAACTATGGTAAATGTAACTAATTTTTAATCAGTATGAGGGTCTGCTGTTCAGAGAAACCTATCAGTAATGAGAACTTTCAGCACACCTTGAAATTGAATATAAATTGCTCAACATATTCTCTAGAGAATTTACCTGAGTTTGGAAACTCCGGAAACAACCATATTCATGTTATATTTATGCTGTTTCAAAAAGATTTTCTGTCCAGTAACGTAAAATGAACAGACTGCTAAACTCTCATTTGTCTTCCATATCATTTCCCTGCTTTCTCTTCTACTTTCCCTGGTGAGCAGATATTCATTTTTCAGATTCATATAACAATTTGAGCCTCAGCTACTTTGTAAGTTACAAAGACCCAGAGGCTTGAGTTGTGGTTGTGAATTTCTCACTGTAGTTGTGTCTCAAGCAGATGCTAGCCTAGCAGCTATTCACAGCCATTAAGAACATAAAGAAAAATATAGCAGCCAATGGCTATGGGAAAAAAAAAACCTCATGATCAGCCAGCTGTTACACTTTGAATGCTGCTGAAATATGAGTACAGAAAGGACAATAAGAGAATTTCTTTTTTTTGTTTTTTTTTTAAATTTATTTATTATTATTATACTTTAAGTTGTAGGGTACATGTGCATAACGTGCAGGTTTGTTACATATGTATACTTGCGCCTTGTTGGTGTGCTGCACCCATCAACTCGTCATTTACATCAGGTATAACTCCCAATGCAATCCCTCCCCCCTCCTCACTCCCCCCTCCCCATGATAGGCCCCGGTGTGTGCTGTTCCCCTTCCTGAGTCCAAGTGATCTCATTGTTCAGTTCCCACCTATGAGTGAGAACATGCGGTGTTTGGTTTTCTGTTCTTGTGATAGTTTGCTAAGAATGATGGTTTCCAGCTGCATCCATGTCCCTACAAAGGACACAAACTCATCCTTTTTGATGGCTGCATAGTATTCCATGGTGTATATGTGCCACATTTTCTTAATCCAATCTGTCACTGATGGACATTTGGGTTGATTCCAAGTTTTTGCTATTGTGAATAGTGCTGCAATAAACATACGTGTGCATGTGTCTTTATAGCAGCATAATTTATAATCCTTTGGGTATATACCCAGTAATGGGATGGCTGGGTCATATGGTACATCTAGTTCTAGATCCTTGAGGAATCGCCATACTGTTTTCCAAAATGGTTGAACTAGTTTACAATCCCACCAACAGTGTAAAAGTGTTCCTATTTCTCCACATCCTCTCCAGCACCTGTTGTTTCCTGACTTTTTAATGATCGCCATTCTAACTGGTGTGAGATGGTATCTCATTGTGGTTTTGATTTGCATTTCTCTGATGGCCAGTGATGATGAGCATTTTTTCATGTGTCTGTTGGCTGTATGAATGTCTTCTTTTGAGAAATGTCTGTTCATATCCTTTGCCCACTTTTTGATGGGGTTGTTTGTTTTTTTCTTGTAAATTTGTTGGAGTTCTTTGTAGGTTCTGGATATTAGCCCTTTGTCAGATGAGTAGATTGCAAAAATTTTCTCCCATTCTGTAGGTTGCCTGTTCACTCTGATGGTAGTTTCTTTTGCTGTGCAGAAGCTCTTTAGTTTAATGAGATCCCATTTGTCAATTTTGGCTTTTGCTGCCGTTGCTTTTGGTGTTTTAGACATGAAGTCTTTGCCCATGCCTATGTCCTGAATGGTATTACCTAGGTTTTCCTCTAGGATTTTTATGGTATTAGGTCTAACATTTAAGTCTCTAATCCATCTTGAATTAATTTTCGTATAAGGAGTAAGGAAAGGATCCAGTTTCAGCTTTCTACTTATGGCTAGCCAATTTTCCCAGCACCATTTATTAAATAGGGAATCCTTTCCCCATTTCTTGTTTCTCTCAGGTTTGTCAAAGATCAGATGGCTGTAGATGTGTGGTATTATTTCTGAGGACTCTGTTCTGTTCCATTGGTCTATAAGAGAATTTCAAAATATTCACACACGTGTGTGGTGGAAAGATTTTCTATTTGGACTAATCAGGGGAAGGGCTTACAGAGGACAAAGCTGAAAGACTTGCCCCTAAATTACAAAAACTGATATTTCTATTTCCTTGTGAATTGATTTAGATATGCCAAATTGGCCAGATCTTCAAATTCCACTCTAAATAGCTGCATTTGTGGAAAGCTAGCCAAAATATTGGGTGGAATAATGTTAAATATATCGTGTATCATGTGTGATTCATTTTCCTACTATTCTATCTTTATTGTTTCAATTAGTGTTTTTTTCCCAATTGATTCACGTTTTTCTGATACTTGAATTGTTGAAGAAGAGGGATGTGTCATTGTCCAGCTTTTTCAAACTGTAAGAAATAATGTAATGTTTCTTAATTTGGAATATATCAGCCTTTCTAGATTAAAAGCTCCAAGTATTTATGTTCACATTTTGACAATTCTCTGGTTTTGGTAATGTCTACAATGACATCAAAATTCAATTTCATTAAAAACTTAGCCAGCTATTTTATATAACTTTTGAGATTGTATTTGTCATCTTATGCAAACTGTTTGAGGACTATGACATATATCAACCTCCAATAATTTGTAAAATTTATAAAATAATGACATCTTTTGTTTTTTAATCTATACAGATAAATCACTTATTTCAAGAGCTCTCATTAAAAAAATATATTGAGACTGCCTATGTAATTCATCAGGTCAACAATGGTTAACAAAATAAGTAGCAATTTGGTTAAATAACCGGTCAGTTAAAGAACACCTAGTTTGACTGAATAACTAAAATCTGGCTGCACATCACAGGGGTGAAACTAATTGAGAATTAAAGGACAAGGTCTAAAGTCATGGATGATTTGCAGTAATATAGTACAGTGATTTTCCACATTTTAAGAATCACTCACTTTCTTAACTGGGTTGCTGGGTTTTTTTAACTGACATTGTAATAAAATTATTTTCTTATGCAATTAATTTTCTATAACATTATATTTAATTTTTAAATTATTTTATTTTTTGAGACAGAGTCTTGCTCTACCACCCAGGCCGGGGTACAGTGGTACAATCTCGTCCCCTCCGCCTCCTGGGTTCAAGCGATTCTCCTGCCTCCGCCTCCCTAGTAGCTAGAACTACAGGCACCCGCCACCACACTCAGCTAATTTTTACAGACATGGTAGCCAGGCTGCTCTTGAACTCCTGAGCTCCAGTGATCCACTCACCTCGGTCTTCCAAAGTACTAGGATCACAGACTTGAGCCACTGCACCTGGCTAATTTTTTAATTCTTCATCATGTTGCATCATGTTGGTTAACTGACTGCATCATTTTCCACCAGCCACTTAATTTTGCTGAGCCACACTTGTCTCATTTTCTACTTGGAAGTTGAAGTTGAATGTAATTTTCTCTCAAGTGGCTTTTAGTTCTGACATTGTGGCATTCTCTTCCTTTTTTGGATTTATATTGATGAAAATTTTGGCCTATCGGATTTATATTTATGAAAATTTGGCCTAGCTATATTTATGAAACTTTTTGTTTTCCCATTTTTATCATATTTGGCTTTTAAGATTATTTCACAGAGCAAATTCCGAAATTTTTCATCTTTTTATATGAACTGCAATAATTTAAATGCTGTATAAAACAGTATAGAATTATACTATGCAATTTCCATCAAAGCTTTACTTTTACTTCTTTGAACATCACAGTCAATGTAGTTTGAAAACAACAACAAAAAGTAACAATAGCCACAATACTGGCCCAGGACCCTCACAAACCTGAAAGCAATAAGTACCAAATTCTTCTACTTAGAAAATGTTTCCTCAGAATGCAATTACATATATATTTATACTTCCTTGGAAAGACTAACCATTGCTTTAAATTTGTCCAGTGGGAACTAAAATAAGAACATAATTTTGCTATAAAGAAAACACACTCCAAAAACGGGAAACGTAAATAAAATCTTAAAAATAGATCCTAAACTAAATCCGTGTCTCAAAATACTAAAGATTCACATGAATCACTAAAATTACTAAAGAAATCAGCTTAGAAATGCTGTAGCCCCAATTATTTTGCATGCCAACTATTCAACTGAAAATTCAGCTTTTGGATTAAATCGAGCATTGAATGGATAATTTATCCCAAATCATGAATTACATTGGGCCTAAAAATGACAGAAAACAAAAAGTAAACTTACTTGCAGAATTTATTTCTGTGGTGTCATGGACAATATAAAGCACTTACAAAATAAAAGCAGATATTTTTCTGAATTATTTGGTAGAATTTGAAGTATTTTTTTTAAATAGAAGCACTTATAAATGTTATATTTCATTAATAGAAGGGAAATTTTATGAGATGTGAAAGGAATGTTAAATATGAATTGTCTGCCTTTTCCACTGGCCCTGTACCGTGTCCTGTCATATGATTAGCTATAGACAGCTATACTCTACATGAACTATATCATACTCATTCTGGCTTTATTGAATTACTTTTCCACCACAATCAAGTTGGATCTCATTTCAAGGGTTGCTTCAATTTCAAGATTTCTGCATATACATTTGTATATGACTATAAAGTAAAAAATCTTCTGTATCCTCAAAGATATTTTTAGTAGCTGAGAAACACTGCCACTAAAAACATTCTGAAAAGAACATTTTGGAGTAATTTATAATCACTAGCACAGATTGAGCACTTAATTTGTCATATACTAGACCTATACTAAGCATTTTAACAAACATTATTTCAATTGTCCCTATAAGGTAAGTAGGTAGTATCTCCATTTTACAGGTGAGGAAAATGAAGCTTACAATGGCTAATTAGTATGCTCAAGGTTACACAAGTAATAAGTTATAGTCCATGTGATGCTATACAGAATTTTGTTAAATTCTTAAAGCTCACTCCCTATTTCTATTATTTATAATGTGTAGCTCATCTTTAAAATCACCAAAATTCAGTTGTACAGCTATGCTATCCTATTAACTACATTTTCCTTAGATTTGCTTCCAGTTAGTTGAATTGACACTTACTAAAAAAACTAATTTGATCTTACTATTATAATTTATCTTCCATTTACTGTCATTATCTTAACCTCTCAAATCCTATTGACTGTGAATATTCTAAAACCCAGTTTTCTTATCTACCCAGGTAAAGTACAAACAGAACAAAACCTACATATGGCATAGAACAAGTAATCTATTCCAGGCCAAGTGTGAGTTACAAGATGAGAATAAAAGTATAATTTCATGGAGAAAACAGGGCATTCTCATCACCTGTGAATTGGTATTACTGAGTGTGGTGTCACCATGAGGTAGCTTTACTGTGATGGGCGTGTGTTCTTGGAACGTGAATCCCAACTTCAACATTTGTGCCTCAACTTCCTCATCCATAAAATAGTATAATACCAAACATGAGGTTGTTTAGAGGATAAGATGACTTCATAATATGTAAATACCTAGAACCGTACCTGGGACTGAATCAGCACTATGTAACACTATTATTGAAAAATGAGTTATGAAATACCTGCCACATATATATTCATATAATTTCAAAAGAACTTTTAAGAACACACATTAGGGTGTTTAAATGGTCTGGTATTCTCCATTGTGGGTGTTGCTGCCCACCCCCTTTCTCATACCCGTTGGTACAGAAAATAATAGAGCTCACCAAATATGAGGACAACTGTTTATAACCCAACATCTACCATGTGGGTGAGTATTTTTGGGATTGAATGCTTAGTTTTATTGAGTTGACTAGTACAATAGTTCACAGATTCAGCCTCTGCGTATCTACTAAGAACTTCTGGCTGAGTACAGACTCAAACACCAAAACATCACAGCCTATCCTGGTGCAAACTTTCCTGTGCTACAGCTGCTCCCAGGCTGAATTTTGAATTTTGAATTTTTTAAATTTTACAAGCTGAGAATCTGATTGTGCCGGATTTAATCCTTAGTCTGTCAATTTCTTTATGGTCTTTCACATGTTACTTAACCTCTCTTCTTATAGGATGTTGATAATGGTCCACTCTCAAACTAAAGTAAAACAAAACTACCTTGGGAAGAACCTGTCCCGTGATGGAGTCTCTAAAAGTGAGTTGCTGTATTTATCATTCCTTTTGTCACCATCACCTCTAATTATCTTCATTCATGCTCCCAAGTCCTTTCAGGATCCTCCATTCTCTCTCAATCTAAAGAAATGAGCTTAAACTACCTGAAAGGACATGAGGATTAAATAAAACACTGGAAAAACAGAAGGCAAGAATCATCAACTAATTTTTCCAGTTTCATTTCTCCAGTGCTTTCTTACAGATTCTAAAAGTTACTCACACTTTGTCTTTAACTTGCTAATTAACTGGCCTTCTTTGTTGTAGGTGGTGTCAACTAAACAGAAGGGGAAAATGAGAGATTCTTTACGCAGCCCAGAGAGGAGTTTAGGGTCAAGTCCCTTTCCTAAGGGTATAATGTGGAAGGAAGGTATAGGGGAGATATGAAAATAATTTCAAAATGATGAAAATGTAATATTGGACTATTACAAGTGTCAAGAAAAAAAGTAAATGACTTCCATAAGGCAAAAAAAATTACTGTACATTCTTTCAGTAGAATGCTGAAGGTTGCCTTAATTTTATAAGGATCTGCATCTTTCATTGTCTTTGACTAGAATATTCTATAGCTCTGTAGAGATGGAAGTTAACCTACAGAAAAGTAATGGTGACACAGATATTCTTTGTCACAATAATGCAATTGACTCCTGTTTAAGGTAATGCAAATGAATTTGTTGAGTAGATATGTACATCTCCATAAGTCAAATTCTCATTTGAAGTGGTTATAACATCTTACTAATTTACTTATTAATTGATGAGTTAAATAAAATATTTTATATTTTTATGAGACACAAAATTTTATCATTTTGAAAATTATCTTTTAGTATAGATACAAAATTAAGAGAGATGATGAAATGACTAAATCTGCTGCAGTGAGAGAAGAGGTCAAAGACTTCATGGAGAAAGCACAAAGAAAGTTAAAGAAAATAATTGAAAATTTCCTAGCAGACAAAAGAATAGAATTCTAGGCAGGGAAAATCCGAGATAAAGACTCATAAATGTAGAATAGCACTTTTTTGCTCAACACTAAGAAATGAGGTGAAAGATAATTAAAATACAGTTCTGATTGTCAGGAACTTTGTAGATGAGTAGATGACAAACAATTACAAAGAGACAGGTGTGATTCAGTATAATAAGCTAAAACATGACAAAGGTGCTGTGACAGAGAAAGGGCATTAAATTTCAAAAGAGAGGCTAAGATGTTTATTGGAGGACTTACTGTTTGTGATGAATCAAATAAATAGAAATTACCTAGATGAAGAAGGAAAGATGGACATTTGAAGCAGAGGAGAAAATAT
This sequence comes from Macaca mulatta, assembly GCF_049350105.2. Lineage (NCBI taxonomy): Eukaryota > Metazoa > Chordata > Mammalia > Primates > Cercopithecidae > Macaca > Macaca mulatta. The sequence continues at coordinate 122,257,846 of NC_133409.1, read as the reverse complement.
GTGGAGACATAAAATTCTGACTTTACAAATGCTGGTTCTTCACAAGTTTTCAACTAGAAGAAAAATGTTAAAAAATGAATGCTGTACTCCTTAATTTATGCCCATAACATCCTAGACATGAATCATGTGCAATCCATTGCTCAGAAGTATATCTCAGTATGAAACGAACACTATGTACTTATTCCAAATGGTTTATTTACCCACATCCTAACCCAAGAGTCAGTCAACTCAGTGTCTGCCTCAGCATCCATAAATGTCCCTTTTTCTGTATTCACTTTCCTCTGCACTTCTTGCTTCCTCAATTATCCTGTCCCTCAGGACCTTCTTGACCTTTTCTTCTTCTCTGCACTTCTCTCAGTTTTCCAATTCCTCACTGAAGGCATTTTGTGAGGTCCCTAGTGTATGTCTCTGAGGGAAGTTAGGGTCTTCAAATTGAGGTTTCTATGAGACAAACAAAATGTTTTGGCTATATCAATTGCCTCTCCTAGAGTAGTTCAAGGTACTATTATGTTAATAAATTATCTGTCTTTAAAAATCCCCTTCTTTTCTGTTGGGAATAAAATAAAGAAGGAAAGATGGTGATAAAAAGAAAAGAATTTTATTTTCTTCCACCACACTCTCTAGTGATTCATGAAAACTATATTTATTCAGTCTGAAGTACTGTATTGTTATTTGTTCTATATTAGCGAATTCGTGGGTATGTGTGAAAATACTCTTTCTTTTATGGAACACTGGATGTAGTTACTAGCAACATATTTTAATGCTTTTTTGGCAAAAGAGAAAGTCACCAGCCTCCATTTTTTAGTTTTAAATGAAAGTCAGCACTCTCATTTTTGTTTAATTCCCATAGTGAAATCCATTAATTAAAGAACTAGACTAGATAATGTTCAGATCTTCCAACAAGATTAAATGGTCAAATCATTCACAGCCAAGACTATGATCCTAACTATTAGGCTGTTGGTCCAGTGTTCTCTCTATCATTACATGCTAGAGTAATTCAAGGCATCTACAATACATCACCTACAACTGAAAAGTCAGTAATGGAAAACCTGTCAGTTCTAGCTCTGAGAAATAATGCTTCAAGATAAATTTTGATATTGTATTAATTGGCATTAAAATTTTTAAGTCTAATATTTATATTGAACACAGCTTTTTCTTCTCTGAACTGGAAAAACTAACTAATAATTTAGGTGATTATGCAATTTCATTTGAAGAACCCAAAGATAATATGTATAAATTATTCATTTGCATTGAATCCTAATAAAATAAATAGAGTAGGTTACTTGTAAGGAAATTTTTACTTTCATTTTTAAAAAAAGCTTTCAAAATCTTAGCCACATGTTTCATGAGAGCAAAAACATTATACTCACCCTTCACGGGTGAAATACTATGCATTTGTAATGACTCACAGAGCTACACTCAAGCAATCTGAAATGACAAAGTATGAAGGAACCCAGTGCATTTAAATGAAAAGTGAAGGAAGATAAATCCAAATGGCATGAATTGTATGATAATTTTGAAGAAAATTTATGAACATATGTATGTTGACATGTTGAAATTGAAGATTTTATTTGAATAATTGAAACATCATCTCGGTAAACACATGGACTGTGTTTTTTTGTTTTTTGTTTTTTTTTTGGTTTTTGGTTTTCATTTTAAGCATTGTAACCTCCGAACAGAAGATGGTTAAAAAGGAAAAGACCTAGTGCTGTACCAAGCTCTGTCTAACTAGGAATCTGAGAGTCTATCTTAAGCTCTATGAACTTGATGAATAAATTAAATGATGCCTCTGTTTTACCTGGAATGAAGGTCATTTCTTGCTGTCTCACAATATTATTCTTAAAATTTTCATTGGCAATTAAATTTCACTTAGCACACTGACAAAAAAATAGGATATTATATAGAATTTTTCCAGAAGATACTGTGAAGTGAAAAAAGCACAAAACAGCATATGCTATCTACCTTTTAAGAAAGAAAAGACAATATAAAAAGCACAAATATATGTGACATCTCTACAAAAAGAAAACACTGAAAGGATAAATCAGAAAACTATAATGCTGTTTCCTACCAGGGGCAGGTGGGAAGTGGGCAGAAGGGTTATAGTTGAGACTGACACATTTTTGTAAATGCCTTTCAGAGCCTTAACTTTTAGAAATATATTAATCATCTGTATGTTTAAAAGAATCAGCAAGAATAAGAAATGGGTGAGGGAACTAAAACTGAAAGCAAATAAAATGAAACTAAAACAAACAAATGAATCCAAGTGTATTTCAAATGAATAACAAAATCTCAGAGAAAGGTGGGGTTGGGGGGAGGGACTCTAATGTAATTATCACTAAGGGGAGAGCAAGATACTTACATGATCTTAAAATGTCTGCCTGCACATTGCTCATTAGTTAAAAAAGAAAGAACTACATAGTTGAGAAATCACATGAGGCATTGAGTAGATAATCAGAATGAACATCAGAAATGAACATCACAAATGGACACAACTGTGGTGCCTTGGGAAGCATACAACCTCACTTTTGCTGTGTTTCAAAAAGGAATGCATAATCTGAGTCTATTCATGAGGAAACATTAGTCATACCTAAATTGTGAAATATTCTATTTTAAAATAAAGGGTGGGATGAAGAGACCTGTACTCTGTAAAAATGTCATTGTTATAAAAGTCAAAAAGCTGAGAAAAATACTTCTTTTTTATTATTATACTTTAATTTCTGGGATGCATGTGCAGAACGTGCAGGTTTGTTACATAGGTATAAATGTGTCATTGTGGTTTTCTGCACTCATCAACCCATCATCTACATTAAACATTTCTCCTAACGCTATCCCTCCCCCAGCCCCCCAGCCCCGACAGGCCTCAGTGTGTAATGTTCCCCTCGCTGTGTCCAGGTGTTCCCATTGTTCAACTCCCACTTATGAGAACATGCAGTGTTTGGTTTTCTGTTCCTGTTTTAGTTTGCTGAGAACGATGGTTTCCAGCTTCATCCATGTCCCTACAAAGGACATGAACTCATCATTGTATGGCTGCATGGTATTCCATAGTATATATGTGCCACATTTTCTTTATCCAGTCTATCATTGATGGACATTTGGGTTGATTCCAAGTCTTTGCTATTGTGAATAGTGCTGCAATAAACATACGTGTGCATGTGTCTTTATAGTAGAATGATTTATAATGCTTTGAGTATATACCCAGTAATGGAATGGCTGGGTCAAATGGTATTTCTAGTTCTAGATCCTTGAGGAATCGCCACACTGTTTTCCACAATGGTTGAACTAGTTTAGAGTCCCACCAACAGTGTAAAAGTGTTCCTATTTCTCCACATCCTCTCTAGCACCTGTTGTTTCCTGACTTTTTAATGATCACCATTCTAACTGGCGTGAGACGGTATTTCTTTGTGGTTTTGATTTGCATTTCTCCAATGACCAGGGATGATGAGCTTTTTTTCACATGTTTGTTGGCCACATAAATGTCTTCTTTTGAGAAGTGTCTGTTCATATACTTTGCACACTTTTTGATGGAGTTGTTTGTCTTTTTCTTGTAAATTTGTTTAAGTTCCTTGGAGATTCTGGATATTAGCCCTCTGTCCGATTGATAGATTGCAAAAATTTTCTCCCATTCTGTAGGTTGCCTTTCACTCTGATGATAGTCTCTTTTGGTGCACAGAAACGGTTTAGTTTAATTAAATCCCGTTTGTCAATTTTGGTTTTTGTTGCCATTGCTTTAGGTGTTTTAGTCATGAAGCCTTTGCCCATGCCTATGTCCTGAATGGTATTGCCTAAGTTTTCTTCTAGGGTTTTTATGGTTTTAGGTCTTATGTTTAAGTTTTTAATCCATCTTGAGTTAATTTTTGTATAAGGTGTAAGAAAGGGGTCCAGTTTCAGTATTCTGCATATGGCTAGCCAGTTTTCCCAGCACCGTTTATTAAATAGGGAATCCTTTCCCCATTTCTTGTTTTTGTCAGGTTTGTCAAAGATCAGATGGCTGTAGATGTGTGGCGTTATTTCTGAGGCGTCTGTTCTGTTCCACTGGTATAGATCTAGATCTAGATCTATCTATATATATATACATACATATATATGTGTGTGTGTTTGTGTGTGTGTGTGTATGTATATATATATATATGTTTTGGTACCAGTATCATGTTGTTTTAGTTACTGTAGCCTTGTAGTACAGTTTGAAGTCAGGTAGCGTATTCTTTTTGTTTAGGATTGTCTTGGCTATATAGGCTCTTTTTTGGTTCCATATAAAATTTTAAGTAGTTTTTTTCTAATTCTGTGAAGAAAGTAAATGGTATTGATGGGGCTAGCATTGAATCTATATATTACTTTAGGCAGTATGGCCATTTTCACGATATTGATTTTTCCTATTCATGAGCATGGAATGTTTTCCCATTTGTTTGTATCCTCTCTGATTTCCTTGAGCAGTGGTTTCTAGTTCACCCTGAAGAGGTCCTTCACATCCTTTGTAAGTTGTATTCCTAGGTATTTTATTCTCTTTGCAGCAATTGTGAATGGGAGTTCAGTCGTAATTTGGCTCTCTGTTTGTCTATTATTGGTGTATAGGAAGGCTTGTGATTTTTGCACATTGATTTTGTATCCTGAGACTTTGCTGAAGTTGCTTATCAGCTTAAGGAGATTTGGGGCTGAGATGATGGAGTTTTCAAAATATACAATCATGTCATCTGGAGAGGCAATTTGACTTCCTCTCTTCCTACTTGAATATCTTTATTTTTTTCTCTTGCCTGATTACCCTGGCTAGAACTTCCAATACTATGTTGAATAGGAGTAGTGAGAGAGGCCATCCTTGTCTTGTGCTGGTTTTCAAAGGGAATGCTTCCAGCTTTTGCCCATTCAATATGATGTTGGCTGTTGGCATAAATAGCTCTTATTATTTTGAGATACATTCCATCAATACCTAGTTTATTGAGAGTTTTTAGCATGAAGGGGTGTTGAATTTTACCGAAGGTCATTTCTGCATCTATTGAGATAATCATGTGGTTTTTATCATTGGTTCTGTTTATGTAACAGATTACATTTATTGATTTGTGTATGTTGAACAAACCTTGCATCCCAGGGATAAAGCCAACTTGATCATGGTGAATAAGCATTTTTATGTGCTACTGGATTCGGTTTCCTAGCATTTTATTGAGGATTTTTGCATCTATATTCACTAGGGATCTTGGCCTGAAATTTTCTTTTTTTGTTGTGTCTCTGCCCTGGATTGGTATCAGGATGATGTTGGCCTCTAAAATGGGTTAGGGACGAGTCCCTCGTTTCCTATTGTTTGGAATAGTTTCAGAAGAAATAGTACCAGCTCCTCTTTGTACCTCTGGTAGAATTTGACTGTGAATCTGTCTGGTCCTGGGCTTTTTTGATTGGTAGGCTATTAATTACTGCCTCAATTTCGGAACTTGTTATTGGTCTAGTAAGGGATTTGACTTTTTCCTGGTTTAGTCTTGGGAGTGTGTATGTGTCCAGGAATTTATCAGTTTCTTCTAGATTTTCTAGTTCATTTGTGTAAAGGTATTTATAGTATTCTCTGATGGTAGTTTGTATTTCTGTGGGATCGGTGGTGATATCCCCTTTCTCATTTTTTATTGTGTCTATTTGAGTCTTCTCTCTTTTCTTCTTTATTAGTCTGGCTAGTGGTTTATTTATTTTGTTAACCTTTTCAAAAAAACAGTTTCTGGATTCATTGATCTTTTTTTTTTTAACAGTTTTTCATGTCTCTATCTCCTTCAGGTCTGCTCTGATCTTAGTTATTTCTTATCTTCTGCTAGCTTTTGAATGTGTTTGCTCTTGCTTCTCTAGTTCTTTTAATTGTGGTGTTAGGGTGTGGATTCGATCTTTCCCACTTTTTCCTGTGGACATTTAGTGCTATAAATTTCCTTCTAAACCCTGCTTTAGCTGTTTCCCAGAGATTCTGTTATGTTGTGTCTTTGTTCTTATTGGTTTCAAAGAACTTATTTATTGGTTCCAAAGAACTTACTTCTTTATTTCTGCCTTATTTTTGATATTTACCCAGTAGTCATTCAGGAGGAGGTTGATCAGTTTCTATGTAGTTGTGCGATTTTGAGTGAGTTTCTTAATCCTGAGTTCTAATTTGATTGCACTGTGGTCTGAGAGACTGTTTCTTATTATTTCTGTTTTTTTTTTTTTTTTTTTGCATTTGCTGGGGAGTGTTTTACTTCCAATTATGTGGTCAATTTTAGAATAAGTGTGATGTGGTGCTGAAAAGAATGTATATTCTGTTGATTTGGGGTGGGGAGTTCTGTAGATGACTATTCCATCCACTTGGTCCAGAGCTGATTTCAATTCCTGGATAGCCTTGTTAATTTTCTTTCTTACGCATTGATCTGTCTAATACAGACAGTGGGATGTTAAAGTCTCCCACTATTATTGTGTGGGAGTCTAAGTCTCTTTGTAGGTCTCTAAGAACTTGCTTTATAAATCTGGGAGCTCCTGTATTGGGTGCATATATATTTAGGATAGTTAGCTCTTCTTGTTGCATTGATCCCTTTACCATTATGTAATGCCCTTTTGGTCTTTTTTGATCTTTGTTGGTTTAAAGTCTTTTTATCAGAGACTAGGATTGCAACCCCTGCTTTTTTTTTTCTTTCCATTTGTTTGGTAAGTATTCCTCTATCCCTTTATTTTGAGCCTATGGATGTCTTTGCGTGTGAGATGGGTCTCCTAATTAGAGTACACCGATGGGTCTTGACTCTTTATCCAATTTGCCTGTCTGTGTCTTTTAATTGGGGCATTTAGCCCATTTACATTTAAGGTTAATGTTGTTATGTGTGAATTTGATCCTGTCATTATGATGCTAGCTGGATATTTTGCTTGTTAGTTGATGCAGTTTCTTCATAGTGTTGGTGGTCTTTACAATTTGATATGTTTTTGCAGTGGCTAGTACTGGTTTTTCCTTTCCATGCTTAGTGCTTCCTTCAGGAGCTCTTGTAAGGCAGGTCTGGTGGTGACAAAATCTCTCAGCATTTGCTTGTCTGTAGAGGATTTTATTTATTCTTCACTTGAGAAAAATACTTCTTAAACGAGACTAAAGAGGCATGGCAACTAACTTCAATATCTGATCTAAGTTAAAATCTTGCAGGGGAAAAGCACTATAAATGGCACTATTGAGTCGACTAAATTAGAGTATGAACAATAGATTAGAAAACATATTATGTCAATGTTAAATTTATTGAAGATAATAACTATAATTTGGTTATGGAAAAGAATATCCTTACTTTAGGGAGTAAAAATTAGAGTATCTAAGAGAAAAAGGTCATGATATACAGAATTTATTCTGAAAAGATCCAGAAAAAAATCAAATGTATGCATATGTATTTATGGGGTGGGTATATATACTTATACACACACAGGAACAGAGGCTACTTATGGGTCCAACAGCATGTACTCCCTGTCACTAAGATTGCTGTAATAATGCCACTGCTGACGTTCTGGCAGGTCAGCATTAGACACCATTGCTTAGCCTTACTATGCCATTATCATCAAGAAGGCCAGCCAGCCACTTGATGGCAGGCTGATGCCAAAGCAAAAATTGTACCTGATGATGTTAAACAGGTAAGGAGGAGTTTATTCGAGGCAATCACAGCAGGCGAGAGAGAACAGAAAGCAGTCTGAACTCAACTTCCCTAAAACAATGGGCAGGAGGGTTTTTAAGTGCTGGGGTGAACTAGTGGAAAAGTAGTGGAGGATGTCAGGAAGGAAGTTGCTTAGTGAGGTGTGTGAATCATATTGAGTCACTTCCTTCTGAGTTTATAAATGTTTTCTCTGTGATTAGGCCATCTGTATTTGCTGACTGGTGCCCATCAAAGTTACATTCTTATTTTTCCATGGAGACTGGGAAATAGGTCTATCATTTATAATTAGCTTTCCAAGGGATGGCACTCAGGTCTTTGAGAAGGACATTCCTGGTTGCAAAACTAACAGAAATCTTTTTAAAAGATTTACATCTCAAAGGGGCAGAGAAATTACAATTACCAGTTCTCTAAAGCAAAGGCTCTAAGAATAGAGTTCAAGACCTAGAATCGGGGAGAAGCTTGTCTAAAATTTACTCGGGCAGAGGCGAATGTTAAGATCATTTGGTCGCTAATTACATTAGACTCCTTCCTTCCTGGAGGAGGCAGCCTTTTATGTCCTTTATGGAAATTGTACATATTACAGATGTGGGTTTATCTTTATCAGCACTGCTAATCAGACTTAGAGATTGCTAAATCCATTGACATGGGAAACTGCACAAAATTGCCTCAGATCTAGAGACCTATTTCAAGCAAAGAAAGTGTGAAAAATGGCACAAGATTATGATATCCACTTGTCTTACCATATACTCTATCATCCAGAAGCAGCCAGTGAAATAAAACAGTGGTAGAGCCTATAAAAGGCTCTAAATTAGGGACAGCACCCTGCAGGATTGGGCACCCCGTTGGCATCCTCTGCAATGTGTTCAGCCTATAGTTGATGTATAAGGGCAGTGTTCCCAAATGCTAAAGTTCATCAGTCTATGAAACAATGGGCAGAAAAAGAATTGACTCCTCTAAATATAATTCCTAATGACACCGTTGAAGAAGTTGTATTTCTCAACCTTTTGATCTTAGGCTTTGCCAGATTAGAGGCCTTGATGCCTGATGGGGTTTGGAGCGGAAAGTGGGAAGGTAAGGGAGAATGTCTTCAACCATTTTGTGCTGGTATAACAGAATACGCGAGACTAGGTAATATATAATGAACATAAATTTATTGATTCATTTTTCTGGAAGCTGGAAGTCCAAGACTGAGAGAATTCCTATCATCTAGCTTTGGCCTTCTTACTGTGTCATCCCATGGCAAAAGGCAAAACAGCATACAAGAGAGACAGTAGGAAGGGGGACAAATTTATCTTTTTACCAGGAACCCACTCCCAGGATAAGGGGAATAATTCATTACCTAATCACTTCTTAAAAGTCCCACCTCCCAACACTGTTGCACTGGGGATTAAGTTTCCAACATATGAACTTTGGGGTACACATTCAAATATAGTGGAAAGAGGGTAAGACTGTGGATTGGAGATGGAGGGAGAGAAACACTTCTACCAGGTTACTCAAAAAGATTACCACTTAAAGCTACATGCAACTACCTTTCAGTAACCTGATTCCTCTTGCCAGTAGAACAGCAGGCAACAAAAAGAGCGCTCCACTGGTAGGAGTGATTAGCTCTAATTACTATGAGATACTATGTAGGCTACAAAATGATAGGGTCAGAAAGAAGTAAATTTCAAACACTGTAAAGTCACTGAATCATTCCTTGGTGCATCCATGCAGAACAATAATGATGGACAAATGATGGTTATAATCACTACCCAACAAGGCCGAAGGAATTAAGGACTCAGAACTCTCAGGAATAAGAATCCACTGGCTAAAAGAAAACTTTGAATACCAGAACATCTGTTTGGCAGCTTAAGTGCTGGCCAAAAATGAGGAAAATTTGTCATGGGGAGAGAGAAAGGAAATAATGAATAGCAGTTATAGCCGTGGGGCCAGCTGAAGCAGACTTGTATTTAGCCCTTGCAGTGATTGCAGCTGGCCACCACCTTGGAAGGGACTCTATAATATGGACTTAAATAGAAGGCATGACAGAAATACATGACACAAAACTGGATTGTCTTGAACAACTCTGATGTCACTTCAAATCCTCCAGCTCTACCTCTTACTCCAGCTCTGCATACAGTTCCATGCAGGCTTCAAATAGTTTCTTGCAGATACAGCTCTACAGTACTTGCCTTTGACTTCCTGTCCTAAGGTTTCTCTTCCTGATGTAAACCCAGGGTGCAGGAGAGTTTAGACCTGTGGGACCACCTTTGACCATTAAGAGACAAGAACTGATAATTAAATGCTTTCCTCTTTCATCCCTTGGGAGAACAGTTTTGTGACATCCTTCATTAGGCTTTTTCAAAAGGTCCCAGTGAGTTCCAGTCCAGTTACCCACAGTGGTGACCAGCTTCATAATATGTCTTGTATTGCCTTTCTCTCTTTCCTGTTTTACCTCCTAACTTTCTTATTCCTCCTTCTTTGTTGTTATTGACAACACTTTCCAAGCAAGCTACCTGTTGGAATACTTTTGCCTATAACTTTACTAAATCCTCAGTAACCTAGATAAATTGTTTAACTTCTACGAGCCTCATTTTCATCATATTTACTGGTGGCATACTTATTGCATTACTTATAAGCAAAAATATTTGAGGATTAACAGAAGAAATATATGTGAAGCACGTACTATAAGATCTGGTCCAAGCAGCCATTCAACAAATGGCAATCATTATTATTACTGTCTCATTTCTCCCATAGAGTCCTTTAAATTACCTTTCCTCTAAATTACTTAGAGTCTATTATATGTAATAACAGACACAAAGTCAGAAACAAAAGTGCCCATTTGGTGTTTATTGCTAAGTTACTTTGCCCTGGGTCATTCTGACATGACTCAAAATAGTACAAATAGCACAAATATATAGCTTTGGCAACCATTCCTCTCAACAGGCAATATTTAATTCCAATAACCTTTTGAAGAAAGATGTGAATCAAGAAGGTTGTTGATAATTGATGGAGCAAAGTTCATGTAGTGGTGGCAGAAGATAGAATCCACAGTTTTATGAAGGAATTTGCCTTAGATGTGTAGAACATCTACTTCTCTCAGACAGAAAAGAAAGAAAGAAGGAAAGATGAGTGATAAGAAGACAGTATACTTTGTAGTTGGAAGTTGAGTGGATTCAATTGCTATCACATTAAGAAGAAAGCAGGGTCATCTGTTGGGGTAAAGAGTGAGAATTAGGTAAAGGAATTTAGGATAGAAAGGCTTGGAAAACAATTGTTAGAAAAAGAGATGATTTGTGTGAAATAGAAAGATGGTCAAGGAAGGCTGAGAGACAAGCTGAGATGTGGGTGGTCTATGTAGATATTAAATAACCTAGGATAAAGGCAGGATTATGAGGGTATAACAAATTGGATCTGAATGAAATCCTCCATGAGGGAACACTGAAAACTGAAAGTTACAAATAGATTTACTCCTTAAGGATTAAGGTTTGAATTTATTTTGATGCAGAATTCTTGAATCTGGGGAAACTATATCAATGGGCTTCAATGAACAAAGCTCTTTCACAGAACACTATAAAATGTGATTTAGAGAAAAGTTTCAGCTCTGCAGATTGCTTCCTTTAGAAAAATATGTGTGTTTTGCTACGAATTTAGACTGCCTTTTTTGGCACTACTACATATTCTTAAATATTCTGAATTCAGTGTTGTTTGTGCAGGTTCTCATTCGAAACTAGGAACACACAACTTCAAAACCCCCTTATCGGTAGGCCTAATCTTTACTAGGAGTCAAACTAGAGGAAAGACTTGGAAAGATAACTGAATTGAACTTTTGGCAGCCAATGAAGACAAGACTGGTTAAAGGTGTTCATTAAGGCTGAGCCTAAGAAATCTGGAATTTTTACTATTTTGATCATTATTTCCTAGTAAAATTTAATTTTTTAAAATTTTTCTTCTGGGAATTTAAAAGCAAGCCCACTCCATTATGGCTAAGGGTGAATTTTTTCCGGCATGAATAAGTGGACTTTGTAAGTCATTTTAGTAAGAATAATTTAGAAGAAGACTTGATTGAGTTTAGAAAGAAGGCTTGATTTCTACTTTTAGTCAAGATGAAATAATGAAACTGGATTTATTCTTCATTCTTAGCTGAAAAAAAACAGACAAAATATATGAAACAATTATTTTCAAGACAATGGATATCAGGCAACAAAGGACAGAGATGCCAAAGAGAGAGAAGGGAAATTATATGAGATCTATGATTGCCCCCAGGTTACTGCTTAGGGACTTTCTAAGCTCCATCGCAGAAAGAATTCAAGTGGAGGCTGGTAGTCTCTCTAAATTTAGTTGGTCTGGGAGTATTGAGAGATTAAGGCAGCTAGTGTTTTTAAGAGAGATTACCAGAGAGGACATAGCTGCACAGAGGAGTTGTAAATACCTCTTTAAAAGGCCTTCCTCCAGTCTTCAGCTGATTATTAATCAGAATATGCATATGAGCAAAGAACTCAAGGCCAGGAAGAGAACCATGTTAAAAATGTAGAGAAACCAATACCCAGAACTCATACAGGGCACAGAATAGTCCTTCTCAAGAATCATAGTGGAAAACTTCATAAATCATGGGACATTAGCTAGGATTTTCTAAAGCAATTTGTTCCCCATGGGGAAACTTTAGCTCTAAACAGTGCTCTGATCTGACCTAACAAATATTAAAAGAATACCCAAAAGATATAATCTCTTACCAAGCAACTTGATGGAATGGAATAACACATCTCAAGAATATTTTTAGAAATATAAAAATATGCAATAACCTGCAAGGTAAAATTCACAATACTAGGCACCCAATAACAAAATTACCAAGCATTCAAAGAAGCTGGAAAATAAACCCTAAAATCAGGAGACAAATACATAATTGAAATTGACTCAGAATTGACATAGATGATAGAAATAGTAAACAACATTAAACAGTTATTATAACCGTATTTCATATGTTCAAAAAGCTGTTGGAGAGATTGGCCATGTCAAGAAGAGTCATGGAGATATAAAAGACTCAAACTTCTAGATATGGAAACTACCATGTCTGATATGAAAAATATACTAATAATATATATTATATATATCTAGCATATATAAAAGCAAATTAGACATAACCAAAGAAAAGAACCAGTGAACTTAAAGACCTAACAATAGACCTGTCCAAAGTGAAACACAGAAAGAAAGAAGACTGAAAAAGAAAAAAAGAACAGATCATCAGTGAGACAACTTCAAGTGGCTAAAATACATGTAATTGGAGTTGCTGAAAAGGATAGGGGAAGGAACATCATTGAAAAAATAATGGCCAATTTTTTTTAATTTATGGAAATTCCACAAATCCAGGAATCTCACTGAGTCCCAAGAACAAGGAACATAAATAAAACTATTTTAATGGACATAATAATAACATTGCTTGAAATCACTGAAAATAGAATTTCTTAAAAGCAGCCAGAGAAGGTCAGGAGCACTGGCTCACGCCTGTAATCCTAGCACTTTGGGAGGCCAAGGTAGGTGGATCATGAGGTCAGGAGTTCAAGGCCAGCCTGACCAACATGGTGAAACCCCATCATTACCAAAAATACAAAAATTAGCCGGGTGCGGTGGCACGCACCTGTAATCCCAACTACTCAGAAGGCTAAGGAAGGAGAATTGCTTAAACCCAGGAGGCAGAGGTTGCAGTGAGCTAAGATTGCCCCCACTGCACTCTAGCCTGGGTGATAGAGCGAGATTCTGTCTCAAAAAAAAAAAAAAAAGTAGCCAGGGAAATAAACATATATTAAGTAGAGACCACAGATAAGCAGACTTAGCATGTCAAACCATACAAGCCAAAAAGATAATGGAGCAAGATCTTTAACATAATGAATGAGGGAAAAAATCTGAAAACTTAGAATTGTGTTCACAGTAAAAAATATCTTTCAAGAATAAAGATGAGTTAAAGACTTTTTCCCAACATACCAAAGCAGAAAGAATCGATCACCAACAGAGAGGACTTTTACTACCTGATTTTCAGTTTTATTTTAAAGCTATAGTAATCAAGAAAGTTTGGTATTAGTGTAAAAATAGACAAATAGATCAATGATAGAGAGTCATTTTTTGACAGAGTCTATTTTTGACAGAGTCCAGAGATAGAGTAGAACATATATGGTCAATTCGTTTTCAACAGATCACAAACAATTCAGTGGAGTTCACCATGGGAATGTCATCCGTCTTTTACAATACCCTCAGAATGGTTATGCAAGTTGTACCTATTCTCTGTGTATACTACCCTTTCAACATTCTTAAACCTTTAATAAAGTCTTATTTAAAAGTTGCAGGTTAGTTATATGTCGTACTGTAGGAAAAATTAGTAGGAAAGTGCTTAATTCACCATTATCAGAGTATCAGGTACCCCCTCAGATGTGTGTCAACGGTTATCTTTATCAGAGGACATCTGTGTCCAAAGGAGAGGCAACCTCTCTAGAGCTAACAGCAGAAGTGGGATCCTAGTAGGCTGTCAGGGAAGCTAGAATGATGGGTTGTGGGAGATTATTTCCAGTATGGAAGTGAGAAAGCCTAGAAAACTCACAGTAATAGACAGTGGGACAACATGACAGGATAATTTTTTGCCATCAGGCTGGTGGAGCCCCTTGCCACTATAATTTAGTGAATGAAAAGAAATACACCATTGTTTTGCAGTCACAACATTAAAAGCAAAGAAGCGTAGGTAAGCAATAGAAAAGGAATACCAACAAGGTGCTAAATTCCTGAGTTAATATGGGCATGCTGAGTTCAAAAGATGACAGTGATGATTCCTAGGGACACACACAGATGGCATGAGACTTGAAGGAGTCATCACAAATCTCCTGCCATATTTTCACTAAGGCAAAGTGGAAACAGTTAAATAAGCAGAACACTTCCTTGTCCTGTCCAACCTGCAACATGGAGAATAAGTAGCTTCCGTTCAAAGGAGTCACAAAGAATTAGTGTCTTCAAGAAAACGCCGCTTTCCAGTTAAAGCGAATAAATGACAGATAAAAGAATATATGTTTATAGTGGAACTGGAATCACATAAGGTAGATTCTCTCTATTTATTTCAACAACAACAAAAAATATGCATTGATAATTACTGTGCCTGGCTTGGTGGGAATTGTTGGAAAAGAAAACAGAAGTAAGTAAATGGCTGATGGTAGCAAAAGAACCAGTATTCTGAGAATAAGAGTGACACTATGAATTAAGGAAATATATCGATATATTCCTTATATTTTGTGTGATGTTTGAGAACTGAGAGGAAATGGTAAAACTAATCCATTGGGTGGCTCCATGAAGGTACAGGCTATGGCAGCTAGCACTGTCAGAGACCTAAGATTATGGGTCAGAGATTACTAGCTCTCCACCCAGATCTATTTTCTCCTTCTTCTTCTTTTTTTTCTTTTTTCTTTTCTTTTTTGACAGAGTCTAGCTCTGTCACCAGGCTGGAGTGCAGTGGCACTAGCACAGCTCCCTGCAACCTCTGCCTCCCGGGTTCAAGCGATTTTCCTGCCTCAGCCTCCCAAGTAGCTGGGACTACAGGCATGTGCCACCACACCCAGCTAATTTTTTGTGTTTTTAGTAGAGGCAGAGTTTCACCATGTTGGCCAAGATTGTCTCAATCTCTTGACCTCGTGATCCACCTGCCTCGACCTCCCAAAGTGCTGGGATTACAGCTGTGAGCCATCGTGCTCGGCCTATTTTCTCCTTCTTCTATAGTTACAGGATCATAGTGGACACATACATTATCCAATTCCTTTTGGAATTAAACCTGTGACTTAAATTTTGACCCATGGGATGGGATCAGAAAAGATATGTGTGCCTTCTGGGCCAGGCCTTTCAGGAAAGCAGGAATGCAACCACCACATTTTTTTCTCCCTCCCAGCTTTCTGTCTTCACCAGTCCATCTGGACACAAATGACAGGCTCTAGGGGATGGTGAAGCTTCAAGATAAGAAGAGCTTAGATCGTTGAAGGACTACGTAGAGAAAGTCATCTCACTCAGGTGAACACCCGATCTGAACTGTTACAGGAGCAAGAAATTAACTTACAAGGTGCCATGAGTGAATATATTTTGTAATGCATTTATTATAGCTCTTTAGTCTATGTCATCTAATAGATAAAAAAGATAATATTGTTTTTAAAAATTGTGAGCTTAAATATATTTCTTCCTCAGGGGATAAAGATGGAACATCACTGACCTCTGAAAATATTCTCCTTTGCCTTGAGCAAACTGTTTTCTCAACTGTTTTTGAGGGCTCAGCGTTCAGTTGATGGAACTAGAATCAGCACATTTTGGTTTAAAGGAACCACATCTTTAAAAACATATTTTAGCAGTTGACAATAAGACATTAGTTCACTCCCAAAATTCCTCACCCCACTCAGAAGAAGAAAGATTTAGTTATATTCTCTATGAAATAGGAATGTGAGAAACTGTATTTTCTATTCTGAGTTTAGAAAATTTTTTTGTTAAGAACGAATAACCTGTTTATTTTAAAATAAGAGCTAGGGCCATAGGAGACTGTTATAAATTCATATACTTACGCATATATGTGTATTCAGGGACTGCTGTGTGCTAGGTAAGCGCTAGACTACAAACACCATCACTATCCACCTAGAACTTGGAGTGTGGCAGTAGATGATGGCATGTAAAGGGATAACTACAGCAAGGTGTGGCAAAAGCTATGACTAGAAGAACAGAAGCTAAGAGAACAGGTAGTCAGGATGCTTAACCTGGATTTGGGGATCCCAGAAGGACTTCTTAGAACAAACTTTATACAAACTGAGAATAGACCGACAAGTTATCAGTGAACTATTTGGAGTTAAGAGGGAGTTAAGAGGGAGGAAACAGAATGTTCCAAGAAGAGGGAAATGGTGCCAAGCCCTGAAGACATCAAAAGCAAGGATCTCATTGAATCCTGGAAATGATGAAATAGATACCAGGTATCTATTTTGTCATGTGATATTTGGAATTTTTTGTGTGCTTGGAAAATTAATTTAAAGTTATTTGGTTTTCTCAGGTGATTCTTTTTTCTTAACTAGATATTCTGCATCACTATTAAAAATACAAAAGGTTATAAATGAAATTCAAGTCCTGTGTTGAATAAGCACATGAAGGAGTAAGAGGGAATGTGATATTAATCACCTGAAGGGTAGCAGAGCTTTTGCTGCTAATGGAGGCATTTGTAAGACACATTTTGGTGAAACCTAAAGATTCTGTTAAAAGAATTTTTTCTTCTATTCTTTTGTAGACACCTAAAAGGCCTCCAAAAGTTGAATTTTCCAGGTTTAAGAACATTTCAAGCTCACTTTATATCATTTTGGCAAAAGCTAATACAATAGGAATCCAGCACAGGTTACCCGGGGACACTAAAGTCCTTGAAGAGCCCATTTCACAAGGATCATTTATATTCAGTTAAACTTCTATGGCTGAGTGATCTTATAAAACTGCATCTCTCACTCTTCCAAAAGGATTGACAGATTTAGCGAATAGAAAGATGCTCAGCTATATTTGCATTTCCTATAAACAAGGAATAATTTTTTGTATAATTATGTTCCCATTATCTGGAAACCCTGCTCACTAAGTATGGCCAATATTCTGGCAGGGAGTCTGGAAGTTTGTCATAAATTATATTTTTTCCCAATGCTTGATATGTCATGCTTGTACACATTTTATAGTTATCATGAAAGATATGGCTGGGCATGGTGGCTCACACCTGTAATCCCAACACTTTGGGAGCCTGAGATGGGTGGATAGCTTGAGCCCAGGAATTGGGACCAGCCTGGACAACACGACAAAACTCCATCTCAACAAAAACAATTTTTTAAAAAATGGTCCAGCATAATGATGCGCACCTGTAGTCCCAGCTATTCAGGAGGCTGAGGTATGAGGATCACTTGAGAACAAGGGGTGGAGGTTGCAGTGAGCAAAGATTGTGCCGCTGCACTCCATCTTGGGCAACAAAACCAGACATAGTCTCAAAAAACAAAACAAAACAAAACAAAACAAACAAACAAACATACAAACAAAAAACCAGCATCCCCAGTTCCCATGCCTCTTGGGATAGAGACAAATAGGCAGCTAGGTTTGTCCCTTACACGCTACTTAAAGGGAAAGACTGACCCTGCTGAATCCTGTCTAATTCCTCAGGAGAAAGGGGATGCATGAAGTTACTTGAAGATGGATTGTCATGCAGAAGTCCTCTCTGTATCCTTAAAAAGACAATGTACTCTATTTGGGATCAGGATGTTAGAGTAATGCTCACAGTATATGAGGTAGAGGCAGAAAAAAAATGCTTTTTTCTCCTTCCATTGTGAGGCACTGCAAAAATAATAGCACGGTTCAATTTTAGTAAAAACTGCAATAGCAAACATTGTATTGCTCTTACAATAAGCTTGGCACTGTCCTAAACATCAGCAGCACATATTAACTTAGTGAATCTTCACAACCTCAAATAGGGGAAGTAGATGAGGAAATCTTTGCTCGTGCCTATGTCCTGAATGGCATTGCCTCAATTTTCTTCTAGGATTTTTATCATTTTGGGTTTTATATTTAAGTATTTAATCCATCTTGATCTAATTTTTGTATAAGGTGTAAGGAAGGGGTCCAGTTTTAATTTTCTGTATATGGCTAGCCAGTATTCCCAGCACCATTTGTTAAATAGGGACTCGTTTCCCCGTCTCTTGTTTTTGTCAGGTTAGTCAAAGATCAGATGGTTGTAGATGTGTGGTATTACTTCTGATATCTCTATTCTGTTCCATTGCTCTGTGTGTCTGTTTTGGTACCAGTACCATGGGGTTTTGTTTACTGTAGCCTTGTAGTGTAGTTTGAAGTCAGGTAGCATGATGCTTCTAGCTTTGTTCTTTTTGCTTAGGATTGTCTTGGTTATATGGGCCCTTTTTTTGGTTCCATATGAATTTTAAAGTAGTTTTTTCTAATTCTGTGAAGAATGTTGTTGGTAGTTTAATGGGAATAGCACTGAATCTATAAATTACTTTGGATAGTAGGGTCATTTTCACAATATTGCCTCTTCCTATCCATGAGCACAGAATGTTTTGTCATTTGTTTCTGTCCTCTTTAATTTCCTTTAGCAGTGGTTTGTAGTTCCTGTTGAAGAGGCCCTTCACTTTCTTTGTTAGCTCTATTCCTCGGTATTTTATCCTTTTTGTAGCAGTTGTGAATGGGAGTTCATTCATGATTTGGCTCTCTGCTTGTCTATTGTTGGTGTATAGGAAGGCTTGTGATTTTTGCACATTGATTTTGTATCCTGAGACTTTGCTGAAGTTGCTTATCAGTTTAGGGAGCTTCTGGGGAGAGAACAATGGCATTTTCTAGATAAAGGATCGTGTCATCTGCAAACAGAGGCAGTTTGACTTTCTCTCTTCCTATTTGAATACCCTTCATTTCTTTCTCTTGCCTGATTGTCCTGGCTAAAACTTCCAATACTATGTTGACCAGGAGTGGTGAGAGAAGGTATCCTTGTCTTGTTACTGTATTCATATAATTCTCATGACCCATCAGAATTTATTATTTATCCCTTCTTTAAAAAAATAAAACTAATATTAAGTGGTCACAAACTAAGTAAAAGAACTAACAGTGGAAGCCCCAGACTCATATCCCACTGCCTCTTGGAAATTGCTCACACTTTGCTTTTAGAAGGCTTGGTGGTCAAAATGAACTGTGGCTTTTTGAGAATTTATACTGAATGACTACCATGCTATGAATCCCTATTTTCAGAGGTTTTCTTTAAATAATTGAAAAGTCCTTTCCTTCTCCAATTAAAACAGGTGTACAATTTGAAAATGGGACTATTTCTTCTATCTGTCCTATCTTGTTTTAGCCATATCTGACATTTTATTGGCATGTATAAAGCAGTTTAATTTAATGAGATGAGCACAATTTGAAGATAATATACATGGGTTATCCTTATTCCTCTAAAGAGCAAATGTACCCTTTAAGCTTCTATCTTCACAGACTGATTTCCCTAAATTATGTCTGAAAAAAAAGTTTTTAATTGAATTCCAATCACACATGCATATGCATGTACATACACACATACACAAAATTACATATGCAAAACCTGGAAGCTTATTCTGCTCTAACACTAAAAATGTTTTCTTATGAAATCTCAACTTAATAAAAAATCCTATATAGTAATCCTGTAATTAAAAGAGCTACATCAATACAGGGGAAAGGAACTGAAGACTAGAAATTTCAGTCTTGCATTAAAGATTTATTTTTTTCTACAAGAATTCAATAATATTGGGAAAATATTTTCCAAAAGAAATACATGAACATATTATCTTAAACATTTCAAACAATAGAGATAAAAACAAAAAATAAGCATAGTTCCAGCCCCCTTTTTTCCTTTCCCTATGCTTCTTGTTGCTAGCTATAGCTTTATAAACCATCTGATGTGTATGCTTCTAGATATTGTCTGTGCATGTACATGTACATATACATTTTTCTTACAATCCAACCCTTCCACTTCTATTTATAAAAGAGAAATTAAATCAGCACACATCTATACAAAGAATTAACTACAAATTTTCATAGCTGTTTGATAAGTAATAGCCAAAAACTTTATATAACCTAAATGTCCATTAGTAAGTAAGTGGATAAATAAATTGTAGGCCATCCAGACTACAAAACACTCCCCAGCAATAACAAGGAATCCACTATTGGTAAACACAACTATCTGTTAAATATCAAAATAATTATGCTGAATGAAAGAAGGCAAATAAAAAGAGTGCACACTGTGTGATTCCATTAATATAAAATTCTAGAAAATGTAAATTAACCCATAGCAACAGAAAGCAGATCAATGATTGCTTAAGGAGAGGTACAGGATGAGGAAGAGCAGGAAGGGAGGGAAAAGAGATGAAAAAGAAGAGTTCCTGGGTGATGAAATTGTTCATCGTGGTTGTGGTGGTAGTTTCACGGTTCTACTCATATATGAAAACATCAAATTGAACTTTCAAAAATGTGTAATTTATTGTATGTCAGTTTTACCTACACACACATACATACTTCCATTATGTGGTGAACAGACCAAGAGATCCCATATCAATTGGAATTACAAATATTTGATGCTATCCTATCCACAACAAGAATAGGAACAGTATAAAGTAATTGTCTCTAGGAACTGGGACAGGGGATAGGAAGACTTTATGCTTTATATTAGAACCTTCTGCTTCGTTTGATTTTGTTGGAGGGGCGCCATGTGGAGGTATTTATCTTATTTCAAAAGTCGTTTCTGAAGATAGTGTTAAATGCCTACACATTTTACAGAAATGAAATTTAACAAAAATGTTTATAGTAAAAGGTTAATGGGTGTGAGGCATCATAAATGACTTTTTTATTTTTCTACTTTTTAAAAATTTTCTTAGAAAGTTTAAATATTTTTTGAAACTTATTTTTAAATACTGATTTTCAACCTTCTTCTTAGCAGTGGCATTCCTTTCAAATAAAACTTTACATGATTTTCAATTTCTGAAATGTATAAAAGTTACCTACCTCAGGCTCATGATTTTTACTTTTTGTCTCAGGTCTCAGTATCTTGCAGCCCATCCTTGATCTTGATGCCACAATGATGTTTCTAAATTTATCCCCCTATGTACAAATGTGCCATTTTTAGTACAGTAATATCCAGCCTTATCAGACTCAATGACATATTTTTGTAAATATTTCATAACTCCCCTTTACCATTCCAAATGAAATTAATATATAATATGTTTGTATATATGGCAAATATTTGTATACATTACACATATGGTATATATGTGTGTGTATATATTGCATATACTTGGGGTGTGTGTATACATGCATACATCATACACATACTAAATATATATACAAATACATATAATTATGTCACCTAATATTTTGGTGAAACTATTAAAATATTGGCATCCAAAACAATGAGCAAGTTAAAATGCCTTTTTTTTTTTTTTTTAAATGTACTCAGAGTAGGTGAACAGAAGGTCAAGCATGGCTTCAGACACATAACTTCATAATTTTTCTTAGCCTTTCAAACTTTTTTTCTTTTATCCATTTAATGATTAAAGCATAGTTTTTGGACTAAAAATCTTAATGTCTTGGACTCTAGAAAAATAAAGAGATTGGGGCCTGGCATGGTGGCTCACGCCTGTAATTCCAGCACTTTGGGAGGCTGAGGTGGGTGGATCACCAGGTCAAGAGATCGTGACCATTCTGGCTAACAAGGTGAAACCCCGTTTCTACTAAAAATACAAAAAATTAGCTGGGCGTGGTGGTGGGCGCCTCTAGTCCCAGTTACTTGGCAGGCTGAGGCAGGAGAATGGCGTGAACCCGGGAGGCGGAGCTTGCAGTGAGCTGAGATCACGCCACTGCACTCCAGTCTGGGTGACAGAGCAAGACTCCGTCTCAAAAAATAATAATAATTAAATTAAATTAAATTAAATTAAACTAAATTAAATTTAAAAAGAGATTACTGAGGCCTGGAGGCAGCTTTCATGATCTAGGTAGAATTTTAACAAAGCCTTGAGAAAGGAATAGGGTACGATTTGAATAACAGAAAAGGCTTGTGGTTAGGTTAACTTTTATTTCACTTTCTGAATTAAAACCCAGTAAACTATTAGAATGAGGATGAAATGGGATTATTTTAGTTTTGCTATTTGCAAATTAATAGCTAAACTAATACTAAAAATCCTACACAATCAGGCTCAGACCCATTTTTTCAATCTAACTTTTCAATGATCCGCAAAAACCCTACTCTCCAAATAGACCGATTGATTTCTACAAATGCCTTACACGTGTTTTGGAAAGAGGATTAAAAATCTCAAAATAACTCAAATAGTGGCACAATATAAATATAGTTCTTATTTGCATTAAACTATCCATAGTATAAAGCAATGCCAAATCTGATCGTTTTTCTAACAGAAATTTTTTAGGAGACATTTCATGAAGAGAGTAAGGGTAAGATTAATATGACAGAAATATAGTAATATAGGTGAGAAAAGAGGACAGTGACCTTTGATGCTCAAAGGTAATCAGTGTACTGTTAGTCCAATCAATTGTTACACAATTTTTAGCTAAGAGTTTGACTATCTTTATTCCATGCACCATTAACACTTTCCTGCAGTAGATTTTATTTGCTCACAATTATTTGCTCTCTTGCCAATTTAGCCATGCCTAGTTTAGTTCCCCAGCCTACAGATTCGGGGCTTGTCATGCAACATCCTTTGGCCAGTAAGGTGTGAAAGGACTTAATATTTAACATACCTGCATAGAAGTTTCCCATGCCATTGCAGTATTTGGCTTGGTCTTTCATGTATGCCTTCTGACAAGAAAAAGAACTGTCTCCAATAGAAACTATTCCTTCCCTCTGAGTCATAAAATGCAAATATTTGGGAAGATGCACAAACCTGACCTACAACCTAGACCCTATTCCAGCTCAGTGCAACCCATAGTTACCCCAAGCCCACATGTAATGTGAATAATAACAAAAAAAAGTATTGTTTTAAGCTACAGGAATATTGAAATTATGTTACTGCAGCAGAAACTGACAGTTAAAATTACATTTTGTATTGTTTTTTGTGTTTTCTTATTGAAAAAAAAGAGAATGACCAGATGTTTCTAAACA
This sequence comes from Macaca mulatta, assembly GCF_049350105.2. NCBI lineage: Eukaryota > Metazoa > Chordata > Mammalia > Primates > Cercopithecidae > Macaca > Macaca mulatta. Next base: position 122,234,605 of record NC_133409.1, on the reverse strand, counting down.
TTATAACAAGAAAATAGTTATTTTCACCTTTTTTAATACTGAAAAAAAAGTCAAGTAGCATTTGTTTACACTTAACATTAAAAAGATCAGTTGAAATTTGCAGTTTCTTTCTATTGCTTTTATATCATAGCATAAGTTCTGTCTCGCTGTTGAATGTGCATATATACTATATATACATTATATATATATAACTATATGTATGCACTAGCATGGAAGACTGTGGTGTGTTATATTAATTTGTGGGATTCTAAATATTTATTAATTTTTTCTTCATCTGCAAATATCTGGTGCATGATCTCCTAAATGAATTTTTTATGCTTTTGGTTCATTATCCAAAAAATGTTAGTTTAGCTATCCTGATTAAGTATGACCTATTGCTTAGCCAAGCAATTTAAAGTGAGAATACGTCTCAAAACTGTGAAACACTGATTTTTATTAATAAATTTTTTATAAATGCAATCAAACGAATCTCAAAATACTAACTCATTTTAAAGACCCAACTATTGGAGAAGAGTCCCTTATTTCTTTTAATAAAACATTCACACTATCGTAGCATTAAAGATACAAACCATGCTACTATAGTTTGAATGTGTCCCCAAAAGTTCATGTGTTGGAAACTTGTCCTCAATGCAGTGCTGTCGGGAGGTGGGGCCTAATGAGAGATGTGTGTCATGGAGGCAATGCCCTCACGAATGAATTAACGCAATGAATTAATCTCAAAAGTGAGTTTATTATCAAGGGATCAGGTTCCTTATAAAATAATGAGTTCTGCTCTTTCTTACTCTCTCATCCTCTTTTGCCCTTCCGCCATGAGATGATACAGCAGAAAGGTCATCACCAGATGCCAGTCCCTCAATGCTGCACTTCCCAGCCTCCAGAACAATAAGACAATAAATAAACCACTCTCAGGTATTCTGTTATAGCTGCACAAATCTGACCAAGACACATGCCTTGTATTTTAAACTAGATGTAGAAAATATAACAAAATGATGATATAGACCTGCTTAATGAGCAAGTATTTTATCAGCTGTTATTTAAACTTAAATAGTTTACTTGTCAAGAATAGGAAAATGTCTAAGATTATTTGCTATTTGAAAATCAGTAAGTTAGTATGCCAGTTTCATAGATGCTATGTTAGAGATAAAGAACTTTATTGCTCTCCGCTCTTCTGAGCCAGAGCATACTTGCATCAGTGTTTACTGCCACCAGGTCCAAGAGTGGGGATGCAATGGGCCCAGACTGATACTGCATATATGTGAGTTGCAGTACAAAAGAGGAACCCTAAGTTCAGGAAATCTGAATATTTCATAATGCTCAGTAAGCATGCCTGCCCTTTGCTCTGAAGGGAGACACTACACCTATCTTCCAAGCCTGCTTGCTAGACAGATATCCTTGAAAAGAGGGTGTGAAACAAAGAACAATTAGTGCCTTTCAACACAAATTGTGCCAAATCTTGAAAGACCCATAGAGCGTTATCTCCCAACACACTTCCACATAAATCCTCAGGGCCTAAGTGAACTCAGATTAATATTAAATAAATCAGTAAAACCAGTAAACTCCAGATTTAAAATTCATAAGAAAATATAAATGAATCTAAAATCTAAAATATCATATTTGGATATTATTTTAAAATTTAAAATAATATCATATTAAATATAATAATCTATATCTAAAATATAAATATCTTGAAGGAGGAACTTTCTAAGATTAAAAATAATAAAGGAAATTTCAACAGAAAAGATTGATGGATTGAATTGCATAAAATTTTATTATCAACATAGCAAAACCCATTAAAATAGAAATAAAAGACATATAAGAGACTGGGAAAACATTTAATTTTATTTAAACAATAATTACAATAGATACATGATTAGTGTTCTTACTATGTAAGACGATTTTAAATGACCAAAAAAAAAAAAAATCCTGCTCTCTCCTAACACTAATAATGAACAGATAAATCACAAAAGTTCAAATAAACTATTAAAATTATTAATTTTCAAAAGAAATCAAAGAAACACAATGTTATCAATCAACAAAATTTCAACAAAAATTCTCATGACATAATGTTAAGTGAAAAAAGATGAAAAATATAAAGTAATTATTTAAAAAAAAATACCTGAAATAATGTCAGAAAGAAGTACCCAACAATATTATTAGTGATTGTTAATATGGCTTCATATTACAGTAATATTATACTTACTTTGTTTTATTTATACTTTCAAAATTTTTTACACTGAGCAAAAATTATTATTGAAAATTTTAAAACTTCAAAATAAATCAGGTTGAAATTTCTACACTATGCCCATATGGTAACATACCACCATATGTTGAAATTTGAGAACCCCCATCACGCCTTCTAGCCCTACCCAGTTTCTCTTAACATTTCATGATACTTAAACTCTTCCTGATGGCAGCCGGGCACGGTGGCTCATGCCTGTAATCCCAGCACTTTGGAAGGCCGGGGCGGGTGGATCACGAGATCAGGAGATCAAGACCATCCTAGCTAATACGGTGAAACCCCATCTCTACTAAAAATACAAAAAAATTAGCCAGGTGTGGTGGCAGACAACTGTAGTTCCAGCTACTGTGGAGGCTGAGACAGGAGAATCGCCTTGAACACAGGAGGCGAAGCTTGCAGTGAGCTGAGATGGCGCCACTGCACTCCAACCTGGGCGACACAGTGAAAATCCGTCAAAAAAAAAAAAAAAAAAAAAAAAAATCTTCCATAGGTGTTTTCCTCCTTTGGATTTCTTCAAAGTATATAAATACCTGTTCAAAAATATAAATACCTCTGGTTATATTCAACAAATTAAGCTAAGCATAACAAAATAAGCATAAGTAACAGTTTATCAGATATTTTACTTTACCATAGAGCAGAAGTAAGAATCAGATGGAGGAGGTGACACTAATGATGAAAGACCCCAGAAAGGGGTAGTGATGGGCAACAATCAACAATGAGGTTTGTTTCTTTCCAATTTTAACTACAGCTGTCTCTGACTTCTCATTCAAACATATTAGCCTCAGGATAATCTCATAAATTGCTGAACTGTTGGTTATGCCTGTCATCGTGTATTCAAAAAGATCTTATGAGACACTCTTTGGCTTTAGTTTTGCATCTATATGAATTACATAAAACTAAAACTGAATCCTATTTCTTACTCTGCATTTTTGTACCAACAAATATATTGACTACATAAACCTGTTTGTTATCAACTTTTTAAAATGTGAATTTGTTTTCATCACATAGATATGCTTTATTTGTTTTCTATTGTTGCTGTTAATTACCACAAATGTGGTGGCTTAAAACAAAATTTATTACTTTACAGGTCTGGAGATGGGAAGTCCAAAATTAGTCTCCTTGGGCCAAAATCAAGGTGTCCTCAGGCTCCAACAAAATCCTCCTGGAGGCTCTTAGGGAGAACCTGTTTTGCCTCTTACAGATTCTGGAGGTTGCTACCATTCCTTGACTCGTGGCCATATCACTCCAGCCTCTGCTCTTGCCACATCAGCTTCTCTAACTTTGACCCTCTTTGGCCTACCCTGGGATCTTCTTTCTGTTATGTACTTATCTAGTCTCCTAATTAAAAGGACATTTATAATTATAATACATTACATCCACCCAGGTAATTCAGCATGCTCTCATTATCTCAAGATCCCTAACCAAATTACATCTTCAAAGTCCCTTTTGTCATGTAAGGAACATAGTCACAGGTTCCAGGGATTAGGACATGGGCATCCTTGGGAGACCATTATGCTGTCTACCTCAATGTACAGCAGCAGATTAAAAAAATCACTTACTGGTGTTTTAAATCTTTGAAACAAGTTATAGAGATATAAATAAGATGATAGCTATATAGAAAACTAAGAAAATCAAATTTTTTTACTGTATTGAATACATCATCAATATGTTTGAATGACATATAATAAATTTCAGAATGTATTGTCATTTTATGGACCAAAGATCTGTCAATAAATTGCATGAAATGATTTTAAACGTAAAGGAGTTCAAACATTTGTTTTATGAGCGATTGTCAAATTTGTGAGAATTTTTTTCCTTCTGAGATAATTTGAAGACTAAATGTCTGTAGATGTAGTAATTTACTGAGCAAAGAATGTCATTTAATTAAATTGTAACTAGTATAGTTGTTGTGACTGTGCCCTCAAGACCCTTTGAAGGTAAGAAAAGCATGTCTTAAATTGTTTCTTCTGATTAGAAGTAAGGGAATTCTTAGAAGAATGTAGTGGCAAGTCAGAAAAGAAGAAAATTAGGCACTGTGTGCAAGTTCTTAAGTTCTGGTACTGCCAAGCAGCATGAGTAATAGAGAGACCTGGATAAGTGTCTGAAGAAAAGAAAAAAGCAGTGCAACTAACTAAACCCCAAATAGCACAATAACCAGACTGAAATCAGTGAAATCAGTCCAGTCACTAGAGGGTGAAGGTCTCACTCAACACTTCTACCAGGCATAGGTCAGAAAAATTCCTTAGTAGAAAATGGTATAATGTTTAAGAAAACTAAATTACTTTAAATTCTCCCAAAATTTGTCATAAGTTTCCAGAGCACTTAAGAAGAAAAGATAGGATATTTTGTACTGACTTTTCTATATGTCAGAATTTGTTCACTTTCTAAGATCTAACTCTTTGGAAAATAAAAATTCAAATACATTATTAATAATCTTCAGTTAACCTAGACAACAGGCAATAGACTGATGGAAATTTCCTTGTTTGTTTTATTTTGTTGACCATTTTGGCATGCTATAGATGCTACCAAACTTTTATTGTGATGGAAGAAAATCATGAGTAATCATCAAAAATATTAATTTTAATTCATAAGCATTGCCAGAGGTATACTGGGTGTCCACTGTGTTCCACACACTAAACATGAGTAAAATAAAAGGCAGGTCACGTAATTTTTGCTCAGCCCCTGCAACGGTACCCAGTTTGACCCAAAGGAAAACCAAAAATATTGACAAGACCCTACAAGGCCCTAAATGTCTACCACTGCTTACTCCCATCCTTACTTCTCTGACTATAATCTCCCAATCCTTTCTCTGCCCACTCATCCACCTGTAGCCTCCCCTGAAATCCTTCTACCCAAGGATGTTGGCCTAACCCAGAAGGCTTTTCTCTTTGATACCTACTTAACTAACTCCCTCACCTCATTCAAACATTGCCTAAATCACCTGTACAGCCTGCTCTGAATACTCAAGTCAATATTCTAGTATGGCCCCTGGGTCACACCCTGTGATTCCTATCCTCTCTTCCTGCTCTTTTTCTTCTTTCCAGGGCACTTGTGGCCTTCTAACATTCTATGCAATTCATTGATTGGTTGGCTGATTGATTGTTTGATTTTTAAATTGCTTCTTCCTAACTATAACACAAGTTTTATGATAGCGAGAGTTTTTATCTATTCTGTTTACTGACGTATCCCAAAAGATCATAGAACTCTGCCTAGGACAAAGCAGGCATTCATTAACTGCATGTTGAATAAATGAATACAAACTGAGGATAGAAATTTTTAAGCACACTCATTAATCCTTGCAATAAAACTGTAAATTAGATGCCATTACTAACTTATTTTTACAGATGGTTAAACTAAGAACTTGAGAAGTTAAATGATTTACTCATATCATAAAGTTAGCACGTGACCGAGCTGACACTCAAGCTCAAAACTGTAAACATTTTCACACAACACACAGTGATATCCATTTTCTTTAATTAAATAATTATTTCTTAAGTGCTTATGCTATACAAAGCATCGTACTGAAGGAATTGTAAAGGGAAATAAAATATGGAGCTTGATCTCAAGGAGCTCACTTACTGTCTGTTTGATAGGTTTTAAAATGAGAACACTCAATGAGTGAGCTGGGATTGGTCTGGTCATGCAGCTAAACATGCAGAGTTCATTTCTGTTTGTTTTTGTTTGTGTTTGTTTGTTTTTGAGATAGAGTTTCTCTCTTGTTGCCCAGACTGGAGTGCAATGCTGCAATCTCAGATCACCGCAACCTCCACCTCCCAGATTCAAGTGATTCTCCTGCCTCAGCCTCCCAAGTAGCTGGGATTACAGGCATGTGCCACCACACCTGGCTAACTTTATATTTTTAGCAGAGATGGGGTTTCTCCATTGCCGAGACCAGCTCAGTCGGGGAGACCCTAACCTTGTGGCATTAGAGGAATTAAAGGCACACACACAGAAATATACAGGTGTGAAGTGGGAAATCAGGGGTATCACAGCCTTCAGAGCTGAGAGCCCCAGACAGAGATTTACCCACGTATTAATTAAGAGCAAACCAGTCATTAGCATTGTTTCTACAGATACTAAATTAACTAAAACTATCCCTTATGGGAAAGGAAGGGATGGGCCAAATTAAAGTAATAGGTTGGGCTAGTTAATTGCAGCAGGAACACGCCCTTAAGGCACAGATCACTCATGCTATTGTTTGTGGCTTAAGAATGCCTTTAAATTGTTTTCTGCCCTGGGCAGGCCAGGTTTTCCTTGCCCTCAATCCCGTAAACCCACAACCTTCCAGTGCAGGCGATAGGGCCGTCACGAACATGTTACAGTACTGCAGATTTTGTTTATGGAATCTTGGGGCCAGTTTATGGCCAGATTTTGGGGGACTTGCTCCCAACATGTCCCCTGTCTCTGATGTGCAAAGAGATCAAAGCAAGGGCAGCTTTGTCACGACTTCTTGCAGGAGTCGAGATCCACATCTGCAGACTATATATACAAAGACAAACAACATAGATTAAAAGCACCAGTCGTCATTGAAATAAAAGAGCTTGCAAGTGTTTTTATCCATTTTAATGGGTTACTAGCTGCTAATTTGCCTGCAGCTCCTTTAAGCACTTCAGTTCCTGGCATTAAGGTCCAGGTGTGCCTGGGATGCTTTAAATATTTGTTTTTTTAATTTTGCTATATTCAAAAACAAGTTTGTAGAGTATCCTTCTAGATGCTTTTTTATTCTTTCCCAATTTTTGATCTTATTAAGAGCATTTAATAGTTTTACACAAATCCTTATGTTAAGCTCCTAGGGTGGGCCATATCATTTGAGGCTGAGGTGTCACTATACCTCCATGGTTCCAGATAATAGGAACTTTTGCCATACTTCTTATTATATCTACCATATGACTGTTTTCTTTAGATCAGCTGAACATAGTGTGACTGTGGCATGCAGACTGAGAGATGCAATTCAAGCTAAACATCCCCTTGGGGGACCAATTAGTAATGATTCCATAGGAATCATTGTGCAGCACCTCCACCTGTTCTGCAAAGCAATCTTCCTAAACAAGTATATTCATTTTTTTCTAACAGGGTCCAATCCTGTTTACAAATAGGTTTTTGAGGGTGGTTTGCCCAATTATAGGAGCAGATTTATTATGGTAAATACTGAGATCAGAAAGCATGTGTAACTCTGTCATAGAGTGATTGCATCCAGGCATTATTACCAGCCCTTATTGAAGGAATACTCATGGCAGTGGTGATAACCGCTATCATAGCTACCATTAAATTATTCATTGTGACTGGTTGTCCCACTTTCCTCAAGTTTTCTTCTGCCATCTGTGACAGCTGCATGATCTGTCCCCAGGTGGGTGACTGTATTCGATGTGTGTCACTCATGACAGTTGGGGTCCTCCTCAGCATCAGTCTCAACATGGCTGCAATCAGGGGGTCCTCAGAATCCTCCCGGAGTCTCTTCCTCAGCATCTAGCCCATGATAAGGTTTCAGGTGTCTTGATGGTATCCAAATTGGCTGTTGATTTTGGCCTGGAGAAATACAAGCATAACTTCTACCCCAAGTTACTATTTTACCTATTTCCCAACTTTTTGTTATTGGATCTCTCCACCAAATCAGTTGTTCTGTTTCTGTCTTTGCAGCTGGTTTTGTAGATGCTGTTCACCTGCTGATAACATCTGGCCTTTGGGCAGGCTCAAAAAATTTAAAGTTAATAATGCTAGGTTCAGTTGCATCTGTGGGGTTCCATATTCTCTGTCTCCCTTTTGCTTTTGCAACTGCTGTTTTAGGGAGAGATTCATTCTTTCCACTATGGCTTGTCCTTGAGAATTTTATGGGATACCAGTAATGTATTTAATATTCCACATAGAGGAAAATGTAGCTACAGCTTGGCTAGTATAGCCTGGGGCATTATCTGTTTTAATAGAAGCTGAAATGCCCATCACTGCAAAACACTGTAAAAGGTGACATTTAACACAGGCAGAAGACTCTCCTGTTTGGCATGTGGCCCAGACAAAGTGAGAAAAGGGGTCCACACATACACATACATGTACATAAGCTAGTCTCCAAAAGGAGGGAACATATGTGACATCCATTTGCCAAAGAGAGTTAGGTTCCAGTCCTCGAGGATTAATCCCTCCTGTAAAAGATGAGGAATGTACCATTTGGCAAGTTGGGCATCGCTGGATAATAACTTTAGGTTCTTTCCAGGTAATGTTGTGTCTGCGTTTGAGACCAGAGGAATTAACATGGGTTAAATTATGAAAGTGTCTAGCATTAGATATTGCAGTAGCAACTAGGCAATCAGCTGTTTGATTCCCTTCAGTCAAAGGTTCTGGAAGAGGTATATGAGCTCTAATGTGAGTGATGTAAAAAGGATACATTCCACTCCTAACTGCTATTTGCAATTGAGTAAATAAAGTCATCAGTTGTTCATCTGTATGAAATCATAACTGAGCATTTTCAATTAACTGTGTGGAATGAACCACGTGTGAAAAATCAGAAACCACATTAATAGGCATATCAAAAGCAGTCAATACCTCAATTACAGCTACAAGCTCCGCTTTTTGAGCTGAAGTATAGGACATCTGGAAAAATTTACCTTTTGAGCCAAAATAAGAAGTTTTACCATTACTAGACCCATCTGTAAAAACATTCTTAGCAACTTCAATTGATTTAAATTTAGTTATTTTAGGGAGAATCCAATTAGTTAATTTCAAAAACTGAAACAGCTTCATTTTAGAAAAATGATTATCGAGAATACCCACAAAGTCAGCTAAAAGGGTTTGCCAAGTAAGACCATTTATAAAAGCTTGCTGTATTTGTGCCTTCATGAGAGGGACAATAATTTTTCCAGGATCATATCCATGTAATTTAACAATCCAAGTTCTCTCAATCCCTATCATAATAGCGATTTGATCTAAATAAGGAATTAGAGTCCGTGAATTAGCATGTGGAAGAAAAAGCCACTCTACTAAGTCCTGTTCTTGGACAATAACACCAGTAGGTGAATGCTGAGTTGAAAAAATTAGCAAATTTAGAGTCTTCTATGGATCTATTCTATTTATCTGAGCTTTATGGACTTGCTTTTCAATCAGCTGTAACTCGACCTCAGCCTCCTTTGTTAATTGCTGAGGGTTAGTGAGACTAGGATTTCCTCTAAGGATAGAAAACAGATTACTCATGGCATAGGTAGGAATGCCTAGAGCAGGCCGTATCAATTAATATCCCCTAGTAATTTTTGAAAGTCATTTAATGTTTTTAGTTGATCCCTACATGTAGTTACTTTCTGTGGCACAATGATAGTGTCATTTACTAGGGTCCCTAAGTAGGAGTAGGGAGTAGTAGTCTGAATTTTGTCAGGAGCTATAATTAACCCAGCATGAGAAATTGAATTTTGCAAGTGATCATAACGTTGGAGTAATATTTCTCGAGTGGGGGCAGCACAAAGTATATCATCCATATAGTGAATAATGTAACACTGTGAAAATTTTTTACGAGTAGGTTCAATTGCTTGCCCCACATATGTCTGGCAAATTGTTGAGCTGTTTGATATGCCCTGTGGCAACACTTTCCAATGATAACGTTTAGCAGGCTACAGCTTGTTTACTGCAGGAATTGTAAATGCAAACCGTTCAGTCTTGCTCAGCTAAAGGGATAGTAAAGAAACAGTCTTTTAAATCTATGACTGTTAAAGGCCAATTTTTTGGAATTATAGCAGGAGAAGGCAATCCTGGCTGTAATGTTCCCATAGGTTGTATAACTGAATTGATGGCTCTTAAGTCAGTTAACACTCTCCATTTTCCTGATTTTTTTCTTAATTACAAAAACTGGAGAATTCATAGGAGAAAACGTTGGAACTATGTGCCCATTTCCTAATTGTTCAGTAACTAATTTATATAAAGCCTCCAGTTTTTCTTTGATTAGCGGCCATTGTTCTATCCAAATTGGCTTTTCTGTTAACCATTTGAAAGGTATAGGTTCTGGAGGCTTAACAATGGCCACCTTCAAAAATTATTTCCTAATCTTTGGCAGGAACTTTGTTTTTCCCTTGAAGTGGTTCTTTCAAACCTTGCAAATTTTTTTCTAGTCCCATACCAGGGACATACCCAGGGCTATATAATTGTTCTGGAATTAGAACTTGTGCTCCCCATTGTTGCAATAAATCTCTTCCCAATACATTTATAGGTACAGAAGTTATAATTGGTGGAATAGTCCCAGGTTGTCCATTGGGCCCCTCACAATGCAAAATATAACTACTTTAATATACTTCAGTGGCTTTACCAACTCCAACTATGTTAAGTTGAGCAGGTTGAATTGGCCACATGGACAGCCAGTGCTGCAGATAAATGATGAAAATGTCTGCTCCTGTATCTACCAAACATTAAATTTCTTTCCTTAAATAGTTATTTCACAGGTAGGTCGTTTATCAGTAATTTGATTTACCCAATAAGCTGCTTTGCCTTGTTTATTTGTGCTTCCAAATCCTCCTGCTCATTTAATTTCACTTTTTTCCATTCCCACATATGGCACCATCAGGAGCTGTGCTATGCGCTCTCCTGGCTCTGCTTTCCAGGGAACAGAAGCAGATACAACAATTTGAATTTCCCCCACTGTAACCTGAATCATTGACTCCTGTATGTATTTGTACCCCTTTTAAACTCAAACTAGACCATCCTAAAAGTAATCCTATTGTCTCTGCTGGCAAGGGTCCACAGACTACTGTTGGGACCTTTTGCGGGGGTTCCCCAGGCAGAAGGCTCACAGCTTTTGTGCAGCATAAATCTACTGCAGCACTACCTCTTGTGGTAGGAGACAGACATTGTACAGGGGTGAGGGAATGGCCTGAGCTGGAAATGTTCCGGTTTAGAATGGGACCTGAGATGGACCCCTCATGGCATTTCCTGAAATTGGGTTCCCATCTTTATCAAACTTACAGTGACACTGACTAGCCCAGTGTTTTCCTTTTTTACATTTTGGACATATTTCAGGCTGAGCAGTTTTCTTTTTTTCCCTGTCTGGTGGCCAGACTCACTGATTTTTTCTACATTCATTTTTAGTATGACCATGCTTTCCACAGTTAAAACAAGCTCCAGGAAATGGAGTATTTCCTTTATCTACTCTCAGTCCTGCCATTGCCTGTGCCAACAAGGTAGCTTTATGCAGATTACCTCCAATACCATCACAGGTCTTGATATAATCAACTAAATGTGCTTTCCCTCTAATAGGTCGCAGGGCAGCCTGGTAATCAGGATTAGCATTGTTGAAAGCTAATAACTGCAGCACTATATCCTGAGCAGCTGAACCTGCAATCATCTTTTTAAGAGACTCCTGTAACCGAGCTATAAAATCAATGTATGGTTCTCTGGGTCCATGCTTTATAGCACTAAAGGAAGGGTATTGTTCTCCACCTGAAGTGATTTTTTCCCCAAGTTCTAATGCACACTCCTCTAAGCTGTTCTATGGCATCATCCTGCATGAGCAGTTGTACATCTAAACCAGCCCAGCTGCCAACCCCCAAAAGTTGGTCTGCAGCTATATTAATTTGAAGTTGGGTGGGCATTGTGAGCAACCTGAATGGAAGTTTCATCTGTCCACCAACTTTTAAACCGTAAGAACTGAGCAAGAATTAGACAAGCTCGATTAAGAGCGTCCCAGTCAGTAGGAATCATCTGACTGGAAATAGTAACATTCTTTAATAGTCCCATTACAAAAGGAGAACCTGGTCCATACTGACTTATTTCTTTTTTTAATTCTTTGAGTTATTTAAAAGGAAAAGGCTCAAATGTAGCTGTAATATTTCCCTGTTGATATGGGGGGTGTATTCTAACAGGAAACTGCCAAGCCTCTAAATCACCCTCTTGTCTAGCTTGCCAAATTCCTGCCTGAATAGAACTAAGAGCGGTTGCTTGAGGTGCTGCTCAAACAGTCACTGGGGCAACTACCTTTCACCCAGTGTCCTCCAGAAAAGAAACATATGGGGGGTCATTTTCTTCAAAATAATGAGGGGGTGCAGAAGGGTATGGATGAACCTCTCCTTCCTTTGCCACTTTAGCTTTAGCTGGTAAACAAACATGTTCTGTAACCTCTTCTGTGACTTTGCTATACTCTTGTTCCTCCTCATTATCAGTGTGGAAAAGTTCCAAGGTGAAACAAACCAGACCCCATACCTGTCCCAATGTTACCCTGACACTTCTGAGCTCCCCTTCTTACTCACCATGGGGATTGCTTTAAGAGTACTCAGGTGTCCTCCAGCTAGTTTTCCATTCCAACCGTCACTCCAGCAACCCTTTGACCTGGATTCGAGCCCCTACGAATGGACGCCACTTGCTGAGACCAGCTCGGTTGGGGAGAGCTTAACCCAGTGGCACTAGAGGAATTAAAGACACACACACAGAAATATACAGGTGTGAAGTGGGAAATCAGGGGTCTCACAGCCTTCAGGGCTAAGAACCCCAAACAGAGATTTATCCACATATTTATTAACCGCAAACCAGTCATTAGCATTGTTTCTACAGATATTAAATTAACTAAAATTATCCCTTATGGGAAACGAAGGGATGGGCCGAATTAAAGGAATAGGTTGAGCTAGTTAACTGCAGCAGGAACACACCCTTAAGGCACAGATAGCTCATGCTATTGTTTGTGGCTTAAGAATACCTTTAAGTGGTTTTCTGCCCTGGGCAGGCCAGATGTTCCTTGCCCTCATTCTCGTAAACCCACGACCTTCCCGCGTGGGCATTAGGGCCGTTATGAACATGTTACAGTGCTGCAGAGATTTTGTTTATGGCCAGTCTTGGGGCCAGTTTATGACCAGATTTTGTGGGGCTTGCTCCTAACACTCCATGTTGGTCAGGCTGGTCCTTTGCCCTGACCAATCTATCTCAGCTTCTTCTGTGGTTTCTAGTTCAAAGTTTTCAGCATAAATAATGCCTTCTCTAGTATCTTACATTTTATTTTCTGGGATAATGAAAGACTATCTGTATCCTGTTTTGTTTTAAAATATTTTACAAATTGTAATTAGGGTATAGTTGAGTAGTTAGAAATGCTTTCATTGCCCTTATCCTATTTTTTTCTGCAGATTTCTTGTTTTCCTTAGATTTATAGACTGAACATGAGGAAAATAAAAAATAAGCAGAATACTTCAGGCATAGATTTCAGGCATTCACCAAAGCCTTATACTAGATCTCAGCAGGATCTTGTACTAGAAGCTTAGCAAGTGCAAATATACTAAGACAAGACATTAAACAATAAGTGCACTAGATGAAATAGCTGAAGAGAAATATCAAAAGTTTCCTCTGCCTGCATCCCCCTCTGGGTCTTTTAATAATGGACTTCATTAAAACCAAGATTAGTAATTTTCTATTTCAGCATATGACAAGGGGGCTGAACTAATAAGACTTTGAAGAAGACATTGTAATGTTGACATGGAAATTGTCTATATTAGATGTGAGAAAATGTTCACTGATTTGAGTCTGACTTAGGATGTTACATCAATTATTCACAAGATCCTGGTTGAGTTTGTGATATTCACAACATCTCCTCCTAATATGCAAGCTAGACCAGAAATTCAAAGCAACACACACACACACACACACACACACACACACTCACACACACTTTAAATGGAATGTGTGGCATGAAGGGAATAAAGGATAGAATGGTGATGAAAACATTGTAGCTAGCTTTAGAAGGACACAAGATCTGGACAGATAGAGATGTGGATAAAGGGCAGTTCAGGTGAAAGGAATACCAAGAACAAAAGCAGGTACAGAGATGAGAAATGCCAATTGAAAACAGGATTTGTAAATAGTTCCATTTTTCTGGGCTATGGTTTCTTCAAGGAAAATGCACACTGAATTAAATGTGAAGGAATATAAATATTGTGCTGTAGGCAGTTGTGAGCCATGGTTGTTTTTGTTCAGGATGTGACAGTATCTGAACTATACTTCAAAAAGATTAATCTGTGTGTAAGAAGGATTAATATCCATATTATTTGTGGATATATCAACAGTGAGAAAAAAATATGTGTATAATATGTCACTGCACAAACACAAGAAAACTTACAAGAAGGCATGCACTTATTTTGGCATCCAAGATCCAAAATAGGAAACACAGGACAAGAATTGGGCATTGGTTACCTAAGTTACTGCCCTATCAAAAATGACCAGGTGTACGCTGCCCTGGGAGGCCTCAACTGTAAGTAGACTCTTAGATTACTCATTATTCTGACTGAAAAATTTGAAGAACGCATGCATTGGAAAGACCTAAATCCTCCAGCCTGGAATAATCTGTCCTTTTGTTAATGATATGAATCTAATCTCAGAGCTATATTCTCTTGCACAAATAATGGAAGGCATTTTAATCTTCCACCCAACAAATGCTACTTGGCTATTGTGAAAAATGCCTAGCATTCTTAGCATATCCTAATGCATAATTGCTCTGGTCCATTCCACCCTGGTTGTCATTCAGAAATACTGTGAGAGTCATTAGAGATTGAACCACACATTGAAGCTAATTAGCCTACAATGCCAATAAAACACAAACTACTTTTAATAAACTATTCCCCATCAACATTGTATTAGGCCATTCTTGCAGTGCTGTAAAGAAATACCTAAGACTGGGTAATTTATAAACATAGGAGTTTTAATTGTCTCGTGGTTCTTCAGGCTTTACAGGAAGCATGGTGCTAACATCTGCTTGGTTTCTGGTGAAGCCTCAGGGAGCCTTCAATCACAGCAGAAAGGGAAGGTGGAGTAGGCACATCACATGGCAAAAGCAGGAGCAGATGAGAGAGAGTGGGGGAGAAGGTGCCACACACTTTAAGCCACCAGACCTCATGTGAACTCAGAGAGCTCACTTATTGCCAAGTGATTTATCACCCAAACCATTCATGAGAGATCTGCCCTATGATTCAAACACCTCCTGCCAGGCCCCACCTCCAACACTGGGGCTTGTAATTCAACATGAGATGTGGAACTAACATTGAAAATATATCAAACATTATAATGTAACACAACACTATAAATGTCCTTCATTACAGAGGTCAACTTGGAGTCTTCTTTTCTCCCCTTATCTTTGAAACCAGTTAATTTCTTATGTTTGTTTTGCACTGTGGCTTAAAGCTTGAAGCCCTCACACCATAACCTTAAGCTATTTTATGAAACGCACTGCTTCTGTTCTTTATCCCACTGGAGTTACTCACCTAGAGAACATATGCCTGTGGTTCTCACATCCCTATTACTACTGAGGCCTTGGTGGTCTTCTTTCCCTTATGAATTCTTCTTCTGTGCATTTCTTTATTTATTTATTTATTTATTTTATTTTTTAATTTTTTTCCGAGACGGAGTTTCACTCTTGTTGCTCAGGCTGGAGTGCAGTGGCGCAATCTTGACTCACTGCAACCTCTGCCTCCCGGGTTCAAGCAATTCTCCTGCCTCAGCCTCCAGAGTAGCTGGGATTACAGGCATGCACCACCACGCCTGACTACTTTTTTGTATTTTTAGTAGACACAGGGTTTCTCCCTGTTGGTCAGGATGGTCTTGAACTGCCGACCTCAGGTGATCCGCCCACCTCAGCTTCCCAAAGTTCTGGGATTACAGGCGTGAGCCACCATGCCCGGCCTCTTCTGTGCATTTCTAGGCCTGCGGTAGTAACTAACGATGCTTTAAAAAATAGATCACTAATATATACTGTGTAAAAAGGGATAGTTGTAGCATGACTTGCAAGTCTTAGAGGTATTGTGTGTTGGGGGTCATACTAAGAAAGGAGGAAATTCTGTTATACAGTCAGTGCCATATAAAGGCAATTCTGGCAATGGTCCCATAAGATTATAATATCTCATTTTTACTGTACTTTCTTTTTGTTTGTTTAGATACACAAATACGTGCTAGCACGTTAAAACTGGCAACAGTATTCAGTACTGTAACAAACTGTATGGGTTTGCCACATAACTATATTGGTATATACACCCAACCATATATTCACAAGATCATGGTTGAATACCAACTAGATTGGTATATAGTCCCTAGGTGTGCAGTAGGCTATATGACCTAGGTTTATGTAAAGACTTAAATGATAAAATCACCTAACAAATAATTTCTCTGACTGTATTCCCATCATTAAGTGATACATTACTGCAGTAGCATACCTTCCTTATTCTTTCTCTCTTTCTCTCTCCCTCTCTTTCTTCTATCTGAAACTAGGCAATGAAGATAGTAGATGAGATTATTTCCTATTGCCAGATCAGGAGATATTTTAAGTCTTTTTGCTGTTTATAATCATAGAAATACAGCCAGTCTCCTGTTCACAAGGACTGTTCAGAGACCTAAATATATTAAAATTGATGTATCATGTCAAATAGATAGCACAGTTAATAAATATCAAATTTCACTTATTTTACTATAATTTGAGAGATTTATAGGGTTTTGGAAAACAGAAAGTAAAATACAGTATAATTAAGCCAAATTCGATCTTCTGGGCTATTTTGCATATCTAAGATCAAAAAATAATAATTGTGTGGATGATAATTATAATACTGGTGATAATTGCAAAGGTTTTTAAACAATTACATAGAAGATGCTAATGATTTTTTAAAGAAAATATTTCAAAATAAAATTGAATTTTTGAGACCAACTACATTTTTAAAATAATGTAATAAAAAGACTAAAATTAAAAACAATCTTGAAGTTTTAGTTTTTCTTTATTGGATAACAATTAAGGTTTTCGATTGTTCCAGGGTTGGTATACATCTGCCTAATTTTCCTTCTCTCCTTATAATCCTCTCTATATGTATTATCACTCAAATGTATGTATACATATATACATATTTATACATATGTATTTTTATAATATGTATATTATAAAAATAATGGCTGCCTCTTACGATCAGCCATATGAAGACTGTACTAGGAACCTTCCATTTGTTATCTCACAACAACCCCAGAGAAGAGACAGTGCTATATCCACTTCATAGCTAGAAACACAGATATCTCAAGTTTACATATTGGTAACTGGCATCTCTGGGATACAAATCCAGCTCTTTCTGCAACACTAGAGAGTTACATGATTGATTTCTACATAAGTCAAAATGAGAGGTGAAGCCAGTTGGGCTTCCTGGTCGGGTGGGGACCTGGAGAACTTTTCTGTCTAGCTAAAGGTTTGTAAACACACCAATCAGCACTCTGCAAAAACGGACCAATCAGCACTCTGTAAAATGAACCAATCAGCAGGACGTGGGTGGGGCCAAATAAGGGAATAAAAGCAGGCAACCCAAGCCAGCAGTGGCAACCAGGTTTGGTCCCCCAGGCTGTGGGAGCTGTGTTCTTTGGTTCTTCACAATAAATCTTGCTGCTGCTCACTCTTTGGGTCCTTACTACCTTTATGAACTATAGCACTCACTGCAAAGGTCTGCAGCTTCACTCCTGAAGTCAGCGAGACCACAAACCTACCAGAAGGAGGAAACTCCCCACACATATGAACATCTGAAAGAACAAACTCCGGACACACGATCTTTGAGAACTGTAACCCTCACCACAAGGGTCTGTGGCTTCATACTTGAAGTCAGTGAGACCAAGAAGCCACCGGAAGGAACCAATTCCAGACACAAAAAGATAGGTTTATAACTAAATAGTATTGAATTTACACAAAAATTTTCTCTTCCTTTTTTATATTCCCCCTATTCTTTTTCACACTTGGAAGGTGTTTTCCAGCATAACTTCCACTTCCCTGCACACTCTCCTCCCTGTCATCAACGAGTAGTACTAACAACTGAAGTTCCTATGAGTGCAACAGACATAAACCAGTAGAAATTAATTTAGTAATTGTCAGATGAGACAAATCTGTTTCTCAATGGTTGGCTGCTAAAATATCATTGAAAATGCATTTTTTAAATGCAAATTTTAGGAGCACCTCCTTCAAGTAATTCTGTTTAGGTGAGCTGGGAAGAAGCCTAGCAATTCTCTGTGAAACCTTCTAAGGTGATTCTCATTCACAGGCAGGTGTGAGAACCACTGGCTAAATCAAAAGCAGAACTGATAGTCAATACTTCATTAAGGCCAAGCTTAAGAATGACTCAGTTGCACATTAGAATCACCTTTTGACATCTTTAAAATCCTGATGTTCAGGCTCTGGCCAAGATCAATCACATCAGGATGTCTGGAGGTGGGGTATTTTTAAAGTTTTTTTAAAGCTCCCCAGGTAACTACAATATGCAGCCAATATTGAGAATCTCTAAGGGTGGAAATAATCAGTCCGAGTTTTGTTATCAGAAGCAAAGCTGTACAGGTCTGCAGCAACCTAAGTTCTTGCCTCCTCAGAAGAAAGAATTTGACTGAGGGGCATAAGGCAGAAGGAGAGACTGAGACAAATTTTAAAGCGAGAGTGAAATTTTATTAAACAACTTTAAACCAGGAATAAAAGGAAGTAAGTTTCACTTGGAAGAGGGTCAACTGGGCAATTTGAGAGAGTAAGTGTACAGTTTAACGGTTGACTTAGGGTTTTATACATTAGCATGATTCCAGGGTCTTGTGTTCCTTATCCCCCATTCTTCCTTTGGGGGGGGGGCTGTCCACATGCACAGCAGCCTGCTAGCACTTGGGAGGGGAGTATGTGCAGTGTGTTTACTGGAATTGTACGCATGCTCACTTGAGGTGTTTTTTCCTTACCAGTCCAGTGTTCCTAAAGGAAGGTCATCCGCCATTTTGCCTCTTAGTGCACATGCTTGTGCCCACTCACCCAACTCCTCAGATCTTCTCAGGAAGCTGCTGATCACCAGTTTCAGGTGTTTCTGTCTATTGGAAGACTGCCTTTCCATGGTGCTGCTGCAACCAATTATTATTTTAGAGAGACTGTGTAACAACTGCCTGACCATCACCTGATGGTTGCCTGACATTCCTGGGAGTTGGGGGGCTCTCTCCTGCCCTGCTCCTGTGTGACTAGCTACCTACCATTACAGCCTATTTTGGTTGTTTGTTCTGCAGTTCTCCTCTCTCTTTTCCGTATTCCACTCTCTGGGCTAGAGTTGCAGAGTTGTCACCCTGAATGTGATGACATGTGAACATCCCTCTTCATCTTGACTATAGCTCCAACAGGGAGCAGGGAACTGGGTTTGCAGCTTCTGGGTGGCTTGTCCTCCACTGGATCAAAACATTTAAGTGTTCAAAACTGAAATGTGAAAGAACAATGTATCCTAATTTCATTTATTTATCCAACAGTTATTTAAGCTGAATGTAAATATTACCTTTCACTCACTCAAAGAAACGTAGGTTATACTCTAACTTGCTTACACATATCCACGTACAAACGCTGACACAAACACACACACACAGAGTTATATAATCTCTATTGAAAATTTTTGCTTAAAACTTTGTCTCTGTGTATTTCAGAACCGTGATGGGAAGAAAGGCAGGCAGAATTGTTAGGCACTCTAGGATCCTTATAACTGCCTGTTTTGTCTGTGTAAGAATGGACACACAGAAGATAAAATTAAAATCTCAAAGATTATTGATGGTTAGCAGTAAAGGTGCCAAAAACAGATACAACACTTTTTACACAGCATTTCTCTACTACTCCAATTCCCAAAGGGCATTGTTGGTAAAAGCTTTAAGTTGAGTGGGGGATAATTCAGATTCCTCAGAGAAAACAGGAAGCCGGTGTGAGCATCCAGGGTCAGGCAATCAAAGCTAATGAGGTGATAAAGGACTGGCAGGCTATGAGTCATCAACACCTGCTGGCATTTTTTTCTGGAACACGTTTGAATATACTTTTTTATCTAAAATCTACTTCCTGTCCTTTTTTTTCCCTAATGTGTTTGATTCTGGTCCAGTGTGCTCTCAAATCACCCCAAGGGTTGGGATGCTTTCCTCAGTGTCTGTCATAAGAACGTGAAATAAAATAGCAATAGTCTGCTTGGTGATTGGAAAGTAGAGAAAATTTTAAAATTACCTCCAGTTTATATCTAAGTCAATTTAAATCAGGGGATGGGATGGGTCCAAACTCCAGCAGGACAAGCTCAGAATTTTATAAGTCAACAGAAAATAAGTTTGAAAACAAGTTTAGAACCTAAAATACAATTTGATTCAAAATTTCTCTAGAAAATAAAAGACTTTAAAGCACAGCAAAATGCAAATAAAAGGGCAAATTCAAGGCTAAAAATATTTTACAAGTTCCAGTGACCACACACACACACACACACACACACACAAATCCTATTTAAATATGGGATAGTGAGAAGCTGACATTGTACAACAAGAGCAACAACAAAAAAAGTACCAGGCTGATCCTCATATTGTTTTAACTCTGTCAATAACTACGAGCCCTGAGGAAGTCATATACAATTTTCAGAACCTTAGGTTCTTCATACTTGAAAGAAAGGTTAGGCATAATTAGTATCTTCCACATCTCCAAAACATTTACTTCTTGATGTACTTGGAAACTTCAAACTTCGAACTGTCTAAAAGATCTACATGTTTGCTTTATAAAGAAAATTGCTTTAAAATTGAATTTGGTACTTACATTCCCTCCCCCTTTAGAAAACTAAAACCACCTGAATTCACCCTACTTCAATTTAGTCTATAGAAAATTAATAATGCTCTACTAAAGAGCAGGCATTTTCCATAATGGAGAAAATGTTTCAAGGTAAAACATCTTTATAGAAATTGTTTCCCCTTGAGATCGCGCCTCTGCATTTCAGCCTGACAATGGACTGAGACTCCGTCTCAAAAATAACAAAATTGTTTCCCGTTAATTCTACATCCCACAACTGTTTTAATTAAAGAAGACCGTGGGGCCAGGTGTGGTGGCTCAAACTTGTACTCCCAGCACTTTGGGAGGCCAAAGTGGGCAAATCACTTGAGGTCAGGAGTTCAAAACCAGCATGGCCATCATGGTGAAACCCCCATCTCTACTAAAGATACAAAAATTACCTGGGCATGGTGGCGGGCACCTGTAATCTCATCTACTCAGGAGGCAGAAGAATTGCTTGAATCCAGGAGGCAGAGGTTGCAGTGAGCCAAGATCATGCCACTGCACTCCAGCCTAGGCAACAGAGTAAGACTCCATCTCAAAAAAAAAAAAAAAAAAAAAGACCATGAAGTCAAGTAACACTCTCTGGAAAGAAAATAGATTTTACTATTTATGGATAGGATTTTTCAGTGTTTGACCAGCATACCATCCTCTTCCCTCTTGCAAGTTCCTTTTTCTTGCTGAATCCTTTTTTCCACCATCATCTTAGCTTCCCAAAACAGAAAGACTTCTCTTAGTTTTCAGTTTCTTCATGAGTTTGGTTCAGAAGATTTTCTTGTTATTTCCAGAAGATTTTACTTCTTCCCTCCAAGTGATTCCAACATTTGACATAATAGAGGTAACTACCTTTATTCTCGAGAAACTCATTAGATATTTTGAGGCAAGTCTTGCTAATGGGACTTCTTTCTTATCAAAAATGGTCTTCCTTTAGCTTTATTGTCTAATGTGATGGCAACCATCCAGCTTTAAAATGAATAAAGACTTCAGATTTACCATGCAATTCATAGAAGCTAAAAGGTGAATCCTATTGTGAATCTCCATTGATTTAAAGTAAAGTACAGAGAAGCTTACCATGTAATTCTGTTGTAAAACGCTATTGATTTACTGTATGATATAGAAGCTCATGCTGAAGCTTTATTGTGAGACTCCTATTCACTGTGTAATATTATGAAACCAACTGAGTCACTTCATGGTGAAACTCTGATTTAATATGGATCCCAAAGGATTGTATTATGTCCCTGTATGGTAATAAAACTTGAAATTGTGTTAATTCATCGTGAATTTCTCAGTAGAAGCCCTTCTGTAGCCTGAGACATGGCTTTAGCCATGCCTTGGGCAACGGCAAGCACAGTCTTACTATATGGAAGTCGTTAAAAAGCAACCTCAGAACATCTTCTGGCTTAAGACATGTGCATTACTAATCTTCCTCTTGGTAAGAAAGATGAAAGATTTTACCCTCATCAGGAAATTATTAATAACAAAGTTCATAGCATAAATATGCCCAAATCTGAGAGGGGAAATAACAGTGTGATCCTCTTTAGTGTTAATTCACTTTAAGATTAGCTATATTTTATAAATACTTTGAGATGGCTAGTGACTATCTTCATTTGCCCACATTTTATTTTCTATTTAGAAAAGTCTATTATTTGAACTACAAAACTAAATAAGATAGCATAAAATAGATTATTATTTAAGGAGTGATATTTTAAATTTTCAGGAAAAAAAGTGTATTGTGGGAGGATTTTCAAACTTGAAAATTACGTAAAAGAAGCCATAAAGTGTATAAAATTTTATTATATTTCTTGGTGTAAATACCATAGTTAATTGGGAAAGAGTTATTATTTTATAAGATTATAAATCTGTTACTTATTAGAAAAGGCTTACTTTTCTTGAAATTTAATAAAATAAGCTCTTTTTAGAAGAAACTCAGTATCAAACATCATTTTTTGTATATGTTGGGGTTTTGTCCTTTTTATAAATTATTCAAATCTGTCTTTTTCTTAACTCTGCATGTTTCTTCTCTAACTCATAAATATGTACTTAGTAGTAAGAAAATGAGTGAATAGCCCTGTATTTCAGTCTTATTGTTCAAGAAATACATTGTGATTTAGTGTGCTAGAAAGATTCTTTTGAACTTTATAGACAGATACGAATCTGTCAGATGTGTTCCAGAAAGTTTCATTTTTGAATGTTCTCATTTTCTTAAATGTATATAGAATTTAACTGTGAAGAATGATGTTTGAGGGACTGCTTGAATCTGATGTATCATTATATTTTCTGTCAGTCAACAACTAAATACCTCTGCAGTCTATTAAAAGTAATGAAGTAAATTTTTTTTAAAAAAATCACACACACACACAAAAAGTACTCCTTTATCCTATCCAAAGCAATGAGAATTATTGAGAATGGAAAGAAGGAAACAAGCCAAGACATCAGAACATATTGAGATTAAAATCCTGAAACTGGTCCCACATTTGCTTCCTCCTCTCCCCACCACGCACACAGCATGTCTGCCCCCAAGGGAACTCCTTCTTTTAAGCTGTAGCTCCCAACTAAAGAGGTCTTAAACCGTATGGACATGGTAAGGAGAAATCCATGTCTTCTCTCTTGTCACAAAAGATTAAAAATTCTGAAGGTCTTTGGCAAATATTTAATTCCTGCTTCCTTCTCCAACTGGAATAGTTAAAAAAAAAAAAAAGAAAAAAGAAAAGAAAAGAAAAAAGAAAAAAAAGAAAGAAAACAGAAAATTTGAAAAAAAAAATTAAATACGTGCTTAACAAATATCAGGCACTATTTTAGTAGTTCTGCATGCAGTAACTGATTGACTCCTCACATTGACTTTCGATGTTTTATTGTACGTCGTTTTATTCTCATTTTACCAATGCAGAAGCTGAGCACAGAAGGTAAAAAACAAAACAAAACAAAAAAAACCTACCGAAGACTCAAGAAATAGTAAGTGGTGGAGCTGAGCCTCCAACTCAGATAGTCTAATTCCAGAGACTACACCATGTAAGACTCCACACTCAACTTCTCCAATAAGCATAGTGACTATACTTTTTCAGGTTGTTCAGTTGTGTGTGTTTCTTTGTAGAGATTTCGATCAATTACAGGTAAATACATTATTTCCTTCTATCCCATTATACTCTCTCTTTCTCTCTCTCTCTCTCTCTGTGTGTGTGTGTGTGTGTGTGTGTGTATCTGATGTGAATAATGCATTTCAGAATTCTTTACAGTACTGTGGGCAAAATGCAATGTGTAAAATGTCCTTTCCTGTTGTAAGTACATATCCTGACATAGCTGTTTCTGTCCTATAACTGTGCTTATTATTAAAGAGAACAAAGAGGTGTTGTATAACACCAACCAGTATCAAACAAAAAGCATGTGATCTCTTGACATTGCAAGAATTTTCCCTCCTGGGAATATCAGATAGCTCAAAAAGGTTAAATGTGCTGCCAAAATTATATTCTTAAAAATATCCCAAAACAAATAAAACAGAAGCCATTCAATCAGCAACTATTTTCTATAGAATCTCTCTCCTTCCTAAAAGAAGTAAGTGATGAAGTGAAATGAGATCATTTACACGTCAAGAAGCTTTTAACTGTCTTCACTGCAAACTTGATTAATAGTCATCACATTGGACCTAATAGCGCAGCAGATAACATACATTTTTAAGCATGTAAAAACCTTCCTTGGATATTAAGAAATATTCTAGGTGTTAGAACACCTGTTTGGCTTCTGTAGCAGTTTAGAATAGCAAACGTTAGCCCGAAGGGCACACGAAACTATAAGCATGGAAGTGGCATCTTGAAAGCAGCAAAAGGCTCTGTGGAATTTTTTGCCCTCAGATTCAGGGCTTATGGAAACCTCCATGAACTATTGGACAGGTCTTGATCTTGCAGGACAGTGCTCCTCAAACTTAAGCATTCAGAGAATATGCCTAGAGCACTTGTGAAAATACATATTTCTGAGCCTGTCAGTTTGCATTTCTAAAAAGCTCAGAGCTAATGCTTCTGCTGCTACAAGGCCTCCAGTTTAAGTTGCTTTGAACAATGCTATTTCAGGGCATCCTGCAACCAGTGTGATTCCTGAAACTGCCACACTTTTTTTACTATTCTTTTCTTTTTTCTCATACCAGTGAGACAGAAAAACAGCTCTGGCAACCATAAGGTCACTGTGCAGCATAGGGCTTCTCTAACTGGGAACATGAGTATGAAAATTGAGTATTTCTAAAATGGGGGATCCGTTCTATCCCACCTTCTCCATGAGCTTCAACTGAGGCAGGTGACCTTGCCAGTTGAATTCTTGGTTGTTGTTTCATTCTATGAAGAGAAGCCATGATGATTTGAAGTACATGTAGCGTCCAATTCAAATGCTTTGTAGATTTCAGTCAAGATGTTTCTTTATTCTCCACTTGGCTTTAGGCTTCTGTTATTCCAACCCATAGCATAGTGGTCAGTTGAAGTGTTGAGTAATTAAATCATGCAATCACTCACTTAGTGTTACCTCTTAAGAGGGATGTCCAAAGAAGCTTAATGTAATACATTTGTGAAGCTTCTTAGCAACAGGATCTGACTTTGTATGTAGTATTTTTATGAAAAAAAAAAAAAGGAAAACAATTAGTGTAACAGACTTGTTATAGGTAAAAAGGACATCCTCATTTACTAGATGGGGGAATTGTGGTTCTAAAAATCAGATTACTTTTTCAAGAACATGTGTCAAGAACATTGACAGACAGACAGCAGGCCTGCTGTGTGCCACAGTATGTGGAATGAGGTGAAACTGTAGCTGAAGCAAGCTGCCCAGCGGGCCTCCTAGGTCCGTCATTGGATGAAGGGCACAACTGAGGCTACAGCACCTACAGTGCCAGAAAGAGTTGAAGTAGCACTGAGATGGCAGAAGAGACGGATCTCGAGGATGCCCTCACCATGTGAAGAGAAGAGACTGCATGTCTCACCAGACCTCCTAGTCTGAAACAATAGGCGGCAGCAGATGACTAATTACCAGGTGTGACAAGGGACTTCCTGTAGAGAGAGGCCAGTGAAGACTCTAAAAATTGTAAAGAACCAATATGTAGATTTTTAGGCCAACAGAGTGAGGAAGAGGTCATAAATTAAACACCGATGGGTTGACTTTGAAATACCGGTGGGGCATTCCAGTGGATGTACTTTTTGAGAAACTAATTTGACAATCATTTGCTTATAAGTAAAAACTGAAAGTGTAGGCTTTACCATCACCATCATTGGGTTTTTATGCCATCCCACCAGGACTCCCTTTTTGCCTGTCCCATCCGTATTATAATAGAGAGAACAGCCATATTCACACAATGTGCCATCTCCCTTCCAGGTCATAGTTCACTGGATGAGGAGTGAGTACATTGCCCAAACTGTACTAATGAATTTGGAGTTCAGACTAGAAGAGACTAGCTTCAGACAGGTTGCTTGTTCAACATAAAAGACGTAAATTTGGGAAGTTGTTTCAGTAGGCATTTTCCATCATGTAGAGAAAGAAACAGAGAAAGCCAGTCTAAAGCAGAAGTGAAAGGATGATGTTGGCATGAGGAGAAACACAACAGAGGTGAGAACAGATAGAAAAGATGTCCTGGGTTATCTACAGTACTTCTGTTTCAGGTTAGATTCACTCATAACACCTAGATGCATTGAAGGTCTTAGGGTCCCTGAGGCACTCTTCTATCTCAACTGAAAAAATTCCTTATTTTGTTTAATCAAATTCAATTTGATTTCCATTACTTTTAACCAAGAGTCTTGGCCAGATACAGTGGCTCTTGCCTGTAATCCCAGCACTTTGGGAGGCTGAGGCAGATGGATCACTTGAGGCCAGGAGTTCAAGACCAGACTGGCCAACATGGTGAAACCCCGTTTCTACTAAAAATACAAAAATTAGCCAGGCTTGATGGTGCGTTCCCATCATCCCAGCTACTTGGTAGGCTGAGGCAGGAGATTCATTTGAACCTGGGAGGCAGAGGTTTCAGTGAGCCAAGATCACGCTACTGCATTCCAGCCCGGATGACAGAATGAGACTGTCTCAAAAATAAATAAATAAATAAATAAATAAATAAATAAATAAATAAATAAATATCTTAATCCATAGAAAATAATATTAATAACAAATAGATGTTGTAGGGACAATTTTTAGAGGGAGGAAAGGACCAAGAATGGAAGGATCTTGAATAATAATCAACATCAAATTTCAGGCAGAAAAGAGGAATTCACAAGACGTTGAAAAGCTGAGAAGTGGCCAGAGACAGAACATCTAGAACCTCTATTGTCTTCCAAGTCAACAGAAAAGGATTTTGACAAAGAGGTAGAGGTCAGCAGTTTCAAATTCTGTTTACTAGTCATAAAACATGAATGAGAAATATCCCCTGTATTTAACAAGAGGGAGGTTACTATTAATCTTAATGAGAACAGTTGGAGTGGATTGGTGGAGGTAGAAACCAAAATATTTAGGGGCAGTGACAGGAAGCTATGGGGAGTAAATAGTAAGAGGAAGTAGAAAGAGCCAGGACATGTAACCTAACAAATAAGTTTGATTTTAAAGAGAAGGAGAGAAGTGAGAAGGGTACTTGGGGTTAATAGATTTTGTCCTTGTGTGTGTGAGCATGTGTGTGTGTTGCATTATGCACCTTGCAACCATGTCAACATGTTAAATTCTGATGGGAAAGAAACGGAGAGGGACATTACTGGAGATACAGTAGAGAGAGGGTATTACTAGCATTAGTGCATGAGAAGGCCAGAGGGGTGGGATTCTGACAACAGTGAGAGGCACCACTTGCGCTGAAAGTAGAGAGAAAGTAGAAAGGTGATAAGTCTGATATAAGACGCCTGTTCTTTGTCAGGGAATTAAGGAAGTGTTGCCACGAGACACAGCCCTATTAGAGTTAGTTTTATCTGCCCCTTCCTAGCCACATTTCTTTCCCTTCTTCAAGTGCTGAGGTCATGGGGCCTTATAACCCTTGCCATCCTGTGAGAAAGGTGGTTGGAGCTAAGGAAATCTGTGATCCAGCCCAAGCCTTCGCACTGTTTGATCAGTGTCATCCTCCCCTATGCTGCTTTGTTTTCTCCTCACAACATAAATTCTATCCTCTGTCCATAGACATTTAGAAACACTTCTCTTAATTAAGTTAAAAACTCTTTGTGGGAGTAAAACATGTATTGTCCAGTTTTGTATCTTCCCCTTCAGTAACTTACATACAAATGGCTCTCAAAAGCAATTATTTCAAAAATTGAATAAAAATGCTACCTAGTGTCTAACTTAAACAATTCATTATCTATCTAATAATCGTTTTTCACTTCAAACACTAAAGTATCATAATTTCTGTTTACCTCATAAAAAGTGAATTGATATATATGTTTTCTAGTGATCACAGAAAGAAGACAAACACTTTGTAGCATTTATTTAACTTGTAGATATTGTAGAAGCTCTTATAATGTGATTCATTTCAATGAACCTCCAAAGTAACAAATTACTGGATTTTCTTTTTTTCATAGTTTATTAAAGATTTCTTCTTTAGTTCTTTTCAGATCTATTTATTTCAAATCCATTGCAGAGTCATCCAAAATTTAAGACATTTAGATTAATTTTAGGCATCACAGAATGCAGCTAATGTTTCTGCGGTTTTATATTTCTACATCTCTTGAATATACCCTTAAATATTGGTAATATCATATCCTGCCAACAATCCTTTCCCCCTTCCCCTCTGATATTGAGCCTGTATTTAATATCTATTAACCTAAATATATTCAAATGCAAGTCATGTGGTTGGGAATGCCTTTCTGCTGTTAGTATTTCTAATACATTTTTTCAATTTTCATTTATTCACAGTAACTAGATTTGAAATCCAGTTACTTTTATGTTTAATATTCAGCTTTGCACTGAATTCTGAGCCACCAACACTGACTGTTTAATGGTACGTTGCTGCCCTCTAGCTTATGTTTGAAAACTTTTCTATAATGTAACAATTTATCCAGTAGTCTCTTGGATATGCCCAATAAATTGATATTCATTTGTATATAATGAATCATATATTAGCGGTTTTATAAACATTAAATTTTTATAGTTATTATTTAAAGTGTTATTTTTCTTTCCAGGTAAAACTGATTGTATTAATCTTAGGGAACATCTTAAAAAGAAAAGAAAAGAAAAGAAAAAGCTTTGTTATGTCATTGTGTAGCAGGTTCTCAGCCAATTTCTTTTTGCCTTAATTTACACATTTCCCCTCCATGTAGGTTGGCTATTTTCAAAACTCAATGTGTTTTCTTATCTTTTATTTCTTAAGCAGCCAGAGAGAAGTATCAAATCCTTTATGATCTCAATGAATGCTGAGTTCTTGTCAAATAATATTTCTTAAAATGAAACAAAATAAATGATTGGCACTATTTCAAATTCTAAGGACGGTCAGAAATTTCAGCCAGGTGTTTTTTGGTGTTCAAAAAAATTATGAAACTACTTAAGGCTTGATTTACTATTATCTGACAAAAGTTCTGAAATAATGTTATGGCATCATACTTTTGATAAGATCTTCTGGTCTGGATAGAGATATCAAGCACATATCTACTACCTACGTCTGTTCATTTTAATGCCTAGAAGCCTTAAAATTAAAATGTAATATTCAGCATAATTTTCGGTGTTGTACTCAGCTGAGTCCGTGTAGTGAAGGGCATTTTGGTGTAGCACAGAGACCATGAGACTGAGAGTAGAAACCTGGATTTGATTCCTAGTTCTTTCAACACAACAACTTTTTAGGGTCTTAAATCTCTTGTTTTTAAAAATAATAAGTATACCTTTCTCATAAAATTGTAGACAGCATGAAATAAGGAAATGAATGAGAAAGTGCCCACATGATGTATGTTATGTACTAGGAGCTTAATAAACCTTTGTTTAATCTGTATCTAGTATACACATTCAATTGTTCCTAGTCTTCTGATTAAGGGTAATTCTCTCCCTTTCTTTCTTCTTCTCCCTTATCAAAGTTTTCTTGCTCGTTGCTTGTCTTTTTATATACTGTTTTTCAGTCAGGCTTCTTTTTAAAAATTCAAACTACTTTAAGAAAAAGGGAATTTTTTTTAAAAAATTAGATATTTAATAGAATCTGGGAGGTCCAGAAAATCAGGTTCAGAAGCTATGCTTGACCCTTCCAGAGACCTGACAGCCACTGGCATTGGACAATAGCAAAACCAATGCCCCCCCACAATGCCACCCCAGGATGGCACCCATGGATGCCTGTCGCTGCTGCCTCCTTCAGGCTCAGCAGAGTGGAGTCCCTGAGGGTTTTATGACTGCATCTTGCATGGTCCTTGTACCATGGCAGCAAGAGAAACTGGGAAGGTGAGGTTCTGACTTCTACTTGGGAGACAAGAGCCCAAAGAAGAGGGATTCCACAAATGTAAGAGAGCTACTGAAAGGTTCCCCATGGCTAAAAAACATGACAACTTCACCTTGCTCTCTCTTTTTTTGTTTTGTTTTTGTTGTTGTTGTTGTTGTTGTTGTTCTTGTTCTTTTGATCCCCATCAAGCTAATCAAATGGTGTTTATTCAGGAGTTTCTAGAAGCAGAAAACCTGAAGAAGTTCTTCTAATGGCAGAAATTGTAGGATCAATGAAAAAACACAAACTGTTGGTCTTCTCCACTGTCTCTATTCCTCCCTCTCTCAGGATATGTGAATTTGTGTGTTTTATACTGAACAAGCACAGTATTGTATTATGCTAATAACATATGCATTGATTGATTGATTGATTGATTAAACATTAATTGAATTCCAGAAAATACGCAAGGAACAAGAAGTATTAATGCAAATGTAAGTAAGATCTGTTCCTTTTATTCTTAGAATTCACATCCTAATTAGGAAGTATCATGCAAACCCCTAATTTTAGGCAGCATGAGAAGAGCTTTAATAGGGAAGGCACTGTGCACATAGGTAATGTTTAAAGATACAAATTCTAACCCCTATAATAGAAAACCCAGGGTTAAAGGTATTGTCCATTTATATCTATATCATAAACATATTGGTAAGTATATTTTGTCAAACAGATGACTGGAGATATGTCAATAGACTGTTCTGTTTTACTGATAAGCTCAGACTTCACTGTATGCTTTCCATTTTTATTCAGATTAAAGTTTTTTATCTTTCATTGCCTTCAAATAATCATTTCAAGCTTTGTTGTTATTCAGACACTGTAAAATGAAATTTTAGATTATAGAATGTCCTTGAAAATAGAAACTTGTTACTACAATACTAATGTTTTAGTTTCTAGTCTTAAAACATTATCGCTTTTAATTTACATTTCTTATGTATACTCATTTAATAACCAACTTTAAATTCAGTAATCACATTTTTCCCCTAAGCTTTGATTAGAACAATTATAGTAAATGAAAATAAGAAAGTAATTTTTGTAAAGCTATTCATAAAAAACCCTTTTTGAGCCATAAAGAAGCTTTCCAAATAGTTTTTTTCAGCATTAGGCCTCCAAAAAAAAATTATTTCTGTTCTGCTTAAGACACCCAGATCCAAAACTCTTTCATTGTCTGCTCATCTTTGTTTTGGTCTCCCCTAGTATAATGGCTCCCAGCAAAAGGCCTAGCAAACAAATGGTGCTCAATAAGTGCTGCTGAATGAATGTCTGACCCTCTTAACCCAGCCTAAGAAGGTAGAAGCATCAGCAGAAAGTCCCTTCAACAATAGAAAGCCTATGAACAGATGAAAGAAATAGAAAAATAGGTAACTGATTTTGACATGTACCTACCCCAATTTGTCTTTGGCCCTGAACTCTGTTGGCCAATGCCTCTTTTCGGGTTGCCTTAAAGAACAAGAATATACATCAGCACACACCTGACTGAAATCTTGGTGGAGACTGCCACACCAACTTACGTTATCAACTGATTTGTAATCTATGGCTGAATATTTTCTGTTGACTCACTACTGTACACTTAATTCTGAAGATAATATATATAATGTCTTCACATGGCATCCTGAGTACTGTGTTTTAAGTTATGCTATTAATGTGAAAGGGGAAAAAAGGGCTTCAAACACTGTGATTAACAGACTTTTTACAGCATCTTTTACTTATTATGGTAAAATGAAGTCAATGCATTAGACATATTTCATTAAGGCCTATGGACTATAAAGGGATATGCCAGTTTATAGGGATAGGTTAGAGCCAATCCCATTTTTTGCATGTGTGGATCCCTTTGATTAACTCAGATTATCCTCTTTAGAAGTGGGATTATCCTCTTTAGAAGTGGGAATATTGAGGAAGTGGTCTTTCACTGGTTCTTATACCTTTTTTCTTTCATCCCCAAATCCCTCAAATGCCCCACTCATATGCACGCACGCGCACACACACACATACACACATTCAAAACACACATGCAAAAGAGAAAAATTTCATTGCAACTAACAAAGAATCAAAACCATTGTGGCCTAAAGAAGATAGAAGTTTGGTTCTCTCTCAGGTAAATGTCTGGATGTAGGCAAGTCAAACTGCTCTACAAAGCAGAGGTTCCACCTTATTACTGCACCCTGTGGAGCAAACCTTCCTTCCCAAGGACATTATCCTAGCCATATTATCTGTAGGCCAGTCAGCAGGAAGGGTGAAGGTAGCTAGAGAGAAAAGGCAGAGTACACAGCATCTGTCACTTAGAAAAATGTCCTAAAGTGTGGTAGGGCATGATGGCTCACGCTTGTAATCCTAGCACTTTGGGAGGCCAAGGCGGGCTGTTCACCTGAGGTCAGGAGTGCAAGACCAGACTGGCCAACATGGTGAAACCCCATCTCTACTAAAAGGCCAGGCATGGTAGCAGGCACCTGTGATCCCAGCCACTTGGGAGGCTGAGGCAGAAGAATTGCTTGAACCCAGGGGGCAGAGATTGTAGTGAGCCAAGACCCGCCATTGCACTTCAGCCTGGGTGACAAAGTGAGACTCCATCTCGAAAAAAAAAAAAAAATACAAGAAAAGAAAAGAAAATGTCCTAAAGAACTTACATACAACACTTCTACTTTCACCTCTTTGCACTGAACCTAATAACATGACCACATCCAACCTTAATGAAGGCTCAGAAATATCATTTCATTTTTCATTGCTTTCAATGAACATATTGAGGCTTTATTACTGAGAACAGAGGGGGAAATGAATATAGGCAGACAACTAGAAAATTGGCATGAGAGTCTTCCTTATCCCTCACATGATGTAATGTGTGGGATTTCATTTTGGAGGTTTCAGGACAGATTCCCTTCCTTCCCCCACCTACCCTACACTATCTTTTTCTCTACCCCATATGCATCCATGAATTTTATTCTTTTCTTTTTTTTAAGACAGTGTCTCACTCTGTCCTCCAAGCTGTAGTGCAGTGGTGTGATCATGGCTCACTGCAGCCTCAAATGCTGAGGCTCAAGCGATCCTCCCTTCTCAGCCTCCCAATTAGCTGGGACTACAGGCACATGCCACCATGCCAGGGTTTGTTTTGTGTTTTTTTTGTTTTTTTTTTTTTTTTTTAGAAATGGGTTCTCTATGTGGTCCAGGCTGGACTCAAACTCCCGGCCTCAAGCAATCCTCCCGCCTTGGCCTCCCAAAGTGCTGGGAACTTTCTTCTTATGTATCCAAACACACTTCTTTTGTGTGTGGAGAAAAGAAGGGAGTAATTAGTGAAGGACAGACTGACTTTCACTATTTAAGCTACTGAGTACTAAGAATTTTAATAAGAGGATCTGAGCCAAATTCTCATCCTCTCCTTGTGTGTTTGCTATCTAAATTGAAACCACAGTCAGTTTTAATTGAACATAAAATCTGCTGTTTGATCCTAAGCAGTAGAACAACATTTTCATTTGCTAGTAAGTGGATTTTGGACTTCCTCCCAAAAGAAGCTAAACTTTAGTGATAGTTACAATATTATCTCATTCAAACAAAGGCCTGGAACATGTAATATTCTCTGGGGAGGTACCAAGCTCTGTGAGCAGCAGATTTAGTAATTTGAATAACAAACTTAAACTCCAAACAGCCCCGGCTAGCCGGGAAGTTGTTCTGACACTCCACAGAGCACGAGAGGTTTCAGAGGGACATCTAGTTTCAAAGAGTGAAGCAGAGTAGACAGAGCCCGCCTACCCTCACACACAAACTTCTTTCTATCTATACTTTATGTATCAAACTTCTATACGAGGCATTGTTTAAAGAAAGGCTTTAACTACTTTTAAAATCTGACCTCGTTGTTCCCAGCTCCAATTCTATTCCTTAGGGATTTGTTTCTTGAGGACATTATAACCTTGAAATTCATAAGCTTTTCAGGAGCTAGTGGAAAAGCGTGAAAAGAGAAGTGACTTAGGGGAAAACTGCCTACCTGTCATTATTTTGGCAAAAGTTTATTTAACTTGTTTAGAAAGACCATAATGATGCACACAACCTAGATTCACAATATTATTTGATTAGCAAGACTATATTAGTATATTTGTCTCCCTGGAAGTCATAACCTATGTGTACCATTAAAATTTTTCCTCCTTTTATTTTTTTTCTTTTTTAGTCATTTAAATTTGCTTTCTAATGCTTAAGTCTTTTTTTTTAATGTGCAAATATATTTATTGCCCCCCAAAATTGGATATTCCTATCCAGGTCAACATACACATAGGAAATAACTAACTGACAAGATCTGGTAAGTTTGCATATTGTAGCTTCAACACGACTTTGTTGTTTGTTTCTGTTATCAGAATCTTCTCAGCAGTCCTACTTCATCTGTCAAATATTCCATGGAGGAAAAAAAAAAAGTCAAAAGCATTCCTAGTCTTGTTATTGTTACTGTTGTTAATTACAAAAGTTCAGTCTTTGTTTTGGTAGATTAGCTTTAAGTAACAATTACATCTTTAAAGGAGTAGTTATGAGTTCTACTCTAAATAAAATACTCTAAGAATTTATTTCTCTCTGCAGCTATTTCTTCATTCTCCAACTCATATTTCTTCATGGCAACAAAATATCGAATAAAGGTTTCTCCTAGAGCCTGCCTCAGACATTGATCTTCTTCCAGTGCCACAAGGGCATCTTCCAGTTTTAAAGGGATCTCAGAAGTTTCCGCTTGGTAAAAGTCTGTGCTCTCATCTGGACCAGCCAAGACCTCATTACTGCTATGAAGTCCATCTAAGCCTGCAGCAACAGTTGCAGCCAGCACCAAGTAAGGGTTTGCTGTTGCTGAGCCTAGCTTATTTTCTATCCGGGCGCCTTTCTCTCCATGACACTTGATATTAAATATACAGCTGTTGTCATTGTATCCCCACGTTGTAGGCACACTGTCCTTCAGGTCTTTACGGTCCTTGGAATAACGCTTTCGGCAGCTAACAGTAGGCGCCATCAGGCAGCTGAGTGCGGCAGAGTGCTTCAAGAGTCCTGCCAACCATTTTTTCCCAGTGATCGTCAGCTGCTCAGTTCCAGAAGTGCTGCAAAACATGTTCTTCTTCCTATCGACATCCCAGAGACTATGAGACAAAATCCCTGAATTACAAAATCCAGTCTCAATGAAGAAGCTGGAAATGTAATTGTATTTCCTTGCCACTTCTTTGACACCTGTTCTGAGGGTAAATGCATTATCAGCTGAGCTAATGCCAAATTCAGGCAGGAAACAGATTTCCATCTGACCAGGCCTGGTAGAGGAGGAAAAACTCTCGACATTTGCTCCAGTGTGATACAAGCCATCAACAAGTTCCTGCATGAAGGGCTGATCATGGTTATTTAAAAATGTTGAAGCAGGAAATGATATAGTCTTTGAATTTAAAAATTCGGGCACACCAAAAATGCAGAAATCACAGATGAAAGCAGAAAGCAGGGAAAAGCCAGAGGCCTGCAGCTGGCTCAGCTGCCTCTTTGCAATGTACCTTGGGGAAGTCAAAAGAGGCTCACCAGTCACAGTGAAAGTATCACATATCACTCTTGCAGTTCTATCAGCCCATGGCAAAACTCTAAAGGTTGATATCTCTGGCATTAGGACTATGTCACTATTAAAACATGTGGCTCTTATGCGATTCATTTCACTGTCCTTAGGATTCGGTATCACTTCAAGATAACCTCGGGGCATGCAAACTCCATGGCTCACTTTCTCCTAAAGAAGGAAAAAAAATGAAGAAATTAGGTTTTGAAAACAAACAAAAGGGTTGGGGGAGAAAAAGCCTTGCTAATGAAAAAAAAATATATATATATACACACACACACACACACACATATATATATATATGTTTAACATTTGTTGGTTAACACTAACTTGGTATCAGATAAATGTCAAATATTTTAAAATAAAACCCCCAAACAATGCAATGTTTTAAGCCTTGAAGGCCTTAAATGCTCTTAGATCTCAAAATAGCAGTTATAAATAAAAGATATAATGATAAAGAAAATCCGTTATAGCAAAAAATAAAGGTAAAGCCTTATGGAATTATTTGAAATTATCATCATCAAAAGTACTTCCTGAAGCACTTTTTATTTTATAGTACAGTTGTTAATTCTTCAGATAAGGCTTTATTTTTGCTTATTTTATTGTAACCCTGAGTTAACTGACCCTCAAAAGTCTACAGTAAACAATTCTCAATCCTTCTCAAATTGCAGACTACGGTCAATACTGTGGCACACAGCACATTTGTCCTAACACCAGGGGAGCCAGGACGCTGACAGCTGCATTCCTCTCTTTATTCACTTTTACAACCCATTTAAGAATTAAAAACCTCACTGTCTCAGAGTCCCAGAACCCTTGTCTGTGAATGTGGACCTGTAACTCCAAAGTTAGAGCTTCCAAAATGTTGTAACCTTCAAGTCAGCATGAACTGGTTGTCAACAGATCTGCCTTCTCATCCTAGCTCTTTCATTAATTGCTTCTGTGAATTTTGGCAAGTCACTGGGTTATGTGCCTCAGCTTCCACATCGGTAAAACACGTGTTAGACTAGACGATTGCTAAGGTACTTTCTAGTCGTTTATTTCTAGGTTTCAGTGAATTTGGTCATTTATTTAACTTTTGCTCTGTGCCAGGCAACAGGGAAGTGATAAGGTTATTAAGTTGAACAGACGCGTAAAACAATTTCTGGAAATTATGTATTAGATATATCAACAAGGTTGAAGGTTACTTTAATAGATGGAGAAAAATCACTGAGTATAAAAGGTTGGTTCCCATGAAGTCAGTGAAGATCATGAGGTTAATAAAACAACCTAGCAATCTGTAAGCCAGATGCTTTCCTTTTCTTTCTTTCTCTTTCTTTCTCTTTTTTTCCGCTTATAAACAACAGAAATTTATTCCTCTTTAGTTCTGGAGACTGAGAAGTACAAGATGAAGGCAACAGCTGATATGGTATCTGGTGAGGGCTGCTTTCTGGTTCGTATATGGCTTCTTCTCGTGTATCCTCACATGATGGAAGGAAGCCAGATTATTTCTTATGTTACCTCCAGAATCCAAGAAGCATGGCTATCAAAGAGGGGCTGGTATTAGCCAAAGTAATTTACTGGTTCACTCTTCTGCATTTGCCCATGAACCACTGCCTCCTTCACTTTCCACCATCTCTACACACATTTTTGAATGCTATTTGACTGAACTGATCCAAGTCTACTTTCACTAATAATAAAGTTGAGTGAGCCAAGCACTATTTGGTGCCTACCTAATTTTCCAACTCACTCATAGACCTGTACATGTAAACTTTATACACACACACACACACACACACACACACACACACACACACGCATGCATACTGTGGGATATTTGAATACTATAGCATGGAATCCTTTAATTCATATTTTCACTATAAGCAATAATGTCATTTCCCTGCTTGTCAGTTTTTTAGTTTGAAATTCCGTATATTAGTTCTTTACATAACTAAAATGAGAAATAATATATTTTATTCATGAGACTTCTATGAGTTCCTGCAATTTAAATCTGTGTTTGTATTCACTTGGCTGTGAGTAGTAGAGAACAGCTGGGTTGCCATTTCACTCCAATAGTCCTTCATGAACTCAAAAAATAGTAAAAAGTCACACTTTATTCTTTAGATTATTTAATACGTATTTTTTTTGAACACTCTTTTCTGGCACTGTAATTTGCTTTATTCTTTTTTTGGACATAGAGAATGCAAACTACTCTCTATTAGTTATGGGAAATATATGAATATACATGAATATACTCATGATAATATATTGTCTGAAGCAGCGTTTATAGATATAAAGCACTGGAACAACTTCATCTTCAATATAGATCACTATGGGCTCAATAACATGTTTGCAGAATAACTTAAATCCTTATCAAAAATGAAACTTGGACCATAGTAAAGGTTATCTTTTGAAATAAGCCAAGAATTAGTTACGAGTCTATAGCAATGTATCATGTTTTGGCTAGATCAAATATAGAAAGAGCCTACATTATTTGCATATAATTTAAATAAAAATCAACACTTTTGATAGAACAGAGATAATATAAGTTGGTTGTAAGGTTTAAACCTTAAACACCACACACACATGCAATGTTTAGGTTACTTTGCACAAATGAATTTTTTTTTTTGAGATGGAATAAAGTACACACACACACGATATTTAGGTTACTTTGCACAGATGAATCTGTTTTTTTCTTTTTTTTTGGAGACGCTGTTTCACTCTTTTTGCCCAGGCTGGAGTGCAATGGCGTGATCTCGGCTCACTGCAACCTTTGCCTTCCAGGTTCAAGTGATTCTCCTGCCTCAGCCTCCCAAGTAACTGGATTACAGGCCCCTGTCATCAGGCCCAGCTAATTTTTGTATTTTTAGTAGAGACGGGGTTTCACCATGTTGGTCAGGCTGGTCTCAAACTCCTGACCTCAGGTGATCCGCCCACCTCAACATCCCAAAGTGCTAGGATTACAGGCATAAGCCACCGCGCCTGGCCTCTTAAACCTATTTTTAATGTCTAGTCACAGCAAATTTTCCAAAATAAATTATTTTGTCTTAAATTACAAATATTCATTGTGCTAATATCATTATTTATACCTTCACAAGTTTCAAAAATGAATTTAAAGTGGCTTCTTAAAAAAATATCGATACTCTATGATCATTAAATGAGAACAAAATAATAATAACAAGGTAATGAAATAATGAAGTTAGTTATTAGGAAACTGGGACTAAGAATAAATATAGCCATTGAGAAGGTGTATAATGAGTTACATTAAAATTTTCATGATAGACAAACTTTTTCTCTAGCTAAACTCTAGAAAAAAAAGTGTTTTTTATATGTGGGATATTGAACAAAATAGTGAAAAATATTTTCAGTAACAGTTGGATAAAAATAGTATGCAGAATTTTTCTCTTTGTGTCAATTATATCAATCCTTAGCAAGTATAAGCAGCATACTGTTTTATTTTTGTAAAAGGATTCCACTGAGAAACTAGAGTAATGTCCTATATATGGACTTGTAGGTGCCATTAGTAAAATAAATGATTAAAATTTGATAAAAACTGAATAGCAAACAGTTTTATATTGAGGTCTTTGGCAAGTACTTAAAGTGCCAGTTACTTTTCCTTATGATTGGAAGAGATTCATTTGAATTATATTCTGGGCCTGTCCAC
Source organism: Macaca mulatta (assembly GCF_049350105.2). NCBI lineage: Eukaryota > Metazoa > Chordata > Mammalia > Primates > Cercopithecidae > Macaca > Macaca mulatta. The sequence continues at coordinate 122,195,291 of NC_133409.1, read as the reverse complement.
AAGAAAATCCACATTTTTTTATAAAAATTAAACAACATATATTCTTGCCTGGATGAAGAGGAAACAATATCTGCAAGCAGCTCCAAATAATTCCTTAAGAAACAAGTTTGAATCTGTTAGAATTCTTTAAAAAGTGTTTTTGAAGATGTCCAGTTTTTCCCAACATGAAGCAAATTTAACAATTAGAATCTGATATTAATGTGATAAAAGTATAATATTTTAAAATAGTTAAACCTAGAGGATGCTTAACTTTCACACTTTCTTAAATAGTACTGACCTGATGTCCCTTGCTAAGAAATTTGATATTTAATTAACACAACAACTCAGTCATCAAAATAAACACATGACAAAAACTGATACAAAAAATTAAGGAAGTCTCAAAACAACAAAAACACAGTATTTGTTGATATCATCATTTTCAGGAATTTAATAATATTCATTAAGTCATCCAACAACAATGGACTATTTTCTTATCAGAATTTGGAGCCGAAAGGAATATGTTTTTTATCTAGCAAATTATTTCTATTTAATCATTTTTTCCTCTTTATGTTTGCTCTTGGGTCTTCTGTTGCAATTTTCTTGTGTCAAATAAAATACAATCTTCATAATTGCAGTAAGGGAGAAAAAATAATTCTGTAGAGCAAAATTATTCAAGGCAGAAGGACTAAATTTACCAGTCTTAATTAGTTTTGTATTTCTATTGGGTAAAGAAATTGCTGTTTGAGAGCCGAGAGTACACGTTTAGCTCCTTGGGGAGCAATAACATGTTTGGGAGGAACAAGGGAAGAAACAAAATAAGTTATTGATTTTCAGCTTGAATTGCTGTATAGATTACAAGAAAATAAGAAACAGTAATAAGAACCATTTGCCTGCTAATGGTCATGAAATTACATTCAGTCACAACTCTGTGTTAAACTCACTTGAAAAAAGTGTGCAGGGATAGTCTTAGACCTGGACACGCCATGGAGGTCTGTTGCTTCAAATCGTACAAACTGGAGGCGATTTTTGGCCATGGCTTGTCTAATGTGTTTCATTCTAGAAGAGAGTTGAGGTGGGGCCAGAATTTGACTGCTGTCCCTCATGCAATCTGCAAAATAAAAAAAAATAGGTTCTAACTCAGGAGATCATGATGGACTGAGAAGCAAAAGGAGATTACAGAGTAGTGAATTAGTCAATATTATTAATAAAAACATTAATATTCATCATGTCACTGGCTTACAGTTGGATCTCTTACTTTTCTCATTCTACCCTTACCATCTTCCCAAGAATATTGTGTCTAAACAACCTGAGATCATTTATCAGTTAGGACGAGGTCAAAATTGACATTATTTGCATAAGGATATAGCGAAATCATATGTAGATACTTACTGAAAATCCTTTTGCTTATGGAAATTAGAACATATTTGCATAAGTTCACAGCAAAAAAGGGACCATAAAAGCCTGTCTGTAGGTGACTATTATTGAACATATTTGGGCTTCTTGAACTAACTGTTAATTTCTAAATTTAAATTTCTATGTGATTAAAAGTGAATTTGGTTTTATTTTCTGGGGTTTTGTCTCATTCTGGGAGTTTTTTACCCAAAGGGCTTTATATATTTTTAACGGCATCTAACTCTAAGAAGTCTACACATTTCTGTCAAATTTAAAACTTGCTTAAATAAGCAAACAAATGTGTCTTTTTTTTTTTTTTTTAAGAATGAGCATGTAGGAGATTAAAAATCTGGACTGCGTACTCAATTTAAAATTAGAAACATAAAAAATGTTCTTTTCAAGAATTTAAGATAGTTTGCAAATTCCAACTTCAGAGCTAGAAGAGAACCTTGGAGATAAATCATTTAATCTAACCAACTCGTTAGCTTGAGTCCCAAAGTGGCACAATGAGTTACTCAAAACCACACTATCAGTTCACTGCAGAACTGAAACTAGAATGCAGAGTTTTGATTCACGCTGGGTGGTTTATTACCACAAATTAAATTAGTATGTCTATAGCACATAGAATTGTCAGGCAAATAGTATACATTATAAATGTTAGTTGCTGTCAGAACTTTTAGGAGAGGCAGCAGAGTGTAGTTTGGGTTAGCACAAAACACTGAAGCCCATCCACCTCCATTCCAATCCTACCTTTGCCCTAGCAACAATCTTATCCTCTTTATGCCTTGAATTTCTCATCAGTAACATATGACCTACTTCACAGGCTTGTTAGGAGGATTAAACAGGTTATTAACAGTTACTGGCAGACAGTAAGCACCATATAAGTGCTACTTAAATGCATAAAGTGAGTACAAGTACTCTAGCCCTAGTAAATGGTATCATGATCAAGTCTGCAACCAAACACTCATCAATCCGTCACATCATTGATGTTGAGCAGCTATAATTCTAAAGAGATACCTGAGTATTCTTTTGCAAGATATAATTAGGCTTTAAAACTAAGCATAAAGATTGACAGTTTAGAAACATAGATTAAGTAGATTTTAAGTACATGAAGCATGGGAAAAACAAATTACTGGTTCCATATATGCAAATACATTAGTGATAATGTGCTATCACTGATACATTTGGCTACTCTGAAACTCTGGAGGCTTTATAACTACCTTCCATTTAAAACAAACAAACTGTAGCAATTAAAGTGTTTCATGCTAAATTAACACTTGCTGTATTCCCAACCTACTCTGAAATATTAGGTATTCAGCCCAAGATGAATAATGCTCCTTAAAGCAAAATTGATAGGCATTTTAAAATATGGAAATTTGGGTCATGCGCGGTGGCTCACTCCTGTAATACCTGCACTTTGGCAGGTTGAGGTGGGCAGATCACTTGGGGTCAGGAGTTCAAGACCAGCCTAGGCAACATGGCAAAACCCTATCTTTACTAAAAATACAAAAATGTGCTGGGTGTGGTGTTGTGCTCCCGTAGTCCCAGCTACTCAGGAGGCTGAAACACAAGAATTGCTTGAGCCTGGGAGGTGGAGGTTGCAGTGAGCCAAGATCGCACCACTGTACTCCAGCCTGGACGACAAAGAGAGACTGTCTTAAAAAATAATAATAATAATATGGAAATTTTTAGATAATGAATATTCTAAACATAATAAGAAATTATACATAAGCTATAAAGAAGACATCCCTTTAAGGAGAAAGGTAATTTTATTGGTTCACCAGTAATAGGATAACAGGTAGTCTTACTAGCTTTTTGCTTTATCTGTGTCTCCTAAACTTTCTACAATGAATACATATTATTTTAAAATAAGAATAATATTCGGCTGGGCACAGTGGCTCAAACCTGTAATCCCAGCACTTTGGGAGGCTGAGGCGGGTGGATCACGAAGTCAGGAGTTCAAGGCCAGCCTGACCAACATGGTGAAACCCCATCTCTATAAAAATAAAAAAAAAATTTTTTAAATAGCCAGGCGGTGGCATTCGCCTGTAATCTCAGTTACTCAGGAGGCTGAGGCAGGAGAATCTCTTGAGTCCAGGAGGCAGAAATTGCAGTGAGCTGAGATGGTGCCATTGTACTCCAGCCTGGGCAACAGAGTGAGACTCCATCTCAAAAAACAAAAATAATCAATAAAATTAATAATAATATTCATTCACTCAACATAGATATTTTTCATCATCACATACTATTCATACTGAACGTGTATCTGGGAATCAGCCAGGAAGAGCCCTACACTCACAGAACTTTATATTATAAAGTGGGGCAGGTATAGATAATAAACATGCCATCAAATGCAAGGGTGGGATAAGTTCACACAGTAAAAGGGCTGAAAAAAGAACAAAACAAAAACCATAATCCCCTGAAGTATTAATTGTATGAGACTTGATCACAACATAGACAGCTCTAACCCTTGATTCATTTTGAAGTCTCTAAGTTGCTCTGTGACTGGACAGTGAGTAGAGTACATGTATTAGTTTGCTAAAGCTACTATGACAAATGCCCCAGACAGGCGGCTTAAACAGAAATTTATTTTCTCATAGTTCTGAAGGCTAGAGGTCGGAAACCAAAGGTGTCAGCAGGATTGCTTCTTCTAAGGTCTCTCTCCCCTTGGCTAATAGACAGCCATCTTCTTCCAGCACCTTCACATGTTCTTTTCTCTGTGCATGTCTGTGACCTAATCTCTTCTTCTTAGGAGGACATGAATTATACTGAATTAGGGGTCACCCTGCTGACCTCATTTAACCTTAATTACCCCTTTAAAGAGTGTACCTCCAAATTCAGCCACATTATCAGGTACCGAAGGTTAGGATATCATTTTAACAATTTTGGAGAAACACCATTCAACACATAACAGTGTATCATTCTGTTTCTATTATCTTCAGTGTCCTTATTGGCACCTGCCACACTGTATACTCACATGTTTCTGTCATCCCCCATTGCCTATCAGCTCCTTGAGAGCCAAGGCTTAGTTTTACCCGCTGCTGTTTTCTTGGTACTTGTAGCAGTATAGGCATCTCATAGCCATTGGACAAATATTTTTTAAATAAGTGAGTGAGTGAATGAATGAATACATCCTGTGTGATTTGACCTTGTCTAATTGATAAGTAAAAGTTGTCATCATATATTTTAGTATATATCCTAAGTATCTATTTTTCATTTAAAAGTTTCTTTCACCAAATATGAGAAACCTTTCCAATCCCATTTCATTTTCAAGGCATCGACTGATCTTGCTGCATCATTGTCTGAATTTTTCTTCAATAAATCATACTTGTTATTTACAATTAAACCTTTTGGTCAGCCTTTCCCAGTTGCACAAGATGAATAGCTGGCAGATAATTGCCAGTTCAGGAGCTCATTTGTTTTTCCTACAGTGTGGTTCCTGGGAGATTTTCTTCTTTTCTATTCCATCAAGGGATTAATAAATTAAATCAATGTGTTTTTATAGAAGATGTTTTAGTGCTGTGCATGTTTAGGGAAAAAAATAAGAAAACATTTTTTTAAAAAAAGTCAAAGCTCTATAGCAACTAGTAGGCCTTGGAGAAATTTTGTCCGTGTTCAGTGACAATGAGGACATATATCAGTTATACAGAACAAGCCATGGTCACTTATAAAACGGAGATTGAAGAGACGTTTTGGCTTCAGAAACACCAATTCAAAGAAAGGGAAAAGTGCATTTGAGAGAAAACCCTGGAATACATTCAGCTTACTGCACACCTAGTATAATGTACCATGCTGTTTCAAGGTCCAGCCATCTTTCATCATTGTGGCTATGGTGAGAGTCACCCTGTTTGTGCTACCTTCTGCCCACATCATATTAGCGCAGACATTGTTGGAAAGCCCAGGTGGCAGAATAACCAGGTACAAAGCGGGGAAAAAAAGCAATACAATAAAAAGTGGGAGGGAAAGGGGGCTTTTCTTTGAAAAAAACAAAGTATTATTTTTGGAGAAACTCAGAGAAGTTATTCCAAAGAAGCAATACCATATCAAAATTCCTTACACTTATTTTTGGGGTTTATTTTAAAATTTTTTTTTAATTATGTATATGTATTGGTTTGTGTTTTAAATTTTTGGTACTGAGGGCCTATAGAGAACTTAATACACTCTGGGCCAAAAAGGGAACTTCTGAGCTAAAGAAGTTGAGTTAGTAACGGTACCCATGCCCTAAGTCACAACTGACAGTGCAAAGAGAGCTCACGACACAAGATCTTTCTCCAGATTTCTGGCTTAAGACAAAGAAATGGAAAATCCATCTCTCTTTTGCAGCTAAAACTAGAATATATAAAACAATGACCATAAGCTCTGGAGGAGCCAGTGTGGCCAGCAGATGTTATCCGATTAGTCTTCCCAGTGTTCAGAAACTTTTTTGAAATAGTGGACAGCACTTCACTATTAGAAAATTTTATGTAAAAATCTTGAGTTCAAATTTATTTTGAAACTAGATCTGGCAACCCTGGGTAGGTATTTCTCCACAGCAACAACTAGTTGGAACTCTGAGGTAGTCTAGATGGGCAGGCAACCTCTACTTAACGGGGTGGCAAACATTTTCTGTAAAGGAACAGATAGTAAATATTTGAAACCATGTAGGCCATATGGTATTCGTTGCAGCTACTCATTTAGCAAAATGTCATTTCAGCACAAAAGCAGCTATAAACAATTTGTAAACATTACTTAGAAAAACTGACCAGCAAGCTGAATTTGCCTTTGGGCCATAGTTTGTTGCTCTCTGCTCCAGTTTACTCATGACCAGAACCACTCCCTATGTTCTTATACCAGCCCATCTTTTGTATTAACTGTCTGGCCCCTGTGGACATTTGTATCAACAGCTGCCTGATGTTCAGAGGTTGGTAGTGCTCATGCTCTTCACTTTGGATAAATTCATAAAGCCAAAGTAGAGAGAAATTCAGTTATGAAAGATGGTGTGGTAGTGAGATGGGAGAGTTCCCTGACCTCCTCGCGGGGCTTGCCACAGGGACATGACTCATTTACTCGGCCATTGCACTCAAACCACTTATGGGAGGGGGGAACGTGCAGGTGAGCCAAGGTGAGCACTTTCGGGTTGCAGCCCTATGGCAGTGTTTAGGGGTGTTACCATGCTCTTTTAGCTCTACCATCCACGGACGGCTAAGTGTTAACCAGCTCAGTGGAAAGTCCGGGTAACAGCCTTTTACACCCTATTCTCTAGGTACCCGGCTCCTCGTCCGGAGTCCAGGAAGAATCAGGTCACATGGACTAGAAGGACGGCAAATGTAGGGATTTTATTGAGTGATGGAGGTGGCTCTCAGTGGGATGGTTGGGGAGCAGGAAATGGGATGGAGTGGGAATACCATTTTCCCCTGGAGTTTGGCTGTCCCGCGATGGATCTCCTCTCTGACCGTCCCCAGCTAAACTCCTCTCCACCTTCAGATGCTCCTTCTCTGCCATGCTGTTCTGCTGCTCTGTCAGTGGAGCTTGGGGTTTATATGGGCATAGGATAGGGACATGGTGGGCCAGAGTGGTCTTGGAAAAGGCAACATTTTGGAACAAAAACAGAAACGCCTGTTCCTATTCAGGGCCATGGGTTTCCAGGCTTGAGGGTGGGGCCTTTGCCGGGGAACTGCCCTCTTCTACACAGTATTTCCCTGCCTCCTCTTGGTATCAGTAGACAGAATAGCCCTACGAAAATTCCTACCATACCTAATCTCTGGAACATGTGAATATGTTAAATTGCATGGCAAAAGGGACTTTGCAAATGTAATTAAGGTTATGGACTTTAAAATAGGGATATTATCTTGGATTATCCATGTAAGCCCTTGAAATTAGATGGCTTTCTCCAGCTGAAGGCAGAAAAGGGATGTGGAAGAAGGGGAATTCAGAGAATTTCTAAATATGAGAAGGATTTGAGGCATTGTTATCTCTGAGATTAAAAAAAAAAAAAAAAAACCGAGAGAGGCTTCTGGGAGATAAGGGTCACCCCAGCTGACAGACAGCCAGGACACAAGAACCTCAATTCTACAGTCACAAAGAACTGGATTCTCTCAACAATCTGAATGAACTTGTAAATGTACTGTTCCCTGGAGTCTCTAGATAAGAACCCAGATGGCAATACCTTGACTTCAGCCTTGGAAAGCCTGAAACAAGGAAACCAGATGAACCAACCTAGACTTCTAACATACAAAACTGTGAGATAGTACACTTGTATTTTCAAAAAGATAGTAAGTTTGTGGTAATTTGTTATGGTGGCAATAGAAGACTAATACATATAGAATTCTGATAGTGTTTATTTTCCAGGCTGTAGCTTCTCCTCAGGCCCTGTGTGTACTAAAGGATTTAACCTTGCCCAAAGAGAGCTGTGGTCTCTGCCCTTGGTCCCTTCCAAACAGTTAGAATGTCTTGCCTGACAAGAGTGTCTTTGTTTACCAAGAGGTTCTAGGCCACGCCAGAAACTCTAACAATGTTATTTATAGTGGTGACTTCAAGTCATGCAGTAACTGCTTGATCCCCAAAGGGGCTGGAGAGTGAGGTCAGCCAAATGCCCAGTTAACCATGAAGCCCCAGTAAAGACTCTGGACACCAAGACTCAAGTGAGCTTCCCTGGTTGGCAATATTCCTCATGTCATTGCCAAGAGAATAATGCTGTCTGTCCGTGTCTCCACTAAGAAAGGACAAGTGAACAAAGAACAAGTGAACATTCTGTGCTTAGAAGTTGCCTGGACTGCCCATGGCAGATTTTAATCTGTATCCTTGTAGTGTAATAAACCATAACCTTGAATATAACAGCTTTCAGTGAGTTCAGTGAGTCCTTCCAGCAAATTATCTAAACTAAGGTTAACTTGGGGAATTCCAAAACTTGTAATTTGTGTCAGAAGTGAGGGTAACATGGTAGACACTATCCCTCTAACTTCCCACTCTGGTATATTCTCATCTTTCCAAATCTTGTATGTTTAACCCTGTCATTATAGATTTCCTTTTTTCTGAGGCGGGTAGTGGGGTAGGGTCTCTCTCTGTTACCCTGGCTGGAATGCAGTAGCACAATCACAACTCACTGTAGCTTCAACCTCCTGGGCTCAAATGATCATCCTACCTCATTCCCCTAAGTAGCTAGGACCACAGGCATGTGCCCACACACACAGCTAATTTTTTTATTGTGTAGAAACGGGGTCTGCCTATGTTGCCCAGGCTGGTCTCGAATTCCACTTCTCAAGTGATCTCCCCACCTCAGCCTCCCAAAGTGCTGGGATTACAGGTGTAAGCCACTGTGCCTGGCTTTTAGATTTCCTTTTATAACCAATTTCCAGCATTTTCATTCAAGTGAGTTTTAATCAATACACTCATGTACCAAAATAGTTACATCACTATCAATCAGCCAGAAACTTAGAATAATAGGATTTTACTTTTAGAAAAGGCAAGACATCTTCCATTGCAACCCCGCTATTTTCCAGATGAACAGCCTAAAGGGTAAAGAAAACTACAAAGCATTTTATAAAAGATAGGTATAAAAATCTTTGTAAGTGTTCTGACTTCCAGGCTAGTATTCCTCAACCAACATTACATTCTCTCTAATTCAAATACAGACTTAGGGTTAGGGGCTAGAACCACATACCAGTTTGTTCCAGAACCCTTACCAGTAAATCCTTACCAGAGTTTGGGTTAAATTCACCTCCAGGAACATTGGTGGTTGTTCTGGGGGGCAATGGTGTTATCACTGTTGTCTCATCCTGAGACTCCTTGTCATGATGTGACAGATGAGACTCATCAGAACCAGGTCCCATGATGGGTTTGCTTGTATTCCCTAATTTGTGGCACACAATTTGGTTTCTGATCCTCTCTGTAGTAATAAGGAAAAATGTTAAAATATGTTCCCATTGTTTTCAGCTGTCTCTTAATATAATATGGAGAGGAATACTTGAGAAAATAGTATATTCCTAGCAGTGACATATTAAATGAGGGGCAATGGGAGTGGTCTACCCTAGTCACTGGCCAAGAAAGTGCATTGCTTGTAGAGAATTTAAAAACAGGCCAGGTGCAGTGGCTCATGTCTGTAGCCTGTAATCCCAGCATTTTGGGAGGCTGAGGCAGGTGGATCATTTGAGGTCAGGAGTTCGAGACCAGACCAGCCAACATGGTGAAACTCCATCTCTACTAAAAATACAAAAAAATTAGCCTGGCGTGGTGGCATGCCCTGTAATCCCATCTACCCAGGAGACTGAGGCAGGAGGATCGCTTGAGCCCGGGAGACAGAGATTGCAGTGAGCCAAGATCATGCCACTGCACTCCAGCCTGGGTGACAGAGTGAGACTGTCTCTAAACAGATAGATAGATAGATAGATAGATAGATAGATAGATAGATAGATAGATAGATAGATAGATAGATAGATTCTACTAAAATCTGATTTCTTTTTATTATAATCGTATGCTGGGAATTCCTGGGGACACAGCGATTCCTAGGATTGAGCCTGTCGCCCAAATTAACTTCTAGTTTTAGCAGTGTCTCAGATCTGTTGAGATCTAATTGGAGTTCCAAAATGTGTTATGAAAACACCTTCCATACCATTCTTATGGCCCCTCAAATCCTCTGTAATGATTCTTGTATTCATTTTCAGAGCAGAAAACTGTCTCTCTTCCTACTCATACATTCCTCTGTTTTGTTCTTTTTTTTTTTCTACTACTATCATCCTAATCCTAACCCTCTTTACATTGTAAATATTTTGATTGGTTATTTTTATATATTCACATTGTAAGCTTATATTTGCCATCTTTTATGACACCTATATAGGAATAAATTTTATTTGTCCTTTTGCTTCTCCCAAAAAAGAAATGAAGATGTTTTATGAAAAGAAAGACCAAATGGAGATTGCCATTGACCACACCATTTCTGAGGGCTCAGAGTAGTTAGATACCATTTGAATTGGACATATCCATTTCTCCGACTTCAGTGGAACAAACACGTGGTTTAGTGACTTTCTTCCTTCTTAATTTATTCATGCTGTTGTCTTCAGTCTCACTGCCTTCATCTCTTGTTGAGTCCTGTTGATAATTAATAAACAAAAAGCCAAATAACAGATTATTCAAACAATGATATCTGGATGTCAAAAGAGTATATTTGAATAGCTCAATTTTTTAATGAGCATAGAAGACTTTTATAATGATGAAAATTTTGTCACTTCCACACTCACCTGAATAACTCAAAATTTAAAAGCCCAACGTTGTGCTGATAGGCCAGATATTCTCTATCTCCTTTTATATGTGGTACAGAAAATATTGTTAAGTTAATTAAAACCTTGTCTAATTACTCAAGATTTCTATGTTTATTTTTTACTTGGGGAATTTTATATTATTTATTCCTAAATATTTTTGCAAAACCTATTTTAACTAAAAAGTTTACTTTTTATGATTTCTATTTTTTAGGATTTCTAACCTTTTTGTCTGAAGGCATAGGCATCTGAAGAATTGTGTTTTCTGCTCTCTTTTTCCTTATGTAAAAGGAAAAATTAATAATGCAATTAATAATTGCATCAATATTTACTTCACTGCAAAAAAGTACTTGAGTTCATGAAGTGCTATTTTGTGACTGTGTTTTATATGTGTAAAACAAACATCATGACCAAACCATTTTATAGCTTAAGAAAATCTAAGGAAATGCATTTAAAACAAAATAACCTAGCTTTCACAATCTAGTTATAATCTTCGACATGAGAGGATGTGCCCAGTGGGGAGCTGGGCAGTGAGGCAAGGGCTGGTGCTGGGAACTCAGGAATCTCAGCACTAACAGTGCACAGAGTCACCCCTGCAGTCCCAAGACACAAAAGCTGTCACTGAAAAAAATATACCAAAAATTTTGAAAAAGCTGACACTGATATTTTTAAGGTTTTTTACAAACCCCTCATAGTGGTTTGAAGAGAGAGGAAAGTGACAGGGTCAGGGTCAAAAAGCATGTCGTAAATGCTTTGAGCTTAGTATCTTCATGAAAAGCAGCCTCCGAGGGGGTTCACCTCTGTAGGCAAGTTATATAAATATATGTTGAGTAGTTGCTGGGGAGCAACTGTATCAGTTTACCTATAAAACCAGTTCATCCTCCCAAGGCTAAAACAGAAAAAGAAAGATTTTCATTTTTTGCTGTTTGTATGTAATTATGATGCATTGCTATTATTGTTATTAACAAAGTTATATTTCCTAGAACAAAGGCTTTTCTGTAATTTTAAAGTTTCACTTATTAGAAAATTGTGGTCTTTTTCACTCCACATAACCTTATATTTGGATAATATGATACTTAATATATGATATAATAAATAATTTTGTAAGTAGTTTAGGATTTAATTTCAATATTTGCATAAATTTTCCCAACACACTTCTGATAGAATCTGGCAGAAATATAAAGATTTATTGTACATGTTCACCATGTCTAAAATTGTTTTGGTAGAAATGCATAGTCTATAATTTTACTTTTGTTAAATTCGTATGTATATATTTATTTTTATTTATTTATTTATATAGTCTTTTAAAGAAGTATTGTTTAGAAAATGAAATACTTAGCCAGGTATATAATTATCAATGCAATATGAGCAGACTAAATTTGTCTTAGCTTGACCCTTTCTCATATATAATCTTTTCATATATAAATTGAAGGAATCGGGTGAGATAAACTTTAACATCTCTTTGAGTTTCAAACTCTAACCTCCAACTGAATAAACAATTAAATAACAATGTGTTAAAATTGAGCACATTGTCAAGCATGTTTTCTCATGGTACCCCTTAAGTTAATAAAATCTCACCATTTTACAAATAAGAAAAATGAGACTCAGAGTAACTTGCCCCAGGCCACAAGAGTGAATGAAAGATGCAGTTTCTAAAAATACCTTGTTTTTCAACATGCCATTCTGCTTCCTAAAAGCCAGAGATCTAAGACAAAAGAAAGGTATTTTTAGAAACATTCACTTGCCCTCATATAAACCAGATCAAAAGGGAAAGTTTCTTAAGGAAAAAAAAAAAATGTTCCTAGTTACTAACTGAGAATTTTACCAATAAGAGCCCCAAAACGGCCGGGTGTGGTGGTTTACACCTGTAATCCCAGCACTTTGGGAGGCCAAGGCGGGTGGATCACGAGGTCAGGAGATCGAGACCAGCCTGGTCAACATGGTGAAACCCCATCTCTACTAAAAATACAAAAATTAGCCAGGCGTGGTTGCACGTGCCTGTAATCCCAGCTACTCGGGAGGCTGAGGCAGGAGAATCGCTTGAACCCGGGAGGCGGAGGTTGCAGTGAGCCGAGATGGCGCCATTGCATTCTAGCCTGGGCAAGAAGAGTGAGACTCGGTATCAAAAAAATAAAAAAGCCCAAAAACTAAGTTGTAGTACATACCTTTTACTTCATAAAAATGCTCAAAAAAGGGAGTGGGAGTTTCAAATGAAGAATACATTTCATTCAATCCTTTGGTTTTCTTTTACATACGAGGGTGATCAGCATATAAACATATCTATAATGAAACAAATTTATTGGATCCCTCATTTATCCCACCTCCAGTAGAGTATTTTTATTCTCCTTAATCCTTAATCTTTTAATTGCACTTAGGTGCAATGTGAATGATGCTTCAGTGAAAAACCTACTAGCCCAGATGATTGAGGTTTGTGTTGTAATTCTGACCTTTCCACAAAGTAGCAAGTCCTTCTAGAGCCTTGGCATTCTCATCTGTAAACACTAATATAAATACAATCATATTGTTAAATTTAACTGAGCCTAGAGCTGCCTCCTTACATATTTTAAGCTTGACTTAAGCATTCTAAGCAGACTAGAAACTACTCTTCTACCAATCACAGAGTTTCAGCCAATCACAGGTGGCCAATTGTTCAAAACATATTCAAACACTGTTTCTGTGTCTCATTTCCATCTTCTGCACCAAGATGGAAATCTTCTGTACATCACTTTTCTTTTCCTGTCCATAAATATCATCTGACCATGTGACAGTCTAAGAGTCGCTCTGAATGTATTCTGGTTCTGAGGGCTGCCTGACTCTTGAATTGTTCTTTAATTGAATTTAAAATTTAATTTTTCTAAAGGTTTTCTTTTAACAGATGGCCTCAGAAGTGAGATTTGAAGTAGAGCTTCCAGCAACCCCCAGGAGCACGGAGTGATTAAGCAAGGTATCCACCAGTTCCATCGTGTCCATTGCTCTCTCGAATCAACAGGGGATCATGGGTAAGTTGTCTCTCCAATTATGGAGATACTTGTGTTTGTGTTTTGATTATTTAAATTTGGATGTGCACATTTTTTATCTTAACTAGGTTCAGAAGTCATGACAGACACTGGACTGGGTTAGACTTAATAATTAACTGGTTTATATCCAGTTAGAAGTCTTAGATAGCTGACTGGTCAGACAAACTGGCAATAAATGGCAATACTGCAGAAGGTGTGAACTCTGGCTTTCAGAAATTCACCAGGATTTTGTGTTCTACAATGCATTAGGTAGGGAAAAACCTTTGGCTTAGTTGATCGAGATGTGAGAGCCAAAACCAATATTCAACATAAAAATGGGATCCTTAATTTCTGAAGAATGGAGCACTCTACTTTTGTCTACCCCATACCTCTACATGTATAATTATTAGGTCCTACGAGCCACAAATACGTACAAAAATGGCAAAAGCTTATAATTTAAAATTATAGTGGAATGGTCCAAATAACACCAACACCACACTTTAAGAAGTGCATTTAAAAATGAAGGCTCCCAAATTAGGCATATCCAGGGACGCCTATGATGTGCAGAACCTTCTAAAAAAGTTAGTATTTCTATTGCCTCTTTTAAAAGTCTTTCAAAGGGCAAATAGAAAGCTTAAGCAGCTAATTGACAAGAAAAATTGAATCTGCTAATCTTTTGGCTTAGTTACTATCCTGCCCCAAAGATAAAAAGCGAGTTATATAAAGTGTTCATGGAAGGTAGGCCCTCAAGTAAAGTAGACTTTTTTCTTTTCTGAGCTATCCATGCTGAGACCACACATAGAGAATTGTTTCCTGGCCTTATTAATTAATAGACTCCAACCTGAACTCAGTAATTTTAGCTAAAAAATAGTGGCTAACTTAAAAAGACTGCCTATTGAACTAAATTGGTCTCCAAATTCACCTTTCTGGCATTTAGCTGGCTATTTTGAAACACATTTTTAAAGGAAATTTACATCTATAAAGGAGACCTCCATTTTTAAGGGTGTCTGCCTCTGTGCAGTAGGAAGAGAGGAAAGACTAAGTTACTAGAGACTCTTATCATTGACTTAGATTTATGTAAGAAGTCTCACCTCTAAAGTACCTTTTCCTATCCATCCTGTCTTTACTGGGCATTTATCCACATCCTCCTTCCTTGATTAGTGCAAAAGATGGTACAACACGTAGGCCTAAAGTCTCAGCTGTATGCATTTGAGAGATAAAATTTCTACATTATTTTACCTAAAAGTCATCCCTTTGGAAGTGAAATTTTAGGATTTTCTAGCTAAGAATTGCTTAGAACAATGAAACAGGTAATTGGAATATTGATAGTCTGAACTGGGGGAAAGAAAAACTATTAGGAAACTAGCAAATGAAAAATTTTTCTGAAAACTTTAACTTCTGCTCTTGTCTGTGTGTCTGTCTATATGTATATATCTGTTATGTGTATCAGATGTTTCTTTCTGATCTTATATAATATTTGGCAAATGAAGCACGCTTTTATATTGTTGGCAAAATAAAATACGAATATCTTCAGAATTGCCAATACTAAATATAATTCAGAATTTTTTTTTCTGGGTCTACTGGTCAGAAAGGTTTATGCTGTTTTTGCTATATGTTTTTTTTTTTTTTTTTTTTTTTTTTTTTGAGGCGGAGTCTCGCTCTGTCACCCAGGCTGGAGTGCAGTGGCCGGATCTCAGCTCACTGCAAGCTCCACCTCCCGGGTTCACGCCATTCTCCTGCCTCAGCCTCCCAAGTAGCTGGGACTACAGACGCCCGCCACCTCGCCTGGCTAGTTTTTTTGTATTTTTAGTAGAGACGGGGTTTCACCATGTTAGCCAGGATGGTCTCGATCTCCTGACCTCGTGATCCGCCCGTCTCGGCCTCCCAGCTATATGTTTTAAGGTCATAAAATTGCTGCTTCCGTAAAATTTTGATATGTGCTTGACTTGTCTGTAAGCTGACACTGAAAAGGCTGACTACTGGGCACCCCTGAGGCCTTTCACACATCTTACTGTGAGCTTATGTCTTTGATTTTGAGCCTTTGAGTTCTGAGGCATGGAGAGGTGGTCATGGTGAGGCCTGGAGACATGTATGTCCACTGTACCTGGGCCACCAGCTGCAGGGCACAGCCAAGCCCAATATTGTCCTGCCCTCCCTCCTCCAGCTTTGCCTCCTGGCCATGTTGAGAGGGGTTGGATCCTCCAGACATCTTTTTCATAGCTCCGTCCTCTGTCCTTGACTCTACACTTGGTGTATAAATTAGGGACCCAGATGGGCCCTGGCCTTCCTAGCCATCCTAGGTGCCACTCAGGACCCATGATGACTGGGAAAGACATTCGGGAGAATACCTATGTTATTTTTTCAAAATTATTTTCAGAAACTTAAAATCTTAAAGCCGTGTTAAATTCAGAAATAGGGAAAGGAGCAGTGGTTCACTCCTATAATCCGAGCACTTTGGGAGACTGAGGTGGGAGGATCACTAGAGCCCAGGAATTTGAGACCAGTCTAGGCAACATGGTGAGATGCATCTCTACAAAATATATAAAAATTAGGTAGGCATGGTGGTGTGCATCTGTAGTCCCAGCTACTCAGGAGGTTGAGGTGGGAGAAAGACATGAGCCTGGGAGGCAAAAATTGCAGTGAGCAAGATCATGCCACTGCACTCCAATGTGGGTGACAAAGCAAGATCTACTTCAAAAAATAAAAATAAAAAATAAGAATAAATTCAGAAATAAATACTCATTAAATATCTGAGTCATTTCTAAGTAAGTTAAAATACTGAAATATTAATTATTAACATAAATTTATGCTTTAGCATCTTATTTTATATGATATTGAAAAGGTAAATATATTTAGATCTATTAAAAATAATTGAGGAAACGTCTTTCTAAAAAATTATGAAATGGTTTTCATCTGCAGATACTGATATAAAACACTTCAAAATCATTTACTTTCTAGGTTTTACACTGGAAGTTAGAATTATTAAGAGTTAAATTTAAGTTAATATATGTAACTATAACTACTAAAGTAAATAATTTGGCTGGCCATGGTGTCTTATGCCTGTAATCCTAGCACTTTGGGAGGCTAAGCTGGGAGGATCACTTGAGGTCAGGAGTTAGAGACCAGCCTGGCCAACACAGTGAAACCCTGTCTCTACTAAAAATGCAAAAATTAGCCAGGCATGGTGATGCACACCTGTAACCCCAGCTACTAAGGAAGCTGAGGCAGGAGAATGGCTTGAACCCGGGAGGTGGAGATTGTAATGAGCCAAGACTGCACCACTGTGCTTCAGCCTGGGTGACAGAGTGAGACTCTTGTCTTAAAAAAACAAATAAACAAAATAAAATAAATAATTGCATATGCAAAGTGTACAAGAAAAGCAAGATTGTCTTTGACGAGAAAATGAAAATGTGTGTTTGTTGAGAAAAAATAATTTTGTCTAGTTTAGAGGTTTTTTAAAGGTTCTTTCAAAATGAAAAAATGACATATATAAAATTTAATGGATATTCAAGTTTGAGGGAAAATAGAAAAAAATGTAAGAGGCTATAAAAAGGTTTATGGAAATCCTGTGTGTTCAAAAGCTGATTGAAGGTGAATGTATTTGTTTATAAGGTTTTATTAAAATTAGCTGTAGTATTGATTATACACTAATACAAAGTCAAATTCATATTTCTCTGCAGAGTTCACAGGGGAAAAAAGTAAAATTCTGTTTTTTCCTTTGAATAAGAATTTATTGTAGTATTAATAAGAGTGAAAGATTTTCATCCACCTTTTGAGTAAAATGCAAAGAAAAATAGAGGAGAGACAGATTTTGTTTTATGCTGTCTTTATTATGTCTTTTGATTAGGAAAACTGAGTCTCCTCTTCATCAAAGAATAAGGATTTTTGCTTTTGAAAACCTTTTAATTATCAGTTAGGCTAAATGAATTACTATTATTTTGCCATAATCTGCGATTCTATTTTAACAGTGTTTAAAACCTTTGGCATATTTGATAGGCTTCCTAAAATCAAATTTCAAATTCTAAAATTAAGTCTTTTTTACTTCAAACTAACTTTAGGATGTTCCAAAAGGTCCCTGAAGCATCCAAAGAAGAGATAATAAATAGGCTTCTTTGATATGGTAAATAAAATGGAAAGCATTGTAAAATAAATGATACTTAACATTCTCTGAGTTATATTTTTATGAATATATTGTGAATATGTGTTTCAAAATTGTATGTGACTCCTAATATTCTGATATATCTTAATATAGTTATCAGTAATAATTATGTTTATTTATGTCAAATTATTATAGGATACAGAAACAGCCAAATTTCCTTTTAACCATAACCATTTTAAGTCTTATTGACAGTTTATGAATTCTGATGAACTTTCTGAAAGCCCATTACAATCAAGTAAAATCCTAAAATGTTGTGTCCTCAAGGAGGTTCATGGAAAGGTTTGAAAGAATGCTCATAAACACTCTTGAATACAGGTCTCTGATAACTCTAGAATTATATCATTTGGACGGGATAGGAATACTAAAAACTCTAATGAAGAAGTTGACCAGTTTATAAAATTGCTAACTTAAGTAGCACAAGAACTAATTGAATACCAAGGAAATACTTTGGCAGATTACCATGCTAGATCAGCCAGTACTGAAATTGTTAAAATACACCATTTGAATGAGGTTCGTGGTTCAAGTCAAGTTGCCTATAATAACCCATTTAACAAACAGTGCTGTGCACCTGAATTGAAGAAACAAAATTTGTATTTAAGATAATATAAATTCAGTGTCGAGTGTGGACTCATGGAGAGTCTGGAGAGCTGCCTGGTCCTTCTTGTGTGATTAAAACTTCCATCACTGAAAGCTCTACACTTGGCCAGGCATGGTGGCTCTCGCCTGTAATCTCAGCATTTTGGGATGCCAAGGTAGGTGGATCACTCGAGGTCAGGAGTTCAAGACCAGCCTGGCCAATATGGTGATACTCCCATCTCTACTAAAAATGCAAAACTTATTCAGGCATGGTGGCACACACCTGTAATCCCAGCTACTTGGGAATCACTTGAACCCAGGAGGCAGAGGTTGAAGTGAGCCGAGACTGCGTCCAAATTATATTTTTAAAATTTTATTGGTGTCATGACTATTCTAAGTTGCCATATAAAGTGGTTTATTTTGTTTTGTCAAATCCATAATCCCAGGAAGACAATAAAAACTTCAGGACATTTTTGCTACTTGATGGGCCATTTGAACATTTACACATGGCTTCTATTCAATTGTTATTTGTAATGCATGTTTTCTAGTTATACACAAGCTTTCTTCATGCAAGAAGGCTAATGCAATAACCATAGCTAAAATAGCTTAACGGTTACCAAGAAATGTGTTTCTGTCATGGGACATTCCTAGAGAAATCTCCAACAATAAAGGTACTTGTTTCACTGGACAAGTTGTAAAACATAAGATGTTACAGATATAATAGGATTAGGCAAATCTAACTGAATGGACTGAATTGTCTTGGTCAAAGGTACTGCAGACTGATGACAATCAGTTCCTCTTCCAATCAAAACATGAGTTGACTATTTATGAAACGGTCACTGCAAGGCCTCTAATAATAGAACCTTATGTATCTTCTGCACCTAAATTCTCATATGACTAAATGCTACAATGCAGGCTTTAATGCATTGTGCCAAAGTGTATTTTCATTAGGTAAAAAGAGCTTTTTATGATCCACTGACCGAGTACAGTCAAACCCTTCATGGTCTAAAACTTAGAGATTGGGCCTTCTGGAAACACCATCAGAGAAAGACTTCCCTTGCCACCCACACTGCAATAAAGTGCTGGGACTTTGAACCTTGAGTCTGTAATATTACAACTCAGAAGGCCCATCCAGCCTCTTGAAACCAAATACTTCTTAGAGACCTTAAGGTAAAGCTAACCAGAGAAATTTCTCCCTAGAAGCAGATGGCATCCTAGACATAGAAAGCTTTCCCAAGATCATGGAACAAGACTTCTCTCCCATCATAAGATTCCTAACCTTTCTTAACTTTTTCCTTGCTTATGCCTCTTTGAACAACAGAGTGGGAAAAGGGGCCTTGTGTGTACCCATGGAGTATATTTTTATTTGTGTTAGATTTCACAGACAACCTTATACATGAGCAACCTTATCTCTTGACGGATGCAGGATGAAGGGCCAGTGTAGGCTAAGAATTTTAATGACACTTTTGTTACTCCATAATCAGTCAGAAATAGAACATCAGTCCACTTCTCTTAACCTACATCCTAGGTTAAATAAAACATTGCCAGGAGCCTTCCACTTTCTTGATGGGCGTCATTTGTTAGGTCCCTTTTTCTATGGCTTAGAGTAAATGAGGTAATGATTAGAAATGTATCCCTTACAGTAGTCTCTATAGCAGATTTTACTGCAAACCCTGTGGCTGTGCAGCAGACTTCTTTAAATTCTCTTTCTAAAGTTGTGCTAGATAGCTCTAGATTACCTACAGGCTGAACAGGGAGAAATCTGCACAGTGGCTTACACTTCTTATTGTATATGAATAAACACATTGGATTTTGTAGAGATTCAGTTACAAGAGATTAATAACAGGATCCTTAATTAAAACATGTAGACTTTTCACCTGGCTTATTCTTTGAGCTATTTAATTTTAGTTGATTAATAGGAACCAATAGGAACCCTGGCTAAGGAGCATACTCCAAATTCTTGGTATGCTCCTGCCAGTCACTATAGTGGTCATTATCATTTTCATTCTGACAGTCACAACAGTATTCTCCCTGGTATGCTATATCTCTCCAAAGTTTTAAATGTTTGCAGACAGCCATGTGTAGAATGTCAGATGGTCTCTTTGACGGGAATGACAAAATCTCAAAGAAATGCCTGATCATGAGGACACTATAACCTAACAATAACGTGCTAAGACAGAAAACCCAAAATAATGGTAATATGAAGTAGCACCAAAGCCCTAAGTTTTGGTCACACTCTCATCTAGGTGAGAACCTGACCAAAAAAAGAGAATTGTTAAAATTATGGAAGACCATTGTTTTGGACTGAACTCTTGCATTAGGCCCCAACAGAACAGACCAAATCAAAACAAAATCACTCATGCTAATACAACATAATCACAGTGAAACTTTAAGGAAGAAGATAGATTCCAAAGCAGAATAGGTTTTTTTTTCTTCTGAAAACAGGAGATACCAGCATAATAAAGAAGTCCCCTCTGCTCTAACCTTTACAAAAAATTAACCTAAAGTAAACAATCAGGTTATTTTTCTCTCATTCTGTTTCCATATTCCCACCTTACAAAATCCACTGTACTGCTATTTCCCAGTGGAATTTGAGACCAAATAAGTCCATTTACAATGGTGTGAGAGTGACGTCAATGCCTAAGGTTTCGGTCAACCTCTCAATCTTAAGAGGTTGACCCAAAGGGAGGAATTATTTACATAAAGCTGCCTCTTTACATATCTTAAGTTTGGCCTAGAACTTTATAAACAGACTATAACTTACTCCTGTACCAATTAGAATTTCAGATGCCTGCCAATCACAGGCAGCCAACTGTTCAAACCATGTTCAAATAAGGGAAACTCCCAGCTGTAACTAATTCAGCTGTTTCTGTGACTCATTTCTGTCTTCTGTACATCACTTTTCTTGTTCTGTCCATAAATGTTATCCAACAATGTGGCAGCTTCAGAGTCTCTCTGAACCTATTTTGGTTCTCAGGGAGGCCCAATTCTCAAATCATTCTTTGCTCAATTAAACTCTGTTAAATTTAATTTGTCTAAAGTCTTTTAAATAATATCCAGCCAAGTGTGGTGGCTCATGCCTGTAATCCCAGAACTTTGGGAGGCTGAGGTAGGCAGATCACTTGAGGCCAGGAGTTCAAGACCAGCCTGGGCAACATGGCAAAACTCCATCTCTACAAAAAATACAAAAATTTAGCCAGATTTGGTGGCACATGTCTGTAGTCCCAGCTACTTGGGAGGCTGAAGCATAAGAATTACTTAAACCCAGGAGGTGGACGTTACAGTGAGCCGAAATTGCACCACTGTACTCCAGCCTGGGTGACAGAGTGAGACTCTGTCTCAACAACAACAACAAAAAAAGTCTTTAAAACAATACCTATAAAAATATTAACATTTTAAAAGCATTGTCATATCAAGACAATATTTTATATTTCATCTAATACCCACAACATACAGGGAGTATTTATTATTACCTATATTTTTTCCAAAGCAGAAATAGGCCCACAGGGGTTAGGTAATTTGTCCAAGGTCATATCTGAGGAAGAATGGGAATTCAAATCCACGTATTTTGTTTGAGGTTCTTCCTACATCACCACAGCTTGACAATTGACTTAAATGGAATTCTGTTTTTATGATATAATGTTATCTGTGTAACTCATAAAACTTGTTTAACTTCTTCAATTATATATTCTTTTTCAATTGTATTTTTATAACTCTTTTCTATATAAAAGTAAAACCCATTTTAATTCAGATCACCACCAGTTTAAACTTCATTTGTCCCAAGAGTGAGGATGTAACCTAGTATGGATAAGGCAAAATCAAAGACATAAAAATAAATAAAATATAAAACATGATTCACAAAGAATATTACAATCTAGTAGAGGCAATAAAGTGTTGTTGTGGCAGTTAAGGGCCTCCATGTTCTAAAGAAAGAGATATGCTTAGGTTAGCCTAGTTCACGGAGAGCAAACTCAAATACCAGACAGATTACAAAAAAACACAGTGGGCTGGAGGGCAGACACAATAGTTGATACCCCTTCCCAAGAAGGAGCCAAAACAGGAGTCCAGCCAATTGTTGCCATATTAAAACGTGGCCCTCATGTCGCCAGTTTTACAAATTTTCAAAAAATGCCAGAAATATGGATTTTTATTTGAAATTTTGTGATTGTTAAATACTGTCAATTGATTTAAAATATAAGGTAAGAAGTAAAGAAATAAACTTTCTCAACTACCACACAACTAGGTCTCAAAACTACTGGAATGCTGTTTAGAATATGGAGCAGCTCTAGAGATATGAGGCACAACTGTATCAGCAGTGACCACCTGTCTTTTCCCCAACAGTGGTATCTAGCGTGGCACTGAAGGGTGATAGTGACAACATTTAGCCATCAGTACATCTAATAAAAATAACCAACACTTACATTGCGCCTATTATGTGCTAGATCTCTTCTAAATGCTTTACATGTCTTAATTTATTTAGTCTGAAAAAGATCCCATGTGATAAATATATTACCATCCTGTTTCAGAGATGAGAAAAATTGAGTCAAAGAAAGACTACTCAACTAACCTAAGCTCACAAGTCTCATAAGTGACAAAGCTAAGATTTGAACCCAGCCAGTTGGCTCCAGAGCACCAAGTACTTGGCACATTCTTGATGAACACTGTCATCAGGATATCCTCCCAACCATTGCTGGGGTGCTGGGAAGCTGTAGCAAGGTCCTGGAGGACCCGTGTAGGGCCAGGTACTAGTTCTTTAACTATTTAACTGACGGGTTGTGGACAAGTCCAAGAGCCCCAGGAAAATGCTAGGACAGGTAGAAAAGTTTGGGTAGAGTAGACCATTAAGAGGCTCTTGTTAGCCACTGTTTACCAATTAGTTTAGAAATATTTGACCATTTATCAAGTACTCAGTGATACAGTTCTCCCTAGTTGCAACATTATGTTGGAAAAGCAATGCCTGATGCATAGTGAGTACTAAATAGAGGTCAGCCAGAATTATTACCTAGGCACCATGCATTACTGAGGACTTCCCATGGAAAGATAACTCATTCTAGATTACTTCACAGGCCCTGAGCAGCCTAGAGGTGATTTTCTTTGGGTCGGGCTCTATTCCCTTATCTAAGAAGTTCTATATTCTAAACACAATAAAATAGGGTAACCGCTCAGGATCCTGAAGGCATATTAAGCAGTCCAAGGATTCTCAGAGTGGAGCAGTGTGACCCAAATAGCCTTGCTTGGATTCTACAGTAATGCTATTACTGCACAGGCAGAATATTTCAGTCTTCAGATAGGCCAAGCTTAAACAGAAGAGGGAGCATTTGAGCTGAAGATAGAGAGAGAGGTAAACCAGCCTGGAAGAATCATGAGCCTAAGTACAGATATGCAATTTCATTTTGATTGCATGGCATACATATACAAATTTAATTTATGCTTAATTTAGACAATCCCAAATTTCTCCTACAACAGGTTGATTTTCATTCTTTTGATATTTTCACCAGAGCAGCTTTTCACAATTTCAAAATGTTTTCACTATTGTTTCGTCAGATGGCTCCTTTTTGTCTCATACATGGGAATGGCCATAAAGAATGTTTCCTTCTTACATTCAAGTTCATTACAAGACATTTTTATAATTCGTGTTTTTCTTACCATGGTGATTCTTTTGAAATGGTGTTTATATGGTTTAATATAAGTTTGTCATTTTGCATTTCAACTCAGTGACTTGATCAAATTAACCAAAAAATGCTTAACCTAAAGGAATACTGCCAAGCATTAAATGTAGACCCTAATTTGACCTAATAAATTTATTTCCAATATAATAATGTGTTATTTAGGTTCTAAATATCACTGATTTTATTGATTTACTTTTAATTTTCTCTAACAGTTACCTTTTTAATGTCAATATTAAAAACAAAAAACAAAAACAAAAACAAAACAAACTTTTTTTGACCCCTGTATAATAGTTATAGTCTGAGGTGTAGCCATTAATGCATTTGCCAAACACTCTGATTTTGTTAATGAGAGAGGTGCATGGAAACGCAAACAAGCAAAACGAAATTTCATCAAGTTTTAACCTCTGTTAGAAATAGTGGAAAAGGGGATCAATAATTATCAAACTTAAAAGAATATGTCAAAGATGAAAGAATGTGCCTTCAGTTACCTTGAAGTATCTTCTTCAAAGAAAAAAGAAAACGTGCTTAAAATATTTAGAGAAGTGTTATTTAAAAGACTACATCACACACTTGTATTAACTACTTTTAAAATACCCATACCTATTAACCTTGTATTCCTACTCCTAGCAACTTGGTTTAAGAAAATAATCCAAGATACGTCATGTATGTTCAGTGCCACCTTCATTATAATAGTAAAAATGTGAAAGTAACATACAACAAACTAGAAAGAGTAAATACACATGGCAATTATTTTCAATTGATTTAACATTTAAAAATAAATGTTTCTGGCCAGGCATGGTGGCTCATGTGTGTAATCCCATCACTTTGGAGGCCGAGGCAGGTGGATCACCTGAGGTCAGGAGTTTGTGACCAGCCTGGTCAACATGACGAAACCCCGCCTCTAGTAAAAATACAAAAATTAGCCTGGTGTGGTGGCAAGTGCCTATAATCCCAGCTACTCCAGAGGCTGAAGCAGGAGAATCACTTGAACTCGGGAGGCAGAGTTTCAATGAGCCAAGATCATGCCATTGCACTCCAGCCTGGGCGACAGAGCAAGACTTTGTCTAAAAAAAAAAAGAAAAAAAAAAAGCGTTTCCATTTTCCATCTTTTGTCACCTGAATTGACACAACTTTTTTAATATCTTGTTTTTTGATGTGTCTTTTTAAAACTGCCCATTTTTATAGGATTGTCTAATGGGTTTTTTTTTTTAGCGTTTTCCTTTAATTTTTTAAAGTGACAGATAAAATTCTATGTATGGTATATACCACATAATGTTTTAAAGTATATATACATTACAGAATGGTTACATCTAGCTAATTAAATATGCATTATCTCACATAGTTATCATTTTGGTGATGAGAACACTTAACATCTGCTTTCTTAGCATTTTCAAGAATGTATATTATTAGCTATAGCCACAATGATGTGTAATACATGTCTTGAACTTATTCTTCCTATTTAACTATAATTTTGTATCCTTTGACCAACTCCACAATCTCTAACCATTCTCTGTGCATCCAATGTTACCCTTCTTCTATCCATCCTTCATACTACTGCCATGTTGTTTCTCTATAGCACAGTTTTGGTTTTGTTATTTCTTTGCTGAAAATACCTCCACAATTCTCCCTTCACCTTCAGGGAAACTGGTATTCTCTAAGGCTCTGCATAATCCAGCCTCTCAACAATCTCTCCAGCCTTCACAGCTGGGAATTTTCACGTACAAACCCTATCTCCATCTGTACAAAACTAGTTTTATCATTTCTTGTGGCCACACTGTTTCCTTCTTTCCTAGGCTCCTGTTGATTCTCTAGCCTGTCCTGGTAAGACAGTTACCTACTTTTCTGGCCACAACCAAAAATTAACCTGCAGGGTGGTTTGATGTAGCCATCCATTACAAAATGATTAATTTTCTTATCTGGGGAGAGAAGGGCTGCAAAAGGTGATCTGGATCTCCTTTCCTTTTAAAATGTTTATTAATTTTAATTGACAAGTAAAAATCATATATATTTATGGTATACAATATAATCTTTTGATATATGTATACATTGTGGAATGGCTAAATCAAGCTATTAGGATATATATTATCTCCCATTTCTTGTGGTGAAAATACTTAAAATCTATTCTCTCAGTAATTTTTACATATACAATATGAGAGTATGTCAAAAAGTTCATGGAAATGGAATTAAAAGATAAAAACATAAAATATAAACGTTATTTCTCAACATAAGCTATATCAAGGTTAATACACTTTTGTAAGCAATCATAGCAGCCATTTAGTGCATCCTTTTAAAAATGAGCGTCCTGGAATTTAAACATATTAATGTAGTCTTTTTTACATTATTAACTAAAGAAAAATGAATCCCCTTTACAGATTTTTGTAAGATTAGGAAACAAAAGGAAGACGGAAGGAGCCAAATCAGTGTTGTAAACCGGATGCTTATGATCTCCCATCAAAATGCTCACAAAATTACCCTTGTTCGATTAAAGGCATGAGCAGGAGCATCATCGTGGTGAAGTAGAACTCTCTGGTTAAGCTTTCCTGGGCATTTTTTTGCTACAGTTTTGGCTAACTTTCTCAAAACACTTTCCTAATAAGTAGGTATCATTCTTTGGCCCTCTAGAAAGTCAACAAGCAAAATGCCTTGAGCATCTCAAAAACAATTGCCATGACTTTTGCTCTTGACTGGTCCACTTTTGCTTTGACTGGACCACTTCCACCTCTTGCTAGCCATTGCTTTGATTAGGCAGTATCTTCAGGATCATACTGGTAAAGCCATGTTTTTCTCCTGTTACAATTCTTTGAAGAAATGCTTCAGAATCTTGATCACACCAGTTTAAAATTTCCACTGAAAGCTCTGCTCTTATCTCCAGTTGATCTGGGTACAATGGTTTTGCCACACATCAAGTAGAAAGTTTGCCGTACTTTAAGTTTTCAGTCAGAATTGTGTAAACTTAACTAATTGAGATGTCTATGGTCTTGGCTATTGTTTCTGCTGTTAAAAGCCAGCCGTCTTCAATCAAGACATGAACAACTAGGGCAAATTGATGTGGAAGGTCTGTCACTTCAAGCTTCATCTTCAACATTGTTTAATCTCTTCTCAAAAAGAGTCATCCATTTCAAACTGGTGATTTATTTGGAGCATTGTCCCCATGAACTTTTTATAAAGCATCAAATATTTCACCATTCTTCCACCCCACCTTCACCATAAATTTGATGTTCATTCTTACTTTGATTTTAGCGGAATTCATGCTGCTCTGATAGACGCTCTATTCAAACTGATGTCTTATGCTTAGTGCCTCAAACTATATCCTGTTCAGACACGTTATAACAAATTAGCCTGAACTTACTTTGGTTCAAAAAGATTTTAAAATCCATGTACAGTTTTTTTTTATAATACGCATTTTCCATGAACTTTTTGAGGTCCCCTTATATATTAACTGTAGTCACTATGTGGTACAGTAGATCTCTCAAAACTACTCCTCTTTCTAAATAAAATTTTTTATTCTTTGACCAACATCTCCGCAATCCCTCCACCACCTACCCTCTGTTAACCACATTCTGCTCTCTGCTTCTCTGAGTTCAACCTTTTTACACATCACATGTAAGTGAGATCATGAAGTATTTGTCTTTCTGTGTCTGGCTTATTTCACTTAACATAATGTCCTCTAGGTTCATTCATGTTTTAACAAACAACAGAAAATTTTATTTGGCACTTAAGAGATCATAATGCCTGGGCTAAGCTAATTATTGCCTGTTTAAGGCTTCCTTCCTTTTAAAGGCTGAATACTATCCCATTGTGTATATATATCACTTTTTCTTTATCCATTCATCTATCGCCAGATGCTTAGGTCAATTCTATATCTTGGCTATTGTGAATAATGCTGTAATACACATGGGAGTGCAGATATCTCTTCAACATACTGATTTCACACCCTTTGGATATATATCCAGTAGTGGGATTGCTGAATCATATATAGTAGCTCTATTTTTAATGGATGATTGATGTTCTTAAGTCTCCAATGAAAGTAGAATCCTTATTAAACTTTATGTCCTCTTCAAATAACTCATAGTTATGTTGTCTTCATTATAATTAGTAAATTATATAGTCTCCCTTTGGAGATCTCACCTAATGCTTCATTAAATAACTTTCAGTATCATTAAAGTAGAGCTTTCGTCCATCTATAAGTTTTTTTTCTCCAAACTAAAAGGCATTAATTACTTTAGTCCAGACATTATGATCTCTTAAGTGCCAAATATACAGTTAAGTGTCCCTTGTAGAATTGAGAAACACTACATCTAGGTCAGGATACTATAAACCAAGGAACTTTTTATATCTGTAATACCCACTTGGGTAATCTAGAGTAGAGATTACATTGATCTGAACTAGGAGAATAGCTCTGGAGTAGGGGGCGAAATGAGCATAGTGCAGACATACTTGGGAAGTAGATTTCGCAGTTTGGTATCGGGCTGGATATAGGAAGTGTCAGAGACAGAGGACTGAAAAATGACAGCCACATTTCTACTAGGAAACCCAAAAAGCAAAGACTTGAGAAGGGAAATTATGAGTTCTATTTTGAGCATATGGAATCTAAGGTGATTGTGTCACCTGGAAGTGTCCAGCAAGCATTGACCATAAGGGTCAAAATGCAAAAGCGAAATGTAAGGAAAAAATAGCCCTGACAGTGGTTAGAATTATTAAGGGAAAGAACAGGGACTGAGAAAATAAGAATTCTAAAACAGAACTGAGATGTTCATTTAAATGGTGTATAGTAAAAATAATAAATAAATAAATAGAACTGAAAACCCACCATATTTAATGAGCAAACATAAAAAGGAAGTACCAATGGACCAAGCTACTGAAATGATAAATAAGGTTGGTATTAATACTTGCCCATTGTATTTTGCAACCCAAGTTACTGGAGGCCTTGGTAAGGACAGTCACAGTGGAAGCATGTGAGCAGCAGCAAGATCCAGTGAGTTGAAGAGGAATGTGAGTTGTTTAGCCCAGGATCTATACCCAGTAAGCACACAAGAAATATTAACAAATGAAGATATGAAATATAACTCAAAAGTATGAAGAAGACAGAAAAGATGTGTACTAGCGGAGAATATAGAGGCTCAAGAAAAGTTTACGTTGCTTTTAGGTAGAGAAGACTTGCATATATTTAAATGCTAAGACAGCCAGGCGCAGTGGCTCACACTGTAATCCCAGCACTTTGGGAGGCCGAGGCAGGCAAATCACTTGAGGCCAGGAGTTGGAGATGAGCCTGGCCAATATAACAAGACCCCCGTCTCTACTAAAAATATAAACATTAGCCAGACATGGTGGTGCACACCTGTAATCCCAGCTACTTGGGAGGCTGAGGCACAAGAATCGCTTGAATCCGGGAGGTGGAGGTTGCAGTGAGCCAAGATTGCACCACTGCACTCCAGCCTGGGCAACAGAGTGAGACCCTGTCTCAAAAACAAATAAATAAATAAATACATACATATATAAATACATGCTTAATGAAAGGAACCAAAAAAGGGGATGTAGGATTGAGTAGAAAAAAAATAAATGGAGGTCCTGGGAGGACAGAAAAGATGGAATCTGAGGTTGAAACAACAGAATTAACTTTAATACATTTTCCTCTATCAGAGGAAGAAAAAACGTAGATTGTTAGAAGAAAGAGCAGAGTTAAGAACGGCATGTTTGTGTCCCCCACAGTCCATACAGTAAACCCTAACACCTAATGTGGTGATATTAGGAGGTGGAGCCTTTGAGAGGTGATTAGGTCATGAGGCTACAGCCTTCATGATACAATTAGTACCCTTACTGGGGGGGAAAAAAAATAGAAGAGTGCTTACTTCTCTCTCTCTGTTCTCCACCATATAGGATACAAGAATATGTGCATCTATAAGCCAGAAAGTGAGGCCTTACTAGATACTAGATCTGCCAGATGCTTGAACTTGGACTTACAGCCTCCAGAACTGTGAGAAATAAATGTTTGTAGTTTAAGCCAGCCAACCTATGGCAATTTGTTATAGCAGCCCAAACTGGCTGAAACAAGGAAGAGAAAAAATGAGGAGGAGGAAGAGGACTATTAGGAGGAGAAGGAGAGAAAGAAAAGAATTGTTAACATTTCATGAGTGCCTTTCAGATGAGATAACTGAGTCTCAGGAAGGTTTTCACCCAATAAATGGTAGAATTTCAATCTAAAACTGATCTTAAACCTTAATCTATCTTACCCATTCTGGATAAGAAAAGGTGGAGAGTTGTGGTGCTTCCAGTTGTCCCTTTAGGGTAAGAAGTGCTCAGATAGAGTAGGAATATGGAAGACTAAAGGCTTAAGGAGAATGGAAATTGTTTGACATAGTTATAGTGGAGACTGAGAAAGAGCCGACTCAGGAAAGAAAAATATCAAGGGCCCAGAAAGAATTGGAGGCTTTAAAGTTGTAGCGACACCAATCTGCACAGGTAATTATTTTCTCTAGCAATGCTCAGCTGGAAATGTGAAGACACCATGGTTTAAGATTTTATGAGGTCACAAACTCAGAAGGACAATGGCAAAAATAAGTTGAGGATTTGGGCAAGGAAGATGCTAAAATAATAGGATATGGAGCCGGGGCGCGGTGGCTCATGCCTGTAATCCCAGCTCTCAGGGAGGCAGAGGCGGGAGGATAGCTTGAGCCCAGGAGTTCAAGACCTGCCTGGGTAATACAGCGAGACCCTGTTCTCCACAAAAAGGAAAAAAAATAAATAAATAATAGGATATGGAATCCAAGACAGATGGGATAGGAAGTAAAGTCAGGAAAGGCTGACAAGAAGAACATGTCAAAGACTGAAGATTCTTAGAAGGTGGCATTTAGATGTATCCTTGTGCCTAATATATTGCCTAGCATAAAGTAGTAATTGAGTAAATAATTTCTAATTAATTAATTACAAACAAGACCTACCATGTTGAAGTATAAGGCCAGAAAGGACATTTGACTCAGACATCTCCTTTATAAAAGATTCTGAATGAGACTTCTTTGGATGTCAACAAGACCTGATGGTAACCCAGTAGGATGATTCAGTCAAAACAGCTTTCCTAGATAAAATATGGCATGGCATTCTTCAAAGTTTTCTCTAGAAAGGCTTAGACCTGTGCTTCTTCACTTAGATGGGCTTGTGCTGGTGAAAGTCTGCTCTACAATGCCTCTGTAGCTTTACTCTATAAATTTTACCTTTTCTTTAGGGTTTTTTCACTGTAGTTATCCTCAATATCAGCCGTTTTCCCTAGGGTTATGATTACCCCACTTAAGATACTGAGAAAACATTATTTCTCATGCTTTTCTGAAATAGCTAAAACGTTCTCTCTCTCTCTTTCTCTGTCTCTGGTGTGTGTGTGTGTGTGTGTGTGTGTGTGTGTGTGTGTTTGCATGCCTTCACTCTCTATATATCTATATAGACACATATATACATATATTTATATAAATATATATATATGTATATATATTTCAGTGAGGCAGCTGAGGATCTGATAAATACAGCAACTTGCCTGGCTTCATACCTAAAACATAGCAGAATTAAAATATGTGTGGTTTGCAACTCTTATTTCATTTTTTCATGCTGCTTAAAAACTTTATATGTGACAAAATACTGAAAACTAAGGAAATCCAAGTCTAAAAAAAAAAAAAAAATTCCACACTTCGAGTGAGAGTTCAATAGTATCTCTATCTTTTGAAGTAAAACAAAGCACAGAAGGAAAATCCAGATAAATTTCTTGGAATTTGCAAGGAATCAGAATTTTACTTGATATAATGGGCCCAAAATGGAATGGGTTATTTGTCAAAGTGTTGAGTTTCTCATCTCCAAGCACATTTGTGGGGAGATTAGATAGCCAAATGTCAGGGTCAACCTGGTTAATTTCCACTTCTACCATCAAATTTTCACTTTCTGACTTTTTAATTCTCATTATTATTACAAGATAATAACCTAGATCTAAGCTGGTGGATTAGGTGGAACATTGACATGTGACCAAGAATGATAGAGCAACAATCATTATTGAGAGCTCTGTGTGAAAGAAGTATCAGAATGTAAATGATATAGCTGCTTCCATATGAAACGCTATGAGTCTCATTTTTATTCCCAACAAATTGGCAAATAGTCAACAGTGGCATCAACCCATAAACAAATCTCACCTCTATGGGCAAGTTATGCAAAATCTACAATAGAAGTTTTACACAAGAAAAATATACCTAACCAAACATTTTCAGAGAAGGAAAAACATAATTTTTACAAAGGTCTAACACCATGTGATTTTGATAATATGAAGCTAAATAATAAAGAAAACTAAAATAATAAAGGAAGCAAAAAGTTTTGTTTTATTTAGTATGTTCATAAGTATATCAAAAAATTCTCCATATTTTTTAGAGAAATTAAGATTGTATGGCTAAAAATATATTTATCCATGCAGATGGACAAAAATAATTTGTGAAGACTTTGTGGGTGAGCAGAAAAGCAACAAAAATGTTTCAAAGGTAAAAAGACGTGGAAAAAATTTAGATATTCATGTATATATAATATATATTTAAGATAATGGGCTCTGTAATACAGTATGAAAAAGATCCAAGAACGTTATGGAACTGTTAGTGAAGATATCAGCTAATGGGCTGCTGCAGCATATAAAAATACTGTAAATATGAATATAAAAATACTTTAAATATGAGAGGGGAAGGTGTTCTATCCTTTTAAAAAATTATAATATGCCTGTAACTAGATTGTTAAAAATAGTTCTAGTCATTGTGCCTTAGGAAAGCCCTTATAGGCTAGAAGTGGATGGATATATGTTTATGTAAAAAGGTACATTATATATAATTGTTATCATTACTATCATAAGCAAATACATTCCATCATGTAAAGGAAAGCGTAAAACTCTTTAAGTCTGTAAAAATGAAAACAGGAGAGCTATTAGAGGTCAACATAACAAAATAAAGTATATGTAATGAATGACTCCTTTTTAATGAGTTCTCACTATATTGTAAGCACAGTTCTAAGCATTTTGCATGTGTTAACTTATTTAATCTCCACAAAATCTCTTCCTGTGGACACTATTAATGTCCCAGTGAGGTACAGAGAAGTCCAATAATTTGCCCCACATCACACAGCTAGTAAGTAGCAAAGCCGAGATTAAAATGCAGGCATTCTGATTTCAGGAAGTGCGAGCTTAACCCACTGCTCTTGAAACTCTCATCTAATTTTTGTCTTGTCTCTCCATTGAGATTTCTTAAATGGAGAGCTAGTTGATACACTGGAAGTAGGTAGGTTTGAGGTAAATAATTATAAAATGAACTATAAACCTTGAAATCTTCAGAAGACAAATCTTCTGAATTCTAAAAGACAAAACAAATGGAAAATATAAAACAAGAATCAGGTGTTCTCTAGAGCCACACAGACAACAGCATAAAGCAGGGAGAGTTGGGG
This sequence comes from Macaca mulatta, assembly GCF_049350105.2. Taxonomy (NCBI): domain Eukaryota; kingdom Metazoa; phylum Chordata; class Mammalia; order Primates; family Cercopithecidae; genus Macaca; species Macaca mulatta. The sequence goes on along the minus strand of NC_133409.1, from coordinate 122,161,843 downwards.
TAGGTAAACCTCTAGCCTCTTGAAGCAAGCCTCTAGAAGGTCAGGCAGAGCCTCCCATGGGGCTGCACTTCATGCCCCCAACAGATACAGGCTGCAGAGCTGGATGGATCTCTGACTTCACCCCAGATGACATTCATTCCTTCTGTGATATGGAAACGTCAGAACTGTGTCTACCTGTGTCAGTGTTCTCTGTATTGAGTTATAAATATCTGAAGGGCGGAGAACAGATCTTACTCACTTGACATATTACCCAGCTCAGAACCACACACAAGGTTCTTGATAAACAGATTTTAATTGTTATGATATGCTACTCTTTCACTCAATTTCTCAACTTCATACACCCCATAGGGTCTACTATAAGAAATAAGAATGTGTTTTCAATCAATTTTTTGTTTGCCACTGCTAAGAATGTGGCTGAATGCATGACTTTACATCATTGTTTTAAATAGAGAATCTCAGTAAAATATTCTTTAGGGAAATACCAAATCTAAGATTAATAACTGTTCATTTTACTGAAGATTCTAACAAAGAATTTGTTCAGGTTGGGGAAGTAATTATTCTGAGAGATTTTCTCCATACACACTATCTGCCTTTCGGAATCCATTGAGCTTTTGTTCAGGTGCTGTGTTTTGTAGTTTACTTCATGCTGCTCTTGCTCACGTTCCCAGAGCATCTAGTATGAAACACAATCTTCTCCTTTACCAGACATCAGTTAGCTGGAAAAGGAATGTCACATGTCATCTCCCTGCCTCCTTCCATATTCTTTCACTTCCTGAGATTGTGACCCTATACAGGAGAGTATAAAAGAGCTTACTCAGTGGAGTTGGGTCAAGTGGACAGTCAACATTCACCGTTATAACATCTAGTAAATACAATGCTCTATTCCAACTCCAAAGGAACTTTCCTCAAAAGACAGAAAATGTCTCTTGCTGTGAGAATTGTGCAGTTTAAAAATCATGTTGTTCATTTTTCTGCCCTCCTAAGAGTAAACAATCAACATTTGGTCTAGACTGGTCTTGAGGAGGGCATGGCTTTTAAGGGCTTTCGTAGGAGCTGCATCACCTGGAATCCTGGGCTAAAATTGTGGGAGCTGAGGAAGAAAGCAGAGTTCTTGCTGTGGGTTCAGAAGTAGTAAGTAAAACCTAGTCCAAGAAGTTACATAGTTAGAAATCGAAAACCCCAAAAGCTAATAATGTACATGCTAATCACCCTTACTTTCTTTCTATAAGCCTTCATTGGCAGCTATGAATTTACTTTTAGCTAAATTCTTTATAATCACACAAACCACCATTTGTTGCCTACAACAGTGACATGACAGTACAGGATAAGCCACACCTCCGCCTCAGGCAGTCCCTTCTTCACACAGCCTTGCCCAGTTTCCTTATGGAAAGTGCATTTGTTCTTGTCTCTTTCAAAACAACTGCTTGTATTCACTATACAGATCAGTGAACCCATTCTTAGATGTTAGCGATCTTCTACACTCCATGCATAAGTGGGGACCAGGTTTGTTCTCTATATGCCACTATTTCATACATAATGCACTGGTTTTCACTGCACTCTTCACATAGTAGGTATGCTTCTTGCAATATATTTTCTTAATTTAATAAAGATAACCCACATCCTCCCAAATTTTACCACAACTTGCCTCCAAGTCTGTACTTCAGTCTTTCAAAATGGTCGGTCAGAAATACAAGAGTAAAGGTTGGGTACACACACATTAAGAAGTAAGGAGAAATGCTATATGCTGACAACTGATTATTTTAATATATGCTAGACCCAATGAGTGGCTATCACTATTCATGCTGTGCATTTCAAATATAATTTGAAAACAGGTTTCCACCTTTAGTCATTTAATCTCAAAGCATATTTGTTAGAATGAGGCCAAAGCTTTGAGAAAAACAAAACATTATTCTCTCAATAACAACCAAAATAGAAATAAAATTTTTTATAGCATACGTATTCTTCTGAAACTTGGTGCCTATTGAATCTAAATGACTATTCAAACCAAATGAGCTTTCCTAGATTAATATTTTGAACTGTTTAGTTTTCATTATCTTTATAAACTTACTGTGTAGTAGAGAAGGGCAATTCTTCATTAACTTCTCCAAAGTGGACATATAATAAGTACAATTATGCTACACTTATTCTTACTGGCACTCAAATACTTCACATTTTTTAAAAGATTTGCTGTCAATATTTTAGTTAAAAACATTTTAATGATTAGCTTCATACCTTCTGCAGAAAGTCCTCTTCATTATTCATCTCAATACTTTTTATTTAAGTTCAGCTTTAGAAACCACAATATCCTCAACGAATGCGTTCAACATGTATTTATATATGTACCTACAACAAAGACTGCAGATGATGAATTCCATGGAGGCTTTTCCAGAGAGGTCTGGCAGGTAATAAAAGATAAACATCAGACCCTGATGTGTCATGCCTAAGGCACACTATGCTAGAAATGCACTAGAAGAATCGAATGACAAATGCTTGTTTATGCCTGAATCCCTGCAAACAAAAGACATAGAAAGCTTAAAATTGTGTTGATTGACTTTTTTCTCCAGAATACAGAATCTTTGTTACATAACAATTGTATTCTGGAATGATATCTATTGTCAGATTCAGATGCTGAAACACTTATTAGACAACTATGCTATCAAAGCCCACAGACAAAAGCACAGATGGAAAAATACAGCTATAAGTGACCCAGATTTTTACCAATGGCAAAGATCCACTCATTAGTAATTCTCATTTTTATTTTATTTTCTGGGTCCCTCTGGCCTCCACATTAATTTTGGACCTTCATTATAAAACTGAAATATCTTTCCTTAGCCTTTTCAATTCTCCAATGTCAGTCTAAGACAAATCCGAGACCATCCCCACTGTCCATAATGAATATGGAATAATACACAGGCTGCCCCATAGGGTCCCATAAACAATCCTAACTCAGTAGAGGAAATAGGGAATGCTTTCTCTTCACTAGTAAAGGGAGTTTGAAATCACACTTCTGCTGCCATCAACTCAACTTCAAGTATAGTTGATAAAGGAGAATATGGAGTTCTTCTGAACCAAACCAAATTCTCCCTAAGTATTTTCCATGTGGAAGTGTATAGTCTCCATGGCTAATCACTTCTGTCCAGGTCTTCTGGGCCTGAGGAAGGCCAAGCCAATACTATAACCAGTCAATCCTGCCTGACTCTCTTGGCCCATTTCAAAAGCCCCATTTCCTAAAGACAGTAATTAACTATTCCTATTTCCATTCCGTTGGTACTGGTTCCAAGACTGACTCTAAAGCTTCTGCTCTGTGTAGCCTGATCTACAACCAGATCTTGGATTTGGACCTAGTTCTGATGCTGATACCTGAAACTGCATCCTGAATATGGCTGTTTTGGATTCTTGAACCTCTCCAAGAAAAGGGATTCTATCTCCTATTCTAGTATTTGACTTGCTTTTGATGCTTTCCCCCAGATCTCTAGTAGGATGTTTAATTCCCACAATGTCTTATACCAGAGTCTTACCTAAGATTTTCTGAATCCTCTTCTGAAACCATGTTTACTTCCACTTTTACAACTTTTTCCTGCATGTGCTTGTCTCCGTGCAAAACAGGTGCCATTGAGGTATGGAAAAAAATGTTTTGTGAAAAATTTCTTTTTTGTTTATGAAATGTTCCCTTTCCTATATCAAAGAAAAGAACTCTAAGCTGGTTTACATATTCAGTTACGTATTGGGACATGTTAAAAAAAATCATTTCTTCATAGTATTACTTACCCAAATTTTCTCCTAGGAATTTTATTGTTATTGAATATGCAATTTGATTCATTTTATCTTCTTTTCCTTACCTTATTTGGACAATCTCTTCTTCTCAATGTGTATCCATGAGTTTTTTATAATATCCTTTCCAGAACCCTTGATTTGCCCATTTTTGTAAAAAGTGTTCTAAAGCTTGGTTGGACATATGGTATATAACCTAATTTATGATATTAGCATGATACATATTTTTAAAGTATTACCATTATTTAAAATCTGTTTTTCCAAAGAAGAAACCAAATGTCAGTAAAGGGCTTAACAAATAGATTAGAAAAACAATAAATGGTCAATAAGTCTATATTAAACATTTTCATTCACAAGCACTTGTTCAATACATACTATATCCAGAAAGCTATCTTTGTCAAAAAGAATGTAGCCATTGAGCCATGAATGTAAATGATACAAGCCTTTCCCTTACCACTCTTCTGAGACAACATATGGAAAGACTGTTCAACTCAAGTACTTATCTTGCCAAAAAGTTGTAATCTAATTGAATGGATCCAGAGAAGAGTAACTAAAATGATTAAAGGAATTATGGGATTCATTTCACGAGAACAGATTGCAGAAGCTAAAGCTTACTAAGTACCAACAAGGGGAAACAATATGTTGTTTACCACTAAGTTACTGCCTTCTGATGAATTATTGAACAGGATTGGAAGAGCAAAGGATGCAAATTAGGTAAAGGATTAAATCTATTCTTTCATTGTGGGAGAAAATGAAATCACAATGAATTTGTTTTTGTTTCATATTTATGTATATTATATGTTACAGTACAGTGTATAAAATACAAAGTTCTTGTCTTCCCAGCACTAACTGATAAGGAAATTGGGTGAAAACATGCCCAATGAGACCAAGAGAATAACTGACTTGTGAGAATAATAGATAAGTTCAGTGAAGGAAATAGTCTTTCTTATGACCTTCATCAATCACAAAAATGTGGTTTCAGGTCAGCATAAGAATGTAAGAACCATGACAGAAGGATACTTCCACTCTATCTTTCCCCTAATTTGTTGTTCTAGAAACTGCATGGGTTTGTTCCTCCTTTATATGCATCTAATTATGACATACATAACTGGAAGGCTACATTGACACCCTTTATTGAAAAGAACGTCATACAAAAATTATGAGGAGTAATATTTCAGCTTCCCTAGTGGTTCTAGAACTCCTGTTCACAAAGGCCCCCAAAAGTTCCTTTCATGAATCCAGTCCCCACCTCTTTTCAGTTCTGCCCAGAAATAGCTCATTTTCTAAGAAAATGGTAGATCTATTTACAGAATTAAGATTTAAAACCGATCACTAAAAAAAAAATTGGAGTGAGGACAGGTAAAAAATCAGTGAAATCAGGGCTGAGCAGAAACCCACATTGGCAGGGAAACTGAAGAATATTTTTGTGTGTCCTTTTCATTTGTTTTAGAAGGGGAATTTCTCCTCTCATCTGCCCCGTCGATAAACCTAAGTAAACAACGAGTAGAAAACAGCATAACTCTCTGAAAAAAATTTTTTTGTAAAGATGACACAATTTAAAACTAGTTTAAAATCATTTTAATTTAGCATTTTCAATGATTTCCACATATCCTTAAGCATTTATATATTTAGCACAAGCTTCATAAAGTTAAATGAAGTTAGTTGTGAAAGTGAAAGCATGAAATTCTGAATTCCAAGGCGCATAAGGAGCTTGCAATCACATATAATAAGTTAAAAATTATTCCAAAACAGCCCAAGCTATTTTTAGAAGAAGGAGAGTGCCACAGAATACATTTCTTTTTATTTGTAAGATTTATGGAGTCCAAGTGCAGTTTTGTTACATGAATATAGTGCATAGTGGTGAAGTCTGGGCTTTTAGTGTAGCCATCACTGGAATAGTATACATTGTACATATTAAGTAATTTCTCATCACTGACCCCACTCCCCCCTTTTGAGTCTCCACTGTCTATTCACAGAAGACATTTTTATAACACTATTAATTTTTAAAAATTTGTAGCTGTTGTTGTCCTTGTTTCCTTCTTTTAATGACATCATTCTATTTATTGGGATAATACCTACGAATTCTTGAGAGCACCAAAACCTCATATATATATATATACTCACACACACACACACATATGTACATATATACACACACACTTACATACACACACACATACACAGGTTATGTTACTCAATATTACCATATTTAAAAATATAACAATAGGCCAGGCACGGTGGCTCACACCTGTAATCCCAGCACTTTGGGAGGTCAAGGCAGGCGGATCACAAGGTCGGGAGATGGAGACCATCCTGGCTAACATGGTGAAACCCCATCTCTACCAAAAATATAAAAAAATTAGCCGGGCGTGGTGGCGGGCACCTGTAGTCCCAGCTACTCAGAAGGCTGAGGCAGGAGAATGGCATGAACCCAGGAATGGGAGCTTGCAGTGAACTGAGATAGCGCCACTGCACTCCAGCCTAGGCGACAGAGCAAGACTCCGTCTGAAAAATAATAATGATAATAATAATGGGCATTGTACATATGAACATAAATTGCATTTTTTATAGAAAATTGATGCTATTTCTTATTTTTGCAAATTTCTCTAATGTCTAGCTTAAGAGGAAAACCACTGGAATCTCATATCTGCTTTTGCATTCTTTTTTTTTTTTTTGAAACAGTCTGCTCTGTCACCCAGACTGGAGTGCAGTGATGCGATCTGGGCTCACTGCAACATCCGCCTCCTGGGTTCAAGCAATTCTGCCTCAGCCTCCCAGATAGCTGGGATTACAGGCACCCGCCACCATGCCTGAACAATTTTTAGTATTTTTAGTAGAGACGGGATTTTGCTATGTCGGCCAGGCTGGTCTGGAACTCCTGACCTCAGGTAATATACCTGCCTCGGCCTCCCAAAGTGCTGGGATGACAGGCATGAGCCGCCGATCCCGACCTGCATTCATTCTTTTGATACAGCCCATGTCATGCAACCTCTGGAAAACGTCACTATACACCAAAGCTAGAATGAGAGTGAAAAGGTAAACAGGGTCTTACCATTATTGTGAAAATAATTTTGACCTCACAGTCTCCTCAAAGGTTCTTGGAATCCCGAGGGGTCCCTGAACCATACTTTGAGAACTGCTACTGTAGTGAAACAAGGAGCAGATTAAAGACCTGAGTTCTACAGGAAACACTGCTTTTTAAAGGCATATCACATAGTTTTCTTGATAACAGTTTCCTTTTGTGCAAAATGTGGGTTAGGGCAAGATGATCTCTCAGGTTTCCCTTAACTCTGTTCTGTGATTGTATAAAATATTAAAGGAATTTTATAAAACAACAGCAGAATACACATTGTCTTCATGAGTACATGGAATGTTCTCCAGGATAGACTATATGTTATGACACAAAACAAGTCTAAACAAATTTTTAAAAATTAAAATTATATCAAATGTTTTATCAGACTCCAATTAAATAAAACTAAAAATCAACATCAAGAGTAACTTTGGAAGCTCTACAAATATGTGCAAATTAAACAACATGCTCCTGAATGGCCACTGCGTCAATGAAGAAATTAAGAAGAAAATAAACAAAAATTTGAAACAAATGAAAATAGAAAAACAATGTACCAAAACGTGTGGGGTACAGCAAAAGCTCTCCTAAGAGGGGAGTTGATAGCAATAAACACCTACATAAAAAAAAAAAAAAAAAAAAAAAAAAAGGAGGCCAGGCACAGTGGCTCATGCCTGTAATCCCAGCACTTTGGGAGGCCGAGGCAGGCAGATCATGAGGTCAGGCCAACATGGTGAAACCCTATTTCTACTAAAAATACAAAAATTAGCTGGGCGTGGTTGCGTGTGCCTGTAGTTCCAGGTACTTGGAGGGCTCAAGCAGGAGAATCACTTGAACCCAGGAGGTAGAGATTTCAGTGAGCCGAGATCGCGCTATAGCACTCCAGCCTGGGTGACTGAGCGAAACTCTGTCTCAAAAAAAAAAAAAAAAAAGTGAAAATTTTCACATATATAATCTAATGATGCCCCTTAAGGAACTTGATTACAAAAACAAAACAAAACAAAAATACCCAAAACATCAACAACAACAAAAAAGAACAAACCAAACCCAAAACTAGCGCAAAGAAAGAAATAATAAATATCAGAGCAGAACTCAATGAGATAGAAACTAACAAAATAATACAAAAATTCAACCAAACACATTGGTTCTTTGAAAAGATAAACAACATTAATAAATCTCTACCTAGACTAACCAGGAAGAGAGAAGATCCAAATAAGCAAAATTAGACATGGAAAAGGAGACATTATAACTGACATCACAGAAATACAAAAGATCACCAGAGAATGTTATAAACAATTATACACTAACAAACTGGAAAATCTGGAGGAAAAGGAGAAATCCCTCGAAATATACAACCTATCAAGATTGAATCAGGAATAAATAGAAAACCTGAACAAACCAATAATGAGTACCAAGGTCGAATCAGTAATAAAAAGTCTCCCAACACAGAAAAAGCTGAGGACTGGATGCATTAACTGCTGAATTCTGCCAAATGTACACAGAAGAACGAATAACAAGCCTTACAAAAAGTTGAAAGGAAGGAAATTCTCCCTAAGTCATTCTACAACGCAAGTATTACCCTGGCACCAAAACCAGGCAGGACAAGAAAAGGAAAGGAGAAAGGAGAAAAGAGAAGAAAAGAAAAGGAAAGAAAAGGAAAGAGGGGAGGGGAGGGGGAAGAAAGAAGAAAGAAGGAAGGAAGGGGCCGGGCGCGGTGGCTCAAGCCTGTAATCCCAGCACTTCGGGAGGCCGAGACGGGTGGATCACTAGGTCAGGAAATCAAGACCATCCTGGCTAACACGGTGAAACCCCGTCTCTACTAAAAAATACAAAAAACTAGCCGGGCTACGTGGCGGGCGCCTGTAGTCCCAGCTACTCGGGAGGCTGAGGCAGGAAAATGGCGTGAACCCAAGGAGGTGGAGCTCGCAGTGAGCTGAGATCCGGCCACTGCACTCCAGCCTGGGCGACAGAGCGAGACTCCGTCTCAAAAAAAAAAAAAAAAAAAAAAAAAAAAAAAAAAAAAGGAAGGAAGGAGAGGAGAGAGAGAGAGAGAAAGAAAAGAGAAAAGAAAGAAGGAAGAGGAGGGAAGGCAGGAAGGCAGGGAGGGAGGGAGGAAGGAAGGAAAAAAGAAAAGAAAAAGGCAGGGAAGAGGAAGGGGAAGGGAAGAGGAAGGGAAAGGGGAAGGGGGAAACTACAGGCCTATATGCCTGATGAACATAAACTCAAAAATCCTCAACAAAATACTGGCAAACTCAATCCAACAGCACATCAAAAAGATAAGACACTATAATCAAGTGGGATTTATACTGTGGGTGCAAGGATGGTTCAACATAGGCATCTCAGTGAACATGAAACATCACATCAACAGAATGAACAAAAACCATATGATCATCTAAATAGATGCAGAAGCAGCATTTGATAAAATTCAATACAGCTTCATTATTAAAGCTCTCAAAAAACTGGATGTAGAAAGAATATACATCACAATCACAAAGGCCATATATAACAAATGCCCAGTTGACATTTTACCAAATAGGAAAAAGTTGAATGCCTTTTCTCTAAGAACTGGAAGAAAATAAGAATGCCCATTTTAACCACTCATATTCAACATAGTACTACTAGAAGTCCTAGCCAGAGCATCAGGCAAAAGAAAGAAATTAAAGGCATCTAAACTGGAAAAGATCAAGGCAAATTGTTCCTCTTTGCAGATGACATGATCTTACATTTAGAAAAACTAAAGACTACAAAAAAATCAAAAATGATGAATTCAGCAAAGTTGCAAGATACAAAATTAACATAATAAAAACCAGCAGCATTTCTATACACCAATCACGAAATATCTGAAAAAGAAACCAAGAAGACAAACTCATTTACAATAGCTACAAAAAAAAAGAAAGAAAGAAAGAAAGAAATTTAACCTATTAAATGAAAGATCTCTACAAGGAAAACTACAAAACACTAATGAAAGTAATTGAAGAGGACACAAACAAATGGAAAGACTAATTCCATGCTCAAGAATTAGAAAAAATAACATGGTGAAAATGACCATACTGCCCAAAGCAAGCTACATATTCAATGCAGTCCCTATCAAAATGTTAATGTCACTTTTACAGAAACAGAAAAAACAATTCTAAAATTTCTATGGAACTGAAAATGAGCCCAAATAGCCAAAGTGATCCTTAGCAAAAAGGACGAAGCTGGAGGCATCACACTACCTGACTTCAAAATATATTACAAGTTTGTAGTAACCAAAACAGCATGGTTCTGGTATAAACATAGACACATAGTCCAATGAAACAGAATAGAAAATCCAGAAACAAATCTGCATACTTAACGGCGAGCTGAGCTTCAACAAAGCCATCAGGAAAATACTTTGGGCTGGGTACAGTGGCTCACATCTGTAATTCCAGCACTTTGGGAGGCCGAGGCAGGTGGATCACAAGTTCAGGCGTTGAAGACCAGCCTGACCAACATGGTGAAACCCTGTCTTTACTAAAAATACAAAAAAACTAGCCAAGTGTGGTGGTGGGTGCCTGTAATCCCAGTTATTCAAGAAGCTGAGGCAGGAAAATCGCTTGAACCCCTGGAGGTGGAGGTTGCAGTGAACCAAGATTGCACCACTGCATTCCAGCATGGAGACAGAATGAGACTCCATCTCAAATAATAATAATAATAATAATAATACATTAAAGAAAGGACAGTCTCTTTAATAATTGACTCTGGGGAAACTGGATGACTGTATGTAGAAGAATGAAAGTAGACCCCTATCTCTCACCACACAAAAATAAACTCAGAATGGGTTAAAGACTTACAAGTGAGACCTGAAACTATAAAACTACTTGAAGAAAACATAGAGAAAACTCTTCAAGATATTTGTCTAGGCAAAGATTTTATGACTAAAACCTCAAAAGCAAAGTAACAAAAACAACTCAGCAGTAAAACATCCAAAGCACAGGCAACAAAAACAGCTCAACAGTAAAAAATACAATAATGCCATTAAAAAGTGGGCAAATGACATGCATAGACGTTTCTCAAAGGAGACATACAAATGGCCAACAGGTGTATGAAAAAATGCTCAACATCTCTAATCATCAGGGAAATGCCAATCAAAACCACATCAAAATCACATGAGATGTCCTATTACCCCAATTAGAATGGCTATTGTCAAAAAAACAACAAATAACATGTTGAAGATAATGTGGAGAAAAAATAACTGTTACACACTGTTAGTGGAAATATAAATTAATATAGCCACTGTGGAGAAGAGAATGGAAGTTTCTCAAAAAAAAATTGAAAAATAGAACTACCATACAATTCAGCAGTGTATTGGATATTTATTCAAAGGAAAGATAATTCAACATAGCAAAAGGATAAATGCACTCCTATGTTTATTGCAGTACTATTCACAATAGAAGATATGAAGTCAACCTAAGTGTCCGTCAACAGATGACTGGATAAAGAAAATATGCATACACATACACATACACATACACAATGGAATACACAATGAAATGTGCATACACATACACAATGGAATACTATCTAGCCATAAAAAATGATGAAATCATGTCATTTGCAGCAACATGGACGGAACTGGAGGTCATTCTGGTAAGTGAAATAAGCCAGGCACAGAAAGACAAATATTACATATTCTTACTCATATGTGGGAGCTAAAAACGTTGATCATATGGAGGTAAAGATACATACCGCAAACCGATAAGATTGTATGAGTGGGGGAGGATTAGGAGAGGTGGGTTAATGGATACAAACATACAGTTAAATAGAAGGAATAATTTCTAATGTTGATTGTAGAGTAAGGTGACTATACAATGTATTGTATTTTTTTAAAGTTAACAACAATGTTTTGTATTTTTTTAAAGAGCTAGAAGGGAGGACTTGAAATGTACTAACACATAGAAATTATAAATACTTGGATAATTGATACCTTGATTTGATCATTACACATCCTATACATGTAACAGATTCATGTGTAGCCTATAAATATGTACACATGTAGAGCATAAAAGTAAAAGAAAGATAGAGACCCATCTGCAGTCCCCTGCACTTACTTATGCTTCCGATGGTATTACTAGTTTTAAATATGACTTCACTCCCATGCTGTAATTGTAATACAATTTATAAGGTCATTTTCCTTATAGAATGTGTATATATGTATACATGTATAAAATTATAAAGTTTCTATGTATAGATTACATGGAATAATAAAAAATAATGATTTTTTTTTTTTTTTGAGACGGACTCTCATTCTGTCACCCAGGCTGGAGTGCAGTGGCATGATCTCAGCTCACTGCAACCTCTGCCTCCCAAATTTAAGCAATTCCCCCACCTCAGTGTCCCACGTAGTAGCTGGGATTACAGGCGTGCATTACCACGCTCAGCTAATTTTTGTATTTTTAGTAGGGACAGGTTTTTACCATGTTAGCCAGACTGGTCTCAAATTCCCAACCTCAGGCCATAGTACCGCCTCAGCCTCCCAAAGTGCTGGGATTACAGGCGTGAGCCACCACACACGGCCCCAAAAATGATGACATGTCTTTTTTCTTTTTTTTTTCTTTTTTTTTTTTTTGAGACAGAGTCTCGCCCTGTCACCCAGGCTGGAGTGCAATGGCAGGATCTCGGCTCACAGCAACCTCCGCCTCCTGAGTTCAAGCAATTCTCCTGCCTCAGCCTCCCAAGTAGCTGGGATTACTGGTGCGCACTACCATCCCTGGCTAATTTTTTTGTATCTTTAGTAAAGACGGGGTTTCACCATGTTGGCCAGGCTGGTCTCAAACCCCTGACCTCTTGATCCACCTGCCTCGGCTTCCCAAAGTGCTGGGATTACAGGCGTGAGCCACTGCACCTGGCCTGACATTTCTAAATATAATGTAGTTTCCTAAAATACAAAAAGCCAGCCTGGGCAACATGGCAAAACCCTGTCTCTATTGAAAATACAAAAATTAGCCAGGCATGGTGGCATACGCCTGTAATCCCAGCTACTCATGTGACTGAGGCATGAGACTCACTTGAACCTGAGAGGCAGAGGTTGCAAGGTAGAGGTTACAGTGAACCAAGATAGGGCCACTGCACTCCAGCTGGGGACAAAAGCGAGACTCTGTCTCAATTTTTAAAATAAATAAATAAATAAATACAAAAAAGACTTTGGGCCAGGTGAGGTGGTTCTCACCTGTAATCCAGCACTTTAGGAGGCCGAGGCAGGCAGATTGCTTGAGCTCAGGAGTTCAAGATCAGCCGGGGTAACATGGCCAAACTGCAACTCTACACAAAATAGAAAAAATTTAGCCAGGCATGGTGACACATGCCTGTGGTCCTAGCTACTCAGGAGGCTCAGATGGGAGGATCACTTGAGCCCAGGAAGTTTAGCCTGCAGTGAGCCATGATTGCACCACTGCACTCCAGCCTGGATAACAGTGAGATACCGTCTCAAAAACAAACAATAAAAATACATAAGAGAAGCCTTGGCGATGATTATATAAGAACTCTGTACTGTTTTATTTATGTATTTATTTTTCTTTTGAGACAGTGTCTTGCTCTGTTGCCCAGGCTGGAATACAGTGGTGCAATCTTGGCTCACTGCAAACTCCACCTCCCAGGTTCAAGCAATTCTCCTGCCTCAGCCTCCCAAGTAGCTGGGATTACAGGTAGGCACCAACATGCCTGGCTAATTTTTGTATTTTTAGTAGAGACAAGGTTTCACCATCTTGGCCAGGCTGCTCTCAAACTCCCAAACTCAGGTATCCACTGGCCTTGACCTCCCAAATTTCTGGGATTACAAGTGTGAGCCACCGTGCCCAGCCAGAACTCTGTAATATTTTGACAACTCTTCCTCAAGTTCAAAATTATCTCAAAAATAAATAAATAAATAAATAAGATGTCATTATAGGCACTCTAACATCACCATGATTGAGATCATAGGAGTAGGGTTTGGGGTAGGGGTAGAGCTACACTTCAGATCCCTCTGTAGCATCTGTCTACTCTTCAGGTCCTCACTGAAGCTCTGAACCTCAGGGATTTTATTTCTTCCTAGTTCAATCTTAGTAGGTTATATGTGTCCAGGAATGCACCCATTTCTTAATAGGTTTTCCAATTTTTTGGCATATGGTTGTTCATAACAGTCTCTGATGATCTTTTGTATTTCTATAGTATCAGTTGTAATGGCTCCTTTTTCATTTCTAATTTTACTTATTTGGGTCTTCTCTCTTGTTTTCTTGGTTAGTCTAGCTAACAGTTTATTGATTTTATCATTTCAGAAAACAAACTTTTCATTCTATTGATCCTTTTTTTAGTCTCTATTTTGTTTCATTCTGCTCTGATATTTATTATTTTTCTTTCTTTCTACCAATTTGGGGTTCGGTTTGTTCTTTTCTATTTCCTTAGGTTGTTTATTTGAAATCTTTCTCTTGTAATGTAAGCATTTATTGCTACAAATTTCCCTGTTAAAACTTCTTTTGCTGTATTTCATAGGTTTTTTTGTGTTGTGTCTCCATTTTAATTTGTTTTGATCTTTTTATATTTCCTTCTTAATTTCTTCATAGACCCAATAATCATTAAGAAGCATACTGTTTAATTTCCATATATTTGAAAACTGTACATTTTCAAAGTTCCTCTTGTTATTCATTTCTAGTTTTATTCTATTTTTATCTGAGTAGCCACTTGATATGATTTTGTTGTAATTTGCTGAGACTTGTTTTGTGGCCTAACATATAGTCTATCTTGGAGAATGTTCCATGTGCTGATGAGAAGAATGTGTATTCTGTAACTGTTAGATGAAATGTTCTATAAATGCCTGTTAGGTACGTTTGGTCTATAGTGCAGATTAAGTCTGATATTTCTTTGTTGATTTTCTATCTGGATGATTTCTCCAAAGTTGAGAATGGGATATTGAAGTTCCTAACTGTAATTGTATTGGGGTCTACTCTCTCTTTAGTGCTAATAATATTTGCTTTACATATCTGTGTGCTCCTATGTTGAGTGCATATATGTTTATAATTGATATAGGCTTTTGCTGAATTGATCCTTTTATCATTATATAATGGTCTTTGTCTTTTCATTGTTATTGTTTTTATGTGGAATCTAATTTGTCTGGCGTAAGTATAGCTACTCCTGCATGCTTTGTCTTCCATTTGCATGGAATATTCTTTTTTTTTTTTTGAGACGGAGTTTTGCTCTGTCGCCCAGGCTGGAGTGCAGTAGCATGATCTCGGCTCACTGCAAGCTCTGCCTCCTGGGTCCATGCCATTCTCCTGCCTCAGCCTCCCAAGTAGCTGGGACTGCAGGTGTCCGCCGCCATGCCTGGCTAAGTTTTTGTATTTTTACTAGAGACAGGGTTTCACTATGTTAGCCAGGATAGTCTCGATCTCTTGACCTAGTGATCCACCTGCCTCAGCCTCCCAACGTGCTGGGATTAGAGGCGTGAGCCATCGCACCCGCCCTGCATGGAATATTCTTATCCTTCCTTCACTTTCAGTGTATGTGTGTCTTCACAGGCGAAGTGAGTTACTTGTAGGTAGCATATAGTTCAGCCTTGGTTTTTTTCCATCTATTCAGCCAGTCTGTATCTTTTTACTGGGGAATCTAAACCATGTATATTCAAGATTGTTATCAATAGGTAAGGACTTGCTCCTGTCATCATGTTAATTGTTTTATGATTATTTTGTATATCTTTTGTTCCTTTCTTCCTCTTTTATTGTTTACCTTTATGATTTGGTGATTTTCTGTAATAACTTGATTTGTTTCTCTCTCTCATTTGTGTATCTGCTCTACCAGTGACTTTTATACTCTCATGTGTTTTCATGATGTTAGATAGGGTTCATTTGCTTCCAGATGTATGACTCCCTTAAGCTTTTTTGTAGATTCCCTCTAACAGTGATGAATTCCCTCAGTTTTTGCTTTTCTTAGAAAGACTTTACTTCTCCTTATTTTCTGGGGGAAAAAAAAAAAAAAGCTGTACTGATTATAGTTTTCTTCTTAACTACTGGGGTGGTAATTTTTTCTTTCAACACTTTGAATATATCATTTCATTTCCTCCTGGCCCATAAGATATCTACTGAGAAATATGCTATTAGTCTGATGAGAATTTCCTTATATGTGACTTGGCGCTTTTGTCTTGCAGTCCTTAGAATTTTTCTTTGAGTATTGATAGTTTGACTATAACATGCCTTGGAGAAGACCTTTTGGGATTAAATCTATTTGGGAATCTTTGAGCTTCCTGTACCTAGGTGTCTATATCTCTCTGAAGATTTGGGAAGTTTTTAGCTATTATATTATTAAATAGATTTTCTACATGTTTCCCCATCTCCTCTCCTTCTGAAACTCCCAAAATTAAATATTTGTTCACCTTTTGGTGCCCTACATGTAACATAGGCTTTCTTCATGCTTTTTTATTCTGCTGTTGTTGTTTTGTCTGACTGGGTTACTTCAGACCGGTCTTCAAGTTCAGAAGTTCTTTTTTCTGCTTGATCTAGTCTATTGTTGAAGCTCTCCCTTGTGTTTTTTTCCCTTTTATTGAATTCTTCATTTCCAGGATTTCTGTTTGTTTGTTTTTTTAATGATATCTACCTCTTTGTTGAATTTCTCATTCATATTATGAATTGTTTTTCTGATTTCCTTGTATGGTTTATCTTTTATGTCTCACTGAGTTTCCTTAAGATCATTATTTTGAATTTCTTAGACATTTCATAGTTTTCCTTTATTTAGGATCTGTTATTACAGAATTATTATTTTCCTTTGGAAAGTCACATTCCCTTGCTTTTTTATGGTGTTGTGTGTGTGTGTGTATGTGTGTGCGCGCGTGTGTGTGTCTTTACATTGTTATCTGCATACCTGGGGTAACAGTCACTTATTCCAAATTTATGGATTGGTTTTTATGGTGAAAGGCTTTTTTCCTGTCAAAGTATCTATAGTGTTCGTTGGGTAGGTGCTTTGGCTTTAATTATGGGTGGACGCAGTAGCGTAGTCTCCATATGATTTCTTCAGCTATAATCAACACATCAGCAGTGTCTCTGAGTTCCTCAGTGACTTAGGCTGCACTTGTTAGTGTTGGCTTTGGTGAGGCTCTGCTGGAAACTGGAACACCAGGCAGGCCAGTCCTCAGGCTCCTGGGTAGTGCCTATAGGTACCAGCAGAAGCAAGCTGATCCTCAGGCCCCTAGATGGCACACATGGATTCCAGCAGTGGCAGTGGACAGGGCCGGCCGATCCTCAGGCTCCCACACAGCATGCATGGGCATCACTGGTTGTAGGTGGTATCAACTGATCCTCAAGCCTCCAAACAACATGTATAGACACCGGCAGTGGTGGGCTAGGCAGGCCTGTCCTTAGACTCCCAAGCAATGTGTTTGAGTGGATCGGTCTTCAGGATCCCTGAAAGCATGCTCAGGTGCTTGTCCGCCCTGACTCTGGAGTGGATGGGGTTGCTGTCAGTAGCAGCAGCCCCAGGAAAGTAGCTCCCAAGGCTCTGGAGATTATGCATTATGGCTCCCTTCATCCTGGGAGAAGACTTCCTGGTGTGCTAGTCCACCTGTTCCCTGGGATATAGGACACTGCATTGGCTAGTGTGATGGAACCCCCTACAACACTAGAAAGGAAGGGTCCAGCTAGCATTGTGGCACTGCAAACCCTAAACTGACATTTGAGAATGTCAGTGGGGCTAAAGGATATTTGCTTTGCCTTTTGGTTTCTGCCTAGCCTCTATAAACCTTCCTATATTGGGGGAAAACCCTATCTTGAGAGTCTTTGGGCAAGCTATACACTGATTATCACAACAGAAACAGAAAATATCAGATTCTCAAATGTCTAACAATGCAGCCAACCTGTGTACCTTATCTAAGCACAGACATGTGTCCTCTCTTTAACCACTTAGAGCTACCAGGATTCTGAGTCAAAGGAGCAAGGATACAAAGCAGCAGGGATGGTGAAGATTTCATTTTAGAGCTGGTAGCAGTGATTGAAAGTTCTAGTTTCCAGGGGTAAAAGTAGTGATGGTACAAGTCGCAAGACATGGTGTCCCATGGGTGATATCAGTGGGTCAAGCTACATCACCCAGTGTACAATGGCAGAGGTATCTTTGTAAGCCCAGTTCTGTGTCATGCTTTTAGTTGTAGTTCAGTCTGTTACTCTTCATTTCCAAGTTCCTTGATAACTCTGCAAGCTGTTCAATGTCTTTACAATTTTTCTGTTTAAATCAACCAATTTGATTTCTGTCACTGAGAACCCCAATTGACACATATTATTTATGCAATTATAGAATTAGTTCAGTTTAAACGATTTAAGAAATAGTATTTTTAACTTGAAATGTTATTATCTATGTATTGGCATATAATAGATGATTTAAAGCTGTTAAAATTATTTAAAATAGTTAAAAGAGGGTTGGAAATAGTCGTGACACATGCTATGATTCAATAAACATAATGAACATAGCAAGTAGTACACAAAAAATAGTTATACTTTATGTCTATAAAGAAAATATTAGAATCATATTTTTTAAATTCAGTCAACAAAATGAACTCGAATGTCAGTGTCCAAGAACTACCAAATAGAAAACTGCTCAATAATTTCATTATAGTGTGATTCATAAGATCTCACTAAAAGCACTGAAGTGTATTCTATATAGGAAGGTTTGGGGATCAGCTTTTTAAGTTTTACTTGCAAAATAATAGGAATTAATACTGTCCCTTTTTACATCGATCAGAACCATGCATTGAGACTCAGATATAACACCAGGCTTTCAAATTCTGGCCCTAGCCTATGTTAGCTTGATTGTGTCAGTTAGCCTTAATCCTTTATTCACCAATCATGTTTCCTGCAGTGATGTCACACTGACCATTTCCTGCAGTGATGTCACACTGACCATTAACCACTGAGGAGAACCACCAATCTCCTCTCTCCCCTACATTTACTTATTCAGCCTGCTTCTGAGTTGAAAGTTTTTCCTAGTTGGATCAAAATATTGCTTCTTCTCAAACATATGAGACCTTTTCAGATTTACTTCTTGGTTTTAATGACATTATAAAATGTATTTAATATAAAAGTCTTCAAGTTCCTTAGGCTTTCATTGCAATCATGACTTGCCTACTCACATCAGAGTTATAAATATAATAGTTTGAATGTTAATTATGATTTTATACCAACAAAACAGTTGAAAGAAAACAGTCTGTAAACTAACTCATTATGTAGGCTTGCATAATTTTTTAATTAAGTCCTATTCACATTTCAACCTTAATCTCCATAAAAGATTAGGCATTCAATTACATATTTATTATTTCCTAGTTACTTTCATCAGTCTGAGATATGATCCGCCATTTAAGAGTTCCTATCACTTTGAATTATATGTTTATAAAACAGAACAGTCAAAAAATGTTACTTAAATAAATGTGTGTGTTTAAAAAGGAATTACCCAGCTCACAATTTTTTCAGCTTATAAATAAGCAGTCCTGCTCTGCCCTTAGTTGCTTCCCTGTTACTCTCCATGTGATCTATAGTGGAAACCTAGGCTCTGGCTGATGACAATGAGTAGGGTATGGGGAACATTCCTACTCAAGCAGCAAGGAAGAGTATCAGAACTTCCCAGGAAAGGGAATGCTTTTTGCAAAATATGATGGTAGGCAGAATTCTAAAGAGAGATCCCCCAAGATTTCCTTCCTTTGGTTATTCAATCAAACTACTCCAGGTACTGCTGTGGAGGGATTTTGCTAATGCAACTAAAATCCCAAATCACTGATTTTAAAATACAAAGATTATCTGGGTGGGCCTAATCATATCCTATAAGGCTTTTAAAAGCAGTTTTCTCTGACTGACAGAAGGGAAATTCAGAGAGGCAGGAAACCATTAGGATTCAGTGCACCATTGCAGGCTTGAAGACGGAGGAGGCCACATGACAAACAATGAGAATGGCCTCTAGAAGCTGAGGGCTGCCCCCAGAGAACCACCAGCAAGGAAACGGGGACCTGAGTCCTACAGATGGAAGCCATATTTGATCAAAAATCTGAAAGAGCTTGGAAGTACATTCTTCCCCTTAACCTCCATATGAGAGCCCAGCCCAAAATCAAAACGTTGGTTTTGGCCTTGTGAGACCCTAAAACAAGAAAACTCACTCTGACTTCCAAGTTATAGAACTATGAGATAATAAATAGATGTTGTCCCCAAATTAGTAGTAACTCATTACACAGTAGTAGAAAATGAATACAGTGATAAAGGGCTAGAAATAAGCGTGGCTTGGACTTCTCAGGAGCAAAGCTGTAATTTAGAAGAAAATGTAAGTTACTTTTGAAATTCTGAGGAAAAGTAATTTCAAATTCAAAACTATCTATCCAGTCAAACTATCAAGCAGATGTGAGGATATACCAAGATATACTGAAGACACAGTATTGTGATTATGAAGTCTTTTAGAAGGTTACTAGAAGATGTGCTCCGCTACAAAGAAAGTCAAATAAAAAAGAAGAAATCATGCAGTTCAAGAAACAACAGATCCTACTTACAGAAGAAGTGAAAAGAGTTCCCATGATGATGGCTGTACACAGGGCCCACAGGGAAACCATTCCAGATGAAAGCAGTTCTGCAGGCCTGGGAGAGATTCTTCAGAATGATGGACATTGTAAGAATGCCTGGTGGGTCTGAATGTATGAAGAGGAGATTTAGACAACTGGCTGAGAGTTTACAGCCAAATTGATTATTAGTATATAGAAAGACAAGCAAATAGAAAAAAAAAAAAAACAACCGTTATTAGCCCAAAGGAAAATGAAAAGTTGTAGTACAGAAAAAAAAAAAATCATAGAATAATATTTGGCTAAGGAATAAATAGCCTTTATAGTCAAGATACTATAAGCACACATAATACTATAGACTTACAATGTGATAATGTGATTGTGTTAGAAATGCATACCACTATCAGTATTTTGGTTTATAGTATTATGTGTTCATTAAAATCTACCGTTGTCCTCTGTAGCATTGGTTCACAGGAAACCCAATCATCCTTAATCACTTAATTTCTAAAGGAAAATACATTCTATGACCTAAATAAGAGATTTACAAATACACTTTTGGAATTGACACCATTAGCCCACAAAAATAGATATTCCTTTCAAAAATTATAACATGAGCAATAGAAGGATGAAACCCAGACTCAGAAATATATGTTTTGGGTTGGGGAATTCTTTGTTTCCTGTTTAACAGATTTTAATAAGGTGGTTTCTTTTCTATTTCTTCTCTTTTACTTTTCTGTAAATTTTACATTTTAAATGCATATTCAATAACCTCACATCTGTGTCAGCTAAGATTGAGTTCATTTGAGAATAACAGAAAATCTAAAATAATAGTAGCTTAAACTAACTAGAATTTTATTTTCCTCCAAAAATAAAATTTAAAGACAGGCAATTCAAGTTTTGTAGTGTATTCCAAAGATATGGTATCTTCATTATGAGGCCTGTCTTAGGTGATTATTAAAAGTGCCAGAGATACCTTTTTTATATATCTTGTTACTCCACCAATCACAACCATTGCATTTTCCACATGAGCCAAGATAGTTGTAGGTAGCTGATATCATGTTCTCACTTCAGGCAGCAGGAAATCCCTGTCTAGGTGGTCATGCCCCTCACTTTAAGATTACAACCTTCTGCTTACATCCCACTGGTCTAGAATTAATCACATGGCCACCCTACTCCAAGAAAGATTGGGAAGTATTGTCTACTGTGGGCAGCCATTTGTCCATCTAGAAATCATGGGCTCCATAACTACAGAAGCAGCAAAGAATGAGCCAACGAACACTCTTTGGTCCAATATCTTTTACTTAAAAATTTAACCCCGCTTATTGAAAGACCATCCTTTTTATAAACTAAATTTCCAAAACTAAATGGTCTGTTTCTGGATTCCATATTCCATTCTGTTGATGCATTTGTTGAATCTTACACTAATTCTGCACTGTTTTATTTACCACAAATTTTAAGTATACTTTTGTGATATTGTGACATAGGAAATATCTATTTGGTCTCTGTCCCCAGTTCCTGGCAAATAACTCCCAAAACTCTTCTAATTTCCTGAGCAATAGGGGTGCTAGGTGAATATTTTGTTCTAATAAAGTCTTTGGCACAGAGCTCCCAATCCCTTGAAATTTCCTGGGTGATAGGAGTGTCTCTTGTTTTAATGAGGCAACTCTTCGTGGGCATCTGCATGAAGGTTGGTAACCAGAAAGACTAAGCCATGATTTGAAGCCCCGAACTTTTGAGCCCACCCCACCATCCTCCTGGAAGAGGAGAAGAGCTGGAGATTGAGTTAATAATTGATCATATCTTCTTGAAAAAGCTTCCACAAAAATCCCCGAACAATGGGTTTGGAGAGCAACTGGACTGCAGAACACATGGAGATGCTGAGCCCCAGAGAGGACGTGGAAGTTCTGTACCCCTTCCCCATATCTCGCCTTATGCATCTGACTGTTCATCTATATCTTTTATAATATCCTTTATAATAAACTGGAAAACAAAAGTAAAGTGCTTTCCTGAGTTCTTTGAGCCACTCTAGTAAACGATTAAATGATTTAACCTAAGGAGGGAGTCATGTGAATCCCAATTCATAGCCAGCCGGTCAGAAGTTCCCAGATTGCAGTTGGCCTCTGAAGTGGGGCAAACCTGTGAGAATGAGCCCTTAACCCATGCGATGTGACTCTAACTCTAGGTAGGTATTACCAGAACTGAATTGAATTATCGGCCTGGAACTTTCGAGCTCACCCCACCATCCTTTTGGAAGAGGAGAGAAGGTAGAGATTGAGTTAAGGATCTGTCATGCTTTCTCAAAAAAGCCTTCATAAAAATCCCTGAACAATGAATTTGCAGAGCTATGGACTGTTGAACACATGGAAAAGCTGAGAGGGGTAGCATGTTCTGGCGAAGTCTGAAAGTTCCAGTCTTCAAATCATAGCTTAGTCTTTCTGGTTACCAGTCTCCATTCAGATGCCCACCAAAAGTTGCCTCATTAGAACAAGAGGCACTCCTATCATCTAGGAAATTTCAAGGGATTGGAAGCTCTGTGCCACCAGAGACACTCAGTTGATGTTTGCTGGAGCATCAATATGTGGGCAAAAATAAATGCTACACTCTGGTGTCAGAAGTGAGGAAATGAGAATGAGTAGTGAGTAGGAAAGGGAAAAACAGTTCATGGGGCAAGTCTTACTTCATTATTTCTTTTCAAAACTTTCTTAGTTTTAGGTACTTTTCCGTACTGATTAATTTCAAAACCAGTCGTTTTTGAAAAAAACTCCAAAGTACTTTGAATTTGCATTAACTAAATATTTGGGGGAAATTGAAACTTTTACAATTTGGAGGGTTATCATAATGATATGGTTTACTATTTATTTAGGTCTTCTTTGTGCTCTTCAGATAAGTTATAAGGTCTAATTTACTGTTCAGACATATAATTCCAAGGTCTATGTCTTTCCTGCTTCAGTGTCTTTTCTAATCCATCATTATTCCATCAGTTCATTCACTCATTCATTCTTTCATTCATTCATTTTTTTCCAAGATGGCTTTTTTGAGTATGTTTAAAAGGCTAGAGAGGTCTCTAAGATAACGTACTGCTTTATCTTACAGTGACACATTTAATGAAATAAGATAATTGATGCCAAAGTCTTTTGAAAATTTGGAAAACTACCACGTAAATATCTGTTCCATTCTTATTCTCAATTAGTCACTAAGTGAAAACGTGTAAGCTGAATCTCACAATGACTAATGTTTCTGTAGCCTGCTTAAATAAGCGGTAACTTATTTAAAAATCCGAAATGCTTGCTGAGTCATATATGACTCATAGAGCAGAGTCCCTTAGTCAGGAATGACTTGTAGGGAAATATTCCTAATATTAGAAAAAAGTTAATTGTGTGAATAAGAAAATAACATATAAGATCAAGTCTGCTTCTAGCTCTTGAAAATTTTCTTAAAATTGGAGCAGAAACTTCTTTCTCCAGGTAACAAAAAACAAATAAAACTACTGATTTATAACAAAAGAAAGCATAAATAAGCTAGTCATTCAATACTAGCCAAGAGCTGAAGAATATAGTCTAACGTAAATACAGCAGCTCAGGAAACAATGACCTTGAAAACTAGCAGCCACAAAACAAAGAACAGACTATCAGACTAATATAAAAGTATGGATTGGGAGGCAGAGATGGGCAGATCACCTGAGGACAGGAGTTTGAGACCAGACTGGTCAACATGGCCAAAACCCCGTCTCTACTAAAAATACAAAAATTAGCTGGAAGCTGTAGTGCATGCCTGTAATCCCAGCTACTGGGGAGGCTGAGGCAGGAGAATGGCTTGAACTCAGGAGGCAGAGCTTGCAGTGAGCCGAGATCACACTACTGCACTCCAGCCTGGGCGACAGAGTCAGACTCTCTCTCTCTCTCTCTCTCTCTCTCTCTCTCTCTCTCTCTCTCTCTCTCTATATATATATATATATATATATATATATATATATATGTGGAAATGTAATTAAGTATTCACAATGCAGGTCTATGAGCTCTTAGTGTGCATGGCATTCTGGTTTCTATTTTGATGTTTTAGTTAATGGCTCAACAGATATTTTGGAACATACCATCTCTACAAGGCACTACTAGATGTTGAAGAGAGACATCTTATTGCAGATCTGGCCTATAGGAATCTGCATTTGGTAGGAGTAATGGAGCATTTATTTAGTATCTTAACCCAAAGTAGGATACTAACTGCACTAGAAATGCAGACTTTTACTTTTTTTTATTTTTTATTTTTATTTTTATTTTTGCTTTCTTAAAATAGAAGTGGGGTCTCTCTGTGTTGCCCAGGCTGGTCTTGAAATCTTGGCCTGAAGCAATCCTCCTGCCTCGCCTTCCCAAAGCACTGAGATTACAGGCATGAGCCACCACATCTGGTCAGAAGGACAGATTTTTAAAACAAGGTAGTAAAGGCTTTCAAAGGGGAACAGGGTAATGCAAAGTTCTTTGGAAGAGTTAGCATTGGAATGCAGCTTGAAACAACTGAGACTTGTTCCTGTAAAGTTGAAGATAAGGAAAAGAGGGCAGAAGTCAAAGCACTGAGCTTGCTATGCACTGAAAAACAAGGTGAATACTCAATTTAATGATGCGTGAAGAAAGGAACAGAAACAGGGTCCTTTAGACCTTGATTTTCAAAGACCTGTTTACATGCCATAGGATGCCCTCAAACTTTTGGTTGTTTTGTTGTTATTGACTTAAGTAAGATAACAAACTTCATCAGAACTGTGCTTTGGAATGATTCATTAAGAAGCCACTCTGTAATGTAAATTGTGGGAGTATTAGGCAGAGATTGGAGACTGGGGGCTAAATTAGGAAATGCTTGTAGCTGATGAGAAGCATGGTTGGCAGAATTCTAAAAAGACCCCCTAAATTTCCAACCTTAGTGTAAACATACCTTCTCCTAGGTATTCAATCAAACATTAATCTAGGTGTTGCTGTGAAAAGATTTGTGATGCGGTTATGGCCTCAAATCAGTTAAGGTTGAGAAACATTCTAAGAGAGTCTGACCTAATCATGAACCCTTTAATCCGTGTTTAGAGGTCAGCAACAGGGAAGTTGGAGAGATTCAAACTATGACTGCAATTCGACAAGGGAGAGTTTTTCCACCACTGCCTTTGAAGATGGAGAGGACCACACGGCAAATAATGCAGATGGCCTCTGGAAGCTGAAAGTGCCCTTGGCCAAGAGCCAGCAAGGAAACAGGAACCAGAGTCTTACAATAAAAAGGGCTTAAAATAACACAAATTTCCGATAGCACAGCTTCTGTAGATGAGATGTCCTAATGGCGTGATTGAGTTCTGTGCTCAAGTTACCATAAGACTGAAATCAAGGTGTTGGGTAGGTTGAGTTCTTGCACGGAGACCGGGAACAATCCACTTCTTAACGCATTCTGGTGGCATTTAGGGATAAGCTGGCTTATCCAGGCCAGCTTCATAGAATACGAATACAGTTCCATTTTAGTTATTAGAGACCTATGCAAAGATTTAGAAGTGAATGCTTGATTATTTGAAAGCATTTTAAAACTATTCATTCAACAAGGAAAAGTTGAAAAAGAGTTCAGTACCTATCATGTAAATTATTAAGGTTAGTGCAAAGTAATTAGCAAAAACCGTAAATACTTTGGCACCAACCTAATAATTAACTTATGAGGAACAGTAAAAGTGAGTAAGCCTTTTAGTTAAGAGAACTGGATTTATAGAGTTATTCTAGCTGTGCACTATTCAATTATTACCTTGATTTATTTCATTCTTTCTTTGGTTATAATATGAAAGCAACTACTATATTAATTATTTCACAGGGTTGTTAGTAGGACCAAATTTATTAAAATATACAAAGGACTTCACAAACTGGAAAATATTTTACAGATTTTAATTATAATTATTACTGGATCTAGTCATAGTTATTTGTCTGCAAAACATAAACTATCTCAGTGCATTCAAATTAACCTGGTTGTGAAGATTTAAATTTTTTTACTTTATTTCCGGTTTTAATAAACAGCATACTGAAAATAGTGCCACAGGCACATCACAAAACTAACTATAAAGTAAACAGTTCAGGCCGGGGTAGTGGCTCACGCCTGTAATACCAACACTTTGGGAGGCCAAGGCGGGTGTATCACCTGAGGTCAGAAGTTCCAGACCAGCCTGGCCAACATGGTGAAACCATCTCTCTACTAAAAATACAAAAATTAGCTGGGCATGGTGGCACACGCCTGTAATCTCAGCTACTCAGGAGACTGAGGCAGGAGAATTGCTTGAACCCAGGAGGTGGAGCTTGCAGTAAGCAGAGATGGTGCCACTGCACTCCAGTCTGGGCCACAGAGCGAGACTCCATCTCAAAAAAACATAAAACCAGTTCAGATGACCAATTGGTAAGTAAAACAATTGATTTTTTATCCTAATAAAAAAGAATTTGCCATTCAATCACTAACATCCAAAACTATTTACAGTGCTACATTCTGAATATTTGTGTCCCCCCACCCAAATTTGTACGTGGAAATGTTAGCCCCCAAGGTGATGGTAAGAGGTGGGACCTTTGAGAGGCGATTAGGTTATCAAAGTGGAACCTTCACAAATGGGATTAGTGTCTTTATAAAAGAGACCCCAGAAAGATCCCTTCCGCTTCCACCATGTGAGGTTACTGTGAGAAAACCCTGTCTGTGAGGAAGCAGACCCTCACCAGATGCCAAAGCCGCCAGTGTCTTGTTCTGGGACTTCTCAAACTTCAGAACTGTGAGAAATACATTTCTGATATTTATTTGCCAACCAGTTTATGAAGTTTTTTAATGGCAGCCTTAAAAGATTAAGACAACAGGAAGGGAAAAAAAAAAAGCAGATATTTGCTTGTAAATATCTTTGTGCGTGTGCGCGTGTGTGTGTGTGCGTGTGTGCGTGCGTGTGCGTGTGCGTGTGTGCGTGTGCGCGCGTGCGTGTGCGTGTGCGCGTGCGCGCGTGCGTGTGTGCGCGTGCGCGTGTGTGTGTGTGCGTGTGTGTGTGTGCGTGTGTGTGTGTGCGAGACAGAGAGAGAGAGACAGAGACAGAGTCTCACTCTGTCACCCAGGCTGGAGTGTAATGCTGCGATTTCGGCTCACTGCAACCTCTGCCTCCTAGGTTCAAGTGAGTCTTGTGCCTCAGCTTCAGGTAGCTGGGATTACATGTGCCCGCTGCCATACCAGGCTAATTTTTTGTATTTTTAGTAGAGACAGGGTCTTCCTATGTTGGCCAGGCTGGTCTCAAATTCCTAGCCTCAAGTGATCCACCCACCTCAGCCTTCCAAAGTGCTACAATTACAGGTATGAGCCACCACACTCAGCCTAAATATCTTAAATATGAATGTCAAAATAAAACTAACAGCTATCTAATGATCTTCACCCCTTTGATTTACATGGATTTTAAATGAGGTTTCAATGACATATACTGTATAGTCTTTTTAAACCTGAGACTGATTTACTGTTTCAACACATTAGGGAACATTTAAAGAAAATTGTGTCATTGCCTCAGGATTTTCCAATGTATAAAGAATTTCTTGTAATGCCCTTGTAGATATGGTACTTAAGAGTAAGTAATAAATAGACAAATAATTTTAAAACAAAAAATGGTTGAGACAGAAATGACCTTCCTGGAAAATAAATGCAATTAGAAAGAAGAGTATTGTTACATAAAGTGAATTATACTAAGGATGTTTCTAGGCAAACAGTAGGTGGCAACATCTACACAGACTTGTTTTCAAAAGGCTTGTATAACATCAAAACAAAACTTATAAGCTAATGATTCACGAAATATGGGATTTTCCAAAACTCACATATTAGTAGAGATATTTATGCACAAATCCATTGTTTTGTATTCTTTCTATTTTGGAATGTCATGCTTATGCCTTATCACAAGGACTCCACTAAGATCAATAATCTTAAAAATGTTTTATTTGGCCAGGTGCAGTGGCTCACGCCTAGAATCCCAGCACTTTGGGAGGCTGAGGCAGGATTGCTTGAACCAAGAAGTTCGGGACCAGCTCTGGCAATATAGAGAGTCTCCATCTCAACAAAAAATACAAAAATTCACCAGGCGTGGTGGTGCATGACTGTGGTCCCAGTCACTTGACAGGCTGAGGCAGGAGGATTGCTTGAGTCTGGGAGATCAAGGCTTCAGTGAGCCATGATTACACCACTGCACTCCAGCCTGGGCGATAGAAGCAAGACCTTGTCTGTCTCTCTCTCTTTCTCTCTCTCTCTCTCTCTCTCTCTCTCTCTCACACACACACACACACACACACACAGAGTTTTATTTGTGGGTTTTGTTAGAGACTGTTCACCTGTCTCGCAAATGAAGGGATAGAATTTTTTTCCCCTCACATTGTTTGGCCAGATTAGGTGGTTGAATTAGATAAGAGTAAGGATTAATGAAACCATGCAAACAGTTGGATTTTTTTTATTTTTTATTTTTTAATGCCACAATATGACCTCAATTACTGGAGTTCACAGAAGTTGCAGAAGACACATCCGGTGGTCAAGAAAAGGGGAAGTTACCTCAAGTTTCCTTTTCTCTTGTGAGCACAACAACCTCCATCTGTCTTCCTCTGTAACGCTGAAGACAGACAACGCACGCAACCCTGGTTCTCACAGATGAACTTTCAAACCTAAGAAGCCATTTTAGGAAATAATTGGAGAAGTCTCTGTAGCCTTTGAACTCCAGGATATTTTTGTTTTCCAGAATGATGAGATTGGTTATTGAATGTTTTAATGGTTGGAAACCAGAGTAGCTTTAGAGGCAAGCAGAGGTGCTGCTTTATAACAGCAGGGGTCAGTAACACCAAAGGGGAAGGAAATTGAGGAGTCTGGCCAGAAATTGCAGATTTCTGTTGCAGACTCAACAGGCAAGAGGCAACAGGCAACATCCTAAGACACACAGGATAACCTGATCCTTAGTACCCAACAGGGTCTCCTGTGAAGAAAATGTTTCCATCCCTGGCAACAGTGCCTTCCTGGATATGCTCACAGGTGTTTAAGACTCTCCCTACCAGAGAAATAGTTTCTACTGCAGAGTATTTTGTAGGGAACCATAACGGAACATAAAGTAAAGTTTTCTACTATACTCTTACAATTATTGAAATTTTTCCTACTTCATTAATACCTGGACTTAGATTTCTCTTTTAGCAAGAAGCAGTTTGTAGCAAAAAAAAAGAAAAAAGAAAAAAGAACGTTTTTCACAGAAATAGAAAAAACAATCTCAAAATTTGCATGAAACCAAAAAAGAGCCTGAATAGCCAAAGCAATCCTCAGCAAAAAGAACAAAGCTGCAGGCATCACACCACCTGACTTCAAAATATATTACAAAGTTATAGCAACCAAAGCATCATTGCAGTGATACAAAAACTGACACATAGACCAATGAAACAGAATAGACAACCTGGAAATAAGTCTATATATTTAAAGGTAACTGATTTTTTTAATAAAGTTGCCAAGAATATACGTTGGGAAAAGGGACACCGTCTTCAATAAATGGTGCTAAGAATACTGGATATTTATACACAGAAGAATGAAACTAGATCCCCATCTCTCACTACATATAAAAATCCACTCAAAATGGATTAGACTCAAACATAAGACCTCAGACTATAAAACTACTAGGAAAAAAACCTAGGAAAAACACTTTAGGGCATTGGTCTAGGCAAAGACTTTATGGCTAAGACCTCAAAAGCACAGGCAACAAAAATAAAAATAGACAATGGTACCGTATGAAACTAAAAAGCTTCTGCACAACAAAGAAAACAATCAATAGCATGAAAAGACAGCCTGCTGAATGGGAGAAAATATTCGCAAACTGCTTGTCTGACAAGGGACTGATATGCAGAATACACAAGGAACTCAAACAGCAAAGAAATAAATGATCCCTTTAAAACGTGGGCAAGGGGTCTGAATAACATTTCTTGAAACAAGACATACAAATGGCCAGCAAATACATGAAAAAATGTTCAACATCACTAATCATCAGGGAAATGTAAATTAAAACCAAAATGAGACACTATCTTACCCCAGTTAGAATAGCTATTATTAAAAAGACAAAAACATAACAGATGCTGGTGAGGATGCAAAGAAAAGGTAACTCTTATACATTGTTGACAGGAATGTAAATTAGTACAGCCACTATGGAAGCAGTATGGAGGTTTCTCGAAAAACTAAAAATAGAACTACCATACGATCTCTCACTACTGGGCATTTATCCAAAGGAAAGGAATCAGTATGTTGAAGAGACATCTGCACCCCCATGTTTATTACAGTACTATTCACAACAGCAAAGATAGAGAATCAACCTGTGTTCATCAACAGGTGATTAAAGAAAATGTGATACATATACACAATGGAATACTATTTAGCCATAAAAAAGAATGAGATAATACCATTTGCAGCAACACTGATGGAAGTGGAGGTCATTATGTTAGTGAAATAATCCAGACCCAGAAAAATAAATATTGCACGTTCTCACTCATATGTGGGAGAAAAAAAAAAAAAGTTGATCTCTTGGATGTACAGAGTAAAATGACAATTACTAAAGACTAGGAAGGGTATGGGTGTGGGTGTGGGTATAGGGGAGGGAAAAGGAAGAATAGTTTCTAATGTTCCATAGCAAAGAAGGGTGACTATAGTTAACAACAATGTATTGTATATGGTTCAAAATAGCTACACAGAGGACTTGAAATGTTCCCAACACATAGAAATGATAAATGCAAAAGGTGATGTGTATCCGAAATACCCTGACTTGATCGTTACACATTCTATGTATATAACAAAATATCACATGTACCCTACAAATACGTACAACTATTATGCATCAATTTAAAAAAGAATGAAAAATAAAATATTTACCCCTACATTCTTTTGGCAAATATGTATTGAGCGCTAGGCACTGCTCTAAGTACTTAAGGTACAAAAGTGAAGAAAATGTACCATGTCTCTTTCCTCTTGGTAATAGTCCTGTAGGGGCAGGCAGAAATTGAACAACAAAAATAGTACATCATATGCCAGGTGGTGTATTCATTTCCTAGGGCTGCCATAACCAAGTACTGCAAACTGGGCAACTTAAAACAGCAGAAATTTATTGTGCCATTCGTTCTTATGGCTGGAAGTTCAATCAAAATGTCCACAGAGCCATGCTGTCTCTGAAACCTGGAGGAAAATCTTCCTGGCCTTTCTCTCACTTCTAGTCATTTGCTGGCAATCTTTGGCATTCCTTGGCTTGTAGATGCATCAATCTACTACTCTGTCTTTGTTTTGTTTTGTTTTGTTTTGAGACGGAGTTTCGCTCTTGTTGCCCAGGCTGTTGTGTAATGGTACGATCTCGGCTCACTGCAACCTCTGCCTCCCAGGTACAAGCGATTCTCCTGTCTCAGCCTCTCAAGCAGCTCGGATTACAACATGCACCACCACGCCCAGCTAATATTTTTTGTATTTAGTGGAGACGGGATTTCACCACGTTAGTCATGCTGGTTGTGAACTCCTGATCTCAGGTGACCCACCCGCCTTGGCCTCCCAAAATGCTGGTATTACAGACGTGAGCCACCACACCTGGCCAATACTCTCTCTTTACATGGTGTTATTCCTGTGTCTGTTCACATATTCTTCCTTCTGTTCACATCTATATATGTGTCCAAATTTCCCCTTTGTATAAGGACACCCGTTATTTTGGACTAGAGCCCACCCTAATAATCTCATCTTCACTACATCTGCAAACATTGTATTTACAAATAAGATCACATCCTGAGATCCTGAAGGTTAGGACTTCACGTTATCATTTTGGGGAAAAACAATTCAACTCACAGTCCACATTTAAAAAATAATAATAATAAAGCAGACCAGGCGGAGTGGCTCATGGCTATAATCCCAGCACTTTGGGAGGCTAAGGCGGGAAGATGACCTGAGGTTAGGAGTTCAAGACCAGCCTGACCAATACGATGAAACCCCGTCTCTACTAAAAAAATACAAAAATTAGCCAGGCATGATGGCTCATGCCTGTGATCCCAGCTACTCAGGAGGCTGAGGCAGGAGAATCGCTTGAACCCAGGAGGCAGAGGTTGCAGTGAGCCGAGATCACGCCACTGCACTCCACCTTGGGTGATAAGAGCAAAACTCTGTCTCAAAAAACAAAACAAAAAAATAATAATAAAGCAGAGTAAAAGAAATAAAAGTAACAGTCAAGAGATGAGGCATGTTTAGATAAGGTAGTCAAAGACATGACATTTGGATAGAGAAGGTAAGATCTGAACAGACATTGAGGAATTGTGCCATGCATATACCCAGGACACGAGATATCTTCTCCTGCAAATATAGGATGTTAAGCGCCAAAACGGCAACATGACCAATTGTCTTCCATCTTTAAAATATCTTTATGGTTACAACAAAAGTATGTTAAAATTACAACCCCAGATTTTTAACTTGGAACAGGTGGATGATTTTCAGTTAACTTCTTGTTAGCAAGAATGAAGGGGAGGTTGATTGATTGTCAACTTTAATGATCATTATTTAAACAACAAATATTCATTTTGCAGATATTGCGCATCAGGCACACTTGTAGCTCCTGAAACACAGCAATGGACACAAAACATAAAACTCTTTGTCTTCACGGAGTTTTCATTTCAAGAGGGAGCAACTTTGAATTTGACTTTTCATTGATTTTCCTGACTGGTTTTGAAGTTACAGACAGACGCCTGCTCAGAGACTAAAGTGCATCTTACAACAACCAGGAATCACTGCATTTCCTAGGGACCCTTAAAGGCTATCTGGTCCAAGTACTCCTCTGATGGTGAATCTTTTATAGCACTCTCCCTGCAGCTTTATAAAATTCCCCTCAGCACCTTTAGCAGCAGAAATTCAAAATCCCTGACCTCACCATCTATGGGAACTTTCTCACTCTTGTCCCCTCTGTTCCAGAAATACAGTCCTGTTGGGATTCCTAGAGAATGCCAGGCTCTGTACTTGCTGTTATCCTCTAGACTCCTTCTCAGCTAACCACTTCCCCTCCTTCAAGCCTCTATTAAAATGTCACCTTTTCAGTAACTATTTCCCGGTAACAACCGTTTAAAATTAACACTCCTCCCCCCACCCCGTACACACAGCGTGTTGCCACTGCGATGTTCTTACTTCACTCGTCTGCATTCTTTTTCTTCAAAACATCCATCAGCCTCTAATTTTTAAAATTCATTTATTTTGTTTATTGTCTGTTTCCTCCTACCGGAATGTAAACTTAACAAAGGCAAAGATTTTTATCTTGTTTTGTTTACTGTTATGTCCTCTGGAGTAAGAAGGAAGCCTGGCACAGAGTCACTGCAAAATACATATTTGCATACAGAATGGATATTTAAACACACACTCCATCAGCATTCCTCTATTTGTGCTAAAGAGAAGTTGACCAAAAACCATCAACTTGTTCCAGGTGGGCCACATCTAAATATTAACACTATGATGACTACCTTCAATTACAGTTGCGGGAAATCCAGAGACTTTCCTTCACGTTGGTGCTGCTCATATTTG
This sequence comes from Macaca mulatta, assembly GCF_049350105.2. Lineage (NCBI taxonomy): Eukaryota > Metazoa > Chordata > Mammalia > Primates > Cercopithecidae > Macaca > Macaca mulatta. The sequence goes on along the minus strand of NC_133409.1, from coordinate 122,127,959 downwards.
TCGCTATAAAGGTTAAGGGTATGTCTTTAAATCTGAACAAGGAAGGGAACATCAGTTTAAATGTGCTGTTTTATGATGACTTAACTTCATAAACAGAAAAGTTGGAGCACCTGACCAGAGAACTCTTACAATAATACCACAAAACATCCATCCAGCATGAACTGTAGGCAGAGTCTTAAGTCATGTGACTTGCAATATGTATACTTGCTACTTTTTGAAGTGTAAATAGATGTCCATTATGACTAATAAATATATCAGGAGAAATATGTCTACATTGGCTTGAACACATTCATATGCAGGTGTAATTGAAGGTATTGAATATTAGGTGGCAACAATGCTAGGTCACTTGAAATCTATTCTGATACTGAAAGGCTCCTGTTGTAAAATAATGTAGTGCACATCAGGTTATTCTGTGTGACAGGCAAAGCGGTAGTTCGCCAGTGTGTTTACAAATGAGAATCACCTGGGAAAATTTGGAAGCACTGATGCCCAGTCTTCACCCCAAAGGTTCTGCTTTGATTGTTGAACCATGGGGCCTACTAGTTTCTCAAGCTCCCTGTGCAGGTAGGTGGAGAGTCAATGCAATGAGAAAATGAATATTCTCTAGGAAGTGACTGAGAGAACTGTTAGACTTATATATTGAGTTTACAGAATTCTTTTCAGAAGCATGCTATCTTTATAGGAATAGAGTACTCAAAGCACTTAAGAAAAATAAGGCCAGGCGCGGTGGCTCACGCCTATAATCCTAGTACTTTGGGAGGCCAAGGTGGGCGGATTGCCTGAGCTCAGGAGTTGATACCAGCCTGGGCAACTTGGTGAAATCCCATCTCTACTAAAATACAAAAAATTCTCTGGGCGTGGTGGCACAAGCCCGTTGCCTCCCAGCTACTCGGGAGGCTAAGGCATGAGAATTGCTTGAACTCAGGAGGTGGAGGCTGCAGTTAGCCAAGATCAGGTCACTGCACTCCAGCCTGGGCGACAGAGTGAGACTGTGTATCCAAAAAAGAAGAAGAAGAAGAAGAAATATAAACAAAAGTCACATTTCTTTTCCAGGTATTTGCAACATGGAGATTTACAGACATTAGAATTTTGATAATAGAAATTCAATAATTTCAGCTTATTATAAAGACATTTGAACTATTCATGCCAGATAACATCCCCCTCAAGTAAGAAGTCACATTGCAAAGTCTGAGCCCTGAGGTAGATCCCAGAACACAGTAACCGACAAGATGTGCTGGCATGGTATCCCAGGTACAGGTATAGAATACCAGGTACAGGTATAGAAACCTAGGTTGAATTTCTCTTTTTTTTTTTTTTTTTTTTTGAGACAGAGTTTTTTGCTCTTGTTGCCCGGGCTGGAGTGCAATGGCATGATCTTGGCTCACTGCAACCTCCACCTCCACCTCCCAGGTTCAAGTGATTCTCCTGCCTCAGCCTCCCGAGTAGCTGGGATTATAGGCATGCACCACCAAGCCCAGCTAATTCTGTATTTTTAGTAGAGATGGGGTTTCTCCGTGTGGGTCAGGCTGGTCTCGAACTCCCGACCTCAGGTGATCCGCCCACCTCGGCCTCCCAAAGTGCTGGAGTTACAGGTGTGAGCCACCGTGCCCAGCCCCTAGGTTGAATTTCTAATTCTGTGACTTAGAAGGTGTGAACACTCATAGTTAACTTCTTTATCTATAAAATAAGAATCCCAAAACCTACTCAGAAGGACTTATAAGCAGAGCTATACAACCAGGGCAGTTACATGATCATGCAGATTCCCACACTCACATAAGCCTATGTTTAGGGTTTAATGCCCAGAGGCCACTACCTTAAAATTCTTAATTTTGTTTGACTTTGAATTTTGTAAGTGAAGTCCTGTGGGACATGGAGCAGGCACTGGAGGCTTGGAGGCTTGACTCACATGGGTCCTGCCTACACATCTCCCCAGGATGAGATCTCAAAGATGTTCTCTTCACCCAGCAACCGCTGGTGCCCTCCACCCCTAGCTGAGGCCTGTGCAGGGACACAGAGAGGGGCAGGGCCAGAGGTAAGCACTCTGCTTGCCAAGTATCAAGGCAGGGCTCTGGGTTCCTGTGAGGGTTTGCACTCATCCTGGAAGTAGTCCCATGCCAGGCAAACACAATATTAAATAACAAAATTTTTAAAATACTATGACTGGTAGAGAAAAAACTTCAGAAATAGGAAAAAGCATTTTTCCTGCTTTTGGAACAAGAGGCCTGTGTTTTCACTTTGCACCGGGCCCTGCAAATTACATAGCTGGCCCTGCTTGTGAAACACAGATTTTTATCATATGCAATTTTTGCGCACACATCAAAAAGGAAATATAAGACAAACAGATTGGTTCTGTCAGAGTGGCAAGTCTAGCATCTAGCATATATTAATTTCTCAAAATGTTAGTTAGCTTTCATCTCTATCATTATGTCTTTCCCTTTCAGCAAAGCAAGTTGTAAAACTACTAATGAGCATTTACTGAAAACTAAACTGTTTCTATTCAGATGAATCTAAGTAGTTAAAAAAAAAAAAAAAATCCTAGAACATATCCTGGGTGCTCTTCTAATGCTTTCTATTTTCTAGAATCTTTGGATCAGGACCAAGGTCAGTCCCTGCCATAGCAATTCAAGTCACAGGGCCCTGTCGTATAAGAACCAATTTCTATGAACACTTTTATAAACAACCGAACCAAGGGATTTGCTCTGTAAACCACTGAAAACGGCACTTCCCTCTAGGGAGACTTATATTCAGAACAATTAGAAGTTTCCACTCGACAATGATTTGAGATTTTGAACTATATTAAATCCTTTTTTTAGAAATAGATGGAACATAAATAAAAAATGAATGTAATCTCCGTTAGAGCCATCTGGTGTTGATATTTCTGCTGTACCTCTGGAGAACTCCTAAGAGCCAAAAGGAAGTCATAATTCTGTTCACTGCAGCTGCTGAAGTTGTCACCAACTTTTTTCCTACATTTACCTATAAATGAGAACCAGCAGTCAAATAACACATTTTCTTAGTATAAATGGTTATTAGTCAAATAGGGAATGATTTACATTGTTATAACCCAATACTAATGACTTTTGGTCCTTTAAAGTTCCTGGATTTAGACAATGTAATTTCTCAGGTGCGGGCTAATAATGGGAGAAAAAATAGAGGCCCAGAGTAGTTTTGGTAAAGAACTGGCTTATTCCTAGTTCATATTTTAACTGCAGCAAACACATTTTTCCCTTAATCTTCCCTTTGCAGAGTAAATACAGTATTCTCAAATCTTTTCATTTTTCATGAGAAAGGCTTTTACTCTAATCTATGCTTATTGTCACTGATGTCTGCAAAATCGCCTCCAATCTGGGTCTTCCTTGAGTTTGTTGACTTAGAAATTATGTGTATTTGTCTCATGAAGGCAAATAGGCTATTTTGTGACTACAAAGTCTCTGCTTATGCTACTACTCTTGTTTCACTTATCATGCAAAAGAAATACAGTGAATAAAACAGGCTCCTCTGGGGCTACTGTGTCCAGAAGACCCTAGGTGGGCTGCTTAGTCCTGGGCTGTTGACTATGTGGTAAAACAAAAATAAAAATCTTCCCAGCTCTCTAATAATAATACCCCATGAAGCACCAAGATGTGTGAAAGTGTTCAGTTAGGCTTCATTTCTTTGGTCAAGCTGACCTAGGGCTCTGTACGCACAAAAATCCAAATATGCTGAGATAGAATACTGAGTGATGCTACTGTCTTTCCTAACTCGCTTTAAATCAGTTGATCTGAATTTTTTTCTAAGAGCAGCTGTGTCCCTGTGTGTGGAGGAGTGGGTGGTAAGAGAGGGGGAAATAATGATTAGATGCCACCAACGGGATTTTCTAAATAGCAAAGAATTTATTCTACTTCATAGTTTTCACTAGGGCTCATCACGCTGATGATACATTGTAAATTATTTTCATCTGACTTTCTTTTAGAAACTGTAAGAATGCAATTTAGAGGGAAATGAAAGCAAAGAATAAAATAGTAAGGACTAGATCAGCAAAGTCCTTATCTTATAATGTCAAATCTTCCATCATATAGAATCTAAGACATCATAATTGTAAAACATGCCATAATGTACTAATAAAAAAGAAAAAAACAAACTATGATAGAAGGCTTTCCTAACACTAAGAATATTCATTTACACTTATTTTAAAAGTTCTTTTGCACTTAATTATATGTATATTTTTATTATACATCATTGTGTGCACATACCAAAAAAATAAGGTAAATAAATTGGTTACTTTTTTCCTACAATTTTTTACATCAAAGTCTACCTTTTGGGCTCAGTCTCATGTTTTAATTTACTTCCACAAAATATCCTCTGTTACATTAACTGCACTGGTGACACAGCATTTCATAAAATAATCTACCAAAGAACCAAAAGCCATTGTTGCTACTTGAGACTATGTAAAGCTGGCTGACATCCCTTTGACTCCCAATGCAAGCACATTGCAAACACATGTGACTCACCACCTCCTGTACCTCCTCCACAGCCATTTTGTTCCTATGGTTTAGAAGAGTGCTCAATTAAGAAATGATGAGAAGAAAAAAGATATTTAAGTGAGCACAGAGTTTCTTCCTACATGATACATGTTAATTACCAAAGGAAAAATAGTAACTACAGTGTGGAGGAACCTAGTGACGTCATGTTAACCCAGTGATCAAAGTGATAAGACAAAATGACATCATCAGGTAACTCCTAATATGCTACACTGAAAATGGTATCTGTGATTTTCCTGCCCCACCTCTCCTCCACCAAAAAATGTATAACCTGAATCTAACCATGAAGAAACATCAGAACAAACTCAAATTAAGATACATTTACAAAATAACTGGCCTGTAATCTTCAAAAATGTTAGGTCATAAAAGAGAAGGAAAGATTGAAGAATTGTTCAGATTAAAGGAGATTAAAGAGACAAGACAATTGAATACAAAATGTGACCCTGATGAGAATTATTTCTTTTGCTTAAAAAGGGCATCTATGGGGCGGGGAGCAGTGACTCATGCCTGTAATTCCAGCACTCTGGGAGGCCAAGGCGGGCAGATCATTTGAGGTCAGAGGTTCGAGATCAGCCTGACTAACATGGCGAAACCCAGTCTCTACGAAAAATACAAAAACAATTAGAAGGCTAAGGTACAAGAATGGCTTGAACCCAGGAGCCCGAGGTTGCAGTGAACCAAGATGGGGCCACTGCACTCCAGCCTGGGTGACAGACAGAGCAAGACTCTCTAAAAAAAGGCAAGGGAAGGGGAAGTGGCATCTGTGGGACAATTGACAAAATTGGAATGTCTTTAGATAGAATATTTTATCAATGCTAATGGACTAATTTTGATGTCTGTACTATGGTTATGTTGAAAATGACCTTATTTTTAGAATATAAACATTTAAGTACAGTATTATTTAGGTGTAAAGGCATTGTGTCTGCATGCCCGAAACTTACTCCTAAATTATTCAGAAAAAAAACACCACCAATATATATTACCTAGATAGAGACAGAATGGTAAAACGTGGTAAAATGTTAATCTTTGTGGAATCTGGGTCCAGCTTATAAAGAAATTATTTGCATCTTTTTTTTTCTGAAAGTATGCAATTATTTCAAAACAAAGTGGTTGCAATAGAGCTCCATGATTTTTTTTTTCTTTTTTTTGAGACAGAGTCTCGCTCAGTCACCCAGGCTGGAGTACAGTGGCACGATCTCGGCTCACTGCAAGCTCCGCCTCCTGGCTTCATGCCATTCTTCTGCCTCAGCCTCCCGAGTAGCTGGGACTACAGGTGCCCATCACCACCACGCCCAGCTAATTTTTTTTTTGTATTTTTAGTGGAGACGGGGTTTCACTGTGTGTGTGTCTCCTGACCTCGTAATCCACCCGCCTTGGCCTCCCAAAGTGCTGTGATTACAGGCATGAGCCACTACACCCAGCCAATTTTTTCCGACATTTTCTTTGAAATAGTTAACACTCATTCTGTAAGTTTTGCTGACAATGCTTCTAGGTTCCAAAAAGAAGGGTAATGCCACTACAGCACCTTTGCCATCTGACCAGTAGCAATTGTAAGATGTCATTGATTCTAAGATGCATCTCAATTTCCAAGAGGTTAAAATGAACAAAATACACCACTTAGGATAATAAAAACACCTTGTAGTTGGAACAGACACATTTGCAGACCAGATTTGAACAATGATTCTCCCATTTAGTATCCACATTTGTTTCTTATTGCTGCTATGACAAATTAACACAACTGTAATGGGTTAAAACAAGATAAAAGTGTTGTCTTATGGTTTTGGAAGTCAGAAGTTCAAAATGGATGCACAGGGAGGCTGGAAAGGAAAATGGTTTTTCTTGTCTTCCCCAGCTTCTAGAGGCTGCTTGCATCCTTGGAGTGAGGGCCCTCTCCGTTATTGTTTTCCACAGTATCCATGATAACAAAACCTACACCTAGCTCAGATATTACATGTGCTATTCCTGGATGTCTCAATATCTTGCTTAAAGAAATATTGCTGTGCAAATATGGTCTTGTAATAAAAGGAAATTGTGACTGGAAAAGAGAAAAAAAAAAGTTGCTGATAATAAAATGTTAGGAAAACCTGGTCTTGGGAAGACAGTTTGACATTTTGACACAAATGTTTCTTAATTATCATGGGAACTCTGTTTAGGTTATAAGACTCTATTGTTATTGATGTTATTGTGGATTTTCTGGGGCGATAAGAAAACATGTTATCAAGAATTAATTACGTTTTTGCTTTTTAATCATTTTCTTTTTAAAACATTGACTGAGAGATACAAATTCTAGAAATTCAGGAATTCCAGAATTTTAAAATTGGGTTAAATATACCCAGAGCTGATAAAAACACTATAGACTGGCCAAAAGAATACGCTGTTGGTAGTCCTCATAATCAATATGACTTCCTGTAACTGCATTAAATTAATTCTCACACACACATATATACATATATGTATATATTAGAAGAGTGCTTGACAATTATATGAGTTAGCTATTATTACTATCTATTTATATTTCTATTATTATATAGCAATTATTATGATCTTTCTTGGCAAATATTACTACTAGTTTGCACTGAAATTGCAATAAAACCTGGATCATATATGGAAACATTTTTATTCAGATTCCCTAGGTTGATACATGAAGCAAAATATGAAAACACTCACTTATGTGGATATGTATATATTTGTCTGTACACATTATCTACTTCATTAGTTGTTGGAGAGATTAAGAGGGTAATGTATTTAAGGCAGTTTGCCCTTGGCTGGTACATTATTTTTAATAATAAGTGTTACTATTTCTCAACTTTGAGAAACTTTTTAAAGGGTCTAGACAATGCTGAGTTTGGAAATGAGATAAGAAAAACAAGAGAGAAAGATAGCATGTTAGGAAGTGAGTAGAAAATTACCTCCTTTAAGTGAGATAATTCCCGAATCAAAAATATTGCCTATGATATTGATAATAATAGCTAATGTTTTTTGAGCACATATTATGTTCTAGGTATCATGATAATCACTTTCTACATATCGTCTCGTTAAAGTGAATGTTGTATTATCCTTATTTTGCCTAGAGATTAAGTAATTTTCTTAATGTCACAAATTAAATATAATAGTGCTGAATGATATCAAACCCAAGCAGTCCAAACCCATGTTCTAAGACACTGTGCTATGCTCTCTCCACGATATATGATTCTTTACTCCACAGACCCTACTTCATACCAGATTATTTTGCCCATGTTCCCCCAATGCTTGCTAACTGTGCTTACATTTTCTGTGTTTTGTCTCTCTAACCATTGCTACACTCTTCAAAGGCAGAGAAAAAGCTTTCTATTTCTTTTTTATTAATCCAAAAGCTTATTATTAAGGGCAGAACACAGACTGTTTCTAAAGAGACACCCTAGGCTCATGGCAGAGAGCAATGCAGATAATAAACACCAGGAGTACTATCTAAAACCTAAGAAACATCAAAATTATTCCCCTTCCTCACTTTTCTTAATCAATACTTTCTATTTATTCAGAGCCAACTTATGAAGGGTGAAGGTAGACTTGATGAAGAGCAAGCCCTCTGGCTACTGATGCTGACATCTCGAAAAATCACTATGCTTGGATTCAATATTCTGCACTATAGCTCCCTAATAGACTCAAACAAATGGCAATGGATACACTCAGCCTTTTCTGAGCTTCTAGAAAACATTCATCTATTGCATTTCTCTTTAACTTCTTTTATAATTATCTGACTGCCTCTTACCTGAGCCCAGTAGAATTTTAAATATGAGAAAGGAATCATCAGAGAATAGGCTTAAAATGAAAAAAAGAAACAGGAAATTGTATTTTATTTGACTTTTTAAAACTCATCTACTTTCAGATTGAATCAGTTTGCTAGCTAAAACAAGATTTTGGGGTGAATAACTTCTACTAGACATACAAAGTGCGTTTTAACAATGGTCTACATTCACAAGTGGCCACTATTCTTGTCCAAACACAGTTCAGCTGAGTGATCCTAGGCTACCAAACCCAGAACAAAACAGAACAAAAGAAAAATATACTATTTGAAGTGTCTTGCTTGTGCTTTTCTAATCTAAACAGACTGCTCCCATATTAAGAAAATTACTTTAAGTGCAAATGATACCTCAAAAAGAAGTAGATAGATACGCGCTGATTCTTTTTGACATTATAATTTATATCTAAAATTAATTTTAGACTAATTTTCCTCTTACTTAGAGCAAAATATTGCTAAGGGAACAGCCTGTCTTCATCTGGCTTATAGTAAACATTTGCCACTTAGTATTCTGGAGCAAGCTGGCTTTTTTAATCTTTGGCGATAGACACTAACATATCTTTTATGAATTATGACAAGCCAATAGGCAGAGAGAAACCCAGAGGGTGTAAAAGGTCTAACAATCAACCAGGGAGTACAGTGGGAATTGGTAACCATCAACTGCATGCCCTGAAGGCAAATTTTCCACAGCCTTCCAGATGCTGCCGTGCTGCCTCCCTCACTCCAGCTTTTGCCTCAGCTCTCCAAACTCAGCCCTGGGGAGTTGGTTCATTCAATCCTTCAAAGAAGTGCATTAGCATTAATCTATTCATGAGAGATATGCCCCCATGACCCCAACACCTCTCACCAGTCCCCACCTCCGATGCTAGGAATCAATGTCAACATGTGATTTGGGGGGACAATATTCAAACTATAGCAATTACTTTGTAAGTCATGTTTAAGGAGTTTGCTTTATTCTGAGGGCATCAAAGAGCCAATGAAGAATTTTAAGCAAGATAATTAAAGGACTGGATTCAGAGTTTTTTGCAGCTCATCAGGGTTTCCTCCCCTATTACTTCTCCTCACCTCTAAGTGGATAGGGAGTCTTTCAGAAAACTATCCATGAAAATAATGCTGTTAACAAATACGAGATAGTTAAAATCAACAGAATGATCCCTTGTCGCCCCCATCCCTCAATTAAAAGCATGTGCTTTTTTGAGTGCCTCATAGAGCAAATGCCCCCCTTCCCCTTCTTCTTTTTAAAAGCTCCTAGTTATGGTGTAGCAGCCTTGAGGAAGATGGATCATTCAGGCATAGTCAGGCAATGATATGTTTTAGTAAACAGAACCAAGAGAAGCGGGTACCATGAGGCCTGAGCATTGAGAATGAGGAGACACTGCTGTTACTGGCACATCCTTTCATTCCTTCTAGACACAAGCCTCAGCAGACATCCAGTGCCATCAGATCACTCTTAAAGAAGGGCCTCAGCATAGCATCCACAGCTAGTCACAACTTCCTCAGGGATGACTTGCACCTGGGAGGAAAAATAGGAGAAAGGTGGAAGTACAGTTGATGCTATTTCTTTCTTTATCTGTATTGCCGATAAAATTGCCTTTTCAATTTCTCTCAGTGATTAATATCTGTATGATGTGTGTGCATCAAAACAGACTATAGCAGGTCCTCTTTGACGACCCTTGCTCCAGTGGTCAATAACTCAATGATTAGCAGAAGGACCTCAGAAGCTTGTTAAAAATACAGAGTCTTAGTTCATGCATTCAAGTTACTTAATCAAACTCTCTGGAGTAGGATCCATGAAGCTAGTTTTAGTTGTTTTTGTTTTTTACAAAAATTTTACAGGCTTGTAAAATGTTGCTGTGGTTAATGTAGAAGAAATCTGCCATAAATTTTTTTCTTTTTTTTTTTTTTTTTTTTTTGAGATGCAGTCTTGCTCTTGTTGCCCAGGCTAGAGTGTAATGGCGCAATCTCAGCTCACTGCAACCTCCACCTCCCAGGTTCAAGCAATTCTCCTACCTCAGCCTCCCAAGTAGTTGGGATTACAGGCACCTACCACCACACCCAACTAATTTTTTTGTATTTTAGTAGAGTCGGGGTTTCACTATGTTGGCCAGGTTGGTCTCGAACTCCTGACCTCAGGTGATCCACCCGCCTCAGCCTCCCAAAGTGCTGGGATTAGAAGCGTGAGCCACCACACCCAGCCTCATAAAGTTATTTTCTAGCTAAAGATCTACTATGGCTTTTAGTCATTTGCAGGGTTTTGTTTTGCATTATTTAAATGTGTCTGTTTCAACACATCTCTCTCAAAAAAAGTTTTCAAAAAACCAGAGACCTTGTCTTCCTGCTGTTGAATTTCTGTGCCACTTTACACATTGGTAGGTACTTGGCAGACATCTAAAAAATAGAGAATAGAAAGCAATAAAATCAATGTGAATTGGTATTCTTGATGGAGATGAGTCTGCAGACGCATATTACAGGAAAGGAAACGGCATTCCTCCCTAGGGCACAGACCTATTTTTATGTTCAAGCTGCTCCCTTTTGGTAGACAGCGTCATAAGCATCACCAACTTAAATCTGCTGTTTGACAGGTGGAGTCTTATGTGATTGACTTGGTAACATTCACTTTCTGAACACATTTTTTTTTCAGCCTTCATAGAGAAGTTATGGAAGGAGCATTTTTATTGCCATGTTGCAGGTTAGCCAACAGGATAAAATTGTGTTCATTGTCGCATCAAAATAAAAAAATAGCTCTTTTCTTTCTTTCCTAAATTTTTGTGCTCTTTATCCTCACTCTAGATGCCATGAGTTGTATTTGCCTTTTATATGCATGTTTTTGCTTTGTATTTAACACAGGTTTGAATATTTCAGAAACTTTACGGAAATATGGAAACCCTATTTGGAATTCGATTTTAATTTGCAGAAGGAAAGTTCAGGAAAAAAAAATTTTTTTCAGTTAAGAGACAAGCAAATACCTATTAAAAGTGATGGGCCAGGCATGGTAGCTCATGGCTGTAATCCCAGCACTTTGAGATGCCAAGGCAGGTAGATCGCTTGAGCCCAGGAGTTTGAGATCAGCCTGGGCAACATGGCAAAACCCTATCTCTAAAAAACAAAATACAAAAAAATTAGCCAGGCGTAGTGGTGCACACCTGTAGTCTCAGCTACCCAGGAGACTGAGGTGGGAGGATCACCTGAGCCCAGGAGGTCGAGGCTGCAGTGAGTCATAATTGTGCCACTGCACTCCAGCCTGGGCGACAGAGTGAGACCCTGTCTCAAAGAAAGAAGAAAAAAATTTGAGAGAGAACAGCTTATGATGCAAAATAAAACATATGGATGTCAATTAATTTCAACTTTTCTGTAATCTGTATGCCAGTTTCATAAGGAAATAGTTCAAATCAGGGCACCCGAAGGAAGAAAGTAGTTGGTTGATGAAATTTCTTCCTCTGCTCAAAATTTAACCACCGCCCTTAAATTTCATCATGAAATACTTGACCTTGGTACTGAAAGAAAAGGGTAGTACTAAGAAAAACTTTTTCTTCTTCTGTATATCTTACCCTTCTTGAAAATAACTTCTTATGAAAAGTAATATCAAATAGGCTAGCATTTCCATCATAAAAATTATCCAGTAGAAAGCCTTCTCAGTACAACTGGTTAATACCATTTAAAGTTATTGTTTCTGAAAGACCATGAATATCACAACTTACCTCATCACCACAAGTTTGCAAATTAACCCATTCATCTGGAAAAACTAAGTTAGATCAAAATGGCCATGATAACTATAATTACAATAAGAAATTATAATAAAATGCAGGTGGCTGCTTGATATTGCCGTTTCATCTTGTCCAACTCCAGACCCAGCAAGCAATGGAGCTCAGAAATTGCCCTGAGTATGGCATTATTCCTAAAAGCATAGTACCCTCTAAGGAAACTGAAATGTTTCTCTGTCATTAGTTGAATGTCAGCAAACAGTCACTAAGGGATAATATTGTTTCTTTAATTCCAAAGAAAATGTTCCTTCCTGACAACATGACAACTCTTAGTTAAACACTGTATCGCATTTGCACACTCATGCTGAACCTACTAGCACACGTATTAAATTTCCTGATAACTTAAAAATAAAAGCAATCCCCCAGGTGCTATTCTTCTTCAATCATTAAGGCTTCTCATTTTTAAGAGAAAACAGAAAGCTTAAAATAGGACCCTTGAATATTGTATTTCCTCTGCAAAATATATTATACTTCATAAGCAAGCATTTTAAAATAGAGAGAATGCCATCCAACTGAAGAGAACTTATGTTTTTATATAGACTTAAATATCTCTTTACTATAAATACTTAGTAGTAATAATATTTGTTTTAACAATAAAACCCTAGTTAACCAAAATTATTGGTGTATGTCTATAGTACATTGGATATGTCTTTATGCATCCTTTTAGACCTTCACCTCACCTGTCTTGCATTCTGGCTGCAGGTGAGGCAACCAGTCTGTGCACCTCCAACCACTTTAGTATAGGTTCCCCTTTACAGCACCTTGCCTCAGATCAGTCCCCAAGAGCCTCTCTTCTTCTGCCCAGGTGTTCTCTGTTGACCCCACTATGTGAGATGACACAGAAGCATGTTTTGCACCCATGCATGTGTTACCCAGGAGGGTAAAGCCAATCATTTGACCATTGAGAGGTAAAGGTTTCTCACTGTCTCAGAAAGACAGTCCTAAGACACATTTTATATGCCTGGGTGATTGAGAAGCTAGTTACCTGTACAGATATACACTTAATAATACATTGTCATTTTGCATCTCTCTTCTGTTTGGCTCACCTTTGATCCCTGGACTCATACTTCACAATAAAGTGTTTTAAAACAAGACTTTGTCTCAAGCTGTGATTCCTGGCAAACCCAAGCTAAGATATAACTGTACAACATACACAAATATAATAAGATTTATGGTTGTCACATACTGTTAAGTTACAACAGTTCAAGAATGGGTAAAAGTCAATACTATTACCATTATTAGCCATGAAAAACACAAAAGAGATTATCTGGCTCAATGATCTTTCTAAGTTTATGTAAGACCCACATTCTAATTAATTAAATAGCTACAGGCATATGTATCTCAAATTCAAGAGACTGCTTAACCTTTCCTGCTTTTGTTCATATGAAGAAGGAAAACCTTAAGCACCTTTAAAAAGAGCAGATTTATTTATTTGTTTGTTTTTATAGAGACAGGGTATAGCTATGTTGCCCAGGCTGGTCTCAAACTCCTGAGCTCAAGCAATTCTCCTTCTTCAGCCTCCCAAAGTACTGGAATTACAGGTGTGAGCCACCATATCCAACCAAGAGTGGATTTTTTTTAAACTTTCCCAGTGACAGAAGGGAAGTCAACCAACTCATAGGTTCATACCCACACAAAATAGCACATAAACCTTGGTTAACCATTACACATACACATACACACACACTTGCATGAACATACACAGACCCAGGGGATCAATAGCATATTCACACAGGGATAAGAATATACCAGAACAGAATAGACTAAAACTTACAGATAAACCTTTTGAACAGGGCGTTTTTTAAATCCAGGTAATTACCTGATGATCATAGTGCAAATTACACCCTCATAAATAAAAATAAGACACAAAACAGATTATAGAAATTTTAAGTCTTTACTGAACTAACTTTCTCAAATTGTGCTGGACACAGACAAGTCATATACTAGATTCAATACTGTTAATTATATATTATAATAGTTTCTAACATCCATGTATTACTTTATATTTTAATAACTTTTTCACTGAGTTGTCTTATTTAATCCTCCAAATCTGTGAAATAATTGACTTTATCATTCTCATTTTACAAATAAAGATCAGAGAGGGTAAATAACTCATAGAGGATACAGTATATTGCCTGCACTGCAAAGTCAGAATTTATAGAACTATTTATTGAGCCGCTCTTTCAAACTCATTTTATCTCTCATTATCCATTAGTATTGTCTCCCATATACCAGCTTCTCTGCTAACCACTTCTCTAACTTGACATTCTAAAAGGATCTTAAATGTCTGGTTTCATTTCCCTAGATTTCACCACTACTTAGTGTATTTAAGATGGTCTCCTCTGCTTCTAAACATTTAGACCAACCCAAATCACCCATAAATCACAAACCTATGATGATTGTGCACACCAGTTGGCTGACTTCCTAGCAGTCCTCCCCAGTTTCTTCCATGCCTGAAGGGCCCTGATTTCATTTGATGCGTACCTCTCTTCCTGCTACAGAACCAAGGAGGGGTTACCCCATTTTCAGTTCCAAGAGTAAATCTTGATAGACCTATGCCAATAATTATGACCTCAGTTCTTTTTCTAAGGATTGGTGTAAGCATGATCACATGACCTAATTCTGCACAATGAGACACGAGGGAAGATGATATGGGAGAAACTTATGGAAAGGTTTTCTACTACCGTTATGAGCAGAATTATGTTGAATTCATATGTTGAAGCTCTAACTCCCAGGACCTTAGAATATGAATGCCTTTGGAAATAATGCCTTTTTAATTAATTAATTAATTTATATAATTTATTTGTTTGTTTGTTTGTTTTATTTTCGAGATGTAGTTTCGCTCTTGTTGCCCAGGTTGGAGTGCAATGGCGCAATCTCGGCTCACTACAACCTCCACCTCCCAGGTTCAAGTGATTCTCCTGCCTCAGCCTTCCAGGTAGCTGGGACTACAGGTATGCGCTACTACACTCAGCTAATTTTGTATTTTTAGTAGAGACGGGGTTTCACCATGTTGGTCAGGCTAGCTCGTCTCAAACTCTTTACCTCAGGTGATCCTGCCTCAGCCTCCCAAAGTGCTGGGATTACAGGCATGAGCCACTGAACCCAGCCAAGTAATGTCTATAAAGAGGTAACTAAAATTAAATGAGGTTATATGGGAAGTCCCTAATCTAATTTGACTGATGTCCTTTTCAGAGGAACTGTGGACACCTGAAAAGACACCAGGGATAAGTCAACAGAAGAAAGACCATGTGGGGACACAGAGAATGTGGCCATCTGCAAGTCAAGGAGGATGACCTTAGAAAAAAACAAACCTGTGATATCTTGGTGTTGAACTTTGAGCCTGCAGACTATGAGAAAATAAATTTCTGTTTTTTTGGAAACCCAGTCTGTGGTATTTTGTTATGGCAGCCCTAGAAATTTAATACAGTCATTTAAAAATGACATATAAATGAATTTTAAAATAATGACACCAGGAAGGAAGCACCCTTTCTGTTACTGGACATTTTGATTTCTGATTATGAAGATGGAACTGCTTTAGCCATCTTACACCTGTACAGAGAATCCATCTGAGAACTGGTTTCCATGTTGAGTATGGCAGATCTACAAAAATATATATAAAACAAAAATCTGTTTCTTAATGATGCTGCTGAACCACCAAATTAACTAAACTTGGATCACTCTGTCTTCAAGTGTCCTCTTATATGAAAATATGTTTCCCTGATTTCTTTAAGCCGTGGTTTTCTATAAATTATAGCCAAAATCATCCTACTGATACAATCAATTGGATAAAGTTTAGCTATTGACAAGCTAACGCTGTTTCAGCAGTTACTCTAGACTTTACTCCTTCATTCCTCATCAGTTCTTAGTCTTCTTCCATTTCCAACTCTATACTCTTGGCTCTTTGCCTCCAACCTGTCTCAGAGCTTTTAACTTATCTCTAACTTATCCATAGTTTTCTAAGCATTAGACTCTCAATTGTCCGCTATAAACTTGCTTAGTTTCTCTTAGGTAGGAATTACAATCTTGGATCTATCCACTTAAAATGAAGTCCAAGGTCAGTTCCAAAATGTAGGCAAATTCAGAAAGATAAGCTAATAACCTATCTTTTAGTTGACATGGTCAACCCAATACATATATCTGTGTTATGCTGTTTATAAGTAATGGCAAATTCCTGAAGGACCGACACCCAATATTACATAGGCAAAAAGTCTGAGACCTCAAACCCAATTTCCTAACACCAAATACTTTACTAATTCCATTATTCATTATTCTAACCAATTAATAAATTTGATGTTAATATGTTGGGACCAGATAGTATTCACTTAACAGTTTTAAAAGATTATAAGGTGATAACCACTACACTACAGAAACCACATACAAAACTCACCATCTGTGCAAAGCAAATGCAGTTTGGGAGTCAGGAGTTCATGCTCTAATATTGCTTTATCAGTTTATTTCACAGATAATGGCACCTTAATTATTATCAATGACCTGCATGCCGTTGCTTACTATTCCTTCTTAGATATGTTTTTCTGAGTTATTCAAATTGTATTGGTGTTTACCAGTTTGACTCTTCTAGGAACTAATACCTACATTTCTATAAGACAGAATTCTTCTACAAGACAGAAGAATTCTTCTACAAGACAGAAGAATTCTTCTATAAGACAGAAGAATTATCAGATTGATTTTCAGAAAATAAATTATATATGTCATTTTCTAGTAAGTTTTTGATAGTTTCAACTAAAAATAATAGATTCTAAAGAATTTTCTAAGTTAAAAAAGAAAACAGACAAGAAAATGTCTGGCAATGCTAATTTGGATTAAATTTGTTTAGAAAAAACACATTATACAATCTTTGAAATACAATCTATTATGGTTAAAGAAAAGCACTTGGAGTATCTGGTTCTTAATTTGTATTTTAAACAAAAGTAAAAGCACACTTATTTTGCATACTTATTTAATTATGTCTATTCATTTTTCATCTTAGTCATGTGATTTTCAGAAGCGATTTCCACAGACATAAGTAGCTTTAATCTCCATACATTGAAATATCAGTGAGAAATAAACACTTCCCATTTAATGGCTTTAACTAGAGAAACGCTTATGTTGATTAATGTCTATCAAGTTTTCCTTGATTTACTTGGAATGTGTTTTTTCTACAAATGAATAAAACATTAATGACTCACAAAAAAAAGATTATAAGGTGAAAATGTAGAAATACATACAATTTCTCATTAACTTTATAAATTGCCAGAGATTTAAGGATTTATAAAATATTAAAAGGATTTTGGAATTGTAGACTCTTACCTCCCTACTTGGAAGTTTGATAGAATCTTTATAAGCAAGAGACTCTGTGATAGACCCCTTTGTGGATACAGGTAGAATGAATACATAGAGCTTAACCTATAATCCAAAATTCAGCAGGAGAAGACAGGCCATCAGGTAAACATTTTACTTTCTGGCCGGGCACGGTGGCTCACGCCTGTAATCCCAGCACTTTGGGAGGCCGAGACGGGCGGATCACAAGGTCAGGAGATCGAGACCATCCTGGCTAACACGGCGTAACCCCGTCTCTACTAAAAACACAAAAAATTAGCCGGGTGAGGTGGCGGCGCCTGTGGTCCCAGCTACTCAGGAGGCTGAGGCAGGAGAATGGCGGGAACCCGGGAGGCGGAGCTTGCAGTGAGCTGAGATCGCGCCACTGCACTCCAGCCTGGGCGACAGAGCGAGACTCCGTCTCAAAAAAAAAAAAAAAAAAAAAACATTTTACTTTCTGTAGCTTAGCTACAAATACATTGACCTTAATCCAGCCATTGAGAATATCGTTGACTTCCAGAGTTTGGGTTTTTTTTTATTTTATTATTATTATTATTATTGCTTATTTGTTTGTGTGTTTCTGGCTAATTCTCCTTATCTGATTCCCTGACCCTATTTTAGTAACCTGTCTTTCATATTTCCAATCTCATTTCCTGCTTTTTGCATCACTTTTCATCAGGTATTGATTTCTGTATTCCTAGCCATAACCAGCTAACCTAAATATCATTCTTGACAATGCTTTGTATCTAATAATTCATTTTAATGGTCTTGGAACTGTACAATACTTTGATTATACACACAACATTGAAGTTCAACAAAAGAACCCATGTTCCTTTCCCTGACTCAATAAATATTTAGATAGGGTAATCTACTGGGAAAAGAGTAATGTGGTTTCTGTAAGGGGATATTATAGTCGTCTAGTAGCATTCTTTGAAGAAGTAAATTAATAGATAAATAAGGGGCGGGCGTGGTGGCTCACGCCTGTAATTCCAACACTTTGGGAAGCTGAGGCCAGTATGGATCAACTGAAGACAGAAGGTCAAGACCAGCCTGACCAATATGGTGAAACCCCATCTCTATTAAAAATACAAAAATTAGCCAGGTATGGTGGCATGCACCTGTAATCCCAGCTACTCAGGAAGCTGAGGCAGGAGAATTGTTTGAGGCCAGGAGGTGGAGGTTGCAGTGACCTGAGATCACACCACCGCACTCCAGCCCGGGCAACAGAACAAGACTCTGTCTCAAAAAAATTAAAGAAAAATAGATAAATAAGGACAACACGCAAAGGTAAAGTGCCTAGACTTTAAATTCAGACCTTCAAACCAAAGATTATCTTAAAGGTGAATCACTCACTGTCGGATTATACAATTAGCAGCCCTCTGTATCCATGGGTTCCTCTTCCATGGATTCAACCAACCATAGATCAAAAATATTCAGGAAAAAAAAATGCATCAGTACTGAACACGTATCGATGCATTTTTTCTTGTAATATACCTAAAACAACACAGTATAACAACTATTTACATAATTTACATATTACATATCTTTGCTGTGTTAGATTATAATGATTTAAGAGGTGATATAAAGTATACAGAAGTATGTGCATAGCTTACATGCAAATACTTTATCAGAGACTTGAGCCACTGTAGATTTTGGTATGCTCCAGAGGTCCTGAAACTAACCCCCCTACAGATACTAAAGAACAACTATATTCACAGAAAATATTTTATCATGGATTAAAAATATATATTAGTGCCAAAAATTAGAGCCTGAATTTTAGAGGAATCTATGCAATGGGAGAGATGTCACAGAGATCAGTACTGAGATTAACTTTGATCAATAATTTTTTTTTTGAGCCAGGGTCCCACTGCAGTGGCATGATCATAGCTCATGATCATTGCAGCCTCAATCTCCCAGGCTCAAGCCATCCTCCCACCTCAGCCTCCTGGGTAGCCGGATCTACAGGCATACCACCACACCTCGCCTGGCTAATTTTTTATTATTTATTTATTTATTTATTGAGTCAGAGTCTTGCTCTGTCGCCCAGGGGAGTGCAGTGGCATGATCTTGGCTCACTGCAACCTCTGCCTCCCAGGTTCAAGTGATTCTCCTGCCTCAGACTCCCGAGTACCTGGGAATACAGGTGCTCATCATCATGCCCAGCTAATTTTTTTGTATTTTTTTTTTTGTAGAGACGGGTTTCACCATGTTGCGCAGGCTAGTCTGGAACTCCTGACCTCAAGTGATCTACCCACTTTGGCCTCCCAAAGTGCTAGGATTCACGCCTGTAGCCACCATGCCCAGCAATAATTTTTGAAATAAAAGATGACTATAGAGTATCATTTCATAATTTAAAAATGACTTAACAGTGGTGAATTATGAAGATAAGGAAAAAGTTTAGGAAATTTCACAAGGTAGGCAGTTGGACAGAAATGTAAGATACCAGCTTCTTGATGAGAAAAGTAAGGTCCTATTATGAGCTAAATTGTTTCCTGAAGATTCATATGCTAAAGTCCTAACCCCCAGTTCCTCAGAGTGTGACCATATTTAGAGACAGCATCTTTAAGGAGGTAATTAAGTTAAAATGAGGCCAGTTAGGGTGAGCCATTGTTCACAGCAGAAGCCATGCTTTCCTTAAGGTTAAACACAGTTCCTTCAAATTTGTCTCTTTAACTTTTGGTTGCCACTCTGTGCTGCGAAACTGCTACATGGTTGCATTTCTTTTTTTTTTTTTTTTTTTTTTTTTTTTGAGACAGAGTCTCGCTCTGTCACCCAGGCTGGAGTGCAGTGGCCGGATCTCAGCTCACTGCAAGCTCCGCCTCCCGGGTTCACGCCATTCTCCTGCCTCAGCCTCCCGAGCGGCTGGGACTACAGGCGCCCGCCACCTCGCCCGGCTAGTTTTTTTGTATTTTTTAGTAGAGACGGGGTTTCACCGGGTTAGCAAGGATGGTCGCGATCTCCTGATCTCGTGATCCGCCCGTCTCGGCCTCCCAAAGTGCTGGAATTACAGGCTTGAGCCACCGCGCCCAGCAGCATTTCAATATTAAGTATGTAAGCCAGTGAGTAAACCAAACCATGGTATTTTGTGAATCTACTAATGGAGAAGATCATATCAGTACTATTATTTCAGTACAGAAATTCAAAGGTAATGCATACAGAAATAGAGATAATAAAATACAGTCATTTTAAATTACTTTTACACTAAAAACTAATTTAGTCATTGTGCTCCAGACATTAAGTGCATTAATAAGTACATGCTTCAAAGTTTTTCTCCTTTTTCTATTACTTCCCCATCCCCCACAAAAAAAAAGTGAGAGAAAATTTTCTAGATCTAATCTGGAAAAGACAAGACACCTTTTGTGAATGCTAAGTAGGGAGACTTAGAAAATGAAGAAAGAAAAGACCCTAATGGTCTCAGAAACTGTATAAGAAATAATTCTACAGCTGAAGTATTTGGGCACTTTCTTTTTTTTTTTTTTCTTTTTTTTTTTGAGACAGAGTCTCAGTCTGTCACCCAGGCTGCAGTGCAGTGGCGCAATCTTGGCTCAATGCAACCTCCGTCTCCCAGAGTCAAGCCATTCTTGTGGCTCAGCCTCCCAAGTAGCTGGGATTAAAGACATGCACCACCACTACTGGCTAATTTTTGTACTGTTAGTAGAGATGAGTTTTCACCATGTTGGTCAGGCTGGTCTTGAATTCCTAACCTCAGGTGATCCACCCACCTCGGCCTCCCAAAGTGCTGGAATTACAGGCGTGAGTCATTGTGCCGGCCGATTCCATAAATTTTGATCAACTATTATTTTCTTAGAATGCATGACCTATTGCCAAATTCACCACTTCATTGTCACATTTTTCTTTTTAATCAATAGGGAGAAGATTGTTACACAGGAATTGAATTTGTTTTACTGAAAATTGGAATTGAATTAGTTCAGATAATATCCTTAACTTTCTTATCTCTCTCCATTCACTTTCAATTATTCAAATTATAACAAGTTCCATTGGAAAAGATGCATACTTTTACCTTCTCTTTGAATTAAAGGTAATCTGAAATAAATTGATTGCTTCTGCTAAATAGACAAATATAATTACTAAGTATTATCAGGTTTCAAATAACATTAATAGAATATGTACACAGGTAAGACTCATTTAGTATTATTTAAAATCTCATTTTTAAAAAATATGATAATGGAGACAAATTTGCTATTAAATAATTTATTTGTAATGCATAAATGCCCTTAGCGGTCAATCCTATTTGGGTTTGAGAAAAACATGACATTTTCAAGTTATCTTAGTTGGTGTAGGTCTAAAGATACGGAAGGGAAGTAAGAACCAAGAGGTTGTGTCTTAGCAACTACTCAGCGGGCAGCTGGAACTGTAGCTCATTGAGAACACACAATGCAGAGGACTGATAGCAGCTCTTCCACTCAACAGCAACATCTGCAAAGATCCATTCAGCAGTAAACTTCTGCAGCTTTTCTATGACAAGGATTCCCAACTTGTAAGTGGGTTGATTTCAGTCTCTGCTTGTAACTCTGTATCCTCCAAAACTATTCTCTCCACTTGTCTTCTCTCCAACTCAAGGTCTGTGTTAGCTTTTACTGTCTTGTGACTTCTGAAACCTCAATGTGTCTCTAGTTTCTGCTCACTTAAGTTTCCCTCCAAACTCCCAAGGGAGATCTGCTTTATGGTTAGTCAACATCCAATATTGACCATTCTTGCTGGGCAGAGTTTAGTAACACTTCATGGGCTGATAGCTAGGATTTTAGCTATCTTTGTCTCAAAGGTTAATCCTTGAACTGAGTCAGCTGACCCAGGAAAGCAGGAGTCACATGATGTAAAGCATAATGGCCCTAGAAGCAGAGAAACACTCAGCTGTCGTTCATAGATGAGGTCTTTGGATATGGAAGGACAATGGGCACGGGTGTATGCACAGAGCGACATGGTCTCCTCTCCAATGTAAGTCTTCTTTAGAGGAATCAATGATACGAACGTTTATTTTTAAAAATTATAAAACAATAATGTTGGTTTCATCCTCCATCCCAAAATTCCAAGTAATTATATTCAAGTACTGTATAACAACATTTTGGTCAACAATGGACCACATATAAAACAGTGGTCCCATAAGATTTATAATAGAGGAGGGGCATGGACCAGAAATCTGAGAGAGGTCAAAGACACCCAGGCCAGGTGCCCTGCCACAGGTACTCCGGTCCTGATATGCAGTACGAGGGGCACAGTGTTAGAAGCCCCTTCCTCAGTGCTGCCAACCAGACACCCAGCCCATGGCGAACCCTGGCCTTGGGGCTGCTCCTGGCCCTGGGCCTGCCTCTGCTGCGGGCCTGCTGAGGCCCAGCCTTGAGACAAACCTCCACAGCAGGGGCCCCTTCTGTAAATGAGAGCAGCACTATTATGCCCACCAGGTCTAGCTCCAGTGGGGCCCTGTCTCAGGGGCATTACTGCTATCATGTGGACTTCTCCATCCTGACCACCCTGCTCCTGGCTGTGGGGCTGGAACTACCAGTGCAGAAGCTTCGGAAGAAGCACAGATGGAGGCGGAAACCTACCCGCCCAGCAGCAAGGAACAGGTGGGTGCCCATGTACCACAGACCCTCAACTTCAAGTTGCCTCTGGAGGAGTAGCAGCTCATCTGAACACTGGTGTCAGAGGCCTTTGAACCAAAGTGACTCCATCTTGAATAGGGGCTGCGTAAAATTGGTAAACGAGTTAAGAAGAAATTACTTAGGCAGATAATGAGGGTACGGAAGTCTTCGGGAAGGTTGTCCTTTTAATGAAAAGCAGCCCCAAATTACTTTTTCTTTCTAACGAAGCGCAGCCTGTAAAATCGAGCTGCAGGACACAGATTGGCAGTTGTGCCAATCATGTTCAATATGGGGGCTCCATCTTCCCTTGTTTTTTTTTTTTTTTTTTTTTTTTTTGAGATGGAGTCTCACTCTGTCGTCCAGGCTGGAGTGCAGTGGCGCCATCTTGGCACACCACAACCTCTACCTCCTGGGTTCACGCTATTCTGTCTCAGCCTCTCCTCCCCCACCTGTAGCTGAGATTACAGGTGTGCGCCACAAAGCCCGGCTGATTTTTTTTTGTATTTTTAGTAGAGACGGGGTTTCACTATGTTGGTCAGGCTGGTCTCGAACTCTTGGCCTCAAGTGATCTACATGCCTCAGCCTCCCAAAGTGCTGAGATTACAGGCTTGAGCCACTGCACCTGGCCCATCTTCCCTTCTTCTGTACAGTAAGGAGCAGACAAGATGGCGCTGGTTAACTGGAAAGCCCATTTGCACAATAAGATTAGGATGGGGGCAACCAGCCTTACCACAAGCACTATGAAAACATCATACCTGATCGAACCAATCTGTGAGCCTTATGTAAATCAAACACTGCCTCCTCAAACCTGACTATAAAGTCTGGCCCATCCACTGCTGGCAGGTCTTTCTTCTCAGAAGTTCCCTCTCTCTCAACAGACAGAGCTGTTTTATTTTCTTTTCTTCTGCCTATTAAACCTTTGCTCCTAAACTCCTCATGTGTGTCTGTGTCCTAAATTTTCCTGGCACCAGATAACAAACCCTGGGTATATACCGCAGACAATGTAGCCGCTTCAAAATGAAGCTGAAATCTACTGGGCTGTATTCCCATGAGGTTAGGTATTCTAAGTCACAGGATGAGATAGGAGGTCCACAAAAGATGCAGGTCACAAAGACCTTGCAAAATAAAACAGGTTGCAACTGGGCGCAGCGGCTCACACCTGTAATCCCAGCACTATGGGAGGCTGAGGTGGGCAGATCACCTGAGGTCAGGAGTTTGAGAACAGCCTGGCCAATATGGTGAAACCCGTCTCTAGTGAAAATATAATAATTAGCTGAGCATGGTGGGTGCCTGTAATCCCAGCTACTCGGGAGGCTGAGGCAAGAGAATCACTTGAAACCAGGAGGCGGAGGTTGCAGTGAACCGAGATCACACCACTGCACTCCAGCCTGGGCAACGGAGCGAGACTCTGTCTCAACAATAATAATAATAATAATTAATAATAAAACAGGTTGCAGTAAAGAAGCTGGCCAAAACCCACCAAACCAAGATGGAGATGAAAGTGACCTCTGGTGGTCCTCACGGCTCATGATATGCTAGTTATAATGCATTTATAATGCATTGGCATGCTAAAAGACACTCCCACTAGCATCACTATGGCTTACAAATGCCATGGTAATGTCAGGAAGTTACTCTGTATGGTTTAAAAGGGGGAGAAACCCTCAGTTCCAGGGGAATTGCCCACCCCTTTCCTGGAAAACTCATGAATAATCCACCCCTCATTTAGCATATAATCAAGAAATAACCGTAAAGATAACCACCAGCCCTAGGGGCTGCCCTGCCTATGACATAGCCATTCTTTATTCCTTTACTTTCTTAATGAACTTGCTTTCACTTTACTCAATGGATTTGCCTTGAATTCTTTTTTGCACGAGATCCAAGAACTCTCTCTTGGGGTCCGGATCAGGACTCCTTTCTGGTAACACTAGGGCCCACTGCAGCCACTGCCACTGCCCAGGACTGCCGGGTGCTGGCTTCCTGTATACAGCAGCTGCCACCACCTCTGACAGCTCAGAAGGACTTGCAGGAGGGGCTGGGGGCACCCGCCTGGCAGGCACTTGGCTGTGCCTGCAGCTGAGGGTGTCAGGGCTAGGGATCCACCTCCTCGCTTGTAGAACCATCTTCCCTCTGTGTGCACTGCAGGCCTGACAACTCCCTCTCCTTTCTTTCAGTTCTCCCATGCAGTTGAGGCCTAGGTCCCTCAGGACTCCAAGAAGAAAAGTGTGGGGCTGTGGGGCTGCCTGCCCATCTAGTTCCCCTCTCCCCCATTTGTCCCACTTCATGGCTGTGTGACCTTGGGGAAAGGTAGAGCCCTCTCTGGGCAATCAGATCCACCCAGTTCTTAAGAACAGCAGGGAAGAAGGTGTTTCAAAGACTGCTCCTGAGGGCAACGGAGGGTAGGGCTGCTAACTTTTTATACACTTATATAAAATGAATAGTGAAGTATAATAAAGTTTGTTTGTTTTTGAGCTGGTGGAGGCATTAGCCAAGATGGAAGACACAAATGCAGAGGAATTGTAAGGCTGTAAGGATCCTAGAGTATTGGGGGGCTTCCTGGAACTCCCTTCTAGGAGCCAGTTAAAGAGGCTGCCCTTGGAGGGTGAGAGGTGGGTAGGTTGTGTTCCCCTCCAGAGAAAGGGCCTTAGAGAAATTCACCAGGAAAAACCAGCTTCTGACTCTTGTGGCTTTATTGAAGGACAGGAGTCTCCTCCTGACCCTTGATCCTTAACTGTCAAAGCACTTCAGATCAGCTACTCTGGGGGCTGGCTCCTGGCCTGGGGCTCTTGCTGGTTGCTTGTGGGTGACAGAATTCAGGCCTCCCAGTTCTTCCAGTGACTGGAGGTGAGTGTGCTCTACTAGCAGGACCTTGGGAGGCTGGGCTCTGGGGTTCTCTGGAGAACTAGAATCTGGGGAAGGATCAAGAGGCTGGGCTGTCTGGGCAATATCAAAGTTGGATTTTGTGGGGGCTGGAATTTGGGGGCTTTCTGGAGGGCTGGGCTGGGTGGGCACAGTGGAGAGCCTGGAACTGGGGCTCACCTGGGCTCTAGAATCTTTGGCTGCCTTGTAGGGAGGGGAGGGATAAAGGATTAAGGACTCTGTGAGAGGAGAGTGTTCGGGGTCCCCTCCACTACTTGGGTCTGCAGGAGCTATTGAGGACTGAGATGGAGAAATGACTTCTTGGTCAGCCTCTAGGACAGCTAGGACTTGAGATTCCTTGAGGAGGAGCTTGTAGCATCCACAGATGAGGTATTTTGCAGAGACGGCAGGTCTGCAGGCAGGGCAGGGGCTGAAGCTCCTCTGGCAGTTTCTCATTGTCTAGTTGCTATCTTGCTCTTCCTGGTATGTTGGGCCGGGCAGGGTGGAGAGATAGGCAAGTTGTTGACCTTTAGATGGCAGAGGGGTTGGCAAGATGGATAGACCATTCGGGTAAACCTTGGGGAGGAGGCAGGGCATCCACCAGGATGAATCAACTGTCTAGGTCCCCTCTGTGACAGCAGTTTAAACTCTGGCCTGGTCTCAGGCTGCCTGCACTCTTGGCTCCAACACTCCAACTGTCCAGAATCTCACTCAACAAATCCAGTTGTTCTCTAGACCTCAAGATGCTGCTGCCTATAGCTTCTTTTGCCCATAGATCCCCCTCATCCTCAGGACTCAGAGGAGGTGTTCTGGGTGATGATGGGCAGTCTTAGGTACTTGCCTGAGAGCCCCAGCCCTGGCCAGGCTGCTCTGGAGTTTGGGGACCCTTATCCCCATCAGTTGTGGCTCCTGCTTTCAATATTGGTGCTCCCCTTTAGATTTGCCCCTCCCTTGGCGGCTCAGAAGGTTCCTCTTCCAGCTGGAGTCTCCTGCTGGGGTGGAGGGGCTGGTTCTGCAAAGTGGGGGGAATGACAGGACCTCAGGAGCTGCAGAATCAGGGGGCTGAGGCTTGTTGGAAGAGGGCGAGTGTGAAGTGGGTGCCAAATATTAGGGTAAGTGATGAGGGAGGCAAGATGTCTGGATGGGGACTGTGGTGGGTGGAGGATTCAGTGATAATACCAAGTGTGTCTATGGCGGAAGGGGTGTTCTCACCTGTTAAAAGTGCTGAGTGACAGGCAGGTGCTGCTGCAGGTGATGTGAGTGGCTGGTGAGGGCTGGGCCCTCACCAAGCACCTCCTCTGGAGGCCAGAATCCCCATCTGAGGAAGAGAATGCCTGATCTGGGAGCCCCCCCCCACACCTCCTAGACATTAGCCTTTGGCTGGTCTTACCTTATACATTAGCAGGCTCTGCATCCCCCTCAAGCTACTCTTGGCCTATGGAAGCACGAAGGGAGAATTACACCTGAGGCTGATTGGACCCTGGGCATTTCAGAGCTCAATCCTCTTATCTCAAAAGACAACTTCATCTTGCCATCTGTCCATCTCTGTGTCTCAAATATGTCCACAACCCTCCATGCACCATCTAAGAAATCAACACAAACTTTCACTCCTTTGGCTAATACAAAAGGAGTATTCCGGGAGGAAATAATCCCCACATAAAATGGAAAGTGGCAAAACAACATTGTACAAGTGTTCATGGCTCAAAGCCATAAAGTATAAAATCATGTGAACAATTTTGAGCTGCAAAAGTTGGCTCCAGGAAACTTGTGGGCTTGGGAGGAAAAAAAAACCCCACATAAGGGCAAAAGCTGGGATTATATGGTCCAAGGACAAAGGATGTTTGCCAGTGAATCTTGGTTGTCAATTTTAAAGAAGCAGGCTATGATTCTGACAAAAATGAGCATGATAAATGGAAAATAAAAGTGAGAAGACTTGTTAATAGAAAAAAAAAAAAAAGATTATGGGCTGGGTGTGGTGGCTCACACCTGTAATCCCAGCACTTTGGGAGGCCAAGGAGGCTGGATCACTTGAGGTCAGAAGTTTTTGAGACCAACCTGGCCAACATGGTGAAACCCCATCTCTACTAAAAATACAAAAATTAGCTGGACATGGTGGCACACCTGTAATTATGCCTGTAATTACACCTGTAATCCCAGCTACTCTGAAGGCTGAGGCATGAGAATCACTTTAACCTGGGAGGCAGAGGTTGAAATGAGCCAAGATCATGCCACTGCACTCCAGCCTGGGCAACAGAGTAAAACTGTGTCTCACAAAAAAAAAAAAAAAGAAAGAAGAAGACGACGACAATGAAAAGAAAGCAAGAAAGAAAAGATTATAATGAAGCTGAAAAAAATTTATTGCCTAGCGATATCATAGCTGTCATAATGTTGCAAGGCAACACATTACTCGCATGTTTGGAGGGATACTGGTGTGAACAAACCTACTGCATTGCCAGTCATATAAAATTATAGTATGTACAATTATGTACAGTACATAAAACTTGATGATAATAAATGTTACTTATTTATATATTTACTATATTATATTTTTAATTGTTATTTTAGAGTATACTATTTATTAAAGAAAAAAGTTAACTGTAAAACAGATTCAGGCAGGTCCTTCAGGATGTATTCCAGAAGAAGGCATTGTCATCACAGGAGATGACAGACAGCTCTATGTGTGTTATTGCCCTTGAAGATCTTGAAATGGGAAAAACTGTGGAGGAGGAAGCCAATGATATCAATGACCCTGACCCTGTATAGGTTTAGGGTAATGTGTGTACTTATGTCTTAGTTTTTAACAAAAATGCTTTAAAAGTAAAAAATACATGTAAAAATAGAAAAAAAGCTTTTAGAATAAGGATATAAAGAAAGAAAATATTTTTGTTTGACTGTACAATGTGTTTGTGTTTTAAGCTAAGTGTTATTACAAAAGAGTAAAAAATTTGAAAAAATTATAAAGTTGATAAAGTAAAAAAGTTATAGTAAGCTCAGGTTAATTTATTATTGAAGGAAGAATAATTTTGAAAAATAAATTTAGTATAGCCTAAATGTGCAATGTGTATAAAATCTACAGTAGTGTACAGTAATATCTTAGACTTTCACATTCACTCACCACTCACTCACTGACTTACCCAGAAAAACTTGCCTTTTTGCAAGCTCCATTCATGGTACCATTTTTTTTAATATACATTTTTTTCTTTTGAGATACGGTTTTGCTCCTGTTACCCAAGCTAAAGTGCAGTGGAAAGATCACTACTCATTGCAGCCTGAACCTCCTGAGCTCAAGCGATCCTCAGACTTCAGCCTCCCAAGTAGATGAGATCACAAGTACATGCCATGACACATGGCTAGTTTTCAAAAACTTTTGTAGAGATAGGGTCTCCCCATCTTGTCGAGGCTGGTCTCAAGCTCCTAGGCTCCAGCAGTCCTTCTGCCTCAGACTCCCAAGGTGATGGGATTACAAACATGAGTTATCGCACATGGCTTCATTTTTTAAAAATATTTTACACCATATTTTTACTGCACCTCTTCTATGCTTGGATACACAGATATTTATCATTGTGTTACCATTGCCTACAGTATTCAGTACAGTAATGTGCTATACAGGTTTGTAACCTCGGAGCAATATGTTATACCTTATAGCCTAGGTGTGTAGCAAGCTATAGCATCTAGGTTTGTGTAAATACACTCTATGATTTTCATACAATGAAATCACCTAATGACACATTTCTCAGAATATAGCTGCATCATTTAGCAACACATGACAGTATCAAATTTTTTTTTTTTTTTTTTTTTTTTGGAGATGGAGTTTCGCTCTTGTCACCCAGGCTGGAGTACAGTGGTACGATCTTGGCTCACTGCAACCTCCGCCTCCCAGGTTCAAGCTATTCTCCTGCTTCAGCCTCCCAAGTAGCTGGGATTACAGGTGCCTGCCACCACGCCCAGCTACTTGTTGTATTTTCAATAGAGATGGGGTTTCACAATGTTGGGCAGGCTGATCTCGAACTCCTGACCTCAGGTGATCCACCTGCCTCAGCCTCCCAAAGTGCTGGAATTACAGACATGAGTCACTGTGCCCAGCCATTATTTTCTATTTTTTAGTGATGGAATCTCTCTCTGTCATCCAGGCTGGAATACAGTGGCACAGTCGTAGCTCACTGCAGCCTTAAATTCCTGAGCTCAAGGAATCCTCTCACCTCAGTCTCTTGTGTAGCAGGGACTACAGGTGCATGCCATCACACCCAGCTTTATTTATTTATTTATTTATTTATTTATTTATTTTATTTGGTAGAGATACAGTCTGGCTATGTTGCCCAGACTGATTGGTCTTGAGCTCCTGGCCTCAAGTGATCTTCCCATTTCAGCCTCCCAATACACTAAATTACTTTTAGGGTTTTCTTGTTCTTAACATAGACTTAATTCTCTGTTAATGTGTTTCTACATAATTTTGATATAGACTTCAAATTTATTGCAAAAATAGTCCTCATTTTGTTTATCTTTTAATATTCAGTATCATGAAGATGGCCTGGCATATAAAGGGTAATAATACATGTTAGTTGAATCAAGTCCATGAAACAAGTAAATGATGACAGAGACATTTGTATTGATGTCACTGAAGACAGCCTCAACTTCAAGCCTGGTAAATGAGAAAACTTGGTTGGCAGGGGCAGGACCCCTGGGCATCTGGTCTACTGGGCAGGTGCACTGTTAACAGAAGGGCAAGAACATTTTCTTATAAGCTGTAAACTTCTTCAGGAGTCTAGGAAAGTGGGAGGGACACAGGTAGGAATATAGCAGAGGTCCTACCAAAAGATGGATAAAATGCACCTCCAGGACATTTAATGAGCAGGCCAGCTCGCTAGATAACCGTAGACATCCTCCTGGCTTAATGTAAGATGAAATACAGTCAAGGACTCCACATGAACATATGCATGCTCTGTCTTCTAAATGTGGTTTCTGTAAATGTTGCAATGTAAATACATGCATATCTCTACTAATCTTTAAGGTAATGATACTGTGTTTGGGGGCATTTCATATGGAGATTGCATCAAACTGACATCATTGTTACCCAATCATCCAAAAAATAAATATTATGTACAATAAAACATAAATTCCAGCCGAGAGTAGTGGCTCATGCCTGTAATCCCAGCACTTTGGAGGCTGAGGTGGGTGGATCACCTGAGGTCAGGAGTTCGAGACCAGCCTGGACAACACGGTGAAATCCTGTTTCTACTAAAAATACAAAATTAGCTGGGCATGGTGATGGGCGCCTGTAATCCCAGCTACTTGAGAGGCTGATGCAGGAGAATCACTTGAATCCAAGAGGTGGAGGTTGCAACGAGCTGAAATGGTGCCATTGCACTCTAGCCTGGGCGACAAGAGCAAGACTGTGTTTAAAAAAAATAATAATTCAATATTAATACATATTTGATAAGCCCATTATTATAATGTAATTGGACTTTTATACCAACCTGTCATAAGCAAATTCAATACATTTTTCTATACCTATGTCCTTCTTATGCACAAGGATAAACTCAGAGTTCTCCAATTATTAAGACTTAGTTATAAAACCAGTTTAAGCACAGGATTTCAAACCAGCCTGGGTAACATAGAGAGACCTCATCTTTGCCAAAAATTAAAAAAAAAAAATTTGCTGGGCATGGTGGCACATGCCTGTGGTCCCAGCTACTTGGGAGGTTAAGGTAGGAGGATTACTTGAATCCAGGAAGTCAAGGCTGCAATGA
This sequence comes from Macaca mulatta, assembly GCF_049350105.2. NCBI lineage: Eukaryota > Metazoa > Chordata > Mammalia > Primates > Cercopithecidae > Macaca > Macaca mulatta. The sequence goes on along the minus strand of NC_133409.1, from coordinate 122,096,378 downwards.
GCCATGATCATGCCACTGCACTCCAGCCCGGGCAACAGAACAAAAATGTGTCTCAAAAAAAAAAAAAAAAAAAGCAATTAGTTACAAAACTAAGGTACAGGTTAATTCAAAAGTGAATAATTAATAAATACAAAAATAACAAGTTTATAACTATCACAACATGTCCATTAATCAAACTAAGAATGACAAGGGCAGAAAATTTTGAGGTTATGTAAAAAGCAAACTACTTTGGAAGAATGCAACTTGCAAAAGGCAAAATTTAAACCAATCTATTCATGAATTGCCTAGCTGTAAGCGGGAAGGATCAGTAGGAATACATGCCATGATCTATAATATCAGCCATGGGCATGTAGGTGAAAATTGTGCCACGTCTTTCACCTTTGGCCTAATATCTGGTTTAGCTCTAGAGAAGTCTGTGTTAAAATGTATGCAACTGGAGCATACAGTGATGATGACAGGGCAAAAGGCTGATTTAAGATTTTCTATTGGTCAGGGTTACATAAGTAAATAGATGGCACACCCAAAGGTTTAATCAAAGAAAGCTTAATGAAGGTAGTACTTACCAACATGTGAAAAGGGATTAAGGCAACTGACAAGGAGGAGTAAAACTCCCAGTGATGAGCAACTGTAAGCAGCCATTACTACTGCTAAGCATGAAGGCGTGAGCAGCAACCAGAACTCTTGCTGCTAGCTGTAGAGGAGCTCTTGTTTTCTTGAAGACGTAGGAGGTGAAAAAATACTATGAGAGTGACAAGGTGAAGGTGGATGTGGAAGTTTGATGAGAGTGTATTTTTTTTAGTCAATTTAAAGTGAGAAATTTAGCTAATGAACGAAATACATAGCTGTCAGGCAACTGAAAACCATTGAGCCTGTTGAACATAAATTCTTAGTGAATTCTGCACTCTTGTGTCTTTTCTCCAGTAGTTTTCAGATAGCCAGAAGCAAGCTTGGAGAAAATATGTGGATTCACCCCATGTTGCTTTCACCAAGAAGATATGATGGAAAGATAGAAAAATAATGTTTAATATTTTTACAAGAGAGTAATTTAAGAACTTGACCATGACATCTAAGATAGATAAGGAAGAGCCCTGACTGATAAAGAGTAAGAATCAAGGGCCTGAAGATTCTTATCTCTTCTAAAAACTTTTACCATAAAAGTACTTGAACACATAAGCTGAAATAATAAGGGACTTTGGTCAGGAAGTGGACTATTTGAATTAGTGACTTTGGAGTAGATCCTGCCTGGTGATTTTCAGGCTCTGAATGTAATTTTGGAATAGATATATAATTGGAGCAGGCAGGTCATTGGAAATGAGAAGTTAATAATTGAGCAATCTGGAAATTAGCTGGGTGATGTGACGATAAATCTCATGTGTCAACTTGACTAGGCCATAGTACCTAGATATTTGGGCAAACGCCAACCTAAATGTAGCTATGAAGGGTTTTTTGTTTTTTTTAAAGATGAGATTAACATTTAAATAAGTAGACTTTTGATAAAGCAGATTACCCTCCATAATGTGGGTGGGGCTCATCCAGTCAACTGAAGGACTTAGGAAAAAACTGAGGTACCCCAAAAAATAAGAAATTTTATTTCCAAACTGCCTTCAGAATCAAGCTGCAATATCAACTATTTCCTGGCTCCCCAGCCTGCCAACCTATCCTGTAGATTTTATGCTTGCCAGGCCCCACAGTGGTGAAGGCAATGAGATATACGTGTTTACATGTATCAGGTTACATGAGAGACTTGCTAGTCTCTCTCTCTCTCTCTCTCTCTCTCTCTCTCCATTGCTGGCTTTTAAGAAGCAAGCTGCCATGAGTCCTACAACCACAAGGAAATGAATTTTGCCAACAACCCATTAGAGCTTGGAGGAATATATTTCCCTAATAAGAATCCAGTCCTAGATGACACTTTAATTGCAGCCTGTGAGACTCTAAGCGAAGGACCTAGCTAAGCCATGCCCAGACTCCTAGGAGATGCTCAGAAACAGAGATAATAAATGTGTGCTTTAAGTCACTAAGTTTGTGGTAATTTATTACATAGCAATAGATAAATTATGTACAACTTAAAATGCAATCACGGACACTTTGATACAAATGTGTTAACTTAAATTTCCTCAAAAAATACGAATTACCAAAGTTTACTCAAAAAGAAATAGATAATATTAATATATGGAATCTACCAAAAAAAATCTAGAACTAATATGTAAGCTTAGTAAGATTTCTATTTGTGATAGAAATCTTAGTCTGTTCAGGTTTCTATTAAAAAATACTATCAAGTAGGTTATACACAACAGTTTATTACTCACAGTTCTGGAGGTTGATAAATTCAAGATCAGGATACCAGCAGATTCAGTGTCTGGTGAGGGACCACTTCCTTGTAGATGGACATCTTCTCCCTGGAATTCCATATAACAAAAGGGTCAAACAAGCTCTCTGGGGTCCCTTTTATAAGTACACTAATACCATTCATGAGGGGATCACCAAAGGCCCCATCTCCTAATGTCATAACCTTAGGAGTTAGAATTTCAACTAACTTTTATGGGGGAGACATAAACATCCAGTCAATTGCAATGATCAATATACAAAAAAAATTTTTTTTAAGTATTTCTATATACTAGCAGCAAATAATCAGGATTAAGTATTTTTAAATATATTTGTTTTTCTTTGAGATGGAGTCTCACTCTATTGCCCAGGCTGGAGTGCAATAGTGCAATCATGGCTCACTGCAGTCTCGAACTCCTGGGCTCAAGTGATCCTCCCGCCTCAGCCTCCCAAGTAACTAGGACTATAGGTGCATGCCCAGCTAATTTTTAAAATATTTTGTAGAGACAGGATCATGCTATGTTACCCAGGCTAATCTCAAATTTCTGCCCTCAAGTGGTATTCCTGCCTCAGTCTCCCAAAGCACTGAGATTATAGGTGTGAGCCACTGCGCCCAACCAAAAATATTTTTCGTAATATCATAAATATATGAAATATTTAGGGATACATCTCACCAAAGATGTTAAATATTTCTTTAGATTAATGTAATCTTTCTTTAGATACATTAATAACCACCAAATGTAATCTATTCAGTCTATTCAGGCTTTTTAAGATAGTTTTACATGTATCTAAACTTCTTGATTAAGTATTCACTTTACACAATTGTCAGAAACAACCAATTTATATTTTGCTAAGTTTTAATGATTTCTAACCATTATGGCAGTTCTTAAATACCAGATTTGGGGTCAGATGATCTTATTTTAAATTCCAGCTCTGATCGTTTATAGCTGTATAATCTAAGACAAAAATTCTGGATCCCAGTTCCCACATTTATAAAATTGGGATAATAATACTTAATAGCTCAGATGGCCTTGTGTTTTTATACAAACTCTGAGACTTTCTTGCTACATGATTTGGGTCATGTTAAATATTTATGGTCTTTAGGTATTACCTCAGCCAGGTGTGGTGGCTCACACCTGTAAACCCAGCACTTTGGGAGGTTGAGGTGGGCAGATCACTTGAGGTCAGGAGTTCAAGACCAGCCTGGCCAACATGGCGAAACCCCACCTCTACTAAAAATACAAAAATTAGCCGGGCGTGGTGGTGAGTGCCTGTAATCCCAGCTATTCAGTAGGCTGAGGCAGAGAGAACTGCTTGAACCCAGGAAGTGGAGGTTGCAGTGAGCCAAGATAGCGCTATGCACTCCAGCCTGGGCAACAGAACAAGACTCCATCTCAAAAAAAAAAAAAAGTAAAATAAAATAATAAGGTATTACCTCATCTATAAAATAGTACCTGTCTCTTAATATGGCTATGAAGATACAATGACATAAAATATTTTAAAATGATTTAGAATAGTACCTGGCACTCAATACGTGTTAACTTTTATAATGTTCACAAAAATGGGTACAGGTTTGACACATATAAAGTATCATAATGTTGATGGCTAAGTCTTTTTTCCTATTATCTATAATTGGGCCATTCTAAACTCAGGAAAGTATACATATTTGTCAAAATGTTTTGACTTTTTGTAGACATTCATTTAATCAAAAGTGGGACTCTATAATATTATAAAATTGAGTAAAGTCTTCATGGAATGTTTATATTAATTTTTAATAAGACTCTGAAATGAGATACCTGAGATCATTAGTTTTTCAAACTTTGTTTAGCAGCAGAACCTTTTTTCAACTAAAGTCTTATTCAGAAGATCAATATATAAATATAAATCAACTGTATAAAGCCAATAAAAGTTTTTCAGTTGAACCGTAAACCCACAAGGCTAATACAATTTGGGCATTTATTATGTGCTAGGTGCAATTCTAAAATTATACCAACCCCAGTATTGGCTCTGGGGCTTCTTTCTTGGAACCATAAAGTGCAATGAACACAGTTTAAAACCTGCTCCTTTGAAATTGTTAAGCTAGTCAAGGACAAGAACCTATGACATGTGTTTTAACCAAGTATTTAGTATGGTATTGGGCACTTAATAGGTGTTGAAAAAAAATTGGTGGACTTGGTTAGCACAGAAAAAACTAACGAAATCTTAATGACCCCACATGCTGTTAAATGGTTACTGCCTCATGCTCCAAACATACCACTTCCTCAGAGTAAAACCAGTTTTTCTCCAATTCCCAAGCAATGAGGTTTGGCATAAAGCTAGGCCAGAAATGTCAGTCCAGACTATTTCCTGGGGATTTTTAGAGATGCCTATTGAGTTAGTAGGAAATGTAAATTGTGCCTAAAGTTATCTGGATTATTTTTCAGACACACAACTACAGTTCATCTCATCTCTGAAGTAGCCTCAGGACTCCAGAATTACTCCAAGGGCCTCTTCTTAAAATTGACTAGAAATTTTGCCAGCTCTCTAAAGAATAATATTGACTGTCCCAAAGATCTCTTGGTCAAAGTCTATATTCATGATTTGGAATTTTTCCAAGCACCAGGAATTACACTGTGAGCTAACATTTATGCAGAAATTCTCCCAGTTACTTTCAGTTTTCGGTTCTGTTAGTTATCAAGTAAAGGGGATAGCGGATAAGGAGAAAGTAGGCAAAGGCATCAGAGATAAGTTACACTAGGACGCAGCCTTGGCTTGTGTGTCCTCTTCTTTCTAAATGCCATTTCTCCTCCATTACTGAATTTTAAGATCTGTCCTTGAAGACAGAGACTTTGATCTATAGTTATATTGCACTGCTCACACTAGTAATGGTAATAAAAATAAAATGAACTTTTATTGAGGCCTTATGAAGTGCTTAATATTGTGCTAAGGCCAGGCATAGTAACTCACACCTGTAATCCCAGTACTTTGGGAGGCCAAGGAGGGAGGATCCTTTGAGCCCAGGAGTTTGAGCTAACCAAGGCAACATGGTCAGACTCTGGGTCTACAAAAATGGTCCCCCTGCACTCCAGCCTGGGTGACAGAGTGAGACTCTGTCTCAAAAAAGAAAAAAAAAAATTGTGCCAAAATAATTAAGCGCCATCAAATGTGCAAGTGTTCAATGAACATTTGGCAATTAAAAACTCTAAAATAAAATATCTTACGTAGAAATATTTCTGGGTAAGCAAACAAAACAAGTAGAAATAAATGAGTTTTTATTTCTTCTTATACTAAAGGTAAAGAGAAAAACTTAAAATAATGAATTTTCAGGATTGTTTTTAGAGACTTGAAATGATGGCAGGTTGGGCGAAGTGGCTTACACCTGTAATCCCAGCACTCTGGGAGGCCGAGGTGGGCAGATCACTTGAGCTCAGGAGTTCAAGACCAGCCTGGTCAACATGGTGAAACCCTGCCTCTACTAAAAATACAAAAATTAGCTGGGACATGGTGGCACAAGCCTGTAATCCCAGCTACTCAGGAGGTTGAGGCAGGAGGATCACTTGAACCCTATGCAAACTGAGATCGCGCCACTGCACTCCAGCCTGGGCAACAGAGCAAGACTCCGTCTCAAAAAAAAAAAAAGAAAGAAAGAAAGAAAAAAGGAAAACAGAAAAGAAAAGGAATGAGGGCAAGTTAGAAAGGAGAAATTAATCATAAAATCATTTGCTAAAATAAGTCAATAAAATGAGAACAATATAGGGGGTATCATAATCCCTATAAACAATTATACAAATCCTGAAAAAGTAAAAACAGTTTCTGAATTAAAGTACCAGTGTTGAACACTCATATTAATAAAATATAAAGCAACACCATACATTACAGAGGTTATGCATTATCATGGAGATCTGTGTAATTAATAATAATCTATTATTATTTGACATCTAATTTTAGAGACACCATTGAAGCTTTACAAAATTAACTCTAAATGCAATTTCATTCCAACCAAGGAAACTGATAATCAAAAATAGTTATATTATTTTCCTAAATTTATAAAACTTTTCTTCTAAGAAATGGATACATAATATTATGAAATTAGTTTAAAAAGAAAGATTGGTTGACATTTATTACATAAATGGTTGTTTCTCCTAATATCTAATTTTTACTCCTCTCTTACTTAACTAGATTTGTGACTGATGACATTGCTTTATGAATAGCATAAGCCCTGTTTTAACTAAGTGGATCATTGGGCTAGAAATAGAGATTCCTGTGCTGTATTTCTATCTCTGCGTAGTTCTGTGACCTTAGGCAAACTTCTCAGGAGGAATCTCAAATTATTCTAATTAAAACTAAAATGTCATTTTCCACCCACTATATGTATTGCATAAAGGTTGTGACATGATTATCCCTCTTTTTACAAATAATTTTTACTTTGTATAAAGGCAAAATGCCATAAAATTATTTCTACATTAATGTCATATTTAATAATCTGAAATGATTTCACCTTAATAGGATAAGATAGTGCAAACAGAATAGAGTTCTGATTATCCTTTAAAGTTAGTAATTATTGTTAGAATATATACTAGCTTTCGTGTATATATATATAATTCATTTATGTTCAACTAAATCACCATGGCTATCTTGAATACTAGAGGCAAGAGAATTCACTATTATATTCACCAATATATTCAGTATCAGTGGCTGTTATTAAAGGCTTGGAATTAATATAAGGGGGCCAGTTGAGAAGACTGGCCACTGGAATCACAAACACTGCACTTCCTCTCCCATGTCCTGCTTTGTAACTATGATCAAGTCACAATATCTCAGCCTCAGACATGAGGATAATAATGCTGTCTTAATTTTGTTTTGTTTTGTTTTGTTTCAGGAGAGTTAAATGAGCTTCTGGGTATAAACTATCTGGCACAGGGCCTGATGCACCTGAGGTGCTAATTTAAAAAAGTTAGTCTTTATTCATTCAAGAAATCCTATGAGATCCTTGATCTTTTTGTTGTCACATATATCTGTAAAATATCCCATTTCCTTGAGAACCTGTCGTTAAATAGGTATAAAGTTTCAGTTATGTCAGATGAAAACGTTCCAGGAGCCTGCTATACATCATAATGTATATCATGTTGTAGTCTCCAAAATTCTTAAGAGAGTAGATATGTATTCTTTAGGGAAAAAACCCAAAGGGACACAATGAAACTTTGAAAGGTGTTGAATATGTCTATTACCTTGATTATGGTAATGCTATTGCCAGTGTTTGCATATGCAAAAACTAATAAAATTGTACACATTAAATATGTGCAGCTTTTTGTATATCAATTATCCCTTAATAAAGCTTTTTTAAAAAAATAGAAAATGTGCTAGGTGCAATGGCGCATGCCTGTAATTCCAACACTTTCAGAGATAGTTCCCTTGAGCTCAGGAATTCTAGACCAGCCTGGGCAACAGGGCCAAATCCCATTTCTACAAAATACACAAAAATTAGCCTTGTGTGGTGGTGTGGGCCTGTAGTCCCAGCTACTCAGGAGGCTGATATGGAAGGATTGTTTGAGACCAGGAGGCAGAGGTTGCAGTGAGCCAAGGTCATGCCACTACACTCCAGTTTGGGCTACAGAGCCAGACCCCCTTTAAAAAAAAATTAAATTAAATTAAAAATGAAAACTTTAAAAATTTAAAAATGGAGACTTTTTAAAATAAAGAGTAAAATAAAATATTCCTATTAGTTCGTTTTCATACTGCTATAAAGAACTGCCCACGGGGCACAGTGGGTCACGCCTGTAATTCCAACACTTTGGGAGGCTGAGGAAGGTGGATCACCTGAGGTCAGGAGTTCAAGACCAGCCTGAGCAACATGGAGAAACCCCGTCTCTAATAAAAATACAAAAATTAGCCAGACGTGCTGGTATGCACCTGTAATCCCAGCTACTCAGGAGCTGAGGTAGAAGAATCTCTTGAACCCTAGAGGCAGAAGCTGCAGTGAGCTGAGATTGTGACACTGAACTCCAGCCTGGGAAACAGAGGGAGACTCCATCTCAAAAAATAAAAAATAAAAATAACTGCCCAAGACTGGGTAATTTATAAACGAAAAAAGTTTAATTGACTCACAGTTCAGCATGGCTGGAGAGGCCTCAGGAAACTTACAATTACAGTGGAAGGCAAAGGAGAAGCAAGGCACCTTCTTCACAAGGCAGCAGGAAGGAGAAGTGCCAAGGGAAAGGGAAAGAGCCGCTGATAAAACCATCAAATCTTATAAGAACTCACTATCATGAGAATGGCATGGGCGAAAGCGCCCTCATGATCCAATTATTTCTACCTGGCCTCTCCCTTGACTCATGGGAATTATGGGGATTATGAGGACTGTAATTCAAGGTGAGGTTTGGGTAGGGACAGAAAGCCTAACCATATCAATCCCCATTTCTCGAGATACCTAGAGTGACTTCCACGGCCTAAAAGTCAAAGAGCTTCCTCAATCAATTACGCTTTGCCACTTCATGAAGTTCTAAATTGTTGATGCATTTTACTTTGCACATTTTCCTTTCACACTCCTATAGAGGTTGAGTAAGTAGTGTTATGTGAACTCTCTTTCTTTAGATTCACCTGGGCATTTATTATTCTTTCATCTAATACCATCAAATACATGGAAAATGTATGCATTGGGAGGAGGCCATTCATTTGATCTAATAGATTAAATAAAATAAAACATCCAAAATGAAGCAAAATGTCCTCATTCCCTATTTTCCTCACCATTGAGAAGAAAGCTCATAAGCTCATAAACCTAGATTATTTCATCTTTATCTCAGATTTCATCTTTCCCTTCCATTTCCAAGGAAGATGCTTTTCTCCTTTTATTTGTTTTTTCAGAATATTTAGCTAAGGGTTGGCTCCATGGCTCATCTCTGAAAAAAAAAATTACTTAGAGGCAGCATGATTCATTGCTACTGTCTCAAATGCTCCTAAGACAAAGAATCTTCTACCAACATGGGCATACATGTTTGAACTAAGCATTCCCTATAGAAGTGAGCAGTTAATGGTCCAAGGAAACATCAGATGGCATTGAGGGCCAAACTGAGAAATAATGAATATGTAGATATATTTTTGATATCCTGTATCGCATCCTACCTCATGTAACTCAGTCTTTCTTTGCACTCCTTACGCCCTTCAGGCTGCCACTAATAAATGAAATTTAAAATTCTTAGAGTAGCTGAATATGGGTTAAAATAAACTGAATCTGTTCATAAATAGAGTGGTTTACGTATTTTGTACACACAATTTATAAAATACGTAGTTTTTTTTTTGTTTTTTTTTTTTTTTGGTTTTTTTTTTTTTTGAGACGGAGTTTTGTTCTTGTTGCTGGGGCTGGAGTGCAATGGCACGGTCTCGGCTCACTGCAACTTCCACCTCAGCAATTCTCCTGCCTCAGCCTCCAAAATAGATGGGATTACAGGCACCCACTACCATGCCCAGCTAATTTTTGTATTTTTAGTAGTGACGGGGTTTCACCATGTTGGCCAGGCTGGTCTTGAATTCCTGACCTCAAGTGATCTGCCCGCCTCGGCCTCCCAAAGTGCTGGGATTGCAGGCATGAGCCACTGGCCCTGGCCTAAGTAGATATTTAAAGGAAATATATATACATATATACACACACACACACTTTAAAAGTGTATGTACATACATATGTATACACACACACTTTAATGAAAATTGAATTTACAGAAGAGAAATAAAATACACAGTCCTCATCAAAAACAGATGTGAAACAACATGAAAATACCCTCTTCTTTAACCTGTTTTGTGATGCTGCACCTGGCACCCTGCAAACCACAGTTCTGCTTTGCCAGCTGACCCTTGAAGGCGCTGAAGGGAGACTACAGGCTGGAGGAAGAAGAGACGTACTTCTTCTTGTCTGCTTCCCATTCCTATGAGAATCATTCCATTAATACTTCTTTCCCCCAGCTGCAGCAGTTCCTTTCCATGGCTGCAGCTGAATCTTGTGTGCAGTTTTTTTAACATTCGCAAAACCAGGCTTATCACACTCACACCCCTGCCCCACAACACACCAGCACCAGTCAAGTAGTGTCCTCAACTCTGTAGTTTGAGTTTCAGCTTTTCAGGGCCCTTCCTCTAAGATTCTAAGTTTCTAAGTTTTACTAATTCTCCTATCTTCTCTTTATTCTCTCAGTCTTAAGGGTGATAGCTGCTTCCTATAGTTGCTACCTCCTTGATGATTAGAATTCACTTTTTACTCTTTCAGTTACCTGGTTAACAACTTTATATTTTGTTACTAATTCTTCTGATTCTGTCTGTTTAAATAGCAGATGTGATTTCTGTCTCCTATCTGGACCCTAACTATTATATGGCTTAACACATATAAACTGGCATCACATAAACCGAGTACACCAAGATTGCTTTAAAATAAAACTACGTAAAAGTGTGGCAGGGAAAAAGAGTAAAGTAAATGTGTAGCTGTTAGAGGTTGTCAGATGGAAGGAGGAGGAAAATGGTGGAAGAAAGGAAAGGAGGACCCATGGTACTGAGTGTGAAGACCTGCCCATGAATAGATACAGTGACCGTGTGACTGTAACTTGATGTTACACTGGTAAACCATAGAACTGAAGATTAATGATATATGCCAATAAGATTGAGAGAAGAATAAAGATGAGGGCAATGCAACCAAATTAAATTATTTTGTAACACAGCAGAATAACGTTTAGAGGTTATACATTTTAAAATAATGAACAAGTGCATTACCATATTTAACTATATGGAGATAAACCCCCAAATACCTGGAAACACATTATTACAGTGTTCTTCTCTAAGAAACAATACTAGACGTATGCAGAAGTGAGATAAGGGTAATTGCCTTTCCCATAAATGTTTCCATTTAATTTTTAGTATTTTATTAATTTGATTGTTTAAATTTTAGAAATGCAAAGAAAAAGACGGTGACTTCTGGAATTATGTAGTAGACACTTTTTCATATTCCTCACACTAATGTCAACAAAAAACCCTAAACATTATATATAAAACAAACAGGAGAGGCGCAGTGGCTCATGCCTGTAAACCCAGCACTTTGGGAGGCCGAGGCGGGTGGATCACGAGGTCAAGAGATCGAGACCATCCTGGCCAACATAGGGAAACCCCGTCTCTACTAAAAATACAAAAATTAGCTGGACATGGTGGTGCACGTCTGTAGTCCCAGCTACTTGGGAGGCTAAGGCAGGAGAATCTCCTGAAGCCGGGAGGCGGAGGTTGCAGTGAGCCGAGATTGCACCACTGCACTCCAGCCTGGCGACAGAGTGAGACTCCATCTCAAATCAAAAATAAAAATAAAAAATGAAACAAACATAAAACTCTGGGAGATAGAAAGAAGGCGGACAGGCTAGGAACCTCAGGACTCAAGGGAAAATATAGTGATGACATCCCTGGATTTTCTTTTTGTCTCATGTATTCCAGATTTAGAGCTGAAGAAGTCAGTAACTGGGAAACACCAATGTGTATAGACTAAAAAGCCCCACAAAAGTCAGCTACTTCTAGCCAAAAAACCGGGAAAGGTGCAGCCTAGCAGGGTAGAAAACTTATAGAAAATAGCTATTCTAAACAAACCCACAGAAAAAGTTGTGCCCCACCCCTACTGTGCCAGCAAAGAAAGCTAGACTTTCCTCTTCATAGCGTGAGGGGAACTTTAATGCCCAGCCTAGCAGTAATGAAGCAACCTTCCCTTTCCCCACTGAGGTGGTGCCAGAGGATGCCCAGCAGAGTGTCAGGGCTTTCACTATCACCCACAGGCAATGAGGCCACACCTGCCATGGTGTCAGTAGAAGCCAAGTGAGGAGCACTGACTTCTTCAGCTCTAAATCTAGGATACAAGAGACAAAAAGAAAATCCAGGGATCTTATAACCGTATTTTCCTTGAGTCCTGAGGTTCCTAGCCAGTCAGCCTTCTTATTTCTACCTTCCAGAGTTTTATGTTTGCTTTACATACAATGTTCAGGGTTTTTAGTCGTCATTAGTGTGAGGAATATGAAAAAGCCTCTACTATAATAAAGCACTAAGGCGCCTGGTTGCAGTCAAAATCCTATGTGTGATTTTTTTTTAGGCACAACCATAGATAATTACGAAGGCTTTACCTAGCAGGCCTCAAGGAGGAAAGATGCTCTCCCCACACCAGATTTGATGCACAACCAATACACTGCAAACTGTGAAGGGAATTAGAGCCAAGGATTCAATCCTCCCTGACCAGCCATGCTTTTATGTATATCTGCATTCCAAGCCCAGGCTCCTTCATTTTGAGGTATCCTTACCGAAGAAGCTTGAAGACATTTTCCTGCACTCTGCCTTAAGTGCTTGATTCGGCCGGGCACGGTGGCTCATGCCTATAATCCCAGCACTTAGCAAGGCCGAAGTAGGCGGATGCCTGAGCTCAGAAGTTCGACAGCAGTCTGGTCAACATGGTGAAACCTGTCTCTACAAAAAATACAAAAATTGGCCGGCCCTGTTGGTGGGTGCCTATAATCTCAGCTACTCGGGAGGCTGAGGCAGGGGAATTGCTTGAACCCGGCGGGGCAGTGGTTGCAGTGAGCAGAGATCGTGCCTCTTCACTTCAGTCTGGGTGAAACAGCAAAATTCCCTCTCAAAAAAGGTACTTGGTACTTTTTCACTCCTAGTCCTTTCCCTTCTGCATCCCCCCGGCCCCCTGGGCCCATAAAACTACAGTAGCCTTGAAGAGGTCCTTTACACCCCTTGTAAGTTGGATTCCTAGGTATTTTATTCTCTTTGAAGCAATTGTGAATGGAAGTTCATTCCTGATTTGGCTCTCTGTTTGTCTGTTACTGGTGTATAAGAATGCTTGTGATTTTTGCACATTGATTTTGTATCCTGAGACTTTGCTGAAGTTGCTTATCAGCTTAAGGAGATTTTGGGCTGAGACAATGGGGTTTTCTAAATATACAATCATGTCATCTGCAAACAGGGACAGTTTGACTTCTTCTTTTCCTAACTGAATACCCTTGATTTCTTTCTCTTGCCTAATTGCCCTAGCCAGAACTTCCAGCACTATGTTGACTGCTCAGTGAAATAAAAGAGGACACAAACAAATGGAAGAACATACCATGCTCATGGATAGGAAGAATCAATATCGTGAAAATGGCCATACTGCCCAAGGTAATTTATAGATTCAATGCCATCCCCATCAAGCTACTAATGAGTTTCTTCACAGAATTGGAAAAAACTGCTTTAAAGTTCATATGGAACCAAAAAAGAGCCCGCATCTCCAAGACAATCCTAAGTCAAAAGAACAAAGCTGGAGGCATCACGCTACCTGACTTCAAACTATACTACAAGGCTACAGTAACCAAAACAGCATGGTACTGGTACCAAAACAGAGATATAGACCAATGGAACAGAACAGAGTCCTCAGAAATAATACCACACATCTACAGCCATCTGATCTTTGACAAACCTGAGAGAAACAAGAAATGGGGAAAGGATTCCCTATTTAATAAATGGTGCTGGGAAAATTGGCTAGCCATAAGTAGAAAGCTGAAACTGGATCCTTTCCTTACTCCTTATACGAAAATTAATTCAAGATGGATTAGAGACTTAAATGTTAGACCTAATACCATAAAAATCCTAGAGGAAAACCTAGGTAGTACCATTCAGGACATAGGCATGGGCAAAGACTTCATGTCTAAAACACCAAAAGCAACGGCAGCAAAAGCCAAAATTGACAAATGGGATCTCATTAAACTAAAGAGCTTCTGCACAGCAAAAGAAACTACCATCAGAGTGAACAGGCAACCTACAGAATGGGAGAAAATTTTTGCAATCTACTCATCTGACAAAGGGCTAATATCCAGAACCTACAAAGAACTCAAACAAATTTACAAGAAAAAAACAACCCCATCAAAAAGTGGGCAAAGGATATGAACAGACATTTCTCAAAAGAAGACATTTATACAGCCAACAGACACATGAAAAAATGCTCATCATCACTGGCCATCAGAGAAATGCAAATCAAAACCACAATGAGATACCATCTCACACCAGTTAGAATGGCGATCATTCAAAAGTCAGGAAACAACAGGTGCTGGAGAGGATGTGGAGAAATAGGAACACTTTTACACTGTTGGTGGGATTGTAAACTAGTTCAACCATTATGGAAAACAGTATGGCGATTCCTCAAGGATCTAGAACTAGATGTACCATACGACCCAGCCATCCCATTACTGGGTATATACCCAAAGGATTATAAATTATGCTGCTATAAAGACACATGCACACGTATGTTTATTGCAGCACTATTCACAATAGCAAAGACTTGGAATCAACCCAAATGTCCATCAGTGACAGATTGGATTAAGAAAATGTGGCACATATACACCATGGAATACTATGCAGCCATCAAAAAGGATGAGTTTGTGTCCTTTGTAGGGACATGGATGCAGCTGGAAACCATCATTCTTAGCAAACTATCACAAGAACAGAAAACCAAACACCGCATGTTCTCACTCATAGGTGGGAACTGAACAATGAGATCACTTGGACTCAGGAAGGGGAACATCACACACAGGGGCCTATCATGGGGAGGGGGGAGGGGGGAGGGATTGCATTGGGAGTTATACCTGATGTAAATGACGAGTTGATGGGTGCAGCACACCAACATGGCACAAGTATACATATGTAACAAACCTGCACGTTATGCACATGTACCCTAGAACTTAAAGTATAATAATAATAAATAAATTAAAAAAAAAAAAAAAAAAAAAAAAAAAAACTACAGTAGCCTTTTGTTCCGCAGTGAGACACCACCACTTCTGTGCTGGTCCACCTGGCCCTCAACTCATGTGCCGTTCTGAGAGGTGACAACGTGCTAGCAGTCCTCGCTCGCTCTCGTTGCCTCCTCGGCCTCCGCGTCTGCTCTGGCCGCGCTGGAGCTTGAGGAGCCCTTCAGCCTGCCACTCTGCTATGAGGGCCCCTCTCTGGGGCTGGCCGAGGCCGGAGTCGGCTCCCCCTGGTCGGGGTGGGGGGAGTGTGAAGAGAGAGGCGCGAGCGGGAGCCGGGGCTGCGCCTACCGGCGCGGGTTCCAGGTGAGAGGGCCTCCGCAAGCCCCCCACTCAGCGCGGCCAGCGCCAGCGCCTGCTGAGCTTGATCGGAGGCTAGGTCCTGTCCGTGGACTGTTCCCTCTTGGCGGGGCCGTTCGCCACGATGGCGGGTCTCAGTCTCTTTCTCATTTCCCCTCCTTTCCTCTTGGTTGTCTGGCACCAGCTCCCTCTGGGCTGCCCAGTGCCCAGGCTAGGTGCTGCAAAGTCCCACGGCCAGTGCCAGTGAGAGGTGACGCCTGCTGTGCTTTTGGGACGGGTGGGGACTTGGAGAACTTCTGTGTCTACCTAAAGGTTTGTAAACGCACCAATCAGCACTCTGTCAAAACGGACCAATCAGCACTCTGTAAAATGGACCAATCAGCACTCTGTAAAATGGACCAATCAGCAGGATGTGGGTGAGGCCGGATAAAGGAATAAAAGGAGACCTGTGGAAGCAGGGGTAACACACTGAGGTCCCCTTCCACTCTGTGGAAGCTTGGTTTTTTTCACTCTCAGGATAAAACTTGCTCCTGTGTACTCTGGGTCCTCTCGGCCTTTGTGAGCTGTAACACCGCGAAGGTCTGCAGCTTCATTCCTGAGGCCAGCGAGACAATGAACCCACTGGAAGGAATGAACAACTCCAGAAGTGCCACCTTTTAGAGATGTAAGACTCACGGAGAAGGTCTGCAGCTTCATTCCTGAAGTCAGCGAGACCATGAACCCACCAGAAGGAAGAAAATCCAGATGCACCATCTTTAAGAACTGTAACACTCACCGCAAGGGTCCACGGCTTCATTATTGAAGTCAGGAGACCAAGAACCCACCAATTCCAGACACAATTCCATGGAGCAAAACAGCCAGAGGAGGCAGCACTTTCTTTTTAACGTCTTGTCTATGCTAACACAGGAAGTGATTAAAGACTTGACTGTTACTTTCATTTTGGCTTGTTGCTTTAATTGACTACTCTAACATCTGTAAGTTCAGTACTCTTCAGCTCAGCTGGGCCTCTGAGAGGTACTAATACTCCTTCCAGTGTGGGACGTATCATTAGAGGCCTAGTTAGGAGCCACAATTCACAGACTACCTGGCAATAACAAGGGGGTATTCCCTTCCTTTGCTGCAGTGTTATCAGCAAAAGCCAATTGAAACATAGGTTTCAATAAATCCAGAGTCTCAAAACACAATATTCAAAATGTCCAGGTTTCCATTGAAAATCACTCATCATACCAAGAACCAGGGAGATCTCAAAAGGAATGTAAAAAAAAGATATCATAGATAATGGAACTACCTAACAGATTGTAAAGCAGTTGTCATAAAAATGTTTCGATGAGCAATTGTGAACATGCTTGAACAATTTTTTTTTTTAATCTCAGCAAAGAAATCAAGTCTAGGTAAAGAAATGGAAGATAAAGAAAATGAAGAAAAATCAAATTAAAATTTTAGAATTAAAAAATACAATATATGAAACAAAACTCGGATGAACTCAATAGCAGAATTTGGTTTGGTGAGTCAGGTAAAAAAATGATTTAAAAGAAAACAACAGAATAAAAGGAACAAAGGAAAGAATAAGTAAACTAGAAGATAAAACAATAGAAATTATTCAATCTGGCCAGGCACAGTGGCTCATGCCTGTAATCCCAGCATTTTGGGAGGCTGAAGCAGGTGGATCACTTCAAGTCAGGAGTTCGAGACCAGCCTGGCCAACATGGCAAAAACCCACCTCTACTAAGAATACAAAAATTAGTCAGGCATGATGGCACACACCTATAATACCAGCTACTCTGGAGTCTGAGGCACAAGAATTCCTTGAACCTAGGAGGTAGAGGTTTCAGTGAGCCAAGATCATCGTGCTACTGCACTCCAGCCTGGGTGACAGCGAGATTCTGTCTTAAAAAAATATATATATATTCAGTTGGAGTCAGGCACGGTGGCTCATGCCTGTAATCCCAGCACTTTGGGAGACCAAGGCAGGCGGATCACCGTGTCAAGAAATCGAGGCCATCCTGGCCAACATGGTGAAACCCCATCTCTACTAAAAATACAAAAATCAGCTGGGTGTGGGGCACGTGCCTGTAGTCCCTGCTACTCAGGAGACTGAGACAAGAGAATCGCTTGTACCTGAGAGGTGGAGGTCGCCATGAGTCAAGATTGTGCCACTGCACCCCAGCCTGGCGACAAAGTGAGACTCCATCTCAAAAAAAAGAAAAAAAAAGAAAAAGTAATTTTTCAATATGAACAATAGAGAGAAAATAGGGAAGAAAATGAACAAGTCCTTAGGGACCTGTGAGACTATAACAAAAGTTCTAACATTCTTGTCATCACAGTTCTGGAGGGAAAGAAAAAAGAAGGCAAGAATGAAAAAGTAGTTGAATAAATAAATAATAGCTGAAAACTTACCAACTTTGACAAAAAAGATATACAAATTCAAGAAGCTGAGTGAACCCCAAATGGCACAAACCCAAAGAAACCTACAGGAATATACATATAATAGTCAAACTTCTGCAAATTAAAGATCAAAAAAAATTGTTTTGTTTTCTTCTTTTTGATACAGGGTCTTGCCTGTATGTCGCCCAGGCTGGAGTGCAGTGGCGCGATCTCAGCTCACTGCAACGTCTACCTCCCAGGTTCAAGTGATCCTCCCACCTCAACCTCTCTAGTAGATGGGACTATAGGCATGTGCCACCACACCCGGCTAGTTTTTGTATTTTTAGTAGAGACAGGGTTTCACCATGTTAGCCAGGCTGGTCTCGAACTCCTGACCTCAGGTTATCTGCCCACCTCAACCTCCCAAAGTGCTGGGATTACAAGTGTAAGCCACTGTGCCCGGCCCCCCAAAAAATCTTAAAACAGTAAGAGATGTAACAAAACATACCATTCTAATGTTCAGTGTTGACAGTGGGTGTATATATGCAGTATATATGAGAATGCATTATATGAAAACTCTGTGCTTTCTGCTCAATTTTGCTATGAACCTATAAATTATCTAAAAGATAAATTCTGTTAAAAAAAAAAAAAGATACCCATTTACCTATAGGAGTAAACAATTTGAATGATGACATTAGTAGACTGAGATAAGTTATGTATATATAACATATTACCTTTCGCTCAAAGGTCTATACAAAGAGATACACATGAAAATACTATATATAAAGAAAACTAAAACTTAGAAATAAAAATAAGAAATAAATACCATAGATAATCAAAATAAAGTTCTAAAAATTGTTCAAGTAACCCCCAGGAAGACAGGGAAAAGAAAAACAGAGAAACAAAAACCAGAAAGTACAAATAAAAAATCAAAAAACAAAATGGCAGACTTCGCTCCTAATGTATCAATAGTTATATTAAAAGTAATTGGTTTAAATACCCCAATTAAAAGACAGAGATTGGCATAGTGGATTATGAAAACATAAACCAACTATATCCTATGTATAACAGTTTGAAAGTAAAATGATAGAAAAAATAGCATGCTAGCATTAATCAAAAGAAGAGTGCTAAACTAATATCATTTAAAATAGGCTTCAATCAGGTACAGTGGCTCACACCTGTAATCCCAACACTTTGGGAGGTCAAGGTGGGAGAATTGTTTGAATTTAGGATTTGAAGACCAGCTTGAGCAACAGAATGAGATCATGTCTCTACAAAAAATAAAAAACGAGCCAGGAGCAGAGGTGCCCATCTGTAGTCCCAGCTACTCAGTAGGCTGAGGTGAAGGGATTGCTCCAGCCAGAAGGTCGAACAGCAGTGACCTGTGATTGTGTCACTGCACTCCAGCCTGGGTGACAGAGTGAGACCCTGTCTCAAAAAAATAATAATAATCTGGGTGAAGTGGCTCACGCCTGTAAAATCCAAGCACTGTAAGAGGCAGGCAGATTTCATGAGTCCAGGAGTTCGAGACGTGCCTATGCAACATGACAAAACTCTGTCTCTACCAAAAAAAAAAAAAAAAAAAATAGCCGAGCATGTAGTCCTAGCTACACAGGAGGCTGAGGTGGGAGGATAACCTAAGCCCCAGAAGCAGCGGTTGCAGTCAACCAAGATCGCACTGCTGTACTCCATTCTGGGTGACAAAGCAAGACCCTGTATCAAAAAAAAAAAAACAAAAAAATTATGTCATAATAAAAAAGTAATCCACCAAGAAGAAATAATCCCAAATGTGCATATATCAAACAACAAAGTGCAAAATACTTGAAGAAAAAAACGATAGAACTGATCAGGCATGATAGCTCATACCTGTAATCCCAGCTCTTTGGGAGGCTGAGTCAGGCAGATCATTTGATGTCAGGAGTTCGAGACCATCCTGGCCAACATGGTGAAACCCATCTCTACTAAAAATACAAAAAAAAAAAAAAAAAAAAAAAATTAGCCGGGCATAGTGGTGCATGCCTGTAATCTCAACTACTCAGGAAGCTGGGGCAGGAGAATCATTTGAACCTGGGAGGCAGAGGTTGCAGTGAGCCAAGATCATGCCACTTACACTGTAGCCTGGGCAACACAGCAAGACTCTGTGAAGGGAGGGAGGGAGGGAGGAAGAAAGAGAGGAAGGGAGGGAGGAAGGGGAAAGGAAAGAGGAAGAAAGGAAGGAAGGAAGGAAGGAAGGAAGGAAGGAAGGAAGGAAGGAAGGAAGGAAGGAAGGAAGGAAGGAAGGAAGGGAGACTGAGTAAAATTCCAGCAATACTGACAAAGAAAATAAGAAAAAGACATATATTACCAATATCAGAAATAGGGGATTCACTATAGACATCAAAACTATAATAGGGAGCACTACAAACAACTGTATACATATAAATTTGAAATCTAGATAAAATGAATCAATTTCTCAAAAATAAAATAAATAAACTACCAAAACTCATCCAATATGAAAAGGAACATTTGAGTCTCCCTACAACTATTAAGGAAATTGAATTCATAATTTTAAAACTCTCATAAAAAGAAATCTCCAGGCCTAGATATTTTCATTGGAGAATTCTACCAAATATTTCAAGAAGAATTTACACTGATTCTGCACAATATCTTCCAGAAAATCGAAGAGTAAGGAACCCTTCCCAGTTTATTTTATAATGCTAGTATTGTCCTGAAACCAAATCCAGACCTACATACACATACAAAACAATGAAATCTATAAACCAGTACTTGCAGAATACATATCCAAGAAAGGACTAATATATAGAATATAAAAAGAGCTCTCAACATTAACCAGTAAAGACCAGGCACCGTGGCTAACACTTGTAATTCCAGAACTTTGGGATGAGGATTTCTTGAGGCCATGAGTTGAAGACCACCCTAGGCAACATAGTGAAACCCCATCTCTACAAAAAAGTTTAAAAATTAGGCAGACATGGTGGTGCTTGCCTGTAGTCCTAGTTATTTAGGTGGTTGAGGTAGGAGGATCTCTTGAGTGCAGGAGTTCAAGGCTGCAGTGAGCTATGATGCACCACTGCACTCCAGCCTGGGCAAAAGAGTTAGACCCTATCTCCATAAAAAAAGAAAAAGAAAAAAAAAATCACTAGTAGAAAAATAATCCAATTCCAGAATGGAAAAAAGACGTAAGACATTCTATTGATGGCTATAAGCACATGAAAAGATGTTCAACATGATTAGCAATCCGGGAATTACGAATTAAAGCACAAGAGATACATAACTATCAGAATGGCTACAATGAAAAATAGTGACACTAAATGCTAGCAAGAATGTGGAGAAACTGTATCACTCACAGATGGCTATTGAGAATGTTAAATGGTACAGTCTCTGCAGAAGCAGTTTGACAGTTTCTTAAAAAGCTAAACATGCGACTATGATACAACCCAGCAACTGTATCCCTAGGCACTTATCCCAAAGACATAAAGACCAATGTTCATGGAAAAACCTGTACGTGAATGCTTATAGCAGCTTTAATTCATTATAGCTAAAATCTGGAAACAATTCAGCTACCTTTCACTGGGTGAATGGATTAAATAAATTTTGGTACATACATGCCATGGAATACTACTCTAAAATAAAAAAAGAATGGACATTTATACATGCCACAACTTAAATGAATCTCCAGATGACACTACTTAGTGGAGAAAAAAGCTAATCCCGAAAGTTTACATACTGATTCCATTCATATAACATTCTTGAAATGATAAAACTGTAGAAATGGACAACAAATCAGTTGTCGAAGTTAGGGAATGGGGGAAGGGAGAAGGGAAGTAGGTATCGACATAAAAGGCAACATAAGAGATCGTGGTGGTGTCAGAAATATACTGGATCTTGGCTGATGCCTGTAAATCCAGTACTTTGTGAGGCTGGGGTGGGAGGATTCCTTCAGTCCAAGAATTCAAACTAGCTTGTGCAGCATAGTGAGACCTCACCTGCATAAAAAATAATAAAAACAATAAAAGGAAATATACTGTATCTTGACTATATTAAAGCCAATAACTCAGTTGTATGATATAGTTATATTATATATATACTCAATTATAGTTTTGCAAGGCATTACCATTGGAGGGAACTGGCTAAAGGGTACACAAGATCTGTCTCTGTATTATTCCTTACAACTGCATGTGAACCTAAAATTATTCAAAATTAAAAATGGAATTTTAAAACTTTTTTTATTATACTTTATGTTCTAGGGTACATGTGCACAACATGCAGGTTTGTTACATATGTATACATGTGCCATGTTGGTGTGCTGCATGTAATGTAAATTGTCATTTACATTAGGTATATCTCCTAATGTTATCCCTCCCCCTTCCCACCACCCCACAACAGGCCCCAGTGTGTGATGTTCCCCTTCGTGTGTCCAGGTGATCTCATTGTTCCACTCCCACCTATGAGTGAGAACATGCGGTGTTTGGTTTTCTGTTCTTGCGATAGTTTGCTGAGAATGATGGTTTCCAGCTGAATCCATGTCCCTACAAAGGACATGAACTCATCCTTTTTGTGGCTGCATAGTATTCCATGGTGTATATGTGCCACATTTTCTTAATACAGTCTATCATTGATGGGCACTTGGGTTGCTACCAAGTCTTTGCTATTGTGAATATTGCCGCAATAAACATATGTGTGCATGTGTCTTTATAGCAGCGTGATTTATAATCCTTTGGGTATATACCCAGTAACAGGATGGCTGGATCAAATGGTATTTCTAGTTCTAGATCCTTGAGGAATCACCACACTGTCTTCCACAATGGTTGAACAAGTTTACAGTCCCACCAACAGTGTAAACGTGTTTCTATTTCTCCACATCCTCTCCAGCACCTGTTGTTTCCTGACTTTTTAATGATTGCCATTCTAACTTGTGTGAGATGGTATCTCATTGTGGTTTTGATTTGCATTTATCTGATGGCAAGTGATGATGAGCATTTTTTCATGTGACTATTGGTTGCATAAATGTCTTCTTTTGAGAAGTGTCTGTTCATAGCCTTTGCCCACTTTTTTATGGGGTTGTTTGCTTTTTTCTTGTAAACTTGTTTGAGTTCTTTGTAGGTTCTGGATATTAACCCTTTGTCAGATGAGTAGATTGCAAAAATTTTCTTCCATTCTGTAGGTTGCCTGTTCACTCTGATGGTAGTTTCTTTTGCTGTGCAGAAGCTCTTTCATTTAATTGGATCCCATTTGTCAATTTTGGCTTTTGTTGTCATTGCTTTTGGTGTTTTAGACATGAAATCCTCGCCCATGCCTATGTCCTGAATGGTATTGCCTAGGTTTTCTTCTAGGGTATGTATGGGTTTAGGTCTAACATTTAAGTCTTTAATCCATCTTGAATTCATTTTTGTATAAGGAGTAAGGAAGGGATCCAGTTTCAGCTTTCTACATATGGCTAGCCAGTTTTCCCAGCACCATTTATTAAATAGGGAATCCTTTCCCCATTTCTTGTTTTTGTCAGGTTTGTCAAAGATCAGATGGTTGTAGATATGTGGTATTATTTCTGAGGGCTCTGTTCTGTTCCATTGGTCTATATCTCTGTTTTGGTACCAGTACCATGTTGTTTTGGTTACTGTAGCCTTATAGTTCAGTTTGAAGTCAGGTAGCGTGATGCCTCCAGCTTTGTTCTTTTGGCTTAGGATTGTCTTGGCAATGTGGGCTCTTTTTTTGGTTCCATATGAACTTTAAAGTAGTCTTCTCCAATTCTGTGAAGAAAGTCACTGGTAGCTTAATGGGGATGGCACTGAATCTATAAATTACCTTAGGCAGTATGGCTATTTTCACAATATTGATTCTTCCTATCCATGAGCATGGAATGTTCTTCCATTTGTTTGTGTCCTCTTTTATTTCATTTAGCAGTGGTTTGTAGTTCTCCTTGAAGAGGTCCTTCACATCCCTTGTAAGTTGGATTCCAAGGTATCTTATTCTCTTTGAAGCAATTGTGAATGGAAGTTCATTCCTGATTTGTCTCTCTGTTTGTCTGTTAATTGGTGTATAAGAATGACTGTGATTTTTGCACATTGATTTTGTATCCTGAGACTTTACTGAAGTTGCTTATTAGCTTGAGGAGATTTTGGGCTGAGACGATGGGGTTTTCTAAATAGACAATTATGTCATCTGCAAACAGGGACAATTTTACTTCTTCTTTTCCTAATTGAATACCCTTTATTTCTTTCTCTTGCCTGATTGCCCTGGCCAGAACTTCCAGCACTATGTTGAATAGGAGTGGTGAGAGAAGGCATTCCTGTCTTGTGCCAGTTTTTAAGGGGAATGCTTTCATTTTTTGCCCATTCAGTATGATATTGGCTGTGGGTTTGTCATAAATAGCTCTTATTATTTTGAGATATATTACATCAATACTAAATTTATTGGGAGTTTTTAGCATGAAGGGCTGTTGAATTTTGTCAAAGGTCTTTTCTGCATCTACTGAGATAATCATGTGTTTTTTGTCTTTGGTTCTGTTTATATGCTGGATTACGTTTATTGATTTGCGTATGTTGAACCAGCCTTGCATTCCAGGGATGAAGCCCACTTGATCATGGTGGATAAGCTTTTTGATGTGCTGCTGGATTTGGTTTGCCAGTATTTTATTGAGGATTTTTGCATCAATGTTCATCAGGGATATTGGTCTAAAATTCTCTTTTTTTGTTGTGTCTCTGCCAGGCTTTGGTATCAGGACGATGTTGGCCTCATAAAATGAGTTAGGGAGGATTCCCTCTTTTTCTATTGATGGGAATAGTTTCAGAAGGAATGGTACCAGCTCCTCTTTGTACCTCTGGTAGAATTTGGCTGTGAGTCTATCTGGTCTGGACTTTTTTTGGTTGGTAGGCTATTAATTATTGCCTCAATTTCAGAACCTGTTATTGGTCTATTGAGGGATTCAACTTCTTCCTGGTTTAGTCTTGGGAGAGTGTATGTGTCCAGGAATTTATCCATTTCTTCTAGGTTTTCTAGTTTATTTGCGTAGAGGTGTCTATAGTATTCTCTGATAGTAGTTTGTATTTCTGTGGGGTCTGTGGTAATGTCCCCTTTATCATTTTTTATTGTATATAGTTGATTCTTCTCTCTTTTCTTCTTTATTAGTCTTGCTAGCAGTCTATCAATTTTGTTGATGTTTTCAAAAAACCAGCTCCTGGATTCATTGATTTTTTGGAGGGTTTTTTGTGTCTCTATCTCCTTCAGTTCTGCTCTGATCTTCGTTATTTCTTGCCTTCTGCTAGCTTTTGAATGTGTTTGCTCTTGCTTCTCTAGTTCTTGTAATTGTGATGTAAGGGTGTCAATTTTAGATCTTTCCTGCTTTCTCTTGTGGGCATTTAGTGCTGTAAATTTCCCTCTACACACCGCATTAAATGTGTCCCAGAGAGTCTGGTATATTGTATCTTTGTTCTCATTGGTTTCAAAGAACATCTTTATTTCTGCCTTCATTTCATTATGTACCAAGTAGTCATTCAGTAGCAGGTTGTTCAGTTTCCATGTAGTTGAGCGGTTTTGATTGAGTTTCTTAATCCTGAGTTCTAGTTTGACTGTATTGTGGTCTGAGAGACAGTTTGTTATAATTTCTATTCTTTTACATTTGCTGAGGAGTGCTTTACTTCCAACTATGTGGTCAATTTTGGAATAAGTGAGTGTGGTGCTGAGAAGAATAAATATTCTGTTGATTTGGGGTGGAGAGTTCTGTAGATGTCTATGAGGTCTGTTTGGTGCAGAGTTGATTTCAATTCCTGGATATCCATGTTAACTTTCTGTCTTGTTGATCTGTCTAATGTTGACAGTGGGGTGTTAAAGTCTCCCATTATTATTGTGTGGGAGTCTAAATCTCCTTGTAAGTCTCTAAGTACTTGCTTTATGAATCTGGGTGCTCCTGTATTGGGTGCATATATATTTAGGATAGTTAGCTCTTCTTTCTGAATTGATCCCTTTACCATTATGTAATGGCCTTCTTTGTCTCTTTTGATCTTTGTTGGTTTAAAGTCTGTTTCATCAGAGACTAGGATTGCAACCCCTGCCTTTTTTTTGTTTTCCATTTTCTTGGTAGATCTTCCTCCATCCCCTTATTTTGAGCCTATGTGTGTCTCTGCACGTGAGATGGGTCTCCTGAATACAGCAAACTGATGGGTCTTGACTCTTTATCCAATTTGCCAGTCTGTGTCTTTTAATTGGAGCATTTAGTTCACTCACATTTAAGGTTAATATTGTTATGTGTGAACTTGATCCTGTCATTATGATATTAGCTGGTTATTTTGCTCATTAGTTGATGCAGTTTATTCCTAGCATTGATGGTCTTTACACTTTGGCATGTTTTTGCAATGGCTGGTACCAGTTTTTCCTTTACATGTTTAGTGCTTCCTTCAGGAGCTCTTGTAGGGCAGGACTGGTGGTGACAAAATCTCTCAGCATTTGCTTGTCTGTAAAGGATTTTATTTCTCCACTTATGAAACTTAGTTTGGCTTGATATGAAATTCTGGGTTAAAAATTATTTTCTTTAAGAATGTTGAATATTGGCCCCCACTCTCTTCTGGCTTGTAGAGTTCCTGCTGAGAGATCTGCTGTTAGTCTGATGGATTTCCCTTTGTGGGTAACCTGACCTTGCTCTCTGGCTGCCCTTAACATTTTTTCCTTATTTCAACTGTGGTGAATCTGATAGTTATGTATCTTGGAGTTGCTCTTCTCAAGGATTATCTTTGTGGCATTCTCTGTTGGCCTGCCTTTCTAGGTTAGGGAAGTTCTCCTGGATAATATCCTGCAGTGTTTTCCAACTTGGTTCCATTCTCCCCATCACTTTCAGGTACACCAATCAGATGTAGATTTGGTCTTTTCACATAGACCCATATTTCTTGGAGGCTTTGTTCATTTATTTTTAGTCTTTTTTCTCTAAACTTCTCTTCTTGCTTCATTTCATTCATTTGATCTTCAATCACTGATACCCATTCTTTCAGTTGATCGAGTCAGTTACTGAAGCTTGTGCATTTGTCACGTAGTTCTTGGTTCTCGTGTCATGGTTTTCAGCTCTATCAGGTCCTTTAAGAACTTCTCTACATTGGTTATTCTAGTTATCCATTCATCAAATCTTTTTTCAAGGTTTTTAGCTTCTTTGCAATGGGTTCAAACTTTCTCCTTTAGCTCAGAGAAGTTTGGTCGTCTGAAGCTTTCTTGTCTCAACTTGTCAAATTCATTCTCTGTCCAGCTTTGTTCCATTGCTGGCAAGGAGCTGCATTCCTTTGGAGGGGGAGAGGTGCTCTGACTTTTAGATTTTCAGCTTTTCTGCACTGCTTTTTCCCCATCTTTGTCAGTTTATCTACCTTTGGTCTTTGATGATAGTGATGTACAGATGGGGTTTTGGTATAGATGTCCTTTCTGTTTGTTAGTTTTCCTTCTAACAGTCAGGACCCTCAGCTGCAGGTCTGTCGGAGTTTGCTTGAGGTTCCCTCCAGATGCTGTTTGCCTGGGTATCAGCAGTGGAGGCTGCAGAAGAGTGAATATTGCTGAGCAGCGATTGTTGCTGCCTGATCGTTCCTCTGGAAACTTTGTCTCAGAGGGGTACCCGGCCATGTGAGGTGTGAGGTGTCAGTCTGCCCCTAGTTGGGGGTGTCTCCTAGTTAGGCTACTCAGGGGTCAGCGACCCACTTGAGCAGGCAGTCTGTCCATTCTCAGATCTCAAACTCCGTGCTGGGAGAACCACTACTCTCTTCAATGCTGTCAGACAGGGACATTTAAATCTGCAGAGGTTTCTGTTGCCTTTTGTTTGGCTATGCCCTGTCCCCAGAGGTAGAGTCTACAGAGGCAAGCAGACCTCCTTGAGCTGCGGTGGGCTCCACCCAGTTCGAGCTTCCCAGCTGCTTTACCTACTCAAGCCTCAGCAATGGCAGGTGCCCCTCCCCCAGCCTTGCTGCTGCCTTGCAGTTAGATCTCAGACTGCTGTGCTAGCAGTGAGGGAGTCTCTACGGGCATGGGACCCTCCAAGCCAGGTGTGGGATATAATCTCCTGGTGTGCCGTTTGCTAAGACCCTTGGTAAAGTGCAGTATTAGGGTGGGAGTGAGCCAATTTTCCAGGCGTTGTGTGTCACGGTTTCCCTTGGCTAGGAAAGGGAATTCCCTTCCCCCTTGCGCTACCCAGCTGAGGCAATGCCTCACCCCATTTTGGCTCTCACTCCACTGTCCTGCACCTAGTGTCCGACACGCCCCAGTGAGATGAACCCGGTACCTCAGTCAGACATGCAGAAATCACCCATCTTCTGTGTCGCTCATGCTGGGAGCTGGAGACTGGAGCTGTTCCTATTTAGCCATCTTGGAACGGCCCCCTCAAAAACTTTTTTTTTTTTAATGCAAGGAAAAGGACCACAAACTCAGTAACTTGACATGATAAGGAAATACTTGAAAAGGTGGCACACATTTTTCCAAATTATGAAGAGTGGTTGTTTTACATTGTATTTCATAAAAGATATTAACTTCCTAGCATCCAAGTTTTATGATCCTTAGAGATTTGCTTCTCCCTTTGGAATTCTGCAATTCTAATATAAATTAAATTTAAGCTGATCCAACTGGGAGTTGCTAAACTCCATAAATGCAATTATAGTCTAAAGAGATGCTATAAAAATTGATATTAGAACTATGCAACCCTCAACTGCTTCCCACCCTCTACCTACTTCACATACACACACAAACGAAGTGCTTGCCATTTTTCCTTGTGCCTGAGTATAATGACCCAGGTAACTGTAGGCTGCAAAAAGTTATTTGTTTTGTTTTATTTATTTATTTATTTATTTATTTACTTATTTATTTTTGAGAGAGTCTTGCTCTGTTGCCCAGGCTAGAGTGCAATGGCACGATCCCAGCTCACTGCATCCTCCACCTCCCAGATTCAACCAATTCTCATGTCTCAGCCTCCTGAGTAACTGGGACTACAGGCATGGTTCCAATATGCCTGGCTAATTTTTGTATTTCAGTAGAGACAGGATTTTGCCATGTTGGCCAGGATGGTCTTGAACTCTTAGCCTCAAGTTATCCTCCTGCCTTGGCCTCCCAAAGCACTGAGATTACAGGTGTGAGCCACCACACATGGCCCAGGTATTGATTTTAAATTTTCCTTTATTAGGTGTATGTCAAGAACAAACTATTATCTTGATATTCTGAATGACTATGGCATAAAACAGCTCATAAAATCAATGTGTCCTGTCTTTTCATCCTTCGTATCTTGGACACAACAAAGGTCCTTTTATATTCATATAGGGATTCAAGACAATAAAAGAAATAACTAACTAATGACTGACACCCAGAAATTTACAGACCTTTCCCTTTTTTCATTTTTTTCTTTTTTAGACGGAGTTTCCACTCTTGTTGCCCAGGAGTGCAATGGCACAATCGCGGCTCACTGCAACCACCACCTCCCAGGTTCAGCGAGATTCTCCTGCCTCAGCCTCCCAAGCTGGGATTATAGCCATGTGCCACCATACCTGGCTAATTTTGTATTTTTAGTAGAGATGTGGTGACACCATGTTGGCCAGGCTGGTCTTGAACTCTTGACCCCATTTGATCCACCCACCTCAGCCTCCCAAAGTGCTGGGATTACAGGCATGAGCCACCATGCCTGGCCTCCCTTTTTATCATAGTTACTTCTTCCCCCCGGCGTAATAAATATCATGGTCATTGTTATACTGCAAACTTGTATTTTTCCTTACTCGGGTGCTGGAAAACTAAAAATATAAGCAGAGGCAGATTATAGGGGGGAAAATAGGCTATTCCTGATCTACCCTCACAATATAAAGTGTCTCAGTACAGATTCTCAATTTTTTAATGTGCTAATTTGAAATGTTTGGAAAACAAATACACAGCATAAAAATAGTTCACAGTAGTTTGCCAGTCAAATCAGTTCTCTTCAGTTTATACTCTAAGCCTTTTCCCAGCAATTCAGAGGTTTTTTGGTGACTAAATTATTATAAATCTGTTTTCTCCTTGTGGGTAGCTTAGTTAAAATAAGATTATGAACAGGGATACTCTTCTTGTGACCAGAGAACTATTATCATAATCGAATTATCAAAATGTTAAATATACTCTGGCTCCTTCAAAATTCTGCTCACATCTAAGAATCAATCTAAGATAATCAGTTTAAATAAAATGGTAGCCAACACTAGAAACCCATTTTCTTCAAGTTATTGATTTAAAAAAAAAAATCTATTAACAGGCACCTAATTATATATCCCAGTATTCAAAAAATAACACAATAAATACTAGCATAATTATTTTAATTCAATATATAATTGAAGGAAGCCACGGGACAAAACATAAATCACAGCATTTAAATTATGCTGTTTTTATCACAAAAGTAAATTGTCGTTAAAAATAAAACAGCTATATTTGTGATTTTTCTCATGCTGAGAGCAACATTCCAGTTGCTGTAGGTGTTTATTTTCTTCTAACCATACACTACTATTAATAACACCTCATAAAAATAAAACGTTTGCACAATAAAGCAGGTTCCCCAACCTACCTTCTTCCCTAATAAAATGCTGCTTGTGTTCCAGTTTGCAACCTCCTCCTTATTTAAGTAAAGCCACTTTTAGTTTTGTGACTGGAATATGAGGTATTTATTTTCAGAACTAGACGAATGAATACAGGCATAATTATTTATTATTTATTTATTTATTTTTGAGATGGGGTCTCACTCTGTCACCCAGACTGGAGTGCAATGGCACAATCTCAGCTCACTGCAACCTCTGCCTCCTGGGTTCCAGTGATTCTACTGTCTCAGCCTCCTGAGTAGCTGGGACTACAGGCATGCACCACCATGCCCAGCTAATTTTGTATTTTTAGTAGAGATGGGGTTTCACCATGTTGGCCAGGCTGGTCTCGAACTCCTGACCTCAAGTGATCCACATGCCCTGGCCTCCCAACATATTGGGATTATAGGCATGAGCCACCACACCCAACCAGGTATAATTATTTTAAATGAGCAGGACATTCCAGCACAGCCTTCACAACAACTTCTAGATAGACAATCTTGTGACCCAGAACTAGCTTGCCAATTAGCTGCTCCCATTTCTTCATTCACATTCAAAGAAATGTCCTTAAACATTCATGGCTTATAGGGAAATCAGGATCCCTGATGTTTCGGCTCTCATAAGATGAAATTTTCTCTAAGAAACTATGATGGAGAAAATTGTTCATTAAGAAAATTATAGCAGCTGGGCATGGTGGTACACACTTATAGTCCCAGCTACTCAGGAGGCTGAGGTATTCCTGAGTTACCCAGGAGTTTGAGGCCAGCCTGGGCAGCATAGCAAGATCCCAAAAAGAAAAAATTATAGCAAATTCGTGACCTTAACACCAACTCTTTGCTAGACATTACATGAGGCTTCAGCAGTTAAGCAGTCAGAGAAAAGCATGGTCCCATTAGCACAAAGTCTTCAATCTAACTGAAGACAACAAGCAGGTATGTCAAGTGAAAAAAGTGTGACAAAATTAGTAACAATAAGGTACTTGGATGTAAATCTCACTGTTTAAAATATTGGGACTGTATGAAACCAGATACCATATTTTTACTTCCTTCATTGAGAGAATCCTTTACTCTCACTATTTGGGCTATTTTTTAATAAGAGATTTTATTGTATCTCCTCAGACCAAATATAAACAACATCTATGAAAGAACTATGCTATATTATATACGAATTGGACCAGCCGAAAGTATATAGACTCAAAAATTTCTTAAAAATCAAGAAATCTGGGCCAGGTGTGGTGGCTCACGCCTGTAATCCCAGAACTGTGGGAGGCTGAGGCAGGCGAATCACTTAAGGTCGGGAGTTCAAGATGAGCCTGGCCAACACAGTGAAACCCCATCTCTACTAAAAACACAAAAACTAGCTGAGTGTGGTGGTGGGCACCTGTAATCCCAGCTACTCAGGCAGCTGAGGCAGGAGAATCACTTGAACCCAGTAGGTAGAGGTAGTGGTTGCAGTGAGCTGAGATTGCGCCACTGCATTCCATCAACAGAGCAAGACTCCATCTCAAAAAAAAAAAAAAAAAAAAAGAACTCTGAAGACAGGGATTACAGGCACTGACTCAGCTGCTTAAGAAGGCCACTAGAGACCCAGGCTCCTCCTATCATTCTGCTCCAACACACTTGACATGTTGTCCTTTGCCTCCATGCCTATTGCCTCATGACTGCAATATAGTTGCTGTTCTGATCATCACATCCTCATTCATAGACAGAAGGTAAGGAGGAATAAAGGTAACTGTTCATCCATACCTGAGAGCTTTCAACAGGAAAGCCAAAATTTCCCAGAAATGCCTACAACAGACTTCTCCCTACATCTTATTGATCAGAATGATGTCAGATGGTGAGCTTCTTTGCCTTATGGCTTCTGGTCAGGTAAAATAAGAGACGTGAACAAAGATTGGAGGGTGTGTGTTGAGTGAAATCAGGGAATTTCTTCCTTGTTCCTTCCCATTGTCCCATTTCAGCAGAATTCTGGGACTGGTCATGTCCCCCATCACTACAGCTTCTTCTAGACACCCTTCTCCGAGGCTCCAGCCTCTCTGGACTCTGGTAACTTTCCATCTCTTGCTTTGTCAGGCCTTGGGGTGGAAACAGCTGGTCTCTGGGTGCTTTATTGACATCTTTAACCCTGCCACATCTCCATAAGTGGATTCATCATTAAAATATTTTATTTTATTTTATTTATTTTAGATGGAGTCTCGCTCTGTCTCTCAAGCTGGAGTGAAGTGGTACAATCTTGGCTCACTGCAACCTCTGTCTCCTAGGTTCAAGTGATTCTCCTGCCTCAGACTCCCGAGTGTCTGGGATTACCGGCACGCACCACCATGCCTGATCACTTGTTGTATTTTTAGTAGAGATGGGATTTCACCATGTGGCTAGGCTGGTCTCAAACTCCTGACCTCAAGTGATTTGCTTGCCACGGCCTCCGAAAGTGTTAGTATTACAGGCATGAACCACCCCATCCAGCCTAAAATCTTTTAAATTTATCATTGGGGTGAAATTGTGTTCCCTGCCAAGAGTCCAACCAATACATATAGAAGTTGAACTGCAAAGGAGGCAGAACATCAGACAACAGGTGAGCCATGTCAACAAACAAATTATGATCCACTGCCTGAGGTCAGGCACACTGCCATCCTGAACAAATGTATGATTAGGTTAAAGAGATGGATATTTGGTGGGTGCTTTAATATTGTCTACCACATATGATTTATAATTAAGAGCAGTTTAAAAAGCAACCTGAATGGTCATGTATTATTCATTTTGTTATTGCCTTCAACTAACTCAGTGCCTGGAAAAATATGTCTACTAGTGAGTAAATAATACCTTACTCTTCTAAAAACTTTGTAGTCTACTAAGTGCTTTGATATACATTATCCCGTTTGATCTTCACAGATAACCCTGTGAGCCCTGTGAGTAAGGCAACCCCAGCATTTCCATTCCCATTTTACAGATTCATAATCAGAAGTTGAGAGACAATAACCACCGTGCCTTGAGTTACCAAATGATTAAGTACTAGAACTAGAAAGTAAAGCCAGGTTTTCTGACTCCAAATTCAGGCCTTTCAGAGCCAAGCCTTGGCCAATGTACCTGCCTGGGTTCAGTACACAAAGCCAAAACTTGAGTGTTGGTTGGGGCCAGGCAGAAGAGAAAGAGCATTGTATTTCACAGTATCTCTGATCCCCAGATGTTGACATCTATCAGCAGAGAGAATGGAGCACTTCTACGAGTTTCCCATTGAAGAAACAAATTCTGCTTCCAACTGCATCAGTTAAGAGCATGAGTTTTGAAGTCATATAAACATGAAGTGGAATTCTAGCTTTACCACTTACTAGTTGTATGACCTTGGCAAATTACTTAACCCCCATGAGCTTTTATTTTTCCATTCTGTAAAATATAGATATTAAATATCTTTCTTATGAAATTGCCAAAAGTTTTAAATTAGATAATTTATGTTAAGTGATTGGTTTTAACTAACTAAATGTAACATCTTACATTCATGATTATTTCGACTATAAATTATCTTGGATTCTGCAACAAGCTTTCAGAAGTTTTGAATTTCATTAAGAAACAGCCTTGACCGGGCACAGTGGCTCACGCCTATAATCCCAACACTTTGGGGAACCGAGGCAGGCGAATCACTTGAGATCAGGATTTCAAGACCAGCCTGCCCAATATGGTATAAACCCAACTCTGCTGGAAAAAAAAAAAAATTAGCTGGGCATGATGGTGGTGGGCACCTGTAGTCCCAGCTACTCGGGAGGCTGAGGCAGAAGAATCGCTTGAACCCAGGAGGCGGAGGTTGCAGTGAGCCAAGATCATGCCACTGCACTCCAGCCTGGGTGACACAGCAAGACTCCATCTCAAAAAAAAAAAGAAAAGAGACAGCACTAATGTAGTACAGAGAAAGCCAGCAAGTTTATCAAACAACTTCCAGATAGAAATAAACCTCAAAAGTTACCTGCAATTTCCAGTTTTCATGCCTTCTGTTCATTCACAAGATCCTGATAACTAACATTTATATAGGGCTGCTATGTGTCAGGTGTCAGAAATAAATTTTTCTCCACAGAGTTTTCTAGAAAAATTTACTGGGACTTAGGTTAAAGAACAGCCTTAAACCCAAAAGATTACTGAATAGATAATAAAAGATTTACCTCCCCAGAGGTACGTGTTTACACTTCTAGGAAAAGATGAGACCCAAAGACATAATGACATTCCAGGAGCTGTAAACCTAAAGACATTTGTCTTATCTTCCCTTGGAGACGGGTACTTACATTTTAAAAGATAAAAATCTATGCTCTTTACCCTTCTATTCCCAAAGAGAACTTCTTTATTGTAAGGAGCAAAAGTATCTCTCCCTTTCTCAAATAATGAAAGGACATCTCTTTCCTTTATAAATTCCAAGATTCATCTTTCTAGGGCTTCTCTCCTACGGTAAACCCCAAACACGCCCATGTGTAAGCCTGTCCATCTGGCTTTTTTATCATCACAGTAGGGGGAAAGTTGGGGGGGTGGTAAATAACAAATAAAATTATTGCTCTAAATAATAATAATCAGTCTCTGTCCCAGAAACTTCCTGTCTACTTTCAGGATAATACAAATAGAGTAATTAAATACTTAGCAACAGACAATATCTTAAGGGCCTTAGATGAATTAACTCATTTATTTCTTATAACTATACTATGTTAGACACTTCTATTTTTCTTCTTTTAAGACAGGGACACTTGGCCGGGTGCGGTGGCTCAAGCCTGTAATCCCAGCACTTTGGGAGGCCGAGGCGGGTGGATCACGAGGTCAGGAGATCGAGACCATCCTGGCTAACATGGTGAAACCCCGTCTCTACTAAAAAATACAAAAAACTAGCCAGGCGTGGTGGCGGGCGCCTGTAGTCCCAGCTACTCAGAGGCTGAGGCGAGAGAATGGCGTGAACCCGGGAGGTGGAGCTTGCAGTGAGCCGAGATCGCACCACTGCACTCCAGCCTGGGCCACACAGTGAGACTCCGTCTCAAAAAAAAAAAAAAAAAAAAGACAGGGACACTGAAGCACAGAGATACCAACTTGCCTAATGTCTCCCAACTAATAAATACCAGAGGCAGGATTTGAACCCAGGAGCTCCAAAATCTATGCTCTAAATATGATTGCATGCTGCCTGTAACCAGTAATCTTTCTCACTGAGTATCTGTGATTCACAGTGAATTAGTATTCAATGTGTCTCATAACTAGAAGTCTCTTATTCAATCACATCCCACTACTACTTTTGCCAATTGAAATAATTGTATAAGGAACTTCTTCCTAGTTGTGGATATATACACACAGACATTTAAGGCTTACTATAAACACTCTCTCTTCAAAATAATTCTACCAGTTCTGCTTAGAAGAGGTGCATATAGACCATGAGTATTCATGTGTTGATGGCCATAGACAAACGGATAGACTAATTTGAGAATCCCCTTTTCCGCTACTTTAAGACAAACTTGTTTCTGATATTTAAACAGCTTTAAGTATTTTCAGTAAAAAAGTTGTATACTTTCCCATCCAGCTCTCCCTGTAGAGGAACCTCTGTGTATCCAGTCATGGGACTAGCAGGTACCAAATGGAACAACTGAGGAGAGTTTAATAAAACATTTTTTTACAAAGGAGTAGGCAGTGTTAAGAGAAACAAAGGCTGGTGCAGCTCCCTGGAACCAAGAACAACTAGGAGCCATTACCATGCCTTGGTCTGAAAGGTCAGAGAGAGTTACTAGAATCCACTGAGAAAACTGTAGTTGTCACAGAGGGCTGCCCCCTCAGAAGTTGTGATCTGGCCCAGCACAGTGGCTCACGTCTGTATTCCCAGCACTCTGGGAGGCCGAGGAGGGCAGATCACCTGAGGTCAGGATTCCGAGCCCAGCCTGGCCAACATGGGGAAACCCCATCTCTACTAAAAATACAAAAAATTAGCTGGGCATGGTGGTGGGCACCTGTGATCCCAGCTACTCTGGAGGCTGAGGCAGGAGAATTGCTTGAACCTGGGAGGTGGAGGTTGCAGTGAGCCAAGATTGCGCCACTGCACTCTAGCCTAAGCAACAGAGCAAGACTCCATCTCAGAAAAAAAGAAGTTGTGACCTTTGGGCCAGGCACGGTAGCTCACGTCTGTAATCCCAGCACTTTATGAGGCCAAAGCCATCAGACCACCTGAGGTCAGGAGTTCGAGACCAGCCTGGCCAACATGGAGAAACCACATCTCTACTAAAAATTCAAAAAGAAAGAAAGAAAGAAGTTGTGACCTTTATCAGAGAGACAAAATTAATGACTGGCAACCCAACAAAAAGGAAGCTGGAGCAGTAAATACCCAAAACCCATTCCCCTCTCATTATCAGATCTCCACAGGTGTCTTCCACTGGCCAAACCCAACTTGAAACCAGAGGGGAAGGGAGCCTTTGGGAAAGTTCATAAAAGTCAGCCTCTCAGGAAAACAAAGCAGAGTGAAGAAAGGGGAAAAGGTACATCATGAGAAAGAAACAGAAAATATCAAGCACCCTCTGGGTTAAAAGAGTTCCATAGGAGCTTTTCCCTGTTATCTCTTCTTTGCCAAAGAAACTTCTCTCCTTAAAAAAGCAGTTTTCACATTCATTAACTACATGTATTCAGGAGCAAGATGTACACAATTAAGGGTTTCTCTGCTATCAACAGCAATAACACAATTATCATGTGCCTCGAGCCATTTTATCAAGGACAGAAAGCCCTGACCCACCACGGAGATGCCATCTGAGTCAGAGGACATTGGCTGTGCAGGTGCAGATACAAGAAGATAAGTGTGGCATCAAAGGAACACAGCCTGAGGCCAACCAAGATTGGACAACAAAATGAGATTTGCAGAGAAACTGAACTCTGTTCAATCAACCTTGTTCAGCCAAAGAGAAGATTCCATTAAGGCTTGAGGATAGAGAAAATTGAAGTTTACTGAGCACCAATTCTTTCAAGTTTTGCATGTGTTAATCCATTTTAAGAAAACTATAAAACTTCTATATAAAAGCTAGTTGTTATTTTCCTATCC
This sequence comes from Macaca mulatta, assembly GCF_049350105.2. Classification (NCBI taxonomy): domain Eukaryota; kingdom Metazoa; phylum Chordata; class Mammalia; order Primates; family Cercopithecidae; genus Macaca; species Macaca mulatta. The sequence continues at coordinate 122,059,069 of NC_133409.1, read as the reverse complement.
TTAACACACATGATAAAAGATGTTTGATGAATACTAACGGTGATAAGTAAAGTTACAGAAAGAACTGAACGGACGCATCTCCCAGCTTCCACCTTTGCCCCTCACCCACCCACCCAAGGTCTGTTATCCATACAACAGCTGAAATAATTCTTTTAAAATCATATGCTTAAAAAGCTCTAATAATTCCTTTTATATTTTCAATAAAATCCAAACCTTACCAATCAACAAAGCCTCATCAGAACTTTCCAAACTGTGAATCATGGCTCATTCATGGGTCATGAAATTAATTTAGTGTGTCACACTCAGTATCTTCTTGAAAATAAAATCAAATTGAATTGAATATTTAATTTTGAATTGAATAAAATAAAAATATTAGAATGTATAGCAAATAAAAATAGGAAATGTTTCACAAAAAGTTTTCTTTCAGTTTTAAGAATATGTATGTGGTTATAGTATAAAAAAGTATTTCTTTGAGTCATCATCCAAATTTTAAAAAAGTAAAGAAAAACCACTATTCCCACTTCCTGACTTCATCATTAATCTCTGTCCTCTGGCTCACTCTGCTCCAGCCATCCTCCTCTTTTTTGTGTTTTTTTAAATCCTTGACTGGAGCACTTTCCTCCAAAACCCACAAAGTTCACACTTTACTTTCTTCAAGCTCAAATGTCACATTCCCTGGAAGAACGTTGCTGACCACCTCATGTAAAGTAGCCCAGTCTCTTTTTCCTTATATCACTTTATTTTTCTTCAAAGCTTTTATTAGCAGATGAATTACTATGTACTTCTGTCTCTCTACTAAAGTGTAAACTTTATGAGAGCAGGGACTTTATTGTATTCACTACTGCAGCTCCAAGTCTAGGACAATGCTTAGCACATAGTAGGGACTCAAAAAAATTGCTAGTATATCCATTGGATGGATTGGTGAGTGGATGATGGAGAATAATGGACAGATGGATGGATAGATAAAGGAATAGGATGGTCCCTAGGAAATAATATGCTTAGAGGATCCTGAAGCTAACAAAGGAACCAGTTTTCGCTTGCCCCTTCCCTCCACCTGTTCTACAGCTTCCTACTCAACCCCATACACACACATATATACGTGTGTATCTCCCTCATGGCTCTGCCTACTGCTAAAATCAAGAAAGGTTTTTGGCCAGGTGAAGCTCCAGCCAGTAGTGGTGGGGAAATGAGTATGGAGTATCTATATATCTGCTTTGGCCTGCCTAGATTGAACACACGCAGAGTGTTCCTAGAGCCTTCAGTCTAGGCAGGCCAAAACAGATATGTAGATACTCACTCCTTACTCTCTGTAGAAGGATCGTCTACAGATTTGGGCAACTCACTTTAAAAGCTGTAGCGAGCAAAAGCCTTCACTGTGATCAGCAAGAACCCCCAACTATTTCAGATCCTTGGCTCTAACCTTCACCTCTTCACAGTTCTCAGACTCATTTCAGCCTGCCTTATCCACAAATCCACTCTTACTCCAAACTTCTTTTTTTTTTTTCTTTTTTTTTGAGACAGAGTTTTGCTCTTGCTGCCCAGGCTGGAGTGCAATGTTGCAGTCTCAGTTCACTGCAACCTCCACCTCCTGGGTTCAAGCAATTCTCCTGCCTCAGCCTCCTGAGTAGCTGGGATTACAGGCATGTGCTACCACGCCCAACTAACTTTGTATTTTTAGTAGAGATGGGGTTTCTCCATGTTGGTCAGCCTGGTCTCAAACTCCTGACCTCAGGTGATCTGCCTGCCTTGGCCTCCCAAAGTGCTGGGATTACAGGCGTGAGCCACCGCGCCCAGCCCCAAACTTTGTTTTTTACCTCAGTAGTCCCATTAAGTACATTGACTAAATGGATAATTTTTAGTTAAGTACGTTGCTTACACCTGTGGCAATTTTTAAATAATTCTTTTTTGTTTTTGTTTTTTGAGATGGAGTCTTCCTCTGTTGCCCAGGCTGGAGTGCAGCGGCATGATCTCGGCTCACTGCAACTTCTACCTCCTGGGTTCAAGTAATTCTCGTGCCTCAGCCTCCTGAGTAGCTGGGATTACAGGCATCGCCACCAAGCCCAGCTACTTTTTGTATTTTTATAGAGATGGGTTTTCACCATGTTGGCCAGCCTGGTCTCAATCTCCTGACCTCAGGTAATCCACCTGCCTTGCCTCTTAAACTGCTGGGATTATAGGCATGAGCCACCGCACCTGGCCAAAATGTTTCTTTTCTAAAACAATTATATAGCATTAGTTATTAACAACACATTACCTCAAAACCAACTGTTTTCAAAATAAATGAATGGGTTCACTTCATTTGCAAGTATAGTGGCTGTGGTGACCAGGAATCCTACACCTCCAGCTTTGCTACATGTTTACCCTCTTACATTGCCTTCATAGAACCCTGCCTGTCCTTGAGAGCGAGAAGGCAATTGCCACCATTCCCCAGACAGCAAGGCTCAGAATTAACACAAAGGCAGAGAGTGAATTGTCCCAGATTCAGAGCACACTCATTGGGTTTGGACACCCAAGAGCTCCACAGAGTTCTGAAGAATAAAAAGATATTCTTAGAGGCTGGGCGGAGTGGCTCACGCCTATAATCCCAACACTTTGGGAGGCCAAGGCAGGTGGATTGCTTTAGCTCAGGAGTTTGAGACCAGCCTGGGCTAAATGGTGAAACCCCATCTCTACCAAAAGTACAGAAAAATAGCTGGGCATGGTGGTATGTGCCTGTAATCCCAGCTACTTGGGAGGCTGAGGCAGGAGAATCACTTGAACCCAGGAGGTGGAGGTTGCAGTGAGCCAACATCGCACCACTGCACTCCAGCCTAGGCAACAGAGCAAGGCTCCATCAAGAAAGAAGAAAGAAAAGGAAGGTAAAGGAAGGGGAGGGGAGGGGAAGGGAAGGCCAAAAGGAAGGAAAAGAAAAACGAAGGAAAAAGAAAAAGAAAGAAGGAAGGAAGGAAGAGAGGGAGGGAGGGAGGGAAGAAAGGAAAGGAAGAAAGGAAACAACAAAAAAGAAACTGCACCAAAATACCATTTTTTTTTTCTCCAATCAAATCATCAGAGATCTAAACATTTGCTATCTCATTCTTCATGACTGAGCCTGATACATGTCTCCTGGCAGACTGGAGCTTCTTGCTCTCTATTGCTTTGCATTCCCCACGGTATACAATGCATAATAGGATTCTAATAAATATTTCTTTCTAGTTATATTTTGTATTGTCTTGTTTTTGTTTTTTTGAGACAGAGTCTCACTCTCTCGCCCAGGATAGGCCACCGTGCCCAGCCTTAATAAATGTTTCTTGAGTTGACTTTAGTGAAGAAAAGGAACTCAAAGCCCTGTTAATTGTAGAAGCCATAGCAGGATTCTATAATGATTGCTGGAGTCAAAATGTATTTGTTCAAATTCCAGAAATCCTAAAAACATTTTTCCTCTCATAATAATTAGTACAGGCTGGACGCAGAGGCTCAAGCCTGTAATCCCAGCACTTTGAGAGGCTGAGGCGGGCGGAATTGAGGTCAGGAGTTCCAGACCAGCCTAGCCAACATAGTGAAACCCCATTTCTACTAAAAATACAAAAATGAGCCAGGTGTGGTGGCAGGCACCTGTAATCCCAGCTACTTGGGAGGCTGAGGCAGGAGAATCCTTGAACTCCAGAGGCGGAGGTTGCAGTGAGCCGAGATCACGCCACTGCACTCCAGCCTGGGTGACAGAGTGAGACTCCATCTCAAAAAAACAAACAAAAAAAAGAATTAGTACAATAACCCACTCATCCCCCTCCAAATCTATTCTCTCTCCCTACTCTAATCTCTGTCCACACTGTCATGAAAATTACTTTTTAAAATCTCACAGTTCATTAGGTCTGCATTGTACTAAAGACTATTTGGCATTGCTTACATAGTATGAGTATATATGAATATAATTCAAAAGAAACTACTTTAGGGCCAGGCACGGTGGCTCATGCTTGTAATCCCAGCACTTTGGGAGGCCAAGGTGGGTGGATCACTTGAGGTCAAGAGTTTGAGACCAGCCTGGCCTACATGGTGAAACCCTGTCTCTACGAAAAATACAAAAATTAGTTGGGCGTGGTGGTGCGAGCCCATAATCCCAGCTACCGAGAGGTGGAGGGTGCAGTGATCCCAGATCGTGCCACTGCACTCCGGTCTAGGTCACGCCACTGCACTCCAGCCTGGGCGACAGAGCGTGATTCTGTCTCAGGAAAAAAAAAAAAAAAAGAAAGAAAGAAAAAAAGGAAAGAAAAGAAACTTTTTTTATTTTTTTAATTTCATGCCTGTAGAATAGTCTGAAGTATGGGACAGGAGGTCATTTTACATTCTTGTTCCAAACAGTCTTTCCAGGCACATCTCCTGTCACTGCCTTCCAACCACTCTTGTCCTCCACCTCTTCTGAATTCTAATTCCCCCAATCTATTTTGTTTCGCAGACTAAATATGCATGTTCACATCTCTAATTCTTTGGAATTCCCTCTGGTAGAAAAGCTCTCCCTTTAAGTCCCACCCCACTGCACCATTTGTCAAAGCTCTACTCTTCTTTAAGATCCAATTCAAATATTTAATCTTCTCTCTATATACACATATTCCAATGTGGTCAGAATTTATCATCCATTCTTTTATGTTTCCATAGCCCTTTACTTATACTTCTCTTCTAGCTTTGAAATCTCTGCCTTTTTGTTCATTGTGCTTATTTTTCATTTATTCAACATTCATTAATTCAAAAAATATTTATTGAGTGTCTACTATATTCCAGGTGCTGGTATATGTTTTAAAAAGACAAACATAGGCCGGGCGCGGTGGCTCACGCCTGTAATCCCAGCACTTTGGGAGGCCGAGGCGGGCGGATCACAAGGTCAGGAGATCGAGACCACGGTGAAACCCCGTCTCTACTAAAAATACAAAAAATTAGCCGGGCGCGGTTGTGGGCGCCTGTAGTCCCAGCTACTCGGGAGGCTGAGGCAGGAGAATGGCGTGAACCCGGGAGGCGGAGCTTGCAGTGAGCCGAGATCGCGCCACTGCGCTCCAGCCTGGGCGACAGAGCGAGACTCCGTCTCAAAAAAAAAAAAAAAAAAAAAAAAAAAAAAAAAAAAAAAGACAAACATAGGTTCCTCCACCACTAAAACAGTCTTCTAAGTCCTCATGGAGTTCAGATTCTATTTGTAAGTTCTGAGTTTTTCGGATGTCGGTATTGATAGAGACAGCAGACAGCCAAGGGTCCCTGGGGAAACCCTGCCTGCCTTCAAGCCTAAAACCAGACTGCTGGTTCTAGATGAAACCCGTCCTTTCTCGACTGATTCTCTCTGCATAATGTCCACCTACGCTCTGGGAGGACGGGGTGGAGCCTCGCGAAGTTCAGGCCGTTTGCAGGTGGAGGAGCCCGGCCTCCTCAGTTCCTGTGTGGTGCCTTGGGATTCAGTCTGTGAGGCGGGAAACCTGCTATCAAGACTCTTTCTCATTTTGCGGAGAATTCCTCTTTCCTTTTTTTCTTTTCACCCAATAAACCCTACAATGTGTCTGTGTGCCTAAATTTTCCCGGTCGTGTGTCGAGAACTCAGTTTTTCTGCAATAGTATCACCTTCCCCAGTACCAAACACAATTTCCTTCCTGTATACAGCAGGCACTCTACAGATATGACTGCCTGTTTCTCCTTTCCCTAGATATCTGTTTCTCTACAATTAACAGGGTGTAGGCACGGAGGGCTCAGGTGTGGTGGGTTGCGTGGGGGCCCCGCTGAACTGACCAGCGGCATTTCAGCTCCTTCCCCTTGCCGGTCGGAACCCCGGAGCCAGGTCAGCTCAGCCAGCTTCACCATCACCAAGGCAGGTAGCGAAGGCGGGAACCTCCGCCACCAGCTGGACTGCAACCAACTGGACCTGAGCCTCAGCGACCTGAATGAAGTCCCGGTCAAGGAACTGGCTGCCCTTCCAAAGACCACCACACTGGATCTGTCTTGTAATAAACTGACTATTCTACCGTCGGATTTCTGTGGCCTCACACACCTGGCGAAGCTAGACCTTAGAAAGAACAACCCACAGCAGCTGCCGGTGGACTCTGGTCATTTGGTCAACCTCCAGGACCTGGCTCTCCTCAACAACAGGCTGCTCACCTTGCCTGTCAGCTTTGCTCAGCTCCAGAACCTGAAGTGGCTGGACCTGAAGGATAACCTCTGGATCCCGGCCTGGCCAAGATGGCAGGCGACTGCTTCGGTGGGAGAAGCCGTGGAAGCAATGTGCAAACAAGGCGTCACACACAGCACAGGAAGGCCGTGCAGGCAGACCAGGAGTGGGAGAGGCAGCGGGGCCGGAAGTAGAAGGAGAGGCAGAGGAGAAGCTGAGGCCAAGCAGGCAGCTAAGGAAGCTCAGGAGAGGGAAACGCGGAAGCGGGAGAACGCGGAAGAGAAGGAGCGCGGGAGAAACGAGTATGATGCCCTCAAAGCAGCCAAGCGGGAACAGGAGAGGAAACCTAAGAGGGAAACAAATCAGGCACCGAAATCTAAGTCCGACTCTTGCCTCCGCAAGCCACTCCCCGGGAAGCACACTCATTCCTGGGCTATGCTGAGGCTGCTGCTGCTGCTGCTGCTGCTTTGTGCGGCAGGAGGGCTGGTTGCTTGTCCGGTGACATAGCCGCAGCAGCAGCCCCTCTGCACCAGCGTGAACATCATCTACGACAATGCGGTCCAGGGTCTGCACCGCCATGAGATCCTCCAGTGGGCCCTCCAGACCAACTCTCAGCAGTGAGCTTGTCCCCAGCACCTGCTGCCTCCCAGCCTTGGAGCTTGGATTCCTGTGGAATTGGGCTCTGCTAGACACAAACTGTTTTTAGCATCAGACCTATCTGCCATAATCAAATGGCTGCAGATTGGTACTTGAGACCTCCTCTTTGTAGGACTTCTTCGTTCCTTAGTCAGGGTTTCCGGTTTCCGGGTGGAATGAGGAGAAATGGGAGGTGGCGGGGGACAGTTACCTGCATGCCTAAAGGAATAGGCTTGGGGTTCGGGAGAAAGAAAACATAGCCATTTCTAGTTGTTACACAACTGTGTAAAGACTCGTTTCTACTAAATGATCAGCTGTCACCAAAAAAAAAAAAAAAGTGTAATGAGACCTTTATGAAATATGCCAATAGGGTATGGGAATTACCTAACTATTTTGAAGGAATCTAAGTAATTAAAAAAAAAAAATACCACTGCCCTAACTAATAGCAGTTAACCAACTCATGATAGTAGTCACCCAGAGAAATTTTTATCATCTAGAAATAATGGCTTGTTTCATCATTGGATGATGATGCCTCCCGATTCTTTATTATGCACCAGGCACTGTCTGAGAGATTTTAGTATTCACTCATTTAATCTTCTCAGCAACTCTAAGTAGTATGTATCTCTTTAAAAAAAAAAAAAAAAAAAATATGGAAACAGAAAGACAAGTTAAATTCCTTGCCCAAGATCACACAACTGGTAAAGGATGGAGCTGGCATTTGAATTCAGGTAGGCTAGCTTCAAATTCCATGTTCTTCTCCACTACACATTAGTGATGTAGACAGTGAAAATCTTTCCCAATGTGTGATAGCCTAAAATCATTGATAGATGATTACAAATGCAAGAAGACTGTTAACACAAGTGGTTATAATTTCTGTTAGGCTCTTTACATGTGAGGAATAGAGATGTATTCAGTTTGCCCCAAGTAGTGTAACATGAGGAGGGATAGCAATACAAGTTAACGCATACATGGAACTCAGGGAAAGCAGGAATCACTTAGAATCTGCCTCACAGAGCCAGAAACTAGAAGGCCATTCAGATTTTTAAACTTCCCTAGGGACCTGAGAAGCAGGACTTCAAGAATTTTTCTTACTCTAACATTCCACTGTTAACATATCTGCTCCTGTCTGACCCCTTCTCTTACTGTTATCAATTAGTTTTCTTTTCATTCTTCTCAGTTAAATCCCTGAGAAGAATCTGGTTGAATCAGCACAAAAATATTTAGATGGAGCCTTTTTTCCCAGGCCCACTCCTGAAGGACTAGCATGCCATGGCTGACTGTACTTGAGTCCAATTCCCTCTCTAGTCAATCAATGCAAGGCTGGAAGGAAGGAAAGGACAGGTCACTTTGTCCAAAACAGTTGAGCTGATGCAAGGTTTGGGCATGGGTAGCTTCCATGGGAAAGTGCCACGTGCGGGGCAGACACTCTTGCAGAAGAATCTCATAGCCAGGCGCGGTGGCTCTTGCCTGAGTCTCAGCACTTTGGGAGGCCGAGGTGGGTGGATCACCCGAGGTCAGGAGTTAGAGACCAGCCTGACCAACGTGGTGAAACCCCATCTCTACTAAAAATACAAAAATTAGCTGGGTGTGGTAGCAGGTGCCTGTAATCCCAGCTACTCAGGAGGCTGAGGCAAGAGAATCCCTTGAACCTGGGAGGCAGAGGTGGCAGTGAGCAGAGATCGCATCACTGCATTCCAGCCAGGGTGACAGATGGAAACTCCGTCTCAAAAATTAAAAAAAAAGGGCCGGGCGCAGTGGCTCAAGCCTGTAATCCCAGCACTTTGGGAGGCCGAGGCGGGTGGATCACGAGGTCAGGAGATCGAGACTATCCTGGCTAACATGGTGAAACCCCGTCTCTACTAAAAATACAAAAAACTAGCCGGGCGTGGTGGCGGGCGCCTGTAGTCCCAGCTACTTGAGAGGCTGAGGCAGGAGAATGGCGTGAACCCGGGAGGCGGAGTTTGCAGTGAGCCGAGATCACGCCACTGCACTCCAGCCTGGGAGACACAGCGAGACTCCGTCTCAAAAAAAAAAAAAAATTAAAAAAAAAGAATCTCATGCCGGTCAGGCATGGTGGCTCACGCCTGTAATCTCAGCACTTTGGGAGGCCGAGGCAGGTGCATCACTTGAGGTCAGGAGCTTGCAACCAGCATGGCCAATATGGTGAAACCCATCTACTAAAAATACAAAAACTAGTCAGCATTGTGGCAGGTGCTTGTAGTCCCAGCTATTTGGGAGGCTGAGGCACAAGAATCGCTTGAACCTGGAAGGCGGAGGTTGCAGTGAGCAGAGATGCTGCCACTGCACTGCAGCTTGGGTGACAGAACAAGACCCTATCTCAAAAAAAAAAAAAAAAAAAAAAAAAGGAAAAAGAAAAAAGAATCTCATGCCTTGTATAAGAATTAAGAATGTGTGGTCATTACCTTCAATATCAGCATAGATTTAGACTTTTAAGTTTATAATCAAATACTTAATATGTTTGGAAGCTTTATAAACTCTCATCTGAATTACTACAGTTGCCTGCCAACTGTGTTCTTCTTTTCATCCTAGATTCCTTATCATCTATTCTCCATTCACACACAGCCATAGTGATCCTTCTGAAGGAGTATCTCAGACATCTCAATCCCCGCTCCCACCGCCCCATGACCTCTCCGTCATCACACTCCAAGTAAAAGCATCTTGACAATGGCCTACAAAGTGTACATGATCGGCCGGTACATTACAGCTCATGCCTGTAATCCCAGCACTTTGGAAGGCCAAGGCAGGCAGATTACTCAAGGTCAGGAGTTAGAGACCAGCCCAGCCAATACAGTGAAACCTCACCTCTACTAAAAATACAAAAATTAGCTGGATCATGGTAGCACATTGAGGCACAAGAATCGCTTGAACCTGGAAGGTGGAGGTTGCTGTGAGCAGAGATCGGCCACTGCACTCCAGCCTGGGTGACAGAGTGAGTCTCTGTCTCAAAAAAAAAAAAAAAAAAGGTGTACACGATGGCATGCCCTCTCACCTCACTGACTGGATTGCCTCCCCATTGTTCTGCCCAGGAAATGGGCCTTCTCATAGTTTCTCAAACATACCAGGGACATTCCCACCCCCACAGCTTAATCTATCTCCCTCTACCCTGCCATAATACTTAAGAACTTCACACCCTATATCATTTGTTAATTTATTATGCTTATTTTCTACCTCCTTCTGCTAGAATATAAGTTTCATGAGGTCAAGGATTTTGTTTACTAATGTATCCTCTTCAGCAGAACAGCACCGAGCACATAGTATGCACCCAATACAATGTTTGTTGAGTGAATAAATTTGCCATCAGTTATGTAAGGCATTATCATTCTATTTCCTAACCTATGAGTTTTGAAAGATTTCTGACATGACCTTGAGCTTTTCAATTCATGCTGGCTGTTAAGTTGATGTGAGTTGGTGGTCTTATTTGACCCAAGAAAAATTCAGTATGGTTGAAAAAGTTAAGTACGGCCGGGAGCAGTGGCTCATGCCTGTAATCCCAGCACTTTGGGAGGCTGAGGCAGGCGGATCGCCTGAGGTTGGGAGTTCGAGACCAGCCTGCCCAACATGGAGAAATCCCGTCTCTACTAAAAATACAAAATTAGCCAGGGGTGGTAGCGGGAGTCTGTAATCCTAGCTACTCGGGAAGCTGAGGCAGGAGAATCACTTGAACCCAGGAGGCAGAGGTTGCAGTGAGCCGAGACCATGCCATTGCACTCCAGCCTCGGCAACAAGAATGAAACACCATCTCAAAAATATAAAAAATAAAAAAAGTTAAGTTCAACAGGAATAACTTTCGCATTGGATAGTAGTTAACAGCAAAACAAGTTTGTTTGTTCATGTTTGGAAATCTTGCTAAACTAATGCAGACTCTGCTGTCAATGTGCTTCATGATAGCAGCCTTTCTGTTTTTATAAACAGTTATGGAATGTATGAATATCTGCTAAATGTGAGGGCTGGCATGTCTCTACCTCAATAAAGTTCTGGCTTTTTTGACATCTATTGTGACCACTCAGGGCCCTTTTTAATTTATGTTTAGAGTCTCAGCTGCATGTTTAGGTTGGGTTGCCAGAACTCTGACTGCCAAATAAGCAGTGTTGCTATATTTAGAAATGAAATAGTAGTCTACAAAACAGAATATCGGGTATTGCTACCTTACTTGGCTCTATGTTACTGGGATTAACTTGGGATTTTTAAAAGTTAGTAATATGTATATGAAATAACTATTTTGAATCTCTTACTAAAGATGAAAATTTATGTCTAGCAAGATTTACTGTCCAGGTAAACACAATCTTTATAGTGTTCTTAAATCTATTTCCCTGTTAATCTGTACTAATGACCATAAGGAGTCAAAATAACTGTTAGCATCCTATTCATTTTTCAGAATATTCTTGACACAATCTTGGCATTTCTATTACTTTGGAAACTAAAAATATAATAAATATTACAATAACTTTTATGTCAAAATCTTTCATTTATTTGTGCCTCTAACTTTTGGGCAGTCTTCATGAGACTCCCCATTTGGGTTAGTTTGTAGATGCTAATTTCAGGTATGGAATGCCATGAAACATGTTATTAATAATTAAATGATGGCACTTCTCCATAACTCAAAGTAGGAAATCCAATCAGTTGTCCAACAAAATTTAGATGCCATCCTACAAGAAACTCAAAGAGCCTAGTGAATTATGTGTCAGCATACTCATCTGATTCTCAGAGTTCCATAAAAGACTGCTTCTTTCATTAAAATACTATTTTGTACAGCTGTGCCTCATAAAATAATAATATTTCATCTCAGAATGAGGTGCTTTTAAATTAAGAACAAAACAATCTCTCCTTCAAGTTACAAAGTACTTGGCAAACCTTCTGGATAAAAGACACCATGCTAATATAGAACATTACTATCTCACTACGTTATTTTAAAATGTCCTAAATAAATTTTTGTGATACAAGGAAAATATAAAACAAAAAAGGCTCACCATGTACAAAGAGGATGACTGGACATCTTATACTTTTATATCAGAGAATCAGCTATTCAGATTGGTCTGAAAAGCTAAAATTTAGCTTATACCTAAATCTCCCATGAGTTCATCCTTATTTACTGAATGTCATATGAAAGATAAAGTATTTTAAGCATGACTCATAGGGACAACTGTCTAGGATATTTCAAACAAAATCTATGAAAAATTAATAAGCTATCAGGGAGGGTGTCTCAGGGGTCCTACTCTGCCCCTCCCTCTCTCTGGAAAGGGAGGGAGGGAGAGAAGGCAGGCAGGCCCAACCCCTAAGTATTATATACCCTTGATCATTAAAAAAAAGAAAAGTTAACAAATTTGGTCCAGTTACATACATATTAAATCCACATTTTTTATTTTTTTGTTGTTTTTGTTGTTTGTTTTTTTCTTATTCTTTTTGTTTTCTTTTTTTCTTCTTTTTTTCATTTTTGTTAAAATTCACATTTTTATCTTGACTTCTACCCCAAATACTGTCCACCTTCTGTACCCACAGATTTCACATTTGCAGATTCAACCAACCATGAACCAAAAATACTCAGAAAAAAATAAATAACTTCGAGGTTAAAAGTGTGTTTAACAAGCTAAAATAGAAAACAAAAAATAACAATATAACAATAAAAAATGCAATTTTTTAAGTACAGTATAACAACTATTTGTATAGCAATTTACACTGTATTTGATATTATAAGTAATCTACAGATGAGTTAAAGTATATTGGAAGGATGTAAGTGGGTTATATGCAAATACTATGCCATTTTCTATAAGGAACTTGAGTTCTGGGGATTTTGGTATCTGCCAGAGGCAGGATTGTGGGGAGGTCCTGGAACCAATGCCCTGCAGACACAGAGAGACAACTGTACCCATAAAATGACAGTTATGAAATTTTAAATAAATAAAACCAGCAGGACAGCAGAGAGAGAAAGAGCCAACATAAGAGCAAAGGAGGAAAAGCATAAAAGAAAAGAAAAAGAGAGGCTGGGCGTGGTGGCTCACGCCTGTAATCCCACACTTTGGGAGGCCGAGGCAGGCAGATCACGAGGTCAAGAGATCAAGACCATCCTAGCCAACATGGTGAAACCCTGTCTCTACTAAAACTACAAAAATTAGCCGGGCATGGTGGCGGGCACCTGTAGTCCCAGCTACTCGGGAGGCTGAGGCAGAAGAATTGCTTGAACCCAGGAGGTGGAGGTTGCAGTGAGCCGAGATCATGCCATTGCACTCCAGCCTGGTGACACAGCGAGACTCCATCTCAAAAAAAAAAAAAAAAGAGAGAGAGAGAAAAAAAAAAAAGAAAGAAAGAATCTGGGATCATGGTGAATAGAAATTCAAAACGACAATTGTTCAAAATTCCTAGAAAACAACCAGTCCAAACAGGATCAAGAAGATAAAAGAAAGGGTATCCCCCCAAAGAAAATAAAAATGAGTATGTGATGTGTGAGGCTATTCAGAAAAGATTTTTCAGTCGTAGGTACAGTTTGAGGATAAATTAGTGGTTGGAGCCTAAGAAACAATAGAAACAAAACACTAACACTGAACATTACTAACTAGAATATACAACTAGTTGAACAAGTAATGTAAGTCACTATGTGACTTAGCTGAAAATAATGAGCTGTCACATAATAACATAAACATAAGAATTTATCGAATGAAAACATACCCTTTTTTTGTTGTTGTTTTTGAGACGGAGTCTTGCTCTGTCACCCAGGCTGGAGTGCAGTGGCTCGATCTCAGCTCACTGCAAGCTCCGCTTCCTGGGTTCAAGCAATTCTCCTGCCTCAGCCTCCCGAGTAGCTGGGACTACAGGTGCCCACCACCATGCCCGGCTAATTTTTGTATTTTTAGTAGAGATGGGGTTTCACCATGTTGGCCAGGCTGGTCTCGATCTCCTGACCTCAAGTGATCCGCTGGCCTCTGCCTCCCGAAGTGCTGGGATTACTGGCATGAGCCACCGCGCCCGGCCGAAAACATACCCTTTTGAGGGAACATGTGAGACATGGGGAAGCATGTATCTGAATGTGTGTGTGAGAGAGAGAGTTTGAGAAAAAGAACAAAGTCCTCATCTTCCTTAATAGAAAACCAATTAATAATGTCTAAAGTTGAAATATGGCCGGGCATGGTGGCTCACGCCTGTAACCCCAGCACTTTGGGAGGCTGAGGAGGGTGGATCATATGAGGTCAGGAGTTCTAGACCAACCTGGTCAACATGGTGAAACCCCACCTCTACAAAAAAAAATGCAAAAAAAAAAAAAAAACAATTAGCCAGGCATGGTGGTGAGCACCTATAATCCCAGCTACGCAGGAGGCTGAGGCAGGAAAATTGCTTGAATCTGGGAGGCAAAGGTTGCAGTGAGCAGAGATAGCAGCACTGCATTCCAGCCTGGGTGACAGAGTGAGACTCCATCTCAAAAATAAATAATAAATTAATTAATTAAATTAAAAAATAAGCTGGGTGTGGTGGCAGGCCCTCTAATCCCAGCTACTCAGGAGGCTGAGTCAGGAGAATCCCTTGAATCCGGAGGCAGAGGTTGCAGTGAGCCAAGATTGCACCACTGCACTTAAGCCTGAGCAACAAGAGCAAAACTAAATTCCACCTCAAAAAAAAAAAAAAGAAAAGAAAAATAATTTTTAATAAAACGTTAGTAAACATGTTATCTACAAACACAAAGGTAAATAAAAAAGCTAAAACCAAAAACAAAACAGCTAAAAATTGAAAACAATTGTAATGGTTTTTTGTTTTGTTTTGTTTTGAGACTGAGTCTCACTCTGTGGTCCAGGCTGGAGTGCAGTGGGGCAGTCTTGGGTCACTGCAACCTCCACCTCCTGGGTTCAATTGATTCTCATGCCTCAGCCTCCTGAGTATCTGGGACTGCAGGTGCACACCACCACACCTGGCTAATTTTTTGTATTTTTAGTAGAGATAAGGTTTTGCCATGTGCCAGGCTTGTCTCGAACTCCTGAGCTCAGGCAAGCCCCCTGGCCTCGGCCACCCAAAGTGCTAGGATTACAGGTCTGAGCCACCGCACCCGGCTGTAATGGTTTTCAAGAAAGCAAAAATCAAAAGGGACAGGGCACTGTCTTTTTATGTCTAGTAATACTATTTTAAATGTTCTCATTGATTAAAATAAATTTAAAATTAAAAAACAGCTAAATGAAAAAAAGCATACACTGTTGGTGGGAATGTAAATTAGTTCAACCATTGTGGAAGACAGTGTGGTGATTCCTCAAAGACCTAAAAATAGAAATACCATTGGACCCAGCAATCCCATTACAGGATATACACTCAAAGGAACATAAATCATTCTACTATAAAGACACATACATGTGTATATTCATTGCAGCACTATTCACAATAGCAAAGAAGACATTAAATCAACCTAAACACCCATCAAAGATAGACTGGATAGAGAAAATGTGGTACATTTACCTTTGTCAGTTTGTAATGAGAGGATTTCCTTTTACCCTTTGTAGCTCAGAGAGCACCTGATGTATCATCTCAAACACAATAAACATCCTCCTAAAGGAAAAAAAAAAAGAAAATGTGGTACATATCACCATGGAACACTATGCAGCCATATAAAAGGATGAGATCATGTCCTTTGCAGGGACATGGGTGGAGCTAGAGGTCATTATCCTAAGCAAACTAACGCAGGAACAGGAAACCAAATACTGCATGTTCTCACTTGTAAGTCGGAGCTAAATGATGAGAACACATGGAAACATAGAGGGGAACAACACAAATTGGGGCCTATTAGACAGTGGAGGGTGGGAGGAGGGAGAGGATCACAAAAAATAACTAATGGGTACAAGGCTTAATAACTGGGTGATGAAATAATCTGTACAACAAACCCCCATGACACAAGTTTACCTACGTAACAAACCTGCACATGTACCCCTGAACGTAAAATAAAAGTTAATTTAAAAAAAAAGAAAAAAGTAACATGAAAAAAATGCATACATATATCTTATGCATCAATTGAGATGGTCATACGATTTTTCATCTGTCAATGTGGTATATTATTTTGATGCATTTTAAATTTTTTAACTAAATTGAAATTCCTAGAATAAACTCACTTGGACATGATCTATTACTTTTTACATATCGCTGAATTTAATTCTGTAATACCTCGGATTCCATTGATTAGAAGGAAAAATTACTGTTAAGAATTTTTGCATCTTTGTTTATGAGAGATATTAGAATTTTGTTTTCTTGTCTTTTTTTTTTAAGGTCTTCATTAGAGTAATGCTGGTCCCATAAAGTGAGTTGGGACATGATCTCTCCTTTTTTATTTTCTGGAGGAGTTTGTGTAGAATTAGTATTTTTTCGCCGGGCGCGGTGGCTCATGCCTGTAATCCTAGCACTTTGGGAGGCCGAGGTGGACGGATCATGAGGTCAGGAGATCGAGACCATCCTGGCTAACACAGCGAAACCCCGTCTCTACTAAAAATACAAAAAATTAACTGGGCGTGGTGGCGGGCGCCTGTAATCCCAGCTACTCAGGAGGCTGAGGCAGGAGAATGGCGTGAACCCGGGAGGCGGAGCTTGCAGCGAGCCAAGATCGCGCCACTGCACTCCAGTCTGGGTGAAAGTGCAAGACTCCGTCTCAAAAAAAAAAAAAAATAAGTAAATAAAAAAGAATTAGTATTTTTTCTTTAAATCAAATGTTTGGTAGGTTTCACCAAACTGTCTGGGCCTGGAGTTTTCTTTGTTGGTTTTTTGTTTGTTTATTATTCTTTATTTTAGAGACAGGATCATCCTCTGTCACCTAGACGGGAGTACAGAGGCGTAATCATAGCTCACTGCAACCTCAAGCTCCTGGGCTGAAGCAATACTCCTGCCTCAGCCTCTGGAGTTCCTGGGATTACAGGCATGAGCCACCCCACCCAGCAACCTGGGGTTTCTTTGCAGAAAAATTTTTCACTGTGACTTTTATGGATTTTATTAGGTTATTCAGATTTTCTCTCTCTTCTTGAGTAAACTCTGGTAGTTTGTGACTTCAAAGGAATTTGCAAAGCTCATCTGTTTTCAAATGTATTGAAAAAAATAATTCATAATATTTCTTTTTTTAAAATATTTGTAGGAAATGTAATGATGTCCTTAATTTTATTCCTAATATTGATATGTTATCTTTCTCTCTCTCTCTCTGTCTCTCTGTTTTCCATCAGTCTGGCTACAGGTTTATCAGTTGTATTGATCTTTGCAAAGAAGTAGTGCTGCATTCCATTTTTTTTTTTTCTGCTTTCTATCTTATTGATTTTATCTCTTATTTTTATTACTTTCTTCTTTATGCCTACTTTAGCCTTAATTTGCGCTTTTTTTTTCTAGTATGTTAAGATTGAAGCTTGAATCCTTAATGTGAGATCTTTCTTCTTTCCAAATATATGCATTTAATGTTATAATTTTCCAGCCAAGTGCTGTTTGGGCCACACTCACAAATCCTAATAGGTTTTGTTTTCATTTGGTTTCATTCAAAATATTTTATAATTTTAACTATGGTATCTTGTTTGACTCATATTTTATTAAAAGCATAGTGTTTAGTTTTTTAATATTTGGAGATTTTTAATATCTTTCTATAATTAATTTCTATTTCTATTTTATTTTGGCCAGAGAACATACATTGTATTATTTTATCTCAATTCAGCTAAGTTTGATGAGATTTGTAGGCCTAGAATATGGTCTATCTTGGTGAATGTTATATTTGCACTTGAAAAGAATATGTATTCTGCTGCTGTTACATGGAGTTTTCTATAAATAAATAGATCATGTTGGTTGTCTTCTATATCCTTTCTAATTTTCCCTCTATGTTTTCTATTCGTTACTAAAAAAAAAAAACAAAAAAACAAACAAACAGAGTTGATATATATAACTACATTTGTAGATTCATATATTTCTCCTTTCAGTTCTGTAAGTGTTTTGCTTCAGGTATTTAGAAGCTCTGTTTTTAGGTGGATATGCATTTAGGATTGCTAGGTCTTCTTCAATTGACCCCTTTATTGTAATGTAATGTTCTTCGTTATCCCTGGTAATACTTTTTATCATAACGTCAACTCTGATTTTAATAGAACCACCCTGCTTTTTTTGTTTGTTAGCATGGTATATTGTTTTCTGTTCTTTTACTCTGAACAAACATATGTCATTATAATTAATCCTCAAAACAACTCAATAAACTAGGTACTGTTATTATCCCCAATTTACATGAAAGAAAACTGATACAGAGCATTCAATACTGCCCCTTGCTGCCTCTCCACTCAGCCTGTTTCCAAAGCTTTTAGTGTTCTCCTGATGCTACTTCTCAAATATGTTCAGATTTTAATATTTTTAGTGTCTTTTTTTTTTCATTTACCATCTAATGTAAATTAAATACTCAAAATATGTGTGTTTTTCCTATCACCATTATGGGACCACGGTAAGGTTATTAGCATTTTGCATGAGGGAAGTTTAAACACAGATTGAAACATTTTTGATTTCCTTGGATAGGTACTGGAGAAAAAATAAACTCTTAACCACATTTCTATGGACACCAATATTAAACCCCAGTTCTTTTTTGATTCCCAGTAGACTAATTTCAGCTGAAGTAAACTAGTAATCTAGTTATTGACAGATAAGAGGCTTGACACTAGCTCTATACTAGAAGTTTTTACATTTTCTTTCCTTTTTTTTTTTTTTTTTTTTTGAAACAGTCTCACTCTGTCATCCGGGCTGGAGTGCAGTGGCGTGATCTCAGCTCACTGCAATCTCCACCTCCCGGGTTCAAGCAATTCTCTGCCTCAGCTTCTCAAGTAGCTAGGATTACAGGTGCCACCACACCCGGCTAATTTTTGTATTTTCAGTAGAGATGGGGTTTCACCATCTTGGCCAAGCTGGTCTTGAACTCCTGACTTCATAATCCACCTGCCTCAGTCTCCCGAAGTGCTGAGATTACAGGCGTGAGCCACCGCGGCTGTTCTTACATTTTCCTTTCTCTTTTTTTTTGAGGGGGATGGAGTCTTGCTCTGTAACCCAGGCTGGAGTGTAATGGCATGATCTCCGCTTGCTGCAAACTCCATGTCCTGTGTTCAAGCCATTCTCCTGCCTCAGCCTCGCAAGTACCTGGGATTACAAGTACCCGCCACCACCATGCCCAGCTAATTTTTCTATTTTTGATAGAGACAGGGTTTCACCACGTTGGCCAGTCTGGTCTCGAACTCCTGACCTCAAGTGATTCGCCCGCCTCAGCCTCCCAAAGTCCTGGGATTACAGGTGTGAGCCACCACGCCTGGCCAAGTTTTTACATTTTCTATAAGGAAGTTAGCCACAACATTCCACAAATAGCACCGACTGGATCTCAGTTACAAGGAAAAAAAAAAATAGCTCAGAGCATTCTGAGCTACGTGAGACATGCAAAATTTATCCAATTCAGAAAGACAGGAATATGGGACTTCACTCTCCCTATCCTCCCACACCAGCACGCATGCCCAAGGGCAATTTTTTAAAGGGATTTTGTTTCTGACCAAACTGCCTCATACAAAGAACAATGTATAGCCAATCAATAGCTTAAGCTATTTTAATGTAAATTCTTATAAAACAACTTAAAAATCACCCCTTCTTTTTTCATTTAAAAACTCATTTGTGGCTCAGGCTCCATGGCTCACACCTGTAAACCCAGCACTTTGAGAGGCCGAGGCAGGGGGATCACCTGGGGTCGGGAGTTCAAGACCAGCCTGACCAACATGGAGAAACCCCATCTCTACCATAAATACAAAATTAGCTGGGCGTAGTGGCATGTGCCTGTGATCCCAGCTACTCAGGAGGCTGAGTGAGGAGAATCACTTGAACCTGGGAAGCAGAGTTTGCAGTGAGCTGAGATGGCGTCATTGCACTCCAGCCTGGGCAACAAGAGTGAAACTCTGTCTCAAAATAAAAATAAAAATAAATAAAAACTCTTCTGTGGCCCAGAGGCATAGTGGCTCAGGATTATAATCCCAACACTTTGGGAGGCTGAGGCAGGAGGATCACTTGAGCCCAGGAGTTTAAAACCAGACTGGGCAACACAGCGAGACCCTGTCTCAAAAAGAAAAAAAAAAAATCTTTAGATTATTAAAAACAAGAGCCAGGCGCGATGGCTCATGCCTGTAATCCCAGCACTTTGGGAGGCCAAGGCAGGCAGGTCACGAGATCAGGAGTTTGGGACCAGCCTGGCCAACATAGTGAAACCTCGTCTCTACTAAAAATACAAAAAAATTAGCCAGGTGTGGTGGCGGGTGCCTGTAATCCCAGCTACTCGGGAGGCTGAGGCAGGAGAATCCCTTGAACCCAGGAGGCAGAGGTTGCAGTGAGCCAAGATCTCACCACTGTACTCCAGCCCTGGCAACAGTGTAAGACTCTATCTAAAAAAAAAAAAAGTAAAAGTTAAAAAAATAAAACTCACTCGTAACTTCTGCTAATTGGAGCATATCTTCAGGGCAACTTGCCTCTGTACTCCCAGGTTGCAGACCTCAAACTTGGCAGAAATATAGATATATATACACACACACACACACACACACACATATATATATATATATATATATATATATTTTTTTTTTTTTTTTTTCGGTAGAGACGACTGTCTCTCTCTGTTGCCCAGACTGGTCTCAAACTCCTAGGCTCAAGCACCCCTCGGCCTCCAAAAGTACTGGGATTACAGACATGAGCCACCACACAAACGACCTTCTTGTACTAATTTTGCCTCAGTTTTTTCCTTCAGGTTGACAGTTATTAGCTCATGTCACAGAAGAGAGTAAACCTGTAAGTTGTGCTCCCTGGAATATACCACACTGCCCCTCATACTCAATAGAGCCTCCTCATTCTGCAGCAGCTCCTTAGAGCTTAGGCTATGGGTCTGTCACCAAACATTGCCTCTGTTCCTAACAGACTGAAAATTCTGGCACTGGCCAAAGAACAAGGGGTTTAGGAGCTATTTTATAGAATCCTTTCATCAAAGCAGAGAGGGAAGAAATTCTTGGCCACTCGATCAGGTTCCAACCACATTGTTGCTGAATGAGAAGATCTGAATGAGAAGCTTTGGGGAATTCTGTAGGCTTTACCCTGAGCAAAAGTTTCCAACAAAAGAGTTCAGAGTTCCTGAACCTCTACCCATTTCATCATACTGCTTCTCCACCTTAACATGGAGAAAACGACCTTATTCTAAAGTCAAAATGCCTGACCTCATTAAGGAATGCTGCTCACCTGGAGCATTCCCCTCATTCTCACCCTCATCAGTTAGAGACCATTGATATTTTAAATGCCTAGCAAGTGGTTGCTTAATCCAAATATTGGTTTGACAGATTTTCTTTCATACTAAGTTATTTTGTCATCTTGTAGATGTATTTCTACTTTCTAAAAATATAGTCTGGGCCGGGCGTGGTGGCTGACACTCGTAATCCCAACACTTTGGGAGTCCAAAGAGGGCGGATCACTTGAGGTCAGGAGTTCGAGACCAGCCTGGCCAACATGGTGAAACCCCATCTCTAATAAAAATACAAAATGTAGCCAGTTGTGGTGGCACATGCCTATAGTCCCAGCTACTCAGGAGGCTGAGGCATAAGAATCACTTGAACCCAGGAGGTGGAGGCTGCAGTGAGCCGAGATTGCTCCACTGCACTCCAGCCTGGGCAACAGAACCAGACCCTGTCTCAAAAAATAATAAATTAAATTAAAATATAGTTTGGCAATCCAATAATCCAGGGTATTTTTCTGTCTGGAATTTAGGTTTTTAAATTCAAATCAGGCCGGGCATGGTGGCTCACGCCTGTAATCCCAGAACTTTGGGAGGCCGAGGCAGGCGGATTACTTGAGGTCAGGAGTTCAAGACAAGCCTGGCCAACGTGGTGAAATTCCATCTCTCCTAAAAATACAAAAAATTAGCCAGGCATGGTAGTGGGTGCCTGGAATCCCAGTGACTCAGGAGTCTGAGGCAGGAGAATCGCTTGAAGCCAGAAGGCAAAGGTTGCAGTGAGCCAAGATTGCACCATTGTACTCCAGCCTGGGTGACAAAGCGAGACTCCATTTCAAACTAATTAATTAATGAATTGAAATAAATTCAAATCAGATTTAACTAATACTTTCACATATTTACCATCTACAAGGCACTAGGTTGGAAACCTTTATTTAATGTCATAGTAGCACAAGGTCAAGCTATTATTTTCACAATTCTTTCCCCATTGATTATCATTTCTTTTTTTTAATTTTTATTTATTTATTTTTTTTGAGACAGAGTTTCCCTCTTGTTGCCCAGGCTGGAGTGCAATGGCACAATCTCAGCTCACTGCAACCTCCACCTCTGGGGTTCAAGTGATTCTCCTGCCTCAGCCTCCCGAGTAGCTGGGATTACAGGCATGCGCCCCCACGCCCGGCTAATTTTGTATTTTTAGTAGAGAGAGGGTTTCTCCATGTTGGTCAGGCTGGTCTCGAATTCCCGACCTCAGGAGATCTACCCACCTCGGCCTCCCGAAGTGCTGGAATTGCAAGCGTAAGCCACCACACCCAGCTATCCTTTCATTTTATAAAGTGACCATATATATTAGCATTGGAAACAAACACTGTGCCTATAATTTTCTAGATTTTTTTCACTTCAGTTTCTAAAACTACGACATTGTTAGTGTATTTATTTATACCTTCCTTCAGAACAAAGGGTAAACAGTAATTCTCCACTGTATGTTAAAAAAAGAACTGAGCTGAAAGCTTTAAGATCTCGGTCCTAGGACCTAGCTAAGGTTGGAGGACTATGTGAAAGTTACGCAAACATTCGTGGTCTTGGTTTCATTGCCTATGACATTAAAAGATTAGACTGGGTTCTCGCTAGGGACCCCTCTCATTCTAGGAGTCTAAAAAGCCTTCAGAGAGAGAATGTACTTTGGAAACAACTAACCAGGTATATGTTTTTTGAAGTGTTAATGATTGATAGATTGTGACACTGAAATCAGTAAAACACGAATCAAATATTTACACATACCTTCCATGCAGTGTATTTTCCATCATGGGAAGGTATTGGGCAATGGAAAATTTCTCAAATACTTTTACTGGAAGAGACTAATTAGGCTCAGTTTTTTGTTACCATTATGTAAAGCTTGTAATAATGCTATGTGAAACCCTCTGTTTATTCACAGATGAAAATACCACGGCGAGAATTATTTAGCAAGTTGCTCTCAGACTAAGATGCTTATGACTGGCTTTAGAGTGTTTTCCTTTACATAAGATTTTACCTGGAAGACCAAGTCTATTGCTGTATTATTAACAATTATCATTCAAAACATCAACAATGTTTCCATTAATTATAGGCATTGTTCCTTGAAGCTGGCCTAAAATGGAAGTCGGAAATCCGGGCTTATTCTCAACTCAGACAGTAACTTGTAAGACAGCAAAGTGTCAAACCATTTTGGTTCTCTCAAAAGATTTTTTTTATGCCATTTAACTGAATACCCTAATTCTGTCTATGAACTAGGAGAGACCATATTAATTGTTTTCCATGCATTAACACGAAAAGCTTTGGAAAATACGTCACATGCTTACATGTTTACTGAAGTATATTATAAATTAATTATTGTACTTTTTTGAATTTTAAATTTTCTATTTAAATTTTCAATCTATTCATTATAGGATCTCACTATGTTGACTTGGTTGGTCTTGGACTCCTGCCCTCATGCAATCCTCCCACCTCAGCCTCCCAAAGTGCTAGAATTAAAGGTGTGAGCCACCACACCGCCCCCTGCCCCCCAAAATCTTTTCATTCTTTCAGGATGAAATCTATATGTATATTGCCCATGTTTTGAAGTAGACCTTCCTGTCACTTATTCGGTAATAATCTTTTTGAGACTTTACTGGAGGCCTCGGCGGGCAGATCACTGGAGGTCAGGAGTTCGAGAACAGCCTGGCCACCATGGTGAAACCCTGTCTCTACTAAAAATACAAAAATTAGCCAGGTGTGGTTGTGGGTTCCTGTAATCCCAGCTACTCAGGAGGCTGAGGAAGCAGAATCACTTGAACCTGGGAGGCGGATTGTACCATTACACTCCAGTCTGGGTGACAGGAGCAAAACTCCATCTCAAAAAAATAAAAATAAATTTAAAAAATAAGCTTTTCTGATCACCTAATAATGCTAAAGTTTAGGAATTTGATGACCAACTTCACGTGTTCCATGTCCACGCCCTTCATTGTGCAACAAACTTTGATCATATCTCCTTCTGGGCCTTTTCCACATCAAAATCCTAGTCTTTCAAATCTACCTTAAATGGAAGATTTCCATTCCTTTTTTTTTTTTTTTTTTTGTGAGACAGAGTCTTGCTCTGCCACCCATGCTGGAGTGCAGTGGCACAATCTCGACTCACGGCAACCTCCGCCTCCCAGGTTCAAGTGTTTCACCTGCCTCAGCCTTCCAAGTAGCTAGGATTACAGGTGAGCACTACCATGCCAGGCTAATTTTTTTTTCTTTTTTTTCTTTTTTTTTTTTTTTTGTATTTTTAGTAGAGACTGAGTTTCACCATGCTAGCCAACCTGGTCTCGAACTCCTGACCTCGTGATTTACCTGCCTCAGCCTCCCAAAGTCCTGGGATTACAGGCATGAGCCACCACGCCCGGTCCCATTCCCTAACTTTTATTACCCTTCTACTTCTGACCTTCATTCACTTATTTTTAGCTTTATTGTCTTCCTTGAGTGTGACGCCCAAAAACACACCATAGTTTTCTGAGTGAAAGAAAACTGTGCTTTCTTTCATGAGTCTAATAACTTTCCTAACAGTAGCCAATATTTCACTTGTCTTGTACTAAATTAATACATTAAAAAACGAAAATAAAATTCTATCTTTGAATTTAAATTGATATCCTTTACTCCTTTACCTTGAAATCATACTTTCTATCATTCATAACTGGATGCTGACCACTGCATTTGCCCGTGCTGAATATTATTTGCCACTTCCTTGTTCATTTCTATTATTAGGAGGAATTTTCTTAGTTCCTTTCCTCCTACTATTACTTAAGTTAAAACTGTGTTTCCCTGAACAAACCAGCCCAACGGGGAAAAAAATAATAATCAGAATGACAATCAGGCTTGCAGATTTTTCCTGTTCTGTCCCAGCATGCCCGGTGGAAAACTGAACCTCCCAAAAATTAGGAGTGTGTTCTTCTGAATATTCTTTTGGCTGTTCTCTTCTGTTCTCGTTCACTAAGGTCATGACTCCTGTTGCCCTTGACACCCAAAGCAGCAGCCAACAAACAACATCTACTGAGGAAGTCTCCCACAGATCAAACTGTGTACAGAACCATGGCGTCAAAGTCCACACTGAATGTCTGGCATGAGGGGACCAAGTGTCCCTCAGGAGGGCTTCTATCTTCTGTAGCTACTGGGGCCACTGCCATGCCGTCTTGTATCACAAATGTCTCTGCTGCTGTTTTGTTGTTGTTGTTTGTTTTGTTTGTTTCCCCAAGATGGAGTCTCACTCTGTTGCCCGGACTGGAGTACAGTGGCACAATCTCATTTCACTGCAACTTCCGCTTCCCGGGTTCAAGTCTCCCGAGTAACTGGGATTACAAGCATGCACCACCACACAGGGCTAATTTTTGTATTATTAGTAGAGATGGGGGTTTATATTGGCCATGCTGGTCTTGAACTCCTGATCTCAAACCAAGCCCTTGCTCATGAATATTGTGAACTTTTTCTTCCCACATGACAAGTTATTTCCTGTGAAGTTTCTTGTTTCCAGAATGTGTTCTACATATACATGATCTAATTTAATTCTGATGACCACCCCCAGAAGAGATATGCTGCAATTTTACAGATGAAAAAACAAAGGCATCAAGAAACTACATTAACTACTTTATATTGGACAGTTGGCAAAGGACAGATCCCAAATCAATCTGGTCTTCAGACCCCACAGCCCTGAAGTATAACTTCTCTACTTTCTATTAATTTGTATTCCAAATGTGTTACTTCCTAAACATCATATACTGCATCA
This sequence comes from Macaca mulatta, assembly GCF_049350105.2. Lineage (NCBI taxonomy): Eukaryota > Metazoa > Chordata > Mammalia > Primates > Cercopithecidae > Macaca > Macaca mulatta. Next base: position 122,033,329 of record NC_133409.1, on the reverse strand, counting down.
ATGTCAGGAAACTAGAAGTTTGCTGACCCCATGCCACTGCTCTAAAAGACATGCCCAGACCTTTTTGAATTCTAGTATAAACACAGTTCTGACTCCAACTCTAATTCTTATCATCTAAGTATGAACATAGATTATGCACATACTAGTATAGTCCCCTGAGCTTCATTTTTTTCCTCCTGTATGCAATCAGCTAATAATTATTTTCTAGGGTAGAAAAGAATCTGGTACTACTAGAATTTTTCCTTCCTTTCTTCTGCAAGCTTTGGAGTTTTCTCTTCCAGGTCTTTTCCAAAAGTCATAAATAAGCCTTCTCTGATTCTCCAAGGCAGAGCCTAAACTCTCTTACTCTATAAACTTAGCACCTTATAAAAACTTCTTTCAACCCATATATCACACTGCTTTAGCATATTACAAGCCTGTCCTGCCCAGTGGGCTGTGAAATACTTGAGAACAAGGATTGTATCTGATTCAGAGCATATACCTAGTGTCAGGAAATAATAAGAACTACTAGGAAAATCCATGACTAATACTCACTGTTTACAAACATATGGCCGGGTGTGATGGCTCACACCTGTAATCTCAGCACTTTGGGAGGCCAAGGAGGGTGGACCACTTGAGGTCAGGAGTTCAAGACCAGTCTGGGCAACATGGTGAAACCCCATCTCTACTAAAAATACAAAAATAATAATTATAATAATAAGTTGGGCATGGTGATGGATACAATAGTCCCAGCTACTCAGGAGGCTGAGGCAGGAGAATCACTTGAAACTGGGAGACGGAGGTTGCAGTAAGCTGAGATCGCACCACTGCACAAAACAAATATATTCCTAGATTTTGGTTTTTGTTCTCTAAGCCTTATTATGTAAGAAGTTTATTTCAAACTTTTCACTCACATGTCTCTAACAACCAAGGAGTGTTTCCAGAGTGTCCCAAGGCCTACCTCTACGACGTTGGCAAATATCTTAACCTCTCTGTGTCTGTTTTCCCATCTTTCAGAGGGACGTAATAATTGTGCCTACCTCACAGAGTTGTTGTGAGGATTAAATGAGTGAATATCTGTTAAGCATCTAGGATAGTACCTGACATGTATAAAGAACTATGTAAGTATATGCTGATATTATTATCTTTATTTATTATTATTATTTAAAAGAATGTTTTATATTTATGGCAGAATACAACTGAGGCTCCAGTACACTTTGCCACAGAAACCTTGTCGCTTCATTTTGTCTCATCTGTCACCCTTGTACATTGCTGCATATATCTAGGAATGCTAAAATATTTGTATTTGAGAAGCAAATTCCTATAGATTCTTATAAATACATATGATGTTCAAGTTCCTCTTTACTACAATATAAAAGTAATACTTTATTTGTTTGCTTTTAATACTTTATGATCTTGCAAGGCCTTGTACATTATGTGTGACCGCTGACTCTCTGTGAGAACTCTGGCATATTTATAAGGCATGATACTATTTGGGAAAACGTGTTGCTGGGAAAAAGCAGGTCATGCTTGTAGGTATTCAACCAAGCTCGGCTTTGATGTAGAGTCTTTAATTGTGTCAATAGCACAATTTGGGTAATGACATATGTGTTGAAAACCTGAACTTTAATAGTGCTTTGTAGTATAACAAAGCGTTTTGAATATATTGTCTAATTTAATACTTGAAAAAACCTGATACATCAATTTTGCAGATGAAAAAATTTTGTCTCAGAACTATTAGTAAAATACCAACAAACACTAAGCCAAAAATGGGCAGCACCAAATTTCCAATGAGAGTGTGCCCTATCTTATCCTTTACAGATAAATGGTAATTTGAATTTCCTTCAAAATAATCTAGCCAGGGAAGGGAGCATAGATGAAAACAAATTGACAATGAACTGATCATTACTGAAGCTGGATGATGGATATTTGTGTTTCATTTTTCTATTCTGTCTACTTTAGTCCATTGTTGAAACTTTCCCTAATTAAAAAAAAAAAAAAGTTTAAAGAAAAAATGTGAGACTATGAATCTTGGCTGTGTTCTTTATCATGTGTCATTGGGCAGGCCTGTGCCCAGTTTCCTCATCTATAAAATGGTAATAACAATCCCTCCCTCACAGGAAAGTTGTGTGAATTAGATGACCTATTGCATGTAACTGTTGCATGCAGCAATTGTATGGAGTATTTTTCTGATTCCCAGTTGTTTGCTTTTTCTATTTCAGGCTAATATCCATTTTGAACAAAATATTAATAAACTCATTCATTCCTTCAAAAAATAATGTGCAAGTCATGTTCTAAGCATTGACAGTACAGAGATAAACAAAATAAGTAAAGTACCTAGCCTCACTTAGCTTAAAATCTAGTATGGAAGAAAAAAAAAGTATATATATATAATGTGTTAAATATTAATGGAGAAAAATGTATCAGGATAGAAGGAATGAAGAGAAATTAAAAAAGGACATTTAATTTATATAAGATGATCAGAGAAGTGGCCAATGTTATGCACACAATCATCACTAAAATTTAAATTACATAAACTTTAAATTTTATAAAAAGAAACATAATAAATATTTAAAACTTCCTGGCCAGGCGCAGTGGCTCATGCCTGTAATCCCAGCACTTTGGGAGGTCGAGGCGGGTGGATCACCTGAGATCAGGAGTTTGAGACCAGCCCGGTCAAAATGGTGAAACCCCGTCTCTACTAAAATAACAAAAAATTAGCTGGGCATGGTGGCGGGTGCCTCTAATCCTACCTACTCGAGAAGCTGAGGCAGGAGAATCGCTTGAACCTGGGAGACAGAGGTTGCAGTGAGCTGAAATCGCGCCATTGCACTATAGCCTGGGTAACAAGAGCAAGATTCTGTCTCTCAAAAAAAAAAACCTCCTAACTTTTTTACTACATTTTACTATTACCCACCCCATGCCTTGTGGTTATTCAAGTCCTATCTATCTGTATGGTGGAAATACTATATAATGGTGTGCTACTACTGCACATCTATTTCCTTTTTGTTGTTAATTGTTTGTTTGTTTTGAGACGGAGTTTCGCTCTTGTTGCCCAAGCCGGAGTGCAATGGCTCGATCTCTGCTCACTGCAACCTCCGCCTCCCGGGTCCAGGCGATTCTCCTGCCTCAGCCTCCTGAGTAGCTGGGATTACAGGCACACACCACCACACCTGGCTAGTTTTTTGTATTTTTATTAGAAACGGGGTTTCACCAGGTTAGCCAGACTGGTCTCGAACTCCTGCCATCAGATGATCTACCTGCCTCGGCCTCCCAAAGTGCTGGGATTACAGGCGTGAGTTACCGCAACTGACTATTTTATTTTATTTTATTTTATTTATTTTATTTTATTTGACTTGGAGTCTTGCTCTGTCGCCCAGGCTAGAGTGCAGTGGTATGATCTCTGCTCATTGCAACCTCTACCTCCCGGGTTCAAGTGATTCTCCTGCCTCAGTCTCCAGAGTAGCTGGGATTATAGGCACCCACCACCACACCCAGCTAATTTTTGTATTTTTAGTAGAGAAGGAGTTTCGCCATGTTGGTCAGGCTAGTCTCAAACTCCTGACCTCAGGTGATCCACCCACCTTGGCCTCCCAAAGTGCTGAGATTACAGGCGTGAGCCACCATGCTCGGCCTGCACGTCTATTTCCAACTCCACCTTCAGTGACAAATACTTAAAACTTCCTGGCCAGGCTCAGTGGCTCACGCCTGTAATCCCAGTACTTTGGGAGGCCGAGGCAAGTGGATCACCTGAGATCAGGTGATCAGATTAGGAGCTTGAAGGTAGCCATAGTGAGAGTATTTTCTACTGGGAAATTCAGTGAATACAAAATCAGGCCTTAGTCTATTATTTACTGATGGTCAATTTGAACTTAAAAAACTGATGAATAAAACGCCAACAATGCAGATTAAATTTAAGTTTGTGTTATAATGTATATACTAGGATATATTTTTTTTTCAGAGAACCAGTTATTAAACTTTCACCAGCACACCATAGGATAAACCTCTCTCATAAAGTTATATTGATTAATAAACTGAAAAAAAGACTCAAAGGTGAGCGTGAGCTTTGCAGATATCCTGGAGAAGAGGAGATTCTGTTCCACCCCAAAGAAACAGCAAGCACTCTGGCCAGTGTGGCTGGAAACAAGTGAAAAATGAGAAATGCTTTGGGTCACAAGCTAGATCATATTGTGCCTCTGAATCACTATCAGGATTGCCTTGTTTGTTTGTTTGTGACAGTGTCTCACTTTTTTGCCCAGGCTGGAGTGCTGTAGCACCATCATAGTTTACTACCAACTCAAATTCTTGGGCTTAAGCAATTCTCCCACCTCTGCCTTCCTTGCTAGGTTGCCCAGGCTAGTCTTGAACTCTTGGCCTCAAGAGATCCTTCTGCCTTGGCCTCCCAAAGCACTGGAATTACAGGCATTACCTACCATCCCCAGCCAAGACTGCCTCTTAATCATCTGAGAGAGATGGGGAAACCCCTAGCGAGTTTTTATTTTTATTTTTACTTTTATGTGTAGAGACGGGGTCTCACTTTGTCACCCAAGCTGGCATGCAGTGGTGCGATCATAACTCACTGTAACTTCCAACACCTGGGTTCAAATCATCCTCTCACCTCAGCCTCCCAAGTAGCTAGGACTACAGGTGTATGCCACCAAGCCTGGGGATTTTGAACAGAAAAGTAATCTGAATGACTTACATTTTAATGGATGCTCTGGCTACTGTGGAGAATAGGCTGCAGGGGAGAAACACAGAACCAGAAAAAACATTTAGTCAGCAATAATCCAAGAGTTGTGATGATAGTGGCTTCCACCTTTGTGGTAAGGAAAATGTTAAAAATTGTCCGTTTTTAAGTATATTTTGATGCAAGAGCCAGCAGGGTCTGTTGACGAACTGGAAATTGTAGATAAGAGAAAGTAAAGTATGACTCCAAAGTTTTGGTCCCAAGCAACTGGAAGGATAGAGTTGGTATCTACCAAGCTGGAAAAGACCAAGATGGCATTTACCAAGACTATGGGAAGAGTAGAAGAGGAGAGAAGAAATTGGAGTTCAGATATGTAAAGTATGAGATGTCTATTAGACATCCAATGAGGATATTGAATTGACAGTTGGATATTGGTGTGAGGAGTTCAAAGGAAAGGTTTGGGTTTTATATATAAAACTTAAGAACTTAAGAAACTGATGAATAAAATAATATATAAATCAGCATATATAAAACCAGTGTTTAAAGCCATGAGACTGGCTGAGTCTCACTGAGGAGTAAGTCGACACAGAAAAAAATTCAGGTCCAAGGACTGAGCCCTGCAGCACTCCACCATTAAAGGGTCTAGGAAATGAAAGAGACCAGCAAAAAGGAGACGGAGAAGATGTGCCTATAAAAGAGAAGAATTTGTAAGTATCAGGAATTCATTTGAAATGTTCTTTATTTCTTTGTAACCTGTTTCTTCCCTACAAAGACTTTGAGGCAGTGAGCAATTAAAAAAAAAAAAAAAAAAGTTAATAAAAGTGAAACACACACACACACACACAAAACCCCAAGTCACAGAAGACTAAAAATATGAGAACTACAAGAATCAACATGGTTAGTGTAAACATGTTTGCCTCTGAGTTTCCTACAACTCAGAGCAAAAATAAAACACAATCAGTGTATTTGTTAGTGCTGCAATAACAAAATACCACAGTCTGAGTGGCTTAAAAAACAAATTTATTTTTTCACAGTTCTGGGAGCCAGAATTTCAAGATCAAGGTGTCACCAGGTTTGGTTTCTCCTGAGGCCTGTCTCCTTGGCTTACCAAGGGGGCACTTTCTCCCTATGACTGCACGTGGACGTTCTCTGTATGAACAAGCCTGGTGTCTCTTCCTCTTCTTATAAGGACAGCAGGATACCAATCCTATTGGATGAGGACTCTAACCTTATGGTCTCATTTAATCTTTTTGTTTGTTTTTAAGATAGAGTCTCGCTCTGCTGCCCAGGCTTCAGTGCAGTGGCGTGATCTCGGCTCACTGCAACCTCAGCCTCCTGGGTTCAAGTGATCCCCCTGCCTCAGATGCCTGAGTAGTGGAATTACAAGAACATGCCACCACACCCGGCTAATTTTTGTATTTTTAGTAGAAACAGAGTCTCACCATGTTGGCCAAGCTGGTTTCGAACTCCTGACCTTGAATGATCCACCCACCTCAGCCTCCCAAAGTGCTGGGATTACAGGCATGAGGCACCAGACCTGGTCTTAATTATCTCTTAATTATCTCCAAATAATTCATATTGAAGGTTAGGAATTCAATACATGATTTGTTTGAGAGGACAAAATTCAGTCTGTAACAAACAGTGATACTGTTATTTACTTATTTTTTAATTTTTATTTATTTATTTATTTATTTATTTGAGAGTTTCACTCTTGGTCACCCAGGCTGGAGTGCAATGATGCAATCTTGGCTCACTGCAACCTCCCTCCCGGGTTCATACGATTCTCCTGCCTCAGCCTCCTGAGTAGCTGGGATTACAGGCCCCTACCACCACACCCAGCTAATTTTTGTATTTTTAGTAGAGACAAGGCTTCACCATGTTGGCCAGGCTGGTCTCGAACTCCTGACCTCAAGTGATACGCCCTCCTTGGCTTCCCATAGGGCTGGGATTACAGGCATGAGTCATTGCACCCAGCCTATTTATTTATCTATTTAGAGACAGAATCTTGCTCTGTTGCCCAGGCTGGAATGCAGTGGCAAGCTGTCAGTTCACTGCAGCCTCTGCCTCCTGGGTGCAAGCGATTCTGTTGCCTCAGCCTCCCAAGTAGCTGAGATTACAGGTGTGTGCCACCACACCGGGCTAATTTTTGTATTTTTAGTAGAGACAGGGTTTCATTATGTTGGTCAGGCTGGTCTCAAACTCCTGACCTCAAGTGATCTGTCTGCCTCAGCCTCCCAAAGTGCTAGGATTACAGGCATGAGTCATCGCACCCGGCCATGTTTTTAGTTAGTTAGTTAGTTTTGGAGTTTTTTTTTGAGATCGAGTCTCACTCTATTGCCCAGGCTGGAGTGCAATGGCACAATCTCGGCTCACTGCAACCTATGCCTCCCAGGTTCAAGCAATTCTCCTGCCTCAGCCTCCCTGGTAGCTGGGATTACAGGCTTGCGGCACCATGCCTGGCTATAGTTTGTATTTTTGGTAGAGGTGGGGTTTCACCATGTTGGCCAGGCTGGTCTCGAACTCCTGACCTCAAGTGATCCACCCGCCTCAGCCTCCCAAAGTGCTGGGATTACAGAGGCGAGCCACTGCGCCCGTCCTTTATTTTTTAATTCTAAAAAATATTATCAAGTAGGACCATATTTTATAAATGTTCTATTTACCCTCTTTACGTCACTGCTATTATAGGATGTTTGGTTTGCCCCAATATTACTTTGAATGAATTTATTACATGTACATATGAGTCCAGAAGGAATGTTCCTGAGCTGAGCCCAGGAGTCAGAAACTTAGTATGCCTCAATCTGCTATCTTCAGAAGTGCAAATGTTCTCTGTAAGAAATAAAGGCTGCTGTTTTTCTATTTTGATTGCTTCTTTATGCTTTGATGCTGAGGAGTAATCAGGCAGGAAATGTTCTGCATAATCCTTTCTAAAAGCCAAGTCAGATATTGGAAGGCAATGCTGTAAGCATCACCATTAAAAATAAAAGTAAAGATCAAAGGCCTAGAAAAATGTCGGCGGACCAGGACCACCAATATTCAAGACATGGTGGGGTGGGGAGTTAAAAGATATTTTAAGAAGATTGCCTATTGAAAATATAACTTAATTATACTGATAAAAAATTTTGTAAGATCAAGCAGAATTAGTGCTTTTGCTGAAATGTGTCATACTGGAAAATTTTAAAGTTAATTTAGGGCTCTGATTACGCAGTATTTCCTTATATTTGATTTCCAAGCATAAAACAATGCTGAAAAAAAAGTTAAGTTGCATTTATTGTTTCTTTGTTTTTGTTTTTGTTTTTTTTGAAACAGAGTTTCACTCTTATTGCCCAGGCTGGAGTGCAATGGCACAATTTTGACTCTGCCTCCTGGGTTCAAGCGATTCTCCTGCCTCAGTCTCCCAAGGAGCTGAGATTACAGGCATGTGCCACCATGCCCAGCTAATTTTGTATTTTTAGTAGAGACGGGGTTTCTCCATGTTGGTCAGGCTGGTCTTGAACTCCCGACCTCAGGTAATCCACCCACCTTTGCCTCCCAAAGTGCTGGGATTACAGGCGTGAGCCACTGCACCCGGCCACATTTATTGTGTTAAATTATCAGTATTTGTAATTTCATCTAATAAAGCATTTGTGGTGAAAAAAAGGAAAGATGGAGGGAGTGAGGGAGAGAGGGAGGAGACAGAGAAAGAGAGAGAAGGAAGGGAGGAAGGAAAGAAGGAAGAAAGGGAGGGAGGGAGGGAGGGAGGAAGGAAGGAAGGAAGACTTATGGTCGGGCGCAGTGGCTCAAACCCATAATTCCAGCATTTTGGGAGGCCAAGGTGGGCAGATCACCCGAGGTCAGGAGTTCAAGGCCAGCCTGGCCATCATGGCGAAATCCCGTCTCTACTAAAAAATATATATATATACACAAAAATTAGCCTAGCATGGTGGTGTGCATCTGTAGTCTGAGCTACTCAGTAGGCTGAGGCAGGAGAATTGCTTGAACCCAGGCGGCAGAGGTTGCAGTGAACAGAGATCGCACCACCGCACTCCAGCCTAGGCGACAGAGCAAGACTCTGTCTCAATCCAAAAAAAAAAGAAAGAAAAGAAACTATGACTTATTTATATTACCTGGAAGATACATAAATATATATATTTTTTTATTTCAACCTGAAAAAATAAATGTGTAATGATTCTAAAGGCTTGTGACTCCTCATGGTTTACTAGGATTTTTTAATCCCCACCCATTTCCTTGCTCTGATAAGGAATACACCTTAAAACTGAAAAGGGGCTTGTTTGTTCTTGGTCGCGGAGCCGCTGGAGACGGAAATATAATATAGACTATGTCCGCTTTGAGGTCATTCTCAGTGGGGGCACAAGAAGAACACCAAAGAACATTCCTAAGGGATCTAGAGAGAAATAAGTACAGTGAAGAGAAAATTCTATGAGAAGGGTACTCATTTGAAGTTATTGACTCTGAATCCCAAAACCTTAAATTTAAATGCAGCGGAGATTCAGCCTTTTCTTTTCTTTCTTTCTTTCTTTCTTTCTTTCTTTTTTTTTTTTTTTTTTTTTTTTTTTTTTATACGGAGTTTTGCTCTTGTCTGCCAGGCTGTAGTGCAATGGCACAATCTCAGCTCGCTGCAAACTCCACCTCCCAGGTTCAAGTGATTCTCCTACCTCATCCTCCCAAGCAGCTGGGACTACATGGGATTACAGGTATGCGTCACCATACCCGGCTAATGGTTTTTTTTGTTTTTTTTTTTGGATTTAGTAGAGGCAGGGTTTTGCCATGTTAGTCAGGCTGGTCTCGAACTCCTGACCTGAGGTGATCCACCCACCTTGGCCTCCCAAAGTGCTGAGATTACAGGCATGAGTCATTGTGCCTGGCCCAGATTCAGCCTTTTCAATCCAGGTAGCAATGTACAATAATGGGAAGAGATCTCTACTTAGGAACTGTTGACGATTATGCAATAGTTAGCTAAATATCAGTAAACCAGGCTGGGAGTACTGGCTCATGCCTGTAATCCCAGCATTTTGGGAGGCCAAGGTGAGTGGATCACTTGAGGTCAGCAGTTCAAGACCAGCCTGGCCAACATGATGAAACCCTGTGTCTACTAAAAATACAAAAATTAGCTGGGCATGGTGGCAGGCGCCTGTAGTCCCAGCTACTTGGGACGCTAGGCAGGAGAATGGATTGCACTGGGGAGGTAGAGTTTGCAGTGAGTTGAGATCACTGCCACTGCACTCCAGCCTGGGTGACAAGAATAAGACTCTGTCAAAAAAAAAAAAAAAAAAAAAAAAAAAAACTGTAAACCAATATAATGGAATGAGGATTTACATTCATTTTACTACCTGCTATAGATTGAATTATGGCCTCCCAAAATTCATATATTGAAGCCCTAACCCCCTGCGCAATGAATGGTATTTGGAGTTGGGCATTTGGAAGGTAATTAAGGTCAGATGAGGTCATGAGGGTGGGGACCCTCAGGATGGGATTAGTGCCCTTACAATAAGACAAAAAGAGATCAAAATCACATTCTCTCTACCATGTGAGGACCCAGCAAGAAGGTGGCTGTCTACAAGCAGGAAGGGAGCCCTCACCAGAAATCTCACTTCTGTTTTATCCAGGATTATTTTCTTTTTCTCTAATCCTCACCCTAACTTTATTCTTGCCTCTGCAGCTACAGATTTAGCCATCTTTCTGATTTGCTTCCTTGTACTTTGTATCTTTAAATTCCTTTGTGTTTTTTGATAGTGCACACACTTGCTGATTCTTGTGTCTAATGAGAAGGCTTATTTTATTTCTCTGTCCAAAGCATCCCCATCCCAAACTCTGGCCCTTCGGCCTACATTTGGTTGAATCGGGACTGGCCCTGTCTTGGTTGAAAGTTTATTCAAAATTAGAAATGGGGGTAGAAGTGCATGAAGAAATACTATCAGGATTCCAAAGTTCCTTTAAAGGTGGAGAAATAACAAGATAAATTAATAAATGAAGATTCTGAGGATCTTCAAGACAAAGTGGACTGGATTTCAGTGATTCTTGAAGTGCTTCAACATTGGGTGCCTAGGTACAGCACTCAAATGCCACTCTCATGTATGAACAGAATCTGCTATCTCTATGAGCTCCCCAGAGACAGTCAATCTCTGGAATAGCTGGACTTTCTGATACTAGTGCAAGACTACATAGACATCTATAGCCACTGCTTTGGGACAATCCTCTTTTTTTTTTTTTTTTTTTTTTGAGACGGAGTCTCGCTCTGTCGCCCGGGCTGGAGTGCAGTGGTCGGATCTCAGCTCACTGCAAGCTCCGCCTCCCGGGTTTACGCCATTCTCCTGCCTCAGCCTCCCGAATAGCTGGGACTACAGGCGCCCGCCACCTCACCCGGCTAGTTTTTTGTATTTTTTTTAGTAGAGACGGGGTTTCACCGTGTTCGCCAGGATGGTCTCGATCTCCTGACCTCGTGATCCGCCCGCCTCGGCCTCCCAGAGTGCTGGGATTACAGGCTTGAGCCACCGCGCCCGGCCGGGACAATCCTCTTATTCCACCAAACACTGAAGGCAGAAAGACAGCTCCCTTCTTAAAAATTACGCCCAATTCAAGGCCACATTTTAAAAGTTTTGGCAATTTCTGCAAATTAGGATGAGGTGAAAAATCAGATCTCCCAGTTCAGCCACGCAGAAGTCCACCAACTAACTGAGCTCAAGGAAAGGAAGTGGTTTGACATACTGTCCTGGACTCAATTCAGGGAATATCCCAGGAGACAGCTTCATTAAAAAATCTTTCAGTAGGCGAGGCACAATGGCCCATGCCTGTAATCCCAGCACTTTGGGAGGCCGAGGCGGGCTGATTGCCTGAGCTCAAGGGTTCAAGACCAGCCTGGGCAACATGGTGAAACCCCGTCTCTATTAAAAATACAAAAAATTAGCCAGGCATGGTGGTGCATGCCTATAATCCCAGCTACTAGGATGCTGAGGCACTAGAATAGCCTGAACCCAGGAGGCAGAGGTTGCAGTGAGCTGAGATCATGCCACTGCACTCCAGCCTGGATAACAGAGCGACACTCTGTCTTAAAAAAACAAAAATCTAGCTCATGTTTAAAGTCAGTTCTTGACCAACGTCTCAGCCACAGCAGGCCTGCTCTCCCACCTCTAGTCCACAACCTATACATAAATAATGTCTGGAGGAAGTATATTTTAATAGATTCTATATCAATTTTTACTCCTTCATTGTTGTGAAACAGATGAATAACCCTTGGCAGATATACTTGAGAGAAGACTCTGCTCTCTTCCTGACTGGGGTCCAAGTAGTCCTAATCCCATTTATCCGCATCTGTATATTCCACGTTGGATTTGTCTCACACATGTCCTTCTTGAGATGTTACTTCTCTCTCTAGAAAATTGTCCTTGGTCATATCTGCTCAATGTTTGCTATTAATAATGATACACATCATAATCATATGAAAAGCCCAAAACTATAACAACCCTTTAAAGATACATGCTCCATTGGCAGCCCTCAAGTCATTTATTGTCACAATGTACTGAGTTTAACTCATTCATTTATTTATAAATTGACTTGGTTGCCAATATCTGGAATCAGAAGATGTTTATCCCAAATCCTACTTTCCATGGGAAATCAGACAATGTGGGAGAACTTGACCCATATTATGACATTCACACATGACACACAGGTAGAACTGGGTGACAATGTCCTTTTAAGAAGCTGCCTACACTTTTCATTTCAACCCAGTAACTACCACTTTCTGTTTTTCTCTAACATGCAAACCAAGTATGGATTGCCATTTATCACTATATGTGGACAGCCGACTTTCTTAGAACACAGAAATATTTCTTTGCATTCATGTCTGTGTAGAAAGTGGGAAAATGGGCCAGGTAGGAGGCCGGGCGCGGTGGCTCAAGCCTGTAATCCCAGCACTTTGGGAGGCCGAGACGGGCGGATCACGAGGTCAGGAGATCGAGACCATCCTGGCTGACACGGTGAAACCCCGTCTCTACTAAAAAATACAAAAAACTAGCCGGGCGAGGTGGCGGGCGCTTGTAGTCCCAGCTACTTGGGAGGCTGAGGCAGGAGAATGGCGTGAACCCGGGAGGCGGAGCTTGCAGTGAGCTGAGATCCGACCACTGCACTCCAGCCTGGGTGGCAGAGCGAGACTCCGTCTAAAAAAATGAAAAAAAAAAAGAAAAAAAAAGAAAATGGGCCAGGCGCAGCGGTTCATGCTTGTAATCCCAGCACTTTGGGAGACCAAGGTGGGCAGATCATGAGGCCAGGAGATCGAGACCATCCTGGTTAACATGGTGAAACTCCGTCTCTAGTAAAAATACAAAAAAATTAGCCGGGCATGGTGGTGGATGCCTGTAGTCCTAGCTACTCGGGAGGCTGAGGCAGGAGAATGGCATGAACCTGGGAGGTGGAGCTTGCGGTGGGACAAGATCATGCCACTGCACTCCAGCCTGGGCAACAGAGAGAGACTCCATCTCAAAAAAAAAAAAAAAGAGAAAGAAAAGAAAATGGGAAATTGGGCCACACGCGGTGGCTCATGTCTGTAATCCCAGCACTTTGGGAGGCTGAGACATGAGGATCACCTGAGGTCAGGAGTTCAAAACCAACCTGGCCAACATGGTGAAACCCCATCCCTACTAAAAGTAAAAAATTAGCCGGGCATGGTGATGGGCGCCTGTAATCCCAGCTACTTGAGAGGTAGAGGCAGGAGAATCGCTTGAACCCGGGAGGCAGAGGTTGCAGTGATCTGAGATTGCCCTCCAGCCTGGGTGACAGAATAAGACTCCATCTCAAAAAAAAAAAAAAAAAAAAAAAAAACAGGAAAGAAAAGAAAAGGAGAAAATGAAAGGTTGACTTCCCTATGGATTTTGTGCAAAATGAGACAAAGAATATTTATTTGTGGAAACAATAATTATTCCTACAAGTTTAATATGCAAATGAACTGTCTCCATTGTAGACATTCAACTAAAAACATCATTATAAAACAAACCACTGTAAGAACAATCACCTCTATAAGGACAAAACAAGTGTAAGAACTGAGGTGTCAAAAAGAATTTGTTTTGGGATGCAGAAATGCTGCAATAAAATGCATTTACAAATTTACTATCTTCGTTCATATACCTCATCATACACCTCATAGTCCCCACACCCTAACACCCAATGCCAACCCCATTGGCATACTGCTGCAGTGGCTTTTGGGTTTGCAACTTCTGTATTAAATGAAAAGATCTGCCAAAAAAAAAAAGACACCCAATTGCCCTCTATTGCTACCCGTAGAGACCCAACATACTTGACATCCAAAGATATCATACCAACCCAACATGGTATGTTTCTGGTTAATAATTATTACAAATCATGGGAAAGTGATATGTGTGTACTTGGACATGATTAATAAAATTCAGTGACCTAATAGTGAATCAAAGAATGAGGCATTTATACAATCGAATATTTCAAACAGGTTGGTATAAATTTTGTCTCTTATCCTAGGCCAGTAAAGAGGTATTTGAAATAAGGCCTGAAATATGTTTCAAACTTCATATAGAGTATACCAGATAGGGGGCAGGGACTGACTGATATACCAAAAACACATTTCTAATATTTGGACTAATAGTAGTTAACAACCCCAAGTACTAAGTTTAAAAAAGAAGCAGCAGCACATCAACAACAACTGTTGTTGCTAAAGTAAGAAAATGTTTTGGGCAGATCAGAATTTAGTCACACACCAGTTTTGATGCCAGCAGGTCATGCTCAGAACAGCCTGCCCTGGAACCTACTGGCACTGCTGAAATTCTGGCAGGCCAAAGGAGTGCTAAAATCAAAGGCAGCCTTCAGAGGAGACGGAGAAAGCAGAGTGTCTGGTAGCAAAGTTCAAGCAGGCAGAGTACTGACCCCTTCCATCTAACATCATTCAGATCAAGAGCCGAGTGGAGATAAAGGACATTATTATGTAGGGCTTTTGTTTTATCTTGGTTTGGTGTTTTTTTGTTTTGTTTTGTTTTTTTACTGATAGATGTAATGAAGCCACAAGAGAGAGGCTTAAGGAGATTCTTCCCTAAGCAACAAAAGCATTAAAAGTTCACCTTGGTGGGATAGTGCTACCTCATAATTACATGACTTGTTTATTGCAAGTTTTCAGATTGTATTCTATCCTTGCAAATCTAACAGCCTCAGCATACAAAGCTTGATGTGACAGAAGTTGTTAGAGCAGTTGAAAAAACCAGGACTGTTCCATTAACTCTTGTGGCATAACAAATTACCCCAAAATTTAGTAGTTTAAAACAACCATTTCATTTTGCTTACAATGTGAGATGTTAGTAGTTCAGGAAGAGCTCAATTGAGCAATTCTCCTTAGAGTCCCCCCTACAGTTGCAGTCAGATATTGGCTGGAACTGCAATTATTTGAAGGCTCATCTGGACTAGATGCCAAAGATACCTGGCAGTTGGTGCTGGCTTTCAGCTGGGAGCTTAACTGGAGCTATTAACTCAAGCACCTACATGCTGTTTCTCCATGTGGCTGGGTCTTCTCACTGAGTAGCCGCTAGACTCCAATACATAGTATCTCAAGAAGGGAGAGTCTGAAGAGCACAGGAAGCAAACATTCCAAGAGACCAAGAGTGAAGGTGCAAGGAGACCCAGCCTTGGAAGTCACTCAGTGATACTGGCACTGAACTTGATTCATCAAGGAAATCACTATGACTAGCCCAGATTCAATGAAGAGAAATTAGACCCTATCGTCTAGGAAAAGAAGTCTTATAAAATTTGTCATCGTTTTTAATTCATCATAAACACTTTTTGGTCATTCTTCTGTTAATCCTCTATAACTGTTTCTTCTACCTGTCTTACGTTATTATTCCCATCTAAATTTGGAAATAAGCGTCCTTTACTCTGAAGCTATGGCTTTTAATTGAAACCCTTCCTAGTAGTCAAGCCTAGGCAGATGGAAAATAAGTTCTCTTTTTAAATTTGTTTCTAACATTTGCCCTACTGTCTTTCTGACACCAAAACTGTTGGAAGCAGCATTTCTCATCTACAGTTTGTGATAGGAATGCTATTTTAGAGTTAAAATTTAATATACAGAATTTCAGTTAATCTTCCTTGAGGAAACAATACGAAACAAAGTTTCATAAGCTTAAAAATCAGAAAAGACAGACAATAGACTTAGCTTTGTTACATGCTGTTCTAGAACAGTTGGTTTTATGTCATCCATTCTTAATCATAAATTACCTTCATAAAATAAAACTCGTAATATCACATTTAATCATTCTTCTTTTGTTCTATGTAAAAGCATGTATCTGATCTCTTAAACTTTACAAAGTAAAAGGATGTTCTTAATATTTCCCAAAATTATGAAAGTGCTGTATCTTCTTT
This sequence comes from Macaca mulatta, assembly GCF_049350105.2. Taxonomy (NCBI): domain Eukaryota; kingdom Metazoa; phylum Chordata; class Mammalia; order Primates; family Cercopithecidae; genus Macaca; species Macaca mulatta. The sequence goes on along the minus strand of NC_133409.1, from coordinate 122,017,302 downwards.
TCTCATGGCTAATAAAGCATTTAAAGTTCACATATCCAAATCAGATGGCTTATTGAAAGGAAATAGGGTTTAATATAGAAATGGAGAGTTTCTTTGAAATATGCCATAGGGGCCTCTGTCCTAGTCTACGAAGATTCAAAAATGTTTTTCATCACATACATCATGTAAGATCCAGTTTTGGTTTTCATCCTTTTTTTTTTTTTTTTTTTTTTTTTTTTTGAGACAGGGTTTAAACTCTGTCATCTAGGCTGTAGTGCAGTGCTGTGATTGTAGCTCATTGCAGTCTCAAACTCCTGTGCTCAAGAGGTCCTCAACACCTCCGCCTGGACTATACGTGTGTATCACTAGCACGCCCAGCTAATTCTGGTTTGTTTGTTTGTTTGTTTTTGTAGAGACAGGGGTCTCACTCTGTTGGCCAGGCTAATCTCAAACTCCTGGCCTCAAGCAATCCTCCTTCCTTGGCCTTTCAAAGTGCTGGGATTACAGATTACAGGTATGAGTCATCACACCCAGCCTTCGTCCCTTTTTGTTTGCAGAGGAGGGGGGTAATGTTTTCTAGAATCCAATAGTGGCTGTTTCTTTGGTTTCATCAATAAAATTTTCCTTTCTCTATGACACTGTCATATTCCTCCTCCTCCCTCTACTCATCTTCTTCTTTTTTCTCCTCATCCTCCTCCTACTTCTCATATTCTTTTTCCTTCTTTAGTATTCTTTACTCTTGAACAGAACTTAAAGGAAAAAATAAAATAAAAGAGGAATAACTGAACATAAAGTCTTATATAGCTTATACTGTAAAGATTTATGGAATCAAATACATAGTTATACACTGAACCTACCTAAATTGGAAGAGTTCCAGTTTAGTTGACAGTCTAATTTAAGTTAAACCAAAAGGCTATTAGAGCAAAGAGGGAGGATTTTAAGAGGTTAGTAAATGATTAAGCCAAAAAATATTTCAAATATATAAATGGGTAGTAGGCAAATCCATAGTGACAGAAAGTACTTTAGTGGTTGCCAGGGACTGGGGGAAGCACAGTGGGGAGTGACTGCTAATGGACACATGATTTCTTTTTGGGGGTGATGAAAATGTTCTGGTAACTAAGTGCAACTCTTCATGTATTGCTTTCCCTAATACTCCTGTGGGTCCTAGGATATTCTGAAAGAAAAATCTAAATTTCCATCATCCACCCTAAATAGGTTGAGTTACATCACCCAGGTGGGGTTGTGAGAGGTAAGCTGGAAAGAAGTATTCCGAGGAACAGAGAGCCAAAAATAATCCCAAGCTGAAAACGCTGCCTCACCACCCCCATGTACGGCTCATTCTAATCATATAGACGATCATCAGTTCATCCTACTCTAAAGATTTAAGAATTTAAACTTATCTCCTCAAAGAAAACTGCAAAAATCAAAGACAAGCTTGAGTAAACAATTAAGGTGTTTATTGGTTTATGAACTAGAAATTCAAAAGGTAGGGTGTGCTTTAGGGTTGGTTTGATGCAGGAGTTCAATGATTTTATCAAAGACTTAATTTTTCCTCTCTCAGCTTTTCCTTCTACAGTGTGAGCTTATTCCAAGGTTTACAACCTTCATGATGCCACAGTGGTTACAATGGTTCCAAGCTTACACAGACATATAAAAGCATACAGACAAGAGAGAACATGTCTTTCAGTTGTACTCTCAGAAGAGCCAAGAAACACTTTTCCCAAAAATTCCTTTATCCATAACTCACTGGCCTGTCTGGAGACAGAAGTCCGTTTCTGACAGAGAAATGCTAACCTAACTGGTTAGATTAGAGAACCCAGGCCTCAACCAATCACTGCATCAAGGGAGATGGGCTTACTGAGATTGGCTTTGGTCAATCACAGTCCATTTCTGGTGATCAACTGATTTCAAAGCGTATCAGCAGGGGAGACCCAGATGAAAATTTAAGTACTCTTAGGCAGGGAAAAGGAAGTAATAGCTGCTGGAAAGACAAACAACATTCACTATAATTTTTCTGGCCAATCAATGAAAATATACCTAGTAAAGTAGATAAAGTGAAGTAGGAGGTACAGTAACAACTTTTTTTTTTTTTTCCTCCAGCAATGGAATGTTAGAGCTAAATGAAATCCTAAAATGTACCCAAGGCTGGGCGCGGTGGCTCACGCCTATAATCCCAGCACTTTCAGAGGCCGAGGCTGTCGGATCACGAGGTCAGGAGATGGAGACCATCCTGGCTAATATGGTGAAACCCTGTCTCTACTAAAAATACAAAAAAATTAGCTGAGCATGGTGGCGGATGCCTGTAGTCCCAGCTACTTGTGAGGCTGAAGCAGGAGAATGGCGTGAACCCAGGAAATGGAGCTTGCAGTGAGTCGAGACCGTGCCACTACAGTACAGCTTGGGTGACAGAGTGAGATTTCATCTCAAAAAAGAAAAAGAAAAAAATGTGCCCAATCTGAACTCCTCATTTTATAGATGAAGAATCTGGGACTCTGGTTCATTGATTTGGCCATGTTTACAAAGTCTAAATCACCTATTTGCTAATCATTTAGTCATTTATCAGCAATTATTTATCAAGCACTTATTATTTGCCAGGTACCTCTTTAGTCACTGGAGATACAGGAGGGAATAAAACAAAGCAAAACTGTGCCTTCATGTAGTTCACATTTTAATGGGGGCCTTTTCCCTAAAGTCATTGCTCCCACTCACTCTTTACAACAACTCTGTCTCCTCTCAGCGCTAGGCATCCACAACCTGTGCTCCTTCCTTTTGCTGCTACCCAGCTCTCAGATGCAGCTGATGCCATGGGTTTCAGAGACCTGAAAAGCCCCACTGGCCTCCAGGTGAACAATGATTACCTGACTGACCAGAGCTGCAACAAGGGGTATGTGCCATCACAAGCAGATGTGGCAGTAATTGAAGCAGTCTCTAGTCCATTGTTTGGCAACTTGTGTCATGCTCTACATTGGTATAATTACATCAAGACTTACGAAAAGGAAAAAGCCAGCCTAGCAGGAATGAAGAAAGCTTTGGGCAAGTATGGTCTTGCTAATGTGGAAGGTACTAGAGGAAGTGGAGCTACAGATAGTGAAGATGACGATGACATTTATCTATTTGGATTTGATGAGGGGGAGGAAAGTAAAGAATCAAAGAGGCAAAGGGAAGAATACCCTGCATAGTATGAATCAAAGAAAGCCAAAAAAACAAAACAAACAAACAAACAAAAAACCTGCCCCTGTTGCCATCTTTCATCTCACTAGATGTGGAACCTTGTGATAATGAGACAGACATGGCAAAATTAGAGGAGTGTCATTAAAAAGTCAAAAAACAATAGATTTTGGCATGGATGTGGTGAAAAGGAAGCACTTACACATTGCTGGTGGGAATGTAAATAAGTACAACCTCTATGGAAAACAGTACAGAGATTCTTTTTTTTTTTTTTTTTTTTTTGAGACGGAGTCTCGCTGTCTCCCAGGCTGGAGTGCAGTGGCATGATCTCGGCTCACTGCAAGCTCCGCCTCCCGGGTTCATGCCATTCTCCCGCCTCAGCCTCCCGAGTAGCTGAGACTACAGGCGCCCGCCACCACGCCCGGCTAGTTTTTTGTATTTTTAGTAGAGACGGGGTTTCACCGTGTTAGCCAGGATAGTCTCGATCTCCTGACCTCGTGATCCACCCGCCTTGGCCTCCCAAAGTGCTGGGATTACAGGCTTGAGCCACCGCGCCCGGCCCAGAGATTCTTTAAAGAACTAAAAGTAAATTTACCATTTGGTCCAGCAATTCCACCACTTGTTATCTACCCAAAGGAAAAGAAGTCATTATATGAAAAAAAAAAAATTGCCGGGCGCGGTGGCTCACGCCTGTAATCCCAGCACTTTGGGAGGCCGAGGCGGGCGGATCACGAGGTCAGGAGATCGAGACCATCCTGGCTAACACGGTGAAACCCCGTCTCTACTAAAAATGCAAAAAATTAGCCGGGCGAGGCGGCGGGCGCCTGTAGTCCCAGCTACTCGGGAGGCTGAGGCAGGAGAATGGCGTGAACCCGGGAGGCGGAGCTTGCAGTGAGCCGAGATCGCGCCATTGCACTCCAGCCTGGGCGACTAAGCGAGACTCTGTCTCAAAAAAAAAAAAAAGAAAAAGAAAAAAAAAAATTGTAGCAACACAATTACAATTCACAAATGCAAAGATATGGAACCAACCTAAGTGCCCACTGACTAATGAGTGGATAAAGAAAATGTGGGATATATGTATATACACCATGGAACACTACTCAACCATAAAAAGGAACGAATGTCTTTTGCAGCAACTTGGATGAAGCTGCTGGCCATTATTCTAAGTGAAGTAACTCAGGAGTGAAAAACCCAAAAACCATATGTTCTCACTTATAAGTGGAAGCTAAGCTATGAGTATGCAAAGGCATACAAAGTGATGTAATGGACTTTGAGACTCAGAAGGGGGCGGCGCTAGGAATAAAACTACATATTAAGACAATATACGCTATTTGGGTGATGGGTGCACTAAATTCTCAGAATTCACAACTATATAATTCATGCATGCAACAAAAAACCACTTGTACCCCAAAAGCTTTTTGTTTTGTTTTGTTTTGCAACAAAGTCTTGCTCTGTTGCCCAGGCTGGAGTGCAGTGGTGCAATCTTGGCTCACTGCAACCTCCAGCTCCCGGGTTCAAGCGATTCTCCCACCTCAGCCTCCCGAGTAGCTGGGGCTACAGGCGCATGCCACCAGGCCCAGCTAATTTTTTGTATTTTTTTAGTAGAGACGGGGTTTCACCATGTTAGCCAGGATGGTCTGAATCTCCTGACCTCGTGATCCGCCTGCCTCAGCTTCCCAGAGTGCTGGGATTACAGGCATGAGCCACCGCGCCCAGCCCCAAAAGCTATTAAAATAAAATTTTTTTAAAAAATTAGGGAAGTGAGTCAGAAGAATTAAAGCAGACCGCTTAGTCTGGGGCTCCTCTCTACTAGTTCCAGTGGGATATGGAATTTTAAAACTTCAAATATCGTGTTGAAGATGATAAAGTTGGAACAGATATGCGGTAGGAGCAGATCACTGCTTTGAGAACTATATGCAATCCATGGATATGGCTGCGTTCAACAAGATCTCAAATCCATCCTCGATCATTGCGCTTAAATAAAAGCTAGAAAGAATTAATTAGTTAACTTAGTAAAAATAAAACAACCTCAGGCAAAGGAAGTTTTCATTATCTTCTATTTCTGATTATCTACGAAATCTTTGTCTTCTGGCATGTTTATTCTGAATAATGGTCATTTAGTTCCCATAAGATACAGTAATTCAACATAACTCCATCCTTTAAATTCTCAGCCTTCTTTTCCCCTCACTTTGCCTTATTTATACTTGACATATTTTTTTTTTATTTAAGTGTATATTTTATCTTCCCCTCCCACACATATATATACACATGTTGGATGTAAGCTTCATGAGAACCTGAACTTTTAGTTCAAATTTCTATATTCCCAACACCTAGATCATAGGACAATTCCTGGAACATGGTAGGCAGCCAAAAAATATTTATTGAATAAGTAAATCAAGTCTTCCTTCCACCTGGATCCCTTCATTAGAGTAAAATACTCACTGAGTTTAATCTAATAATCTTGTTGCCTAAGGTTGAAGAACTTTAGGTACTATCCAAAAAGGTTTATGGGACAGGCACAGTAGCTCACGCCTATAATCCCAACACTCTGGGAGGCCAAGGGATGGATTGCTTCAGGCCAGGAGTTTGAGATCAGCCTGGGCGGCATAGCAAGATTGCATCTCTACTAAAAATACAAAAATTAGCCAGGCATGGTGGTGCACGCCTGTGGTCCCAGCTTCACAGGAGAAGGCACAAGAATCGCTTGAACCCAGGAGGCAGAGGTTTCAGTGAGCCAAAATCACACACTGCACTCTAGCCTGGGTGACAGAGAGAGACCCTGTCTCAAAAAATAATAATAATAATTAATTAATATTTTTGAAGAACAAAAACGAAAAGATTAATGGACTAGAGTAAAACAAGAATGGTAAGTTGTTATTACCTAAGGTATGACCCCAAAGATGCCCTACAACACTGACAGAAGGAACATAAGCAAAGTTATTCTAATCTATGTGGAACCTGCCCTGAGAGCCCCCCAAAGAAAACAAAACATGTCAGTATTCTAGGGCTGTCACAACCAGACTAGTTGCATAGACTAGATGGCTTAAACAACAGAAATTGATTTTCTCACACTTCTGAAGGTATGATTCTTAGTGTCTGATCTAAAATCCATTCACTCTATTCTTTCTTTTTTTTGGAGACAGAGTCTCACTGTGTCACCCAGGCTGCAGTGCAGTGGCACGATCTTGGCTCACTGCAACCTCCACCTTCTGGGTTCAAGCGACTCTCCTGTCTCAGCCTTCTGAGCAGCTGGGACTACAGGCATGTGCCACCATGCCCTGCTAACTTTTGTATTTTTAGTAGAGACAGAGTTTTACCATGTTGGTCAGGCTGGTCTCGAACTCCTGGCCTCAAGTGATCTGCCTACCTTGGCCTCCCAATGTGCTGGGATTACAGGCGTGAGCCACCATGCCCGACCTATTCTTTCAGCAAATATTCTTTGACCGCTTACTGCATGTCAGGCACTGTTCTCAGGACTAAGACTATAGAGTTAAACAAGACAGCTATGCATCTGCATTAGGAATGCTTTCAGCAGCCACTAACAGAATAGGCAATTAAAAGTAGCTAAACCATACGGACATTCAGTGTTTACCTAGCAGAAATTTAGAGAGCGTCAACCCCTAGATCAGCTTCTCTAAAATGTAACCAAATGTCCGAGTTCTGTCTTCTCTGTGTCTTTAGCATGCTGGCTTGTGTCTTTATTCTTTTCACCTCATTGTTCCATGGCTGTCATAGCTCTAAATACCTCATGGATTTCAAACTAGGGAGAAGTGGAAAAGGAAGCTCTTTTTTTTTTTTTTTTTTTTTTTTTGAGACAGTGTCTCACTTTGTCACTCAGGCTGGAGTGTAGTGGCATGATCTGGGCTCACTGCAACCTCTGCTGCCTGGGTTCAAGCAATTCTCCTGCCTCAGCCTCCCAAGTAGCTGGGATTACAGGCATGCACCACCAAGCCCGGCTAATTTTTCTGTGTGTTTTTAGTAGAGACAGGGTTTCACCATGTTGGCCAGATTGGTCTTGAACTCCTTACCTCAAGTGATCCACCTGCCTTGGCCGCCCAAAATGCTGGGATTAAAGGCATGAGCCACCGTGCCCGGCCAGAAGCTCTTTTCTTACTGTTTTCTGCATTAATCTTCTAGAACTGCCATGACAAAATGCCACAGACTGGGTGGCATGTCAGCAGGGTTGGTTTATTCTAACGGCTTTCCCATGGCTTATAGATGGCCATCTTCTCCCTGTGCCTTCACATGGTCTTCCTTCTGTATCTCTGTCCAAATTTTCTCTTCCTTTTTTTTTTTTTTTTTTTGTAAGATGGGGGCTCACTCTGTCATCTACTCTGAGAATCTTTAAAGAGGTATCTCCAGTAGTCACATTCTGAGGTACTAGGGGTCAGCACTAATGAATTTGAGGGAGTACATTTCAGCCCATAACATACAATCAACTAGGTTTCCGAGTTAAAAAAATAAAACATACAAAATTAGCCAGTCATGCGGGCGAGCACCTGTAGTCCTAGCTACTCAGGAGGCTGAGGTGGGAGGATCGCTTGAGCCCAGGAGTTAGGGGTTACAGTGAGCTCTGATGGCACCACTGCACTCCAGCCTAGGCAACAGAGTAAGACTTTGTCTCAAAACAAAACAGAAAACTGATTCATGCACCACCGACCCATCCTAAAACAAATGAGCATCAAAAATCCGAGCAGACTCAATGGCTCACGCCTGTAATCCCAGCACTTTGGGAGGCCAAGGAGCGCAGATCACCTGAGGTCAGGAGTTCAAGACCAGCCTGGCTAACATAGCAAAACCCATCAAAACCCTGTCTCTACTAAAAATAAAAAAATAATTTAAAAATAGCCGAGTGTGGTGCCACACGCCTGTAGTCCCAGCTACTCAGGAGACTGAGGCAGGAGAGTCACTTGAACCTGGGAAGTGGAGGTTGCAGTGAGCCAAAATAGCGCCACGACACTCCAGCTTAAGCAACAGAGCTAGACTCCATCTCAAAAAAAAAAAAAAAGAAAAAAAGAAATCCCAGAAGACTACCCAGATGTAAAGACCAATTGACAGCATTTAAGTAAAGATGTAGCAGACAAAAAATCTAGAGAGCTTTACAAGAGTGCTTTGTCTTTTGCCAGTGGACAGGTTCAATCTAGTTTCAGACTGGCACTGCAGTCCCGCATTCTAGACCAAGGTACATATTAAAAGATGATTTACTACGCAAGAGAATATACCCAAAGTATTATACTGGCTCTGACGTGAATAACTTCTGGACCAGTTGTGTCAGTAATACCTACTATTATTGTGAGGAATCAAAGTAGCAAGGTCCTTAGTAAGGAAGCCCTAAATTTGTTTCAGTATGTTAGAACCAAAGTGCTAAGTTAATGTGTCAGAGGCGGACACCCTGTATTTTTCCCCAGTGAAAGCTGCAAGTTTTGAAAGAAAGATTTAGGTTTACTCTATGTGTTTTATCCACTTTGTCTTGTTACTTAAAGACACTACTCGTTTTTTGTAATTGTGTTTTCTTTTTTTAATTTTTAAGTTCAGGGGTACATGCAGGTTTGTTACATAGGTAAACTTGTGTCATGGGGGGTTGTACAGATTATTTCATCACCCAGGTATTAAGGCTAGTACCCATTAGTTATTTTTCCTGATCCTCTCCCTCCTCCCACCCTCCGCTCTCCAGTAGGCCCCAGTGTGTGTTGTTCCCCTCTATGTGTTCATGTCTTCTCATTATTTAGCTTCCATTTACAAGTGAGAACATGTGGTATTTGGTTTTCTGTTCCTGCATTAGTTTGCTAAGGATAATGGCCTCTGGCTCCATCCATGTCCCTGCAAAGGTCATGATCTCATTCTTTTATATGGCTGCATAGTGTTCCGTGGTGATATGTACCACATTTTCTTTCTTTCTTTTATTTTTTTTTTCCTTCAGGAGCATGTTTATTGTGTTTGAGATGATACATCAGGTGCTCTCTGAGCTACAAAGGGTAAAAGGAAATCCTCTCATTACAAACTGACAAAGGTAAAAGGTAAAACATTTTTCACGACAGCATGAACCACCTACTCAGAAATAGATCTGTGTTTAATACAAATGACATAATTCCTAGTCATCTACAGCTACTTTTATAACTTCATACAGATAATGAATTAGGCTAAAATGCACTATAATATATGGTAGACTTCAGGACCAGTAAGTATCCTTAGTAAATCACAAAATACATTTTGATATCCCAAAGAAGCAAGACTTGCAAGTAGGCGTTTTAAACATAACTAATCTACAGCTACAAAGTCCTACTCTTGATAGCATTTACCTTTTTGGGGAGTCTCCAAGGCTCCAAAGGATAAAAGCAGAGTAGAATCAGTATAACATATACACAGAAGTCTGTATTTTGAAGGCTATAAAGATTTGCAGCACAGTAAGAAGCCTTCAGCTCCTTCACACTACATACAAACGATGTGAATTTTGTTGCGTGTCTCTTGGTCCACTGTCTGGCTAGCCTGTCGTGTTCTGCTCGGTGGTTAAATACTGAGTGGCTATGCTTCCAACCAGAGGATCCGCAGGGTTGCAGTCTGTCAAAAGGGAACAAACAGACAGCAAAACCTTTGAAATAGTCAAAGCGGGACTCCAGTTGTCTTTAAGGATGTCCAGACAGATGACTCCTTGACTGTTGATGTTGCAGTGATAGATTCCGGTGCAGAAGTAACCTTTGGTAGCTTAAATGGATAATCTGTTGAAAATGTGATATCCAGAAAAAACACACCACCTTCATAGACAGAACCCAGCGGACCAAGTATAGTTCATCTCCATTCATAAATGTTAGCTCCTTTAGGCCCAGCACTGCAGTTAGGAGGAGGATCAAGGGTTATTTCAGCTAGCTCTTCTGAATTCTTTTAGCACTAGTGGATAACTTAGCAGTGGTTTTGCTGGAGAGTTTGGTGTTTTTCTTCTGCTGGGAGGCAGAAGGTTTTCTTTCCTCTTGTTCTTCAGGGTCTAGAGAGGCTGGGTCTCGCTGGTCCGCATCTGAACTGCCACTGCTGGTGCTGGGGCTCTCATCATCGGACCTTTGCCTATCACTGGACATCTTGGTGAAGTTATCTGTTGGAAAACTCGGCCGCCCGCCCGACCCGCTCATGCGCCGCTACGGTGTGGAGGAGGGAGAGAGATAAAAACCCTTCCTTAAGGAAATGGAGGCAGCCGTGCGGGGGAGGGGGAGGAAGGAGAAGGAGGCAAAAAAAGAAGCCGAGAAGGCTCTGGCCTGGGAGTGTGGAACTTTGAAAGTCCCACATTTTCTTTATCCAGTCTGTCTTCAATGGGCATTTAAATTGGTTTCATGTCTTTGCTATTGTGAATAGTGCTGCAATGAATATATGTGTACATGTGTCTTTGTAATACAGCGATTTATATTCCTTTGAGCATATAGTCATGGTCAAAACCATTTGATTGCTGGGTCAAATGGTGTTTCTGGTTCTAGATTCTTGAGGAATAGCCTCACTGTCTTCCACAATAGTTGAACTAATTTACACTCCCACCAGCAGTGTATAAGCATTCCTTTTTCTCCATGACCTCTCAGCATCTGTTATTTTCAGAATGTGAACAGATTAAAATTGTGTTTCTTTTTCTTTTTTTGAGATGGAGTCTCACTCTGTCACCCAGGCTGGAGTGCAATGGCACGATCTCGGCTCACTGCAACCTCTGGCTCCCCAGTTCAAGTGATTCTCCTGCCTCAGCCTCCCAGTAACTGGGACTACGGGCACGCACCACCACGCCCAGCTATTTTTTGTATTTTTAGTGGATATGGGGTTTCACCATGTTGGCCCAGCTGCTCTCAAACTCCTGACCTCAGGTCATCCGCCTGTTTCAGCCTCCCAAAGTGCTGGGATTACAGGTGTGAGCCACCACACCCAGCCGAACATTGTTTATAGAAGTTGATCAGGATCTCCTAATCAAAATAGTAACTTTGGTGATGGATGAGTGAGGGGGAAATGCTCCTTAAGATAGCAGGAAGGCAATTATTGACAAAACTAATAAATTTGTACCGAAGACATTTATGAGTTTTAAAGTACTCATACACACATTAACCTAAATATCATTAATACTTTTACTAATATCTCTCACATGACTATGGACTCTCCTACAAAGTAGAAAGCATAGGTAAGAATGGGAATTTGCCTTTCAGGTAAGGAACTCGTGATCAACATTTTTTTGGAGGTGAACATCCTACCTGTCAAGCAGCCAAACAGATCCTGAACAGCAGTCACACAACAGCTGCTAGGTCAGTTTGCCAAACTTCCACAGATTCAGTTAGTAGGGAGACAATGAGCCCAGATGGATTTGTTCAGTTTATTACATATATTATACATGGCACAGTCAACAGCACGAGCTTCATGTGCACATTGATTCCCCCAGCCCCCAAGTCCCAGGGCAAAGATGCAGGGGTAGTCCCAGGCAGATGCTGCACACACAGTGGGTTTGTGTAACAGCTAACCCAGTCTTTCAAAGGAGCTGCAGTAATATCCACTCATCCACCTCTGTAGCAAGAGACATTGCCTTTATTTTCTTCTTTTTTTTTTTTGAGACAGAGTCTCACTCCATTGCCGCGGCTGCAGTGCAGTGGTGTGATTATGGCTCACGGCAGCCTCGACCTCCCCAGGCTCCGGTGATCCTCCCACCTCAGTTATTGTATGTTTATTTTATTATTGTTATTGTTATTATTATTACTATTTGAGACAGAGCCTTGCTCTGTTACCCAGGCTGGAGTGCAGTAGTGCAATCTCAGCTCACTACAACTTCCACCTCCTGGGTTCCAGCGATTCTCCTGCCTCAGCCTCGTGAGTAGCTGGGACTACAGGCATGAGCCACCACGCCTGGCTAATTTTTGTATTTTTAGTAGAGATGGGATTTCACCACGTTGGCCAGGCTGGTCTCAAACTCCTGACTTCAAGTGATCCACCTGTCTCGGCTTCCCAAAGTGCTGGGATTACAGGTGTGAGCCACTGTGCCTGGCCTGTTTTTGTATTTTTAATAGAGATGGGGTTTCACCATATTTCCCAGACTGGTCTCGAACTCTTGGGCTCAAGAGATCCACCCACCTTGGCCTCCTAAAGTGCTGGGATTACAGGCATGAGCCACCACACCCAGCCTGTCTTTGTTATCTTGATCAGGAAACAAATCTGCCTTCTGACACATAAAGAGATATTATCTTTACCACCTGGACTATCTCCAAGGAGGGAGGGAAACTAGCTTTATTAACCTGGAGTGTAAGTCACTCTGCTCCCTGCCCTACAGCAAACTTTGCAAATATTCTCTAACAAAGTTGTCAATGCTTTTTGCTTGGAAGACATCCAAAAATGCCAAAATTATCTTTCAACACGACTCTTTAATATTTTTTGCTTGATAACTCAAAAGCTAACCTGAATGTTAAGAGAACTCAAACTTGTCTTCTTGCGTGGGCTTCAGAAGACAGAAAAATGAACACAGACTTCAGAGTTTTTCAGTGGTGTAAATCCTCAAAATCCTGCATGGAGCCTCACAAGAAATAAAACAAGGCTGAGCATGGTGGCTCATGCCTGTAATCCCAACACTTTGGGAGGCCGAGGTGGGTAGATCACCTGAGGCCAGGAGTTTGAGACCAGCCTGGCAAACATGGTGAAACCCCATCTCTACTAAAAATACAAAATTTAGCCTGGCATGGTAGTGGGCACCTGTAATCCCAGCTACTGGCTGAGGCAGCAGAGTTGCTTGAACCCAAGAGGTGGAGGTTGCAGTCAGCTGAGATCACACCTCTGCACTCCAACCTGGGAAACAGAGCAAGACTCCGTCTCAAAACAAAAAACAAAAAGAAAAATCTACTAGCTTTGAAGGCATTGAATTTTATAAACTCTAAATACTTTCATAATCCTAAAATTGTGTGATCAGCTAACCAATAATGCACATCAGGGAAGCTTTTCCATATTAATAATATCCAACTGCTTTTCTGACAAGATAAACTCACAGTCACAAATATCCCAAGCAGAGACTAATTTCTCCTTGGTCTGGAAGCTTGATCTTGAGAAGATACACCTTTTATCAAAAAATGATAATACCTACTACTGTGTTAAGTGCTCTAGATATATTATGTCATTTAGCTTAATCCTCATAACTACTTTATTAGTTAAGTACTATTCTTTTGCAAGTGAGAAAAGAGAAGGTCAGGCTGCTAGGTAATTTGCCCAGCATGCCACAGGTAGTAAGAGGCAGAGCTCAGGTTGACTGATCCCCATTCCTGGACTCCTCACAACTCTGCTCCATACCTTGATGAGGAGGAAGCCATTGTCATCACCTTTTCCTGCCTTCCTTTCAGCTTTTTTCATGAAGGGAAATTCATCTCTTCATTTTCTTTGACCAATAAGCCCCCTACAGCTTTCTTTTCCCAATAATTGTCTGGAAAAATATGAGAATATCTGGAATTAGAGGTGTGAGTTTTCATTTTATTACTCAAAAACAGTGTCTTCTGCAATTAAAAAAAAGCAACTGATAGCCAGGTGTGGTGGCAGGTGCCTGTAATCCCAGCTACTTGGGAGGCTGAGGCACAAGAATAGCTTAAACTCAGGAGTCAGAGGTTGCAGTGAGCCGAGATCACGCCACTGCACTCCAGCCTGGGCAACAAAGCAAGACTCCATCTCAGAGAAATATAAAATAAAGTTTACCAGAAAAAGAAAAAAAAAAAAAAGCAAGTGAATTGGTAGAATAAATTCCAAGAGTATTAGTATTAAATCTTAAGAAAATTTTGAACATACCAAATAATGTTTATCTTAAATCGATCACAGAATCTTTTCGGAAAGTCACTTGAAAATGAATTATGTCCTCCAATTTTAAACTGGCAATCCATAACAAATAAATATAGCAGATACCAAAGTAGGTAAAATAATACTGAATTTTTGCTAAGGATCATGAAAAAAATTGATATACTACTGAGCAAAAATGCTTAATTTTGTATTCTTTTTAAAATATAACCATTTTAGATATGGGAAATGGGCCATAAAAATCATAGAACACTTTAACTAAGCTAAATGAGTATTTTTGCTGTACAAAATTCATGTAATTTATCCAACAAATACATAATGCAAAAGAGGTAAGAGTAGTATTTATCATACAATTTAAATTTCTGCTGGAAGTAATCTAAATAGCCTGGAATAAGATTTCCTTTTAATTCAAAAGCTACTTAAGTCTGTATTTTATTTTATTTATTTATTTATTTATTTATTCTTTGGACACAGGGTCTCACTCTGTTACCTAGGCTGGAGTGCAGTGGTGTGATCTCAGCTCACCACAACCTTCACCTCCCAGGCTCAAGCAATTCTCATGCCTCAACCTCCCAAGTAGCTGAGATTACAGGTGTGCACCACCACTACCCAGCTAATTTTTGTATTTTTAGTAGAGAAGGGTTTTTATCTTGTTGGCCAGGCTGGTCTCAAACTCCTGACCTCAAATGATCTACCCACCTCAGCCTCCCAAAGTGCTTAGGATGGCAGCCGTGAGCTGCCACACCTGGCCTGGATTTTATTTATTTATTTATTATTTTGAGATAGAGTCTCGCTCTGTCATCCAGGCTGGAGTGCAATGGCACAATCTTGGCCCACTGCAGCTTCCACCTCCTGGGTTCAAGTGATTCTCCTGGCTCTGCCTCCCGAGGAGTAACTGGGATTACAGATGCTTGCCTCCATGCCCAATTAATTTATGTATTTTTAGTAGACACAGGGTTTTACCATGTTAGCCAGACTGGTCTCAAACTCCCAACCTCAGGTGATTCACCTGCCTCAGCCCTCCAAAGTGCTGATTACAGGCGTGAGCTACTGCACCTGGCGCCTGTATTTTATTTTTAAAATATAGAAATAATTGAGAAAATGCTATCTATTTTAAATAAAATGGCATTTCATTGAATTTACTCTATTACATAGGAAAAGAAAATACTCAAACACATGTGCAAAAGATTCAATTATAAACTAAACTATTTGGTTTGAAGTCTTTACACTGGCGCCAGAAGAGTACACTGCCTTTGTCCGTCTTCCAGTTATATGACAATTTTGTATCTCTTCCTGACTGTTTTCAGGTCATATGTGTAAGGTTGAGAATAGATGGGTAACAGCAGAAACATTAAGAGGATTAGTTTCTAAATAAGAATGTATGATACCTACCTCCATAAGTGAGTGGATCCTCTCTTGGACAGACTGCCAACAGATGACGCCAACCTTATGATGACCAATCAAGCAAAAAACGCAAGGAAAGAAATTTCTTCCCTCCAGTCATTGAGCCTAAACTTAACCTTACCCTAACCAGAATTAGGAATTTTGCTACATGACACGGAGTGCATTAGCCAGAGTTGTCCAAAGAAACAGATCCAAAAGGTATCTATTTTATTTTATTTTTATTTATTATTTATTATTATTATTATTATTATTATTGAGACAGAGTCTCATTCTGTTTCCCAGGCTGGAGTGCAGTGGTGCAATTTCAGCTCACTGCAACCTCTGTCTCCCAGGCTCTAGCGATTCTCCTGCTGCCTCAGCCTCCCAAGTAGCTGGGATTACAGGCATGTGCCACCACACCTGGCTACCAAAAGGGTATCTATAGATGCACAGAAAGAGATTCACCAGGAGGGATTGGCTGACATGCTTACAGAGGCTGAGAAGTCTCATGATCTATCTGCAAGCTGGATGCACAGGAAAGCTGGTGCTTAAGTCCCATGCCAAGCCCAAAGCCCTGGGACCAACGGGAGCCAATGGTGTAAGTCCCAGCTCAAGTATGAAAAAGTGCGGATATCCAAGGGCAGGAAAAGACAGACACCCCACTCAAGAAGAGGCAATGAATTCATCCTTCCTCAACCCTTTTTTTTTTATTAGGGCTCCCAACAGGTTGATGCCTGCCCACAGTGGTGAGGGTGGATCTTTTTTACTCAGTCTACTGATTCCAATGTTAATCTCTTCTGAAACTACCCTCATGGACACATTCAGAAATAATATTTTACCAACTATCTGGCCCTTTCCCAGGGCAGAGTTAACCGGCACCTTTCTCTTCTCTATGGTGAACATGCTGATGGGGTGGCCCTGACTGAAAGCTGAGAGGTCACCAGGACCCCAGATCTTCCAGAACTTTAACCTGGAGTGTAAGTCAGTCTGCTCCCTGCCCTACAGCAATGTTTTTTGCTTGGAAGACATCAAAAATGCCAAAATTGGCATTTATCACTACTTCGGGGCTGGGCACTTAGGAGGTCAGCCATCCAGTTCTAGCAATTCCTACCTAACCTGGGAGACCCTAGGTCTTTTCCTCAAAACACACCAAAGCCAAATTCTAAAGGAGATCCAAAGGTGATCAGTAAAATCCTTCAAAATCCTCCCAAACCCTCCATGGAAAAACAAACTAGAGAACTGTTTCTCTTTTTCAATCAAATTTAGGCCAGTTATAATGAAATATGAATAGGCAGAAGACACAGAAGAAGATTAAAGAGTCTTTTAAAATATAAAAAATAATCAATAACTTCCTGGGTATGGTACAGGGATGTCTTTCTAATTGCAATAGATGGGTTTCTGGTAAATTGCTTATAAACTGAATTTCTGCAAGTGCCATGTGCTAGTGTGGACTCACAGTATACATTCATATATGTGGCCGGGCGTGGTGGCTCACGCCTGTAATTCCCAGCACTCTGGGAGGCCAAGGCGGGTGGATCGCCTGAGGTCAGAAGTTCAAGACCAGCCTGGCCATGGTGAAACCCCGTCTCTACTAAAAATACAAAAAATTAGCCAGGCGTGGTGATGCGGGCCTGTAATCCCAGCTACTCAGGAGGCTGAGGCAGGAGAATCACTTGAACCCAGGAGGCGGAGGTTGCAGTGAGCCAAGATCACACCATTGAGCTCCAGCCTGGGCAACAAGAGCGACCATCTCAAAAAAAAAAAAAAAAAAAAAAAAAAAAAAAAAAAAAAATCACGTATGTTTTACTGTCATTCTAGTTCTACTTCAAATTTGTATCCAATGATATGAGCATCATTTTCACAATTTTTTCCTTCTTCTTCATTCTACTTTACGTTCTTTCTCCTAACCAAGTATGTTCAAACTTCCTAAAACATCTATTTTGTAAATGCAGGCATGTGCATAACTTCCTTAAATCAGGACACACCTATCTATGCACTGAGTAGAAAGAGGCTAGTAAGTTCAAAGTGATCTCAATAAATGTGTTGCCAGCCATCCTGTCCTTCCTGCAGCTGTTATATGAGCTTATACTACCTTTAATTTATTAGTCTAGGACAAGTTAATTGCATAGTTTCCACAAAATAGGACATGTTTTTCATAGTAACTATATGCTAATTCCTTTGAAAACATCCGTAATTATACAGTGACTTTGCAACACTTGTGCGCCTAACTGTTGTTACATGTTTAAAGCTATGAGTGAGTTAAACATCAAGGCAGAGTTCTGACTGGGTTCATGCATAAAAGGACACTTTTCTATCTTAACTCTGTTTCCTAAGACCTTACCTCTTTGTTAAGGCTAGTGGATGTGCACACAGCCCTGCTGAGGTAGAAGGGATTGCAGCAGCAGCCTTGACATTTAAGGCAACCACACAAAGACAGCAAACCTTTTCCAGGCACAGAACAGCATGTACTCAAGGAAGACAATATCAATCGTTGCCCAGTAAATACACATCTATATAAAGTTCAGTAAACACACAGGTGTAGGTGTAATGGCTTAACTTTTACATCTAAATCCAACTTTAAAATCACACTTTAGGCTGAGTACTTTTGAGAAATGATTGCATTTTTAAAGATATTCGAAGTTATATGGCTTACAGGATTCTGTCTCATAAAGCTGAGAAAGAAATGTCATTTTTGCCTGGAGTGCTGATTTGGCTCTGAACTTCACATTTTACAGACTATTCTGCTTTGGGTTATGTTTATAGACGTGAACACCATTGGTACTCTTTATTAACATTTCTCCAATGTCTTATTGCTCCCTCTTTCCTCTCCCCAAACCTCTTCCTCAACCCTTCCAGGTCTGAGAAGACAAAACTATTTTGTCATCACAATATTTTTTCCTGAATGTCTGCTTTGGTTAACTGCTTCAATAGGAAGGACTCTATCTGTTAGGAGAATGAGGTCACAAAGACCCCGTGTGGTTTTAAAACAAAATGAAAAGTGCTTTCATTGTAAAACTACAAGGAAGTAAAGGAAATGCAAACATGTAAAAAGCAATGAATTTGCAGAGCACAGATTTCTTAACAAAATTTAATGAAATGTAATCAGCCGTCTGACTCAGCTTATAGGTAACAAAAATCCATTTTCTTTCCCTTTTCCCAAACTCTTCAGGTCAGATGGAAGAAATATTCCTTAGATTTCAACTCCAACAGTTTGAGGTTGACATCTCAGCAGGACTGTCCAGATGTTCAGTTTAAAAATTTGGTTTCTAGAATTTCATTCACGTGTGGAAACTTTTAGGCTATCCTAGGAAACACTGAGTTATTGTGTCCACGGGATCTTGGGTCTCTCTTGTTGACCAGAGCAAAACCTGTGTGGAGAGGAGATATTCTTCCCTTGACCTTCCCAGTACCATGACTATCGGCTCCTCAGCCATCTCTTCCTGGCCTGTTTATGTAAAGCCAAATCATGAGCCTATTTGTCTGACACTTCTAAGCCTCACGAATGATCACTCTCTGATTCAGGTATCAGTTCTTTGATGATTCATCCTCAAGCATCCCCTGGGAATGACTTCTGAAGCTTTATAAATTGTGACTTTATAAAACCAAAATTGCTTTTCAAAAGTCGATTTAATTTTCAACAATCAAGGAGGTGAATCATTGTATCTCAGGTGCCCTTGGAACAGAAAGAAAGAAGAAATCATTTATCTTTCTTTCTTTTTTTTTTTTTTTTTTTTTTTTTTTTTTTTTTTTGAGACGGAGTCTTTGTCACCCAGGCTGGAGTGCAGTGGCTCAGTCTTGGCTCACTGTAACCTCTGCCTCCCAGGTTCAAGTGATTCTCCTGCCTCAGCCTCCTAAGGAGCTGGAATTACAGGCATGTGCCACCGTGTCCAGCTAAGTTTTGTATTTTTAGTAGAGACGAGGTTTCACCATGTTGGCCAAGCTGGTCTCGAATTCCTGACCTCAGGTGATCCGCCCGTCTCAACCTCCTACAGTGCTGGGATTACAGGCATGAACCACCACTCCTGGCCAGAAGAAATAATTTCTATGGCTCTTTGGATCCCCATATTTACCACAAAGCAGCAGCCTATAGCAGCTTATCATTATAAGTATTATGTGTTCACTCTTAATATAAGATATATAAGCAGAATATATACATATTACATATAACATGTAATATGTATATACACACATATGCAATAGAGGAGTAAGAGTGTCAAAGAAATAAAGAGAAATAATGAAACGTGAAGAATATGTGTCTCTGTAACTTTGTGGCTCAAATTTCTGATTTTAATTTAATTTCTGAATTTAATTTTAATTACAGATTCGTATTTCAAGGTCTTTGAGAATTGGCATTGTACCAATTACTGAAAGGCACATTATCTAATTTCTAAAGAAGAATAGCATTTGAAAATTTTTAAAGCACTCCGTTCTACTTCTTTTCATTCTTTTAGACACAAGGACTTGCTCTGTTGCCCAGGCTGGATTCAAACTCCTGGGCTCTCACACAATCCTCCCCCAGGAACCACTGAACTCAGCTGTTCTGTTTCTAAAGAAATGATGTGCCATAGGCAAAACTTTAACTTGCTATATCTCTATTGTCTTTTTACATTCTATACATTCTAAGTTTTATTATTTCATTTAGAGTGTGATGACAAATAGTTGACATTCCACTAAATTATATAATATCAGTAGAACAATGTTCTGAAACAAGATACTTGCTGGAAAGACATTGGCTACTGTTTTCAGTGTCAATTCCTATAAGTTTTAATCTCTTGCTTTAGTAAATATCAAAATGCCATGCATTTTATGCCTTTGAGGATATGATAGAAAGTTTCCACTGTCTATTAACCTATATAATAACACATTTACTTCACTGTCCACTATTGACACAGCACTGTACTAGATACTCCATAAATTATAGGTTTTTCATATACCAGAAGTTCTATAAAACACAATTATTTTTATAATTTATGTTTATTGAGCATTTACAAATGCCAGATTTTGCATAAGGGTTCGCATGAATTATATCATTCAATCCTACATTAACCCCAAAAAAGTATTATTTTATCCTCATTTTCTAGATGAGGAAATGAGGCTGAGAGAAGCTGAGCAAGCTTCCCTCTCACAGTTAACAAGTAGCAGAGAAAAGATCCTTCTGCCCCCAGAGCCTATGCACTAACACTGTACTGTAGATATAGTCCCTCCTCTCAAAGATACTTACATCTTTTTTCCTCTTTTTTTTTTTTTTTTTTTTTTTGAGATGGAGTCTCACTCTGTAGCCCAGGCTAGAGTGCAGTGGTGCGATCTCGGCGCTCCGCCTCCCTGGTTCAAGCAATTCTCCTGCCTCAGCCTCCCTAGTAGATGGGATTACAGGCATGCACCACCATGCCCGGCTAATTTTTGTATTTTTAGTGGAGACGGGTCTTACCATATTGACCAGGCTGGTCCTGAACTCCTGGCCTCCAGCAATCTGCCCGCCTTGGCCTACCAAAGTGCTGGGATTATAGGCGTGAGCCACCACAGCCGGTCTCAAAGATACTTAAATCTAATGAGGGGATTAGTATAAGGATCAAGAGAAAATTCAATAAATACTGCATAAGCCTGGAAAAAAATGCATACTAATTCTTATAGCAATAGAGGATGACATGCATGTTTGTAAATGGAACACTCACATGTAATGTCTTAGACTCCTCTTGTATTAATTAATTGTTTTATTTTATTTTAAGATGGAGCCTCACTCTGTCACTCAGGCTGGAGTGCAGTGGTGTGATCTTGGCCTACTGGAATCTCCACCTCCCAGGTTCAAGTGATTCTCCTGCCCCAGCCTCCCAAGTAGCTGAGATGACAGGCACCTGCCACCACGCCTGGCTAATTTTGTATTTTTAGTAGACACGGGATTTCACATGTTTACCAGGCTGGTCTCGAACTCCTTACCTCAAGTAATCTGCCCACGTCACCTCCCGAAGTGCTGGGATTACAGGCGTGAGTCACAGTGCCTGGCCATCTTGTATTAATTTATAAGACTATTTAACACATATTGTTGTGTAGCATTTTCCATGTATATTAGTCCCTTCCTCAGCTAGATTTTGACCTTACTGATGGCAGAGACTATATTTTGTATTTTGAGAACTTGCCATAGCTGCTAGTACAATGACACATACATAAGAAGTGCCTTATAAATATTTGTGGAGTGCGTGAATGATGGAATTATAGGCAATTAAGACAAGGTTGCAGATAGCTATGTGGCATCGCTATACACAAGGGAGTGGCAATAGCTTAAGTGAGATAACAAAGATCTGGATAAGATAAGAAATAGATTCAGGAAGTGGGTTATAAAATAGGCAACAGTTATAAAGTGTTTATTATCTGAAGTAACTTTAGAGGTATTAAACCATTTGCTTCTTTATTTTATTTTATTTTGAGACAGTACAGTGGTGCAATTATAGCTTACTATAACCTTGAACTTCTGAGCTCAGCCATCCTCCCATCTCAGCCTCCCAAAGTGCTGGGATTACAAGCATGAGTCACCATGCCCAGCCTACTCTTTACAACAACAATCCTATGAGGTAGGTGCTACTATCATCCCTACTTTATAGATGAAACGCAAATAGATAATTTAACATCACTCAGCCAGGAATTGATTGTGTCAAGAGCTCATGCTCTTGCCTGTATAGGATCCAAAGATGGTCTGAGCATCCACATGGATGTTTTTGTTGTTGTTGTTGTTGTTGTTGTTGTTTTGAGACGGAGTCTCGCTTTGTTGCCCAGGCTGGAGTGCAGTGGCCGGATCTCAGCTCACTGCAAGCTCCGCCTCCCGGGTTCATGCCATTCTCCTGCCTCAGCCTCCCGAGTAGCTGGGACTACAGGTGCCCGCCACCTCTCCCGGCTAGTTTTTTGTATTTTTTTTAGTAGAGACGGGGTTTCACCGTGTTAGCCAGGATGGTCTTGATCTCCTGACCTCGTGATCCGCCCGTCTCAGCCTCCCAAAGTGCTGGGATTACAGGCTTGAGCCACTGCACCCAGCCACATGGATGTTAAGAGTGAAGAGAACAAAGATTCGAAGGTTACAACAAAAATCCTTGATTGAAATCTTAGTTTTTATTTTTATTTTTTAGCGATAGGGTCTCACTCCATTGTCCTCACTAACCTCAAACTCCTGGGCTCAAACAATCCTCCTGCCTCAGCCTCCCAAGTAGCTGGGACTACAGGCGCACATCACCACATCTGGCTAATTTTTTAAAAAACTTTTTTGTAGAGATGGGGTATCGTTATGTTGCACAGGCTGGTCTCAAACTCCTGGCCTCAAGCGAGGCCTCAGCCTCCCAAAGTGGTGTCCCAAAGACGGAGTCTCGCTCTGTCACCTAGGCTGGAGTGCAGTGGTGTGATCTCGGCTCACTGCAACCTCTGCCTCCCGGGTTCAAGCGATTCTCCTGCCTCAGCCTCCCAAGTAACTGGGATTACAGGCATGTGTCACTATACCCAGCTGATTTTGTATTTTTAGTAGAGAGAGGGTTTCTCCATGCTGGCCAGGCTGGTCTCGAACTCCTGACCTCAGGTGATCCACCTGTCTCAGCCTCCCAAAGTGCTGGGATTACAGATGTGAGTCACCGTGCCCCATCTTGTCATGCTTCTTATTTGAAGAGGAAAACACAGACTGAAAGTTTTAATGACTTGCCAAAAGTTTCTTACCTGATCAGATGTTCAAACAGGTCGAAGCCTGTATTTCTGGCTCCTTCCTGTGAGGCAGATTACAGTTTTAAAAAACCTGATCAGAGCAGCCTTGCCTGCCCCAACCCATTATTCTCTATCTCATCTCTATTGTCATTTGTCATTTGTAACAGAGCACTAATGCCAGGAGCTTATCTCTACATTCCATTTTCTATTGGCTCCCATTGGAACATAAGTTTTATGAAAGCAGCATCTGGGATCAGTCTTGTTCTCCGATCTTCACCTACACAATGTCTGGCAAGTAGTAGGCAGTCAGTCAAGGTTCGCTGTAGTCATGGCAGTCAGTCAAGGTTCACTGTAGTCATAACAGAAACTCAAAACCCAAAGCTTGTCATTTTATCAAAGATGGTGGACACAGTGCTTGAACAAGGACAGGACAGTGAAACAATGTTTTCATGTGGTTTCTCCCTGTTACATTGTTCTGTCTGTGAGACTACTGCTCATTTACAGGAGTTCATGTGGGTAGGGAATGAAAGAGAACAGGAATTAATTGAGGAACTTTATGGGAAATTCTTCCCAACAATGAAAAGTGGTATTGGGTTGATTAACACAGGGAAGACTACAGGGTAACTAAAGAGATGTAGAAAGCAAACCCGATGGTGATAGTATACCAAGAGGCCATCTGGTACTTACCTGAGCTTACATGGAATTTATTAATGTATTATTAGCGCCCACCTAAAGCACCTGCTTTTTAAAACTCTACATTAAATTATCATGTTGATGGTTTCCCAAAAACCTACATTCTTTAGGAATTTAGAAAAATGTGTAAAAGTCAAGTGAATCTGCCTTGTGTATACATTGTTTATGTGATTATTTTTACCAACTCCAAAGTAAATCAGTTCTGGTTTGCTTGCTTGATTAGTGACCTGTTTAAGTCTTGTATAGTATGTACAATATACAGAATTTTTCATTAAACACTTAAACCTAATAATGTTTACATTAACGTGTGGACATACATGGCCTCCTATTGGAAGAGAATCTTGGAAATTTTCATAAAAGCTGAACAGAGTTCAAGAAAAAGTATAGTACAGTCAGTGGGTTCTGTGCCAGCTCTCCTAGTTCTACTACTGAGCAGCTGTGTTACCTCAAATAAGCCATACTGTGCTCAACTCTGTAAAATGAAAAGAGTAATCCCTAATTCATAGATTGTTATATATTAGATTCCTGAAAAGTTGTCCAGTTGCTATGGGTGGGGCTTTAAGAGTTTTTCAATCCCTTTTATTTCCTGACAGTAGGTTCTTTGGATAATAGAGAGGAAAACCTCTCTTTTTGTAGCATTTGAATAAGAGATAGTTCTTTCCTGCTTCAAGTGCATAAAAATCGTCATAACTGCAGCAGCAATTTCCAGTTCAGCACAATCTCTAAGTATGGGTTTTTCTCTGTACATCACCTATGGAACACCTGATAATGTCTTTTATGTTGTTAAAAGCCTTCTGCTGTAGGACACCTTTAGGCTCTATGCAACCTGACCAATCCAACCCCTCTTGAGCCTGAAAGGTGAACAGAGTAGAATGCAAGGCTGTATTTGGAATAAGCAGCAAGGTGGGATTTGGTTCGGTCTATATGTCCAATTTACATTAAGTCTAGGAGTAGAAACCAAATATCAGAGACTCATGCAACCGTATGCCCAAATTCCCCAGCCTTCTGAGCTCCTTATTTAGCAATCCAGGTAATGATAACTCAAGTTTCCATAATTCCATACTTTTCTGTGGGTACTTCAAGTTCTTAGACATCTCTCTCTGAAAGAGGCATATTCCTCAAGCACACACTGCTGTTATCATCCCCTCAGGTAGCCATCCTGCTCCAATCCCCGCAGCTCCCTTTAATAAGCTTCTCCTGGCCAGTATTGTCTGCCCAAATTTTTCTCATAAGTGGTAACAGAGGCCCCTCCCTTAACTCATAAAGCAGAGCTGAAGCCAAGCTACAGCATTTAACAGAACTTACTGAAAACTTGAGGTTATGAAGGAGAAGCGGACAGCTGGGGTGAGAATCCTTGCTTCTCTGCTTCATGTCTGAGTAACCTCTGACAGGTTATTTTGTTTTTATTTTTAATTATTATTATTATTATTTTTTTGAGACTGAGTTTCACTCTTGTTGCCCAGGCTGGAGTGCAATGGCCCGATCTCAGCTGACCGCAACCTCCGCCTCCCGGGTTCAAGTGATTCTCCTGCGTCAGCCTCCCAAGTAGCTGGGATTACAGGCATGCACCATCACGCCCAGCTATTTTGTATTTTTAGTAGAGACGGGGTTGCTCCATGTTGATCAGGCTGGTCTCAAACTCCCTACCTCAGGTGATCCGCCCACCTCGGCCTCCCAAAATGCTGGGATTATAGGCATGAGTCATCACACCTGGCAACTAGTTATTTTTTTGTTTTTTCTTTTTTGAGACAGAGTCTCACTCTGTCACCCAGGCTAGAGTGCAGTGATGCAATCTCGACTTGCTGCAACCTCTACTTCCTGGGCTCGATTCTCCTGCCTCAACCTACTGAGTAACTGGGATTAGAGGTGCGTGCCACCATGCCTGGTTAATTTTTGTATTTTTAGTAGAGACGGGATTTTGCCATGTTGGCCAGGCTGGTCTCGAACTCCTGACCCCAAGTGATCTGGCCTGCCTCAGCCTCCCAAAGTGTTAGGATTACAGGCGTGAGCCACTGCACATGGCTAACAGGTTATTTCGTCTGAGAGAGCTTTGCTTTTTTAAAAAAGGAAAAAATGAGAGGGAGACAGGGCCTAGTGGCTCATGCCTATAATCCCAGCACTTTGGGAGGCCGAGGCAGGTGGGTCACCTGAGATCAGGAGTTCAAGACTACCCTGGCCAAAATGGTGAAACCCCGTCTCTATTAAAAATACAAAAAATTAGCCAGATGTAGTGGTGCACACCTGTAGTCCCAGCTACTGGGGAGGCTGAGGCAGAAGAACTGCTTGAACCCAGGAGGCGGAGGTTGCAGTGAGCCGAGACTGTACCACTGTATTCCAGCCTGCGTGACAAGAACAAAACTTTGTCTCAAAAAAAAAAAGAAAGAAAGAAAAGAAAAATTAGAGGAGAAGGCATTGTCACTACCCCTTGCCTTTTCTTGCCTTCACTATAGAAGTGATGCATAGAGCTACAGCATTTATTTTGAGACTATAAAGCAACAAATAAATATGCTATGTATGGCTGAATATAGAAATAAAAACAAACTGCATCCTTGATGAACTTACAGAGTCATTAAACAACAGCCCTGAAACCAGCTGCTGTCTAATGTGAAAAAAGTGCTTGTTGTTTAAGTAACTGTTGGATTTTTCCATTATTTGCAGCTAAAAACACTCCTAACAAATATAACAAAGTAGTGACATGACGATATTTTTCAAGAAAATGCTTCTTAAGGGAGATCCTGCTGTTCTTGGATCTTTTAAGAAGATCCTAGGACTATATGTAGAATTAGATCACTAAAAGAACATTACTGTAAATGTTCTTTCTTTTATAGAGAATGGGTCCCATTCTGTTGCCCAGGCTAGAGTATAGTGGCATGATCACAGGTCACTGCATCCTCAACCTCCCAGTTCAAGCAATCCTCCCACCTCAGCCTCCCAAGTGGCTGAGACTATAGGCACACACCACCACATCCAGCTAATTTTTTTTTAAATTTTGTATAGAAGACAGGGCCTTGCTGTGTTGCCCGGCTAGTCTTGAACTCCTGAGCTCAAGTGATTTTCCCACTTTGGCCTCCCAAAGTGTTGGGATTACAGGCATGAGTCCCTGTGCCTAGCCTACTGTAAGTTTTCTATGATGAGTACAGTTTGGGTTGCAAACTCATGATCACACAGACATCAGATTCAGACGGAGCCTTAACCACCTCAAGATAAGAGGAAATACTTTGGAAATACTTCAGAACCTTTTCTCCTTAGATTGTGTTAACTATCTATTAGAGAAGTGTTGACTCTTCTGAGAAAAAGCAGAGGGTGAAGTCTAGGATAATCGCCACATCATACTCCATTCAGTTTTTTCCTTATGCCAACTGCTTACCTGCTAGGTCAATAATTCTCAAAGTGCTTCTGTAATAAAGGTTATGATACCTGATATACCATGACTCATTCTATCTTACATAATTTCTGTGAGAATGAACAGGGAAAAAACGGCAGGGAAAAAAATGAGCCTTCATTTTCACCACCAAAAAAATGCACTAAAAAGAAAGGTAATATCATATATTAAGTCTGTTGATAGAGGATTATACCTGATGATCATTCAGGATAATGATACAGATGGAAAGTGACAAGAAATGAGGCCTTCACTTTTTCTTTAATATGATTTATCAAGATAGTCTTCCCATACAAAAGTCATCAATGTTGCTGAACCTTCTAAAAGAGAAAAACTAGTAAATCCTGAAATTTGGATCCTATTAAATGTCATCTGACTAAGCGCTCTATACAATTCTCACTTCTGGGAGGATTCGAGTCAAATCAAGTTTCGTAACTTTGAAATTTCATTCCTCTGCATGCAATAATACAGACTTAGCCAGAAAAGTACTGTGAGATCTGAATACTGAGGAGCAAGTAGTAATTAGAAAATAATTCCAACTAGAAGAAGATCTATGCTCTACTCTCGTCGGTAAGAATCCATGAATTAATTAATCAATCAATGTTAGATTTTTTAAAAATACCTGCCACCTTATTTATATTTTTGCCATAAGAAAATTCTCAAAAATATATTTTCTAATTTTTTTGCTCAGTGTTATCTTCTTTTTTCCAGTCTCCATTTTTCTTCTCTATAAAATTGTTGTATTCATCATAAGTACATTTTTTTCTGCAGGCTTTAAAAAAATGTTTAAATAATCAACTATAACATTACTAATAGCTATGGTCTCATACTGTTTACCTTGTAGCTATAAAGTGCATTTTTCCTTAAACTGCCTAATTTGTAAGGCATAACTTATGAATGAGTCAGAGTTCTATAGATACAGACAACAGAAAGATGCCCTAGTTCATTTATGGAAAGGAAACTTAATGAAATATATCAGACTTCATCGCCTGGAAGTAAGACTAGAGAACCAGACTTTGAAATGTGCTGATTCAAGGTATTCGCAGTGGTCAAGGATCTGGGGATGACAAGAATGGCCTCACGTTGGCAAAATCCAGGACTCACCCCTGGAATAGGTTAATCCTCTCTTTAATCCTCTACCCAAGATTTTAATTCCAGAGAGTAGGTGTCTGATTGGCCTGGTTTCAACCATATACTCAAACTTTGGCTAAGAAAGTATAAGGCTGCTGAGTAAAAGTCCACCAGGCTGAATCCAAAATGGTAACAAGGCCAGGCACAGTGGCTCATGCCTGTAATCCCAGCACTCTGGGAGGCCGAGGCCAGTGGATTGCTTGAGCTCAGGAGTTTGAGACCAGCCTGGGCAACATGGTGAAACCCCGCCTCTACTAAAAATACAAAATATTAGCTGAGGACAGTGGCACCTGCTTCTAGTCTCAGCTACTCAGGAGGTTAAGGTGGGAGAATCACCAGAGCCTGAGGGGTCAAGGCTGCAGTGAGCCGAGATCGCCCCACTGCACTCCAGCCTGGGCAACCAGAGTGAGACCCTGTCTCAAAAAAAAAACAAAACAACAAAAAACAATAACAAATATATATAAATATATATGCAAATAGTAACAACAGTAATAAAAAAATTATAATTCCCTTTAAAAGAAATGTGGTGTTATTAGGAAAGAGAAATGAATGCTGAACAGTCACACATTAAAGTTGCTCAATAGGCCGGGCGCGGTGGCTCAAGCCTGTAATCCCAGCACTTTGGGAGGCCGAGACGGGCGGATCACGAGGTCAGGAGATCGAGACCATCCTGGCGAACACGGTGAAACCCCGTCTCTACTAAAAAAATACAAAAAACTAGCCGGGCGAGGTGGCGGGCGCCTGTAGTCCCAGCTACACAGGAGGCTGAGGCAGGAGAATGGCGTAAACCCAGGAGGCGGAGCTTGCAGTGAGCTGAGATCCGGCCACTGCGCTCCAGCCCCGGCGACAGAGCGAGACTCCGTCTCAAAAAAAAAAAAAAAAAAAAAAAGTTGCTCAATATACCATCCTTAACCGTTTTTTTAATAAATACCTCACCTATTTTCAACCCATGGTTTAATAAAAAAAATTTTTTTTTTTTTGAAATGGGGTTTCGCTCTTGTCACTCAGGCTGGAGTACAGTGGCGATCTCGGCTCACTGCAGCCTCTTCCTCCCAAGTTCAAGCGATTCTTGTGCCTCAGCCTCCCGAGTAGCTGGGATTACAGGCATGCACCACCATGCCCGTCTAATTTTTTGAATTTTTAGTAGAGACAGGATTTCGCCATGTTGCTGAGGCTGGTCTCAAATTCCTGGCCTCAAGTGATCCACCCACCTCGGTGTCCCAAAGTGCTGGAATTATAGATGTGAGTCACCACACTCAGCCGAAAGTAATTTTTTGTGACCATTCTGAAAACCCAAGAAGCTCATTATCAATGTTTGATAATTGCAGTCACTGAAATACAGAAAGGACTAAGTGAATTTTATTCAAGCTAAAAGTTCAGAATAGTGAAAAGCTCTGAATGGTTCTTTAAGAATTTTCTCCCCATTTCTGAGTGACAACACCATCAGCTGGCCTGATGAGGAAGTGGTTTGTCACACATGCTTTTGAATCATAGTGAAAGGCATGGATGGTGTCACCTAAAATTATTAGATCAGCTATGCTTCATTTCTCATCTACACTGGGAACTGGTGAGGTTATCGCCATGACCATGGCATTCCTTTTCTTCTTTATTGTCCTGTGCTGGCCAGAAAGCCCACCTCATCCTACATCCTCTCGAGCCGAGAGCACGACAGAGCAAGACTCTGTCTCAAAAAAAAAAAGAAAAGAAAAAAAGAAATTCTGCCATTCTTTTTTTGTTTTGTTCATTTTGTTTTTTGTTTCGCTCTGTCACCCATGCCAGAGTGCAATGGCACAGTGTTGGCTCACTGCAACCTCCGCCTCCCGGGTTCAAGCAATTCTTCTGCCTCAGCCTCCCGAGTAGCTAGGACTACAGGTGTACACCACCATTCCCGGCTAATTTTTGTATTTTTAGTAGAGATGGGGTTTCACCATATTGGCCAGGCTGGTATCAAACTCCTGACTTAGTGATCCGTCCACCTCGGCCTCCCAAACTGCTGGGATTACAGGTGTGAGCCACCGCACGCGGATGCCATTTTTTATTTGTAATGGACACAGGGTATCTTGAAAGTCCTTAAAATGAGATGTGCCAAATGCTAAACTGAGGGAGGCAGTTTCCAGTTGTTTAACTTTAGACTCATCAAAGAGTAGAGTGGAAGAAATACTTTGAAAGTTATTTACATTCTTTGCTTAGGTTTTTGACTGACAGTGGATAGTATCGAGAAAAAGTCAAATTCAACCTTTTGGGTAGTTTTAAAGAAAATAAAAATTTTGATTACATACTGATTTTTCTCAAGGAAAGGAGATGAGATAGGTTCTTCTTGTTTTCTTTCGTTGTTGTTGTTTTTGAGATAAAGTCTTGCACTGTCACCCAGGCTGGAGTGTAATGGTGGGATCTCGGCTCCCTGCAAACTCCACCTCCCAGGTTCAAGTGATTCTCCTGCCTCATCCTCCCAAGTAGCTGGGATTACAGGTAGCCACCACCACGCCCACCTAATTTTTTGTGTTTTTAGTAGACACAGGGTTTCACTATGTTGGCCAGGCTGGTCTTGAACTCCTGACCTTGTGATCCACCCTCCTCGGTCTCCCAAAGAGCCGGGATCACAGGCGTGAGCCACCGCGCCCAGCTCTTCCTGTTTTGTTGATGACACAGTTTTCTTATTCAGTCTGTTCACAAATCAGTTTCTATCTCTGATTGCTAACCCAGTTATTTTATAAATGGTTAACCTAGTAGATTTTAAGAGACAGGGCATACTTGAAAGTTATCAAAACTAAATTGAACAAGCTTCACTTCATTTTCTTTCCAAAATAAGAAAAATGGTCATAAAAACAGCTTGAGTTACCACTGAACATATATCTTTGTTCTGGTGGAGCATGTGTAATTTGGTCAGGGAGTCTGATTTGCCCACAAATATCTCACAGAACATCTCAGAGAAGTTGATTTCCCTCAAAACAGCCTGAGACAAAAGTTCACATGACACTATCTTACTAGTATCCCTGCAATCCCAGGGAAGCAGGAGTTAGGGAGTAGAAGAGTGAGGAAGGGAAGACGGGAGACCCAATACCAGGATGCCTTACCCCTGACAAACCAGCCAAGACATTCCCACCTTCCCCACGGTCCCCATATATCTATACAAAGTACATTTCTCTCTCCATACCAAGTGAATGATCATTCGCCCTACTCATAATGTGTCCAGAATTGGTGGGTTCTTGGTCTCACTGACTTCAAGAATGAAGCCACAGACCCTTGTGATGCGAATTACAGTTCTTAGAGATGGTGTGTCTGGATTTGTTCCTTCTGATGTTCAGATGTGTTTGGAGTTTCCCCCTTCTGGGGGGTTCGTGGTCTCACTGGCTTTAGGAGTAAAGCTGCAGACCTTCACAGTGAGTGTCACAGCTCCTAAGCTGGTGCATCTGGAGTTGTTGGTTCCTCCCATCCTGAGTTCATTCCTCCCAGTGGGTTTATGGTCTCTCTGGCCTCAGGAGTGAAGCTACAGACCTTCACGGTGAGTATCACAGCTCATAAAGGCAGTACAGATCCAAAGAGTGAACGGCAGCAAGATTAATCACAAAGAGTGAAGGAACAAAACTTCCACAGTGTGAAGGGGACTCCAGTGGGTTGCCACCAGGCAGCCTGCTTTTATTCCCTTATCTGACCCCACCCACATCCTGCTGATTGGTCCATTTTACAGAGAGCTGATTGGTCCATTTTGACAGAGTGCTGGTTGGTGCATTTACAATTCCTGGGCTAGACACAGAGCTCTGATTGGTGTATTTACAATCCTCTAGCTCGACATAAAAGTTCTCCAAGTCTCCACTAGATTAGCTAAACACAGAGCACTGATTGGTGAGTTTACAAACCTTGAGCTAGACACAGGTTGCTGATTGGTGTATTTACAATCCTCTAGCTAGACATAAAAGTTCTCCAAGTCCCCACTAGATTAACTAGACACAGAGTACTGATTGGTGAGTTTACAAACTTTGAGCTAGACACAGAGTGCTGATTGGTGCATCTACAATCCTTTAGCTAGACATAAAAGTTCTCCAAGTCCCCCCCAGATTAGCAAGATACAGAGTGCTGATTGTTGCATATGCAATCCTCCCGCTAGATATAAAAGTTATCCAAGTCCCCATCTGACTCAGGAGTCCAGCTGGTGTTGCCTAGCAGATCCCACGCCAGGGCCGCAGGTGGAACTGCCTGCCAGTCCTGAGCTGCGCACCTGCACTCCTCAGCCCTTGGGCAGTCCATGGGACCCGGCGCCACGGAGCAGGGGGCAGGGCGCATAGCTCAGGTCACGTGGGAGCCCATGGTGGGGTGGGGGCTAGAGGTTCCAAACCCTGCCCTGCAGGGGAGGCGACTGAGGCGGGGTGAGAATTCGAGGGCAGGGCAGGCAGGCCGGAGGTGCTGGGGGACCCGGTGCCCCCTCCACAGCTGCTGGCTCAGAGAGGGGCTCTCACAGTCCAGTGGCGGGCTGAAGGACTCCTCAAGTGCTGCCAGAGTGGATGCTGAGGCCGAGGAGGTGCCCAGAGGGAGGGCTGCTAGCATGTTGTCACCTCTCAATCCCCTCTCTAAACAGGACACCCCAACTGCTGTTGGGAATTTGGTCAATGACCGCTCTAGCTACTTCCTGCTGGATAGGGGCGATGAAGTGCCCTGCAGTTGTAGTGTCCTCCAGAAGGGAGCTCTCTAGGCCAAGGAAAGTGCCAGCAGGTCGGTCCAGGGGTCCTCGGTAGAAGTTGTTAGTTGAGCTCATTTGGGGTTCCACTTGTAAGACCATCTGTAGCTTGATGGCCTTGATTCTAGAGGAAACAAATTTGACAAGAAGGTTAAAGATACAGGGCCCAAAGGTGAGTAGCAGCAAGATGGCTGCCACGGGAACTAGAAAGGGGAGAAGCCATGTTGCCCAACTCCAGAGGTTTGTATAAGAGTTTAAAAGGCATTGTCTGATTTCAGAAGCCTTTTCCTGTAAATGCCAGGCGGCATCTCCTACTATCCCTGACTGGTTAGCATAAAAACACTCTTCCCCTAAGAAGGCACAGAGTCCTCCTTTCTCAACAGTGAGGACGTCTAGGCCTCGGCAGTTTTGGAGAGTCACTGCTGCTAAAGAGTCTATTTGGGATTGTAGAGTAAGGATAGATTTCATTATTTCTTGCAAACTGTCTGAGAATTCCTTTGAGAGTGTGTGGTAGTAGGATAATGAAGTAGCTAAACTGGCTATTCCGGTTCCTGTAGCAGTAGCCATTCCTAACCCTATAAGTAGGGGTATTAGTTGTATGGCTCTGCACTGACAGACTTGAGCTTTGAGGGGTACTGATAGGGTCTGATTTCCTGGGGCAATGTTAAAGACTAAGGTGCAGGTGCGGGTCCAGTTAGTGGGGAGGCAGATACGGGTTGACGTTCCACATAAGAAGAATACACTTTGGCTGGGTAGACAGAACTTTACCCTGACTTTTAAAGGAATAGGGTACACTGTTTTTTCTTTACTACTTCCATCTCTTTTTCTCTTTGACTTCTTTGCTTTGTCTCTCTGTTGCTTCCTCTCTCTCTCTCTCTCCCTGACTTTCTGTCTCTTTCTCTCTTTCCTTCTTCTGTCATTAAACCACCCCAAGGGGAGAAAACTATGCCCCCGTGGAAGTCCCCATTCTATTTCAGTCAGGGAATACTGGGGCTTAATCTCTTGGAGGGAGTTGTTCCATACCAAGGGTCCTTCCGTAAGTATTGCTAATGGAGGGTTCCGCCTGGCAGCAATTTTGGCCTCAGCATCTGCCCGGCAGTTTCCTTCTGCCTTTTCTCCTTCACCTTTCTGATGACTTTGGCAGTGTAAGACTGCCACCTCCTTGGGTTTTTGCACCGCATGCAATAACTCCATAATTTCCTTGTGGTATTTAATGGGGGTCTCCCCAGAGGCTAGGAACTCCCTTTCTTTCCATATTGCAGCACAGGCGTGTAGGATTAGATAAGCGTACTTGCTATTTGTATACACATTTATTCTTTTTCCCTTTCCCAGTTCTAAAGCTCGGGTAAGTGCCGCTAGTTCTAACTGGGTACTGGTTCCTGGGGCAAGAGGCTTACTTTCAAGTACGGTTACATCACTAACTATGGCATAACCTGCCCTTCGTATTCATTCTCCACAAATGAACTTCCATCGGTATATAGGTTAAGGTCAGGATTAGCTAGGGGGACTTCTAAGAGATCATCGCAGGCGGCATAAGTCTGGACTAATAACACTGCCTGCCTGGAGAGAAGATTTCTTTTCACAACTGTCCCTCTGTCTTTGAGTGGAGCTATAATGTGGTGGAAATTTACTTTCCACTATCGCTAATGTACTGTGAGAATTCATGGGTAACCTGGCCAAGTTATTTCTTATTCCATCACTTAGTCAGAGGGGGTCACTTACTCCCCTCCCTTCATGAGGCCCACATGTGAGTTAAGGGAGGATTATTGGTGCAACAGAGACAGATGACCTGAAAGTTTGAGATACATATGCATATAATTCATTCATGCCTTTTGAATATGGTCAAGTTGGATGTAAATGTTTCATTTCTATCATAAATACATCCATTCATCCAAACTTATCACTTACTGTATCTGATAATATCCTAGTGAGTAGATCTAGTTGCATAGTCACCTGGTATTCCATGATCAGGAACACAGTTTCTATTAGAATCTAGTAAAATATCCAAAGCCAGTTTTCATATGAGCTCATTCTTGTCATCAGCAGTTCCTGGACCTCGTAAGTGGTATTGGCTCTGTTCATTTCAAAGCCTGATTCTTCATCCTTTCTGCCAAACAATGAGTACCCAAATTCTCCCAGTAAATTCCCTTTATTTAGGTTAAACAGAGCTTGTTTTTGTTTCTTACAGCCAAAGAACCCTGATTCATAAAAATGGTATACTGTCCAGACAGGTTAATGGTAGTTCTGTCATTAATGCAAACTGAATTATGCATTTTTGTATAACATGTTATCTTCATGACATTATTGATCTACTAGAGCAAAAACATAAGAAACTGTTGAGTTTTCCATCATGCCCAAGAGACAAAAAAAGTAACTTGGGTCTCTCAGCTCCATAGTTAAGCAAAGTAAAATACCACTGCACTATTTATACCTAGTTGGATCCTAATTTTCCTTCTTTGGTTATTTCACAACCAATCCATGGTAACTAATCAATGGTACACATTTAACTAGTTCAAGAGTGAAATCACATATCTTACTCCAGAAATTATGTCAACTTCATATAAAAGAAAAATCAACTTTTTGGATGCTTTTCTAAGAATTACATTTTTGTACCTACTTAGGAGGTTAGTTTAGGACATTAAAGCTGAAAAAATATCAATACCGTTCTTAGGCTCATTTTCCTCAAAAACAGCTTCCTAAAAACTGGCTATGGAGATAGCCAGATGGCTGGAGGACAAAGTAGCAGTAAGACTTTTGATTGCCTTTCCTTTTAAACATTTAAAATTTTGCATTATGTAAATAGATACCTAGTCAAAAAATAAAATTTTTTAAAACCACCAAAAAATAAAGTAATCTAAAAAGTTGTACTTGTATGAATGTGTATATATATAGTAGAATAATAAGCATACATTAAAAATTGTACTCTTAGGAAACACTAAATGATAATATATAGGGATGCACACAGTGTAGCAAAACTATAAAGAAAAATAAATGATTAAAAATCATTAGGCAATTCACTTCAGTAGGGAGGGAGATGGTTATGTTATAAGAGTATTTCTGGCCGGGCACAGTGGCTCACACCTGTAATCCCAGCACTTTGGGAGGCCAAGGCAGGTGGATCACTTGAGGTTAGGAGTTCGAGACCAGCCTGACCAACATGGCGAAATCCTGTCTCTACTAAAAATACAAAAAAAGTAGGCAGGCGTGGTGGCACATGCCTGTAATCCCAGCTACTCAGGAG
Source organism: Macaca mulatta (assembly GCF_049350105.2). Lineage (NCBI taxonomy): Eukaryota > Metazoa > Chordata > Mammalia > Primates > Cercopithecidae > Macaca > Macaca mulatta. The sequence goes on along the minus strand of NC_133409.1, from coordinate 121,981,212 downwards.
GCTGAGGCAGAAGAATTGCTTGAACCCGGGAGGTGGAGGTTGTAGTGAGCTGAGATCGGGCCATTGCACTCCAGCCTGGGTAACAAGAGCGAAACTCTGTCTCAAAAAAAAAAAAAAAAAAAAAAAAGAGTATTTCTGGGGTGACTGAGTGAGGTCATAGTTATAGATGTTCACCTTATAATAATTATTTGTATAGTTTATGTATTCGTACTATATCTAACAATATAAAATTTTGTAATAAAGGAAACAAATTTTTCTTTTTTTTGAGGCAGAGTCTCGCTGTGTTGCCCAGGCTGGAGTACAGTGGCAAGATCTCAGCTCACTGCAACCTCCATCTCCTAGGTTCAAGCAGTTCTTGAGGTTCAGCCTCCTGAGTAGCTGGAATTACAGGCACACACCACCACGTCCAGCTAATTTTTGTAGTTTTAGTAGAGACAGGGTTTCACCATGTTGGCCAGGCTGGTCTCAAACTCCTGACCTCAGGTGATCCACATGTCTTGGCCTCTCAAAGTGCTGGGATTACAGGCCTGAGCCACCAAGCCTGGCCAAAAATACTATTTTTTAAGGATTTTTTTAATAAGATGGGGAAATGCTCACAATACCAAATTCAGTGAAATCAAGGATACAAAGCTGTCTATGCAGTATAATCTCAATTAGGTGTGTGCATGTTGTATATTTGTAGAAATCGATATTAAAATAAATATATCAAATATTAATTATACCTTTTAGTTTTTGTATTATTTTATATAGCTGCCGTGGTTTCTTAAATGTATGATATAATAATGTGTAAGGTGAAAATTTCATTATAAAGGATGAAGTGATAAACCTAGCTTACAGAGTAAATATTAACCCTTAACCAGTTTCAGTTCCTATAAACACAGGCGTTTAATATGCTATCACAGTACAATTTTAGAGCTAGGGGAAATCATAAGAGATCGTCTTCACACATGCCTCTGTTTTACAAATGCAGAAACTAAACAGTAGATAGGCTAGCTGACTTGGCCAAGGCCCCGGGTTACTCGCAGACCTGGGATGGGGCCAGGTTTAGCACAGTGTTTTGCCCTTCCTCCCACACTGATAGTGCCTTGTTTGGAGGTAGAACAGAAAGCCCTGCTCTTTAGAGAAAGTTTCACTCACTTTTCAAAATAGGAGTACATGATCATTATAATTAAGGACTATCACAAATGAACTGTAAATTTGTAAATGTAACCATCTAATAAAGCTTCGGTTAAAATTAATGTTGTTGTAAGTTTATTTTTGAATTTTTTAAAGAGAAAAAGAAACAACAACAAATCCTTGAGGTTCCAGAAGAGCTGCCTGTATTCATTCATTTAACATACTAAAGGCAGCTTGTGACTGCCATAAAGTATGTCGCTGCCACCTTCACTACTAAAAAAGTGCTCCAGTATATGAGGCAACTGCTCTAAATCATGCTTGTTTGGACAGGCTCTTTCTTAGTTCCACCTCATCTGCACTTTAGCCCCACTCTGTGCCATGTAGACCCAAGCGATTTGCACAAACACCACATGATCCCAAAGGTGCTTTCCCAGGCAGAAGGAAAAAAAATCATAAAAGTTAAGTTAACCCTCGTAAGTTCTAGTTACCACTTAATCTTTCTATGCTTTGACTACTTTTTTTTTTTTTTAGTTTTTTAAACACTTCAAGTCATAACTCTTCAATATTCAATATTTAGATTTTCCCCTTATTCTGCTTCCCCAGAGAAAATCTCCTCTCCCCACTTTCATTCAGTACCTACTATGTGCCAGGTACCATCTTCATTGTCAGGAATATAGAAATAAGCAAAACATGTTCTCTTCCCTCAAGAAGCGAATTTTTTTTTTTTTTTTTTTTTGAGACAGAGTCTCACTCTGTCACCCAGGCTGGAGTGCAGTGACACAATCTTGGCTCACTGTAACCTCTGCCTCCTGGGTTCAAGTGATGCTCCTGCCTCAGCCTCCTGAGTAGCTGGGACTATAGGTGCATGTCACCATGCCTGGCTAATTTTTGTATTTTTAGTAGAGACAAGGTTTCTCTATGTTGACCAGGGCTGGTCCTGAACTCTCGACCTCAGGTGATCATCCCGTCTCGGCCTCCCAAAGTGCTGGGATTACAGGCATGAGCCACCACAGCAGGTCAAGATGCAAATTATATAGAGGAACAGCTAGACAGATAAGCTAATGATGGCAATAAAATGTGCTCAGTCGAATAAGGAAATCAGTGGTGCTGTGCTCATGGCACCTATTAATCTAAGAGAAACAATCAGGGGCAGTTAACTCAAGTGCCTGGTTCTACATTCCCACCCCTTCCTACAACATGCTATATCTATAGGATGAGCCCAAAGGAAGCCCTAGAAATCCTGATCCCTACTCCAGGTCAAGCTTATGCAAGCAAATAGCTTTTTTTTTTTTTTTTTTTTTTTTTTTTTTTTGAGATGGAGTTTTACTCTTGTAGCCCAGGCTGAAGTGCAGTGGTGCAATCTCAGCTCACTGAAACCTCCATCTCCCGGGTTCAAGCGATTCTTCTGCCTCAGCCTCCTGCGTAGCTGGGATTACACCCAGTTAATTTTCGTACTTGTAGTAGAGACGGAGTTTCGCCATGTTGGTCAGGGTGGTCTTGAACTCCTGACCTCAGGTGATCCACCCGCCTTGGCCCTCAACATGCTGGGATTACAGGCGTGAGCCACCGCACCCAGCCTCAAGTGAATTCTTAAAAAGTAGCTTTGAGAATTTGAAATCATTATCTGGGCATGTTTTAAATTTTGCCAGTTTGTAGTTTACCTAGATGTTTCAGATTATAGACCCCCAAATCTAAAGTATTAAAATTTTTTCTTAAACAGAGCTTATTATTCTACGGTTTTGAATTATCCCTCAGAATCAAAATTGGAAAATATTTTTACTATGTAATTTTTCTTATGCTTCTTACTGAGAAAATGACTCTCCAAATCTGAAGATGATGAAAAATACACATTGGGATTTGTTACTACTTATGTGTACACACTTGAAAGACAGTTTAAGTCCACATACTATTTATGATGTTCTTGGCTGCAAGTAATTAAAAAAAAATAATTCCCTAGGAAGCAGATGCAGATTGAAAAAATTAAAAGTGATGAAACTGTAAGGATACCTATTTTATTATATGGCAAGAAGTCTGGAGGTAGTTCTGCTCCTGGATTGGCTCAGTCATCATTAAGGACTCAAGTTCTTTCCCTTGCTCCATGGTCTTTTTTTTCTTTTTCTTTTATTTTTGAGAGAAAGTCTTACTCTGTTGCCCAGGCTGGAGTGCTCTAGTGTGATCTTGGCTCACTGCAACCTCCACCTCCCAGGTTCAAGCGATCTCCTGCCTCAGCCTCCTGAGTAACTGGGATTACAGGCATGCGCCACAGCTCCCAGCTAATTTTTGTATTTTTATAGGGTTTCGCCATGTTGACCAGGCTGGTCGGGAACTCCTGACCTTAAGTGATCCATCTGCCTTGGCCTCCCAAAGTGCTGGGATTACAGGCATGAGCCATGGCGCCAGCCTCATGCTCTCATTCTTTGCATGGTGGCTTAGTCCTCAAGCCTTATCCTTCATTGCTGCAAAGTGGCTGCTGCATATCTTGACACCACGTGAAGACCTAGAATCATTATCTTCCATGTAGCACTTTCTATTTGATAGGGAATATTTTTCCTAAGTCCCCACAGAATTAGCCCCATTGGCCACAGTTGCCTCTCATACCCAGGCATAAGTCATTTGTTGTGCAAAGGGTATGAGACTACCATGATTAGCCTAGACCAATTAAGATAGGCTTTTCTGAGACTGCAAAGGGGTCTATCTTCCCTCAGATAACATGTGGAAGGATAAACAAATCTGAGATTTTGTTAGTGTGAAAAAAGCAGTGTAAGGTAAATAGTTCCAAGGAAATTATATTCAAACTAAAAATTCAATGTAAAATAAATAGAACAACTTTACTACCCACAAGTTCCGGTATGATGCTTAGAATCTGATCTAAAATCCACTCACTCTATTCTTTCAGCAAACATTCTTTGACCACTTACTACACGTTGGGCACAGTTCTCAGTACTAAAACAGAGAACAAGACAGATATGTATTTGTATTGGGAACGCTTTCAGCAGCAACTGACAGAATAGGAAATTAAAAGTAGCCAAACCATAGGGACATTTGGTGTTTACCTAGAGAAATTTAGAGGGAGGCAATTCCTAGTCCAGCTCCTCTGAAATATAACCAAGGGTTCAAGTTCTTTCTCCTCTGTGTCCTTAGCATGCTGACTTTTGTCTTTATTCTTTTCACCTCATTGTTCCATAGCTGCCATAGCTCTAAATACCTCATCTACTTTCAAACCAGAAAGAAATGGAAAAGGACATTTTTTTCCTATTCTCATCCCTTTTGCAAAGATTTTAAAACCCCCAGAAGCCTCCTATGCAGATTACCATGAAGTCTCATTGGCAGGATTGTGTGCCACACTGGTCTCCTCAAAAGCAAAGGAATCTGGGAAAGTAATTATCCAACAAAGTGTTATGGAGCTGCACACACTGCTGCCCCAGATAAAATGGGGATTTTTTTTTCAATAAGGGGAGATATGGATAATGGTTACCCAATTACAATGTTTTCCATTGTCCCCTCTTTCTGGAATTCTCTGGCCACTTCATGGGAAGGTAATAATAAATTAGGAGTACTTTTCATACTCTAGTTTTAAAATTATGTATGAGGCAGTTGTAGTGGTTCTTAATGTTGCTTTTGCACATTCAACTAGAAAAGCAATTTGCTGAGTGTGGTGGTTCACACCTGTAATCCCAGCACTTTGGGAGGCCGAGGCAGGTGGATCACCTGAGGCCAGGAATTGGAGACCAGCCTGACCAACATAGTGAAACCCCATCTCTACTAAAAATACAAAAATTAGTTGGGTGTGGTGGCAGGTGCCTGTAATCCCAGCTGCTCCGGGAGGGTGATGCAGGAGAATTGCTCAAACCCAGGAAGTGGAGGTTTCAGTGAGCCGAGATCCCACCATTGCACTCCAGCCTGGGCGACAGAGCGAGACTTTGTCTCAAAAAAAAGACCACTGAAAAATGGACATTTTGCCTTTATTCCAATGGGGCTTTAGAATTTTTCATAAGGAATATGTATTAAGATATTACTTGTATAAATACAAATGAATAATATAAAATAATTAGTGAATAAAATAATTAGTGAAAAATCTGTTAAAGACTAATCATCTGTGTTCTTCTCCCCACATCATTTGGTCTCTGGTCCTGTTCTTGCTCAATGTTTGCAAAGAACCAAAAGAACCAAAGGCACACTACAAATAAGTAGAAATCTCTGCTGTGCTCTGACCTTTGATCTGTTCTGTGATCACTGTTCCCTTTCCCTTTGACTTTTCTTTTTCTTTTTTTTTTTTTTTTTTTGAGACACAGTCTCACTTGGTCACCCAGGCTGGAGTGCAGTGGCACAATCTCAGCTCACTGCAACCTCTGCCTCCTGGGTTCAAGAGATCCTCCTGCCTCAGATCCCTGAGTAGCTGGGATTACAGGCATGCACCACCATGCCCAGTTAGTTTTTGTATTTTTAGTAGAGATGGGGTTTCACCATGTTGGTCAGGCTGGTCTCGAACTCCCAGCCTGAAGTGATCAGCCCACCTCGGCCTCCCAAAGTGCTGGAATTACAGTCGTGAGTCACCGCACCTGCCCCCCTTTGATGTTTTATCATATATTTTTTCACTTGAAAGTGACTTTTCTGTAAGTTGTCGCAGCAATGAAAATGTCTATTGACATCTAAGCAAACTCTCAAATCATTAAACCTTGTCATTAACCACTCTATGTCCCCAGTGTTGTTGTGGTTTGTTAAGTGAAGAACTTCTGTTGAACAACTGCCTTCTGTTTGTTTGTTTGGAGGCAGGGTCTTACTCAGTCGCCTAGAGTACAGTGGTGCAATCACAGCTCACTGCAGCCTCAATCTCCTGGCCTCTAGTGATCCTCCCACTTCAGCCTTCTTAGTAGTTGGGACCCCAGGCACGAGTCACCACACCAAGTTAATTTTTTTTTTTAATTTTAAGTAGTGACAGGGTCTCAACATGTTCCCCAGGCTGGTCTCAAACTCCTGGATGAAAGGATTCCTCCTGCCTTGACCTCCCAGAGTGCTAGGATTACCGGCATGAGCCACTGTGCCCAGCCTTGCTTGTTTGTTTTTTGAGACAGGGTATTACTCTGTCACCAAGGCTGGAGTACAGTAGCATGATCATAGCTTACTGCAACCTTGAACTCCTGGCCTCAAACCATCCTCCTGCCTCAGTCTCCCAAGTAGCTGGGACTAGAGGCAAGCATCACCATGCCTGGCTTGAGCAACTGATATATATATCATTTATCTTAATCACCTTTATAAAAAGTTTTTTTTTTTTTTTTGAGACAGTTTCGCTCTGTCCCCCAGGCTAGTGTGCAATGGCGAGATCTCAGCTCACTGCAACCTCCGCCTCCCAGGCTCAAGCAATTCTCCTGCCTCAGCTTCCCACGTAGCTGGGATTACAGGCACCTGCCACCATGTCCGACTAATTTTGTATTTTTAGTAGAGAGAGAGTTTCACCATGTTGGTCTCAATCTGACCTCAGGTGATCCGCCCGCCTCAGCCTCCCAAAGTGTGGAGATTACAGGTGTGAGCCACCCCGCCCAGCCTCCAAAAAGTATTGATAAATTTACAGAAGTTATTTAAAATGTTGAAAATTGTAAGCAACATAGCAATCTTGAGTTGACATGTATAAAGCATGGTATTTACTTTTTTATTGATTTATTCATTCATATTCTCATTTTCTCCCTTGGTGCTAGAAAGCAAAGAGCTGGTCAGGCATGAGAATGATTAAAAACCCTTGTGAGCTAGGAAGAGAGAACAATCTAAACAAAAATGAACCTAAGGAAAAGAATTACAAATTAAGCTTTGTGAAATATAAGGAAGGAAGGAAAGGGAAAGGAAGGGAGGCCTAGTTTGTGTTGTATGATTTAGATTTCTACACAAGTAAGATATTGAAGAATCACAGGTTAATCATCTAAATGTAATACTTTCCAAATAACTTAGAAGTAATATAGTGTGATTTGTTCCAAGATGTGCTATCATTTACCTTGAAAATTTTTAGTAGAAAAATAATCATGATATACTGTGATTTTTCCTACAGTAAATCATTCCTTTTTATTTATTCTTATTGGCTCTATTGAAAACTTTGTCCTTTTATTACCTTGTTGAAAATCTACACCATCAATAAAACAGCAAAGCATATTTTAATGAAGTTAAAACCTGTTGCAACCCTAAACAAGTAGAAGATTGAAAATAAGACTTTAATCTGTACACCAGGCAATTTTCTAAACCTGTCACTAAATTCTGTGAATCCACCTATCCAAAAGGTCAGCAAAAGTAAAGGCTTCATTGCACAAGTTTATACCAGTACTGTGCCCTTTGCCAAGAATGCTTGGTAAAATAAAGGATTTCATTGTTTCAATAGATTGACCTAGCAACTTAGTCCAGAAATGTTTTCTTTAGACTAATTTAGCAGAAGAGATGAATAAAGTCAAACAACTGTTTTATGGTAGAAGCACTTCAAAGTAGTGCTTGAGAACTCTGATGTTTGAATGACCTAGCTTTGAATCTTGACTCTACCAGCTGTGAGCTCTTAGTAAGTCCATTTACTTCTTATGATTCAATTTTTCCATTTGTAAGTTGGGCATGAGAGCACTCAAACTTGGCATACTGCTGGCTGTCTCTTAATACTCATTCTCTTCTTCCAAAGCTACAGAATCTTAATTATTAGCAGGACACACAGGTGAGTGGGAAAAAAGTCTCTTTTACAACTAGGTGTGGCCATCTGAGTTTTGGTATATATGTGGCAATGGCATGTGCTACTTCTGGGAAGTGTCCTTAAAGAAGTGGGTAGGACTTCCCCTTCCTTCTTCCTACAGCTAGAATATGGACATGGTGAAAGAAACTCCAACAGTCTCCTCTGTGGATGAGGTAACCTTGGAACTGGAAGCTATACGTGCCAGAGGTATTAGACAGAAAGAGATTGAGTCTCTGCCACCATATCATATCAACCCGGAACTGACTCCTGAATTTCTTGAACAGGAAAGAGAAATAAACCATTGACTGAAGCCGTTGTTTTGGGATATTTATTTCCCTCTCTGTCAAACCTAATTCTAATTAATAATGCTACCACAAAGAAAGGTTTTAAGAATTAAATGAGATCATGTGCTAGCTACATAGTAAGTGTGCAATACATTATGCTTATTATTACTATTATATTATTATTAAACAAAGATTATATTATGATCTAAATATTCAGAAAAATAAAATACATCTGGAAAGTCTTACCTTTCAGACCAGTGGCATTAAAGAACTTTAAAGGTACCTACCAAAGAATAGAGTCTCTCCTGAGAAGCAATTTTTGATGTATTAGAACAAATCACCTGCAATAAAGAAAAGAGGTCAAACAGACCTGGAATAGCTCCTAATCCCCATAGTAATCACATATTTTCTTACACCAAGTGTTGCCTAATGTTCTTAGTCTGAAGGACTCTGAATTTTAAAAAGAAATTTAAAATGGAAAACAAAGGTATGCACACATGATGTCCTGTAAAGTGAAACCATTTAAATGGCGAAAGATCTCCTGATGATAACCTCAATTAACAACAATAGCACTATGATCAAAAGAAACAATTTTGTAAAGGGAAATACACTCTAAAAACTCAAAACAAGGACCATCACTATCTACCAACACACACACACACACACGCACACAAACAATCACATACACACACATATATATATGACTTTTATATCAGAAATTGTCAAGAATGATCTATAATTCCACAATATGTATCACAGACCTTGATGGAGAATTAAAAATTAAGGAGCAGCCTTCCTCTACCTCCAAACACAGATTATGTCCAAAATCATGTCAAAAAAAGTTATCTACTAGTGCAACCCAATAGTTTTTAAAAGAATCCATTGACACTTATAAAATCTCAGTACGGCCAAGCATGGTAGCTCACGTTTGTAATCCCAACACTTTGAGAGGCCGAGGCAGGTGGATAGCCTGAGGTCAGGAGTTCGAGACCAGCCTGGCCAGCATAGTGAAACCCCATCTCTACTAAAAATACAAAAATTATCCGAGTGTGGTGGCAGGTGCCTGTAATCCCAGCTACTTGGGAAGCTGAGGCAGGAGAATTGCTTGAACCCGGGAGGCGAAGGTTGCAGTGAGCCAAGATCGTACCATATTGCACTCCAGCCTGAGCAACAGAGCGAGACTCCGTCTCAAAAAAAAAAAAAAAAAAAAAATCTCAGGAGGTTTCTAGAGTATCCCTTTACTCTGGAAAATATTTTGTCATCTTTTCCATAACTTTATTGCTGCCAGAGCACATCTTAGATTGCTATTTTGCTTTCCCTGATAAGCATAACATCAATTCTCTTGTTTGTATTTACTTTTCTTGTTACTTGTACCTAAACTAACAGCTCAGGTATCTTGAGGTCCTGACAGGAAAGGCAAGAATAAGTTTTATAATTAGTTAACTAAAAAATCAGCATTTTGGACATCCCCAGGGCAAAGAAAGGACTAGCAATGAGGTAAAGGATAACAACCATAGTCCACCTAACCAGAATTCCTTTTCTGAGGTTGAAACTGAAAAAGAGGGTGGGGACAATGTAGGTATCAGTCAGTATTTTACAGAAAAAGAAATGTAATGCTCAGAGATGTTAAATAGGTTGTCCAAGGTCACACAGCTTACGACCAGTCCAACCGGGATTTAACTCTGGGTCTCTTTACAGCTAAGGTTGTTTCCAGCAAGCCATTCAGCCTTCATAGTGTACTAACAACAGAGAGGACAAAAGCAGGATTTTGCCTGTAACACTTGCAATAACAATGCAATAATCATAAATGCACCTAGGAAGTTGCCGGAAAGATAGAAAATGACTCAGTATTGAAAAATGCACATTAGGAGATTTATATTCAAAGAAAAGGTACTCTTGAAGACTGTTTTGGAAGTCAGTATCTTTCAGATTTTAGAAAAAAAGCAGGATACATATGCCATATATTATACTTTCAGCAGGATCTGGGCAGCACCCTCTTAACCATATTAATATTTCTAGGGGGGAGGGGGGAGGGATTGCATTGGGAGTTATACCTGATGTAAATGATGAGTTGATGGGTGCAGCACACCAACATGGCACAAGTATACATATGTAACAAACCTGCACGTTATGCACATGTACCCTACAACTTAAAGTATAATAATAATAAATAAATTAAAAAATATATATTTCTATAGTAAAGCATGTGCATATTCACACTAGGTGAGATAAATAAAGACTATAGGCTGGGCACGGTGACGCACACCTGTGATCCCAACACTTTGGGAGCCCAAGGCAGGCAGATCACCTGAGGTCAGGAGTTCAAGACCAGCCTGGCCAACATGGTGAAACCCCATCTCTACTAAAATACAAAAATTAGCTGGGCATGATGGCGGGTGCCTGTAATCCCAGCTACTCGGAAGACTGTGGCGGGAGAATCACTGGAACCTGGGAGGCGGAGGTTGCGGTGAGCCGAGATCGCACTATTGCACTCTAGCCTGGGTAACAAGAGTGAAACTCCATTTCAAAAAAAAAAAAAAAGACTACAAAAGGTGCATATCAGTTCAGTACAGTTTCAGTGCTAAACAAGTTCAGGTCAAGTCAGGTCAGGTTTTGAATTTTGAAAACACTTCCTCTTTTCATAGCTTTTTGGATTTCATAATTGCAGGTAAGGGATGTGAAACTGCACTGCGTCCTGTCTTACCAGGTGAGGGAAATACTAATGATAAACTGACTGATTGATTTACCAGAATTGACTTTCCACTAACAAGAGTAAAGACACCACATATGCCAAGTTTGTCCCATATACTTGGCACAAGCTTATTTCCTGCTTTGTGACTCAATTACAGCCCATTATGTGACTCAATTGAATTAAAAAGTAGGACATGAAAATGAAATACAGGTCAGTCTACTAAAATCCAGGAAAGGTATTAAGCAATTCATGCATGACAGTTCTAATTCAGTGTTAAAACTATAGTTAACTTCCTACTATCACACTTGACTTGCAAATAAACCAATGAGAAAATTAGAAAGCAATATAGATTTTTAGCTCCTGAAATTCAATCATCAATTTAAGAATAAAAATCATTCTGTTCAGATTGAAGACATTTGCTCCCATAATTTATTTTGACAAATGGACTTGAAATAGACATTCAACAAAGTAAAATTCAGTAGACAATAATTTCTACCCTGTAACTGTGTAAACCTGTAGACTGATTTAATGTATCATCTACCTATAATCTTTCGAGGAGCCTCAATGTCTGAATCCAACATATTTTAAAACTACACATAAATTTGCAAGAACATAATTATCAAACAAAAACTAACCACTGGATCTCTTACATATTATACACTGCTATTGCATTGATGTTTTTCTCTCCTCTGTATGTATTCTTTTTTATCTTCAGTCTTCCTTGATTCTACAATTGGGAATATTTTCACATTAGACATTTATGTGATTCTTATCTTTAAATGTTGTGATACATTGTCCTTGGCCTTCAGGAGATTTATCAGTTAACATTGCTAAGCAATAGGAAAAATAGTAAAACACTAAAAATGAAAATAGGGTGGGGCGGTGACCCAGGCCTGTAATCCCAGCACTTTGGGAGGCTTAGGCAGGTGGATCACTTGAAGCCAGGAGTTCAAGACCAGACTGGCCAATGTGGCAAAACCCCATCTCTATCAAAAATACAAAAGTTATCCAGGCATGATGGCATGTGCCTGTAATCCCAGCTACTCGGGAGGCTGAGGTAGGAGAATCACTTGAACCAGGGAGGCAGACAGAGGTTGCAGTGAGCCAAGATCGCGCCAGTTCACTCCAGCCTGGGTGATAGAGTGAGACTGTCTCAAACAAATAAATAAATAAATAAATAAAATGAAATTGAAAATAGATATCTGAAAAAAAGATTTTGGCACAATTGTTCACCTTATAAACCTGTGGTTTGTGTTTATTATTTCATTGTCAATATGATCAGCATCAGAGTTACTATTCTTTTTAATTTTTTGCCTTGTAAGCAGGTGGTGAAGAGATCATTTAATTAGACCATGTGCTATAGGGAGTGTACTACATGAACAATCAGTTTATATACACATTGAATACTACGCAGCCATAAAAAAAAATGAGCTCATGTCTTTTGCAGGGACATGGATGAAGCTAGAAACCATCATCCTCAGCAAACTAACACAGAAATAGGAAACCAAACACCGCACGGTCTCCCTCATAAGGGGAAGTTGAACAATAAGAGCACATGGACACAAGGAGGTGAACATCATATACTGGGGACTGTCACAGGGTGGGGGAAAAGGGGAGTGAGAGCATTAGGACAAACAGATAAGGCATGCGGGTCTTAAAACCTAGATGAGGGGTTGATAGGTGCAACAAACCACCATGGCACATGTATACCTATGTAACAAATCTGAGCATTCAGCACATGTATCCCAGAACTTAAAGTAGAATAAAAGAAAAAAATCAAAATAAAACTGAGCAAGAAAAGAAAAAAAACAGCAAATAATTTTCAATGTTGTACAGAAAATAATGTCTGGTTTGTCATATTCTAGCATAAAGTGAGCAACATCATTGTTTACAAATCAGACAGATTTCAATTCAGTGTTTTTTTCCCCAATCTAATTATTTCAGAAGCTCAGGTAGGCTAGAAAGAGACAGTATCCTTCTATATAGGAATACACCAAAGGAGCTAATTACATAAAAACAGAAAATACATAAACAACACATGTAAAGAGGGTAAATGACAGATGGCTAAATGCCATAACTAAGTTTCGTTATCAGTATTACCATTAACCACCAAAATTATGCATTTCCTAAAGGAGCATAGTTTGGAAACAACTAGCAAATATTTTAGAAACTGTCCCCTTGACCTGTATAAATTGCAAAATAAACAGATACGTTACCCTTTGTCTGCCTCCCCTACAGTAACTCATTAACAGATAGACTTAAGCTCCTACACTTTCTGACCCTCCTAGGCCTGTGTTGCCTTGTCCAGTATCCTTATACAAAATGAACTGAAATAATCATCAATCTGAAAAGCTAGTCTTAATCAAACGGGTAATTCTAACTTACCTGCTTGTATATTTTATGGAACACCTAGGGACAGACTGTTAGAACAATGGGAATCTTATAAAAATGTATTAATCTAATTCTCTTATTTTGCAAATGGAATAATTCATAGAGAGTCCTGATCTGTTCAAGGACACACACTCATTTAGTGGCAGAGCCCAGACTAGAACCCAAGTAATCTGTCTCCCTCTCCAGTGCTTTTTCCCACAGGCTTTGCCAGATAATGTTTCATGTCTTGGATTACATTGGTAGAAACTTTTGTGGATACATAGGTGAAGACTTGTCTTCCAGATTGGGCTCTTGGATTTCCCTAGCCAAACTCTATATTTATGTTTTCTGATTTTATGGAATGTCATATTCCTTTTTCTCCAAAGCATTTTATGGGCTATAATATATGGCAAATTTTAACTATTGTTTCTCTTACTTATTTGAACTTAGATAAATTATTTGCATTGTTATAAAGAAAAGACGTCCAGAAACCATATTCATGATGTAAATGAGATCTCCATGTATCTGCTAAAAACATTCTAGTGAAACAGAAGATAAACAATAAATAAGTAGTCCCTGCAGCAGATAATCTCATCAGGGGACCCTAGTTACAATTCAGGTGAAACAGACCAAATGCCAGAGCTCTTTATCACTCTCACCAAGACTGTGTCCATGACAAGCTTTAGATAAGCAAAGAGAGCAATAAGAAGCACTTTCCTTTTGAGGTAGAAAAGGGGTCTATGAGTTGAATATTCCCCCAAATTACATTATTTGTATTAGTCAAAAGAACATGATAGCGTAGCAGCCAGAAAACATATATTTGCTCATAGCTTTTATCATTTTTTTCCAGCTGGACCTGGGGACTTCTATTGTTCATATGTTTACTCACAGCTGATATTCTTTCAACAATAGGAGAGATACCATATTACTGTTTTCCACCATGGGAGATTCAGTGCAATGGGTTCCTTTTTATTCCCATACAAAGTGATTCAGACTTTGAGGTCGTGAAATGATCCCCTTTATAAGACTGAATCACTTATTTTTTTTTTTTTGAGACAGAGTCTCACTCTGTCAACCAAGCTGGAGTACAGTGGCACAATCTCAGCTAACTGCAAACTCTGCCTCCCAGGTTCAAGCGATTCTCCTGCCTCAGCCTCTGGAGTAGCTGGGACTACAGGCATGTGCCACCATGCCCATCTAATTTTTGTATTTTTAGCAGACATGGGGTTTCACCATTTTTGGCCAGGCTGGTCTCAAACTCCTGACCTCAAGTGACCCGCCCTCGGCCTCTCAAAATGTTGAAATTACAGGCATGAGCCATCGCACCCGGCCTAATCACTCTTTTATTTTTTTTTTTAATCACTCTTAAGAGTCATCAAAAACAACTATAAAGTAAGTGTCTAGGATATTTATTTCACTATTATGTACTTTCTCAGGCACCATACACAATGTGATGTCTATAAATGAAGGTAGGCAAATCACTTAAGGTCAGGAGTTCGAGACTAGCCTGGCCAACATGGCAAAACCCTATCTCTACTGAAAAACACAAAAATTAGCCAGGCATGATGGCACATGCCTGTAGTCCCAGCTACTTGGGAAGCTGAGGCACAAAAATCGCTTGAAGCCGGGAGGCAGAGGTTGCAGTGAGCCGTGATCGTGCTACTGCACTCCAGCTTGGGCAACAGAGTGAGACTCTGCCTCGAAAATAAATAAATAAATAATAAATAAATAAATAAGTAAAAGAAATTCTGCAAGGTAGTAAGTTATAGCAGAAAAATGAAACCAGTTCCATGTCAATCTACAATAAGTTCACTCAGAACTAAGACATTTTATTTGCCTAGAGCAACCTTATCCATGCATGCAGCCCAGGACACTTTGAATATGGCCCAACATAAATTCATAAACTCTCTTAAAATTATAAGACCTTTTTTGCGATTTTTTTAAGCTCATCAGCTATCGTTAGCATTAGTGTGTTTCATGTGTGGCCCAGATAATTCTTTCACTGGGGCCCAGAGAAGCCAAAAGATTGGACACCCCTGGCCTGTAGTATTCTGTGTCTGAATTTTTAATGGATTGCCTATTCCCAGCATAATAATGTTTTATTGTCATTCTCAAGTTTCTAAGATATGACTATACAAACAGTAGAAATAAATTAAATATTTAAAAGGTAGAATTGTATCAACAGGCTTTTTTTTTTTTTTTTTTTTTTTTTTTTTTTTGGAGATACTATCGCTCTATCACCCAGGCTGGAATGCAATGGTACCATCTTGGCTCACTGCAACCTCTGCCTCCCAGGTTCAAGTTATTCTCCCCATGCCTCAGCCTTCTAAGTAGCTGGGACTATAGCCCTGCACCATTATACCCAGTTAATTTTTGTGTTTTGAGTAGAGATGGAGTTTTGCCATCTTGGCCAGGTCTCAAACTCCTGGCCTCAAATAATCTGCCTACCTTGGCCTCCCAAATTGCTGGGATTACAGACATGAGCCCCCATGCCCAGCACTCAATAGGCTTTTAATCTAGCTTCTAAAGTGTAAAGAGTCCTGGAGGATATATTAATGACGCATATTTGTAAGAAAAAATCATTTCATATTGAAGACCAGTACCTTCTCAAAACTGCCACAGCAGATGAATTTCTTCTAAGAGGACATCAATTTGGGCCTTTATTATACCCTGAGTTTAATAAGTGAGAACTTCACAGCATTATATGTAAAAGCATTTTGAAAAATAAGTATAATTTTAATTCCTATATGAATTTATTGTTCAATATGTTTCAAGAAAAAAAGATGAAGCAACTCACAGTTTTTAAAAATGTAAAAATAAAATTATCCAAACGGAAGCCTTGGATGAGATTCTACTGAATGACTCTGAGCTTCCTTGCAGCCAAAGCAAAAGAGAAATGCAAAGTGTTATTTCTTTTCTTTTCTTTTGACTGACAAGAAAAAACATACAAGTTCATGTGAAAAACCTACCTTTTCACATGAACTTGTATATATTATCTCATTTTAATCATTTTCTTTTTATATGTTTTAGAATTATAAACATTATATGTGAATGCGAGATGTTGCATACCACAATGGACAAATCTTTAAATTGCAGTTTTTGAAGATACCTCAGAGGCACTCTTAATATAAACATTTTTTTAATGAAAAAACTTAAGAAAGTAAAATTAATTATTGAGCTTAACTCCTAAATTAGTGGAGTTGAGCACTTCACCAACCCTTGTTCTAACTTGATTCAGGGATTTAGCTTAGACAGACTAGAGCGGCATTTCTGAAAGGGTGTTTAGAAGATGTCCTGCATCAAATCATTCAAGGCTGTTTTTCAAAGGTGAGGATTTCTAAGTCCCTCTCTAAAACTACTAAATCAGAACGCCAGTATAGATTTCAAAATTCTCAACTGTAAATAAGTTATCCTGGTGAATTGTGTGTCTGTAGTGCTAGTTATTAGTACTCTTTCAGGATCAAACCCACTCTTCCATATTTGGCCTTGTGATGCTGAAGCCGGTTGTGGGTAACCACCAGTGTCATTTTGCCACCTGGCTTCCGGTTAGGTTCTGCCAATGGGGGAGCTAGAGAACGCACTCCTTCCGGTTTGCTTGCTATTCCTGTCAGTATCATCTAGCTGTGGTTCTTCACCCCAGCAGTTCTAGCTTTTTCTAGTAGCAGTTGGTTCTAGTTTCCACTATTTCCCCATCTCCCAGAACCCAGTTCATGGCACTCTCTCAGAGTATCTTCTGAAATCTGGGTTCCAGCTCCACTGGATTCTCCTCTGCGTTCTGAAGCACCAGTGCCATCCAGGCAACTTCCTCACCTCAGAGGTCTGGATTCCAGGCTCCACCTTCTCCAAGCTTGTAGTTTCCAACAACCCCAACCTTTCACCTCTCCCCACAGGCCTACTGGTAGCAGCTGCTTTCTGCAATTACTTTATCTGAGTATTTGTTCCTTTTTCCCCGTCAGTCCTCCAATATCTATATAACTAAATTTCCCTGTATCAATTCTCTCTTAAAATAATTGGTGTGGTTTCTTTTTTCCACTAAACCCTGACTGATACAAATGTTAATGTTTGAGTTCTAGTGAGTAGGGACATTAAGGAGACAACATATCTCTAAGACAGACTCTTCCAATTATCAATTGTTTAAATCCCTCTTTTGGTACCAATATACAAAAGGGTGGTGCCAGGAGTTTCAACCACTGTATTTTAATGCCTTAAGAAATTTCCAGGCCAGGCACAGTGGCTCATGCCTGTAATCCCAACACTTTAGGAGGCCAAGGCGGGCAGATCACCTGAGGTCAGGAGTTCAAGACCAGCCTGGCCAACATGGTGAAATCCCATCTCCACTAAAAATACAAAGATTAGCTGGGCACGGTGGTTGGTGCCTGTAGTCTCAGCTACTCGGGAGACTGAGTCAGGGGAATCACTTGAACCGGGGAGGCGGAGGTTGCAGTGAGCCAAGATCTTACCACTGCACTCCAGCCTGGGTGACAGAGCAAGACTTCATCTCAAAAAAATAAAATAAAATAAAATAAATTTCCAGAAGCTTTGGGTTCTAGAATAGCTGATAACAAAGTTGAAATTCTATTATCAAAAATGAAGAATTCTTACATAATCTTTCCCAGAATCAGAGCCAATTCAGTTCAACAGAGAAGAAGACCATGTATGATATATCTGCAAGCAGAACAAAAATATTTTTTTAAGAAAGATTTTTAGGCCGGGCGCGGTGGCTCATGCCTGTAATCCCAGCATTTTGGGAGGCCAACGCAGGTGGATCACAAGGTCAGGAGATCGAGACCATCCTGGCCACCATGGTGAAACCCTGTCTCTACTAAAAATCTAAAAATTAGCTGGACATGGTAGCATGCACCTGTAGTCCCAGATACTTGGGAGGCTGAGGCAGGAGAATTTATTGAACCCAGGAGGCAGAGGCTCCAGTGAGTCAAGATCACACCACTGCACTCCAGCCTGGCGACAGAGCGAGACTCCATCTCAAAAAAAATAAAAATAAAAATAAAAAAAGATTTTTCTTCTTAAGGGCTTCCATAGGTTGCATTACTTGCACTATCTGCAGGACAAAAGACCAAATGTTGTATTTATATGTAAGGGCATCCATGATGTTATGCACTTCTTCAAAATGATTTCAAGTTTATCTTTCTTTATTAGGGCACTGCTTCCAGGTGAGCTTATTGTTGTTCCCTGCTGCACCTTACATTATGTATTTCTACCTTCCTCTTGACTCAGGCAGTTTCTTTTGTCTGAGAGTCCTTATTGAATATACAAATACCTGAGCAGTCCTCATAATGGATACTCAACACATGTTGGAACTGGCTTGGATTGCGTTTCTTCTACAGTGAGTCTTCCTCAGAATTAGTCTGCTTTGAAGTGCGATAGCAGTTACTTTATGTGCACATTTTATTTACACAGAGCACATGTTCTCTTCTGAATTGCTTGTGTCTATGTTCAATCTTTCCTCCTAGATTTATAAACTCTTTAAAGACACACCATATATCTTACAGATTCTCGTATCACCACAGTAACCCACAGACCTTGCACAGAATATTGACCAGTAAGTGCTGAGTGAATAGTGACCTAACAAATAGTCATCTACTGTTTGATAGGTCTTTCTCCTCTCCTTATACTGTAGATATCTCAAAAACTTTTGAAAATGTAAAGGGCATAAATAATATCTAATGTGCTTTATACTGTGTCCACAGTATTATAAAATAATATTTTCACTTTTCTAGATCTGCATGATACTTCCCATACATTAACTGTTTAAGTTTCGGTGACAACTCCTCCATTTTTACCAAGAAAACTGAGGCTCTGAGAACTTAAGTAACCATGTCCAAGGTCACATAACAAGACAGTGATGTTTCTGGAATTCGAAAAGGGCTCTTTCACATACATTGCATGGTCTCTTGGGAAGTCAGAGCTTAGACAGTGACGATAGCAGTGATGAGCTCACCTGACAGATTGCTCTTTCTCCTCTGCAGAGACTTGCTTCAACACCAGGAAGAACATGAAAGGCTGACTCATAATTCCCAGAAGCAGCGCCAGTTCATGTGCTGGGATTCTGACCACACATCTAACGATCAGGTCAGGGAGTCAGATTTCTGCTGGATTTAGAAAAGCATCTATGTGTTTATGAAAGAAACCCAATGGATTTTTAATAGTACCGCAGCTCTTGGAGGCTCTACATCCACCCTTTCTCCCCAGCCAAGAGCATGGCTGTGGGAGAAGGAAGGCAGGCAGCAGACAGGTAAGTGTGACTTCCTCACTTCCCCTACCTTCTCATCTTAAAGCCATGGAGTGGTTGCTGGGTAACCCACTCCTACATATATTGGTTCATAAAGCCTAGTGAGTCACTGAAATTCTTACTGATGCACAAAATTTCAAACACACTAGTAACACAGAGGGCCATGGTGCAGATGACTTGAGCACACATAATGTATTTTCTGCTCCCATTGAGCTGTTTGAAAATAGCATTGGCTTGGCATGGTGGTGTGAACCTGTAGTCCCAGCTACTCCGGAGGCTGAGGTGGGAGAATTGCTTGAACCCAGCAATTAGAGATCAACCTGGGAGACACAGTGACTCTCTGCCTTTTTTTTTTTTTTTTTTTTTAAGGCCGAGTACAGTGGTCCATGCCTATAATCCTAATATTTTGGGAGGCCAAGGTGGACTGATTGCTTGAGCCCAGGTGTTCAAGACCAGCCTGGGCAAACGGTGGAACCTCCTCTCTGCAAAAAAATACAACAACAATAACAACAACGAATTAGCCAGGACTGAAAAACTAGCCAGTCATGGTGGCATGCATGGTGGCGTGCGCCTGTCGTCCCAGCTACTCAGGAGGCTGAAGTGGGAGGATCACCTGAGCCCAGGGAAGATCAAGGCTGCAGCGAGCCGAGATTGCGCCACTGTGCTCCAGCCTGGGTGTCAGAGTGAGACTCTGTCTTAAAGAAAAGAAAGGTTTAATATCACCTTTGGTGGCACCCTCCACAGAGTATTTATACTACAGAATATGTTTTGTAAAAATATTTGTTTGGGAAGCCGAAGCCGGTGGATTACCTGAGGTCAGGAGTTTGAGATCAGCCTGACTAACACGATGAAACCCCATCTCTACTAAAAATACAAAAATTAGCTGGGCGTGGTGGCACATGCCTGTAATCCCAGCTACTTGGGAGGCTGAGGCAGGAGAATCACTTGAACCTGGGAGGCAGAGGTTGCAGTGAGCTGAGATTGCGCCACTGCACTCCAGCCTGGGCAACAAGAGCAAAACTCTGTCTCAAAAAATATATATGTGTGTGTGGATAGATACATATATATGCTAATAACTTTACAGAACTTTCATATAATTTAGACAGGTGTCTAGGTTCTCCAGAGTCTCAAAAAAAATAATATCTCCTCTTTCTCTACATAACATTTGATAAATAAGATGGTCTTATTGCAAGACAAATATTAGAACAAAGATCAAACTGCTTAATTTCCTACATCAATTCAAGCAGATATCTCTCAAACTTTTAGGCAAAATAATTGACCAGATTACTTTGCTTCTCTCACTCCTGCTCCTCCTCCTTCACCCCTCTCTTGCCTCTCTTGCCTCTTTTTCTAACAACTTAGCCTTCCCTTTCTACCTCTCTCCCTTTTAATTCTCACCCTTTCTTTCCTTTTATAGAGGAGGGGCTTAACCTTTAAGAAATTGCTTTGTTTGCTGTACTCTCTCAAAAGCTTGATTTGAGCAGCCAACCCTGTTTGCATAAAATAAAAGTTAGAAAACTAAAAGTTTTGTGAACCAAGGGTGGAGGAAAACGTTATGCATTTTATCACACAGTTCATCATCCTATCAGCCAAGAATGAGGTTCCGTTTTTCTGAGTAATCCCTCATCTACCCACATCCTATATTGGCAAAATATCTGCGTAAGAGGAATTGGCAGGAGCTATCAGAGAACTAAAAATTATCGATTAAGTGTAAAAATATGTCTGCAGTTACCAGTAAGTTAGTATTTTCACTATTAAAGAAATAGGATATTTTATCATTACAATTGGTTATGTAATTTGGCTTTTCACCATTATTTAGGTACTTTTATAGAGTTATGAGTAATATTTCATTTTTTGACAAAAAGAAAATAGAATCATGAAGATTAACTATTTCTCAAGATAGGGCAAGGATAATAACAGTATAGATTTCTCAAAATGAGCAGATAGAAAAATCAATCCAAACAAACTGAGAGAAGGAAGTCAAATTGGAACCATCCAAAATGATATAACCATGAAATGCGATCATTAAAACAGCCATGAGGTTAATTTACTTAACACTTTTTTTCATCCACTGGAGTCAGCAGATTATTCCAAGGTGAAGAAAAAGCATAGATGTAACCTTGTAAGAGGAGAGCTGTGGGACACAGCTACAGACAAAGCCAGCCTGAGAAAAAGGCACAAAGGCTGAATATTAAATTTATATGGTGGTATTGGAAGGCAGCCAGGAAAGGTTTGCCCTGCTTTTTATTCCCAAATCTGTAGTTAGGACAGTACCATAAGATGCTCTAGGTAAACATGAAGGCTCAGATGCCCAGATGTAAATGGCTGCCTCATACAGTCACACAGGGTATTGACTGCACAACTCCAGTGGACACCGTTCACATAGACTACAATGAGAAAAAGCCCCCTGAATTTGTGAACATGGATGCCCTTCTGTGCTAAACTACAGGGAATAACAGAAAAAAAAGGAGAAGATAAAATTTTATATAAAGTACGATAAATATTTTTTCAAATAAAACATATACATAGAAAAATGATCAGAAGGAAGTACATCAAAATAAAATTTATAGAGGTATACATGAATTCATTTTTTCTTATTCCTAGTCTTCTATATTTTCACATTGAATAAATTAGCAGTTTTAAAATAAATTAGCAACATTTAATAAAGTAGTACCTTAAAACATCCAGATTGATACTTACTTATAGCTTCAATGTTATAAACTATCAGAGATGTAATGATTAGAATGGTTTGTATACCAACGGAAAGTCTTTTAGAAAAATGAGCACTATTTTTCTACATTTGTTTGCATTTTAACCTAGCTTTATAATTTCAACTATTCAACTAAATATAAGAATGAGCTTTGCTTGTGAAAATTCTGATATTATAAACACTAGAGAACTTCTATATGGTGCGTCCAAAGATAGATCAGGTTTCAAGCACTGTTCCCTCAGGCTCCAAAGTCCTCTCAGTTCTGCCTACCTCTTGGGTTGGCGTCCATCAAGATAACTGCCAGCAATGAGGGCTACCTGCTTCCTGGTTCACAGCCAATGGGCAGAGACTGTCCACCTCTAAACTAATCACAGACAAAGAAGAGGATTGGTTTAATTAGTAGGGAATAGATGGAATCAAGGGCAAATACCGATCTGTGAGGCCTGGAATGTATTCAGTCTGGGGGTTCTCTTTAACTAAAACAATAAAAAAATTATTCCAAAAATGAACATTTATTTGGAAAGAAAAAACATAACAAATTATAATTTTTTAATGCAAAATGCCTACATAGACATCACAAAATCCAGAAGAGATAATGTAATATTTGTAATGTTTGTATTAAGTTCCTGACCCATATCTATCGTGCTTTTTTTTTTTTTTTTTTTTTTGTGGAGTACAGTGGTGCCATCTTAGCTCACTGCAGTCTCAACCTCCTGGACTCAAGCAATCTTCCTCTCTCATCCTCCTGAGTAGCTGGTACTATAGGCACGAGCCACCATGCCTGATCAACTTTTCTTACTTTTTTGTAGGGTTGGGGTTTTACCACGTTGCCCAGGCTGGTCTTAACTACTGGACTCAAGTGACCCGTCTGTCTTGGCCTCCCAAAGTGCTGTGATTAAAGGCATGAATCACCATGTCCAGTCTCCTATGACACTTTTATCTGCATGATTTTGGCCACATACTCTTTTTTTGTTTTGTTTTGTTTGAGATGGAGTCTCGCTCTGTCACCCAGGCTCACTGCAACCTCTGTCTCCCGGGTTTAAGCAATTCTCTGCCTCAGCCTCCTGAGTAGCTGGGATTACAGGCACCTGCCACCATGCCTGGCTGATTTTTGTATTTTTAGTAGAGACGGGTTTCACCATCTTGGTCAGACTGGTCTTGAACTCTTGACCATGTTATCCACCCGCCTCGGCCTCCCAAAGTGCTGGGATTACAGGCATGAGCCACCATGCCTGGCCAGCCACATACTCTTTGATTGCCTCTTCTTATGACAACTTCGTAATAGTTAATAAAGAAAAAAATAGAAATACAGTTCAATCTTTCCTCTCACATACGTAATTGAAATTGTTATTGAAATTTTGAAAACTTTCTTTTAGTGTCACAATTTATTATGAGTGAAGTCACACGAATTTTCAGGAATACTGTCAAATTTTGGTAAACCTCTATTAAGTTGTTTTTTGATCTTTGACTATAAGATTTTCCACAGTTTAGCTTCTGAATTCATTCATACCTCTCAAATCTTGAATCTCCTCCATGCCCACATACTACCAGTACCAGGCACCACAGGACCTGTTCATGGCTGCATACGTCCTATGTATGGGCCAGCCCAGCACATTGGATGGTAGGGCTATTTCTAGAAACCATTTCTATACCAAGGCAGCTAGCTGTACTTGGAGGTAGGTGCAAACCAGGTAAATAAATGTCACTAAATCCACACAAAAAAATCTCCCCATTCACCATCCCCTTAATTAAATCTCAAAAATGTCCTATGCCACTGTACACCTTTCAGCTGAAGAGCAAGTGTGATGGAGGGGAGGAAGCTGGAGAGTGAAACAAAAATCAATCCTATTATAACTATGAGAGTTAAAATATTTTATCGTTACAAAATTTTACAAAAACACATGAGCATGTTCAATCAGTATCTAGGCCCCAAAAGATCGAATTCTATTTGGGAATAAGCTATCAAAAAATATTGTCTGGAAAAAGGAATAGTGCACAATATACTTTTTGTGACACTGATCAAATTATATCTGCTTTTTAGCTAATCCATTGATAATTAATGTATTGCATTAAGGTATTACATACCCAATGTGAGCCTTCATCCTATTTCATGAGAAGGAGAGGGTAGTCACAGAAATATTATCACCAGACACTGCCTTTGAAGAGCTACTGACCTGACAGAGGCATCAAAATCTATAAGCATTCATTTTCTCCTTTAAGAGACTTGATAGATTAAAAGCAAACAATAAGGCTGGGCGAGATGGCTCATGCCTATGATCCCAGCACTTTGGGAGGCTGAGGCAAGCGGATCCCTTGAGGTCACGAGTTCAAGACCAGCCTGGCCAACATGGTTAAACCTGGTATCTACTAAAAATACAAAAATTAGCCGGATGTGGTGGCACACCCCTGTTTTCTTAGCTACTTGGGAGGATGAGGCATGAGAATCACTTGAATCCAGGAGGCAGAGGTTACAGTGAGCCAAGATTATGACACTGCACTTCAGCCTGGGCCACAGAGCAAGACTGTGTCTCAAAAAAGAAAAGAATAAGATGAATATATCTTGTCATTAATAATATCTTAATTTTGTATTACAAACAATAATTACATGAAAAAATAAAGGCTAGAGTAGAGCTCTTTAAAAAATAGTTTGGTTGGAGATTCACAGTGAGTTTGCTCAATAAATAATGCTTACCAAGCTATAGTATGCATTGTTTTATCTTGAATACAAAGCTATTTAACTTTTGCATCAGTTTTATGGTTGAGGGACTAGAGCACATGATTAAACTTATAGATAATAGCAAATTAGAATAAATGGTTATTACTCTGGAGGACAGGATTAGAATTCTAAATGACTTTATAAAGCTGGAGAAGCAAGCTTGTAAACTAATGAGCAACAGCATTGAGAAATGTATGGGGAAATATACTTGGGATTTTTTTTAAAAAGCTACACACACGGGCCGGGCGCGGTGGCTCAAGCCTGTAATCCCAGCACTTTGGGAGGCCGAGGCGGGCGGATCACAAGGTCAGGAGATCGAGACCATCCTGGCTAACACGGTGAAACCCCGTCTCTACTAAAAATACAAAAAACTAGCCAGGCGAGGCGGCGGGCGCCTGTAGTCCCAGCTACTCAGGAGGCTGAGGCCGGAGAATGGCATGAACCCAGGAGGCGGAGCTTGCAGTGAGCCGAGATCGCGCCACTGCACTCCAGCCTGGGTGACAGAGCAAGACTCCGTCTCAAAAAATAAAAAAAAATAAAAATAAAAAAAATGAAAAATAAAAGCTACACAAACAAAATATAGCAAATTCCTGAACAAACTTTTTAAAAATTAATTAATTAATGTTTGCGGTAGGGTCTCACTCTGTTGCCCAAGTTGGAGTGCAGTGGTGTGATCTCGGCTCATTGCAACCTCTGCCTCCTGGGTTCAAGTGATTCTCACGCCTCAGCCTCCTGAGTAGCTGGAATAACAGGTGCACACCACCGTGCCTGGCTAATCGCTGTATTTTTAGGAGAGAAGGGGTTTCACCATTTTGGAAGGCTAGTCTAGAACTTCTGGCCTCAAGTGATCTGCCCACCTTGACCTATGAAAGTACTGGGGTTACAGGCATGAGCCACAGTGCCCAGCCGAACAAACTTTTTTTAATGTAGAAACTGTCATTCATCACACATTGAACACACATTAACAACGTATGGCAATTATGTTTTGTAAAAAAGTTTACTTTGGACATGGTTTAACAGTGTAATTGGAAGGAAACAGAAAGCAAATGTTTTTCTGCTACATCTGGTGCCATGCAATCTCTCTGGCATCCAGGTTCACTCTAAGTTAGGAGCAATGGTTCTCTAAGGACATTTGAATACAGAACTTGTACACCTGATACATTTCTCCACTGAGTGAAAGTAATGACTCAGAAGCCGTCACCACACACACACACACACACACACACACACACACACACACATCTCTAAAACTGGGGTCTAAGTCAATGCAGTACTTACAAAGCATTTATGCTGGGCGCAGTGGCTCAAGTCTATAATCGCAGCTACTCAGGAGGCTGAGGCTAGAGGATTGCTTGAGCCCAAGAGTTAGCCCAGGCAACGTAGCAAGACACCATCTCTATAAAAATAATAATAAAAATTGTCACCAGGCATGGTGGCTCATGCCTGTAATCCCAGCACTTTGGGAGGCCAAGGCAGGTGGATCACAAGGTCAGGAGTTCAAGACCTGCCTGGCCAACATGGTGAAACCCTGTCTTTACTAAAAATACAAAACCTAGCTGGGCGTGGTGGCACATATCTGTAGTCCCAGCTACTCTGGAGGTTGAGGCAGGAGAATTGCTTGAGCCCAGGAGACGGAGGTTGAAGTGAGCCAAGATCGCACCATTGCACTCCAGCCTGGGCAACAAGAGTGAAACTCCACCACAAAATAATAATAATAATTGTTAGAATATTTTCATATAAAACATTGCACCAAGTACAGTATTTTAGGCAATAAAATACATAGTGTGTGGTCCCTGTGGATGAAGAAAGATTTAGAAGGATTAAAAACACAGTAATAGGACAGGCACAGTGGCTCACACCTATAATCCCAGCATTTTGGGAGGCCAAGGAGGGCAAATCACTTGAGGCCGGGAGTTTGAGACTAGCCTGGCCAACATGGTGAAACCCCATTTCTACTAAAATTACAAAAAATTAGCCAGGCGTGGTGGCATGCTTGTAATCCCAGCTACTCAATTTAGGAACCTGAGGCATGAGAATCACTTGAACAGGGAGGCAGAGGTTGCAGTGATCCGAGATTTCACCCCTGCACTCCAGCCTGGGCAACAGAGCGAGACTCTGTCTTAAAGGAAAAAAAAAAGCAATAATATGCATTTCTCTCCTTAATTAAATGGTGAATAAACTTCATTTATTCTATAACTAAAATTAGTGGCATTTGCCAGTTGTACATATGTGTCATATGATTCTTTCAGGGATAATATGAGGTATTGAATGTTAATAAATGTAGAAATATGTATAAAAATCAATGTAATACTTAGAGCAACATCACAAACACATTTATAGTAGCTTTGATAAGTTAGTCAGAAAGATTGTGGCCCACCCATATCAAAGGATCACAAAGCTGACAGCCTTCCGGAAGATTATGGCTAGTTAAAAATCAATAGCTGTATTTAGGCTGGCCACGGTGGCTCATGACTATAAGTCCAGCACTTTTTTATTTTTTGAGACAGAGTCTCGCTCTTGTCAACCAGACTGTGATTCTCCTGCCTCAACCTCTTGAGTAGCGGGGATTACAGGCATGCGCCACTATGCCCAGCTTGTAATCCCAGCACTTTGGAAGGCCAAGCCCAGTGCATCACCTGAGGCCGACAGTTCCAGACCAGCCCGGCCAACAAGATGAAACTACGTCTCTACCAAAAATACAAAAATTAGCAGGCGCCTGTAGTCCCAGCTACTCAGAGGCTGAGGCAGGAGAATCACTCAAACCCGGGAGGCGGAGGTTGCAGTGAGCCGAAATCCTGCCACTGCACTCCAGCCTGGGCAACAAGAGCTAGATTCTTGGGGAAAAAAAAAATAATAATACAAGGAAAAGGATAAAGAAAAATCAATTAAAAATTAATTTTGGCACAGATCATTTTATCACTCTGCTTTACTGGTATTTGAAAATCAATCACAAAAGTTTAAGGATATCCCATTAATTTCCCTGAGAGAGTGAATTATATAACAAGATTAGATTAAAACTGTGGTATTCAAAAACATCTGAACTCAGGAATTTCATGGGAAACAAATCACCATTTATATTTTATCCATATAATTTTAACCTGTTTTAAAATTGATGTATGATTTACAATATTTTTCCTCTGTAACATTTGTGTCAGTTGTGATAACTGTGTTTTGTCCTCAAGGATAATAAATACTCTAAAGAATTTCTTTATAGTATTTCCTAATTTATAGAAAATAAGTATCACTACAAGAAAAAGCAGTCTCAATTTTTATTGATTAGGAAAGGTTTTATTACATTATTTATGTAAATAATGATAAATACAACATTTAAAGTATAACATATTTGATAGTCTTAGCAGCATAGAGTCTTTTTGTAACATAAAGTTCCCCCTAAAGCATTCCAATTTAAAATTTTCCTCAAAGCAAAAAGCTCTATGACTTAATTCTGAGGATTGGCACTTCAACTGGGTAACATGTCAAATGAGTTAGAGAAAGTGGGAAAAGACAGAATAGGAGTAGTGATTGGGAATTAAGGTTAAATATTTTTAAAATTAAAATTAAATATTTATTAAATAAAAATTAAATTAAATATGTTTAAAACTAAAATGAAAGGGGCTTCCATGGATTCATGATGATAAAGTGAATGAATTAAGGAGAATAATGTTCTTAACCATTCTTAAGTTTACAAGTATTTTTAAGAGGGCGGGGAGAGTAGAAGTATTTCCTGGTCGAGGCAAAACCCATCTAGCCACCATGGTTTTCACATTTTCACTAGAGCAGTGGTTCTCAAAATGTGGTTCCTGGACCAACAGCATCAACATCAGTCTGGGAATTGTTACACTGCAAATCATCAGGCCCTATTCTAGACCTAGTGAACCAGAAATTGTGCAGTGGAGCCAGGAATCCTGATTTACCAAGCTCTACAGGTGATTCTAAAGCAGGATAAAGATGAAAAACCATGTCAGTAACACCTGGGAGATTTCAATACTACCAATGCCCAGGCCCAGGCTCAGACCAATTAAATCAGAATTTCTGGAAACATGGTTTTGGCATCAATAGGGTTTTCAAGGCTCCCAGTAGAGAACCATTGCCTTAGAGAGTACGTTTTCACCCCAGAGAAAAAAGCCAACTGGCTGAGTGCCGAAACTAACCCTCACTCAATGGATTAGTTGAATTCTGCATTTGTTTGTTTTACTTCCTTTTACAATGAAAGTTTTTCCTCAAAGAAGTGTGAAACCACAAGCTGAGTACAATCAGTCAAGGTTGATTAATTCCACTTAAACCATTAACACCCTTGTCAGCAGATCAGAACCCTGAGGAAATAGGGACCCTACAGTTTACTTTGTGTTTCCATGGCAAGGGGGAAGGAGGGTGACTATCCTAACCTGTAGGGCACAGTGAGGACACCTCAACCACCAAGAATCTGGAGAAAGGGCCATGGCCCTAGTGAGAGAGAAGTTGGGGAGAATCCTACCAATGGAATACAGGCAGGCCCAGACAGCAGTTTAAAAGAACAAAAAAGTGGATGTGGTGTCACAGACAAATTTCACTTGCATCAGTCAGAGTTTACCTGAGGCCAGTCTTGTATAGCCAAATGGAGATTAGTAAGAAAGAAAG
Organism: Macaca mulatta; assembly: GCF_049350105.2. Classification (NCBI taxonomy): domain Eukaryota; kingdom Metazoa; phylum Chordata; class Mammalia; order Primates; family Cercopithecidae; genus Macaca; species Macaca mulatta. Next base: position 121,951,763 of record NC_133409.1, on the reverse strand, counting down.
ATAAACTATCTCTGAAATTATTTTGCAAAATAGTGGGAAAATTTTTTTAATTTGCTGACATTAAATGTACATGCAAATTTTTAGAGGTTTATCTTAGCAAGACTGGGGCTAATCACCACCATGAATAGTTCTTTGGAATCTGAGCCTGAGTGTTTACCAGTAGGGAAATGACAGGTTGTTCAAAAGGAAATGTTTCCCAAGTTCTGGTTGGGAGCTGGCATCAGAGAGATAGGAAAATCTAGAACTGTTCTCAGTTTCTCTAGCAACAAGATTTCAAAAAATTGTACTGAAAGTTCAGTGAACATTGTTACAGCGATTTCCATTCTTCATAAAAAGAATAAACTTGCAAAAACTGAGACTGAATGATTTAGCAATTGAATTACAAAAGATCAATGTTGGATATTCTGTGTTTTAAAACATCATAAAAATTAGATTAGTTTAATTTGCATTGAAGACACTTAGTGATAAAGTTACACGTTCAGTATTTGAAGCTGTGGCTTTGCATAAACAATAAATAATTAATAGAATTTTGAAACTTGGTCCAGGCCGGGCGTGGTGGCTCACGCCTGTAATCCCAGCACTTTGGGAGGCCGAGGTGGGCGGATCACCAGGTCAGGAAATCCAGACCATCCTGGCTAACACAGTGAAACCCCGTCTCTACTAAAAATACAAAAAAATTAGCCGGGCGCGGGGGCTGGCGCCTGTAGTCCCAGCTACTCGGGAGGCTGAGGCAGGGGAATGGCGGGAACCCGGGAGGCGGAGCTTGCAGTGAGCCGAGATCACGCCACTGCACTCCAGCCTGGGTGACAGAGCTAGACTCCGTCTCAAAAAAAAAAAAAAAAAAAAAAAAAGAAAGAAAGAAACTTAGTCCAAGCATATAAAATACTGCAAATACCAAGAAATAGCATGCAAAAAGAAAAAAAAGTTGAGACTGCAAAAGAGATTTTCTTATTTTTTAAGATAGTATGAAAATATGCTTTAGTTTTCCCCTATAATAGTTCAAAACTTTTAGCTCTCCCAGAATCACATGGAAGGCTTGTTAAAACACAGAGTGCTGGGCCCCACCTCCAGAGTTCTGATTTTAGAGGTCTGAAGTCCAAGCCAATTCTGCATTTCTAACAAGTTCTCTGGTGTTGCTGATGATACTAGGTATGGGAACCGCATTTTGAGAAGTAATAATTTTTATTTGTTTATTTATTTTTATTTAATTTTTTTGAGACAGAGTCTCACTCTGTTGCCCAGGCTGCAGTGCAGTGGTGCAATCTCAGCTCACTGTAACCTCCTCCTCTTTGGTTGAAGCAATTCTCCTGCCTCAGCCTCCTACGTAGCTGGGATTACGGGTGTGTGCCACCACACCTGCCTAATTTGTGTTTTTTTAGTAGAGTCGAGGTTTCACCATGTTGGCCATGCTGATCTTGAACTCCTGACCTAAGGTGGTCCACCCACCTTGGCCTCCCAAAGTGCTGGGATTACAGTCATGAGCCACTGTGCCTGGCCTGAAAAGTACTGATTTAGAATAATGAATAAATTATAACCTGTAGAATTTGTTTAAAATTATATAACATGTAATATTAACAAAGATTAAAAGAGTTATTCGATAAGTATACTTGACCTACCACCTAACCTGAAGGATTAAACATTACAATGCAGTTAAAATCCCCTATATCTCCCTCCAGGATTCCATCCCACTTCCAACCTCAATCATAGGAGTAATCACTATCCTTCATGATTAATCATTATTCTTTATGGTTTACAAATCAACAAGGAACAGGAAATCTAAAAGAAAATAGGCAAAGGATGGCCAGGTGTGGTGGCTCACGCCTGTAATCCCAGCACTTTGGGAGGGTGAGTGGGGCGGATCACAAGGTCAGGAGATCGAGACCTTCCTGGCCAACATGGTGAAACCCCGTCTCTACTAAAATACAAAAAATATTAGCCAGGCTTGGTGGCGTTGCCTATAGTCCCAGCTACTTGGGAGGCTGAGGTAGGGGAATTGCTTGAACCCAGGAGGCAGAGGTTGCAGTGAGCTGATATCATGCCACTGCACTCCAGCCTGGCAACAGAGGGAGACTCTGTGTCAAAAAAAAAAAAAAAAAAAAAATAGGCAAAGGATATGAATAGGCAGTCTTCAGAAAAAAACTCAAAAGCTCAGCAAATGTATGACAATATGTTTAAACTTAACAATCAGAGGTATATATATTTAAAAAATAATAATACTATGACATAACCCTTTAGATCCATTGATGGACAAACATTGGGAAGTTGGATAATGCCAAGTGTTGGAGGGTTTGGGGGTGGGGTAATAGGAATGGTGGACACTGATACAGCCTTCCAGAAGACAATCTGGAGTTTCTTGGTCAAATCAATATAACTATACACCATGCCCCTGCACTTTAGCTCCTGGGTATCCATCCCTAAGAACTTTTAAACATCCAAAGGGAGACATATTTGAGGATGATGATGGAATCTGGTGTACATGATTGAGGAGTGGATAAACAAAATGTGGTAGATGCACTTACTCCTTGAACAGCCTACCATCCAGCCATTAGCAAAAGCAGGAGCCCAGATGTGTATAGAATCATAAATAGATCTTAAAATCCAGTCCTGGGTTTAAAACAAAGGGGAGGCCAGGCACGATAGGTCACTCCTGTAATCCCAGCACTTTGGGAGGCCGACGCAGGCAGATTGCTTGAGGTCAGGAGTTTGAGACCAGCCTGACCAACATGGTGAAACCCCATCTCTACTGAAAATAAAAAAATTAGCCGGGCGTGGTGGTGCGTGCCTGTAATCCCAGCTACTCAAGAGGCTGAGGCAGGAGAATTGCTTGAACCCAGGAGGCAGAGGCTGCAGTAAGCCAAGATTGCTCCATTCACTGCACACCAGCCTGAGCGACATATAGAGACCCTGTCTCACAAATGAAAAAAGAAAAGAAAAGAAAAAAGACACAAAATGAGATTTCTATCACAATACCATTTATGTAAGTTAAAATGCATGCACACAAAACAGGATGCACATCAAACACATCAGAATGGTTATGAGGATGGCGGGGAGACGTAGAAATAGCAAATAGGACCCCGTCTCTACTAGAACCAACTTGGCGAAACCCCGTCTCTACTAAAAATACAAAAAAATTAGCCGGTCTTTGTGGTGGGCACCTATAATCCCAACTACTCGGGAGGCTGAGATAGGAGAATTGCTAGCTCCCTGGGGGCAAGATCACGCCACTGCACTCCAGCCTGGGTGACAGAGCGAGATTGTCAAAAAAAAGAAAGGAAGGAAGGAAGGAAGGCAGGCAGGCAGGAAAGAAGAGAGAGAGAAAAGGAAGGAAGGAAGGAAGGAAGGAAGGAAGGAAGGAAGGAAGGAAGGAAGGAAGGAAGGAAGGAAGGAAGGAAGGAAGGAAGGAAGGAAAGAAAAAAGAAAAGAAATCTAGTCTTATCTTGTACTTTTCCTGACCCAGCCCTGGAACCAGTCATTTCTCAATAAGGCCCATTTCCTTTTAGGGGAAAATAGTATTTAGGAACCAAAATCTGAATATTATTAGACATGCTCAAAATTCAATCTAACACTCCAAGATTCATTCTAGCTTTCCCATGTTCCATATTTGTATCTACTTTTCTCTAGCGGTGAGAAACCTGGTTCTAAGAAGAAAGAAAAAAGAAGAAAGGAAAGAAAAATAAAAAGAAACCTGGTTCTGTTATTCAAAATATATTTACTCATTTTCTTAAAACAAGAATATCCAGAAAGTAGTTTCAGAGTTTTAAAAATATTAAAAATAGAACTATTATGTGATCCTGCCATCCCACTTCTGGGTATATATCCAAAGGATATGAAATCAGTATGTTGGGCCGGGCGCGGTGGCTCAAGCCTGTAATCCCAGCACTTTGGGAGGCCGAGACGGGCGGATCACGAGGTCAGGAGATCGAGACCATCCTGGCTGACACGGTGAAACCCCGTCTCTACTAAAAATACAAAAAACTAGCCGGGCGAGGTGGTGGGTGCCCGTAGTCCCAGCTACTCAGGAGGCTGAGGCAGGAGAATGGCGGGAACCCGGGAGGCGGAGCTTGCAGTGAGCTGAGATCCGGCCACTGCACTCCAGCCTGGGCGACAGAGCGAGACTCCGTCTCAAAAAAAAAAAAAAAAGAAATCAGTATGTTGAAGAGACATCTTCCCTCCCTTGATCATTGCAGCATCATTCACAATAGCCAACAAATAAAGAAAATGTAGATTTTAAAACGTGGATAAAGAAAGTCATATACATAACGTGTATATACAGTATATATACACACACACAGAGGAATACAATTTAACCTTAAAAAAGAAGGAAATACTGTCCTTTGCTATGACATGAATGAACCTGGAGGACATTTTGCTAAGTGAATAAACCAGGCACAGAAAGACTCTATGATCTCTTATGTGAAATCTAAAAAAGTCGGCCGGGCGCGGTGGCTCAAGCCTGTAATCCCAGCACTTTGGGAGGCCGAGACGGGCGGATCACGAGGTCAGGAGATCGAGACCATCCTGGCTAACACGGTGAAACCCCGTCTCTACTAAAAAAATACAAAAAACTAGCCGGGCGATGTGACGGGCGCCTGTAGTCCCAGCTACTCGGGAGGCTGAGGCAGGAGAATGGCGTGAACCCGGGAGGCGGAGCTTGCAGTGAGCTGAGATCCGGCCACTGTACTCCAGCCCCGGCGACAGAGCAAGACTCCGTCTCAAAAAAAAAAAAAAAAAAAAAAAAAAAAGAAATCTAAAAAAGTCAAAATCATAGAAGCAGAGAATAGAATGGTAGTTGCCGGGGTCTGAGGGTTGGAGGAAAATCAGGAGATGTTGGTTAAAAAGTACAACATTTGGCCGGGCGCGGTGGCTCACGCATGTAATCCCAGAACTTTGGGAGGCCAAGGCAGGTGGATCACTTGAGGTCAGGAGTTCGAGACCAACCTGATCAACATAGTGAAATCCCATCTCTACTAAATACATAAAAATTAGCCGAGCATGGTGGTACATGCCTGTAATCCCAGCTACTTGGGACGCTGAGGCAGAAGAATTGCTTAAACCGGGGAGGCGGAGGTTGCAGTGAGTTGAGATCATACCATTGTACTCCAGCCTGGGCAACAAAAGCGAAACTCGGCCTCAAAAAATGTAAAAAAATATATAGAGTACAACCTTTCAGTTAGGATGAATAAGTTCTGGAGATCTGTTACCCAGTATAGTGACTATAGTTAATAATAATGTGTTACACACATGAAAATTTTGAATAGATTAGATCTTAAATTTTCTCATCTCAAAAAAATTATGTAAGGTGATGGATACGTTAAATAGCTTTATTTCACAATGTGTATGTGTGTGTGTGTGTATATATAAACAACACACAGTAAACCATAAATATATTTAATTTTTGTCAATTACGCTTTACACCTTAAAAAAGTTGAGAAAACATTCTTTTTTAAAAAGTTGTGGATTAAAGTAGTGATAGATGGTTTTCACTTATTTCCCATCAAAAGTTTATTTGAGCATTCTCCTTTCACGGGCACCATTTTGGCTCTGCCCTACTCAGATATAATAAGATTAATCACACTTAAGAGAATGCCTTCCAGGAGTTCAGAAGTTTAAGGCTAGTAGGGGGGATTTTTTTTTTTTTTTTTTTTTTTTTTTTTTTTTGAGATGGAGTCTTGTTGTGTCGCCAAGACTGGAGTGCAATGGTGCGATCTCAGCTCACTGCAACCTGCGCCTCCCAGGTTCCAGTGATTCTCCTGTCTCAGCCTCCCACGTAGCTGGGACTATAGGCGTGTGCCAACATGCTGGCTAATTTTTGTATTTTTAGTAGAGATAGGATTTCACCATGTTGGCCAGGCTGGTCTCAAACTCCTGACCTCGAGTGATCCACCTGCTTCGGCCTCCCAAAGTGCTGAGATTACAGGCATCTGCCACCTTGCCCAGCCAGGGGAGGATTTTTTAATGCTACACAGACCCCAAATTTATTTCTCTGCCTTTGTTCTTGCTCTCTCCAACATTTATTTAAAAATCACAAATTTGATTTAAGGTTTTCTTGCTTAAAAGCCTTTAAAATTCCCCATTATCTCATCATTTCATATTCCCTAGTATGGAATATAAATTCTTTCACAATCAGGAACTTGTTTCATTCCCTCTAGGCTCTCCCCGTTTCTTTCCTGCCCACATCCCCCATATTCCAAAACCCACTATTCTGCCACAACTCAGCTCTGAGGTCGTAACCTCTTCATGAAAGCCTTTTTTGAATCCCAAGTCTCAGTTAGATGACCCTCTCTGATTTCCCTTAGCACTTCTTATTTTCCCTACTATAGCACTTTCGGCATTACTGTGATTTGTCTGTTATAATCTGAAGTCAGGCTTTGAATCCAGATTCAAATTATTTGCTGTGTGACATAACATTTCTGTACCTCAGTTTCCTCATCTGCAATGTAAAGAAAATCACAAGATCTACCTCATAGGTTTGTTGTGAGTATAAAATGAGTTGATATGTAGAACAGGCTTAGAATGGCACCAGGCAAGCACTCTAAAGTGTTCGCTACTCACAGCAGTATTTATATATCCTTATGCCACATTCCTACATAGGTGCTCTCAGTTTTTTTGTTTGTCTCCATTGTAGCAGCCTGTGAGCTGTGTAGAGCCTGTGACCATGTCCTGTTTTTCCTTCTATTCCTCTCTCCAAGTACAGCCCAGAGTACCAGGGTACATGGTAGAAGTTCAGAAAAGGTTTATTAAGTTAATGTAAACACAACCCTGATTTAATTTTTGAAGGAAAATTTGTATTATTTTAATTGTTTTTATGTACAGAAAACTTAACAGTGTACATTTAACCCAGCTTTGTGGCAAGTTCTTTAGCCTTTGCCTTTTCAAGATTGCCGATGCAAGCCACAGACTTGGGACCCAGGACATTGCCTCCCCAGTGATGGCGGATCTCATTGTATCTGTCATTGTAACCCATCCTGATAGCTTCCAGTAGCTTAGCCAAAGCGTCTTTGTCTTCGAGTTAACCTGTGTGAAGGCGACAGTGGAGCAGGTCTTCCTGTGGACTAGACGGCCCAGTCTTGCCTTCCCCTTGATAATGCAGTAAGGGACCCCCATTTTACCACACAGGCCAGGCAAGAAGACAACCAGCTCGATGGGATCCACGTCGTGTGCAATCACCACCAGCTGAGCTTTCTTGTTCTCTACCAAGGTGGTGACGGTGTTAACTCCAGCTCGAAGGACAGGTAGTCTCTTAGTGGGGATGTCCCCTTTTCCAGCAGTTTTCTTTTTGGCCAGGGCCAACACCCTCTGTTTCTTCTCTTGCTTTGTCTCTGATCTGTACTTGTGGGCCAGTTGAAGTAGCTGAGTAGCTGTTTGGCGGTCCAGGGCCTAAGTGAACTGGTTAATTGCAGGAGGCACTTTCAGCCCCTTATAGAGGATGGCTCTCCGCTGCCGCAACCTGATAGAGCGGGGCCATTTCATAAAGCCAGTGAGGTCTCTTTTGGGCTGAATGTCCTATCCAATGTCAAAATTCTTAGGCTGTTTCTCAAACAGGGGATTCACCACTTTCTTAACCTCCTGCTTCTTCATGATAGCAGGGCTGGAGCCACCTTCTTCCCCTTGGCCTTCTTTCCTTTTGGCAGGAGGAGAGAGCCTGATTTATTTTTAAAGATGATAAAATGTTGACAAGATTTGAAGTTGTTTTTTTTTTTTTTTTTTTTTTTTTTTTGAGACGGAGTCTCGCTCTGTCGCCCAGGCTGGAGTGCAGTGGCCGGGTCTCAGCTCACTGCAAGCTCCGCCTCCCGGGTTCACGCCATTCTCCTGCCTCAGCCTCCGGAGTAGCTGGGACTACAGGCGCCCGCCACCGCGCCCGGCTAGTTTTTTGTATTTTTAGTAGAGACGGGGTTTCACCATGTTAGCCAGGATGGTCTCGATCTCCTGACCTTGTGATCCGCCCGTCTCGGCCTCCCAAAGTGCTGGGATTACAGGCTTGAGCCACCGCGCCCGGCCGAAGTTGTTTTTTTTTTTAAAAAAAAAAAAGAAAGAAAGAGAGAAAACCTTTATGTAGTATATATACACAATGGAATACTATTTATCCACAGAAAAATGGAATCCTGTCATTGGCAGTAACATGGATAGAACTGGAGGACATTATGTTAAGTGAAATAAGTCAGGAACAGAAAGTTAAACACAGAATGTTCTCACTCATATGTAGAAACTAAAAAAAAAAGTTGATCTTATAGAAGTAAAAAGTAGAACAGGGTATACTAGAGGCTTGGAAGGGTAGAGGGAAGAGGAAAATAGGGAGAGATTTGTTAAAGAATACAAAATTACAACTACATAGGAATAAATTATAGTGTTCTATAGCATTGTAAGATGCCTGTAGTTAACAATAATATTCAGTTTCAAATTGCCAGAAGGAGGATATTGAATGTACACAACATAAAGAAGTGATAAATGCTTGAGATGATGGATACGCTACTCTGATCTAATTAATCACTATATGTTATATGTATCACATCACTATGTACTCCATAATATGTGCAATTATTATGTGTCAATTTGAAAAGTTTAAACAAATGAAAATATTGAAAGAAAAACTTTAAAACTGAGATATGTGAGCCATACTAGATAACCCTCAGTGACTGGTTTTTTAATCTACATAATAGATTCAAAACAAAATGCTTCATGAGCCCCTCCCTGGATTACAATTAACGGCGGTGTGAAAAAAAGATGATGTGATTAATCAGAGATAATGTAATCAGCCAGGGAAGAAAAGGTGTGGCTCCCCTCTCCTTCTGGAGTATAAAAGGAGTTGCAAGAGGCTTGGGTCACCATTTGGTGAGCTGAGGGTGAAGCTACAAAGGTTGAAGCGTTCTTCAGACGACTCTACCTGAGGGTGAAGCTACAAAGGTTGAAGCGTTCTTCAGACGACTCTGCCTGAAGAAAGAACAGTGCTACATAGAGGGGTGAGTAGACCACGCGAGCTTTCATGATAAAGGGCCTGTAAAAGCTCCTCGAGCCTTGGTTGGAGTGCATATGTGAATAGGAGGTTTGTTTTTAAACATTTCCATAGTGATACTGGGTTTTGGTTTGTTTGTTTGTTTGTTTGTTTTTGAATTGAGACAGGTTCTCCCTCTGTTGCCCAGGCTGGAGTGCAGTGGCATGATCTCAGCTCACTGTAGGCTTCACCTCCTGGGTTCAAGCAATTCTCCCTGCCCCAGGCTCTGAGTAGCTGGGATTACAGACACCTGCCACCATGCCCATCTAATTTTTGTGTTTTTAGTAAAGAGAGGGATTTCACCATGTTGGCCGGGCCAGTCTCAAACTCCTGACCTCAGGTGATCTGCCTGCCTCGGCCTCCCAAAGTGTTTGGATTACATGCGTAAGTCACTGTGCCCAGTCCCATACTTTTTTTTAAATAACCTTTATTTTTGCTTTGAGAATCTAATCGTACATGCTTGACCATAATTACCTGGACCTTTTGGAAACTGTTGATAGATTTTTTTATTTATGAAAGTATTACAAGCCACTATGGGTAATTTGTTGTTGTTGTTTGGAGATGAAGTCTCCCTCTGTTGCCCAGGCTGGAGTACAGTGGCTCAATCTCTGCTCGCTGCAACCTCTGCTTTCCAGGTTCAAGTGATTCTCCTGCCTCAGGTTCCCAAGTAGCTGGGACTACAGGCGTGCGCCACCACGCCTGGCTAGTTTTGTATTTTTAGTGGAGACAAAGTTTCACCATGTTGGCCAGGCTGGTCTCGAATTCCTGACCTCAGGTGATCCCCCTGTCTGGGCCTCTTAAAGTGCTGGGATTACAGGCATGAGCCACTGCACCCAGCCGCTGTGGGTAATTTGGACAACAACAAAAAATAGAAAACAGAAAATAAAACATCCACAATTCATACTGATTTCACAAATAGTCACTATACGCATTTTCACGTATTTCTTTCCATGCTTTTTTCCCATGTACAAATATTTTGTCTCAAAACTAGGATTCTATCATATTAAGTTCACTATTTTTAACATTGTTTTATGATCATAACCTTTTTCAAATGAATATTCTTGGGAACTATGATGTAGGTAGTTGCACAAGAGTCTTCATACAGATGCACCAGAACCGTATTTAACTTGTCACCAAAGTTGCAAAGCAGTAGAGAGAATGTATATCTGTGTATGTCGATTGTATTAAAACTGTTTTTTCCTCCAAAGTATACTATTCAACTTTGAACTACAAATTTTGCGTCATCAAATAAGTCCTCAGTAATTGTGTGATACAGCTTAGTCTAATGTAATCTGTTGATGCCAAAGGTCTGCTTTTAATACAAGGCTGAAATTTTGTACCCGAAACCATGCTTCAGGGCCATAAAGTAACAGGATGCTGTTGGCGACTCAGGTTCAGGTAGAATCTCCTGTGGTCGCTGAATGATTTTCACACACAATTTTGGTCTCCATGACTGTATGTTTCAGTAGTGAAAGCCAAAGGTCAATGTGCTTCCTCCTTATAAATAACCAGTTACATAGGTGGCCTAAAAATAAAGTTCTTCTTGGCCAAGACAGGTTAATGAAAGCCAGTTTGGTATCCTGTCATGCAGTATAGCTATTTTAGTGTCTCAGTGTTGCTAAATTTGTCAGCTTTCCCTGGACATTAGCACATATTTAGATCTTGATGTTCTAACTAATGAATGACAGCTAAGGAATGTGTACGTTCCTGGTAAAGAATTTATTGTATTATCACTGATTAGGTTGGGGGAGTTGGAATTTAATATCTGTGTATATGAGCAGGAAAGGTAAATTATGATTTAAAATTCACCGGATTGTAGGAGAGGAGAAAGGAAGAGGAAATTGTGTCGTGAACATAACCAAACTAAACAAAACCATTGCCCAGCCTGGGATTATAATTGTAATGGAGTACAATTAACGTAGTTGACTCAGGTTATTCAAAAGGTTATGGCTACAGTTGTTTAAAACAGAAAATATGAAAGAAAAATAGCAGGGCATCAAAGTTAGTAGTATCAGTTGGCCTTATTTTAAGAGGCTTATAACCACATCTGAAAATTTCCAATTACCAATCTAGAAATTTCCATAGACATTGACTATATCTTGGGAGGGGAGGAGTAATTCAGTGCTTTAATTTAAATTTTAAAAAATTCAGAAGACTGAAAGCACAAATATTCAAAGTAACAGATGGTAGCCTCCTCTCAGAGGCAATAAAAAGACTTTACAATCCTCACCAGAAGTGTATTTAGTTATAATTTAGTTTTGCAGTTTTTTTTTTAAGTATATTCCATTACAGTAGAAATTTTCTCTATTCTTGTCAAGCTTCTGGTCTCTCTTAAACCTCAAAGCATATGAAAAGCATTCTATTCATGTTCTTTTATCATAATACTGAGAGTATCTTGTCCAAAACTTGACCAGAAATTCTTATACACTTTCTTCTAGACTGAAGTCCCAAATGCTTAGAAGACTGTTTCAAGGGCTTTATCTCCACTGCCACATTACAACCTTCCAGGCCGAATTAGGTATCTCTCCTCAGTCTTCCCATAGCACACAATAAGGAACATCTATTATATAATTTAGGCCGGGTGCGGTGGCTCACGCCTGTAATCCCAGCACTTTGGGAGGCCAAGGTGGGCAGATTACTTGAGGTCAGGAGTTCAAGACCAGCCTGGCCAACATGGCGAAACCCCATCTCTACTAAAAATACAAAAATTAGACAGACGTGGTGGCCTGTAGTCCCAGCTACTGGGGAGGCTGAGGCATGAGAGTAGCTTGAACCAGGGAGGTAGAGTTTGCTGTGAGCTGACATCACACCTAGCCTGGGTGACAGAGTGAAACTCTGTCTCAAAAAAAGGAACAATTTATCAAGCTGTATTGTCACTGTTTACACATGGGTCACTTTTGGGGACAATCTTACTCTTATTTATGTTTGTATATCCACCTCTTAGGCAATGCTGGTGTATAGTAGATTTTCACAGAAATTATATCAGAATCATACAAGGAGACAATTGTGTTTTTAGCGTCAATGCCGGAAGTTCTGAATCACATAGTATGGTTTCTGTTAACGTGTGGTTGATATCAGAACACAGCCAAGCAAAGCAGCAATTATTCCATGTATTCCTAGAAGACTCATACCTCCTTTTCTTTTCATCTTTCCACTCCCAAAACAATTGCTGTTCATTTCTGGTAATATAAGAATAGTGTTAATTGACCCTTTCTTCTTCGAAGAAGATCTAGTTGGCTCAGCAAAGAAAATGGATTCTGTAGATCTTTAGAGGCTGCCCTGAGTAGAGGTACACGACTTTCCAGGGCAAACATTTCCATCATTAGAAGATTGAAACAGGTTTTTAGAATGAAACAAGGACCTTTGGAGAGTTCACTGGAAATTAGAATATTTAACCATTCAATATTCTTATCACAGTCATTAGATTAGATCTAGACTAATAGGAAGGAAAATCCTTGAAATTCCTGATGCCCAGAAAGTATCTCCCTTTCTCCAGTGTCTTCAGTCATCCATTTGTATAAATGACATGAGGCCTGGGTTACCGGAAGTATTACTACTGCCAGTGTAGCTGACGCTGCTATCATAGTTCTTGGCACCACAAAAAATCTCTGTGCCTATTGCAGTAGTTATGGAGGATTTTGTCTCCCTGAATGACATATCAACTTTGTATTACCAAAGGCATACATCCACTCGGTCTAGCAATGATGAGCTACCTGACAGCAACAGTACCTGGGAGCTTTTAGGATTCACAGACCCCACCTTGTGAATCGAAATCATCTCAAGTGCCTCTAAAGGGCTTGGAGGCCACAGCCTCAGAGAAATTTGTATATTAATTAATAGACCCATGGATCTCAATTTTATGAAAGGAACAATGAGTCTGGAAGTTCAGTTTTCAGTTTTTCGTTTTGTTTTTTTTTTTTTTTTTTTTTTTTTTTTGAGACGGAGTCTCGCTCTGTCGCCCAGGCTGGAGTGCAGTGGCGCGATCTCGGCTCACTGCAAGCTCCGCCTCCCGGGTTCACGCCATTCTCCTGCCTCAGCCTCCCGAGTAGCTGGGACTACAGGCGCCCACAACCGCGCCCGGCTAATTTTTTGTATTTTTAGTAGAGACGGGGTTTCACCGTGGTCTCGATCTCCTGACCTTGTGATCCGCCCGCCTCGGCCTTCCAAAGTGCTGGGATTACAGGCGTGAGCCACCGCGCCCGGCCTGTTTTCTTTTTGTTTTCAGATATGGTCTTGCTCTGTCACCCAGGTTGGAGTGCAGTGGCAGGATCTCAGCTCACTGCAACCTCCGCCTCCCTAGCTCAAGTGATCCTCCCACCTCAGCCTCCCAAGTAACTGGGATTACAGGCATGTACCACCACACCCAGATAATTTTTGTATTTTTTGTATAGAGCTGGGGTTTCACCATGTTGGGTGGTGACTAGGCTGGTCTCAAACTCCTGACCTCAAGTGATCCACCTGCCTCCACCTCCCAAAGTGCCAGTAACACAGGCATCATCCATAATGCCTGGCCCAGTTTTAAGTTTTGAGTGGCTCATTTACTCGGTGAATTCTAATCTCTTTTTAAGTAAAACAGGATAGCTCCTCCCAATGCAGTGTTAGAGTCGGGAAGAGGTGCAATCAGATAATAAAAGGAGAATCATTTGAGGAGTTAAATTGCATGGAAATGCAAGGTTCATTTCTGTTATGAGGACCTCCCACTGGCTCTGAGATAAATGCCACTTTCTGTGAGCACTTGGATAGGGTGAGTCGCTTATCCTTCCAGAGCTTTTTTTCCTGAGGTATAATTGGAGGATCTTCCAGGCCTTTCCAGCTCTACCTTTGCATGGTTCTAACATTCTTTCATCTTATGTTTAGAAAAACTTTATTCCCCAGCACCTTACTGCATTTGCTGCCTTTCATCACTCTAACATCTTTTTAAATCTCACCTCCCCCAAAAAGGCATGTAGATGTAAACACTTCACAATTTCCTTTTACAATGACCATTGCAGGTAGAAAGGCTGGGTTATGTAGTTACAGTGCTTTGCAAAGATAAAAACCATTTTAAAATAAAAGATAACTATGTAGAAGCCAATAATTTTTAAAAACTAAGAACCTTAAGGGTCATTTCTAATGGTTTTCATAGTATCACAAATTGTGTGCATGGTTGCAGAATAAAAGCCTAATTAGGGTGTGACTATCACAGGATATTTGCCATACTGAGTTAAGCCCTATAAGTACAGTAGCCATCTACCAGTCTTTCTCTTCCCAAAAAGGATGCAATTGAAGGAAAACTATTATAAATACAGATGCTTCTTGACAACTTACAATTGGGTTGTGTCCTAATAAACCCATCTTAAGTCAAAGAATATTTTAAGTTGAAAATGCATTTAATATCTCAGTACAGCCATGGCAAAAGTGAGACAATCATAAAAGTTGAACCATCATAAGTAGAGGGCCCTCTGTATTGTAAAATCTGTTCTTAAATAAGCTCTTTATCAATACCACTGATTGGTCAGTAATTTCAATTTATGTATAGATTACTCACTAGTCAAAAGAACTTATGCAATTCACTTCTCAATTAAACTTTTTTTCTTTTTTTTTGAGACAGAGTCTCACTCTGTCACCCAGACTGGAGTGCAATGGTGTGATCCCAGTTCACTGCAACTTCTGCCTCCCCGGTTCAAGCAATTCTCCTGCCTCAGCCTCCCAAGTAGCTGGGATTATAGGTGTGTACCAGAACACGCAGCTAATTTTTGCATTGTTAGTAGAGACAGGGTTTCGCTATGTTGGCCAGGCTGGCAAACTCCTGGCCTCAAGTGACCTTCCTGCCTCAGCCTCCCAAAGTGCTGGGATTACAGGAGTGAGTCACCGTACCTGGCTTCAGTTAAACTTTAATATTATTCACTCTTTCTTTGGTATAACACAATAAAGATAATAGAAATATTTTCCCTAAATTTCCAAAAAGTTACTCCAGTTTTCAAGTTCACGTTTTGCAAATCTAAAAATCTAATCACCCTAATACAAGAAAGCAATTTATTTTCTTAATTTAAAAATTTTTTTTACTGTGATTTATTTATTTTGAGACAGGCTCTTGCCTTGGTGCCCAGACTGGAGTGCAGTGCCACAATCACAGCTCAAGGCTTCCTCCTGCCTCAGCCTCCAGAGTAGCTAGTCAAATACATATATATATATAAATATATATATATATGTGTGTGTGTGTGTGTGTATATATGTGTGTGTGTGTGTGTGTGTATATATACATATATATATATATGTATGTATTTTGTAGAGATGAGGTCTCACTATGTTGCCCAGGCTGGTCTCAAGCTCCCAGGCTCAAGCGATCCTGCCATCTTGGCCTCCCAAAGTGCTGGGATTACAGGCATTGAGCCACTATGCTCTGCCTAATAAAACAACTTAAAGATATTACAGCAAACTTGCCTTAGGTGTGCCTTGTTAGATATTTTCTCAGGGCATGGTTTCTGTATGCCTCATAATGCATAATGGGAGGATGATACCACAGGGGAAGTTAAGTCTAAAATTCTCTGAGCAAAGGCTTTGCCAAAGAGATCAGCATGTCACTATCGCTTTGGGTGAATCTGTACTACATCAATAATTTATTCCTGAGTCACTGATACTGCTTGTCACTTCTTGTTATTCATTTCAAAGAATAAAAAGTATGATTATTCTAAACAGTAATGTAAAAGTGAGTTGTTAATCGGCTTTTACAAGAAATGCCCAAATATAACAAGCAGAAATTAGTAAACGATCTGTAGCACTTAGGTGATACTATCGAAGATAAACCCATCTGTTATCATCATCACTTCTTGATTTCATCCTCTAATCTCATTGTCTGCTGCCAGATCCTATTTCTCAGGGTTTCTGTTTTCTACCAAACACTAGCAGAGTCATCCAAACATCCTGAA
The DNA here is from genome assembly GCF_049350105.2 of Macaca mulatta. Lineage (NCBI taxonomy): Eukaryota > Metazoa > Chordata > Mammalia > Primates > Cercopithecidae > Macaca > Macaca mulatta. Next base: position 121,935,866 of record NC_133409.1, on the reverse strand, counting down.
ATCAAGTATGAAATAATAATAGCATAAAATATGCTAGTTTCTTATTGAATACTTATTATGTGCCAAGCACTGTGTTAAGCACAGGGAAATTAACAGAACACAGCCTCTGCCTTGGATCTTCAAAAGGTATGAGGGAGATAGATGATGTTTAAAAAATGATTATCATCATTTTTTAATGATGCAGCAGAGGTATTTGCAAGGTACAATGGAAGTACAGGGAATGGAATATCTGTGTTGATGAGGAAATCAGGAAAATTTAATTTAAAAATTAATATTAGGTGTGGGCATGGCAGCTCATGCCTGTAACCCCAGAACTTTGGGAGGCCAATGCAGGTGGATCACCTGAGGTCAGGAGTTTGAGACCAGCCTGGCCAACATGGTGAAACCCTGTCTCTACTAAAAATACAAAAATTAGTGATCCACCACCTTGTGATCCACCCACCTCGGCCTCCCAAAGTGCTGGGATTACAGGCGTGAGCCACCGCGCCCGACTACATATGCATTTTTCAAATGCAGGGTGGATTAGATGGGACAAGACAAGTCATTGAATTAAGTTATTGCAGTACAACTCAGAAAATATTGTGGAAGGAAGTAAAAGGAAGAAGGAGGGAGGGATGGAGGAGAGAAGGAAGCAGGGAAGGAAAGAAGCAGCAAATGAACAAATAATGCTTTTCACAGTAAAAAATTAGAAGGAGGGGGACAGTTTCTGAGCCACTGCTCTCCAGTCTCAATAGAATGTGGTAGCTAGTCAGACAGAAAAGAAGAAAAGGGAGGAGTCTAGTAAGACTGCCATGTCTGTGGCTTGAGCACCTGAGGGACAAAGTTTCCAGTCATTGTCTCATGATAACAGTAAGATGAACAGGTCTCATGGGGGAAAAGAGATTATTGACTCAGTCTAAGCCATGTTGAATATGAGGTGCCTCAGTTCATCCCATGGAAATATATATACACCCAGAGCTCAGAAGAGAAGACTTTACTGGAAGCACATCTTAGAGTCATCATTGAATGTTTGGAAGTTGAGATCAAAGAAGTCCTCCAAGTAAGTCTGAAACTGTAAAGTGTATGAGAATGGCAGAGAGAGAATAGGAAATATTCTTTAAAATACCAACACCTATAGGGCAGCGAGGCAGAGGAAGACAAGCCATCCCAGGGGTCCCCATAAATGTAGGCAAAACAAGAGAGTTTCAAGAAAGAAATAAAGATATGGAATGAGTTTCCTCATCTGTCAGGTAGGATTGTCGTAAGACTTACATAATGCTCCTAAAGTGTCTATTACAGTGCCTGCACATAGTAAGCACTGAATAAATGTTGAAGGGTGAATAGCTTTAAACAGGACACATCAAAGGCCATAAGGATGGCTTGACTGTATGGAGGCATGAAGGATAGATCATTTTGCTCACTCTGCTCCCCTTATCAGTCAAAAGAACACTGGAGAGATGAATCACTGATGTTCACCATGTCCATTAGCGGGAAATTAACAAGTTTAACTTCACCAAAATCAGTTCACATTTACAAATAACATGCCAATGAAGAAAAATATATCTTATAAATACTCCCTTGTAACAAAGATTATTAAAGCTATTCTAAAAAAAAAACTGTTCTACATTAATTAAAAGGATCATAATATAATGATACTTGTAAACAGCAGGGACTTCAGTGGAGTTATTAGGGGAAGTGATAGTGTATAAAGCTATTTGACAGTTTCATTTCCATCCTTACTTGTAAAAACAGAAAATTTACTTTTCACAATGAACACTAAATAAAAGAAAAATGGCTTAAATAGCAGCAAAAAAAAAAAAAAATCATTTGGTTTAAAAAATGAATTTCACGGCCAGGCGCAGTGACTCACACCTGTAATCCCAGCACTTTGGGAGGCCGAGGCGGGCGGATCATGAAATCAGGAGATGGAGACCATCCTGGCCGACATGGTGAAACCCTGTCTCTACTAAAAACACAAAAGTTAGCCAGGCATGGTGGTGTATGCCTGTAGTCCCAGCTACTCGGGAGGCTGAGGTAGAAGAATCACTGGAACCCAGGAAGCAGAGGTTGCAGTAAGCCAAGATCACGCCACTGCACTCCAGCCTGGGTGACAGAATGAGACTCCATCTCAAAAAAGAAAAAAAAATGAATTTCACAGCCAGACATGGTGGCTCATGCGTGTAATACTAGCACTTTGGGAGTCTGAGGCAGGTTTGCCCAGGCTGGTTTCAAACTCCTGCGCTCAAGCAATCCTCCTGCCTCAGCCTCCCAAAGTACTGGAATTACAGGGGTGATCCAACGTACCTGGCCAGAATGGTGTTTTTTCTTGACAACAGCAACCCAGGATGGACATACCAGGAATATATAATATTGTGGAAGATTAGGGAGTGGCCTCATTCATGAAAGACTAAGGAAGGTACCTCATGGTAATGTATTTCATAACATATCTAACCAATTTCCATAGTTTTCATCATTTACAATAGTGCCTCCCAATAAAAACGAATTACTTGAAAAGTGAAAAATACCAGCCTGGCAAACATGGGGTAACCCTGTCTTTACTAAAAATACAAAAATTAGCGGGGTGTGGTGGTAAGCACCGGTAATCCCAGCTACTTGGGAGGCTAAGAATCAGCCTTGAGGCAGGAGAATCACTTGAACCCAGGCAGCAGAGGTTGCAGTGAACTGAGATCACACCATTGCACTCCAGCCTGGATGACAAGAGCAAGACTCTGTCTCAAAAAAAAGAAAAAGAAAAAGAAAAAAAGAAAAGAGAAGTGAAAAGTAAAAAACAAAACACAAAGCCTTTTTTTTTTTTTTTCTCTCTTGAGACAGTCTCATTCTGTTGCCCAGGCTGGAAGGTAGTGCACACGATCTAGGCTCACTGCAACCTCCACCTCCCAAGTTGAAGTGATTCTCCTGCCTCAGCCACCCTAGCTGGCATTACAGGCATGTGCCACCATGGCCCACTAATTTGTGTATATTTTTTTAAGATACGTTTTTGCCATGTTGACCAGCCTGGTCTCTAACTCCTGACCTCAGGTGATCTGCCCTCCTCGGCCTCCCAAAGTGCTGGGATTACAGGTGTGAGCCACTGCACCTGGCCACAAAGTCTAATTTTTGAAATTAAGTTCAATAGCAATAAAGTTACCCTGTCAAATTGCTGTAAAAGTTTTTAAATGCTTGCTCTCAATTTCTATGCTTATCTCCTCTCAGATCAGTTTGTAGATTGGCACCAGTTCACAGACTACAGTGGGAGTAGCATTAGTCTAGGGAACAACTTCTGTTGAAATAGCCATCAGAATGAAAAGGAAGGGCAGATTTTCAGTAAAGTATTGCGTAATCATATTTTATGATTCACTTTTACTAAACTCATGGAAGGATGACATATAAGCCCAAATGCCAGTGCATTTGTAATGGCATAATTCCTTTACAGGATCAGAATATGTAGGAAGCCAAATTAATAATTGACAGCTTGTTTGTTTAGCAAAGAACCAGAGAATAAGAAAGTAAATAACCTTAAGGGACATTTCAAGGCCATGAGTGCAGCCTAACAGAGTAATGGAAGCAGGGACTCTTAAAGTTAAGCCACTGGAATTTGAATTCCAGCTGCATCACATAATACTTGTATGACCCTAAGCTTTCTGAGGCTGCATGTCCTGATTTTGATAATGGGGATAACATCAATCTGGAGAGATTTATGAAAGGATTAATATAGTGCTTAATACAGTAGCCAACACATAGTAAGCACTCAATAAATGTCAGTCAGTTATTAATACTATCCTAAAATAAGGTGTATTTCTACAACAACCAGCATGTTTAGTACAGATTCAATGCCTCTTCCCTAGACAGTGCCTGATAAACACTGACAACCTTCAAATCTTTAGACCTTTCTCCTCTGTGTAGCCAATCATCATCTTCCTTCTGTTCTCACAATCTTCCTCTGGGCAGATAAAATAAAATTGATTTTGTTTCGCTTACAATCACATTCCAGGGCAGCCTCCCTTAGGTTATACCCAAGTCACCTTGGGTTTTAGATGTTTCCAAACGTTTAGAGGCAATTTCTTGGTTTATAGCCACAAACATGATATATAAACAACTTTAAGTCCCCAGGGAGCTTCTCACTGGTTGGGCATTATATTCTCACATTTGATGGCTAATAAATACACATTGAAAGTAAATTATAATCAGATTAACTATCCAGGAACACGGAATCACAATGAAAGTGGTTATAATGTTTTTGACAATTGCCGTCAGGTTAGGATAAGCTGGTGTTTCTATCTCTGCTGCAGAAAGTACAATAAGGCTACAGACCTATCAGTGCAACCTCTTTGAGCATTTATCTGAAATGATTTTTCCCCAACTGCAAGAGCAACATTTTTGGAAAAAAAATTACAAAATATAGGAAGTTACAAATAAAAAATTGTTTATCATCACATCACCCAGTGACACCCATAAAGTATTTAAATGTCAGTTATTACCTGTTAACATTTTAGTTTATTTCTTTCTCTTTTTTCATAGTGTTATTTCTCTTTATTTAACATTACAATTATTTCTTTATGTTAAAGACATTAAGTTTTTCTTTTTTTTTTTTTTTTTTTTTTTGAGACGGAGTTTTGCTCTTGTTTCCCAGGCTGGAGTGCAATGGTGTGGTCTCGGCTCACCACAACCTCCGCCTCCCAGGTTCAAGTGATTCTCGTGCCTCAGCCTCCCGAGTAGCTGGGATTATAGGCGCCATCCACCACACCCAGCTAATTTTGTATTTTTAGTAGAGACAGAGACAGTGTTTCTCCGTGTTGGTCAGGCTGGTCTCCAGCTCCTGACCTCAAGTGATCCAACTGTCTTGGCCTCCCAAAGTGCTGGGATTACAGGCGTGAGCCACCAAGATAGTTTTAATATCTGAAAAGTATTTCATTATATAGATACTTCAAGTGATATCACCCACTATGAGTTGATTTTTTAACTAATTTCTATCTCAGAGTCTGAGTATTCTAACAAATTCAACAAAACAGTGCAAATATGTGTTTAGCACATAGCTTGGAAAACAATAACAGCACAATAAATTTTAGCTATACTTGCTGTTATAGTAATCTATCAAGAGTTTAATTGTTCTCTTAAAACCTAAATACACAATTTTTAGGAGTCCCGCTGCTGTATTCTCAAAACCCTCAGAAATAGTGTCTTTCTCTAAGTATAATTTGAGTGCCTTTATTTATTTTAAGTTTCTGGTTTATTCCTTACAAACATATTGCTAATGAAAATGTGAAATTACGGAACTTTTCATCAGTGTGCCTATACATTCAGCACCACAACATAAAATAGGCTCAAAATCATGGCCTTATATCTCTGGCCTTTGACAACAATTTGGAGGCAGTGAGGCATTTTGTGATGTAAATCTTCTCCATTGTATTTCCATATTTCTAATCTCTCCACTTTCTCTGACTCCACTGTCCTGATCATAGTCAACACCAATATTGCCTTCCATTTGACAAGGGAGGAAATCTCAAGTGTTTCACCCTGTTAAAATAATTCTACTCTAGGGCCTTCTCCAATCCATTCTCCACAGAACAGAAAAACAATTTTCTTAAAACACATTTCCTGATATGTGGTGTGATTCACTGTCCCTGAAATAAATCCAGACTCTTTCCATGGCCTGCAAGGTCTTGCATGATCCAGTCCCTGCTAGATGTCTGGGCTTATTTCCTTTGCTTGTATTGCTGCAGTCCCTCAGGTCTTCCAACTCCTTGAGTACCACCAAACTCCCACCTGAAATTTTGTGTTGTCATTTCCTCCACCAAAAATATCTCTCTTCCTCCCCCTCTTTTTGTGATTCATTCTCATCATTTAGATCTGGATCTCCTGGGAGACACCACCCCTGACTTCACTGTCTAAAGTAAGTCACCCCAGCCATTCTGTTGACCTCCTTCACAGCACAGATTATAAATATATTCTATGCTTATTTACTTGTTATTTTCTCTCTTTCCTCATCTGTATATAAATTTCACTGGGGCAGAAAACATGTTTATGTTTTTCATAAGATAGCAGAGTGCCTGGCATATGCTAGGCATTTAACACATATGTGCTGGGGAAGGAGGGAAGGTTGACAGCCACAGCTGTGGATGTAGGTGAAAACCCCAAGGAAAGTGGAAAGTGAGTCCAGGAGGCCCTAGGACAAAACTCTAGTGAACACCATTGTTAATGGGATTAAGAGACTAAGAACCCTGCAAAGAAAACTTAGAAAAACTGGGAATGGGATGCCCTAATAGAATTTTATGTGGGAAAGCAATATGATAGAATCCAAATAAATAGTGGTTGAGTATTTATTATGTGCATTAATATGTCTGAGGATTAAATAAATACATTATAGGACAACTATATTTAATGATGGTTCACGCTTGTAATCCCAGCACTTTGGGAGGACAAGGCAGGCAGATCACTTGAGATCAGGAGTTCGAGACCAGCCTGGCTGACATGGAGAAATCCCATCTCTACTAAAAATACAAAAATTAGCCGAGTGTGGTGGCAGGTGCCTGTAATCCTAGCTGCTTGGGAGACTGAGGCAGGAGAATCACTTGAACCCGGGAGATGCAGGTTGCAGTTAGCCAAGATCGCGCCATTGCACACTCCAGCCTGGGTAACAGAGCGAGACTCTGTCTCAAAAAAAAAAAAAAAAAACAATTTCAAAAGGCTTATACTCATTTTCTCTTTTGTTCAGTATCTTCCAACCATGAATGGAACTATAGAAATACACAAAGATAGCAATGTTTGTTGAACATCCCTAGTTAAAAAGCAACTGTGTCAGGATAGGAAAAAAGCATGACTATTGTAGCTTTTGTTAAATAAATATTATTATGCTTGCAGGAAATTGTTCAACAACATTTCTCCTTATGTAAGGCCTGCCCCAGTAATGCTGCTTAGGTCAGTGTCTGTCTGGATTATCTGCAGCCTAAATGCCAACTCTGTAAATTAAACCTGTCAAGTGACAGCTTTGCCATAGCATGCACATCCAACCTTTAAAATTTATTTATACTCCATTCCCTTTCTCTAGCCAGATTAAATTCTCCTTTCCTAAGCTATTTTTGCCTCAGTTCAGACTGTGGCATAATTCAACATGTTCTAAACAATCACATGGAGATTGTGGCCTTCCTGATTTTCAGTTCCCAAATGATTTTTATTCAGGCTATAGAACAGCAACAGAAATTTCACCAAATTTACTAAAATAAGAAGAGTCTTCTCAAACCAGATTCCTCCAGGTACCAGTAGGCAAATCAGTCATGAGTTATTTATAGATTCATAATAAATCCTTTATTCAGTGCCCCAAGGAAATGGTGACTTTCAGCATGGAAATGAAAAGTATTATCTTACTAATCAATCTGTCCATAATTTCTTTTTTGTTTTTCCTTGAGAGAGAGGGTCTTTGGTCTGTTGCCCCAGATGGAGTGCAGTGACATGATCACAGCTCACTGCAGCCCCGAACTCCTGGGTTCAAGCAATCCTCTGACTTCAACCTTCCAGGGAGCTACATCTACAGGAATGCACCATCATGCCCAGATAATTTTTTTTCTTTTGTAGAGACAGGGTCTGACTGTGTTGACTACATCTTAATACGCATACTAAGTCCTTAACATGCATACTAAGCTCCTATAGAAGTAAATACTATATTAAGCGGCAGAATTACTAACATGAATACACATTCTCATTTGATTTGGAGACTACCTAGGCAACTTTCAGGTTTATATTTAGATTGATTACAATTAGACATGAAAAATAAGGGACAGAGAATGGGCCTAATAGAGACTGATTGAAGAGAATTGTTTCTTAAAATAGACTTAAAAAAAAAAAAGTTGTTCAAAATTGCCTTAATCAATTTTACAGAAAAAATATTACCTCAAATGGTTTGATTTGATGACTTGATAAGATGTCATTTCTGATGCAGCAGGATTCATTTATTAAGATAAACATTTACATCTGTAGTACCCTCCTAGGTGGGTGACTGTTTCTATATATCTGACTCTGAACAAAACACAGTAGCCTACAGGCAGCTATTGACCTTTGGACTTTGTCTTTAGGCCAGATTCCTTAAAAGGCTTGTTGTGACAAGTTTATTTGCTCATTGGAAATTTCTGTGTCTAAAATTCCCACTGAAATTAGGATGTAGCACTGCTACAGCGTTTTGATTATTCATCAAAACTTATTCAAAAGACTTTTGATAAAACTTTAAAACTTTAAATCAATGTCTTAAGGAAGAATATTAAGTCACTTTTTAACATAGAGCATGTTTTAGTTTTGAATAATATTTACGCAGTGCAAATTATATGTTCATAGAGATTCAAGCATAGGCATACCTTGGAGATATTGCAAGTTCATCTCCAGACCACCACAATAAAACAAATATTACAATAAAGGAAGCCACATGCATTTTTTTGTTTCCCATTTACACTACTTTGTTGTCTGTTAAGTGTGCATAGCACTATGTCTAGAAAATGTACATACCTGTTTTGTCCCACTGAACTATCCATAGCTGGAGTTGCCTTAAAAGCAGCAGCAGGAGAATTCCTGCAAGACAGTACCCCAAACCATTTGGAGACAGGGCTGGTTTGAGGTTTCAAAGAAAGAAGCTCCAAATGCCAGAGTGATCAGTCCAAAACATTTATTAAAGAAACTTGCAGGGTGTTGCAATGTATCATTGTGATGGACAGCAAGAGAAAAGGGTTGTTTTACCCACATAAGTCTGTAGTCAGGGGGTGAGAAGATGGAGTTTACATGAAAATTTAAGGAATTTGGCTCAGGGTCGGGGTCAGTTTCTTTCCAGTAAACCTAGATACTATTATCAGTGCCTGGGAATGTTCAAGCTGGTTTGGGTTCAAGCCAGCAGATGAAAACCTATGGCTACGGCTGGTGGGTCACTGTGATTTTGGTCAGGACACAGAAAGGAAGTGGGGGAAACGGGTACCCTACAATACCTTAATTTAAAAATACTTTTGCTAAAAAATGCTAACAATCATCTGAGCCTTCAGCAAGTCACAATCTTTGCTGTTGGAGAATCCTGCCTCAATGATGATGGCAGCTGACTGATCAGGGAGGTAGTTGCTGAAGGTTAAGGTGGCTGTGGCAATTTCTTAAAATAAGACACTGGAGTTTGCTGCATTGATGACTCTTCACAAAAAATTTATCTGTAGCAGGCAGTGCTGTTTGACAGTATTTTACACACAAGAGAACACCTTTCAAAGTTGTAGTCAGTCCTCTTAAAACTCGCCCACTGCTTTATCAGCTAAGTTTATGTGATATTATAAATTCTTTATCATTTCAACAATGCTCACGGCATCTTCACCAGTGGTAGATTCTATCTCAAGAAACCACTCTCTTTTCTCCTTCATTAGAAGCAACTCCTCATTCATTCAAGTTTGATCATAAGATTGCAGCAATTTAGTCACCTCTTCAGACTCTGTTTCTAACTCAAATTATCTTGCTATTTCCACCATATCTGTAGTGATTTCCTCCACTGAAGTCTTGAACCCCCTCAAGGTCATCCATGAGAGTTGGAGTTAACTTCTTTCAAACTCCTGTTCATGCTGATATTTTTACCTCCTCTCATGAATGTTCTTAATGGCATCTAGAATCCTTTCCAGAATGTTTTTGGTTTACTTTGCTTAGATCCATCAGTAGAATCACCATCTATGGCAACTTATAACCTTATGAAATGTACTTAAATATTAAAACCTGAAAGTCAAAATTAATCCTTGATCTATGGGTTGCAAAATGGATGCTGTGTTAGCAGGCATGAAAACAACATTAATCTCCTTGTACATCTCAATCAGAGCCCTTCAATGACCATGTGCGTTGTCAACAAGCAATAGTATTTTTAAATAAATCATGTTTTATCAGTAGGTCTCAACAGTGGACTTAAAATATTTAGTGAGCCACGCTAAACAGATGTGCTGTCAACCAGATTTTGTTCTTCCATTTATAGAGCACAGCAGAGTAGATTTAGCATAATTTTTAAGGGTCCTAGGATTTTCAGAATGGTAAATGAGCATCTGCTTCAACTTAAAGTAACCAGCCACATCAGCCCCTAACAAGAGAATTGCCTGTCCTCCAAAGCTTTGAAGCCAAGCATTGACTTCTATAGCTATGAAAGTCCTGGATAGCATCTTCTTCCAATGAAAGACTGTTTTGTCTACATTGAAGATCTGTTAATTAGTGTAGCCACCTTCATCAATGTTCTTGGCTAAATCTTCTCAATAACTTGCTGCAGCTTCTCCATCAGCACTTACTGCTTCACCTTTCATTTTTATGTTAGGGAGAGGGCTTCTACTTTTAAACCTCATGAACCCACCTCTGCTATCTTCAAACTTTTCTTCTACAACTTCCTAACCTCTCTCAGCCTTCATAAAAATGAGGAGAGTTAAGGCCTTGCTCTGGATTAGGCTTTGACTTAAGAGAATGCTGAACTCTAAAACTTTCTCCTTATCAACAATGAGACTGTTTCACTTTCTTATCATTCCTGTGTTCACTGGAGTAGCACTTTTAATTTCCTTCAAGAGCTTTTCCTTGGCATTCACAACTTGACTGTTTTGGGTATGAGGCCTAGTTTTCAGCCTATCTCTGCTTTCAACTTGCCTTACTCAGCTTAATCATTTTTAGTTTTGATTTAAAGTGAGAGATGAAGGACTCTTCCTTTCACTTGAACACTTAGAGGCCTTTGTAGGGTTATTAATTGGCCTAATTTCAGTATTGCCATGTCTCGCTGAGGGACTGGCTGATCAGCGGAGCAGTCAGAATATATACATTTATCAAATAAGTTTGCCATCTTAAATGGGTACAGTTTGTGGTGGCCCAAAACAATTCCAATAGTAACATCAAAGATCACTGTTCACAAGTTGGCATAACAGATGTAATAATAATTTAAAAGTTTGAAATATTGGGAGACTTACCAAGATGTAACACAGAGACATGAAATGAGTACATGTTATTGGAAAAATGGCTCTGATGGACTTGACAAAAAGCTGTCACAAACCATCATTTTGTTAAAAAAAAAAAAAAAACAGTATTTGCAAAGCACAATAAATGAAGGCATGCCTGTATACTACATATTTATTTTAATAATCATATAAGAAAATTAATTGGATATAAAATAGACTGCTCTAAAACAGCAAGAGGGAAATAAACTTTAACAATGCTGACAGTAGCCATGGCATACTTGAATTTTTAGGACTCTTGTTAAATATGGGTATGGGAACTTACCCTCCGCACCAGTATCCAGACACTTACTAGATTATGGCCCATTGGGGTATTTGCCTCTACTAAGTATATTTGCTAGACTGTCATTATATCTTGCAATCTAGTGTCTTTTTCTAGGTTGGTATTGTCCCATTTAATCTATCATTGCAATGATATTACTCTTGCTATATTAAATGTTTTTATCAGACTTCCTTGTAGCCCCAACCAATCTGAGAAGACTGAAAATCAAGGAATCCTTCACTCCTTTTGTAAACTTGGTATAAATGGAATCAATGTTTACTAGATCTGCTGTTCTGGCAAAGATTTCTCTGTTCTTCTTCATCAAGATTTGCCAGTCTTCCTCTGCACTCTTGCCTTCTGCAGTCTTTCATCTTCCATAAAAACATTCCTTATAATATTCTTTTTTTGAAATGAAGTCTCACTCTGTCTCCCAGGCTGGAGTGCAGTGCCACGATCTCAGCTCAATGCAGTCTCTGCCTCCCGGCCCTCCAGTGAGTCTCCTTCCTCAGCCTCCCAAGTAACTGGGATTAGAGGTACCTGCCACCATGCCCAGCTAATTTTTTGTATTTTTAGTAGAGATGGGATTTCACCATATTGACTAGGTTGGTCTTGAACTCCTAACCTCAAGTGATCCACCCACCTTGTTCTCCCAAAGTACTGGGATTGCAGGCAGTATGCCACTACGCTCAACCTCCTTATAATATTCTTCTAGTCTTATTTCCCAACTGTTGGCTCTTATGTTTTGAATCGTCAGTAGAAAGTCCTGCCTATCGTGATGAGGTCAAGGACACATGTTTTGCTGAGAGAAGTAACTTCCAGCCGAGAATCTTGTTTAGCAGGAGGGAAAATCCTCTATATTAGAGCTTCTCCTGGAGCTCAGAGTAAGCACTGACTTTTAGAGGTGTTTTCTCACTTTTTGATGTCTGAAAGCACTATTTTCAAGTTTGTTAGAGACCCACTTTAAAAAAGTACAGGTGCTAATGCTCTGAGTGCAAGTCTGTAAGGGTTAGTGAGTCCTCAAATCACAGGAGTCTCCTGACCAATGTTGGGATGTTCTACTGTTCTCTAAGAATCTGCAGCTTAACAGTATTAAACTCAATACAGCAGACACCCTCAGCATAGCAGTGAACCGCAATGGCAGCTGACAAAGAAGCAGGAACATTTAATGGACTGGTCAGTAAGACCACACTTACGTCTTGTTTAAAATGTGTCCTTTCCTTTGGGAGGCTGAGGCAGGCAGATCTCTTGAGGTCAGGGGTTCAAAACCAACCTAGTCAACATGGGGTTTTCTAAAAGTACAAACAAATTAGCCAGGTGTGGTGGCAGGTGGCTGTAATCCCAGCTACTTGGGAGGCTGAGGCAGGAGAATCGCTGGAACCCAGGAGGCTGAGGTTGCAGTGAGCCAAGATCGTGACACTGCACTCCAACCTGGGCAACAGAGCAAGACTCCATCTCAAATAAATACATAAAATAAAATAAAGTACGTCATTTCTCTCAACAGCAAAAGCCTTATTTTTTCATCCTTTAAATATATTACTTCCATCGTAGAATAAGATGGTACCTGGTCTGAGAGGCTAAGACCCCCATGCCACTTGAGAATTTGAGAGCTTTTAGAACTTGATGAGCATAGCTGACTGGATACTTCATGTCAGCACTGCTTGTGGTAATTACAGGATCTGTGGATCACAAGGCTCACAACTTGTATCACAAGTTCTACAAGAAAATTGGCTAACACAGATTTGGCTCTGTTAATCATTTGCTGAGTTTATATCTTGTCCCACCAAACATATTTTTTGAAACGCCATTACATGAAAAAGTTTCATTATTCCAATTATGTGTGTTTGCCAACTTTTGGAGTAAGAGTGGCTGATTGAATATGTGCTTTTTAACTACACTATTATATACATTGGCCAAGCTTTTTATATTAACCCTACCCATGAAGTATCACCAATATTTTCTCCCAGTGTGAAATTAACATTTCTCAAAAGTCTTTTGCCATATGAAAGTTTTAAGTTCTTATATATGATGAAATCTGTCCCTTTTTGACTTTGAATTCCCCAGCCTGCTTAGCTTTGCCCCTACCACCCAAGATTTTTTTTAAGCTTTCTATATTTTTTTAGAATTTAAGATTTTAGAGTCTTTACTTTTTTAAATCATATATTTGTAAAGGGACATATTTCTCAAGTGTGCTAATTTCCCTTGATTTTAATGGATTAAAATGTGTCCTAGGTGAGTCATTTTCTTCAAAATGACGATTAGTTTTTGTTCCTTTGAAAGTCTGGCCCAGGATTTTGTTTTTTGAAAGTTTTTATTTTACTTACAGTGTTAAGAAAGTTGAGTAACTATACAACCAGAGTCTCTAAATAAATCCTAGGATGCTGCAGCGTACTGAGAGAGGACAAAAATTGATCCCTAAAGACCTCTCCAATCTCATACTCAGTGAAAATAACAAACAAAGGCTTCAGTGTTAGTGGAAAACTGAGTTCTTCAAAAGCAGGTAAAGATCCTGTTTACTCCTTCCCCAGAGCTGAGGAGAAAGGGTTTTCAGATTATAAGTAACAGAGTTGCCCTTGTATGGCACAGAACTGCAATAAGACTTTACTTCTTAGGGGCTTAAATAATGAAGTCAGTAAAAGAGGACTGAAAACGAACATAAAAAAACGAACATAAAGAAGAGCTTTAGCTTTGACGCAAAGAATTACATCAGTGTTTGACAAAGCCGAAGATTCTTAATTTCTCAAAACACTTTCTTTAAGCACTTCCTAACCTTTCATTATCTGAGACAACATATCAAGTGAGCAGCAGTACAAAGGATGCATGTGATTTCGAAATGCCACAATTGAGCCAACTGCAGTTGCACGCGTACGTAGTATAGAGGCGTGATCAGAAAAAGAATATAGGGAGCATAGGGCTTCGTCTACATCAAAAGATACTCTCCCCATCTTCTATAGCATTAAGTTTTGCGAAGGTAAGTTTCTCCCTGCTTGAAAGCGCCCCCAGGGACGCTTCATCTTGACCAAGCCTAAGGCCGTGGCATGCAAGGTGTTGAGTCACCGGGTACAGCGGTCGTGCGACATAAATATTATTTGATGACGAATGTACTCGGGGCCCAGGTGCCAAGGTAAACCACTGGCAAAGATGACCGTGGTTAAGGCAGTAGAAAATAGGGTCAACACTGAGACGCGGTTCCAGCCCTAGAGGGATTGCATTTTACCATTCAGGCAAACTTCGAGTCTCCTCATGTGACATGTGTGCACTCCTGGATGGTTTTAATTATGAGAAACGTGGTTTGCAGCAGGAGTCCTTCCAGTCGATAGATCGGAATCTCTCTCGCTCCCACCCATTCTTAACCTCAGGCTTCCTGCATCTCGGAGTCCTCCCGGCAGCCCCTTCCCTCCCCCGCCCGGGGGATGCTCCGGTTCGGCGCTTAGCCATTCATCAACCGGTTCACACCGGCGGCGGCCGCCGCGGAGTGACGTCCGCGGGGGGCGGGTCTCCGCCCCCGCCTGTGGTCTCCCGGCCCGTGGTTCCAGGCCGCGATTGGTGGCTGGAGGGTTGCACGTCGCACCGGTTATAAAGGGGAGGGCTTGTGACGCAAGGGCGCCTCGGCGCGTGTATTGGCTCCTTCGGCTGCGGGCCGGCTCGGCTACGCGCTCTGCTCCGAGCCGCTCACTGCATGGTAGAGTCTGGTGCCCCCGCCGCCGCCTGCATCGCCGCCACCGCCGCTCCGCCACGACCACCGCCGCCTCCTGCCCTGCAGCCGCCACCACCGCCTGTGTCGCCGCCGCCTCGGGACCGGCTGTATGATTAGGCCACAATCTTCAATGAGTAAACATATTCCTGTGAGTAGCCGTCGCATCGTCGCCTCTCGGGTTGGGAATCCACGACTGGCCCCCCTATCCCTGCTGTCGCCTTTGTTCGGAGCCCGGCGTCTCCTCCAGGTTGCCCCGGGTTGCAGTTCCGGTGGGTCCCGGGTGGGAGCGGGCTGGTTACGGCCCTGTGGCCGGCCGATTGCGGCAGGCTGTGCGGAGGCAGACGCCGGGCCCCTCGGGGCTGCAGGGTGGCGGTTGACCGCCGGAGGCACAGGCTTTTGAGTCCCTCCCGAGCCCGGGGCGACGGGGGCGGCGCGGTCCGGCTTGCGCGGCGGCCGGGGGTAATTTCGGCTTCCGCAGCGGGTCGGGTGGGTGGCACAAAAGCCGCTTTGTGACCGCCGCCTCCGCCCTTTGGTCTGGTGCGACCCGTCCGGGCATGGCAGGCTCCGCGGCGTCCCGGGGCCTCTTTGTTCGGCCGGAGGAGAGTGGCTGTACTGGGAGCGGGAGACGTGGCCCGGGGTGGGGCGAGGGTTGCGCGTGTCACTGCGGAGCCGGATACGGGGAGGGCGCGGCGGTGGCGGGTTCGCCTCCAGATCCGGGCGGGCGTGGGGTAGGCGGGACAGCCTGGCACGGGTGGTAACGATCTGGTCCCAGAGCTTCTCGGAGCTCCGGGGTGGGCGCGGGACAGCCACTGGGTGCAGCTGCACTCCTGTGCTCGACGGCCGGGACCCGAGCCTCAGACAAAATGGCCTCGGCGCCCGCGCCTGACTGAGGGCGCGGCGCGAACCCGTGATTGCGGCGCAGAGAGGGGGCGCAGCGGGCGTGCTCGGGCGCACACAGCCGCGTGCGCGGGGCGGCGGCCCTCGGGGGCATTCCGCGAGTTGCACCCCTGCCCGGGCCAGAGAGGGGTTCTACTAGGTGAGAACTTCGGCCCTCCGCCCCGCCCTCCTCCCAGGCTCCACCTGGTAATTCGAGCTGTTCCGGATTTATCGCCCCACCTCGGGCTCGTGATAATGGGAACAAGTCTAGTCTTGTCCTTTCTCTGGGCCAGTCGTAGAGAAATGGCCTGGGTCGGAGCGTCTTGGAAACTGACAGGGCTACTGTTAGTTACACTGACGCGAAGGACTTCCCGTCCGGGCACCAGCATACGTTTCCCCTGCCAATTTTGGAAGGGCCCTGGATGGCGCCTTTTAATCGGGGACTGTTTAGAACTGTTCCTGAACTCTGTGGTGTAATATGTTGTTGCCTCCTGTTGGTTTGTGGCAGCAGTAGCCAACCACAGCCAGAATTCTGAGGGTTTTTTATCTTCTGGCCGCGGAGCCCCCTACCAGTCCACGAGTATTAAGTGATTTGCACTACGATTGGAACCGTTGACCTGCTCGACATCCAGATCCTGAGGCGGTGCTTCCTGTTAGTCAGTTGAAAACTAGATCATTCCCAAGAGTGAGCAGCATTTTACGCATGCTTTCCTAGGTGCCCTAAGACCTAAGTAGATGTGGAACAGACTATTCAAGGAATTATGTGGCAAAAGAGTTATACACATTAATTGGCTTGACTCTGCAGTATAACAGTGACTTAAGCTTCTGCACAGAGATTGCTCTTTCCTCCTCTCCCCTCTTGTATACGATTGTGATTATAATGCAACTGATATGTGGGAGCGAAAAAATCCCCATCATGGATAGTTTTTCCTGTGGGTAGGATATTGGGAATGGAGGAGTGTCTTGGGCGGAACAGAAAGCTATGGGTCGTCACCACTGCTTTAACAGACGAGTCCCCCCAGCCACTAGGTGGCTCCACTCAGTAAAAATAACCAGTTCAGGAAAGGAATTCTTAATATAGTGCTTTCTCTGCTTCCTGATCAAAGTGCTTACTTACATGAAGGGATATGGCCCGACTAGGTTGTAGCCAACAGGAGTTTAGCTGTTAAATAGGGAAATAGTGGTGTGAAATACTGTCTCAAATCAGCTTTTAATTGAGAAGTAATACCTGGAAATTAGAATACTGTGTTAAGTCATTATAAAGCTTTTAAAGATCATTGTATGTCATTGGGAAAGTGTCAGAATACACTTTATTCTACAGAGATAGTATTTAGAACTTGGGGTGAAAGTATAATGAAATTACTTTCAGATTGCTACAGTCTCTATTCACTGTAACTGTGATGTCTTTGTAATTTAAACACTTAATTTTTTAACCCAGCTGACCAAGTAGGGGGAGTAACCTCTGAGGGCTTGTTTGAATAAACTTGTGATAATGAAAGTTACCTTTCTTATGGGACCTTTTGATAAATGACCGTTAATGCTATTTCTGTGTTTTACCAGAAAAGTAGACTGGGTTTTTGACTTGATGTTTTCTGCAGTAATCATCATAAGAATTATTCTTAAAATTTAGCAAAGTTCTAGAAACTATAGCATGGGACTATTTAAAGGTGTAAAATGGAAATGGGAGCAGATCGTTTGAATTTTAAGACTTCAAATGCTTACATTTAAGCGTAGAAACTAATGGAACCTTTTGTTAAAACTTTTTTGGTGATGAGAGTATACATGAAATGCTTTAGGAAGTGGCTATGAATTACTGCTCTTGTTAACCTGTTATTAATGCTTTCCTTAGAGCCCTCTTTACTCCCAAGTACACGGGTACTTTATAAACTATTTGGAAGAAGACTAATTATTAACATCAGTGTCTTCCACGTACATATTTTAAAAGTATCCTGTGACTATTGGTTTAATGTTTGATATTGGCATAAAATGATTTAGTTCTTAAGGGGGAACTTAGAGAAAATATAAATACATTCATATTTGTTTATATTTATTGGTTACAATAGTTACTTTACTTTGAGACCTACCACTTCCACCTTCAACATCCCTTTGTCCCCCTTCTCTGAGTTGGATTTCAGTTTTGAGTTGTATGTGTGACATTTTGGTTTTAAAATACAAAAGAACACTATTGGCCGGGCGCGGTGGCTCAAGCCTGTAATCCCAGCACTTTGGGAGGCCGAGACAGGCGGATCACGAAGTCAGGAGATCGAGACCATCCTGGCTCACACAGTGAAACCCCGTCTCTACTAAAAAATGCAAAAAACTAGCCGGGCGAGGTGGCGGGTGCCTGTAGTCCCAGCTACTCGGGAGGCTGAGGCAGGAGAATGGCGTGAACCCGGGAGGCGGAGCTTGCAGTGAGCTGAGATCCGGCCACTGCACTCCAGCTTGGGCGACAGAGTGAGACTCCGTCTGAAAAAAAAAAAAAAAAAAAGAACACTATTAAAATTATGAATATTTTCTTTATAGTTATAAATGAGAGTTCCTTTTTAAATTCATAAGCATACATTCTTATATTTCATATAACAAGTTGATTTTCAGAGACTCATTTTCCTCGTCTTCAGTTTAATGGGAATGATAACAGATTGTTAAGGATAAAATGAGATTCTAAATATAGACACACTTAAATCAGTCTAAGAAAAGGATATAAAAGCATAAAGTTGGAAAGGAACTTAAGATGTTTCAGTTTATGAGTTAAGTAAATTATGCAAGACTAATAACTTCAGAGTTATCTGGAGTTTGTATTAATGTGTAAAAATGTTTTCGTTAGTTGGAAAAAACAAAGTTATGTATGTAATTACAAAGTAAAGAAAACTATCAAAAGGAATAATTAATAGAATCATAATTATATGTTATATATAGATATAGAGAAAGAATATAACTATATAGATAGAATATATATGAATATGTATATATGAGAGTATGTATATGAATTTCACAAAAACGTAACAATGGGCTTTTTTTTTCTTTTCTGAGGAATCTTAGTAATAGATCATGGATTTCAGTTTAATCTATCTGACTGCTTGTTTTATGCTGATTGATTTAATCTGTACTCACCCCTTGAATTTTGCGATTCAAGTAAAAGTTGATGAAGTGGCTCAGGCCCTGCTTTAGATAGTTGTGTACTTAAATAGTGTAAAACCCTAATATATTTCTTTTGAATTGGAAAATAACTTATTCTGTCTTTCTTTCTGTCTTTTTGTTTTAAACAGCAATTCTGTGGTGTTCTTGGTCACACATTTATGGAGTTTCTGAAGGGCAGTGGAGATTACTGCCAGGCACAGCACGACCTCTATGCAGACAAGTGAACTGTAGAAACTGATTACTACTCCACCAAGAAGCCCCCATAAGAGTGGTTATCCTGGACACAGAAGTGTTGAATTGAAATCCACAGAGCATTTTACAAGAGTTCTGACCTGGATGGGGTAAACCTCAGTGCACTTCTTTTCTGTTGGCCTCAGTATTACTGGATTGAAGAATTGCTGCTTCTTGTTAGGAGGTTCATTTCATTTATCATTACTTACAACTTCATACTCAAGCACTGAGAATTTCAAGTGGAGTATATTGAAGTAGACTTCAGTTTCTTTGCATCATTTCTGTATTCGATTTCTTTTTTAATTATTTCATAACCCTATTGAGTGTTTTTTAACTAAATTAACATGGCTCGAATGAACCGCCCAGCTCCTGTGGAAGTCACATACAAGAACATGAGATTTCTTATTACACACAATCCAACCAATGCGACCTTAAACAAATTTATAGAGGTAAGATTTGATATGTTTTAATAGCTTAAATTGATTGCAATATAATAGTGGAGCTTATAGCTAACAAAATAAATAGTACTTTGGAAAATATGAGATGGTATACCTACAATTCCAGTTCCCAGAAATAAATGTCAGTGTCTTCTATAGGTTAGAGGTATATTTATACATTTTGAGAAGGGCATGTGCTTGAGTTAATAATTCTTGCACCTGAGTTTGCTTAAATTGATATGTGGACAGTAAAACAGTATAACTCTTACTTATCTTGCAAGAAATTTGCATGGGAAAGGTTGCAATTTATGGATTTTTTATATATCTGCTTAACTTAATGACTAATGCCATAAACCAAAGTTGGTTGGTCTTGGACCCCATTTGATGCTTAGAATCCCTCAACTACAAATTCTGTTCCTTCCTAATGGTAGCTATGTAGCCAAAACTCTACCTGCCTCTTTACTAGGAGAAAGGAATTGAATGCTGAATAATATATCAGGATGTGCACACGTTTTACTTTATAAATACCTACAGTTGTTAAGAAACAGCAAATAGGCCTCTCAGAACATATGGAAATACTTTTTTTTTTTTTGAGATGGAGTTTAGTTCTGTCACTCAGGCTGCAGTGCAGTGGCATGATCTTGGCTCACTGCAACCTCTGCCTCCCGAGTTTAAGCAATTCTCCTGCCTCAGCCTCCTGAGTAGCTGGTGGGGGGGTGGGAGGACTACAGGCGTGCGCCACTTTGCCCAGCTAAGTTTTGTATTTTTAGACGGAGTTTCACCATGTTGGCCAGGCTGGTCTCAAACTCCTGACCTCAGGTGATCCACCCACCTCATCCTCTCAAAGTGCTGGGATTATAGGTGTGAGCCCCCACGCCTGGCTGGGAAATACTTTAATGGTACTTTAATTTTTATTACCATATATTTTATTTATGTATATATATATAATTTTTGTTACTATATATATACGTGTGTGTGTGTAATGTCAGGAGAGTTATAATTAGTAATAATGCATTTTGAAGCCTGTAGTTTTAAATGGTATGTGGGCTTTTTTACTGTATTTAAGACTTCATTCTATGTATTTCAAATGAGTAAAGTTTAAGGAGTGAGTATAATTGAGTCAAGTCAGATTACTCAATTAGTTATAAATAATGCCTTTAGTTATATTTACCTTTGTCTGCATTGCTGCTAGCCCCTTTTAGTTAATGTTTCATCCCAATCTGGTATTACCATAACTATAAACAACTTCAATGTATGAAGGGGGCACACCATTTAAAAAAAAAAAAAGAAAACTCCAGTTTATTAAAAATATGTATGGTATTTAGAACTTTTCTTTTTACATTCTAGCATTGTCATTTAAAACAAAATTTGCTTTTGTGTTAAACATAAATAGATTATCTCATTATTTAAATGATTTTCTGTTAACCAGCATACTTACTGATCAGAGATGATCAGAATATAAAATGTTGAGTAATGGTGATGTGGTTAGCCATTAAGATTAGTTTAATGTATGTTTTATCCAGGAACTTAAGAAGTATGGAGTTACCACAATAGTAAGAGTGTGTGAAGCAACTTACGACACTACTCTTGTGGAGAAAGAAGGTATCCATGTTCTTGTAAGTATTTAACAGTTCCTATGTTTTTATGGTGCTGTGCTACAAAAGTTTATTTAAATAGTAAATTCAAATATCTATTTAAGTCATAAATAGACCTCAGAAAGCTATTTAAAAAATTATATTGTTGTGCAGAATCGTAATTTCTAAATAAAGGTGAAAAGCTAAGCAAGGATTTGAAGTTGTGAAACATTTTTGTAAAGATTGAGCATTTAGTCACATTTGGTAGACAACAAGGTTTAGTAAGATGTGATTAAACATAACAATGAGAATGCTTTTGAAAACATTTGCATGTTAGAAATTTAGGATTATTACTACAGTGTTTATATTAATGATCTATTTTAGATATTTAATTTTTAATATTTAAATATTCTTTTGACTTAGGATTGGCCTTTTGATGATGGCGCACCACCATCCAACCAGATTGTCGATGACTGGTTAAGTCTTGTAAAAATTAAGTTTCGTGAAGAGCCTGGTTGTTGTATTGCTGTTCATTGCGTTGCAGGCCTTGGGAGGTAAATGAATTTATCAATTTGATTCTAGGTAAAAGTCTGGGTTGATAATGAAAATACAGAAACTTGAAACATCCTTATAATTTTTTAAATATAAAGTCAATGTTTGTCATAGGTATTACTTGAACAGGAAGGGTGGTAGATGATGATACTTCTGAGTTGGAGAGTGTTTGGAGAAATAAATTTATGAAGATTTGAATTTGAAAAAAGTATTTATCAAAATTCTCGCCTTACCAGAGCTCCAGTACTTGTTGCCCTAGCATTGATTGAAGGTGGAATGAAATACGAAGATGCAGTACAATTCATAAGACAGTAAGTAATGGATTCTCTTTTCATTTCCTTATTGAATGTCAGTGAGTAATAGTCCATCAAATCATGATTTTTTTTGAGATAGTATTAAAACCAGGAAATCAAGATACTACATTCTTTTTTGCATTTCATGCAGATGCTCATATTATTAAGATTCTAATCCAACAAGAGTTTTTGAATTATTGTTTTGCTTTAAATACTTGATTGAATATGTTGGTTGTTATTTTGTATTTTTATTGAGGTATAATTAAGATATAATTAAAGAGACAATAAAATGCACAGGTCTCTAAAGGAGACCAGTTGACAATAACAGTCAAATTAACCATCCAATACAACACAGAATATTTTGAGTGCTCTAGAATATGCTTTTGTGGCTTTTGTAGTCATCTTCACTGCTACCAGAGGCAACTTCTGACTTCACTATAAATTAGTTTTGTCTTTTCTTGGACTTACATATAAATGGATTTGTGAGTTGACTATTATAACTAATACTCAAAAGAAGATATATGGAAAATTAACTTTTTATGATATTTTCCATTTGCACTGATGTGCCTGTTCATATTCATTTCTGCATCAGGTCACAGCCTAATTAATCAAAAGATAAATTGCCACAAGAAAGGTGATGGTTGTCCATAAGACACTAAATATTACTGTAGGGGGCTTTTGCCTTCTTTCATTTTTTTTTTTTCTCCCTCCCAGAAAGCGGCGTGGAGCTTTTAACAGCAAGCAACTTTTGTATTTGGAGAAGTATCGTCCTAAAATGCGGCTGCGTTTCAAAGATTCCAACGGTCATAGAAACAACTGTTGCATTCAATAAAATTGGGGTGCCTAATGCTATTGGAAGTGGAACTTGAGATAGGGTCTAATTTGTTATACATATTAGCCAACATGTTGGCTTAGTAAGTCTAATGAAGCTTCCATAGGAGTATTGAAAGGCAGTTTTACCAGGCCACAAGCTAGACAGATTTGGCAACCTCTGTATTTGGGTTACAGTCAACCTATTTGGATACTTGGCAAAAGATTCTTGCTGTCAGCGTATAAAATGTGCTTGTCATTTGTATCAATTGACCTTTCCCAAAATCATGGAGTATTGAGTTATGACTTGTTTAAATCTATTCCCATGCCAGAATCTTATCAATACATAAGAAATTTAGGAAGATTAGGTGCCAAAATACCCAGCACAATACTTGTATATTTTTAGTACCATACAGAACTAAAATCCCAGGAACTATGAACACTCTAGACCTTATGTGGTTTATTCCTTCACTCATTTCAAACATTGAAAGTAGGGCCTACATGGTTATTTGCCTGCTCACTTTATGTTTACATCTCCCACATTCATACCGGTATACATCAGGTTTGCTTAACCATTGATTTTTTTTTTTTTTTTTTTTTTTTACCAAGTCTTAACAGTGATTATTTAATATGTTTCTTATAAATCTCACTTTGTGCTGTTATTAAAAAAACCTCCATTTTGAAAATCTACATTGTACAGAAGCACATGTCTTTAATGTCTTCAGACAAAAAAGCCTTACATTAATTTAATGCTTGCACTCTGAGGTGCAACTTAACAGGGAGGGCCTGAGAAAAGAATGGGAGGGGGCTATTAATTATTTTTAGCAAAATGTTGCCTTTGTCTTGTGCAGAACATGTAGAATATGCTCTTTAATTTAGTAAAATATTTTTTTAAAAGGTAGAGATGCTTTGTTATTGTAATCATAAACTTCCTGAAATTCTTGTAATTTTTTTTCCATACTTATCAGAAGCGTGTTTACCAACTTATTTTTGTTTGAAAGTGTGATTTTTTTTTTTCCTTCCCAACCTCTCTTGCAAAAAAAGAAATGGGTTTCTGCTAATGAATTGAGCAGACATCTAATATTTTATATGCCTTTTGAGCTGTGTAACTTAATATTTGGATACTTGATAATTTGTTTTATTATGTAATTGATAAAATGGTGATGTGTATTAATGTTAGTTCAACCATATATTTATACTGTCTGGGGATGTGTGGTTATAGTTCTGTGGGAGAAATAATTTTGTCAGTGTTCACCAGCTTGTAAAAACTTAGTGCGAGAGCTGAAACATCTAAATAAATAATGACATGCATTTATCATCATTGAGATTGTTTTGCTTAAAATTAACTTATTTTGTAGAAAACAAATGAATTGCACTTCACTTAATGTGTGTCCTCATCTTTTTACAAATAAATGAAGGATTATAAATGATGTCAGCATTTTAGTAAGCTTTTAGACAAAATTTGTTAGGGTCATTCATGAAAACTGTTTTAATACTAAAAGCACTTTCCATTATATACTTTTTAAAGGTCTAGATAATTTTGAACCAATTTATTATTGTGTACTGAGGAGAAATAATGTATAGTAGAGGAGGACAGCCTTGGTTTCTAAAGCTCAGTTCTACTAGTTCCATGGTTTTGTGCAACTTCTGAGCCTCAGTTTTCTCCTTTGCAAATTAATAATTACATACCTTTATAGATTTTGAAATTAATTTAAATGTTAGTATTTGGTACATGAAGGCTTACTGTTAAGTTTCCTTTAATGATCCAAAATAATCCCTTTGATAGTTCATGTTAATCTAAATCTAGATGTGTTTGTCTAATTTTTTTTGAATAGCAGTTATAAATGTAAAGGACTCCAAGTTTAAGTAAAAAGTGATATTCTACCTTGTGTTTCAAAGAATTTAGTTCCACCTCTTCATACCAGTTTAACACTTAATATATTCCATTGAATTTTAGACAGGCAAAAGGAAGAACAGGGGCCTCTGGAGGCCCTTGGTTATTTAAATCTTGGATTATTTGTGATGATAATCACAAATTTTTGGCTGTTTAACCTGAGCTTTTTTTTTTTTTTTTAAAGGAAATACAGCCTAGTCTTGATGAGAAAATAATTTTATATCATCAATTACTAAATGTTAAACTATTACCACACAGCCCATAAAACAGCATTTGCGTTTATTGAGAGAGAGGATGTGCCATCATGATTAATGAAAAATATCTTTTGAGTTTGAAAAGAAATTAATTTGCAGTGTTTGGATTGTATATATGGTGCTAAAAATAAATTAATTTACTTTATAAACCTTATCTGTACATTATACGATGTGATGAAATTTGCTTTTTATCCAAATATTTTGTATCTTGTAAATATGGCTAATTATAGGAATGCCTATAATACATCTTAGATTCCTGATATCTAATACGAGTTCAAAGAGTTATGAGTTGAAGTCTTGAATGCAAGAAACTATCTGATGGTGTTCTAAAATTTGGTTAGTTGGGTTTGGATGGGATGGTGTAAATAGAGACTAGTTGCCTAGGCTTATCTATAAAAACCATAATGTTGCTGATGTAAGTAATGCAGTTACTGAATCATAAGAAAATGCCATCTCTTTTTAGTTGAAGGAAAACTCTGGAAGTAGGTGCCATTGGTCATTCTGCAGTGCACTGCAACCATTGTTTCCCCTAGTGCCCTCTTTTCCCTAGGGCGTTGCTCTCCTATTCCCACGCCTTAACACAGCTCTATACCTAGAAGCAGCCAGCCCAGGCATGCAGTCACATTTAATCACATCCCCTTTCTAGAGTGCTTCAAAATGATGTAGTCCCTCAACTTGGCTAGAGAATCTCAATCTCTTGAAATCTATTTTTTAAATGTCATATTCATCTGGTAAATATTTACTGTTTGCCAGGCATTTAAGAGTATGGCAAAGAACATGAAAGATGGTGTCACTAGATTTTGGTCACCAATAAGTACCCCACCCCTTGCCATGATTAAGAGAGAATGCTTTCTATTGGAGTTTCAAGAAATATAATTTGAGAATACTTTAAAGGGAAGTGGAAGTATAAGTGGATATTTTTCTTTTACATGTAAACAATGAAGTTAATTCAAAGTAAGTTTTAAAATACATGAAGTAATGTCTGCCGTACATGTTTATATTCTACATTCTTGCTTCCTTAAATTAATGTTTGTGTGTATATATGTGCCTCACACCTGAATTGAAAATTAAAGACTGGTTTAAAAGTGACACTTAATGTTTCTCCATTACATTTGGGGTAACCAGCCTAAGTGGAATCTTGGAAGGAGAGTAAGGGAAAAGTTGTATTTGCCTTCAATGAATTAAACCAGTGATATGTGTTAACGTATGAATGAAAGGATTGATGGTGATTTTATAATTATATATATTGCCACAGTAACCAGTTAATATACTTAAATTGATAGCTACTATTTATTAATGATTTTATTTTCAGGTAATTCTTATAATTTGATTCCCTTCCAACAGTGTTGTCCCAATTTTATAGTAAGGGATTTGGGCCTCCAGCTAGGGGACTAGCTAATAAGTGGTAGAAGTCAGGGATTCAAACCTGTGTTTGAGCCTGTCCACTACACCACACAGTTATGTAAATAAATATGCATGAGTTTTTTTGTTTTGAGATGGAGTTTCATTCTTGTTGCCCAGGCTGGAGATAATGGCCTGATCTCAGCTCACTGCAACCTCCACCTCCCGGGTTCAAGTGATTCTCCTGCTTCAGCCTCCCAAGTGGCTGGGTTACAGGCATGGGCCACCACACTTGACCAATTTAGTATTTTTAGGAGAAACCTAACTGTGACAGAAGGCAAAAGGGGATTTAGAGCGTCTCACATGGTGATTAAAAGCTTGACTAAGAAATCATACATGTCCCTTAACTCAGAAATACAATTCTATCATGTGCTGAAAGGCCAGAACTACACAGAATTAATCACCTCCACCTCAGGGTTTAAAAGAGTACATGCACAGCAACATTTTACATAACTGAAATGCTGAACATAAGGGGTTAAAGTTTCCAGGCAGCCAAAATAGATGTCATGAAATTCAGGCACTAAAGTTGAGAAGCACGTGGGTAGCAATTAAGATACATTTGTAAGCCTGATACGAGACAAATTTGGAATCATAAAAACTAAACAATATAAAAAGTACAGCCACTTGGAACAAGGCAATACTACGACTAACAGCTTTAAGCTTATACACCTCAATTGACCTTAAGGAAATCGATATTTCATACACAGCACAGAACAATTAGATGCTTACAATGATTGACAATAGTCATCAAGAGTATAAACCATTAAGTTTGGTTGTGTGTGTGTGTGTTTAGGTTAGTACTGCATTTACTTTTTTTTTTTTTTTTGAGACAGGGTCTCACTTGTCACCCAGGCTGGAGTGCAGCGGTACAATCTTGGCTCTCTGCATCTTCAACCACCTGGGTTCAAGCGATACTCCTACCTCAGCCTCCTGAGTAGCTGGGACTACAGGCATGCACCACCACACCTGGCTAATTTTTGTATTTTTAGTAGAAAAGGGGTTACTCCATGTTGCCCAGGCTGGTCTCAAACTCCAAAGCTCAAGTGATCTGCCTGCCTTGGCCTCCCAAAGTGCTAGAATTACAAGAGTGAGCCACTGTGCTCGGCCAAGTTTTGTTTTTTTTTGGTTTTTTTTTAAAGTAGAGATGGGGTTTCAACGTGTTAGCCAGGGTGGTCTCGATCTCCTGACCTCGTGATCCACCCGCCTTGGCCTCCCAAAGTGCTGGGATTACAGGCGTGAGCCACCGTGCCCGGCCCATTTTGTGGTTTTTAAGGCAAGGAATTTTATAATCAAATATTTTCAAGGGATATTCTTAGATATATTAGAGAAATAGTCTCATGAATAAGTTTGGCAAACACTGGCCTAACTTAGACATTATCTACTGCAATACTAGAGCTTTTAATATGCAGGTGTGAATTTTTAATCTTTCCAAGAGAACAATGTTGTATTTATCCATTATATCAATCAGTGTCCCAGAAGAAGACAGATTGTTCACTCACAGTGGATAATTAAGCATTTAATAGAGAAACAAGAAAAAAAGAATTTCAGGCCAATATCCCTGACGAACATTGATGTAAAAATCCTCAATAAAATACTGGCAAACTGAATCCAGCAGTACATCAAAAAGTTTATCCTCAAAAAAAAAAAGTTTATCCTCCACGATCTAGTTGGCTTTATCCCTGGGATGCAAGGCGGGTTTAACATATGCAAATCAATAAATATATTATAATGCATCACATAAAGAGAACAAAAGACAAAAGCCACACAATTATCTCAATAGATGCAGTAAAGGCCTTCGATAAAATTCAATATCCCATCATGTTAAAAACTGTCATCGATGGAACATACCTCAAAATAGTAAGAACCATTAACCATTTATACCAACTCCTAGTCAACATCATACTGAATGGGCAAAAGCCAGAACCATTCCCTTTGAAAACCGGCACAAGACAAGTGTGGCCTCTCTCACTACTCCTATTCAATACAGTATTGGAAGTTCTGGCCAGGGAAATGAGGCAAGAGAAAGAAAGAAAGGGTATTCAGATAGGAAGAGAGCAAGTCAAACTGTCTCTTTGCAGGTGACATGATCCTGTATCTAGAAAACACCGTCTCAGCCCAAAAGTTTCTTAAGCTGATAAGCAACTTCAGCAAAGTCTCAGGATACAAAATCAATGTGCAAAAATCACAAGCATTCTTATACACTAATAATAGACAAGCTGAGAGCCAAAGCATGAGTGAACTCCCATTCACAACTGCTCCAAAGAGAATAAAATAACTAGGAAAACAATTAACAAGGGATGTGAAGGACTTCTTCAAGGAGAACTACAAACCACTGCTCAAGGAAATCCGAGAGGACACAAGTAAATGGGAGAACATTCCATCCTCATGGATAGGAAGAATCAATATCGTGAAAATGGGTATACTGCCCCAAGTAATTTATAGATCCAATGCTATTCCCATTAAACTGCCACTGATATTCTTCACAGAAATAGAAAAAACTACTTTAAAATTCATATGGAGCCAAAAAAGAGCTAAAGCCAAGACAACCCTAAGCAAAAAGAAGAAAGCTGGAGGCATCACACTACCTGACTTCAAACTATACTACAAGGCTACCAAAACAGCATGGTACTGGTACAAAAACAGACACACGGACCAATGCAACAGAATAGAGATCTCAGAAATAAGACCGCACATCTACAACCATCTGATCTTTGACAAACGTGGCAAAAGCAATGGGGAAAGGATTCCCTGTTTAATAAAAGGCGATGGGAAAACTGGCTAGCCATCTGCAGAAAATTGAAACTAGACCCCTTCCTTATACCTTATACAAAAATTAACTCAAGGTGGATTAAAAACTTAAGTGTAAAACCCAAAACTATAAAAACCCTAAAAGAAAATTTAGGCAATACCATTCAGGACATAGGCACAGGCAAAGATTTCATAATGAAAATGTCAGAAGCGATTGTAACAAAAGCAAACATTGACAAATGGGATCTAATTAAAGAGTTTCTGCACAGCAAAAGAAACTATCATCAGAGTGAACAAACAACCTACAGAAGGGGAGGAGATTTTTGCAGTCTATCCATCTGACAAAGGTCTAATATCCAGAATCTATAAGGAACTTAAATACATTTACAAGAAAAACAACTCCATCAAAAAGTGGGCAAGGGGCATGAACAGACACTCAAAAGATGACATTTATGCAGCCAACAAATACGAAAAAATGCTCAGCATCACGGATCATTAGAGAAATGCAAATCAAAACCACAAAAAGATACCATCTCACACCAGTCAGAATGACAATTATTAAAAAGTCAAGAAACAACAGCTGCTGGCAAGGCTGTGGAGAAATAGGAACACTTTTACACTGTTGGTGGGAATGTAAATTAGTTCATTGTGGAAGACAGTGTGGCAATTCCTCAAAGACCTAGAACCAAAAATACCATTTGACCAAGCAATCTCATTACTGGGTATATACCCAAAGGAACATAAATCATTCTATTACAAAGATACATGCATGCATATGTTCATTGCGGCACTATTCACAATAGCAAAGACATGGCATCAACCCATATGCCCATCAATGATAGACTGGATAAAGAAAATGTGGTGCATATACACCATGGGATACTATGCGGCCATAAAAAGGAATAGGCTCATGTCCTTTGCAGGGACATGGATGAAGCTAGAAGCCATTATTCTCTGCAAACTAACACAAGAACAGAAAACCAAACACTGCATCTTCTCACTTATTAAGTGGGTGGGAACTAAACAGTGAGAGCACATGGACACGGGGGGGGGGAACAGCACACCCTGGGGCCTGATGGGGGGTGGGGGAAAGGAGAGTATCAGAATAAATAGCTAATGCATGCGGGGCTTAATACCTAGTTGATGGGTTGATAGGTGCAGCAAACCACCATGGCACATGTTTACCTGTGTAACAAACGTGCACCTTCTGCACATATATCCCAGAACTTAAAATTAAATTTATAAAAAGGAAAAAAGCATTTATTTATTTATTTATCTATTAGATGGAGTCTCGCTCTGTCACCAGGCTGGGGTGCAGAGGCATTGTCTCAGCTCACTGCAACCTCTGCCTTCCGGGTTCAAGTGATTCTCCTGACTCAGCCTCCCAAGTAGCTGGGATTATAGGCATGCACTACCACACCCAGCAAATTTTGTATTTTCAGTAGAGACGGGGTTTCACCATTTTGGTCAGGCTGGCTCGAACTCCTGACCTCAGGTGATCCACCCGCCTCGGCCTATAATCCCAAAGTGCTGGGATTATAGGCGTGAGCCACCGCGCCCGGCAAAAGACGCATTTAATAAAGGGAAGCCAACAGGAATGTTGTGATACTGTTGCCACCTCCCAGCCTAAAAAGGCAAGGGAGGGGGACCAGTTACTGGGACTGAAGGGAAGAGCTAAATGGCTAGGACTTCCTCAAAGAAGCTGTGATCTTAGTTGGAAGATACAGCCAACTAACAACAATCCAGGTGGAGGCCAATAAAAGACCTAGAAATATTCAGCCGCATTTCCGCATCCCCTTTGATGTCCTACTGGTCTCTCTTTTCCCCTCTCTCCCCAGGCAGAGGGCAAAGGAACCTGCAGTCTATATAGATCAGCCTTTTGGGAACAAAGCAGAATAGAGAATAGGGTGTGGGAAACAGAAAACATCCTGTACCACTGCAGATGCCTTTTTTTTTTTCACAGATGACTGCTTGGGATTAGTGTTCTGCAGAACACACTGGGAAAAGTTGACATTATTCATTTTTTTAAGATAACCAAACTGACACACACATATATAAACACGTTTTATTTTTTTAGAGGTGGCAATATACACATTTTTTGGAAGTGATAATATAATGGAGGTATCTACAGTAATATGAAATAGCTCATTCATTTAATTTCAATTTAAGTATTTTATTTTATTTTATTTTATTTTATTTTATTGAGATGGAGTCTTGCTCTGTCACCCAGGCTGAAGTGCAGTGGCGTGATCATGGCTCACTGCAACCTCCGCCTCCTGGATTCAAGCAGCTCTCCTGCCTCAGCCTCCTGAGTAGCTGGGACTACAGGCATGGGCCACCATGCCCAGATAATTTTTGTTTTTTTTTTTTTTAAGTAGAAAAAAGGTTTCACCATGTTGGCCAGGCTGGTCTTGAACTCCTGATCTTAGGTGATCCTCCCGCCTTGGCCTTCCAAACTGCTGGGATTACTTTTAAAGAGTTTCTGCACAGCAAAAGAAACTATCATCAGAGTGAACAAATAACTTACAGAATAGGAGGAAATTTTTGCAGTGTATCCATCTGACAAAAGTCTAATATCCAGAATCTACAAGGAACTTAAACACATTTACAAAAAAAAAACACAACCCCCTCAAAAAGTGGGCAAGGGACATGAACAGACACTCTCAAAAGATGACATTTATGCAGCCACCATGCAAGGCCATTACTTCTCAATCATGAAAAAAATAAATACAGATTTTATAGTAAAATGATAAAAAGAATTGCACTTGGGACCTTCTTTAGTTACAGGCATGAGCCGCCGCACCCGGCCATCAAGTGTTGATTTTTGGGGGAGTGACAATATAATGTCCATTTCACTTCTGACTTGCAGAATATGATCACAGATTCGTTATTTTCTGCAAAAATATTTCAGGACTTTAATTTTTCCAAAGGCCAGCCTTAGCCAGTTATTATTTAGATAATTTTGTCTTGAAGCATTTAATACAGCATCCATATAAATTTTCATTTTTTTCAATTTTTAATTGACTTAACTCTGCCAGATCCTTATCTGACAATAACTTTTGTTGTCATTTGAGCAGCTCTCAAACATCACTTTCATTGACTTTGTCAGCCTACACAACAGAGAGAGGCTCTCTAAAAGAAAAGGTACTTATTTGGGAATAGGGTATTGCAGTGGGATTATTCATGTCAGAGTAAACCATGGGCATATTCCCGGAGGTAAAATAATACAAAGGTTTTTAAGAAAAGAAGGAGGATGACATAATTGTTTTCAAATGATTATCCTTGGCTGCAAAGATCAATAACAAGGGTGACGCCAGTCCAGGGTTGGATAGGCAGTTATTGGGCAGATGTCCTTGCAAAAGAATTTGTTGTGTAAGGTTGCAATGGCCTTTGTGCAAGGTTGCTTTTTGTAGAGTCTTTGTGATAGTCTTTGTTATCAAGCATACAAGCATGAGAACCCTCTCTTCATGGCCTTTCCTGGCTCTAGAGTTTTGTTGTTGTTGTTGTTTTAACATTAATGATTGCATTTTGATTCTGCCAACTTTCACAACTTCATAATATTCAGAAACTTAAATTCCAGTTTCATTTGTTTACATTGTGTTATTGGCTACATTCATTGGCAAGAAGAACAATAAATAGGTTTGGATGTACTAGACACTACTAGTGTGAAAATAAAGACCTATTTTACAAGTGAACGTCCACTAGAACTTCATTAACATAGGAACACAAAACAATGAATATACAGCTAAAAGCCCCTAGATTGAAGGAATAAGCAACCGAATTCAACTGGATCAAATGGGATTTGGGTAGGTGTGATTCATTAAAATTCTTTTATTCAGTTACCTATTTGTTAGCGACCTGCCAACACTAGAGGCCAACAAATAATATTGATAAGATGATGCCACAGAACTCCACCAGTAACTTCCATTTCTTGTCAATGAAGAATCCAGCCTGAGAGAACTAACTCAACAGCAGGTTTCTTTAATTATCGTAATAATGCAAAATCTGTAACATGATAAAACCTGCAACCAGGCTTGTGCCCAGTTTCAGCATGCTGTATCTAAATATCTGTTTTCTTTGCAAGGAAACTGTTTCAGAAAAGTCTCTACCGCGGTATTTCCCCTAACTTGAATGCAATCATAAGAAAATCAGACAGTTGGCCGGGCACAGTGGCTCATGCCTGTAATCCCCGCACTTTGGGAGGCTGAGGCAGGTGGATCACCTGAGGTCAGAAGTTTGAGACCAGCCTGGCCAACAGGTGAAACTAAAAATACAAAAATTGACCAGTGTGGTGGCACACGCCTGTAGTCCCAGCTACTCAGGAGGCTGAGGCGGAAGAGTCACTTGAAGCTGGGAGGCGGAGACTGCAGTGAGCCAAGATCACGCCACTGTACTCCAGCCTGGGTGAGACAGAGCGAGACTCCATCTCAAAAAAAAAAAAAAAAAAAAAAAAAAAAAAAAAAAAAAAAATCAGACAATTACCAGGCGCGGTAGCTTATGCCTGTAGTCCCAGCACTTTGAGAGGCTGAGGCAGGCGGATCACGAGGTCAGAAGATCAAGGCCATCCTGGCTAACACGGTGAAACCCCGCCTCTACTAAAAATACAAAAAATAATTAACGAGGCACGGTGGCTCGTGCCTGTAGTCTCAGCTACTCGGGAGGCTGAGGCAGGAAATTGCTTGAGCCTGGGAGGCGGAAGATTCAGTGAGCCGAGATAACGCCACTGCCCTTCAGAGCGAGACTCCGTCTCAAAAAAATAAATAAATAAAAGAAAAAAGAAAAAACAAAATCAGACAGAATGCTAAGAAAACAGCTCTGTAAATGTTTGTTCTTTTCTATTTTTACTAGTTAGTATTTTGTATCTATGACTTAATTTTTATCATGTATGCTAGGATTTTAAATTTTCAGTCTTGAGGGAGGTATTCAGTTTTTCAACTTGCTAGAATCCGGAAATCATGCATTAATTCCATAGACACTCATTGCATGAACATTACATCCTATTATCAGGCAATGAAGACAAAGTGGTGAGGACAAACCAGGTTCTTGCCTTCGTGGAATTTAGACTAGCAGTTCGAAATTTAAACATGAACTACAGGCTATAGTATAATAAAAACAAGTAATCTAAACCAAAACAACTTCTCCTTAAAGGTTCTGGATTGCAAAAGAAACATATTAAAATGCCCCTGCTGCAAAAGTATATTCAAATAATTTTCATGGGTAGCTAGCTATCAGCTGGATGCTATTAAGACACAGATTTAAAGAAAGCAAATATTGGCCAGGGATAGTGGCTCATGCCTGTAATCCCACCACTTTGAGAGGCCGAGGCGGGGGAGGGGGGGCGGGGGGTGGGGTGGATCAGCTGAGGGTCAGGAGTTCGAGACCAGCCTGGCCAATATGGTGAAACCCTGTCTCTACTAAAAATACGAAAATTAGCCAGGCATAAAGGTTCCAGATGCTTGGGAGGCCGAGGCAGGAGAATCGCTTGAACCTGGAAGGCAGAGGTTGCAGTGAGCGAAGGCCCCACCATTGCACTCTAGCCTGGGCAACAAGAGTGAAACTCTATCTCAAAAAAAAAAGAAAAAAGAAAAAAAGGAAAGTAAAAGCAAATATTTAGACATTAATTAAACAATACTTGTTATGCCAGCTAAATATGCTATGTATAAAAGTAAATACAGTCAGGTTTGATAGTGTTCATTGGTGCATCTCGATATTCAAACCCATCACAGAAATGCAGCTCGAAAAGTAAAAAACTTAACAGGATAAAGTTCCAAGTATAAATATTGGCATTAAGTTGCTTGCCTGGCTGCACATATAAATCAGGTTGTTCCTTGTAGAAGAAGATCTAAAATTTACCAGCAATTTCTGTTTGAAAAATGAAACCAAAGACTAGAAATACTACTATGGTCCACCAGTCAGGCTTGGGTTTACGGTCAGGGGAAGGATGAACACTTGACCTAAGTCCATAAAACATTGGGTCAATGTGGTGGCTAGTTCCTAAGATGGCCCCTAATGGTCCTCATTGTATTTATACCCATCAGTGGTCCCTTTTCCAGGTTGTATCAGAGTTAGTCTGTGTGACCATCAGAATATGCCAGAAGCGATGGTGTGTGTTTTCTGAGATTAGATTATAAAAGACTGAAGCTTCTATCTTAGGCTCTCATTTTGGTGGAAGCTAGCTGCTACATCTTGCTATTAACTAAGCAGTCTATGGAAAGGCCCATGTGGAAAGAAAATGAGATCTCTAGCTTCAGCCAGTGAGGAATGAGTTCAGCCAAACACCGAGTAAACTTGGAAGCAGACCCTCTAGACTTCAGATAACTGCAGTGACCTTCAGCCAGAAACATGCAACTAAGCTGCTTCTGGATTCCTGACCCACAGAAACTTTTTTTTTTTTTTTGGAAGCGGGGTCTTGCTCTATGGCCCAGGCGCTAGAGTATGATCTCAGCTCACTGCACCCTCCGCCTTCTGAGTTCAGTCAATTTCAGGCACGCGCCACCATGACCAGCTAATAATTTTTGTGCTTTTAGTAAAGACAGGGTTTCACCATGTTGGCCAGATTGGTCTCAAACTCCTGACCTCAAGTGATCTGCCTGCCTCGGCCTCCCAAAATGTTGGGATTACAGGTGTGAGCCATGGCTCCAGGTCTGGATTCCTGATGCACAGAAACTTTGAGATAAATGTTTGTTGTTTTAAGTTGTAAAATGTAGGAGTAATTTGTTATGCAGCAATAGATACCTAATACAACACCCTTCACCATACTAGATTATTTGAAGCAAACCCCAGAAGCAATATCACTTCATTTGAATATATTTCATTGTGGATTTCTAAAAAATAATTTCTTTTTTCTAAACATACCATCATATTATCACACTTAGAAATGAACAATAACTGCTTAATATAATCAAGTATCCAGTGTATCTAATCACTGCTCAAGTTTATCTCATTTTTTTTTTAGTTTGTTCAATTTAGGATTCAAATAAGTTCCATACACTGCAACTGGTTGGTATATTTCTTTTAATTTATAGGTTCTTTCTCAATTTTTTTTTTTGCAGTTTATTTGTTGAAAAAATTGGGTTGTTTGTCCTATAGATAGTCCATATTCTAGATTTTTCTGACTGCATTCACAGGGTGCATTGTTTTATGTATATATTTTTAAAAACTTTTTTCTCAAATGGATTCTGATAGTTCAATGGTGCTGTTGAACAGGGTCCTCTCTCTTGTATTTTCTGTAAATTGGTAATGACAGAGGCTTGTTCAGATT
Source organism: Macaca mulatta (assembly GCF_049350105.2). Taxonomy (NCBI): domain Eukaryota; kingdom Metazoa; phylum Chordata; class Mammalia; order Primates; family Cercopithecidae; genus Macaca; species Macaca mulatta. Next base: position 121,899,486 of record NC_133409.1, on the reverse strand, counting down.
AAAGGTTTTCTGTCTGCTTGATAATATTGCATTGTAGGTGGTAATTTTATTAGGAGGCACATAGTGTTAGATAGCTTCTTTTTGAGAATTTTTTTTTTTTTTTTTTCCAAGACGGAGTTTTGCTCTTGTCACCCAGGCTGGAGTGCAATGGTGCAATCTTGGCTCACTGCAACCTCCACTTCCCGGGTTCAAGGGATTTTCCTGTCTCAGCCTCCCAAGTAGCTGGGATTACAGGCGCCTACCACCACGCCCAGCTAATTTTGTATTTTTAGTAGAGACGGGGTTTCATTATATTGGTCAGGCTGGTCTCGAACTCCTGACCTCAGGTGATCCACCGCCTCGGCCTCCCAAAGTGCACGGATTACAGGTGTGAGTCACCACACCTGGCTTCCCCTCATTATCTGTATGCATACAAGAAAGGCAGAATAAATGTATGATAAATGCTCTTTATCAGATTTCAAAATAATGAGTTGGTTTCCTTCTGTGCTCTGAAGAAGACCAATAGGGTTTTTTAAAGCATCATTATGAATTTATAGCTCTAAACATATTTGTTGCACTTTATCGCAATAGATTAATCCATTATTCATATTAGTGGTCAAATTGTCCTGTCTTTGAACAGTGGCAGCTTCTTCAAGTTGGCACCATGTGTTTTTTATATGATCCCAGTAGAATTGATCATTTATTTGCTTTTTGTCATGACATGATGTTTTAGCCTCATCACATACATTTTCTGGTCCATATCTAGAATCAGTCATTCCTCCAAACATCAATTCCGTTGATTTGGAAATGGTATTTATAAGACAGTCTGTGAGCTAGGTGTTATTTTTACTGGGTTGGTCATTATCTCCAGGTCTTTTCAGTGGCCAAAGGTAAAACAAAATACTTTTTTAAAAGAAGCATAACCACAAAAAAAATGAAATCATATCTTTCATAGCAATATGGGTGGAGCTGGAGGTCATTATCATAAATGAACTAACTCAGAAACAGAAAACCGAACGCTACATGTTCTCACACATAGGTGGGAGTTAAACAATGGGTACACATGGCCATAAAGATGGAAATTATAGACACTGAGGACTCCAGAAGAGGGGAGGGTGGGAAGGGAGCAAGGGCTGAAAAATTACCTTTTGGGTACAATGTTCACTATTTGGGTAAAGGGTAAACTAGAAGCCCAATATCCACCAATATATCCAGGTAACAAGCATGCACACATATCCTCTGAATCTAAAATATATATATATATATTTTTTTTTTGAGATAGAGTTTTGCCCTTGTTGCCCAGGCTGGAGCGCAATGGCGTGATCTCTGTCAGTGCAACCCCCGCCTCCCAGGTTCAAGCAATTCTCTGCCTCAGCCTACCGAGTAGCTGGGATTACGGGCATGCGCCACCATGCCCGGCTAATTTTGTATTTTTATTAGAGACGGGGTTTCTCCATGTTGGTCATACTGGTCTCTAACTCCCGACCTCAGGTGATCCACCCGCCTCCGCCTCCCAAAGTGTTGGGATTACAGGCGTGAGCCACCTTGTCTGGCCAATAAAATACAATTTTTAAAAAAGAAAACTACATTTTGTATGACTTTATTTATATGAAATGTCCAGAACAGACAAATCTATGGACACAAAAAGTAGATGGTGTTTGCCTAGGAATGGTGAAAGTGAAGAGACATGGAAGAGGACGGCCATGATGGCTAAAGGATGCAGAATTTCTTTTCAGGGTGATGAAAATGTTCTAATATTGATTGTGGTGGTGGTTACACAACTTTGTGAATACTGTGAGAGACATTGAGTTGTACACTGTAAATGGACGAACCATATAGTATGTGAATTATATCTCAGTAAAGTTGTTTTTAAAAATTCCAATGGCAGAATCAAGATAATTTGTTTAATTACCTATTTTGGATGTACATACTCTACATGATCTGAATATGTCTATGCTTTTATAATGTATTTTAAATGAAAGGAGAATGAAGGAAATGCCTAACTTTTCAAACAGTTTGTAAATTAACGTAACACATTTGCATTTTAGAGAACAGCATAATGATCTTTCTATACAAGTTAATCTGAAATTCATGAAATAGACACAAATTCTGTATCCATTCACAAAAGTGAAGATAAGAAATAAGACAATTTTCAGGAATATTCCTTTAAACATTCTCCTCTGATTTAACTTGACTTGCCTTACCATGGCAATAGAGAAATCACTAAAAAATGCTGTTTAACAGGAAAAAAGTCTCTCAATTTCTGTGAGGAATGATGTATGATTCTGATCTCTCCTAAGGGTAAATATTACAATATCAAAAAATTATGTAATTATAAGCAAAAGTGGCAGAAAGAAAGTCAGAGTTTAAGAAGTAAGTGCATTATACTGACCAGGCACAGTGGCTCACTCCTGTAATCCCAGCACTTTGGGAGGCTGATGTAGGCAGATGGCTTGAGACCAGGAGTTCAAGACCAGCCTGGGCAACATGGCAAAACCCCTCTCCACAAAAAATACAAAACTTAGGTGGGCGTGGTGGTCTGTGCCTGTAGTCCCAGCTATTATGGAGGCTAAAGTGGGAGAAGAGCTTGAGCCTGGGAGGCAGAGGTTGCAGTGATCCGAGATTGCACCACTGCACTCCAGCCTGGGCGATAGAGGGAGATCAGTCTCAAAAAATAAACAGAAAAAAATAAGTGCATTATAAAGATAATTAAATTGTAGTATAAAATTAACTATACTGAGGCTGGGTGCTGTGACTCATGCCTGTAATCCCAACAATTTGGGAGGCAGATCACTTGAGGTCAGGAGTTCGAGACCAGCCTGGCCAACATGATAAAACCCCCATCTCTACTAAAAATACAAAAATTAGCTGAGCATGGTGATGTGCACGGGTAATCCCAGCTACTTGGAGAGCTGAGCTTTGAGAATCGCTTGAACACAGGACGGGGAGGTTGCAATGAGTCAAGATCCTTGCCACTGCACTCCAGCCTGGGTGACAAAGTGAGACCCTCTCTCTCACACACACACACACACACAAATTAATTACAATGAAGATAAAAAAAAAAGAATGTTACAATATCATACTGATACTTCCAACTCAAATTCAGAACTAGAGGGATTTAAAAAAAATTTTTAATTGTTTTTAATCGACAAATAATTATATATATTTGGGGGGTACAATGTGATGTTTTGCTATATCTATGTATTGTAAAATGATTAAATTAAGCTAATTAAATCCATCACCTCACATACTTATCATTTTTTGTGGTATATCTAAAATTCGCCCCATTAGCAATGTTGAAATATACATTACATTTTTAACTATAGTCACCATGCTGTGCAATGTATCTCAAAAACATGTTTTCTAACTGAAACTTTGTACCCTTTGATCATCTCTCCATGTTCCCACCCCATAATTAATTATATTAATCATGCAATTAATTACATAATTCATTAAATAAGGCTAATTCATTAGGTGCCCCACAAAGGAATAGTTACTTCTTGAGCTCTGTGCCACGTGGTTTGGTAGCTCATTCAGAAAGGCTTTACTTCCGGTAACTAAGGAATAGAGAATAGCTGTTGTGTTATTATTCCTAGATTTAGTCAAATAACTTGTTTAGACTCTGGTAGCTCTTAGTGATGTTAGATGATGAAAATCAAGTGGGAAATTTAGTCATTATTTCCATCTATTCCATAGGTCATCCTTGAATGAGATAATTTGGATGAATAAATCTTGATGGCCAATCCCTCAGGCATTTCTACCTTCTTCCTTAACAGAACCGTGATTTGCTCAGGCATTGTGAAATATTAAGAGAATTAATCATGTTTGATTCAAGCAGTGGTTCTTAACCCTGGCTGCACATTATAATCTCTGTGAAAGCATTTTACAAATATTGAGCTACAGCACCACCCGAAAACAATTCGATCAGAATCGTTGCAAGTTGGGTGCAGGTGAAAATATGTTTTAAAATTTTCCCCGATGTGCAGCCAAGGAGCAGGACCATGAGCCTGAGCCAATATTGGCAATTTAGCTCCTTTATCAGTGACCAGGGGAAGGTGCCTGATCTGACCTAGGAGACTTAGAGGGGAATTCTGTTAGAGGCTTCCAGTAAAAAAAATATTCCATCCTGAAACAAGAGAAGATTGTAAGGGAAAGACTTGTAAGTACCCGTGCGCTTGCTTGCTGCTTGGAGCAACATCAGGTGAGTAGGGAACGCTCGGTGTGGTGGCCATTTTGCAACTATCAGGGAAGACAGCTGAAGCAATAAAGACAGCAGAGCACGAAGATCGAAGGGTTCCAAGAGCCACTGTAATTATAATGAGAATAACTGATTTACTATAGGAATTAGGACTTACACGAATATGAAAAGTGTTGCAAAAGTGAAGGTCTGGAAGGGAGAGTCAGAGAATCAGAGAAATAGGCTGAAGAGTCCACTGAAGCACTGATGTTGAGTAACAAACTTCTGCTGGTCGAGAAATCCAGGAAATCAAGCGTGACCAGTTGCCAAAGTGGGACTGCAAAGAGCGTATTCATGGAGGGTGTCTTGAAATTGCCATCTCTGGGGAAAGGTTTGTCTTTGTGTAGCTATCGCCTACACGCTGGGTCAGGGGCTGCTATTGATCAGCCGAACCAGCAGGTGGCAAGAGAGGTAAGACACAGAATGGAGAATGGAAGGACAAGCTGGGACTCGCAGCATCTGTCTCTACCTGTCGCCCGTTTTCATAGCAATGACCTTTTGAGCACAGTCGCTTCAGTTTCATTCACTTTCCAAATCTCATACATATTCCTCTTTTGTTCAGTTCTAGTCTAGAACCATTTAGGAAAGAGGATTCTGGGAAATGTAGTTCCCCTCCTTAGCCAATAAAAGGGATAAACAAGGAAGTTATAATCCTTATAGAAAGTCTAAATTTGGTGGTTAAAAATCATTAATAAAGTCAAGTTGAGGATAATACCAGCTGACTACTTCTCAGAACCTTGCCGTCCCCATTATTTATAAATGCAAATCAATTTCCTTACATTTGTAGGCTCATGCTTCTTTTTAAGTTCTGGAACTTCTCTCTTATAGAGATAAATTGTTAATAAGCACACACTATCAACAAAGAGTAAAGGTTAGTGACAAAAATTCAAAGGCTAAGAAGAATTTAAAAAATTAAAAATTTGAAGAAGCAGATTGATGTTAAAAATAAAGATTGATGGGAATTAAAACATTTGATAGACAGGAAAAACAGACCAGGGGAACAATTAAAAACAAGAAACTTCTACTTTTAAGTGTGTTGAGATTAAAAAGTAGAGAGAAGCAAACCAAAAAATGGGGAGAGTGAGAAAAAAGCAGGGAGAGACGGTACAAGGGAGAAAGACCGTAATATATTTGAGTTCCTGGTTCCAGACACCTTTGATGCTAACTGTACTGCTGATCTTAATAGGGTTTTTTTGTTTTGTTTTGTTTTGTTTTGTTTTTTGAGACAGAGTCTCACTCTTGCCCAGGCTGCAGTGCAATGGCGAGATCTCAGCTCACTGCCACCTCTGCCTGCTGGGCTCAAGCAATTATCCTGCCTCAGCCTCCTGAGTAGCTGGGATTACAGGTGCCTGCCACAATGCTCAGCTAATTTTTGTATTTTTAGTAGAGACAGGGTTTCACTATGTTGGTCAAGCTAGTCTTGAACTCCCGACCTCTAGTGATCCGCCCTCCTCGGCCTCCCAAAGTGCTGGGATTACAGGCATAAGCCACTGTGGTCTGCCAGGGTTTGTTTAAATGAGCCAACAAATCCCCATTTTTTGCCCAAACTAGTTCCCTAAACTGGGGTTTTTTGATTTACAAACAAGAGTAATAATAGATTTTATTAGACAAATACTCCTGGAAATTTACCCAGTTATTTATTGCACTAATTATAGTTAAATGAATGTTTTAAATTTTTTTAACGTCTGATTTGGTTATTTTCCAATTAATTTTTAATCTTTCCTCCTTGGAAATCCTGCTTTCTACTCTTCCTTTAAAGGTAGTAATTCCCAGATTTGAAGAATGATAATACTACTATATAGAAGTTATTCCTAGGACTTTATGATATGCAATACCTCAAAACTAAACACACTTGTTCTTCAACTATACAGGGGATAAAAAATTCAGAGACCTAGCCTGATGTTTTGAAGACAGCACATTATCATTTATACCAAGAAGAAAACATCATGACTCAAAAAGTGAAGCTAGTAAAGCTTTTAGGCAAAGCTCTAAGGGGAAGATTATTCTGTACTGCCTTACAAAGTAAGTATATTTCCTGTTTGTGAGAAGAACAATGAAGAGAATACAAGGGTGTGCAATGTTGGTTCACTTTATGAAAACCCAACATTCAAAAAAATTGTGTTACTATTATTATTATTATTTTGAGACGGAGTCTCGCTCTGTCGCCCGGGCTGGATTGCAGTGGTACCATCTCGGCTCACTGCAACCTCCACCTCCCGGGTTCAAGAGATTCTCCTGCCTCAGCCTCCAGAGTAGCTGGGACTACAGGCACCTGCCACCACGCCCCACTAATTTTTGTATTTTTAGTAGGGACGGGGTTTCACCATGTTGCCCAGGATGATCTGCATCTCTTGACCTCATGAGCTGCCTGCCTCGGCCACCCAAAGTGCTGGGATTACAGGCATGAGCCACCACACCTGGACTTTTTATATTTATTATTATTTTTTTTAACACGGAGCCTCACTCTGTCTCCCAGGCTGGAGCGCAGTGGTGTGACCTCGGCTTACCAAAACCTCCACCTCCCAGGTTGAATTGATTTTCCTGCCTCAGCCTCCTGAGTAGCTGGGATTACAGGCACCCGCTACCATACCTGGCTAATTTTTTTTTTTTTTTTTTTGTAATTTTAGTAGAGGCAGAATTTCACCATGTTGGCTAGGTGAAAACTCAGGTTAAGTATGCTCAGTTGCTGCAGAGTAGTCATCTGTTTAACTAAGGTTAATTGTTCCCTCTTGAGGTACAAAACACTACCAGACACCAGACCCAAGGGACTGTGTATGTGCAAAGAAGAAAATGGAACCTTCCAATTGGTACTAATAACATTTCAGAATCTGGAGACTAGCAACTGATCCTAAACTCTTTTTTGTTTGTTTTTCATTGGAGAGTGAGAGTGAAAGAGGAGAAGTCAGAGAAGGAGAAGCACTTTTTTTTTTTTTCCCAGCTACCTCTGTCACCCAGACTGGAGTGCAGTGGTGAGATTATAGCTCACTGCAGTCTCCATCTCCTGGGGTCAAGCAATCCTCCTGGCTCAGCCTCCTGGGTAGCTGGGACTACAGGCACACGCCACCACACCCGGCCAATTTCTTATTTTTTGTAGAGATGAGGTCTCACTATGTTGCCCAGGCTGGTCTCAAACTCCTGGGCTCAAGTGTTCCTCCCGCCTCAGCCTCCCAGAATGCTGGGATTACAGGTGTGAGTCACCTCCCATGACCTGTTTTATAGTTTTTTTAAAAATTGATACATAATAATTGTACATATATATAGGGTCCATGTGATATTTTGATACATGCATATAATGCATAATGATCAAATCAGGGTAATCAGGATATCTATCACCTTAAACATTTATCATTTCTTTATGTTGAGAACATTTCAAATCTTCTCGTGTAGCTATTTTGAAATGCACAATAAATTATTATTAACTATACTCACTCTTCTATCCTCTTTTCTACATGTTTCACTTATTTATTGTGGTATTAAGAAAACACTGTAAAACTTAATGGCTTAAAACAACAATCATTTCCTTATCTCTCATGGTTTCTGTGGGTCAGGAATTCAGGAAAGTCTTGGTTAGATGGTTCTGCCTTGGGTTTCTAATGCAATTGTAGTGAGACACTGACTGTACCAATGAAGGGCTGAAGCAACTGGGGGCAGGTCAAGCATCTCTCTCCAAGTGGTCTCAGGGTCTCTTTATGTGGGCTACTTTTTAGGCTTCCTCAAAGCATGGCGGCCTCAGAATATTTAGGCTGCTTATATGTGGGTGGCATCCCTCAGTGTGATCATTAGAGATCAAGGTGAACGTGTAGCATATTTATTACCCACCCTTAGATGTCACATGGCATCTCTCTGCCATATGCTTTTGGTCAAGACAGTCACAAAAACTTGCCCAGGTTGGAGAAGAGAAGTCATAACCTACACCCCATCTCTCAATGGGAAGAGAGAAAATATATGGTAAGAAGAGAGGTGAGATAAAAGATACTATTGTGGTCACCTTTGGAAAATATAATCTGCCACACTGCACCTACCCTTTAACATGTATTTTGTTTTTAGTGCTTCTGAATTGTCCTTAGCACTGTTTAAACCGAATTTCATCTTCATTGTTATAAATATCCACTGGTAAGTAATAAGACAAATGAAAGACACAGTGTGTTTTCTCTAAGGCTCCACATCCAACCAACAATAGCCATGCCCATGTCTATAAACTCCCACCAATCCCCTCTCTATTCCCATTTGAAAATAACTGGAAGTAATGAGTTTTATTTTGATAGAGGTCCCTGCAAACCATAGCAGTCGCTTTATTGCCTATTTATCTAATATACCAATTTTATGGCCCATGTACTATAGGCAAACCGCAATATATCAATAGAATATTATAGTTAAATATGCATCAAAATATTGATGCATATACTAGATTTTATTATAATTTTCACTTTTTCCAGTGGCTTTGGAATCTTCCTACACTTTCAGAAATATAAGAACTTCTAGACTGGGAATATGAGTGACTTGTTTCCTTTAGTCTTTTTTTGTGTTTTGTGCTCTTCAAATTTTACTATAATAAAGCATTTATTACTTTTCTTTTGTTGTTGTTTTCTGAGATAGAGTCTCACTCTATCACCTAGGCTGGGGTGCAGTGGCATGATCTCGGTTCACTGCAACCTCCACCTCTCAGGTTCAAGTGATTCTCATGCTTCAGCCTCCCAAGTAGCTGGGATTACAGGTGTGTGCAACCACGCCCAGTTAATTTTTATATTTTTAGTAGAGACGGGGTTTCACCATGTTGGCCAGGCTGATCTTGAACTCTTGACCTTAGGTGATCCACCCACCTCTGCCTCCCAAACTGCTGGGATTACAGGCCTGAGCCACTGTGCCTGACCATTACTTTTCAATCATGAAAAAAATAAAGTGAAATAATAAAAATAATAATAAAATAGGAAATAACAAAAAGAACTGCCCTTGGGACCTTCTTTACTTTTCTTTTTATCTTTTTACATTATGAAACACTATACATGTAGCAAAAAGTATGAAAATAAAAAGGGCTGGGTGCGGTGGCTCACACCTGTAATCCCAGCAATTTGGAGGCTGAGGCGGGTGAATCATGAGGTCAGGAGTTCAAGACCAGCCTGGCCAACATGGTGGAACCCCATCTCTACTAAAAATACAAAAATTAGCTGGGTGTGGTGGCATGTGCCTGTAGTCTCAGCTACTCAGGAGGCTGAGGCAGGAGAATGGCTTGAACTTGGGAGGCAGAGGCTGCAGTGAGCTGAGATCGCACCACTGCCTCCAGCCTGGGTGACAGAGCAAGACTGTCTCAAAAAAATAAATAAATAAATAAATAAAGACATCTACTAATGAACTACAAGATTAAACAAAAGTCAACATTTGACGATATCAGATTCTTCTCCTTTGCTTTATCTTTGTCTTTTAAAATAAATTACAGATACAATTAAAGTTAAAATATGATTAAAATGGCGGGGCACAGTGGCTCATGCTTGTAATCCCAGCACTTTGGGAGGCTGAGGCAGGCGGATCTCAAGGTCAGGAGTTTGAGACCAGCCTGACAGTGGTGAAACCCTGTCTCTACTAAAAATACAAAAATTAGCTGGGCATGGTGGCGTGTGCCTGTAATGGTCACAGGTGCCTGTAATCCCAGCTACTTGCGAGGCTGAGGCAGAAGAATCGCTTGAACTCAGGAGGTGGAGGTTGCAGTGAGCCGAGATCGTGCCACTGCACTCCAGCCTGGACAACAGAGTGAGACTCTGTCTCAAAAATAAATAAATACATAAATACATAAATAAATAAATGATTAATAAATCATGCCCATCTTTCTTTCCTTCCTATGTCTATCATAGAAGACTGAATACTGCATAAACACTGTAGTTTACATGAGTGGTGCACACAACACAATTATACATGACCAACCCAGAATTCCTATATTGAATTAGTGATTTTCATTATAATTCTCATTTTTGTACTGATTATAAGTGTTCCCCATATGCCGATCTTTAAATATTTACATAGATAGCATATTATAGTTACTTCGCAATTTGCTTTTTTTTTTTTTTAAGACAGAGTCTCGCTCTGTTGCTCAGGCTGGAGTGCAGTGGTGCCATCTTGGCTCACTGCAACCTGTGCCTCCCGGGTTCAAGCTATTCTCCTGACTCAGCCTCCTGAGTAGCTGGGATTATGGGCGTCCACCATAAGACCCGGCTAATTTTTGTATTTTTCGTCAAGTCAGAGTTTCGCCATGTTGCTGAGACTGGTTTTGAACTTCTGGCCTCAAGTGATCCACCCATCTCGGCCTCCCAAAGTGCTGGCATTACAGGCGTGAGCCACCATGCCTGGCCGCAATTTGCTTTTTGATGTTATCCATGTTAATAAGTGTGTGTCTAAATTGTTAGTAAGTACTGGTCTGTAGTATTCAATTTTATAAACAAATCGCAATTTATCCTTTCCTCTATGAAAGTAGTTAATTCCCCCCCCCCCCGCCATTTTCCTCTATTACCATTAGTACTGCAATGAACATTCTTTTTTTTTTTTTTTTTTTTTTTTGAGACGGAGTCTCACTCTGTCGCCCAGGCTGGAGTGCAATGGCATGATCTCAGCTCATTGCAACCTTCGCCTCTCGGGTTCAAGCGATTCTCCTGCCTCAGTCACCAGAGTAGCTGGCACTAGAGGAGCCCGCCACTACACCCGGCTAATTTTTGTATTTTTAGTAGAGACAGAGTTTCACCATATTGGCCAGGCTAGTCTCAAACTCCTGACCTTGTGATCCGCCTGCCTCAGCCTCCGCTGGGATTGCAGGCGTGAGCCACCGCGCCCAGCCAATGAGCATTCTTATACATGTCTCCCTCTTCATATAACTATTAGATTCTCTAGGGAATGTAGATAAAAACAGAATTGTTGGCTACAGGTGTAGATCTTGTATATTGCCAAATGCATCTGTGTAGTGAGCTCAGATACAACATCAAACAGACTCTCCCCCACCGCAAAATAATGCAGCAAATACAATAACAGTCTATTTCTCATTCACCTAAAAACCTAGAGCAGCATGTGCTGAGACATAGTGATTTGAATAAACACCAGATAACGTGTAGAATGGGTTGAGGGAAGGGGGACTCTGCTCTACACAGCTATTCAGGTAACCAGGCTGTTAGGGATGCTGCCATTTTTAACATGTGACTTTCAAGTTTCCCTTGGCATGGCCATTCCCATCAGCCGGAAGGGGCAATGTACATGGAGAAACACATCATTTTAATCCCATTCCACTGGTAACATTCTGTTAGGTAACCACACCCAACTGCAAGGGAACCTAGGAAAGAGAGTCTGCGTGCCCTGGAAAAAGAAGAAAATGAATTCAATAAAGAATAAGCAGTCTCTGTCTCATTGTCCAAAGTATTGGGAGTCATTTGTATTTCCAGGAGTGTACAAGAATTTCTATTCCTCTGCACTTTTACCAATATATAATATGAATTTTCAATTTTTCTCAAGCCAGTAGGCATAAAACAGCCTAGCACTGTGCCTTTCATTTGTATTCCTCAGATTCATAGCAAGGTTGAACATCTTTACATATTTTTCTTTGCCATCCATTTTTTCCTCTTCTGTTTAAATCAATTGCTTTATTTTTCCCTTCTGCTTTGCCTTGTTTATCTAGTGGCAGTTCTTCGTAAATTCTATTATAATTATTTTGCTATATGGATTGCAAAATTCTTCCAATTCGTGCATGTCTTTTTACTTTGTTTATGATGTCTTTTGTCATACAGAATTTCAAATATTATATGCAAAAATGTCATTATATGCAAATTTATCAGGTTTCCTTTATGAGTTGTGGTCTTTGTGCCTTATTAAAAAAATCTGTCCTGGCCCAAGTGTAATGAAGACATTTTCCTGTGTTTTCTTAAGTTTTATAGTTTTGTTTTTCACGTTTAGTGTCTATTTTACCTTAATTTTTTGGTGGGTGGCAAAATTTTCCTTCTTACCCTATATGGAGAATCATTGGTTTCAGCGTCATTTATTGAATAGTTTACCATTTCCCAGCTGATTTATAAATAGATAAAAATTCTGCCATAAATAAAAAAATCCATATGTGCATGGGTCTGTTTCTAGACTTGTATTTCTTTTTAATGGTATATTTGGTTATCTGTTTAATTGTAAAAAGAGCATGTTTTAATATTATAGATTTATTACAAGCTTGATATCTGGTAAAGATAATCCTTCCTCTTCTTCAAAATTGTCCTGGCTCTTCTTGGCCTTTTCCATTTGAGTTTTGCATGGGTTTTTCAAATTTAATGAAAATCCTTTGGATGTATGATAGGAATTGCACTAACATCATAGATTAATTTGGAAGAGTTGCCATCTTCATGATGAGATCTTGGAATTCATTCAAACATCTTTTTAATGATTCCAGAGTATCTTTTTACTGTGACATGGGGTTACAGTTTTAAGCTGTGTATGTATTTGTCAATGCCCATATAACTGTACAACACAAAATAAGGACCATTAACTATGGACTTTAGTTACTAATAATATATTGTTATTGGTTTATTAATTATAACAAATCCATTAATGCAAGATTCTAACTATAGGGGAAACTGTAAGCTGAAGAGTAAGGAGGTATATGGGAACTCTCTTACTATTGGCTTAATTTTCTGCAAACCTAAAACTGCTACAAAAAATAAATTAATTAACTTAAAAAAACTCTTAAGCTATGGTGTCTAATTCCTACTAGTTGTGAGACTTAGGGCCATGTTTGTGTGTGTGTGTGTGTGTGTGTGTGTGTGTGTTTTGTAATTTTCTTTTATTTATTTTCCTTATCTGTATCATATACTTATCTGTACCATAATACTTATGACGGTACTTACCTCAAAAGGTCATGTGAGGATTATATGATATATGAAAAATGTTTAACATGGTGGTTGGCATATTGACAAACTTCAATGGTAGCTACAGTAATAACTCAGGCTCCATCACTTCTCTCTCTCTCTCTATCTCTCTCTTTTGAGACAAGGTCTTGCTCTGTCACCTAGGCTTCAGTGCAGTGGTGCAATCATAGTGCACTAATCTCTAACTCCTGGCCTCAAATGATCCTCCTGCCTCAGCCTCCCAAGTAGCTGGGACTACAGGCATGTGTTACCACACATGGCTAATTATTAAATTTTTTGTAGAGACAGGGGTCTCGCTATGTTGTCCAGGCTTATCTTTAATACCTGGTCTCAACAATGCTCCCACCTTAGCCTCCCAAAGCACTGGCATTACACGTGGGAGCCGCCATGTTCCGCCCAGGACCTCTTTCTTCTGATAGACTAACATTCCAGCTTTAGATTTCCCCTCTTAGTCCTTAGCTGCTTAATCCAGTCATTCATTGTAAAAATATTTATTCTCACTCAGATATTGTGCAAGGCACTTTAGATACAAAAACATGTAAGTTTTCTTGACTCAAATAGTTTATAGTCTGTTGGAAGAGACAGAGAGTTAGAAAATAATAGTGTGATGCTATGGTGCCATGAAAAGAAATACCTGATCTTCATTCCATGTTTGGCTGCAAGGATGGTTGCAAGAAGTATTCAGCATTTTCAAGGATTTTCCCAACCTATAAGTTGAGCTAGACTTGGGACGCAACCTTCCTTGGTTTGACCAAAGAGCCACTGACGAAACCTAGGTTCTGAAAGAACAATGAGATCCGAAAGGTTTGAGGCCCCAGTAACTCTACCTAGACTCATCACCATTAGCAGTTGGTGTTCTGGGTTCATTGGCCACTTTGCTATCAAGTAAAATGTACCATTAGTATTAATAGCGGCATGTATTATACCACTCTTGAAAGTAACAAACCCTTCCATGACTCTTAGAAGCCAAGCCTTGCCTATCACACTGCTTCTGTTTCCCTAATCAGGTCACTTATTTCACATAAACGTGTTGCCACCAACACCCAGCAACAATGTGCAGAAAACCAACTGCTCCACCTTTCAGAGTCACCTGGATCCTTTGTGCCAGTTTCTGTAGAATCCCCACAACTTCCTTACTCAGCCCCTGCTGTGTCCTGAATTCTTCATGAGCTGGGAGCTCAGAAAACTTCTTCCAAAAGACAATGACTCTTAAACAAAGCCAAAGTATGACCCAATGCCAAGAATTTATAAAGTCTTCTAAAAGATCTCTGATTCTCATGATCCTCTGGAAAGTTTTGCTTTGTGGTTTTCATTCCTTTTGAGTATTATGGCATACAATAACTTCTAGCTTATGAAGGAAAGTTAGCTTCCATTCTGACCATATATGAGAAGGAATTAAATTGGTTAGTGGTTCAGTGGTTATTTGTCCATAATCACGTTCTTTGTATTTTTACAGGTTGAACTAAGCTTTTTTCTAAATTTTTTAAAAATGTATTTATTCTTTTTTGTAAAAAAATTATTTATTTTATTTTTTGAGACATAGTCTTGCTGTGTCACCCAGGCTGGAGTGCAGTGGCGTGATATCGGCTCACTGCAACCTTTGCCTCCCAGGTTCAAGCGATTCTCCTGCATCAGCCTACCAAGTATCTGGGATTACAGGCCCCTGCCACAATGCCCAGCTAATTTTTGTATTTTTAGTAGAGATGGGGTCTCGCCATTTTGGCCAGGCTAGTCTTGAGCTCCTGACCTCAGGTGATCTGCCCACTTCAGCCTCCCAAAGGCCTGGGATTACAGGCATCAGCCACTGTGCCTGGCCTACTGGATGAAATTTTGAAGCTAATACCCAAAAAGTTATCCCAATGATACTGAAAAGAACCTGAATAATAAGCATAAATTAAACAGTAGCTATTTATTGTTTTAAAGCTAATAGCCATAAAGGGCTCAAACAACTCTATAATCCAATTAAAAAATGGGCAAAAGGTTTGAATAGACATTTTGTCAATAGAAGACATGTGACAAGATGCTCAACATCATTGATCATCAGAGAAGTGCAAATCGAAACTACAATGAGATGTCATTTCACCCTAATAACTAATCTCACCCCCAGTTTTTGCCTGTCTTTTGGATACAAGCTAAGAAAAAAGGGAACTCTCATACTGTTGATGGGAATGTAAATTAGTGCAACCACTATGGAGAACAATTTGGAGCTTCCTCAAAAAATTAAAAATAGACGGACTGTACAGGAATCCCACTGCTGCATATATACTCCAAAGAAGGAGAATAAGTATATTCAAGAGATATCTGCACTCTCATGTTTATTGCAGCACTGTTCACAATAGCTAAGGTTTGGAAGCAACGTAAGTGTTCATCAACAGATAAATGAATAAAGAAAATGTCATACTTATATATAATGGAGTACTATTTAGCCATAAAAAAATAACGAGATTCAGTCATTTGCAATAACATGGATGGAACTGGGGGTCATTATGTTAAGTTAAATAAGTTAGGCACAGAAAGACAAACATTGCATGTTCTCACTTGTTTGTGGGATCTAAAAATCAAAACAATTGAACCCTTGGAGAGAGACAGTAGAAGGATGGCTACCAGAAGCTGGGAAGGGTAGTGGGAGAGTGAGAAGGAGGTGGGGACAGTTAATGAGTACAAAAAATAGTTAGAAAGAATGACTAAGGCCTAGTATTTGATAGCACAACAGAGTGACTATAGTCGATAATAATTTAATTGTACATTTAAAAATAACTAAAAGAGTATAATTGAATAGTTTATCACACAAAGGATAAATGTTTGAGGGGATGGATATCCCATTTTCCATGATGTGATTATTACACATTGCATGCCTATATCAAAACATCTAATATATCCCATAAATATATACACCTACTATGTACCCAAAAACATTAAAAATAAAAAATTATAAAACTGGAGAAAATAAGTTAATAGTCATAATGTACTAAGTTTTCCTTACCTTATATGTTTACTTTTATACAGCAATATGAGTTATAAAAAACCAAAACTGAAGTTGTAAAGAAACATACTTCAACTTTTTCTTTTCTTTTCTTTTTCTTTTTTCTCTTTCCCCTTTTCTGTTTTTTTTTTTTTTTTTTTTTTTTTTTTTTTTTGAGACAGAGTCTCCCTCTGTTGCCCAAGCTGGAGTGCAGTGGCACAATTTCAGCTCACCGCAACCTCTGCCTCCTGAGTTCAAGCAATTCTCATGCCTCAGCCTCCCGAGTAGACTGGTGCGTGCCACCATGCCTTGGCTAATTTTTATACTTTTAGTAGAAATGGGGTTTTGCCATGTTGGCCAGGCTGGTCTCAAACTCCTGAACTCAAGTGATCCTCTCGCCTCAGCCTCCCAAAGTGCTGGGATTACAGATGTGAGCCACTGCGCCTGGCCTATTTTCACTTTTGACTTGATTCATCCTAATCATATAAAACATCAGCATTTTTATGAAGAGAAAAAGCAAACCCTAGCCGGGCATGGTTGCTCACGCCTGTAATCCCAGCACTTTGGGAGGCTGAGGCTGGTGGGTCACAAGGTCAGGAGTTCGAGACCAGCCTGACCAACATGGTGAAACCCCATCTCTACTAAAAATACAAAACGCCGGGTGTGGTGGCACACGCCTGTACGCAGCTACTTAGGAGGCTGAGGGAGGAGAATAGCTTGAACCCTGGAGGCAGAGGTTACAGTGAGCCGAGATTGTGCTACTGCACTCCAGCCTGGGTGACAGGGCTAGATTCCATCTCAAAAATAAATAAATAAATAAAGCAAACCCCAGCCCTAGAAATGATGGTTTTTGTTCCAAGATAGTACTCAAAGTACTTTTGATTGTTGAGATCTTAGCAGCACGTAGCGCAACAGTTCATTTACACATTAATCATTTTAAACCTGACATTTGGTTTCTTGTAATGTTATGGCTACTCAGCAGTAGCTAATTACTCTAGAGCACATTATGAGTTCTGAATGCTTTTTTTTTTCCCTTGGTAAAGAATGTTCAATCATATCTCCCGCCTCTTCTTGTTCACCAGATTTTAGTATTACCCACAATGCTTCTTTAAAGTAGCCTTTGGTTTCTTAGGAAGTTAACATAGAAAGCAATCAATTACAACTATGTGCATATACAATAGAAATAAATCTGATCCTAAGTAAAGCTAATATTTGCCAATGTTTCCACTGATAAGGAAGCCAGGTCATAGAATCTGAATATAGAACAAATTTTCTCTTTATTGAGTGCTTTCAACAGAGGCCAAAGTAAAGCATTTTCTGAGGTTCAAATATTATATACATATGCATATATATAAAAATACACACACAAGTATATATAAAATGTAATATAAATATGTATTAATATATGTGATTGTATATATAAAATATGTATATATGAATTTAGTATAAAAGTAAATATATTTTTAGGGAAATACATGTTATACTCACATTGTAATCAAGACGGTGGTTCAGATATTTGTATGTTTGTCTTTGGAAACAAATAAAAACCCAACACATGAACACAATTTTGCTGACTTAACATTTTTTGCAAATGTTGTTTAAAGGTTTCTACTTTCCTGGTACACTATTTTCAAATGCAATTTTAAAAAGCTGTTATGAATGCTTACTTATTTTGGACTCATAAAAAGTTATCTGCCCAAAATATTAGTGTTAAGTGCATGAAGCATAAAATGACTTCAGCTTAGTAAATCTTTTGCCCTATTGTATATGTAGTTCATTACTTTTTAAAACTGTGAATTTTCTCTGTGCTATCACTAAATTCAATTCTAGAATAAAAAATGTAAGGAGAACTAGGTAAAGAATCACCTTTGTTGGAATTTGAGCAGCTATTTGCTGCTATATTCTGTTTGAGTATTTATTAGTCATCTTACATTAATTTATAAAAAATTTAGTCTTACAAGCTTCTACTTAAAATTCAATAGACCTACAGTGAATGAAAACAATGACATAATGAATAATGAAATGAAGCCTTATTTTAATGAAGGGATTCTTCCTTAGTATTTTTTGGCATTTGGGGGACATTTTGTTACATTTATTGTAAAAGAAAGAAGAAAAGGGGAAAAGAAAGAAAAGCAGTCTATATAACACAAAGCAACACTACTAGAAAAATGAATAAGACATGAATCTAATGCTGTTGGAACTCATTGTCTAGTGAGAGATATAGTTAACCCTTCACAATAAAAAGTGATAAATGTGTTTTTCACTGCTATGGGAACCATAGACCTAGAGCCCAACCTCCAGAGAAAGTTCAGGAGAGCACACTTCTGATGTCAGTATTTTGGAAACTCTGGGCGAGCAGGTGCAGATCATTTTAACATATCTCATCTGTGTTTGAATTTCTAAGACATAATACTAATGATCATTTGGGTTCCACTCAGCATTTTCCAATTAAATGCACATTTTCCAAAATATTTTCATGTCCACTAAAACTAGTACTAGATCTGATTGAATTCAATGTTTAAATGTGTTAAAGATGAGTCTTCTTTTTTTATTACTATAAATATACTTTAGTTATTTTTGTTTGCAACTGAAACTCTGGGAATTCAAAATTAACATCCTTTCCAATGAGCTTCTTATAGGTATTAGAAAGTTTCAACCTTGTATTCCGCATTGTCCTGCTGTGCTTTGTCCAATGAACCTTTATGAGCCAGCTGCCATCCAGTTTCTCTCCCCTCCCTGTCCTTACCATCCCACCTTTTTGTCTTCACTCTCTGGCTCAGGCTCTCTCTGAATCTGATTAACAAGGAGCCCAAGCTAGAGAGGGACAAGGGGGTGTGTGTGTGTGTGTGTGTGTGTGTGTGTGTGTGTGTGTGTTGGTGGGCGTGGAGGGATAAGGGAGGGGCATTGGGGGAGCATTGCAGCCTCTCAGTCCCTGCCTACAGTGGAGAAGTTGAAAAATCAGGCACCTGGTTCAGTCTCAAAGTCAAAATCACCAAACCACATAAACCTTCTAATACTGAACATTGAATCTAGTGTGCAATTTTGCTAAAGGATATTGTATTTTTTTCATGTATGATGTTCTCCTTGTATTATTCTGGCTTCGGGTAGGCTGAGTGCCCAGCAGAGGTATTGGTAACTGTCCTATTCCAGAAAGAATTGGTAAAGGTAGGTCTCTTAACAAAAATATATGACTACTTTTACATACGATTAGTTCAGTAGCAACATCACATGATGTTTCCTTATATTCTGACCTATATTTGTCAACCCCAGTGATGGGCCTACAACTTAGTTTGCATCTGCCTGTCACTGAGAACATGATACAATTAAAAATTGCTCTACTTTTTATAATTTCCCTGGAGCATTTCTCCCTTACTTTTGTTACCATATCACATTTTTATCACATGATGTTACTTATCAATTTCTATCATAAACTAAAGGTATTTATATGCATCCTTTGTATTATCTGCTAAACTGTAAACTGAGAGCAAGTTGCATGTCCAATTTTTTTACAAGCTCAGCATTTAGCATGTGGTATACATTAAGAACATATAGATGCCCAGTAAATATTGGTTAAATAAGAGAATGAATAAATTAACATTCTCTTCCTTTCTATAATCCCATGATGACTCTGCTTTTGGTTGCTCTTTAATTTGGCATCATTAACTCTTCAGTATTTCTACTGTATTGCTCTCACTGTAGCACTTCCATCATTTTCACTCTTCCAGGCCATGGGATTTTTCTTCACTACATTACTTTAGTAAGTGTTGTGCTAAGATGACACAAACATTTTAACAACTTTGTAAGATGTTTCTAATGTCACCTTTTATGAACACAAAATGAATTGTATAGACACTTGGCAGATGAGGCACTTTTAACCAAAACGAGCTGAAGATACTTTCTGTATTTTGGTAGTATTATCTGCAATCTCCCCAAGTAGGAATGTACTAATATTTAAAATCAAGAGGAAACTATCTTGAGAGATATTTCATTATGTGTGAGTGAGTAAAATGTTTGGAAGGAGGTGATCAGTTTAATTTTAATTGTAATTTTCATTCTGTCACCCAGGTGGAAGTGGGAGTGCAGTGGTGTGATCATGTGGCTCATTGCAGCCTCATCCTCCTGGGCTCAAGTGACACTCCTGCCTCAGCCTCCTGAATAACTGGGACCAAAGGTGCATGCCATCACATTTGATTAAGTTTTTAATTTTTTCAGAGCTAGGTTTTCGCCATGTTGCCCAGGCTGGTCTTAAACTCCTGGGCTCAAGTGATCCTTCCACCTCAGCCTGCCAAAGTGTTGAGATTATAGCCATGGGTCTATAATATCAGATTATAGACCTGGCCCTGTTTAATTTTTTTTTTTTTTTTTTAATTGAGACGGAGTTTTGTTCTTGTTGCCCATGCTGGAGTGCAGCAGCACGATCTTGGCTCACCGCCACCTCCGCCTCCCGGGTTCAAGTGATTCTCCTGCCTCAGCTTCCGAAGTAGCTGGGATTACAGCCATGCCCCACCACAGCCGGCTAATTTTGTATTTTTAGTAGAGATGGGGGTTTCTCTGTGTTGGTCAGGCTGGTCTCGAACTCCCAACCTCAGGTGATCCGCCCACCTCAGCCTCCCAAAGTGCCGGGATTACAGGTGTGAGCCACTGCTCCTGGCCTAAATTTTTTTTTCTAATTAAAAAAAGTTAAAGATTTAAAAAATATATACACTTAATAAATAACTATGTAAAATGGCTTAAAATGGAAAGTAAAATATAAAGTACTCAGCTGCCCAGCCTCTAGTTCTTCTAGTAATTACTGTTGTAACTCCATAGCTCTAAATAGCTTATTACTGTAGATTTATCAACTTGGGATAATATATAATATATATTGCTTCCTAATACAAATCATTTTTCATACTTATCAATTTTCCCATCCATACCTCTTAATTAAATCATTATTTTATTTCCATTTGTGAGCCTCCATTACCAAGTATGTAAACTTGGGCAAGTTACTTAACCCTCTGTGACTCAGTTTTTGTTGTTTTTGTTTTTGTTTTTGAGACTTGTTGCCCAGGCTAGAGTGCAACGGTGTGATCTCGGCTCACTGCAACCTCCGCCTCCCGAGTTCAAGTGATTCTCCTGCCTCAGCCTCCCAAGTAGCTGGGATTACAGGCATGGGCCACCACGCCCGGCTAATTTTGTATTTTTAGTAGAAACGGGGTTTCTTCATGTTAGCCAGCCTGGCATCACACTCCTGACCTCAGGTGGTCTGCCTGCCTCAGCTTCCCAAGTGCTGGGATTACAGGCTTGAGCCAACACGCCCAGTGACTCAGTTTTACTGTCTCTCAAGTGGACAAAAGTCTTTGAATACTTAGAGGGATTATTGTGAGGATTAAATGACTTAATGCATGTAAAATGCTTAGAACTGTGCCTGGCACATAATAAATACTGTATAAGTAATTAGTCACTGATCTTGCTTTTCTTTTAATGGCTACATTGATAAATTCACATATTCTTAAACATTAGTATCTTATTCAGTTTAACTAGAATATATTGACTCCCTGTTTTGTAAACTACTCTTGCATTTTCCTTCATCTCTCCTCCTGACCTTGCACCTCCCAATTTATAAGAAGTAAGTAATTAATGTAATTAAATGAATTCATTTAATTCAGCCATTTATTCGGTTCTGTGACAAAAATTAACATTTCTCTGTTTTGTGTAGAATGATTTAGAAACTTGAAACCCTCTCAAAAGATAGCATTTACATTTTTATGACAACGTTAATATTGTTTACTACAGAGTAAAGTAGAATAAGGTTATACTTTGTTGTAAGTCCAACATCATTACCCCATACCAATCAAAAAATAATGTTCCAAACGTCAAGATAAAATATTTTC
The DNA here is from genome assembly GCF_049350105.2 of Macaca mulatta. Taxonomy (NCBI): domain Eukaryota; kingdom Metazoa; phylum Chordata; class Mammalia; order Primates; family Cercopithecidae; genus Macaca; species Macaca mulatta. The sequence goes on along the minus strand of NC_133409.1, from coordinate 121,877,559 downwards.
TCTTCTTACATTCAATTGCCTATTCAATCATTCCGTATTTTAGTTTGCTTTATATTTAACTCATCAGTTTTTTGGATTTACAACAGTATTAGTTTATATAAGTTCCTACTCTATGTGATTTTTTGTTTGGGCAACTTTTCAGTAACATTTCTATTACAAGTATTCATGAAGCGTCCCAGGAGAAAGTTGAGAAGCTTAAAAAAGCCACATGCAAAGGACGGGTGACAGAAGGGCAAAGGGGGCGAAGCAATCACTCCGTAAACCACCATTTCTTATAAAACCTTTATTGCTTAGTGGTACTTCTGATTGCTTTTCTTTCACCTTGCTGACAAAAGAAACATAACCCTTTACTCTATGTGAAGATTATCCAGCCTGTAGAAATTACTATCTGTTGCAGGACTGTTCCAGGATCCCTCTAATTTCCTGCTTCCATCTGGACAAACTTTGTCTTAATTTTCCCCTGGCTTAGCTTCATTGTTTCCGTACTTTCCTCTTTTTCACGTTTATTCCTTGTTCTGCTAAACTATATATTCAAATACTATCCTCAAAAAAGATGATTGGGAGATCATCTTTCTGAATTCTTGCATGTCTAAAAATGTATTTCTTTGTACTCACAATTGTCTGATAATTTGGGCATAAAATACAAGTCCAAAATCACTTATTTGAGAAGTTTATAAGCACTTTTCTTCATTGTCTTCTCATATCCATTATTGCTATTTAGAAGTTGACAGTTAGATATTCCTTACTCTGTAAGTGAACTTGGATTTTCTTTCTGGAAGCTTTTAGAATTTTATCTTTATCCTTGGTAATCTGAAATATAATGAAGATGTGTGAACATATTTTATTTTAGTTTTCATATAGCCTACTTGACTCTTTATAGGTATTTTTAGTTTAAAAACTTATTTGTTTTCGGTCCTAAGAATTTTCTTCCTTTAATAATTCCCTCTCCTCTATTTCTTCAATTCTTTTTTCTGAAGTACAAATTAGATCAAGTGTTGGAGTTCCTAGATTGAGCCTCTATACATCACCTTTTCTTTCATGCTTCCCATCTTCGTTTTTGCTCTTCATTCTAGAGACTTCCTTGCAGTACTTCTATTAATTTTTTTTTTTTTTAAGATGGTGTCTCACTCTGTTGCCCAGGCTGGAATGCCATGGAATGATCTCAGCTCACTGCAACCTCTGCCTCCCAGGTTCAAGCGATTCTCCTGTCTCATCCACCACGCCCGACTAATTTTTGTATTTTTAGTAGAGACAGGTTTTCACCATGTCGGCCAGGCTGCTCCCAAACTCCTGACCTCAAGTGATCCTCCTGCCTCAGCCTCCCAAAGTGCTAGGATTGCAGGCGTGAGCCACCATGCACAGCTCTATTGATTTTTTTTTTTTTTAACATTTGTTTTTGGTTTCCAAAAGCTTTTTTGTGTTTCCTGATGGTTCATTTTTCATAGTTTTTAGCATAGTTTTTTTTCTAGCAGAGTATCTAGCATGGTAATGTGGGTACAATATGACTTCTAACTTTTCAGAGGATACTAATAAGAATTTGTTTTATCAATGTTATAAGTTATCTTCTCTTTCTCAAATTGGCTCTGTTTCTGCCCATTTTCGGTTTGTTCATCCTGGCCTTTTACATTAAAATTGATAATTTTCCTCCTATTTCTGGGGATATATAGATATGTCCATTTATACTTACAAAATAAAAGATAGGCTAGTCAGTATCAATGCTGGCATGAGTTTCTCCAGCTGTGTGTTTTTTCTCCAGCAAGTCTCTTCCCTAGCTAGCAGCAATATGTGTGTAGATGAGTGAGGTGTATTTCTTGGCCAACTTTATTTATTTGGTCTTTTAGGTAGAAAGCAAGAGGACAGGCTGGGCACGGTGGCTCACTCCTATAATTCCAGACTTTGGGAGGCCAAGGTGGGCAGATCATGAGGTCAGGAGTTTGAGACCAGCCTGGCCAACATGATGAAACCTCATCTCTACTAAAGAAACAAAGTTAGCCAAGCGTGGTGGCAGGCGCTTGTAATCCCAGCTACTCGGGAGGCTGAGGCAGGAGAATCGCTTGAACCTGGGAGGTGGAGGTTGCAGTGAGTCGAGATCATGCACCTGGGCAACAGGGCAAGATTCAGTCTCAAAAAAAAAAAAAAGAGAAAGAAAAAGAAAGAGAGAGGACAGTGTGGAGAACCAACAACAAGTCAGAATGGGAATGCTGAGACTTTGTTCTAGGATACAATTTTTTGTTGTTTTTGAGACAGAGTGTCATTCTGTTGCCCAGGCTGGAGTGTACTGGCATGATCTCAGCTCACTGCAACCTCCGCCTCTGGGGTTCAAGCAATTCTCCTGGCTCAGCCTCCCAAGTAGCTGGGATTACAGGCAACTGCCACCACGCCTGGCTCATTTTTGTATTTTTCATAGAGACAGAGTGTCTCCATGTTGGCAGACTGGTCTCAAACTCCTGACCTCAAGTGATCTGCCCACCTCGGCCTCCCAAAGTGCTGGGATTACAGGCATGAGCCACCTCGCCTGGCCAGAAGCTCATGTTTCATGTTATTTTGTCAATAAACTACCATCCATATTCCATCTTCCAAAAATTCATTGAAAACTCTGGTTAACTAATCAGCCACCTCCCATTTTATTTAGTGCTATAGGGTTATTTCCTTTGTATTTCTTTACTATCATTTCAACGATATTGATGAATAGAGGAGCATTAAGTAAGTATACTCAAGTTATTAGCTTTCTTTATTCATTTCACAAATATTTATTAAGTTCATATGAGGTCAATATTAACATGAGATTGGCTTGTTGGGTTTGTAGAGTTTCTCACTCTAGGAGACCATTTTTCTTCAGTAAGACACGAAGGACCCTGAAGCCTACCCCACAACCACAGCTCCACTGACAGAAAACTAAACGGAGCTGATTGACTGTATGCCAAGCCAGCAGCTAGACTCCCTCTCCCTTCCACTCTTAGGCTTTTTTAACTTTCTCTTACCTTGCTTGCCCGCCCTTTCCAGTCTGGCTTCCTATTTATTCTTAAGATTATCGAATAAATGACAAGACATTAGGGAATCATTAGGTCACATTTGAAGGAAAAAAAGAACCTAGAGAGTTTTTTAACAAGAAAGCTGTTTTTGGCCAACAACATTTTCCCATTTTGAGTATAGGAGTCGAATATGGAGTCTTTATGGAGTACAAGGAAGATAAATCAACCAGGTCTGGAACAAAGGTTTGGCGGGGAGCTCCAAAGAATCATCTCTGCAATAAACGGGAGCTATTCTTTCATACTGTGGATGACCTGGAAATGGAAGAGCCTATGTAGAATCACAGTCCAGTTGAATCTAGTGGAATATCCAGAGAAACTCAAGACTTGAATTTGGTTTTCTGTTGTCCAGGACTTACAACAGCCCCAGACACAAGTGCTAAGTCTTTCTGGAGGAGAGTATCTTCAAAACATTTCGATTTCAATCACAATGCCCAGCAAACAGATAATCAAGCCTCTCACCCCCAAATTAGTCTCGGTGAGCAAAAGGCAGGCCCTCAGAGACTTTAGATGTAGGAATTACCAAATGCAGACTCTAAGAACACTATGCTGACCATTTAAAAAAAAAAAAGTCAAGACTGAAGATATCTGCAGAGAATAGAAGATTATGAAATACCTGAGGGGCTGGGTACGGTGGCTCACGCCTGTAATCCCAGCACTTTGGGAGGCCGAGGTGGGCGGATCAAGAGGTCAGGAAATCGACACCATCCTGGCTAACACAGTGAAACCCCGTCTCTACTAAAAAATAGACCAAAAAAAAAAAATTAGCTGGGCGTGGTGGCGGGTGCCTATAGTCCTAGCTACAGGGAGGCTGAGGCAGAGGAATGGCGTGAACCTGGGAGGCAGAGCTTGCAGTGAGCCGAGATCGCGCCACTGCACTCCAGTCTGGGCGACAGAGCGAGACTCCGTCTCAAAAAAAAAAGAAAAAAGAAACGATGCCTGAGGGTAAGTGTGAAGGATGGATTAGTCTTTCAATCTTGAGAACGTAACAGGAGAGGAGGTGTACCCCTCATGGGCTTGGAAAATGATATTGTAATTAATAAAAAGAACTGACAGAATTTGAACATTTACTGTATGCCAACTGTTTAGTCTGCTAAGCCTGCCATAAGAAAATATCACAGATTGGGTGGCTTAATGTAAGAGTTAGGAAAACAAACTGTTTTTCCTATTTTCACACACTCAACACAGCATGGAAAACTGATACCATACGTAGGAGGATTTTCCCTCACACACAAAGGACTTCCTCCGTGGACACCAATTTAGGCATCCTATAATCCAATTAATTCAATTCTAACACTATCTACTGGAGTTTCAGTTAGACCCCACAGAATTTTTTTATTTTTTTATTTTTTTATTTTTATTTATTTATTTTTTTTTTTTTAGACAATCTTGCTCTGTCACTCAGGCTGGAGGGCAGAGGTCGACCTCGGCTCACTGGAACCTCTGCCTCCCAGGTTCAAGCGATTCTCATGCCTCATGCCTCAGCCTCGTGAGTAACTGGAACCACAGGCATGCTCCACCATGCCCAGCTAATTTTTTTAGACCCCACAGATTAAGAGCTCAGTCCCACAAGACTGGCTTCACTTGAGGCATCAGTTACAAGTCCCAAGTTGTGACTTGTACTTCTGACCAACCAGCTATAAACTGGGATTCCCATGACCAACTCCTCTGGTTCAATAATTTGCTAGGACACTCAAAGGACTCAGGGAAACACTTTAAGTTTACTCATTATAAGAATATCACAAAGAATACAGGTGAATATCCACATAGAAGAGATGCACAGGGAGGGAGAGGTATGGGGGAGCTTTCATACCCTCTCCAGGCACACCATCTTCCAAGCACCTCCACATGTTCAGCAACCTAGAAGCTGTCTGAATCCCATCTTTTAGGTTTTTATGGAGGCTTCATTACATAGGTATGACTCAATACAACACTGGCTATTGGTGATCAACTCAACCTTCAGTCCCTCTCTCCTCCCCAGAAGTTGGGAATGACACTGAAAATTTCAATCTTCTAGTCATACGATTGCTTCCCTTGGCAATAAGCTCCCATCCTGAGGCTACTCAGGAGCCCACCAAAAGTCACTTCATTAGAACAAAAGATCCTCCTATAACCCAGGAAATACCAAGAAATTTAGGAGGTCTGTGTCAGGAATCAGGATCAAAGACAAAATGCCAGAAGTAAAGACTCTCCTAGCACTCCTATCTACATGGGTTTTAGCAGCTTTAAGTCAGGAACTGGGGCATATATATATATATGTATATACACACGCGCATACATACATATATATTTCCAGTGTAACTGTATTTGGAATTAGGGCTTTTTGGAATTGTTTTTTATGTTCTCATGCAAACTATTCAAGCAAGATGGAATATCTGCTGTTACATATATAAAAGGCTGCTGGAACAAAATAAAGACTTTTTACCATACTTGGCAGATTACAATACTAGCCTGGCAGGACTTACTAACAACGAATGATTACCTGCAAAAGATGTTAATTGGCTGCTTAAGAATAAACCAAATTGATGTGTCCTGAGAGGGCAAGCATTTCTCACAGGGAACCCAGCATTAAGATCCTTCTGTTATTTAAATTCAAGGGAGATTTTGGAAATCATAAGCACGTAGCGAAAACTGAGAAGGAGATTAAAATATTGGAAGTGATTTTTTTTTTCTTAAAATCAAATTGGTATTCCTCTGCCACATTTTTAGATCCGAAGCTTAAAACATTAAACATGTTTGTATAAATTACATATATATATGTGTATATATATAATACGATTATTTCACACTTAAGCAACAAAAAGTTATTGTCTCACAGTTCTGGAGGCTAGAAGTCTGAGATCAAGGTTTTGGCAGGGTTGGTTCCTTACAAGGCCTCTCTCCTTGACTTGCAGATGGTTGTCTGCAATACCAGTTGTATGAGGCCATCCTTATGACCTCATTTAACCTTTAGCTCCTAAAAGGCCCTATCCTAAATACAATTACATTGGGAGTTAGGGCTTCAACATACAAATTTTAGGGGCACAAAATTCAGCCCATAACACCAAGTGATGTTCTTAGAGCTTTATAGTAATTATTTAATCTTCACAACAATCCTAGGAAATAGGTGCTCTTGTCGTTTCCATTTGTTTAGAGGAAAAAACCAACCCACCAAGAGGCTAAGCAATGTGCCTTATGTTATACAGTATGTCATTGTAATAACTGGTAAAGCCAGTATTGGATAGGAGGAATATGTGCTCTTAACCACTACAATATACTGAGAAGTAGAAGGTTTTGGGAGCTTGTGTTCAAAAGGGGGCAATTGTGCTGGACTCAAACGAATCTAATGTTTCAGAACTTCTTTTGGCTTAGAGGGTGGTGGTGCACATAAAGCACCTCAGATGTGAAGGAAGACCCTAGCCCAGCATCACTTTCCCTAGAAGGGCTTACTTAGGCACGAGCCCTACATCCTACCTCATGGTGCCCAGCAGTGGCAACACATTACTTCCCCTATTACCTGGTGAGTTAGAGACCAGTTCATACCAAAGTTTTGAAACATGGCTCCCTAATATCCAAGAAGTCACCTAAGTAAGATGCCCTTTACTTTCTGTGGTCTAAGATGCTACTTATCAGTCTCTCTGATTATTGGAGTAGCCAGATCATTGTCTCGTCTACTCCATTTTTATCTATTAGCTTCCAGGCCAGCTGCTGTTCTGCACTAATCTCCCCTCTTGGCTTTTGTCAGAGATTCATTCATTCATTCATTCAATACATATTATTGAACCACTACTATATACTTGACACTGTTTGAGGAGCTAGAGATATATCAGTGAATAAAATAGTCAAAGATCCCCGCCTTCAAATAACTTGCATTCTAGTGTCTTTTACTAAGAATTCTCCCATTGCTATTTGATTGGGCCAAAGGTGAGACTAGTGCATAGTGATTGGGATCAGGAGACCAAGTGAAAAATCCAGTTGCAAATATTTGATATACATTATGTATACAAATATTTAGAAAAAATATTTGGAAGGGTACACATTACATGGAGTAAAATTGGTAGTGAGGGCGGGAATGAGGGGACGTTTTCTTTTATAACTTCTTTAAGGTTTGTTTTTTTTTTTTTTTTTGAGACGGAGTCTCGCTCTGTCGCCCGGGCTGGAGTGCGGTGGCCGGATCTCAGCTCACTGCAAGCTCCGCCTTCCGGGTTCCCGCCATTCTCCTGCCTCAGCCTCCCGAGTAGCTGGGACTACAGGCGCCCGCCACCTCGCCCGGCTAGTTTTTTGTAGTTTTTAGTAGAGACGGGGTTTCACCGTGTTAGCCAGGATGGTCTCGATCTCCTGACCTTGTGATCCGCCCGTCTCAGCCTCCCAAAGTGCTGGGATTACAGGCTTGAGCCACCGCGCCCGGCCTAAGGTTTGTTTTTAAATCAATAAACATGTGTTACTTTTTTTTGAGACACGGTCTCCCTCTGTTGCTAGGCTGGAGCATAGTGGTGTGATCATAGCTCACTGCAGCATCAATTCCTGGGCTCAAATGATCCTCCCACCTTGTTTTTTCAAAATACTGGGATTACAGGCATGAGCCACTGCACCTAGCAAACAGTCTCTCTTATATTGGGACAAGAAGGAAAAAGAAAAGAGTGGATACAGATTATGTTTAGATACAGATTGAAGCAAATCAGATCAAATGAAGAAAAAGCTTTGATCAAAGTTCTGAGGAAAAAGCATAGAGTGAGGAGGCAAGGCAGAAAGACCTGAGTTCAAATCTTAACTTCATGACTCCTGGCTAAAACCTGTGCCCAGTTACTTAAACTTTCATATCTCCAAATGAGGTTAACAATCTTGTAGGATTGTTGAGGCACTTAAATGTAATAATGTGTGTACAGTGTTCAGCATCATTCTTTTTTTTTTTTTTTTTTTTTTTTTTTTTTTTTTTTTTGAGACGGAGTCTCGCTCTGTCGCCCAGCCCAGGCTGGAGTGCAGTGGCGCGATCTCGGCTCACTGCAAGCTCCGCCTCCCGGGTTCACGCCATTCTCCTGCCTCAGCCTCCCGAGTAGCTGGGACTACAGGCGCCCACAACCGCGCCCGGCTAATTTTTTGTCATTTTTAGTAGAGACGGGGTTTCACCGTGGTCTCGATCTCCTGACCTTGTGATCCGCCCGCCTCGGCCTCCCAAAGTGCTGGGATTACAGGCGTGAGCCACCGCGCCCGGCCGTGTTCAGCATCATTCTTAACAAACGTGGCTTGTTTTCTCTGTTAGCCCTTTCCCTGGCCTCCTGGACAGAAGTTTGTAAGAGTGTAATTCAACAGCAGTTATTTAACAGCTCAGCATAGTCAGTCTTGCTGTTGCTTTGGCTCTGACCTTGGCACCCAAAAGCTCCAGTGCATGAGTCCACATCATAAATTTCCACGTTACTGGTACAATATCCTATAAATCATTATCCTCTCTGGGACCAGGTTCCTATTCATGCACCTGCCCTTCCAGGGCTAAGTTTCTTACTTGGAACCTCATTTACTCCTGTGGCTAGATTCCTATCATTTCCCTATGATCACACTTTCAAATATCTGCTGCTGAAATTCTAAAATTCTGCCCATAGAGCTATAATTCAATTAGACAAAAGAATTTGTGGCCATACTCCCAAGTTCAGAGGCCAAGCCTTCATCTCTTGCATACTGAACTTGCGAGTACTTCAGAATATAACTGAGATTACTGATGCTCCTGGCATCAGATTTTGGTGGCCACTCCAACCACACTGATTTAATGCATATTTTGTAGTGAGAAGAGGTATTGTTAACTGTTTGCTTTATTGTAGATCCAACTCATTTTCCAGTGAGTCTCCTTGAGACAGTGTAAATCCCACAAAGGATACCGTCCTTTCCTTTGTAGTCCAGCCTTTGCCTTGGTTATAAGCTCAAATCTTCAATACCACTTTGGTTTTGACTTTTCTTCGGATAGCTGAATAGCTGAATATCTTTTTCAGCATTATTCTAGACATCCCTGAACTTGAGCAGTGATTCTGTGAGTACATAGGTTACTATCCTAAACAATAAGTCTAACAAGTTAGTAATATACAGTAAACATGTCATTTGAATGTATTGATATCTGAATATACACTTTAAAATATAGGTAAGTATCCTAAAAACAAAGTCCTCAAGGGCTTTAAATTTGGACACCTTATCAATTACTTAAAGTACAAATATATATTTATATAATTACAAGAGTAAGTGATGCGGTGATTAATGATGATTATAAAAGCTGTTAATTTAATGCACCAAGACAATTTCTAAGGACTTTCAAATATTAAACACAAAAGGTTATAGAGTTATGATTCATATCAATGTTAAAATAAAATGTTAGCTAGAAAACTTTAAGAAGAATAGTGTATCAATTTCGAGTCAAGAAATATTTACAAAAATTTCAAAAATAGTGTCAGACAGAATAATAGAGATTAGATTTTATCATCATCATAGTTCTAATCTTTGCAGAACTTTTAAAAATTAGAATTCATAGCATCAAAATAATCTTTAAGAATTGTATTTTAAATTGTGTTGTTTAACTTCATTTGTATTATGAGATTTTTGAAGAAAAAAATTCCTTTTGAGAATTTTTCACTTCTGTGAGGAAGAATTAAAAGTAGAATATTAAGTTGATCAACTCAGATTTTGGAATTGTTTTTTCATGTTCTCATACAAACTATTCAAGCAAGATGGAATATCTGCTGTTACATATATAAAAGGCTGCTGGAACAAAATAAAGACTTTTTACCATACTTGGCAGATTACAATACTAGCCTGGCAGGACTTACTAACAACGAATGATTACCTGCAGAAGATGTTAACTGGCTACTTAAGAAGAGACCAAATTGATGTGTCCTGAGAGGGCAAGCATTTCTCACATGGAACCCAGCATTAAGATTCTCCTGTCATTTAAATTCAAGGGAGATTTTGGAAATCATAAGCACATAATGAAAACTGAGAAGAAGGTTAAAATATTGGAAGTGATTTTTTTTTTCTTAAAACCAAATCTGTGCTCCTCTGCCACATTTTTAGATCCAAAGCTTAAAACATTAAACGTGTTTGTATAAAAGAAGTAGTTCATGAAAAAATATTAAATGTGGGCCAGGCGCAGCGGATCACATCTGTAATCCCAGCACTTTGTGATGCCGAGGCGGGCGGAACACAAGGCGAAGAGATTGAGACCATCCTGGCTAACATGGTGAAACCCTGTCTCTACTAAAAATACAAAATTTAGCTGGGCGTGGTGAGCACACCTGTAGTCCCAGCTACTCAGGAGGCTGAGGCAGGAAAATCGCTTGAACTTGGCAGGTGGAGGTTGCAGTGAGCCGAGATTGCACCAATGCACTCCAGCCTGGCGACAGAGCGAGACTCCGTCTCACATAAATAAATAAATAAATGTGCACATGTGAAAGCAATGATCTTTTTTAATTTTACTTTTTATTGTGAAAATTTAAAAACATACATAAAAGCAGAGCGAGAACAGTATCATAAGCCCTCTTGTACCCATCTCCTAGCATTCATAATTATTAGCATTTTGTCATTCTTCTTTTATCTAGTCTCCATCCGTTATTTTTAATCTTAATTATTTTTTCTGGAGTTTTAAAAATAAAATTCTAGATAACAGACAGTTTCACCTATATGAATGTCCACATGAATTTCTAAAAAACAAGGGTTTTATAGAAAACATAGCCCAATACAGTTATCACACTAAACAAAAATTTCTAATGGACTTAAATATTTAGTCTATTCAATTTTCTCTAATTGCTTTAAAATGTCTTTACGTTTCAGTTATTAGTTTGTTCAGTTGTTTACTAGCTTGTTCAATCCAGAATCCAAAGAAAATCTACACATTGTATTTGTTTCATGTGTTTTTTAAGTCTCTTTTATCAATAATATTTCGCCTTCCCTTTCTAGTTTTTTTTTTTTTTTTTTTTTTTTTTTTTTAATGTCATTAACCTAATGAAGAAACTGGGTCATTTCACTTTCAGAAATTTCCACCTTCTGGATTTCCCTGATGGCATATGCATAGTGAAGGGCACAACAATCTTAAGACCTTATCTGAAAATAATCAGAAATATCTTCTTAAAGCAGTACACAAAACTTTGTATCATAGGCTTTTCTTTAAATATGTGTCAAAAGTATTGGCTGGGCATGGTGGCTCAGGCATGTAATCCCAGCACTTTAGGAGGCTGAGGCTGGAGGGCGGGTCACCTGAGGTTAAGAGTTCAAGACTAGCCTGGCTAACACGGCGAAACCACGTCTCTACTAATAATACAAAAATGAGCCCAGCGTGCATGGTGGCACATACCTGTAATCCCAGCTATCCGGAGGTGGAGGTTGCAGTGAGCCAAGATCGTGCCACTGCACTTCAACCTGGGGACAGAGTCAAACTGTGTCTATAAATAAACAAATAAAGTATAATCAGGAAGGACTCTTTTGTCTGGCCTCACATATATGATTGTGTCAGCTTCCAGAGATCACCTGAAGCAAGTTCCTGGGTATAAGCTTTCTGCTATATCCTCCTCTCAACCTCTACACATTGCCATGCTCCAGAGATCAATCTCTGCTCCTTTTATCCCTCTGTCTACATTTACACCTTAGGTAATCTAATCTAGTACTGTGGCTTTAAGTATCATCTAGTGTATGCTGATTGCTTGAAAAATTCATAACTTCAGCTCTACCATAACTCCTGAATTCTAAGCTTTTATATCCAACTATTCATTTTAAAGTCTCGCTTGGATATCTCACAGATATTTCCAACATAAAATTTATGAAATGCCTACCACGGAATCATTGTACCCCTGCACCCTAATCTGCTCCCACACCAATCCTCTCCAAATCCAGCAAATAATACCATCTTTCATCCTGTTACTTAGATGCCAAATCTTGAACTTCTTAACTTCTTTCTCCTTAGTCCTGGATCTAATCTATTAGTATACCTTGTCAGTTCTACTTACAAAAGATAGTCTGGCTGTGTTTAAATCTCCTTCAATCCTATTATCACCACTCTGGTCCATGCAACACTATTTTTCCCAGCCTCCTGGATTTCTGCAATGGAGTATCTGTAATCTTCGCTTTTATAGGCATTCAACCATAATTGTTCACTCTTGTTTGGCTAAAATTCATTTTCCTTAAAGTAGTTTGAGCAATGTGTAAGACAAATCCAAGAATAGAAAACAAAGATGTAGTAGAGTGGATTAACAAAGCTGAAAATGATTAAAAATGATAACAAAATAGACAAGCCTTTGGTAAACTAATCAAAATTGTAGAAGGTAGAACCTTAGAAAAATGAGGAAAAAATGTTGATATAGCTATAAATAAATACAAAGGACCTGAAAAAGAGAATAATAAAAATAAAAAGTTTTTATTACTAAATAGGAAAATGTATACATTATGAACAATTTTCTAGGAAACTATAACAACTAATTAGACTCGAGAGAAAATAGAAAATATGAATAGGTTTATTGAAAATCATGCAGTGGGATACTACTTCACACCTAATGAGATATAAATAATCAAAGAGTCAGATAATAACAAGTGTTGGAGAGGAAGTGAAGAAATTAGAACCTTTATACATTACTGTTTAGGAATGTAAAATGGTACCGCTGCTTTGGAAGACAGTTCAGCAATTCTTAAAATTGTTAAACACAGGCCAGGCATGGTGGCTCACGTCTACATTCCCAGCACTTTGGGAGCCTGAGGCAGGTGGATAGCTTGATGCCAGGAGTTCCAGGTGGCCAGACCAGCATGGCCAACATGGCAAAACCCCGTCTCTACTAAAAATACAAAAATTATCCGGGCAAGGTGATGCACACCTGTAATCCCAGCTACTTGGGGGACTGAGGCACGAGAATCGCTTGAACCCAGGAGGCAGAGTTTGCAGTGACCCGAGATTGCGCCACTACACTCCAGCTTGGGTGACAGAGTGAGACTCTGTCTCAGAAAAAAAAAAAAAAAAAAATTGCTAGACACAAACTTGTCACAGGACCAAGAAATTTCATTTCTTTTCTTCTTCTTTTTTTTTTTTTTTGAGACGGAGTCTCGCTCAGTCGCCCAGGCTGGAGTGCAGTGGCGGGATCTCGGCTCACTGCAAGCTCCGCCTCCCGGGTTTACGCCATTCTCCTTCCTCAGACTCCCGAGTAGCTGGGACTACAGGCGCCCGCCGCCACGCCCGGCTAATTTTTTGCATTTTTTAGTAGAGACGGGGTTTCACTGTGTTAGCCAGGATGGTCTCGATCTCCTGACCTCCTGATCCGCCCGCCTCGGCCTCCCAAAGTGCTGGGATTACAGGCGTGAGCCACCGCGCCCGGCTAAGAAATTTCATTTCTAAGTATAACCACAAGAGAAGTGATGGTGTATGTCCACACAGAAGCTTGTATATGAATGTTTATGTCGCATTATTCATAAAGGCCAAAAAGTAGGAACAACTCAAATGTCCATCAATGTCAATGGATCAAAATTGTGGTATACCCATACAAAAAAATATTATTGGTAATAAAAAGAAGTGAGGTACTGATGCTTGCTATAACATGAACAAACCCTGAATACATTTTAAAGCTAAGTAAAAGAAGTCAGTCACAAGAGACCATGTTATGTGATTCCATTTGTAAGAAATGTCCAGAATAGACAAATCCAGAGACAATTAATGACATATTAGTGGTTGCCTAGGGCTGGTGAGGGAATAAAGCATGGGTGGTAATGACCAAAAGGCATGGATTTTTTTTTTTGGCAGTATGAAAATGATCTAAAATTGACTGTGGTGATGCTTGTACAATTCTGTGCTAAATGCGCTAAATATACTAAACAAAGTACTAAAAAATCATTGAATGGCACACTTTAAATGGGCAAATTATATGGTATGTGAATTATATCTCAATAACAACTGTACTAAAAAAATCAGATGTCACTTTTTGCTTTTAATACTCTCATAGCTTCTCATTTTATTTATAGTAGATTCTAAACATCTTGCCTTGTTCTTGCCAATCTCTCATCTTCCTGTCTTGCACCCTATACTCGAGTCAGAATAGTCTTCTTTCTGCTTCTAGAACCTCCCAAATGTGTTACTACTATAGTATCTTGGAATTAGCCTTTTCTTCTTCTAGAATGTTCTTCTCATATGACTTCCCTGGTTGTCTGCTATCACACAATTTCACCTTTTCAACTCCCAACCCCTCCTTTAGTTTGATGAAATCCTCTTTTCTGGCCCTCCCTTCCAATCTTTCCAATATGTCTTCTGAATTCCAATTTGTGATCAACCAAGTTTTCTACATATTTCTATTGGTGAGACTTCCTGAAAAAAATGTCCTTGTGGAGCCTGGACCCTCCAAGCAAATTTTACATTTTCTCAAGGCTCTCTCTCTTCTGTGTAGACATTAAGTTGTACACAATATTTTACAACCTTTTTCTTCTGTTATAGTTGGAATTTAAACACAAATTGTAAACAAGTTATTGGCTTTTAGTGAAGTAATTTGAAAGACTTATGAGTGGGCACGTAGCTCAGGAATGCTAGAATGGTCCCTTTTGAGAAAAGGCATGGCTCTCTTCAGCCCCATAAGAAGCAGGTCCCTAACCCTCATTCCAAAGGCAGCCTTGCCTAATGGACATGCATTCTGCTGTTGCTCCAATTTACTGTGCTTCCAGTTGAAGGTGCTTCTCCACCTTTGGACTGGTTGATGTAGCATCTTGGGAAACCACAAACTGCAGGGAACACTTAACCTTTAGTCTTCTGCCTGGAATAGGGAGAGCTGTAACATTTGCTGTGCTTTTAAACTAAAGACCCTTCCTTTTGCTTCTCTACTTTCTGGGCCTAGGAGCATGCAACATAAACTTGCTTTCAATCATATCTTGTGATTCTGATTCTGAATGTGCTCAGAGTACAAACAATTGCTATAGCAACTGGGAAACCAGTCTTTAATCAGATAAAATTTGTATTTCACTATCCCTTATCAGGTGCCCTTTGCCTCTTTGTTGTAACTGAAGTCTGGTAGATTCATTTTGAGGAAATTTTTGTGCGTGGTTTGAGGTGGGGGTCCAAACTCCATTCTTTCGTAGGTGGCTGATTAGTGGTTCCCAGTACTATGTGTTGAAAAGACTATTCTTTTCCCATTGTATTCTTCGCACTCTTGTCAAAAGTCTTTTGAAAATAGACACATGGTTTTATTTCTAAACTTTCAATTCTATTCCATTGAAGTATATGTCTATCTTTATGCCAGTACCACACTGTCTTGATTACTGTTACTTCATTATAAGCGTTGAAATCAGGAAGTATGTGTCCTTCACCTTTCCACTTCTTTTTCAATATATTTTGGCTATTCTGGGTTGTTTCTTTATAGGTATAGCTTTTCTTTTTGTGTACATATAAAAAATGCACATTTTTTTTCCTGTTATGCTACTTAAATGTTTTATATTTTTGTTGGAATTTATTTTCCCTACTGTACTCTACTGATGATTGCTGTTTATGGGAAAGCCATTATTTTTTTTCACTGATTTTTAAATAGTATCAAGGCAACTCTTTACTGCTAGCAGTTGTCTCACTGATTCTCTTTGTTAGGCAGTTTTTATTATATGCAAATAATGATCTTTTGTGTCCTTTCCTTTTCTATAGCTACTATTTCTATTCTTGCCTTTTAGTATTGGCTAATATTGAATAATGGTGGTGATAGTGCCAGCCTTATGTAACCTGGTTTGAATGGGGATGCCTCTATCTTTTCACCATTAAGTGTGAGGGATACATCATTGAACTGCATCTTTAAAGGATGCAGGAACAATTCAGATAAAATGAGAGGAGGTATTATGTGGCTTTTGGGGTCATTTGGGATGGGGCATTCCTGTCAGAAGGAGCAGCACGAGCAAAAACTTTAGGTTGAGGGACATTGTGTGGATGTGTGTAGAAAACAGGAAGTAATTAGGTATTGTTGTATCATAAGTTAAAAAGCAGGAAATAGGGAGAGAAGAGACTGAAGAGTTGGCAAGGACCAATCCTAAAGGGCCTTGGTTACATTAAGAAGTTTGGATTTTAATTTTTCGAGATGGAGTCTCGCTCTGTCGCCCAGGCTGGAGTGTAGTGCTGCGATCTCGGCTCACTGCAACCTCTGCCTGCTGGGTTCAATCAATTCTCCTGCCTCAGCTTCTCAAGTAGCTGGGATTACAGGCATGCACCACCACACTCAGCTAATTTTTGTATTTTTAGTAGAGACAAGGTTTCCCCATGTTGGCCAGACTCTTGACCTCAGGTGATCCACCTGCCTCAGTCTCCCAGAGTGCTGGGATCACAGGTGTGAGCCACCATACCTGGCCTGGATTTTGTTCTTTATATTTTGGAGAATTATGAAAAGATTTCAAGTAGGGAGGTAATATTGTCACTGAGGGACAAAATCGCAAACAGTTTCTTTGTTAAAAGAGTTTTATTTTCATGGCTGCAACATGTTCAATTCAGATAATGAATCATTTGTAGTTCCCAAAACACATCAAGTTCTCTGGTACATCTTTGACCTTGAGGACATCCCTTTTGTCAGAAAAGGCCCCCATACCCACTCCAGGTCAAATAAAACACGAATATGGGTCTTCTACACCAACTGCTGTCACACCAGGCTGAATCCTAATTATCTACTGCCACTCTTCTGAGTTCTTTGAAGGCATGAACAATACCATTTATTTCTGAAACCTATTGGGGTGCATAATGGAATAAATGAATAAACAAATGAGCAAATGAAGTGTGTTGGCAGGGACAGTAACGCAGAGGAGCCTAAAGAGATAAGGTCACAAAGACAGTTAATCATAGAGTTAGTTAAAAATCTGATGCCTCAGGTCTCTCTCTGCTCTTTTCCTGTGCCTTAAAGTTGCTGAAGTTGACAAAGGTGCTTTATAGCTTGCACAGTCCTGATGCGTGGAAAAGCTTTATTTTATTGTTTGATCCAGCCTTCCTAGGCCGCACCCCTTCAACAGAGGTAAGCTATGGAAATTTTCACCTCCCGATGGGGCTTGCACTTCTTTTCACCCACTGTTTACTGCTGAAAGCCTGAGTAGCTGCGGCCCATCTTTCTGGAGAAAGTAGGAAAAAAAATGTGTGGAAGGGAGCAAGCCGATGATGTAAGAAAAAGTGTTGTAACTTAAGCCTCCAAGTTCAATCATAATCTCAGTAAAATGAGTTTGAGTTATTTTGTTTTTTATTTGTTTGTTTTTCATCTCTGTCACTCTGTCTCCCAGGCTGGAATGCAGTGGCGCCATCTTGGCTCACTGCAACCTCCACCTCCCGGGTTCAAGCCATTCTCCTGCCTCAGCCTCCAGAGCAGCTAGGATTACATGCGACCGCCACCATGCCCAGCTAATTTTTGTATTTTTAGTAGAGATGGGGTTTCACCATGTTGGCCAGGCTGGTCTCGAACTCCTGACCTCAGGTGATCCACCTACCTCAGCCTCTCAAAGTGCTGGGATTACAGGCGTGACCCACCAGGCCTGGCCGAGTTTGAAATCTTTTGACCCCACTGTTTTGATTCTGTGTTTAAGCATATAAACATTTAAATCTAATCTAAACTAACACAAAAGTATGTGTGTTTAGAAAGTGTTTGCCAGAAAAAACTTCATTAAATAAATTTAATATTTTTATTGACTTTCTGCTCATAGTAGCTAATTCTTCCAATTTTTTCCCCCATATTTAGTGTAGTGATACTGTAGGGAGCAATGTTTCAGTGATGACAAGCTTTTTTCGTATCAAAATTGACTTTTGTATCTACATTGCGTACTGTTTTCCACAGTCTTAATCTCTGCCAGGCTCAGTTTTCTTAGATCAACCTTTTGCAAGATGAAAATTTTATCAACTTTCCTTCTTTCATAATTTTTTAGTTAAATACAAATACACTGTCAGTTTTAGCCATTATCAATTACTCTGTCTTGTTTTCCTACCAAATTTAATTTTCCCAAGTTAATCTGGAGTTTTCTTTCTTTTTTTTTTTTTTTATTTTGAGAGAGAATCTCACTCTGTCACCCTGGCTGGAGTGCGATGGCGCAGTATCAGCTCACTGCAAGTTCTGCCTCCTGGGTTCACGCCATTCTCCTGCCTCAGTCTCCTGAGTAGCTGGGACTACAGGTGCCCACCACCACGCCTGGCTAATTTTTTTGTATTTTTAGTAGAGACGGGGTTTCACCATGTTAGGCAGGATGGTCTCGATCTCCTGACCTCGTGATCTGCCCATCTCGGCCTCCCAAAGTGCTGGGATTACAGGCGTGAGCCACCACACCTGGCCTGGAGTTTTCAATGTTACTGATACAATCTGATTTTCCAATAAGTCCTGTGTGCAGTTATAGCTGTTGCCAGTATTATTATGCTGGTTCTTCTACTAACCTTTCTATGAATTGGGTATAAGATAAATAGTTCGTGTTTACATCTGGAAGCAAAAAGCAAAGATCATTAATGGACAAATGTGAATCTGGGCGCTTGGCTGGTTCAAAATAACAGAATCAAAACATCATGCCTATGGCAAGCTTGTTGACTTTTTTAGGATCAGAAATCTTTGCTTTGTAAATGTGACAGTCTTATGATTCTTACATTTTCTTTTAATCTCCATTTTGTTTTACCTTAAATTTACTAAAACTTCTCTGAGAAGGTAAGTCTTCCTCAGCCCTTCTAAGGGATTTTTCCAGCTAGTAGTCTCCCTTATCAAGTTCTACTCTATTGAATTCCTTTGGGGTTGGATTTTGTTTATAACAATAATTTTATTCTTTCCAAATGCCCTTTTGAAATCTCACACTGAGATCCACCAGAAGAGTAAAGATAACATTAGGCTTATTTTTATAATTCATCCCAGACATCCCAAGTGAGAATTAAAAAAAAAAAAAAAAAACAACACCTCATTTCTATTTTCCTTTCTCAAAAACACATTACAACAATATTGTAAAACAAAGTCTTGAGGGATTCATTAGTCAAGACATGGGGTGAAACTCTAGGAATCCAGTGGAATCAGGACAACCCAAACCTCCTTTGTAGAAGAGCATTTGGTATTGGGAGTGCTTAAAGTATCAGAAGACTAGAGAGAGGAAAGAACAGATCTTCACCGCATGCCTGTGACTTATTCTTCCACCCTGCACTAATCTTACAATGTGGGCTGCGGTTGGTCTAAGGCTTAAATCAACAAGTACTGTAAAGGTTTTAAAACAGTGCAGACCACACAGTAAGGTGCTCAGCAGGTACACTGGCTGAATACTGTAATGGTCCTGCAGATAAAAGCCACAAACTCTGTCCCTAAGGAGCTCCTTTTGGTTGGAGTGACTGACAAGCAACAATTACTTCACAGTGCTTATTAAAGGCTGAGATGGGGTTAGCTCAAGTGTCTGTGGAAGCAGACCAGTGGGTCTGCTCGACCAGTGGGTCTCAAAACTTTTTGTCTCTGGACCTCCACACAATATTTGTTACTACAAATAATGTATTTATGAAAAGTATATTTTCCAAATTAATAAAAAGAGTGATATTTAAAATTTTTGCAAATTTCCTCAATGTCTGGCTTAATAGAAGATGGCTGGATTCTCTTATCTGTTTCTGCATTGAATCAGCTGCTATATGCTGTTTTGGTTGAAGGGTGGGAAGAAAATTTGGCCTTAGACACATGCTCCTGGCAAAGAAATGGAGGCTCTTTTGAAAGGTCTTGGCGACCCCTCAGGGAAACCTGGGACCATATTCTGAAGACTGCTTACTGGATACCAAGAATGTTTCTTGGAGGTAGCAGTTTGAGTCTTGAGGTAGACCAGCCATGCAGGGTGAGGGTAACGGAGGTAGTTAATGGTAAGGCTGCTGTGTCGAGCCAGCACAGATATTTGGGCAGAGGGCTCATCTACTCCATCCTACTCTACCATTCTTGAACTCACAGTCAATTAATAAAAAGTACCTGGGGTTGGGGAGCTGCGCATGAATATTATATTAACTGTGATGCCTTAGTGCTTATTAAGATCGAGAAAAAGCGCTCCTCTGATTCGCCCCTTCCGACGGCCCGGAGGTGTGAGCTAGAAGCCCGCAGGCGGTGCCGCGTCCTCGGAAGACAGGGAGGGGTGCGGCAGCGCCGGGGAGTGCAGCAGCCCGGGGCCCCACGGAGGCGCGGCGCTCGAGGCCCCACAGCGCGCAGGCGCGGCAGCGACGCAGGCCGCGGCCCCCGGAACGGTAAACAGTGGGGTCACGTGACGCGGCCCCTCTCCAGCTCCCGCGCCGCCGCCGCACGCCGATGGCTGCGGGGTCTCGCGCCGTCGCACAGTCCCCACGCGGCAAGCGACCTTCGGGCTCAGGGCGGCGGCGGCTGCAACGAGGATTAGGAGGGCGGCGCGGAAGCCAGAAATAGTGTCGTCAGCAGCAGCTATTCCGTCCCAGGAGGAAAAGAGGCTGTGGCAGCGACGCCGACGTCCTGCGCGTACCCCCTCTCCGCGGCACCCACCGGGCCCCCTCCTCCTCCTCTTCGGCGGCGGCAGCGTCCACCATCTTCCTCTTGCTGCCAGTGGTAGCGCTCGTCTGGCGGAGCTGGGTGAGTTGCGGCTGTGGCCGCGGCCAGGGAGACGGGCAATCCTCCCCTCCCCCATCCCCTTCCACACGCACAGCGCCTCCGCGGGCCTCTCCGCCCCTCCCGCGGCGGACTCTCCGCGCTTTTCTCCCGCGCAGCCGAGAGATCGCCTCTCCGGCCTCTTGCGCAACGTTCTCGGCCTACCTGGGCCGCGCCTCTGCCGCCTGTGGACCATCTGGACCGCGGGCTGGGGAGGGAGTCGCAGCGACGCGGTCGCCAGGCGGAGGGTCGGGACCGCGGCCTCTCTCCCGACCACTGGTACCCAGCCGTCTGCCGCGAGTGCGCCCCGCTGCCGCTGAGGCACGGGCGCGCAGGCCCAAGGCACGGCGGGCGCTGCCTGGAAGGCCCTGCTCGAAGGCCCCCGGATCCGGCTTAGGGCCTCTTCCCTTTCAAGGAGCCCTAGCATGGAGCTTTGGGCCTTGGTTTCGGGAAACTGGGACTGGCCCTGGCTGCTAGGCTGCTCCCTGCCGCTGCTTTTTGGAGACGAGAGTTGCTGTTCCATTTATCCACCAGTTAACGCGCGCTTTTGTGCCCGGGACCCAAACTGTCGACTCCTTTTGCTTAGTTTGAAATGAGAAGCCTAGACTCTTGCCTTCCGATAATACATGTAATTTAGTGAACCACTTGTCGATACGTACGTGTTAATGGTGCTAAATAACTGATCACCTGACACGGGGGGCGGGGGCGGTGCGGAGAGTAGAAAGGGAGAGAATGTTGATATCGCGCAGAGTCCTGTGTCCCTCCTTTCCCTCAGGATGTGTTGCCGGGTCAGGTGACCTTTTTCCGTCTTTGGGCTTTTAAATGCCAATTCCTAGAGACTTTAGATTGGGGTGGTTATTAGTGCTTTCCAATAGTCACGCGTAGAATATGTTCATGGATTAATGTTAAGTGGCAACACTGCTTTAATATTCTAGTCCTAATCTGCATTACATGTAGAGGTATTTAATTTAAAAAGAACAATTATTGAGCCTTCTCTAAATACTAACTTTACTATCTTAAGTTAAATTTAAAAACCAGTGCAGTAAACTCCATAGGGAGTACTTATACAGTACGTTGTTGTATTTAATTACTATTTTGGGGTGGAACTTGTCTTCCCTTTGTCAAAATGATTGCTTAGAATCTAACAAAACTACGCCTCAATCATTCATTTTTTGATTCCTGAATGAAATGTTTGGAACTGTGAAAATATTTGTAGAAAAAGATGTGTGTTTGTGATAGAGCGACATGTTAAGTCAAAGAACCAGAAACCTTTCTATTGTAGTATACTTATGTTTTTGAATTTATAGCTGCTTTCCACAGCACAAAAGGTGTTAAGATTATTGTTAAATAGTAATTTTTAACTTTATTTATCACTTAGACCTTTGCCCCCTAATTTTTCTCTTCATTCATCTGTTTACTGGTTATATATTACCATAATGATTCTTTACTTCATTATCATCATTGTCATTTTCACTGTTATTATTTTACAATACATACTTCATTTTCTGGTGATAGTAGCAGAGTTTAGTGGCAGAGACTTTTAGGAGTGATGATTGCTCTGATTGAGCCACACAATCAGTCCTGAAATCGGCTACTTTTATTTAAAAAGATTGCAGCTTTAGATTTTAAGCTTTTTCAGATAGCTGTACCCGGTGATTTGTCAAAATGATAAAAATGAGCCAGTGATGGGACCAAAGTTTGCCTCTTATTTACATTATTTATAGGTTCATTTATTGAAGAATAGAAAAATGTAGTTTATTTTACTGCTTTTGCATACACCTGAATTAGTTATGTATTCTCTCTTGTTGGGATAGACCTCAGATAACTTTATCATGTTGATCTTACGGTATATTTATATGTTGCATAATCGGAAAAGTCACCTATGAGAAGTGTTTTATGTAAATGTAGGTAAAAAATTGGTTTGATCACATGCACATTTCAAGATAGAAAAATCGAAAGGAATTTGTCTTTAATCATTTCAAACCATGTTATTAAAATTAAAATTTTATTGAGTATTGGAATCCCCTAGGAAAGGTTGACAGTCTTTGACTTTCACTTATGTAATGTATTACTTATAAAAGTTGGGAGGCAGCAAGTGACAATTTGGAGTGTTGCAAAATCAAGAGCTTAGATTTTTTTCATAGTATGAGGCCTATTTGGAAAAACTGGTAAATGAAAATTATACATACAATTCTGTGTTTCAGTTACTAAAATAGATGATGTTTATCTTCCTTAACATGGTGGGATGGTGTTTGCTTTTTTGATGTATTTTGCTTTCTTAAGATCCATTTAAATTTCTCATAAAATCCTTTTTACATATGTTTTTTCTGGAGATAACTTTTCTGTTTTTTAATGAGATTATGAGATTTTTTGGTCAACGTTTAGGTTTGTGTGTTACCAATAACTATTTCACCACACAGTGTCAAGGAGTTCAGGATTCTTGGGGTGCTGATTTCTAACAGTTTTTATTCATCCGCATTTCAAGAATTCTTTCTGACAAGTGGCTACTGGATTTTTTTCTTTTCTGGAAAAGTACGTCTTGGACTATGTTTCTCTTACTTCTTCTTGGAGCACCCTCTCAGAATTCTGGAGTATCTTTTCAGAAGGATAGACACTTTTTCAACTATAAAAATTACTTGGCAAACTGTTAGACATTTATGATACTGTTGCATTTTTGAGAACACAGTCAAAAAATATTCTTTAATTGTTGCCCTTTGATTACACACGGAAAGATATTGAGAGTATTGATGTGATTAAACATACATGAGACCCCAAAACTGTTTCTATTCTCAGTAAAGATATAGACTGGGAAACAAGATTCATGGACATCCGATGTTAATCAGTGTATTAGAGTTAAAGGGGGAAATATCAAGAGTTTTAAAAGGCATTGTATGAGGCATTGCTTTATGTGTGGACCTGACAGTTACTGTCCTGCGTAATGTGTTTAATTTAGACCATTTTTAATGGTATCTTAAAATTTTATGACTATTATAGAATGAAGAGTGGATATAGAGAAATAGTTGAGTAAAAATTTTAAGATATTTCCAGAAGTTTTAACCTGTTGGCATAATTTAACTTTATTAGACAGTTTTGAAGAGCATGGTAGATTATACAGAAAGGCTGAACTTTAATGTTTTAATTCACTTGTAATTTATGTGAGCTGGGCACATGAAAACATAAAGTTTTAGACTGAAAATAAATGGAAAAGTTTGTAGCTGATAAATTGCTTTTCCTCTAATGATGTTCATATGCACTGAGGCTAACATTTTGTTTTTTTTATGTGTAGAGGGTGGCTAAGTGCATATTCCTGCTTTATTTTGGAAGAAGGATGAGTCACTTTTGTTTCTAGCATTTTTTAAGATTTCATTAATGATACATTAAAAGCATAAAAATTAATGTGTAGAGTGCATTATATAGAGTGTAAAGTGTAGGCTCAGGAATGGGTTCAAATGTGGGAATATTGGGTATGTGACCTTGGGCAAATTATGTAATTATCTGGGTCTCAGTTTGCTCTAAAGAGAAAGGACTAATAATTGCGCGTACCTTACAGGGCCGCTGTGAGGAACTAATGAGATAATGCATATGATACCCAGGGCCTGGCGTATAGTGTGTGCCAGGTACATGTTAGCTCGGGCTGTTACTACCTAGGCCATAGTTTTAATGATGAGCTAGGTCCACTACTTTGGTGGTTTATTCAAATTCCTAATGCTTATAATGTCAGTTATGATATAATGCCAATATAGTTGTAAACTTTGAAGTTAACTTATTCTTGTTACTGTTGGCTACTGTAATTCTGCGTTTGCCAGTTTCAACATCTTCTAATCCTTTCCTAGGGCCTTAGGTCTGCTTTGGTCTAAGTTGTCTTTGTGCAGCAGACACCTTGATATCTTCTTTTTACCAGATACGTTTAGAAAAGAAGTTATGATCCTTGCTTTCTTTAATGATGTCTTGCCACTAGATTCTAATTAACGAAACTGAACCAGAATTTGAAGTGGGGGTGTAGAGTAGATGACTAGGTTGAATTGCTTTGTAGAATGGTACTTTGTAGTATTGTGTCATACCACATGATCTAACCACTTACTAATTTTTGACTCTGTCCTCGAAGGATAACCTATGATTCATCTTCAGTGTTGTTATACCATAGTGGTTAAGAACTGACCTTGGTGTAATGCAGAGTAGATTTGAGTCCTGGCTCTGTCACTTATTTATTTGGTAATATTGGGTGTAACTTTGCTATTTAGCCCCTCTCTTGTAAATTGGGAATGATAGTACCTGCGTAATGGTTTGGTTCTGAGGATTAAATGGCATGATGCATTTAATTTGTTTAGCATAATGCCTTGCACACAAGTCAACATCCAGTGAATTTAACCTTATAAACAGATAGGGCAGTCATAAGCGCATTGACTCTTAAATGAAATTTTCTGGGTTCAGATTTTAGCTCTGTTTTTCCTGTAGGAGATAGCTTAAACAAATAAAAACAAACAACTTTTAGCTCCGTCACCTACTATGGCAAATCATTTAATCTCTTTGATCCTAATTTAATTTTATTTCATTTTTTATATAATTAGGATAATAATATAAGGTTGTTTTGAGGATTAAATGAATAAATGTAGAGCAGAATTTCTTAAACTTGGCACTGTTGACATTTTTGGCTGGATAATTTTGTGTGTGTGTGGGGGGCTGTCCTAGTGCTTTATAGTATGTTTACTAGATGCAAATAGCACCCTTTCCAGTTGTGATGACCCAAAATGTCTCTAGACATGGCAAATATTCTCTGCATGGGCATACTCACCTCTGATTGAGAATTATAGATATAAAGCATGTAGAACAATGCCTGTCTTGAAGTTTGAGCACAAGAAGTTTTGTTTTATCATTATTATTATTAGTTGTTTTGTTCTTCTGCTACTGCCTATTAGGAATTTGTTTTTAGTAAGCATGCCTGATGAAATTGCTTAATTTAAACGATGGTACAGGGGCTGAAGGCATCAAGTGTGCTCTGCTTTTAAGACCATTGTACTTCTAGGACTTTGCCTGGATTGCTCTTCAGCATTTATGCATTGGTAACTACCTCACTTCAGAACGCTGTGAGGCCTTCACTTACTATCATAGACCAATCCCCCATCACCACCACTATTACTATTGCCCTGTATAACTTTTCGTCAGAGATACTAGTCTCCTGATATATTTGTGCTCCCCTCACACCACCCCCCTACACACACACCCACAGACACAAATGTGGACTACGTGAGAGTGTACTTCATCTTAGTACATAACCTCTTTGGCCTTTGATAGCCTTAGTGATTTATTGTTAGGCGTGTATGTGTGTGTGTGTTTTAGGAAATAATAGAATTCATAGGTTTACTTTGAAGGTGTTTTTAAAAAGCTGGGATAGAGAATTTTAATTTGCTCTTAAAGTGAGTTTTCATAAAGTGTAATTTTTTTTTTTCGAGATGGAATTTTGTTTTTGTCGTCCAATCTGGAGTGCAACGGTGCGATCTTGGCTCACTGCAACCTCTGCCTCCCAGATTCAAGCTATTCTCCCGCCTCAGCCTCCACCACGCTCAGCTAATCTTTTTTGTCTTTAGTAGAGACGGGTTTTCGCCATATTGGTCAGGCTGGTCTCAAACTCCTAACCTCAGGTGATCTGCCCGCCTCGTCCTCCCAGAGTGCTGGGATTACAGGTGTAAGCCACGGTGCCTGGCCTAAAGTGAAATTTTTTTTTTGCTGTTGACACTTTCTAAATCTCATCTTTTTGCATTCTATTAATACTTGAAACACTTATAAAATAATTAGGCTGTTTTGTTAGTATAAACTAAACCTGGCTTCAGTATAATTCTCTGAGAATTACAGATGAAACATATTTTAAAGCAGGAAATATCTTTGGACTCAGATTAAATTTTATTTGGCAAATTAGTACTAATTATTTTTAGTTGTATTCTGAGTCTTTATAAATAGTCCATTAGGACCAAACTCAGCCATTTGTAATTAAGAGATGGTGTTCCATTTGCCTGGAATATCCTCTGGATCTTTAGGATCCAGCTTACACATCACCTGCCTAGCCTTTGTTAGCTTCCTCAGTTTTACCTTCGTCTGTGATATTATTCGCAGCCCTTCAATACGGCACTTAGCATTTTGTTGTGATGTTTATATGTGTTGTATTTGTTTATATATATTTATGTTGTTTTGAATTGTGAGTTCTTTGACTTTTTGATGGGTTCGTTTCACTAGACTTAAAATGCTTTGTATTAGATGCTTAATACATGTATGAGTAAATGAATAATTTTGAATTATGCAGATTATTCATTTACATACTTAGCTGCATATATTCTGTTGTCTGTAAACATGAGTTTACCCAGAAACAATTTCTGACTTTAACATGTATATTCCCAAATTACCAATACTGATTTAATTGGATATACACATAACATTAGCCATTTAAAATTCACCCTATATAGGCTTATTATGTTTTATTAAATTTAGAATGCCAAATATAGGGGAGCATTTAAGTAGAATTTTAGTGTTAAGAAACAGAGATTTGTTTAAATTAGACAATTTGTTTAATTAACAAAGATACTAAATTGGCTCCTAATTTCCCCCCTTAATTAGATCCAATTGTCTTTGTTAGCCACATTACTAGGTATCCCAGAATGTTCTTAGTTTTTTTAAGACTTTATTTTGTAATAATTTTATATTTATAGAAAAGCTGCAAAGGGTGTGTAGTGTTTCTTATCTAGTTTCCCTGATTATTAACATCTGACATAAAGCTAGTGCCTTTATCAGAACAGATATTATTATTATTGGTGTATTACTGTTAACTAAATTACAGACTTTATTCTGATTTTACCAGTTTTTTTTGCTACTGTCCCTTTTCTGTTCCATGATCTAATCCAGGGTATCACATTGCGTTTAGTAGATTAGTGTATCCATTACAAGTGAGTAAATATTTCTACATTTGGCTAATTTGTTTGCTTATTTAGCATTAGAGTTACTTTATTTTTGAGACTGATCACTTTATATCTGAAACTGATTTTTAAAAATGAATTATATCTCCAATAAATGTTACTTTCAAGGGAGTTCTTTTGGATGGCTACATACTGTTCATTTTTGGCATTTTCTCTTTGGAATTACCTCCAGAGCCAGTTGGAACCACGTAAGAAAAATTATTCTCACTCATTTATAATAATTTTTCTTAAAACGTGTCCCACGAAACACTAGGATTATGATTTGTCCTGTGGAAATTGTCTTCTTTGGACTCACAAATGTGATAATGCTTTATTACTATGTTCTTAGAATATTCCCATTTTCATTAGCCTACTAAACGTGTCTCACACAATGGTAGCTGCTTAATAAACATTTGATGAATAAATAAACAGTATCGTTAAAGAAATGTAACTTCAGTCTGTCTCCACTTGTGACTGTGGAAACCTTTTTCCTGATAATGCCTGTTTCAATCCGGGGAAACATACTTTATAAGTCGTAATAGTTTTGACTTAAAAACAATACTGGAAACTTGACCCATTTTATTTACAATATGCTTTATTTAAAAAAAAATTGATCTTCAAGAAATACGTTACAGGCTCTGAAGCCATGAAAGGGTTTTGGGATGGTTTCACTCATAGCAGTATTATTGAAAACAAACAAAAAAATTGCTTGTTGATGACTAGTTATAATGGCCTGGTCTTCATTATAGCTGTGTGATCTTGAGCTTTGTGACCATAACTTCTGAATGTTGTGAATGTTCCCATCACTTGAAAGCTCACAGCGTATAATTGGTACAATAGGAAGACCTCATAGGAAGTTTGCAGAATTTGCTAGCCTCATGTTGCTGTGGTAACAAGTGCATTTACTTTTTCAGTAGATTCAGCATATCATTTTTTTGAAGGAAAGTTAGCCATTTGTTTCTAGAGCTGAAACTACCTTTTTTCTTTTTGATTGATCTGAGAAAAAAGATTACTAATTGGGATGCAACTCTCTGAAGTGGACGTGGCTTTGGCTTGCAGTACTGGATTCCAGCACATTCAGATAAATGAATTCATTGGTAGTTCTACTTAATTTTGTAAACATTTAGTAAATATTTTCATAAATTATTTTTAATTACCAGAATTTAATATACTAAAATTTTTTTTGGAACCTGAAAACATATAAGGCGGAAGTATTGGTGATGTATGATAATTGAGACTTTCTTTGGCGCTGAGATCATATAGTGTGGTAGGGAATTCTTAAAGGAACTTGTCCTGAGATTTCTTCAGCATTGCTAGTTACAGTTTTCTGTCAGTTGAGAAAATGCATGTAAAATAAGCAGCAAGTCTGTAGTTAGCATTTTCTTTCAGTGCTTTATTAACATTTCAATGTAAATAAATGGAAAAAAATGAGAAGAGATACCGAAACTCTTCTACTTAGAAGGGCATTAACTTTTGTGAGACAGGAAATTTTTCTTTTTTTTTTCTTTTTTTTTAATTGAGGTATAATAAATGCATTTGTTAAAAATGAACAGATTTCTGAAACCATTATTGCAATCAAGATTTAGGACATTTCCGTCATCTCTCAGGTATCCACGTTCCCTTTTTGCAATTCATCTTTTTTTTGGATTTTTTTTGTTTGTTTGTTTTTTGACACAGAGTCGGGCTCTTTCGTTACCAGGCTGGAGTGCAGTGGCTTGATTTTGCTGCAACCTCCGCGTCCGGTACTCAAGTGATCCTCCCAACTCAGCCGCCCAAGAAACTGGGACTACAGGCACGCGCCACCACACCTGGCTAATTTTTGTAGAGATGGGATTTCGCCTTGTTGCGTAGGCTGGTCTCCAACTCCTGGGCTGTAGTGATCTGCCCACCTCCCAAAGTGCTAGGAATACAGGCATGAGCCACTGGACCTGGCAGGAAAATTGTTTTTAGAGAGCCTTTAATAAGTCAGATCATCTCAGCCCTTAGCTCAGTGTGAAAGGGTGACACTAATGGGTATGGGCTGTGGAGCTTGAAACCTAGGCTAGAATTTTGGCTCTGTTTTGTGACTTTGGGGAAGACATTTAAATTATTCAAGTGCATTTTTTAAAATAATGCAAGGATGATAATAGACCCTATTTATTATTGGGGCTTAAATTATATAAATGTTGGTAAAATTTTTAGTACAGTATGACATATATAACCAGTAGCATGTATCTGAAATTCTTCCCTCAGTTTTGTAGGGGGAGAGAATTCAAGACTAGTTTGAGGAAATTTTGTTAGATTTGGAGCTAATCTCAAAACTCTTGGAATTAAGGAGCCCAAGATGTTATAGGTTAATCAGTGGAATTTTTTGGTTAAATTAATATTAGTTTTTTTTGGTTGACTTTCTACCCTCTAAAATATGTTGATTCAGTTTTCTCTCAAACCAGTTCAACTTAATTGGTTTAACTTTTCATAATTGAGGCTCCTGTAGAGCTTTGAAATGACTTTTGCTGAGCAATGTAGGTACAGTTCAAATGGGAGACTAACTTGATACTTGTATAGACCACACATAACTAAAATAAATCTAAATACATGATGTAGATTGTCTTTGTGTCATTTATCTTGTTTTTCTCCTAAAAGGGGACCTTGAAAAAAGGTGTATTTGTGCACATCTTTGTGTGCGTGTGTAGTTTTTTAAGTTTTGATTTGTTGGGTTAATAGTTTCTTTTTCATTTTCCGCCCCTACCCCCACAGTAAAAGCCCTTTGTCTATATGTATTACCTTTCTTTAAATAATTTTAATACTTTGTAAATAAAGCAAGGCCACTTTATGGTTTTAATAGGTATGGGATAAAAATTTAAACTACTTGATTTTAGCTCTTTTATGTGGACTTATTGTAAAAGCAGTGTCTGATGCTTAATTTGTGAAAAGGTTGTGGTTAAAATCAATTGTTTTTATGCTTTAAGCCTTGTAATTCTTTCTTATGTGTCAAGTTAATGGACTATATACATAGTTTTTTTTCTAAAAATAATGAACTGAGTAAACATTTAGTAGAATTTCTGGTAAAATGATATACTACATGCATGATGAAGAAACATTAGTAAAGATTTGTTCTACATTTCCAAATGTATATTCTAAAAACAAGTGAGGATTTTTTTTAAACAACAATTCAGAAATACCTTAAGTGTGTTCTTAGACTCAAAACTATTAAAATAATTTGGTATTAGGTGATTTTCAATTGATAGCTTTATTTCTTATGGTATTTTTTTTGTCTTTCTATAGGGCTGAAAGACACACAGAAGTCTTCATGGATATAGTTGATACATTTAATCATTTAATTCCTACTGAACACTTAGATGATGCCCTATTTCTAGGATCCAACCTGGAGAATGAAGTCTGTGAGGATTTTAGTGCAAGTCAAAATGTCTTAGAGGACTCGCTGAAGAACATGCTCAGCGATAAGGATCCTATGCTAGGATCTGCAAGTAACCAGTTCTGTTTGCCTGTTTTGGATAGCAATGATCCCAATTTCCAGATGCCTTGTTCAACAGGTAATTCTTACTTTTTTTTTTTTTTTAGTCTGCAATTTAAAATAAATTTTCAGCAGCTTTTTCTTTTTTCTTTTTTCTTTTTTTCTTTTTTTTTTTTTTTTTAATGAGGAGGGTAGTAGTAAATTTAGGGTTCTTTCCTTTGAATTTAGAGCTTCTTTTCCAGGCATCAGAATTAGAATTTAAACTAAATTTTCTTCCAAGGAGTGTGGAGTTATCCTCAAGGATATTATGGATATAGGTAGGGTGACCATATAATTTATTATCCAGTATGGTACACTTTTTAGAGTTACAGCGAGTACTTTAATAATTACATCATGACAACAGGTATAAATTGGGACTCTTGAATAAATAGGGATTGCCCGGCAAATTGAAACATGTGGTCACCTTAGGCCTGCTGGAGTCAGGGGGGATGGCTGAATTGACCTTTCTCAGCATACGTCCCAGCCCCTGAAATATTTACATTGTTTGATCCCATTTCACCTCCTTTGGTATTTTTTGCATGTATCTTAAAACCAGAGAAAGAACTCTATACCTCTGCTGCTCTGGACAGTAAACACTAGCCACATGTAACTATTGATCACTTGCATTGAGTCTGGTCTTAATTGAGATGTGCTATAAAATGCACATTAGATTTTGAAGACTCAGTATGAAAAAAAGTTAAAAAAAATTTCTTCAATTTTTTAATGTTGCTTATGTGCTGAGGTGATATTTTGGATATTTGTGTTTAAAATTTATGTCACTTGTTTTGGTTTTTTTGCCTTTTAAAAAGTGACTACTTGAAAATTTAAAATTACGTATGTGTCTTACATTATATTTCTGTTGGACAGAAAAGGGTCTATAGTTGAAGTAACTACTTTTCTGTAAGGCTAAACTATTCTTAATAAGAAATTACTTTGTCATGTTAATGTATAAAAAAAGTTTTTCTTTTATAAAGCAGAGAAAATATTACTGTAAACGTTGTGGCAATTATTAGTAGCTATTCTGTGAGTAAAATTATAGGTAAAGGTAAAATCAGCTTCCCATGGAAAAGTAAGGTTTTCCCTCACCATTCCCTAGAGTAAATAGTTCTCAGATTTATGTGATGTTGGTTTGTTTTTCGTTGACTAGACATTTTCTCCTGTACAGTTTGTTCAGCATATTTTTCATTTTTAAAAACATTTTCTATGTATATTTTAAATTTAATATAGCAATACTTAAAGTTGGGAATAGGTGGTCTGCTGTTCACCCATAAGTTTGTCGGGTTACTCTGCCTTAAGACCTCAACACTGGCTACTAGGAAGCTTCATTTTAACAATTCCTTAAAACTGAGGTCTTTTGAATTGCTTGCTAATAGTGTATCTCTGAATTATTTATATTGTATTGTGTTATTACTTAGGTTTACATTGTTCTGTTGTTGTATTCTAAATGTTTTAAAGCTTTTAAAATTTTGTTTTATGTATGCATTGTTCAATTTTTTACTTTGGTGCTTGTGTCAGTATAGTAGCTCTAATTATCTTTATTGTTAAGCACCTTTGACAGTGTTTAGTTGTATGGTCACTGTTTCCTAGTTTAGTCCAAATTCAGGAAAATCATTTATTTAATATTAACATGGTTCTTGCTGGAACTCCAGTTACCTTCAAGGGTGTTACATTGGATGTGGAACTGACACATGTGTCATCTTGTTAGACTTTTTTGCTTATAAAATTCCAGTTCTATAGTAATACTTGTATTCTTACTTCCTGTCCTTTTTTTAAAATTGATTTCTGTTGATATGAAAAGTTTTTATTAATGTGAAAAATCTTTTCAGTTTTGTTATACATCTCTTTTGCTAATAGAAGACTTAGAGCACGTTTGTAAGTACATAGAAATTTTTTGAGTTATGATTTATTATTTGTTTATGATTCTGTTATCTTTTAAATAAACTTTTAAATTTAGGAACTTAAATTACTTCCTAAATTTTCTGATATTAAAATTTGTTTACTACAATTATTTATCTTTGATTATGTAGCAGAATGTTTACATTGATATATGTGTAGTGTGTATGTTTTAAAGATATGTAGGAAATATGTGGGGGAAACTTAATAAGGCTTTTCTGTTTAAGATTGTTTAAATTTCATTGTGCCATCTAGCAGGGGATTTATCTTGACTTCAAAGTTATTTTGGGATATTTAGGTCAGTAAAAGGCCCACACATTTTCTGAAAGCAAAATGGAAAACATTTTTGAAAAAAATTTTAACTTTTTGTTAGATTTGAGATAATTGCAAAGAAGAAATCTTATTTATTTATTTATTTATTTATTTATTTTGGTAGAGACAGGGTCTTGTTATATTGCCCGGGGTGATCTCTAACTCCTGGCCTCAAGCCATCCTCCGGCCTCTGTCTCACAGAGTGCTGGGATTACAGGCATGAGCCACTGTGCTTGGCCTGGGAAATCTTACTGTAATTATTGATGAAAACCCTGTGTGGACAGTAACTTTCAGTAACTTCAGCTCTTTTTAAATAAAAACAACATAGTTCTTGCCCAGATTGTTGTTCCTGGCACTATAGGCTTTTACTAGCTGTTTTCATTGAAGCTAAGCAGGGAAATAATCCTGTTTATATTCCTTAGACCAGTGAAAGCTATAGATTGTGGCTGTTTTGTAACCTTAGTGCTAAAATTAGCTACCAAAATAATTGCTACATCATCTTTTCTGTTATGGTGAACCAAGTTGGTTTCGGACCAGTGTTTTTGTTGTTGACATAGTGATTTGGATTGTATTTCAGCTGTCTCAAAAAAATCGTAGTTTTAGAAAATTATAAAAATAAGAAACATAGAAAATTACGTTTAATGCTCTGTTGGATACACAAAAGTTGGGGTGCCAATTGTTTCATTTTGAGAGAAAGCAGCCAGCATTCTTCTTTGAATGCTTTTGACTGTGTCAAGTATTACTTCATCTCTAAGTGTAGTGTTTGCTTATGGTTTTTAGATGTGCCCATTATTACACTTTTTTAACCTCTAGTGAGTGAGCAGAACAATATTTTCCCAAGTAATAGGTTTGAGATACTGAATATACTGTTTATATATACCACTTGAGGAGTGTATTCAAAATCACTGCAATGGTGTTTACTAGCATCAGTTTTATGAAGAAATGTTTATTTTGTCTCTCATTTTACAAACGTGTTCCCTTTTTACATTGACAGCTGTGATTCATAAGTGTGGAACAATCTTGTGTTTACAATCCATTTCTTGATATGGTATATTGAAAATAAATGTTCAGTGACTGTAAGTTGATGTCTTTAGTTTTTATAATGTAATTCATTGTTTTAAGACCAACAAAACAGACAATACTGTAGAAACATGAGTGTTTAGAGCAGCCTTTCATTCAAATAGCACTTTTATCTGCTACTGTAGGTTACTACTTGTAGCTACTGCATCCTTCAGTGAAACCAAGATGTCTTTTCAAGGCTGCATTATGGCTAGCAAAATCATCATTCTTTTAATTTAAAAAAAATTCTCTACTATCGTATGGTTTTTGGAGGTTAAGCAAATTAAAAAGTCATTGAACTCTTACAGATATCCCAAATATTTGGGAAGAGTTGATTCATATTGTGTAATTGAGTATTTTTTCAACTAAAGGAAAACACCTGCTTACATCATGTGTTGCTTTCCTATCATAAATGACATTGATATTATATGACATCAATGTTGTTTAATATAATTTTAGCTTGCACTGCTTTCCTTTCAAGCAAAGTGTTGTAATAGTTGTAATACATGTTAAGACTAGTTTTACAATTAGTAAAACTATCAGTAATAGTGTGATTTAGTCCCTTTTTTGTCATATGAATTTTAAACTTTTAATCATACCTAGTTTGAGGCTCGTTTATCACTAGACAGAATTCATCTATGTAATATTGGAAAAATTATATTGCACTTGTTCTGGAAAAAAAGGTTTGGTGTACCAGTGTGTCACTGAGATTTGTTTAAAAAGTTTTGGGTTTTATGGCTTCATGTTTCTCTTGGACAGCATTTTCAGTTAGACAGGACATTGAACTAAACATAGTGGCTCTCTGGTCTAGTAAAATTCAGTTTTTAGATATTTATTATTTTACTCCCTATTTGTGCTTTCTTGGGGGTTGGTGGGGCTATTTGTGCATACTAATTACATCTCTGAATCCAGGTACACATATAAGTTCATTCTATATCTGCACTGGAGTCTTCTCACTGTTTTTGTTTATTATTAGTACTTGTTGATTTTTTTTAAAGCTTCTGTGCTTCAATGAACCTTTTACACTAATAACTTATTTTTGAGAATCGAGTTTTAAAAAATTGTTTTTGACACATAATTGTACATATTTGTGGGGTACAGTGATATTTTTATGCATGTGTACAATGTGTAATGATCAAATTAGGTTAATTTGCATATTTATCACCTCAAATATTTGTCATTTCTTTGTGTTACAAACATTCAAAAGCTGCCTTTCTAGCTATTTGGAAATGCACAATAAATTGTTAATTATAGTTACCCTGTAGTGTTAATAGAGTACTAGAGTTTATTCCTCCTATCTAGCTGTAAATTTTTCTTTTTTTTCCTTCTTTTTGAGATGGAGTTTTTCTCTGTCATCCAGACTGGAGTGCAGGGGGCCTATCTTGGCTCAATACAACCTCCACCTCCCGGGTTCAAGTGATTCTCTTGCCTCAGCCTCCTGAGTAGCCGGGATTACGGGGGCCTGTCACCATGCCCAGCTAGTTTTTGTATTTTTGGTAGAGACAGGGTTGCACCATGTTGACCAGGCTGGTCTTGAACTCCTGAACGCAAGTGATCTGCCCGCCTTGGCCTCCCAAAGTGCTGGGATTACAGGTGTGTGCCACTGTGCCCTACCTAGTTGTGATTTTGTATCTGTTAACAAACTTTTGGCTAGTCCTCCTGCTCCTTCCCCTTCCCCAACTCTAGTAATCACTGTTGTACTGTCTACTTCTTTGAGCTCAACTCTTTTGCTGCTATATATGACTGAGAGCATGTAGTATTTATATTTCTGTGCCAGGCTTATTTCACCTAATGTCCTACAAGCTCATCTGTGTTCCAATAAATGACAGAATTTTGTTCTTTTTCAATAATTAGTATTCCATTGTGTATATATATGACATTTTCTTATTCATCCACCTGTTGGTAGGCACTTAGGTCAATTTCGTATTTTGGCTATTGTGAATAGTGCTGCAATAAACATGGGAGTGCAAAGATACTGATTTCTTTTCCTTTAGCTATTTATGTCCAGTGGTGGGATTGCTAGGTCATATGGTAGTTCTTAGTTTTTTGAGGAACTTCCATACTGTTTTCCATAATGACAGTACTGATTTACATTCCCTCCAGGAGTGTGTAAGAGTTCCCCTTTCTCCACATTCTTGCCAGTGTTTAATATTTTTTATCTTTTTGATAATAGCCATTCTAAATGGGTTGAGATGATATCTCATTGTAATTTTGATTGGCATTTCCCAGATGATTAGTAATGTTGAGCATTTTCTTCATATGCCTGTTAGTCATTTGTATGTCTATTTTGAAAGATGTTTATTCAGGTTATTTGCCCATTTAAAAAATTGGATTGCTTTTGTTGTTGTTGTTTGAATTCCTTATATATTCTGGATATTAATCCCTTGTTGGATGGGTCAGTTGCAAATATTTTCTCCCATTCTATAGGTTTCTCTTCACTCTGTTTATTGGTTCCTTTTCTGTCCAGAGCTTTTTAGTTTAATCTAATCCCAATTGTCTGCTTCTGCTTTTATTGCCTGTGCTTTTGAGGTTTCCATAAAATCTTTGCACAGACCAGTGTCCTAAAGCATTTCCACCATTTTCTTCTAGTAGTTTCTTAATTTTGGATCTTACATTTAAGTCTTTAATCCATTTTGAGTTGGTTTTTGTATATGGAGAGAGATGGGGTTAGTTTCATTTTTTCTGCACATAGATATCCAGTTTTCCCAGCACCATTTATTGAAGAGATTATTCCTTCCCAAATGATTGTTTTGGTGCCTTTGTTGAAAATCAGTTGGTTATAAATATGTGGATTCATTTCTGGGTTTCTTATTCTGTTCCATTGGTCTGCGTGTCTGCTCTTAGGCCAGTACCATGCTGTATTGGTTATCATAGCGTTGTAGTATATTTTGAAGTCCAGTAGTGTGATAACTCCAGCTTTATTTTTTTTTGCTCAGGATTACGTCGGCTATTTAGTGGTTTTTTTTTTTTTTTTTTTTTGGTGCTTCTGTGTATTTTTTTTTTGTGTGTGTGGTTTTGTGGATTGTCTTTTTCCATTTCTGTAAAGAATGTATTTTGGTATTTTGGTAGGCATTGTATTGAATCTATACACTGCTTTTGGTAGGTAATATGGTCATTTTCACAATATTAATTCTTCTAACCACGAACATTGGATGTCTTTCTATTTTTTGGTGTGTGTTCTCTTTAATTTCTGTTATTAGTTTTTTTGTAGTCATCCTTGCAGAGATCTTTAACCTCTTCGTTAAATTTATACCAACGTGTTCTACATTTTTTGGTGAGTAGGATTGCTTTCTTGATTTTTTTTTTCCCACTAGTTTATTTTGGTATATAGAAACGCCGCTGACTTTTGTATGTTATATTTTGTATCCCGCAAGTTTAATGAATTTGTTTTTAAGTTCTAACAGTGCAGATAAACAGTTTAATTTCTTCCTTTCCAGTTTGGATGTCCTTTATTTTTATTTTTTTCCTCCTGCTTAATTGCGTGGTCTAGGACTTCCAGTACTGTGTTGAATGGAAATGGGCATCCTTGTCTTCTTTCAGATGTTAGAGGAAAAACTTTCAACTTTCCCCAACTTAGTATGATGTTGACTGTGGTTTGTCGTTCCTGTATTGTGTTGAGATATGTTTCTCCTATACCTAACTTGCTGAGAGTTTTTATTGTGAAGGGATGTTGAATTTTATCACTTGCTTTTCCTGTGTGTATTGAGATGATCATATTGTTTTTGTTCTTCATTCTGTTGATGTGATGTATCGTATTTATTGATTTCATATGTTAAACCATTCTTGCATTCCTGGGATAAATGCTACCTGATCATGGTGAGTGATCTTTTTAATGTGCTGCTGGATTCAGTTTGCTAGGATTTTTGCATTTCTATTAATCAGGGATATTGGCCTCTAATTTTCTTTTTTTGATGTGTTTTTGTCTGGTTTTAGTATCAGGGTAATGTTAGCCACACAGAATGAGTTAGGAAGAATTCCCTCCTCTTCAATTTTCTGGAAGAGTTTGAGAATTGGTATTTCTTTAAATGTTTGGTAGAATTCTGCAGTGAAGACTGGGTCCTGGGCTTTTCTTTGATGGGAGATTTATTTTTACAGAGAGAATCATGTTTAACATGAAAAATACAAATTGAGTATGTGTAGCCATGCAGATGAGATGGAAATACATTGGTTAAGACAAAGTATGTACTTTTAATTAAATGTTAAACAAGATGAACTGATGAGCCTTGTAAGCACATGCTTACCCTTTAAGAATAAAAATTTCTATAAGATTGATTATTAAGATTAAATATCATTTTGAGTTTTACGTAGAGGGGTTCAGTTGAACGTGGAGTATGTTTTGAAGAGAGCAAAAGATAAAAGAGAGGTAAGTACTTTATAGAATTTGAGCTGTAACTTAGGGAAGAAGAGGAAATGCTGAAAGATCAAAAGAGTATGACCTGGTAGCTGCCATAGATATTTGACAGTTTATCATATTGACAAGAGATCTGACTTTTTTATGAATAAAAGGGAAAGACCTAGGTCCCTTAGGTAGCAGTTAGAGGGAGGCAGAGTTTAAGTGGCTAAAAGGAGGAACTTGTGGTTCTCCAAAATGGAATAATAGGTTCCCTTGCTGGGCATATAGGATTTTTGCTTTTGCTGGTTATGACCCTTTGACTGAGGTGTTTCACTGGGGATTCAGGCATCAGATAGTTATTTGTATTAGGTGATCTCTTTTTTGTTTTGTTTTGTTTTTGAGACAAGGTCTCACTGTGTTGCCCAGGCTGGAGTGCAGTGGTACAATTTCAGCTCACTGCAACCTCAACCTCCCAGGCTCAAGTGATCTTCTCAACTCAGCCTGCCTTAGTTGTTGGGACTACAGGTGCGTGCCACCACACCCTGCTGATTTTTTTTTTTTTTTTTTTTTTTTTTTTTGAGACAGAGTTTCGCTCTTGTTGCTCAGGCTGGAGTGCAATGGCGTGATCTCAGCTCACTGCAGCTTCTACCTTGTGGGTTCAAGCAATTCTTCTGCCTCAGCCTCCTAAGTAGCTAGGGTTACAGGCGCCCACCACCATACCCGCCACCATGCCTGGCTAATGTTTGGTATTTTTAGTAGAGATGGGGTTTCTCCATGTTGATCACGCTGGTCTTGAACTCCTGACCTCAGGTGATCCACCTGCCTCGGCTTCCCAAAGTACTGGGATTACAGGTGTGAGCCACCACACTCGGCCTGTTTTTGTATTTTTTGTAGAGACAGGGTTTCACCATGTTGCTCAGGCTGGTCTCGAACTCCTGAGCTCAGGTGAGCCGCCCACCTTGGCTCCCCAAAGTGCTGGGATTTCAGGCGTGTGCCACTGTGCCTGGCTTTAGGTGACCTTTTTAGGTCTTTTCCAACCTAAATTATCCATGAAACTGTTATTTCTTTTTATAAAAAGAAATACAAATTATTTTTTGTGTTCACTTTAGTCCTAAGTTCTATTGGTTGGCTTTATGTATTTCATAGCTTCTTTAAATTATATGCAATATAGCTTAAAAGCATGGTGATAACTACTACATTTATGTAAGTAGCTTTAATTGCTCTTAGTTCAGTTTGTTTCTTGTCATTTTATTTCTTACGCTTTTTCTGGGTTATAGACTGCTCTTCTATATAGACGTTTCTTCTTTTTCTTTTTCTTTTTATTGCAGTGTTGGGGTTTTGCTATGTTGCCTAGGCTGGTCTGGAACTCATGGGCTCAAGCCATTCTGTGATTATAGGCATGAACCACCGTGCCCGGCCCTGCTTTAGACATTTCTAATGGACTGTGCTGTTCTTTTCAGATTATTTTTCCATAGTCATTGCTGCAGCCATCCTTAAAACAAAAATAACAATGGAACTCAGAGATAAAACATATATATCTTTTAATGTAAATACTAAAATATCACTTTATAAATTCAGAAAATCCAGAGTAGGGAACAGTTGAAGTCTTTATTTTGCATAT
Organism: Macaca mulatta; assembly: GCF_049350105.2. Taxonomy (NCBI): domain Eukaryota; kingdom Metazoa; phylum Chordata; class Mammalia; order Primates; family Cercopithecidae; genus Macaca; species Macaca mulatta. Next base: position 121,837,365 of record NC_133409.1, on the reverse strand, counting down.
TCTGTGGCTTTTCTGTTTTAATTCTATTTGCTTCCATTTATTTTTGCTTTCCTTAGCTTGACATAATATAAAACTGAATACATCTTAGTGGTACTTTGCATTGACTAATTTTTTTGCCTTTTTAACTTAAAATGTGAAATAAAATCAATCTTCATTACTGTATCTCTGATAGTTTCTGTTTCTTCTTCTGTTGCTTAAATTTGTTCCATTGTTATTCCTGAAACCCTTAAAAAAATCAAGACACCTTGGACCACGACTAGTACAGTTTTTATTCTAGTACAGTTGCTGACTGTGTGTTTGTATGTGTGTGTGTATAGTGTGTATAAACTTGCATTTTTGTGCTGTTCCAAGAGACTTTGTTTTCCAAGATTTTGAGCCTACTATTTGTCTATTGAATTCATTTTTCCCCTGGAGATCTGTTGCCCAGAGTCCCCTGTCTGGGTTTGTGATTTTCTAGGCATGTTATATTATCTTCTATCTCTGAGCTTTACTGCTCTCCTTAATTAGAGCTATTATTTCCCTGTATTCCATCTTCTTCTTTTTTTTTTAATCTATACCCTCTTTCTTTGTTGAAGTCCTTGGTAATTTTCTAATACCCTCTAATACCCTCATACTTGACTAATGATTTGCTTTTACATAGAATCCAAAGTTGAATGTCACTTTTCCTTCAAATTTTATCTCGTCGTTTCTTAGCCTTCTAGCATTTAATGTTGCTGCTCTGTTGCCTGATACTTATGTAAGGCTTGCTGCATTGTTAGGTTACCTTTCCTCCAACCCAGCTTTAGGATCTTCTCTTTACCTTTTGATGTTCTGAAATTGCAGTGATATATCTGCATTAGCCTTTCATTTATTTTCCTGGGCACTTGGTGGGCCTTTTCAATTTGGAGCGTGTTCTCTTAAACTCTGGGAACTTTTCTTGTGTTTTCTCTGCAAACTCCTGGAAGACAGATGTTGGCTGGTGCTTTTTACCTATTTCTTGCATCTTTCCAACATTTTGCTTTATATCTTTCTAGATATTTATTGCCATATTTTCTACCTCTTTGAATATTTCATTTTGACAAATATTTTACTGTTTCTAAGAAATCTTTCATGTGTCCTCTTTATTCCATGTTTTTGGTAGTAGTCTATTCTCACAGGGATATACAGTAGACTTTTGAATAATGTGGGATTTAGGGGTACAGAACCTCCATTCTTTGCATTCAGAAATTCATATATAACTTTTATCTTCCTCCAAACTTAACTACTAATAGCCTATGTTGACTGGAAGCCTTACTGATAGCAGAAGCAGCTGATTAACACATATTTTGTATATTATATGTTATGTGTATTATATACTGTATTCTTACAATAAAGTACACTAGAGAAATATTAAGACAATCATCAAAAAGAGAGTATGTATTCATTAAGTGGAAGTAGATCATTAAAAAAGTCTTCACCCTCATCTTCATGTTGAGTAGGTTGAGGAGGAGGAAGAAGAGGGGCTAGTGGCTAGTCTTACTGTTGCACGGGTGGCCGAGATAGAAGAAAATTGATATATAAGTGGAACTGCACAGTTCAAACCTATGTTGTTCAAGGGTCAACTGAATAAGTGTCTCTTTAGATATAGTCTGAATTAATTTTTGTATTTGCTTATTTTGATCTTTCTTGTAGTACTGCATGCTTTCCCCAAAGGTCAGATTGTTTTTCGTTGGTTGTGAATGTTTACAATTAATAGGAAGTCTAGTCATGTTTTGCTGTGGGATAAGTAGGCTTTAGATAGATAGCCTAAGGTTATTTTGGGGAACCAGGGTAAGAAGTACCTTATCATTAGGTGATAACTGTCCTATTTCCTTCAGTTCATTCAATTTAAGTTCAGGGTTAAGAAAATACTTTCTCTTACTTTGGGTTCAGTGCTTGGTTGTAGGCCTTGCTGGGTATTCAGGTGGGGGAGGAGATGAGGTTGACCTCTCAGTATTAAGGCTTTCAGTTAATCCTTAATGTCTAGCCCAGCTCACTACTTATGCTATCTATCATTTCATTTTTAGAGGTTCTAAAAGTTTGTTGGACAAGGTTGTTCACAGCCTCTTAAGCCTCAGCTTCTTTGGACTCTGGGCTGTGACTTTTTTGTGCTCTGTTTTAGTTATCTTTTCTATTCAGTTTTCTCTTCATCTCCTAGAAATGTATTTAAATCTTTCATTTGCTTTTGGTCTTCTCTTTATTCATTTTGTTGTTACAGGTTTTTACCTTCTATTCCTTCTCATTTTAATGGGATTTGGGGATGGGGAGAGAAATAAAGATGTACAAAGTCTGCCGTATTGAATCAGTGACTCTTTTAATTAAGTCATAATAAATATAAAATTTCTGGCATACAGTAATTCTTACTTAGGGATTTTGGAACCCTCTCCATTATTATCTTGATGGTTATTTCTTTCATGGTGTATTTGCATTACTTTCCTTGCTTTCAGATTTTTTCACCTGTTAGTAATATTAATCTTGTGTTAGTAATAAAGCTATTAACAAACTTATCTGAGTTTGCAGGGTTCTCTGGAGAAACAGAACCAATAGACTGTGTGTGTGTGTGTGTGTGTACGCGCGCGCGTGTGTGGGGGTGTGTGTGTGTGTATTTATAGCGAGAGAGAGAGAGGGAGAAATTGATTGATTGATTTTAAGGAGTTGGCTTACGTGATTGTGGAGACTGGCTGGCAAGCCCAAAATCTGCAGGGTAGGATGGCAGGCTGGAGACGTAGGGAAGATTTGATGTTGCAGTTTGAGTCCAAAGGCATTTTGGAAGCAGAATTTCTCTTATTCAGGGGACCTCCATTTTTGTCTCTGAAGAGCTTTACCTAATTGGTTGTGGCTGACCCACATCATGGAGAGTGATCTTTTTTACTCAAGTCTTTTGGTTTAAATGTTAATTATTTAAAAAATACTTTCACAGCAGCATTTAGACTTGTGTTTGACCACATATTGGGGCATCATGGCCTAGCCAAGTTGACATATAAAATGAACCATCTCTCACGACAGAAAAGTTGATGTGAGTTAATGCATGCATGTTAATTAATTTGATTTAGCCATTCCACAGTGTATACATATTTCAAAACATGTTGTACACCATAAACATATATTATTGTCAACTAAATAATTAAAAAATCAAATTAACCATCATAGTAAGGTCCCCAAAACTCGGAACATGATAAATTATTCTTTGAACTGCTATTTTATATATGTTGTCATGAAACTAGTGTTAATCTTAGGATTTTTGAGAAAGTGGTTTCAAGATGAGTATTGTAGGCAGATGCAGCTTAAAAAGAAAACCCCCGACTCTTTTCTCATAAGGAATTGTATATATAAAGGAAATTGAAAAAATAGTTAATATGTGTGGATGTTAATGTACTAAATACTGTGCAAAACCACTTTGCTAGTGCTGTCTTATTAAATCTTCACGAAAACCTTAAGAGCTGTAGATACTACAGGTTGAGTATCCCCTATTTAAAATGCTTAGGACCAGAAGTACTTCAGATTTTGGATTTTATTTTTTGGATTTTGGAATATTTGCATTATACTTACTGGTTCAGCAAGCCTGCCTAATCTGAAAATCCCAACTCCAAAATGCTCCAGTGAGCATATCCTTTTGAATGCCATTTTGATGTTCAAAAAGTTTTGTATTTTGGATTTTGATTTTTGGGTTAAGGATACTCAACCTGTATTACTAATCTCATTTTGTAGCCCAGTAAACTGAAGTTTTGAGAATGGTTAATTTCCCAAGGTTATTAATATGTAAGTCATAGTACATGGATTGCAATCATTCTAATTTTTGTTGCCTTCAAGTACGTAAGTTCTGTTAAGATCAGTGCTCTATATCGGTTCTCAGATTTCGTTTAGCTTTGTAGTCAGCAAGATTAGGATGTTATTTTGTTTTTGTGTGTGTGTGTGTTTCTTTTTAGTTTTGTTCTTGAAAGAACAAAGAAGATGGTTCTCTTTCCTGTTTCAAGAATATATGTGTGTTTGTGTTAATTCTATGGTATGAGTGCCCGAAATGGCGCTTAGTTATTTTCCATAGGCACTTGAACCATTCGCTGTCTTAACCAGAGTTTAATATAGAAGAGGTAAGTATAATTTTTATACTCCGTGTGACCCATAGTTAACCCGGACCATACACAGACTACTCACCAGTCGTCAGGGAGTTGAACATGCATATCTGTGGACCAAACCGATGATGTTTCTCTGCACCTACCAAAGGGAATCGGGTTCCCACATGCACTTAGGAAAAAAGAAAGACCATGTGGGTGCCAGATATTGGGCGAAACCCCACCCCTGATACTCAACGTGGGTTCTTTTCTATTTTCCTAAGCGTCAGCTGGTCTGAGAAATAAAGGGAAAGAGTACAAAAGAGAGAAATTTTAAAGCGGGGTGTCCGAGGGAGACATCACATGTCGGCAGGTTCCGTGGTGCTCATGGCTCTTAGTTATTAAAGACCAAGGACTTTAGAGAGAAAAACAGTCATTGGCCAGTGATTTAGTTAATCTTGAATACCAGAGAAGTGCTCTAAAAATGTGCCTTTGTTAAGTGCCAACAGATAGACGTGTACTGCAAGCTACTTGAACCCTTCTTTATCAGATAAGGTTGATTCAGGATGGAATTCATCTAGATATAAGGAAAAAGCCTCTAACTTCATACTCATTTTACAGTTGAAGAAATTGTGGTTTATGAGTAAACATTACCTTGGATTTTTTTTTTTGTACAAATTAGCTGATTTTGACTTTATGCATTTATTGAATGTCTGTTATATGTCAGGTAATATGGTAGGCAGTGGACATACAATGTTGAGTAAAACAAAACTTGATCTCTTCTTACGGAGCTTAAAGTTTAGTATAGAAATAATTTTTCTTCTCATTTTCCCAGGATGTTTAGTAAGTCTATTTATTTAACATAAACTTACTGGGAGAGGTTGTCTTCCGTGAGTTTTGAGTGTTCTTGAGCTTTCTTGCTCAGCATGGCAAGAATGCAAGGTCCTGACCACTCTTTTCCTGGACCGTTTCTCAGGGTCGTAATTATAGCAAGCAGCATTGAAGGATGACATTACATTTGCTCTCTCACCTCCACTTCTTAAGTCTACATTCAGCAGGCTTGCTTACTGCTCACTATAAAAGGCAATGCCTTCTCAACAATATTCCTCTCGTGTATTTCAACCCATTGTGTGTGTAGGCATCTATATAGGCATACCTGTGTTGTCCCTGTGGAACTTGAGGAGACAGGGGGATCTTGTCATCATGCTGCTTGCTGTGCCATGGGTGACAGAGTTCATTGTCTTTTACCCAGTACCCTTGTGTCTTCTGTCAGTGAACATGAATCAGTAATAGGCTAGTTCATTAGTTTGTGAATAGGGTAAAAATCCCAGACCCTTTACAGTTCTTGCGGTTCTCAACATTACTGTGTTTAATCCCAGGAATTATTTATGGAGGTTTAGCAATACTTTAATTATTAAAGATGTTTAAATTTAAATAATTTACCTCTAGGAAGGCGGGGATTGCAACTATGTATGTTATTCATACTGGCACTAGAATATAGACATTTAGTAAATTTTGACTGGAAAAACGCACAAGGAGAAGGTGGGACCAGATAATGAGACTAGAAGTTAATAAAATGTGTGATGCAGGTGCGGTACAACTTTGCCTCACAGATTTATAGCAATTACTGTTGAAGAGGAAACATTCCAAAGTAAAGAATACAGTGTCCTGAATGTAAAAACAAATTTAGTATCCAGGAAAAGGGAAATCATTTTTGACACTAAAACTGGAAAGAAATTTCAACCAGTGTGATATGAAAAAATCCTTAACATAATTTCAGTGAACATAGGGCTTTTTCTTATATCCCTCAATATATATTCCAGTATGAGCAGTATTACAGGGGCTAGCATCATGGTCTGACTGATCCAATCCCAGGATAGATTTTAGCTTGTCTTTCAAACAGCCTACCTTGGATATCAGTTGTCACTAGATTTTTAAATATATTGATAAGAAGATAAGTTATGTGATACTATCTGAGAACTGTTGAGAATGTAATTAGCCTTTTGTTTTTTTTGCCCTATACATAAGTTTTATTAATCATCAGGGCTGGGTATGAGATTGCATAAATTCAGGCTCTGATAAGAGTGTTTGTTAGAATAGGAGGCTGTTCTGCTGTCCTTGTAGAACAGGGGTCCCCAAACTGTGGGCCATGGACCAGTACCAGTTCAGGGCCTATTAGGAACTCAGCTGCACAGCAACAGGTGAGCTGCGGGCAAGTGAGTATTACCGCTTGAGTTCTGCCTCCTGTCATGTCAGCGTTGGCATTAGATTTTCATAGGAGCGTGAACCCTATTGTGAACTCTACATGTGAGGGATCTAGGTTGTGCTCTGCTTATGAGAATCTAATGTGTGATGATCTGAGGTAGAACAGTTTTATCACAAAACCACCCCCTCATCCATGGAAAAATTGTCTTCCATGAAACTGGTCCCGGGTGCCAAAAAGGTTGGGGGCCGTTGCTGTAGAGGACAGGGCCAAAATTTTCCTCAAAAAGTTATTTTGGGGTCCTCTGTAATGCCTTAAATAGGCAGGGGTAGCCCCACACCTTCAGACAGGAAGATCATTTTGGTGTATTTTTTGTTTTATAGCCCACATTTAAAGTAAGAGCTAACTGAGTAAAATTATACAATTTTATCCTCTTTAGTTCCAATGATTTTTCTTGCTGTTTTCTTCTGGTCATGGCAGGATTGCAGAATCCCTTTTTGCCATTTTTACTGTAGTTGTTGCCTGGATTCTTTTGGAACTCTGTAGACCTGTGTCTTCTCCTTTTGTACTCTTTTCCGTTCCATATTTATTTGCTTAGTTGGAAGATCTTCTCAAAAGATTTCTGATCTGAATCTACTGGTGTTGGCGCTATTTTCTGCCATCTGTTCTTTCCTAAAATACTACCTTTTCCTAATTTTGGTCTTTTGTCATAGGTTTTTTATCATATCTTTAAGTGAACCATGAATGACAAATTAGTTATCAAATATGTGCTTACATAACAAGAACGATAAATTGTCATGGAATGATTACATGGAAGTTTCCGGTAGTACGAGAATATCCAAAATGATGACATTGTTTAAAGCATAACTGATGTCATTTCTGTTTTCCTGCTAAAGCCAATTTCCTGTAAACAGAGTCTGAGATTAGGATGAGAGCATTTTAATGGTTGACAACTCCAGTGGGTACCAATCTCAGAAGATACAGTGTGAATAGTGCCTGTTTCAGGTGAGTGGACAACAGCCTGGGTAGTTTAAGGAAGTGAATAAAAAAATAATTTTGATACAGAGAATATCAAGGATCCTTGAGCAAATGTTTTCTTAACCTTAGTTTTGACCTCCTTTTCCTTTGTCTAATTAGCCTCATAATTACTAATTTTTTTTCTGTCAAGAATAAAAATAAATAATAAAATCTCTAAGCTCTTTGCTATCTTTTGAGGACACTGATCAAAAAGAAACTCTGATAAAAGATAGAGAGCTGCATCTTGATTCTTACGGGATCTCAAGATGAGACTGGCTAATTTATAGTGGCCCAGAAGAGTGATTACTTGTTTCAAGGGCCTATCCTTGGTTCGCCTTCACTATCCTAGAAATAAATGTATCTGCCAGCTATAGAAGCTGAATTTCATAATTCCTTGGCAGTGGCAGATCCTTGTTTTTTTAGAGAAGTAGGAAAACTGGCTACCTAGATTTCTCCAAATCATAGACCTAGGCCTCCTCAGCCTCCCTGGCTGTCCATTTCTTATTTCCTCAGCCTCCTGTCTGACCCCAGAAACACTTTCTGTACTCTAGACTCTATATTCTTTTCCTAGTCTCTGTTGCCATCATGAATTTGCTTCCCATAGGTTGTAATTTACTGAGTCATCATCTTGATTTAGAATTTTTGGCCTTGGTTTTAGTTAGGATTAGGCTCAGCTAACAGTGATAGAAAACTCCAGATAACAGTGGTATAAAGAAATTAATTTATTTTGTCATGCAGTAGCTCAGAAGGAAGTGACTGAGAGCTAGTATGGAGTTGGACAGTGCCAGGGACCCAAACTCCTTCTACCTTGCACTATCATGTGTGATCACTAATTCCGCCTTTATTGCATAGTTTGAGATGGTCCCTGCAGCTATCAGATACTGATGCCACTCAGTAAAAAAGGGGAGGGAAAGGTAATATCTCCTTGATTTAAAATCGTATCCTGAAAGTTGTATGTTCATTTCTACTCACATCCCATTGGCCACACCTTAGTAACCACAGCTATCAGTAAGGTAGATTGAAAAGTGTCATTTTTATTTTGGGTAACCATGTCCCCAGCTAAATATTAGGAATTCCAGTAAATGAGGAAGAATGGCTGAATGGTTATTGGGCAACAGCTAGCAGTTTCAAGTACAATTTCTATAGCTCAGTCTGTGAGGAATCTGAGATCAGTACCTTTTCCTAGCTTGCTGGTCATCCTGGGACCCACGTTTGACTACTTGGCCTTTTTTCGGAGCTCATCCTGCCTCACTTGTCAAAGACTTCTAGACTGTGTATCTGTATTTCCTCCCTAACAAATGGAACTTGGGAATCAGATAAAGCCCAGTTCTCTGTTCATAGAGCATGATCATTTGCTTGTATCAGAAATTTTAGAGGGAGATTGAATTCTTGTTTTACTCTGAAGGAGATGGGTGTCAAAATTGCTACTTGTGTATTGGAGATATTTCATTAAGGTAAGGTAAGCAAACTTTTTTGATTGTACATGTTTATATATAAGACATTTGAGTGCACACCAGTATTTTTACATGTGTTTATATTACTTGTCTTACTATTCTACTGTATTAATGTATTTTGCATAACAAATACAGTAGATATTAAATATTTTAAAATGTTGAGCCATAGATAAAATATTTATACTTTTCAAATTATTAAGTAAAATTATTAGTTGTATAAGAACTTAACTTGGAATGCATTATGATTGCACATTCTTAATTAGTTTTGGAAATTTCATCTTATTTTGATCTAATTTTTTACATATCTGGTTCCAAATTGAGCTTGATACTGGGTTTTAATGGCTATCATAGCTGAAAAAGATAACTCGATTATACATGCATTTAAATGGAAGAAATTTATTGTAGGCTCTAGTTACTAAGTTATAATCTTAGGGTTTTTTTTGTTTTAAATACAGAAAAGCTTTTATTTAGTTAATTAGAACATTTCTGCCATCTTTCAGTGTGCTTGTTGTTCTTTTAAACTACTAGGAAGTGGTTACATTAAATAGTTATTACCATATAAGATCAAAATTCACTGAACTTTTTTTTTGTTTAGGAAAATTTTTAAATGTCCAGATTAAAAACATTTTTTTTTAAGTGCCTCATTTCATTTTTAGCCAGATATCACATAACAGTGAAAACATACCTAAACATCAATTTTCTTAGCCCGTGTTTTTTCTTTTTAAAGTAAGAAAAGAGTTACTTTCTTATCACTAAAATATCATTTTATCTAGAAGGGACAGATGAAAGGTGTCTATTTTCTCATATGACTTATCACATCTGCTTATAATAGAAAAGGCCAGCATGTTTGTAACTCTTGTCTCATTTGTAGAACATTTATTTTGTAAAACAAAAATGTGTAATTTATTAAGTATAATAGCTCTTTTAAGGCCTTTGCTGTGAATTAATGGAGAATTTTTATGTGGCATAAAGATTTTAATAATCACTTCCCATTTCATTAAAATTACTGTTTTGTTTTGTGGTGGTTTTTTTCTTTTTTTTTTTTTTTTGAGACAGAGTCTTGCTCTGTTGCCCAGGTTGGACTGCAGTGGTGTGATCTTGGCTCACTGCAACCTCGGTCTCCTGGGTTCAAGCAGTTCTCCTGCCTCAGCCACCCAAGTAACTGGGATTACAGGTGCCTGCCACCACGCCTGGCTAATATTTTTGTATTTTTAGTAGAAACGGGGCTTCATCATGTTGGCCAGGCTAGTTTCGAACTCCTGACCTCAAGTGATCCACCCACCTCAGCCTCCCAAAGTGCTAGGATTACAGGCATGAGCTCCCGCACCTGATCTAAAATTACTGTAAACAGTCTACTGTTTTACAAAGTATTTTTAGTATAAAAGGAACTGTATTTATATTAATGACATTCTGTAACAATGCAAAGTGCTGAAGCCAAACAAATGCATTAAGGGTATCAATTCCTCTCTACTTTATGGAATTTTTACTCTTTCAGTATCCTTCCTTTTGGATAAATTGACGTGTATTCATCAAGGATACTAGTGGCAATCTGATTAAATGTTAGTTAAGTTTGATTTCTTTTTAATTTTTAGGTAGTATTTAATCATAGATTGATTGTCATGTCTACCCCTTTAGTTATACACACCACCTTAGGAAATGATTTGCTTAATGTATAAAGTCTAATAAAAGCTGCAATAAGGATGTCTTTTGAAAGAGTGACCAATTTAGAGTTAGTATCTTTTTAAGGTATACTGACTGTTTTTTCATGTGTTTCTCCATAAAAAGTTCTGCTGAATGCCTGACAAACTTTGACTTTGTCTCTATGAGATCAGGGAACGCCTAGTAAAAGTAAATATTTATAACTTACTCTGGGTACTGACATTATCCTTGTTCATCTTAGTTTTTTACGTATATATGTATTTACATATATATGTGGCATAAATATTTTAATAATCTTTAATACATATATTTGCTTAGTTTTTGTCAGCATTTTTTTTCTTTTAAAACATTCCCTTATATTGTAGAGTCATTCCTCGGTATCCATGGGAGATTTGTTCCAGGACTTCTGCCTGCCACAATACCAATATACTCATATGTTCAAGTCTCTGGTATAAAGTGGTGTAGTATTTGCATATAACCCGTGCACATTCTCCTATATATTTTAAATCATCTTTGAATTATACCTAATACAACGTAAGTGCTGTGTAAATAGTTGTGGTGCAGTGTTGTTTAGGGAATAATGACAAGAACAAAAAGTCTGTACATTTTTCATACAGACATCATTGTCCCCCTCTTTTTTTTGAGATGGAGCCTTGCTCAGTTGCCCAGGCTGGAGTGCAGTGGCATAATCTCAGTTCACTGCACTCTCTGCTTCCCGGGTTCAAGCCATTCTCCTGCCTCAACCTCCCAAGTAGCTGGGATTACAGGCATGTGCCACCATGCCCAGCTAGTTTTTGTATTTTTAGTAGAGACAGGGTTTCACTGTGTTTGCTAGGCTGGTCTTGAACTCCTGACCTCAAGTGATCTGCCTGCCTTGGCCTCTCAAAGTGCTGGGATTGCAGAGGCGGGGTCTCCCTAAGATTCCCAGGCTGGTCTTGAACCCCTGGGCTCAAGCAGTCCTCCTGCTGGGATTACAGACGTGAGCTACCATACTCAGCCTTCCCAAATATTTTTGATTTGCTGTTGGTTTTATTCACATATGAAGAACCCATGGATTTGGAGGGTTGACTGTATGTCCTTTTAAAAGACACTTTAAACTTTAAATACGTTTTGGAACAAAGTAGACTGTAAATCAGATATATGCTATTTAGATACCTGGTTAAGGATACTTGTTATTTTAAGCTTTAAAAATTTTTTAAATTTAATTTTGTATTTTAAAAATTTAAAACATACCGAAAAACAAAGTACAGTATACTCACATTTAGTCATCACCAATATTCAACAGCTGTTCATCCATCGAGTCTACCCATTTAGTTAAACTTCATCATATATCTTCCCAAAAAGGACTTATACGTAACAGTACCATAACTATACCTAAGAAACAATTTCCAAGTATCATCTAATATCCTGTCCATGTTCAAATTAGTCATTTGTCCCCAATGCCTATAATACTAATTTTTTCCTTGGGAAACAAAGGTCTCTTAGCAACATCCTGAGTTTTAGATTTTTTAAATTGTATTTTCTGCAAGTTGGAAATTAGGTTTAATAGCTTGATTAGAGTCAAACATATTTGGCATTCAGAAAACTTCGTAGGTAAAGCTGTATAATATCACATCTTAGAATGTTTATCATCTGACTCGATGTTAAATTGGATTACTGGGTTAAGGTGGTGAGAGCAAAATCTCTTCTTCCTAAATACTTGAGATGGCAAGTAATCTACACAGAGATGCAGCTTTGGCAATATGAAAATATTTAGTTCCTCATCAGCGTTTTTCCTAATGCTTTTATGCATCCATGATGATATTCGCTGGAATCAGTTGTAGTGAAGTGATGGCTTTCTATATCTAACTTTTCTTTTACATTTATTTGCTGGCATTCTGGTAAGGAAAAGTTTTGTTTCATTACCTGGTTGCTTACAGTTCTTACTGAAGAGGCAGATTAGAAGGAAAGAATGAACATTTCAAAGTTAGGAGTTGGAGGAATGATCTTTCAGAGTAAGGACTTTTGGTGAAATGATTACTGCTAGTGCCAGAGGTGGCAAATGGTTTTTATTTGACTTTCCTTTTTTTTTTTTTTTGAGACAGGCTATCACTCTGTTGCCCAGCTGCAGTGCAGTGGCGTGATTGTGGCTCACTACAGCCTCGACCTCCTGGGCTTAAGTGATCCTCCACCTCCTGGGCTTAAGTGATCCTCCTGCCTCAGCTTCCCAAGTAGCTGGGACCACAGATGTGTACCATCACACCTACTAATTTTTTTTTTTTTTTTCGTTTTTGTATAGATGGGGTCTTCATGTTGCCCAGGCTAGTCTTGAACTCCTGGGCTCAAGTGATTGTCCCGCGTGGGCTTCCCAAAGTGCTGGGATTATAGGCTTGAGCCACTGCACCTGGCCCTCTTTCCTTTTTGATGGTTATAATGAGTTAATAGATTGAAAAAATATATATGTCACATTGCTTTTTTCCTTATGATGCTCAAATTTTTTTTTTAACCAAATCACCTCACAATGTAGTCAGTGAGATGTACTTTTAAATGCATGTTCTGTTGCATAGGTTTGTTACCGTTACAGAGGCAGAATGCTTCTAAAAGTGCTTGCTGATTTTTTTCATTCTGTGATTTTTAATTTTGGCCTTAGGACCATATTTTCCTCTGTTGCATGTATAATTACAGTCAATTTCAGTATAAGTTTTCTTGATATGCAACTTCAAAAAGCACATGAAATATGTAAAAGGAGGTCAGCTTGGAAATTAACTGATCGGTTGTGAAGGTTTGGTAGAAAATTTTTTCCTTAGCTTAAGGCTGAATGTTGATGAAATGCTTTAAATTAAATTTGATACACACTGGTGACAGGAAAATTGTCAAATAAATGACCTTGATTAGTGGACAAAGCAATCTTGGCTTTAATATAGAAACATTCTTGTGATGATTTAGGAAAATAATTATTGTAAATAAATCCTCAAGAAACTGACATTTAAAAAAGTATATTGATAGTTCTTCCTTTTTAAAGCAATATAGTGAACATAATTTAGCTTTTAACTGTTGATTTAGTAGTCTTGGGAAACAAATGATTGTATTATTACTTATTAGCAACGTCCTTAGGTACCATTTTTGTAGGTAAGGCTTTTGGTCCCTGTATTAACTGGGCCTGGGCCAAATACACTAGGAAAAAATTGCTTTTGAATGATGTGTTTCTCCTCTTTTTATAATACTGTCTTAGGACCTCCTACTTTATCTTTCTCAAACATCTAGAATATTCGATCCATTCATCTAATTGTGAGAGGCCAGGAAACTTGAGTTATTAGAAATATGTGAAATAAAAATAAGAGACTACTTATAAAGGTGTGTATATATGTAAAACACAAGGACAGAAATAAACCATATTAAAGTAGGTTTGCACTGAGGGTTTCTATATACTTGATTTTTCTTGAGGAGGGCTCTAGAGTTGGAAAGGTAACTGACATGAACTTGATGTAAAGGATTACCCATTCTCAACTGTTCATAAGAGGCCAGAGAAACTTCTGAAAGATAACAGGAAGCATTTACTGACTTTTAAACCTACATTATAGAATGGAGCAAGATACATTTTACTGTTGTTTCAAGGCTAAATACATATAATACTAATTTTTTCCTCATTAAGTTATGACATTTACCTAGGTATGTTTATCAGAATTGTGTTTTCCAAGTTGTAATAGTTCTCTTATGTGTTCCAAATTTATTGCAGAGTTGACTTTTTTTATTCTATTCAGGTTCATATCTTTAATCTCTGTAATATATTTGATGAAAGTTCCTTTTATAGAGGCTTTTTTATACTCTTAAAAGGAGACTTTGATTCCTAGGCATACACCTGAAAAAATGCTACTAATTCTGTCTTTTTGAGTGAGCAGCTTTTTTTGTAGTTTTTTGGTTATTCCATATTTGGATGCTTCTTTCTCATCCGTGCTTTCTAAACTATCATCCTAACTGCATGGGTTAGTCAACACTACTGTGATGGTGTAGAGGTGTTTTATTCTATTTCTTTTGATTGCTGAGAATAACTTCCTGATTTGAGTCTAGTTGAACATGGAGGTTCTCATCTCTCGAGATAGAGCCATGATATTTTGTATGCACTCATGCATTTGTTCATTTAAGCTATGTTTTAAAACGGAGTATTTTATGTTCCAGCTGCTGTTCTAGCACTAGTGATACATCAGAAAACAAAAGAATAACAAATTCCTGCTCTTGGGGAGTTCTAGTTAGTGGAGCGTATAGTACCATAATAGTCTCTTCCTGGGCTAGTACAAATTAGGGCTGTTAATTGTTCAACTCATTTTCCTGGCCTCTCTTACTTACTGAAAAAATTAATGTGATTCTCTAAGAACTCTGGGTGGTCCTGTTTGTGTCTGGTTTTTTCATATGTTTGAGTAAATGCAACTGAAATGTTACAGAACAAAGTGCCTAGTTGGGAATTGACTTACTAGAATGTGAAACTCAGTGAATAATAATGAGATCCATATTATAAGATAGTTGAACCTTTTTTTTTTAAAACCTATTCCTGTTTTACAGTAACGTGATTTTCATTAAATAACATTCCAGGAATCAACAATTTACAACAATCATATGTAAGGTATAATGATTTGCTTTGAGATTAAAGTGATTGGTACTGTACTGTTTGTTTAACAAATGTTTATTTCATACCTATCATATGCCAGACTGTTTCCAGTGCTGGAAGATAGAGTGGTGTTTGAGACAAAGTCCTTGCCCTCATGGAGCTTGCAAGTATTAGATTGGTGCAAAATTGATTGCGACTTTGGCCATTACTCTCAATGGGAAGAAACACAATTATTTTTGCGTCAACCTAATAAATTGTAAGGTGATAGAAAATGTCTAATTGTTTTTTTGGTGGCAGAGGTCATGGTTTATTTGACTTGGACTAGGGGGTGGGCCTCTCTCTAACATTGAGAGTAGCTGCATGCTGAGATACTTGTAGTGGCCAGCCTTTTGAAAATCCTAGGCAAGTAAAGTACGTTTTAAGCAGAGAAATAGCAAATGAAGTGTACTCAAAATGATGTTTAGTTTATCAGATTAAAGTAATTCATGGTTACTAAATAGTTCTAGTATCTCTGAGGGTTGTGTTTACATGATTACATTCATATTTATAGTTGTTTTGTTTTTTTTGAGACAGAGTCTTCCTCTTTTGTCAGGTTGGAGTGCAGTGGTGTGATCTTGGCTCACTAGAACCTCCGACTCCGGTGAGGTTCAAGTGATTCTCCTGCCTCAGCCTCCCGAGTAGCTGGGATTACAGGCACGCACCACCACGCCCAGCTAATTTTTGTATTTTTAGTAGATTCGGGGTTTCACCATGTTGGCCAGGGTGGTCTCGATCTCCTGACCTTGTGATCTGTCCGCCTCGGCCTCCCAAAGTGCTGGGAGGTGTGAGCCACCGTGCCCGGACCATATTTACAGTTTTTTACTGAACCAAGTCTGTAATTAGTGGGCCGTATAAATAAATGAACTATGAGACAGTAACTTTTTCATGTGCTATTGCATAAAGAAAATCTAAGAAATAAAAATAATATTTAAACAATTAAGAAGCAATTCATAAAGTATTCTCCCCTTCTCCACAGACACACATACTCATATTAACAGAGTGTATACTTTATCTCACTGTAGGTTTTCTAGAATTGGCTAGTGTCTGGCCAAGTGCCTCTTTTCTGCCTGTTTTTATACACATAGGGCAGACAGAGCTAATCCAAATGAAAATTTGGAATGTGTATTTTTTTTTATTTTTCTTAATTTCATAATGTTGCTTGGTAGCTTAAAAAACACTTTTATACATTTGTTGCCTTTATTGTAATGTCCTATAGTTAGATACTCCTTTAATGAAATTAAAAGATCATATTTTATGGTTAGGTTTCTACTGCTCTGTTTTCCACAGGTATGGTTTGTGGTTACATGATAGGATATCTACTGTTAAAGCAAACTAAATATGCCTGAGAAGGACTCTACTTCTATATTTGAGTGCTTGTGGATGAGCCATAACCTAGCTTAATAGGCAGACAAGATTGGAAACCTAACCTGGTGTATGTGCCTGTACAGTAGCTGAGTACTGGTCAATCCCAGTGGCCATACTTGAACCACAGTTGAACACAGTGTTCAAACTGTTCACATAAGGCAAACGCCAACCTGTAACCAATCCAGCTATTTCTGTACCTCACTGCCGATTTCTGTTATGTCAGTTCCCTTCCCTTTTTTGTCTATAAATTTGTTCTGACCACGAGGCACCCTAGGAGTCTCTCTGAATCTGCTGTGATTTTGGGTGCTGCCCGATTCATGAGTCGTTCACTGCTCAGTTAAGCTCCTTTAAATTTATTTCTCTTCAAGTTTTCCCTTTAACACTATCTTATTATTTGTTTTGTCTATGCTTGGGTTTTTTTTTGTTTTTATGTCAACAATCTTGTATTAACAAATGTGCAGGATTAACACTTTAACATGGCTAACAGCGGAAGCAGCGCCTCTAACAAGCTCAAGTATGGAGGTATAGACCCAATAAAGATTGTCTCTTAGAAAAGGATTGAAAAGATACAGATATCTGCTTAAGTATTTTTTGTTTTTAAATAGTTTTCCAGTGTTGCAGAAAAAATATCCCAAAGTGATTTCAGTTCATAAAAAAGCAGCATTAGGCAGCCTGTGCTGCCTTATAAACCCCAACTCAGGATAACCATAGGAGAAAATCAACCCCCAAAACATTAAAAAAAAAATCACCCTTTCTTTTCATCCTTCTCTAGCTTCGACTGCATATTCCACGGAACATCTAATATCGGGATAAGCAAGACCCAGCTCACTTCTTTCAGCCTTTTGTCTGTTTGTTAAGGTTGATCCTTCACCTCTACAACAATCAATAAATTGATCTCTAATTTCTGGCTCAGATTACTAGAAACTTGCAAAACATCCTTATGTTTTCTTCAAGGATGGGCCTGAGGGTTCCTTGAAAAATCAAAGGGGCAGGGTACCCACCTGAGACTGGAATGCCTGCCAAGCCCTTTCTAAGCAAAAGCATCCCATTACCTTTCAACTGAAAGTCTAATCTACCAGGTAAGAACAAGTAGCAAATGGGCACTAAACTGTGGCTGTACCAAAAAGGTGAATATCTCCTCCTGTTAACCATAAAGGTAAGGGAGTTGACAGGAGCCAAGTATTTGATCTTATCTGTCTTTAGAGTTTGCATGGTTTAGACTGAAGTCATACTGCAGAGAAAAACATTCAGTCAAAGGATAGGGGTGGCTTTTGCTGTATCTGGTAAAGCTGCCATTCCTGGGCAGCCAAATTCGTTGCTCTTTTATAGAAGCTCTTTTCCCTTATGCAAAGTACTTAAGAATTAATAGGGAAATTTTAAATTTGACTTAATAACTGACAAACTTAAAGACATACAAAAAGGCGGTATATAAATCCACAAAGTATTCAAGCTTTTTTAGTAACCCCCATTTTTTTTTTTTAAATCTGAAATTAGTGCTAATGAGTTCTTGAGACTTAATATGAAGCTCTTTGCACTGTAAATATTTTATATTTTTGGAGAAACATTTGATATCTAAGACAAATGAATACATATATTTGTGTGTGTATACATGTATGTATGTTTATATATATACATACGTGTGTGTGTATGTATACACCATATATGTGTGTATATATATATACACCGTATATGTGTGTGTGTGTATGTATACCATCTTCGACTCAGTGAACCTGTGTTTTAAAATGTATCGTAAGGAAGGAATAGAAGAGGGGAAGAAAAGCATTATTTATATAGCATTGTTTATTTTTTTCAAATTAAGAACGTGATAATATCTACAGGGATAAATTCATTCCCAAATAGTTAATTGTATGTAACATACAACTCGATGGAGTGTATCATGCCTCAGCCTCTTTTGGGGGTGAATCTGTGACTCATCCATGGAGGAAAGAAGTCTTACCAAAGGGTGGCCAAGTAGAGAGTGATGGTCTTCTGTGATGTTAGAGGGGAAAGCTATAGGGGTTCTGTTAGAGGAGTTGTTCACATATTTTCTTATACTTAAAAAACACAAGCCATATAAAATAGGTAACTATTCTTTATTGTTGTGATACTGCACAGATGTGTTCTTTTCCCCTTCAAGTCTGATACTTGCTGCCAACTTTGTAATAGAAGAAATAACTGACATAGAAGTATAATAGTTGAGCTAAGGTTGACCTTTGTGCTGCCTGCATAATTAAGGCATTCCAAATGTGAAGAGCTCCCTTCTATTCCTAATTTGTCATTCTCCCCCTTTGTATGGTATTAAAGTGATTTAAACAAATCTCTATTGTTGAGCAGTGCAATAAGTTTAACTCTGAATGATATGATTTTATTCTCTTTATCTCATTTGCCCCCTTTCCAAAAAGATAGGTTTAATTTAAATAGTCTGGAGTTAAAATAGTAGCAATGTCAGGAGGACTTCACTTAAGCAAGTTTAATTAGGACAATTTGGGGTTGAGATGGGAGGAATTTTAATGTGATGTAAAATCAGGCTTGAAGAGATTTCTGAGTATGATCATGGACTTTATGTCAAAATTTTAAAACCATTTGGGGTTAAATTTATTCCATTTCTCAACAATAGGGATTGGTTTAAATCACTTTAATACCACACAAAAGGGAGAATTACAAGGCAGGACTAGTAGGGAATTTTTACATTTGTTATGTGATAATTATGCTGGCAGTGCAAAGGTCAAACTCAGCTTAACTACTTCTAGGTCAGTTATTTCCTCTGTTATAAAGTTGGCATTAAGTTTCAGACTTGGGGATAAAAATGAGAATGGCACCTAGTACCTAGTTCTGGAATATACAAGGGAAGAAAAAAACATACTGGAGGTGCTTCTGTTGTTGGGGCTCTTGTTCAGCATGAGAACTCTGGAAACTCTGAAGGCAATGCAGAGCTTGATTTAATGTAGAAATGGATTTTTGAGTTGAAGGAAGTGTGTTGTCAGGAGGAGCAGGAGTTCAAAAAAAGATGCATGCTTGGAAATCTTTCCTTGAGAAACATCCTAAATGCAGTCTTAGTTATTCTAATTGTAGATTGTCGACCAAGAGGTTGTTCAGGGATAGAACCTCAAGTCATCACTTACCTTCCAAGTTATTTTCCGGCACATATAAACATTGTCAGATCTCTGTTGATTTTTCCCTCTTCTGTCCGTTTCCTTCTCTCCACTTTTCTCCATTAAACTTAAAAGCGACTACAATTATTGTCATTCTTCATTTACTTACTCCTTAACTCCTACTCATCTGATTCTCTGCTTTGTGTGTCAGACTAGTGGATTTCTCTCCTTTATTTGTTCTTTGGGTTGCAGTTAGCCTTCCTGATTCCCACTACTATGAAATTTTTGTGATGTTGCTTTATCTTCACGCATCTTTGGTCTGAGCTTTTTCCTTCATATCATCAATATATCAAAAAAGTGAAGTCAGTATGTTACTTCCAAATTTGTTCTTTCCAAATTCTCTGTTTGTTCAATAGAAACATTTTTTTCTCACTTATCAAGGTTTAAGTTCTCCCAATCTGTCTTTCCCCGTAATGCTTTTATTCAGCAAATATTTTCTGGAATACCTACTATATACAAGGTTGTGATTCTAGATTCTGGGGATTCAGCCACAAGTAAGAGACAAAGGTCTTTACCTGTGCAGCTTATGCTCTGGTGGAGAAGACTGTCAGACAGATACTTAATGTCATATAGAGAAACATTTTAAAGGATAAAGTAGCTAAGGATCCGTAGGCAGTAATGGAAATATGTACTGTTTTGCATAAGGTGGTTAGGGAAGGTTTCTCTGAGAAGATGGTATCTAAGTAAAATCTGAATGAAGGGAAATAATGAGTTATGGGTATTGGGAGAAGAGTCTTCATGCAGAGGGTATAGCAAGTGCAAAAACCCGGAGATGGGCTTATGCTTCTCTATGTTCAGGAAAAGCCATTGTGACTGGAGGAGAGTGAATCAGCAGGGGGAGGAGAAGAAGTCAAAGAAGTTGGCAGGAGAAGATCCTGTTAGACCCTATGGGCCCTGGCTAGGATTTTGGGCTTTATGTCTAAATGTGTTGGGAAGGTTTTAGAGGATTTTGAACAGAAGAATATTAATGTGATCTGACTTAATATTTTAGAAGGATCACAGTGATAACTGTGTGGAGAATAAACTGTCAGGGGAGAGGGGATGGCAGTAGAGAAACCTGGGACACTAGGAGGCTGTTACAGTCTTGATGAGAGATGGTGATTTGGGAGTAGAATGTTAGCTGGTCAGATGTGTGATACATTTTGAAGATAAAGCTAGCAGGATATGCTGATAGCTTGGATGTGTCAGATATGGGGAGAGGAGCTAAGGACAGTTCTTGAGTTTTAGAATTGAACTAGGTGATTGGAGGTTCCATTTACTCTGAATACCTTGGGAGGAACAGTTTTTTGAGGGGGAGGGAGGATTGATAGAATCAGTGTTTATTTTTGGTATGTTAACTTTGAGGTACTTATTGGACAACTTAATGAAGATGTCAGATTACACTCTTCTGAAGGTCTCATGAGTTTTGGGTTGGAGAAGATACCTGTGGGAATCAGAGTATAGATGGGCCGGGATAAGATCACCTTAGGGATAAGTGAGTGTGAAAGGGATACGTGAGTATGAGTGTAGATAAAGAAGAAAGATGGGGGGACTTAACTGTTGGATCCTTCAATATGTAGATGTCGGCAGGAAGAAAAGGCTTTATCAAAGGCTGTTGACAAGTGGCTAGGGAAATGGGAGGATGTGATATCCCAGAAGTGAAGCGAAAAAAATGAAGATTCAGAAAGTGGAGAGGAATCAGCTATGTCAGATGTTGCTAGGAAATGGAATAATTTAAAACCTGATAATTGACCTTTGGATTTGGCTTGCTAAATCCTGTTGATTCTGCTTTGTAATATAGCTCTAAAATTCATTACATGACTTCACTCCTTGTCAACAAACACTCTTAATCAGGCTTTCCTCCTGGTCTGTTTTTCTATTTTGGATGGTTCTTTTTTCTCCTGTTTACATTGTAGAATACATGCTCATTATAGAAAACTTGGAAAACTCAGAGAAAGTATAGTGAAGGTTAAAAAACAACAGCAATGGCAAAATTCCTTACAACTAAAGATAATCACCATTGAACAGTCTGTTGCGGTTTTCCTATTAATGTTTCTTATACATCTTTGTAATGTATATACTATATATATGTATGCTTTTCTACAGAATTAATGAAAAGTAGTCTTAAAATTTGCGTATTTAAAGGAACTTAGTAGACCTGTTATCTAATGTCAAAACCTTTTTGAGGCTGGGTGCAGTGGCTCATGCCTGTAATCCCAGCACTTTGGAAGGCCAAGGCAGGCAGATCACCTGAGGTTAGGAGTTTGAGGCCAGCCTGGCCAACATGGCAAAACCCCGTCTCTACTAAAAATACAAAAATTAGCTGGGCGTGATGGCACACACCTGTATTCCCAGCTACTTGGGAGGCTGAGGCAGGAGAGTCACTTGAACCTGGAGGTGGAGATTGCAGTGAGCTAAGATCACACCACTGCACTCCAACTTGGGCAACAGAGTGAGACTCCGTCTTAAAAATAAAATAAAATAAAATAAAAACAACAAAAACCTGAGGATGTATGTGAATGTGTGGCAACAAATATTCCATCATGTTGGAATACCTAACTGGACTTCCTACCTGTTTTTACGCAGATTATATCTTAAATGAATCCTGATTAATTTTTCTAAAGCATATTCTCCAAACTTTTAGTGCATAGCATAATGGTTAAAAGCATGGGCTCTATTTTTACTTTTATAATACATGCTTATAGCAGGAAATTTGGAAAATAGGAAAAAGATATATTCTTATCTGTTTATGGATAAGAATTACTGCCTATGATTACTGGTAAAATTTTCACTGTTTTCTGCCATTCTTTTTTTTTTCTATCTAAATGTACATACGCAGGCATTTTATTTGTGTGTGTGTTTCTAACGAGGATCACACTGTATTTTCTGATCAGCATTTTTCTTCACAATCCATTCTTTCCTCTCTTTTTAAATTT
The DNA here is from genome assembly GCF_049350105.2 of Macaca mulatta. Lineage (NCBI taxonomy): Eukaryota > Metazoa > Chordata > Mammalia > Primates > Cercopithecidae > Macaca > Macaca mulatta. The sequence goes on along the minus strand of NC_133409.1, from coordinate 121,814,933 downwards.
ATTTTGATCAAAGCATATGAGCAGTTTCATGATTCTGTTTGTTGTCAAATTGCTCTTCAAAAAAAATTGTGTCATTTAAAAGTAAACTTATGAAGAATTTTGTTCTCTTTAAATTTTAGGATAGACCACTATCTTGTTGAGCTCTTTTAAATGAAGTTCTACTTGGACACAAAGATGAGGACTAGATAACTCCTTGAGGTTCCTTCTAACCCCTAGGATGAAGATAATAACTAACATTTGTATAGTGCTCTAAAGTTTACAGAGTGAGTTCTCATACATCATCTCACTTGATCCTCACAACAGCCCTGTGAGGTAGGTAGGACAGGTATTGTTATTCTCGTTTTAGAGATAAAGAAACTGATAGAGAGGTTAAGTGACTTGATCAAGGTGTTTTTCTTTTTGTTTTTTTTTTTAACGTTCTAGTAAGGATTTGAATCCAGACCTTCTGGTCTAAATAATCACATTCTTTTTGGCAAGATTTCATACAACTGCACATTTAGAATTACTGATACATGTTGGCTAAGTGGCATTTGTTCTATACAGAAATAAACCTAATGACAATATGAGTATGGTGTTAGTATTTCTTTGACTGTTCCTGAGTCTTTTTACATTCTTTCTCCACCCCACAAATTAAATACATGACTCTGTCTCTCTTTTGACTAGGAAAAGGTAATGTAATTATATAGCTATATTAAACATCTACTGTTTTCTCCAGCATTTGGGGGAAGGGGAAGTTACATTATGTTTTTCATTTTTTTCCTGTTTCTTTTTCTTCCTTTTTTTTTTTCTTTTGGTACCAGTCAAAAGTACATCTGCATTGCTTGCTTTCATACATGTAGCATAAAGTCTTTAGTAGAGTATTGGGATCCCAGTTAGAAGTAGAATTTTTGATTCTAGCATGAACCTAGAATCAAGCTTTTCAGGATATGGAACTCTTGAACTACCTTAACCAAAGTTGTGATACTTGAGTACTCCAGGTATAGTCACCCATGTCTTTCACAAGGGGTCAGCAAGTGATAAATGGAAGTGATATTTGAGGCTAAATCAGGAAGGAGTATAATATAGCTAATACTGTCTTTGACTAATTATTTTACAAGGTGGAAGTTTGTAAAACTGACTTGATTTGGGAGTTTGGTAGTGGCAATTTCACATGTTAGAAAATTTCACACTCTAGATTTTCAGGAGTATGTAGTGTTACGTTGAGACTATCTCACAGTATTTTCTGTGCTGCCTTTAATTGCCTAACATTCTCAGTATTTTTAAAAATTAACTTTTGTTTTTTTTTTTTCTAGTTGTTGGTCTTGACGATATTATGGATGAAGGAGTTGTTAAAGAAAGTGGCAATGATACCATTGATGAAGAAGAACTGATTTTACCTAACAGGAACTTAAGGGACAAGGTAGAAGAAAATTCAGTGAGATCACCAAGAAAATCACCTCGTTTAATGGCACAAGGTAATCCTTTCAGAGAGGTCTAGCTAGAAAATCAGAGGTATAGGGGCAGATGTGTTGTTATAAAACTGCTGAGCAGAAATCATGTTTTCTTGATGTTTTGCTAATCCAGTCATTTTGATGACAATCAATTTTGAGATCATGTCAATGTGTTCCGTAAGTTTTCAGTACCCACCACCCCACCCTACCCATTTCTCCTTCCTCAGAGGAAACCACTAGTAACTCTTTGAGCTGGTTTAATTTTTTTTTTGTTTTTTGATATATATATATTTTTTATTATACTTTAAGTTCTAGGGTACATGTGCATAACATGCAGGTTTGTTAGATATGTATACTTGTGCCATGTTGGTGTGCTGCACCCATCAACTCGTCAGCACCCATCAACTCATCATTTACATCAGGTATAACTCCCAATGCAATCCCTCCCCCCGCTCCCGTGATAGGCCCTGGTGTGTGATGTTCCCCTTCTCGAATCTAAGTGATCTCATTGTTCAGTTCCCACCTATGAGTGAGAACATGCGGTGTTTGGTTTTCTGTTCTTGCGATAGTTTGCTGAGGGAGATGGTTTCTAGCTGCATCCATGTCCCTACAAAGGACACAAACTCATCCATTTTTATGGCTGCATAGTATTCCATGGTGTATCTGTGCCACATTTTCTTAATCCAATCTGTCACTGATGGACATTTGGGTTGATTCCAAGTCTTTGCTATTGTGAATAGTGCCGCAGTAAACATACGTGTGCATGTGTCTTTATAGCAGCATGATTTATAATCCTTTGGGTATATACCCAGTAAAGGGATGGCTGGGTCATATGGTACTTCTAGTTCTAGATCCTTGAGGAATCGCCATACTGTTTTCCATAATGGTTGAACTAGTTTACAGTCCCACCAACAGTGTAAAAGTGTTCCTATTTCTCCACATCCTCTCCAGCACCTGTTGTTTCCTGACTTTTTAATGATTGCCATTCTAACTGGTGTGAGATGGTATCTCATTGTGATTTTGATTTGCATTTCTCTGATGGCCAGTGATGATGAGCATTTCTTCATGTGTCTGTTGGCTGCCTAAATGTCTTCTTTTGAGAAATGTCTGTTCATATCCTTTGCCCACTTTTTGATGGGGTTGTTTGTTTTTTTCTTGTAAATTTGTTTGAGTTCTTTGTAGGTTCTGGATATAAGCCCTTTGTCTGATGAGTAGATTGCAAAAATTTTCTCCCATTCTGTAGGTTGCCTGTTCACTCTGATGGTAGTTTCTTTTGCTGTACAGAAGCTCTTTAGTTTAATTAGATCCCATTTGTCAATTTTGGCTTTTGTTGCCGTTGCTTTTGGTGTTTTAGACGTGAATTCCTTGCCCATGCCTATGTCCTGAATGGTATTACCTAGGTTTTCTTCTAGGGTTTTTATGGTATTAGGTCTCTAATCCATCTTGAATTAATTTTCATATAAGGAGTAAGGAAAGGATCCAGTTTCAGCTTTCTACTTATGGCTAGCCAGTTTTCCCAGTGCCATTTATTAAATAGGGAATCTTTTCCCCATTTCTTATTTTTGTCAGGTTTATCAAAGATCAGATGGCTATAGATGTGTGGTATTATTTCTGAGGACTCTGTTCTGTTCCATTGGTCTATATCTCTGTTTTGGTACCAGTACCATGCTGTTTTGGTTACTGTAGCCTTGTAGTATAGTTTGAAGTCAGGAAGCGTGATGCCTCCAGCTTTGTTCTTTTGACTTAGGATTGTCTTGGCAATGCGGGCTCTTTTTTGGTTCCATACGAACTTTAAATCAGTTTTTTCCAATTCTGTGAAGAAACTCATTGGTAGCTTGATGGGGATGGCATTGAATCTATAAATTACCTTGGGCAGTATGGCCATTTCAACGATATTGATTCTTCCTATCTATGAGCATGGTATGTTCTTCCATTTGTTTGTGTCCTCTTTTATTTCACTGAGCAGTGGTTTGTAGTTCTCCTTGAAGAGGTCTTTCACATCCCTTGTAAGTTGGATTCCTAGGTATTTTATTCTCTTTGAAGCAATTGTGAATAGAAGTTCATTCCTGATTTGTCTCTCTGTTTGTCTGTTACTGGTGTATAAGAAGGCTTGTGATTTTTGCACATTAATTTTGTATCCTGAGACTTTGCTGAAGTTTCTTATCAGCTTAAGGAGATTTTGGGCTGAGACAATGGGGTTTTCTAAACATACAATCATGTCATCTGCAAACAGGGACAATTTGACTTCTTCTTTTCCTAACTGAATACCCTTGATTTCTTTCTCTTGCCTGATTGCCCTAGCCAGAACTTCCAACACTATGTTGAATAGGAGTGGTGAGAGAGGGCATCCCTGTCTTGTGCCAGTTTTCAAAGGGAATTTTTCCAGTTTTTGCCCATTCAGTATGATATTGGCTGTGGGTTTGTCATAAATAGCTCTTATTATTTTGAGATACATTCCATCAATACCGAATTTATTGAGCGTTTTTAGCATGAAGGACTGTTGAATTTTGTCAAAGGCCTTTTCTGCATCAATTGAGATAATCATGTGGTTTTTGTCTTTGGTTCTGTTTATATGCTGGATTACGTTTATTTGCGTATGTTGAACCAGCCTTGCATCCCAGGGATGAAGCCCACTTGATCATGGTAGATAAGCTTTTTGATGTGCTGCTGGATCCGGTTTGCCAGTATTTTATTGAGGATTTTTGCATTGATGTTCATCAGGGATATTGGTCTAAAATTCTCTTTTTTTGTTGTGTCTCTGCCAGGCTTTGGTATCAGGATGATATTGGCCTCATAAAATGAGTTAGGGAGGATTCCCTCTTTTTCTATTGATGGGAATAGTTTCAGAAGGAATGGTACCAGCTCTTCCTTGTACCTCTGGTAGAATTCAGCTGTGAATCCATCTGGTCCTGGACTTTTTTTGGTAGGTAGGCTATTAATTATTGCCTCAATTTCAGAGCCTGTTATTGGTCTATTCAGGGATTCAGCTTCTTCCTGGTTTAGTCTTGGAAGAGTGTAAGTGTCCAGGAAATTATCCGTTTCTTCTAGATTTTCTAGTTTATTTGCGTAGAGGTGTTTATAGTATTCTCTAATGGTAGTTTGTATTTCTGTGGGGTCAGTGGTGATATCCCCTTTATCATTTTTTATTGCGTCTATTTGATTCTTCTCTCTTTTCTTCTTTATTAGTCTTGCTAGCGGTCTATCAATTTTATGGATCTTTTCAAAAAACCAACTCCTGGATTCATTGATTTTTGGAGGGTTTTTTATGTCTCTATCTCCTTCAATTCTGCTCTGATCTTAGTTATTTCTTGCCTTCTGCTAGCTTTTGAATGTGTTTGCTCTTGCTTCTCTAGTTCTTTTAATTGTGATGTTAGAGTGTCAATTTTAGATCTTTCCTACTTTCTCTTGTGGGCATTTAGTGCTATAAATTTCCCTCTACACACTGCTTTAAATGTGTCCCAGAGATTCTGGTATGTTGTATCTTTGTTCTCGTTGGTTTCAAAGAACATCTTTATTTCTGCCTTCATTTCGTTATGTACCCAGTAGTCATTCAGGAGCAGGTTATTCAGTTTCCATGGAGTTGAGCGGTTTTGATTGAGTTTCTTAGTCCTGAGTTCTAGTTTGATTGCACTGTGGTCTGAGAGACAGTTTGTTATAATTTCTGTTCTTGTACATTTGCTGAGGAGTGCTTTACTTCCAATTATGTGGTCAATTTTGGAATAAGTGTGATGTGGTGCTGAGAAGAATGTATATTCTGTTGATTTGGGGTGGAGAGTTCTATAGATGTCTGTTAGGTCTGCTTGTTGCAATTCCTGGATATCCTTGTTAACTTTCTGTCTCGTTGATCTGTCTAATGTTGACAGTGGAGTGTTGAAGCCTCCCATTATTATTGTATGGGAGTCTAAGTCTCTTTGTAAGTCTCTAAGGACTTGCTTTATGAATCTGGGTGCTCCCGTATTGGGTGCATATATATTTAAGATAGTTAGCTCTTCTTGTTGAATTGATCCCTTTACTACTTTGTTGGTTGAAAGTCTGTTTTATCAGAGACTAGTATTGCAACCCCTGCTTTTTTTTGTTCTCCATTTGCTTGGTAGATCTTCCTCCATCCCTTTATTTTGAGCCTATGTGTGTCTCTGCATGTGAGATGGGTCTCCTGAATACAGCAGACTGATGGGTCTTGACTCTTTATCCAGTTTGCCAGTCTGTGTCTTTTAATTGGAGCATTTAGTCCGTTTACATTTAAGGTTAATATTGTTATGTGTGAACTTGATCCTGCCATTATGATATTAACTGGTTATTTCGCTTGTTGGTTGATGCAGTTTCTTCCTAGCCTCGATGGTCTTTACATTTTGGCATGTTTTTGCAATGGCTGGTACCAGTTGTTCCTTTCCATATTTAGTGCTTCTTTCAGGGTCTCTTGTAAGACAGGCCTGGTGGTGACAAAATCTCTGAGCATTTGCTTATCTGTAAAGGATTTTATTTCTCCTTCACTTATGAAACTTAGTTTGGCTGGATATGAAATTCTGGGTTTAAAATTCTTTTCTTTAAGAATGTTGAATATTGGCCCCCACTCTCTTCTGGCTTGTAGAGTTTCTGCTGAGAGATCTGCTGTTAGTCTGATGGGCTTCCCTTTGTGGGTAACCCGACCTTTCTCTCTGGCTGCCCTTAAGATTTTTCCCTCATTTCAACTTTGGTGAATCTGGCAATTATGTGTCTTGGAGTTGCTCTTCTCGAGGAGTATCTTTGTCGCATTCTCTGTGTTTCCTGAATTTGAATGTTGGCCTGCCCTACTAGGTTGGGGAAGTTCTCCTGGATGATATCCTGAAGAGTGTTTTCCAGCTTGGTTCCATTTTCCCCCTCACTTTCAGGCACCCCAATTAGACGTAGATTTGGTCTTTTTACATAATCCCATACTTCTTGCAGGTTTTGTTCATTTCTTTTTCTTGTTTTTTCTTTAGATTTCTCTTCTCGCTTCATTTCATTCATTTGATCCTCAATCGCTGATACTCTTTCTTCCAGTTGATCGAGTCGGTTACTGAAGCTTGTGCATTTGTCATGTATTTCTTGTGTCATGGTTTTCATCTCTGTCCGTTCGTTTATGGCCTTCTCTGCGTTAATTATTCTGGTTATCAATTCTTCCACTCATTTTTCAAGATTTTTAGTTTCTTTGCGCTGGGTACGTAATTCTTCCTTTAGCTCTGAGAAGTTTGATGGACTGAAGCCTTCTTCTCTCATCTGGTCAAAGTCATTCTCCATCCAGCTTTGATCCGTTGCTGGCGATGAGCTGCGTTCCTTTGGAGGGGGAGATGCTCTCTAATTTTTTGAATTTCCAGCTTTTCTGCCCTGCTTTTTCCCCATCTTTGTGGTTTTATCTGCCTCTGGTTTTTGATGATGGTGACGTAGTGATGGGGTTTTGGTGTGGGTGTCCTTCATGTTTGTTAGTTTTCCTTCTAACAGTCAGGACCCTCAGCTGTAGGTCTGTTGGAGATTGCTTGAGGTCCACTCCAGACCCTGTTTGCGTGGGTGTCAGCAGTAGAGGCTGCAGAAGATAGAATACTGCTGAATAGCGAGTGTCCGTGTCTGATTCTTGCTTTGGGAGCTTCCTCTCAGGGGTGTACTCCACCGTCTGAGGTGTGGGGTGTCGGTCTGCCCCTAGTGGAGGATGTCTCCCAGTTAGGTTACTCAGGGGTCAGGGACCCACTTGAGCAGTCTGTCTGTTCTCAGATCTCAACCTCCATGTTGGGAGATCCACTGCTCTCTTCAAAGCTGTCAGACAGAGTTGTTTGCATCTGCAGAGGTTTCTGCTGCTTTTTGTTGTTGTTGTTGTTGTTTAGCTGTGCCCTGTCCCCAGAGGTGGAGTCTACAGAGACTGGCAGGCCTCCTTGAGCTGCTGTGAGCGCCACCCAATAAGATCTTCCCAGGGCTTTGTTTACCTACTTAAGCCTCAGCAATGGTGGGCGCCCCTCCCCCAGCCTCGCTGCTGCCTTGCCGGTAGATCGCAGACTGCTATGCTAGCAATGAGGAAGGCTCCGTGGGCCTGGGACCCTCCCAGCCAGGTTTGGGATATAATTTCCTGGTGTACCCGTTTGCTTAAAGCGCAGTATTGGTGTGGGAGTTACCCAATTTTCCAGGTGTTGTGTCTCTCAGTTCCTCTGGCTAGGGAAAGGGATTCCCTTCCCCCTTGCGCTTCCCTGCTTCAGCTCTAGCTGGTGGGGCTGCAACAGCTGACCAGCACTGATTGTTGGGCACTCCCTAGTGAGATGAACCCAGTACCTCAGTTGAAAATGCAGAAATCACCTGTCTTCTGTGTTGCTCGCGCTGGGAGCTGGAGACTGGAGCTGTTCCTATTCGGCCATCTTGCTCCGCCCATCGGTTTAATTTTTTTTTGTTGCTGTTTTTTCGGTATTTACCTTTATATCTCTAGGTAACATGCATATGTTGCTGTTTTTTGATGATCTGATTTATTATTCATCCATCTATTGACTTTCCACTCTGGATGATTTTCTTCCTGCTACTTGTTCTCATCACCAAAAAGAACATCTTTTCCATTTTTCCACTATATAATTTTGTTAGATCGATGGTAATTATGTTACTATGAGTAATATGCTGTTAGAGATGATCTATTTAAAAACTACAGTTACTTTTCTTGTATAACTTGTTTTTCTGATTTGTTTTAGTTTCTCAGTTGTTTAGTGTGTACATACTGGCAGTTATACTAAAACTGCTCTACCAGTTGACTAAATACACAAATACCTTAAAGATATTTGTGTATTTCAGGTATTCTGTCATATCCATTTTATTGAAAATACCTCTTGGAGCCTTCTGATTCCCTCTTATGTAGACAGACTCTTGTTAGTCCTGTGAGCCTGATGCAAAACTGTTCAGGGATCTCCCTTAACCATTTTTCTGAAAGTCTGTGCTTTGTGCTTTTGTTGTAGTTCCTGTTTCCTCTTTTTGGATTCAACTTTTTTATTTTGGTGATGCACCTCTTTTAGTAGTTTTGTGAGAAAAAGGAGCCGTGAGATACACTTTTTAAACCTTGTATGTTTACCTTGTATTTAGTCTGGTCTCATACTGGAGTCGTGGTCTGGTTGGACTTAAAATTCAAGGTTGGAAATCATTTTCCTTCAGAAATTCTGAAGGTGTTCTCCATTTTTTTCTAACTTCAGGGTTGTTGAGAAGTTTATTTTGATGGGGGTGTGTGTGTGTGTGTGTATGTGTGTGTAGGAGTGTATGTTACCTGATTTCTTCTGGAAGTTTGGGAATCTTTCTCTTCAGCTTTGGTGTTTTGATATTTCATGATGATGTGTATTGGTTTTGGTGTATTTTGTGTGTGGAGCTCAAGACACTCAGTAGATCCTCTTAGTCCGAAAAATGTTATCGTTCAATTCTGGGAAAATTTTTCTTTTTTTTTTTTTTTTTTTTTTTTGAGACGGAGTCTCGCTTTGTCGCCCAGGCTGGAGTGCAGTGGCCGGATCTCAGCTCACTGCAAGCTCCGCCTCCCGGGTTTACGCCATTCTCCTGCCTCAGCCTCCCAAGTAGCTGGGACTACAGGCGCCCACCACCTCGCCCGGCTAGTTTTTTTTTTTGTATTTTTAGTAGAGACGGGGTTTCACCATATTAGCCAGGATGGTCTTGATCTCCTGACCTCGTGATCCGCCCGTCTCGGCCTCCCAAAGTGCTGGGATTACAGGCTTGAGCCACCGCGCCCGGCCGGAAAATTTTTCAAATTATTTTATTGTTAATTCGTCTCTTTATTTTGTTCTTGGTTTCTGTAAACTTTATTATTTTTTACATAACAGGTACTGGTCCCTCTGTTTTCTTTATTTTGCCTGCTTCCCATCTCTTTGTAATTTTTCTTTTACGTGCTTAAATTTTTTCGTATTTATCCTCCAACTTTTCAGTCAAGTTTTGTACTTTTGAGTCTTAAATGTTCCTTTTGTTGTTTTGAGAATGGTCCTTTCTGTAGTGTTCTATTCATGTTTCATGGATATAATATCTTCTTTTGTCTTTATTAAGCAGTATACTAATGGCATTTTAAATAGTTTTTGTCTCCTTTCATAGTTTCTGAATTCTCCATGTTGCATTATTGTAAACAAATTTTTAAAAAGGTTTTGGCCTCTGTCTTTCCTAGATGCTTTCCTGAAATGTCTGACCCTTGATTATTGCTCATGTTTAAGGGTAGGGAACTAAAATTATAAAACTTCTAAGTGTGGAGATTGGGTTTTACCAGCTATGAGCGTCAGTGTATAACAATCTGGCTGTACTGTTATTTGGCAGAACCCTTCATATCAGAATTTAGGTTATTTTCCGTAACTTATTAGATTGCTAGCATATTATGGAAACCCGTAAGGGAGACTGCCTGGGGTTTCTCAGCTTTCAGTGTATACAGATTCACTTAATCTTACAAATTTCAGTGTACTTTACAGCCAGTCTCTACTGTGCCTCGTGTTCTTCAGCCTAGAAACCTTGCTTTACTATCTCCAGAGAATAAACTACGAGGTTTGGCTCAGGACCAGGGAAGGGCAGTTGCCCAACAAATGGAGTACGGGAAAGAGGGATCTAGAAATCTAACTGCTGCTTTTAAAGAGCTTTCAACCCTTCTAAGTATTAAACATCTGTCTTCATTCCCACTTTAGAATCATCTGGGACCACCAAGTCTTAAAGGTTTTTGAGGTGTTAATGATGTTAGTTTTTGCCAACACTGCCAGCCTAGTGTTTATTACTTTTGGGTATCTTATATGAGTTACTTGGTAATCATCTCTTGTTTAGTTTCCAAAATTTGCTGTTGGTTTTTCCTCTCTTGTTCTTCCTTGCCTTTTGGATTTTTCAAAAAAGATCCTGCTGTTACAGCTTCAGTAGGTTTTTGAGAAGTGAATAAATTTAGATGCGTGTATTTATTTCATCATCTTTTCTTTGATCTGTGTTTTTAATACATTTTCAAAATTAGTTATTTGGTATATACTTGTGACTTTGAGAAATGAAAAGAATAGAATAAACATTTTAGGAAAATAAATTTTTTTTTGCCTATAGAATCAGGCTTCAAACTAAGGAAGGTAATATTTAGAGGAGAAAAAGTGACTTTAGCCTTTGCTTAATAATTTGCTTACTATTGGAAAACCTTTTTTTTATCTGAATATCCTTCACAGTTGAATATACTATTCTTTTGTCATTTTTAGCAACCGCTTGGGTGTTAAAAGATCTTTATTTATTAATGTGTAATGAGTGTTAAAATCTTTCATTTGTTTCATTTCAAGGATGAATAAAGTAGAGCTATAAATTACTATAATCTGTCTTTAAAGCTTTAAAAATCACCTAAATATTGAAACAAAGCTTTATTAAAATTTTAGTTATTTAAAAAAATTATGTAACTGAACATGTGATAAATAGTTCATAATCCACCAAGTAATTTTTAAACATTGTTAAGTACTTAACCTAATACTCAGATACTTTGTTGAGTCCTATGGGAATTAGAAAGGGTCTGTAAGATTAGGGTGACTATATAATTTAGTGTTCAAATTAGGCATACTTTTGAGAATGAAAGTGTGCTATTAATATTAGATCAGAACTACAAGCAGCCCTGGACATTTACCTTTTTAAAGATTCTCACAGTTCAGTGATAAATGACAAATTCAGTTTGTGGGTTGTTTTTGTACTTAGTGAATTATTTAGCTCTCTTTCTTTTTAGCTCTCTTCATGTTTCTCCTTTCTCCTGATAGAAGGGGATGCATCAGAATAGGGAAAGGAGACTCTGTCGTTTAATAGACTAATAGGAGCATTGTGTGGGAAGCTTTTACATTATTTTCATACTTAGGATATATTTTCTTGGTTTAAATCTTTTAAATTGTGTTTCTTTTTTGATGAACTGTGTGTGGTACTCTGTGTAGATGTCATTTCTTAGGAATAGCTTTAATGCTAAAATGGTGACCGAAGGGAAGCACATTGATAAAGGAATTAGAATCTGTTTGAGGCTGTATTTTGAAACTCGCACAGATCCTGTTTTGTGATAGGAGGTTTTTAGTTCAGATTTCATTAGCACTGGAATTTATTTGGTTTTATATATTTAGAAATATTTAATGTTTAACAATCCATGATGGTCTTGCTTTAATATGGGCATGAATGGTAAAGGAAGCTCATTTTACTTACTTCACCCTAGGTTACTTTCTGTGGAAGAGATTTGATGAAAACATTTCTTTTAATAAGGTATAATATTAGTCTGAATTTTTTAGGGGCTTTTCCCCCTGCTAGAATTCAGAGAAGTTTGATAAATATAAAATATGACATTTGTTAAATTACATATATGTATATTTATAATATCACCATTATGAGTACTGTTCAATACATTTTTGTTGAGAAAATTATAGCTCAGGATAAAGAAGTGATATATTCTAAATTGTACTGAAATAAAAACACATGACAAAATAGCTAAGTATTTTTATTTATTTTTTTCCCCTGTGATAGAACAAGTAAGAAGTTTGCGGCAGAGCACTATTGCCAAGCGTTCAAATGCAGCACCATTAAGTAACACAAAAAAACCATCTGGGAAGACTGTATCTACCCCTAAAGCAGGAGTGAAACAGCCAGAAAGGAGTCAGGTTAAAGAAGAAGTTTGTACGCCACTGAAACCTGAGTACCATAAGGAGAGTAGAAGGAGCAGCCGAAATAGTGGACAAATTGAAGTGGTACCTGAAGTATCAGTGTCTTCAAGTCATTCTTCAGTGTCATCTTGTCTTGAAATGAAGGATGAAGATGGATTAGATTCTAAGCATAAGTGTAATAATCAGGGAGAAGCAGATGTACCATCTCATGAATTAACTTGTTCACTTCTTTCAGAGACTTGTGTTACTATTGGAGAAAAGAAAAATGAAGCTCTGATGGAATGTAAAGCCAAGCCTGTTGGTAGCCCATTGTTTAAGTTTTCAGATAAAGAAGAACATGAACAGAATGATTCCATTTCAGGTAAAACAGATGAGACTGTTGTTGAAGAAATGATAGCAACAAGAAAAGTTGAACAAGAATCAAAGGAGACAGTAAAATTATCCCATGAAGATGACCATATTCTTGAAGACCCTGGATCTTCTGATAGTTCTAGTGGTGATGCTTGTACAAATCCAAATAAGACAGAAAATAGCCTTGTAGGTTTGCCTAGTTGTGTGGATGAAGTGACTGAGTGTAATTTGGAATTGAGGGATACCATGGATATTGCTGATAAAACTGAGAACACCTTTGAAAGAGATAAAATTGAACCATTGGGTTATTGTGAAGATGCAAAGTCTAATAGACAGTTGGAGAACACTGAGTTTAATAAATCAAACTTAGAGGTGGTTGATACTAGTACTTTTGAACCAGAAAGTAATATTTTGGAAAATGCTATTTGTGATGTGCCTGACCAAAATTCAAAACAGTTGAATGCTATAGAAAGTACTAAAATAGAGTCACATGAAACAGCAAACCTTCAGGATGACAGAAACAGCCAGTCAAGTAGCGTTTCTTACTTAGAGTCAAAAAGTGTAAAATCCAAACATCCAAAACCTGTAATTCATTCTAAGCAAAACATGACCACAGAGACTCCGAAGAAAATTGTTGCAGCAAAGTATGAAGTAATGCATAGCAAAACTAAAGTTAATGTCAAAAGTGTGAAACGAAATACTGATGAACCAGAATCTCAGCAAAATTTTCATAGGCCAGTCAAAGTCAGAAAAAAACAAATTGATAAGGAGCCAAAGATTCAGAGTTGCAATTCTGGGGTTAAATCTGTGAAAAACCAAGCTCATTCTGTATTGAAAAAAACATTACAGGACCAAACTGTAGTACAAATTTTCAAGCCCTTAACTCATTCTTTGAGTGATAAGTCACATGCTCATCCTGGTTGCTTGAAAGAACCTCATCATCCTGCACAAACTGGACATGTATCACATTCCAGCCAGAAACAGTTTCATAAGCCTCAGCAACAGGCCCTAGCAATGAAAACCAATAGTCACGTGAAGGAAGAGCTTGAACACCCAGGCATTGAGCATTTTAAGGAAGAGGATAAACTGAAACTGAAAAAACCTGAGAAGAACCTACAACCCCGCCAAAGAAGAAGCAGCAGAAGTTTTTCTTTAGATGAGCCACCATTGTTCATTCCAGATAACATAGCTACCATAAAAAGAGAAGGCTCTGATCATAGCTCCTCATTTGAAAGCAAATATATGTGGACTCCCAGCAAGCAGTGTGGGTTTTGCAAAAAACCCCATGGCAACAGGTGTGTGTGTATGTGTGTATGAGTGATGTGTACATTGAAGAGAAATTGTTTTTTTGGGGGGTGGGATTAATGTGAGAATTGTTTTAAAGACATTATTTGATACACAGACCTGTGCAAAAACAAAAAACTTCATCAGTCTTGGATAAATGATAGATGGATCTACTGAATTTACAAATGTATCATCCTAGAACATTTAAAAAAACATAGTCTGGCCAACAGCTGACATACATGGAAATATTTTGTTATTGTCACAGGTTGAACAGTGTAATTTAGCCACTGCATCTGCAAAAAAGCCAAATGCTTCTTGGTAATTAGAAAATTGTTACACTGCTTTGGGTCTAAGTTATATATTATTTTATTTGATATGAGAAGAAATAGTAATAAAGTATGAAGGTCATAATGGAAATTTTATTTTTCTTTTGAAGTTTTTTTTTTTCTTAAACATATTAAAGACCTAACACTATCATTTCATAACTATCAAACTTTATCTTGCAGTGAAATTTGATAGCTAAACAATTGTTAGATTACCCAGGTCAACATGGAGTAGAGTGAAAACATGCATTTCTTTTTTTGAACGTTTTAAATAATTTTTTTGTGAATTCTAGTCTCTTAAAATTTTAGAGATGATTTTAGCACTGATTTTCATCATTCTTTCTAGTATTCAGTGATTTGTAGTCTTATGACACTGCACCCCTCAATCCTCAATGTGTTTTTGTTAGCTTTTTAAGAAAAGGAAAGCAAGAGATGAAGTGGAGTTTGCAGCTACAAGATTATTCTGTTCAAGTGTTCATATTGCTGTTGGAACTTCTTTCAATGCTGATATGATAAAATAACATTATAATTTGTATATTATTTTCTTACTATCCTTATTCATGAAACTGTTAGAGTGATTTTTCCCAGCACTATCTTAGTACATAAAAATGAAACTCTTTAGGGAGGGACAATTTAGTAAAGTGTGTTACTATTTTGGTGGTGATAGGGTGATTGGGGAGTTTGGAAAGGAGATGTTGGGGCCATTGTGTAAGTTTTATGGCAAAGTATTTCTTCATTTGTGATCCAGCCCATGGCCTGTTTTTAGCGTCAAGGGTTAGTTTATAACAGTGTATTCCAGTTTTTAAAAGCTGTCACTTGTTTGAATACAGTGCTACATTCACTGTCACTTACATGCTCTTAATTATATGTTTTTTTCTTTAAAACACCTTACTTGGCCGGGCGCAGTGGTGCACGCCTGTAATCCAGCACTTTGGGAGGCTGAGGTGGGCGGTAGGCAGATCACTTGAGGTTAGGAGTTTGAGACCAGCCTGGCCAACATGGTGAAACCCCGTGTCTACTAAAAATGCAAAAGTTAGCTATTGCATGCCTGTAATCCCAGCTACATGGGAGACTGAGGCATGAAACCACCTGAACCTGAGAAATGGAGGTTGCAGTGAGCCGAGATCGAGCCACTGCAGTCCAGCTGGTGACAAAGTGTGAGACACTGTTTCCGTAAATAAATAAACACCTTACTCAAATGTTCTGAAGTGGGCCTGCTGTTTTCAGGCGAAGAATGAAGAGTTAGGTGGTACTTTTAAGTGCTCCTTTAAACTAGCCTTTTTCTTTCTGCCAGAATATTTAAAAAATTATCATACTGTCACGTGGGCAGAGAGATGGAATAGGTTCCTTAAGTAAATGAATTTCTAAAGTGAAACTTTGGCATAGAGTTGGAAGCCATGTTAGTAAGTTATAATGTAACTTACTAACCTTGTAGATAAACTTCCAGTCCAGTCTTCAGGAGTTCACCCAGGCTTTTTAATGATGACTCTTGCTTCACCAACGTTTAATAATTTTCCTAAATTGAAGAGTAGGTGTTAGTCCCTTTGTTGTTGTTGTTTACCTGCTGCCACCTTTTGGATCTACTGTATAGAATCTAGAGTGTTTTTGCTTCAGTCTGTAGAATGACTTAGAATGTTAGGTGCATAGAGATTTTGGGTTTACACTCTGTAATTGATGTGAATAATATATGTTAACATTGGAAACAATTTTGAAAGCAGCATTTTTGATTACTTCAATTTTGTGAATAAAAAAAGCCTGTATAATTGTTTTTTTCTTTTCCTTTTTCTTTTTTTCTTTTTTTTTTTGAGACGAAGTCTCACTGTTGCCCAGGCTGGAGTGCAGTGGCGTGATCTTGGCTGACTGCAAACTCCACCTCCTGAGTTCAAGCGATTCTCCTGCCTCAGCCTCCCAAGTAGCTGGGATTACAGGCAAGCGCCACCATGCCCGGCTTATTTCGTATATTTGTAGAGATGGGGTTTCTCTACATGTTGACCAGGCTGGTCTTGAACTCCTGGCCTCAGGTGATCTGCCCACCTCAGCCTCCCAAAGTGCTGGGATTACAGGCACAAGCCATGGTGCCCAGCTGATTGTTGTTTTTACGTATTAACTAGCCTTCACTACTACTGTGATCCTACTACTTTTATACATTGTGCTTGTATACATTTTGTTTACCTCAAAAAATGCACCTGTCATGCAGCTTGTAATTTTCCTATTTTAATCCTTGTGTAAGAATATAAATTTATTAGAAAGGGCATATTTGGAAATAATTTTGATCCTTCTCTTTGATTTAATGCACTAGATACATTGAAAGCTGTTTGTTAATATGACACATTTTCTATCACTTGAAACAGCTTTGCTTCTGTGAAGACTATATTAATGCGTTATCATTTTTTTTACATATTGCAGTTGAAGTTAGCTTCCTTGTGTGTGCTCCCAGTTGGAAATTATATTTTGTAATATAGCTGTGTCATGGCTAGATGTGATATTAATCATAAGCAACTTCTATACATATCCTAAAGACAGTAGATCCTTAAAGAGGCAACATATCATGCTAGGTTTTTGTTGCTTCCATTTATTTTCATGATTCAAACTTACACCAAAGATATATGATTTTAAAGACCAGATTATTTAATCCTCTAATTTTTAAATTAATACAATTTTTGAACTTCTTTTAAATGTAAGTCAGTTGGCATTTTGTAAGGAGGAAGTCTTAGTTTTTTCATATTATTTACCTTGTGGTTTCTATTTTTCTACTTCTCCAGAAGATGGTTGAGTTTTTAGTTTGCATTACACTTCCTTGGCCCCAATTGTAGAAGACTAGTATATCAGATAATATTTAAAAAACAAACAGAAAATGGATTTATAGCTTTCAAACAAGAAAACTGCTGAGAAGAGACTTCTATAACAAATAATTCTGCTTTTCTCTGCAGATTGTTAGTAACAAAAATGATTTAATGTTTATGTGAAATGGAATTTTTTCATCTTAGAAGAGTGAGTCAGTCTCTGTCTCTCACACACACACAGTAACATGGTCTAGTCTGTTACTTAAAAGGGAACACCAGAACTGGAGGCCCATCTTGAAATGCTTACGATGTTAGTGAATTTATGATGAATTTGTTAAGAGAGGAGTTGTCGATGCTATCTCTGTAGTTTAACTTTGAAGAAACTTGAAAATTTTGCTCATGCCAAAAAGATAATAGTTTTTAATTCTCTTTAGTAGGTCTAGTTTAGTTTTTTTAGTTTATTGTATGTGAACATGTGACAGTAGGAAAAGAAAGCATAAATATTGCTTATAACTCTTCCAATTAAATGATTCATACTGACTTGGTCCAGTTAATTGATCCACAGCTAAACTCCACACAACACTGATTTTATAGTAAAAGATTTAACATCTAGGGTGTAGCCTTTTCCTTCTTTCCTCTTGGTAGTTAGAAATTTAAGGACGGGGCAGAAAGTGGTAGAGTAATTGTTAGTTACAACCACTCTAGCTACTCTCTCCCTTACTCCATACTCCCCACATTCCCATGTTTTTAAAGTAGAGCAACAGCATGAAAAGGAAAGAAAATATATTCTCTTTATGTGATAGGCCATCTTTTCTGTTTTTTTAAATGTGGTTTAAAATGTTCTTAGTACTTCCATGTTTTAGACCTTAAAGTGATCCATATAGGACATTTTTGGTTATCAATTTCATTTTCAAGTGAATTTATCTCTAGGAC
Organism: Macaca mulatta; assembly: GCF_049350105.2. Taxonomy (NCBI): domain Eukaryota; kingdom Metazoa; phylum Chordata; class Mammalia; order Primates; family Cercopithecidae; genus Macaca; species Macaca mulatta. The sequence goes on along the minus strand of NC_133409.1, from coordinate 121,797,231 downwards.
ATGTGGAAATTGTTTCTGTTGATGCCATTTTTTTCTTGATTTCTCAGAAAATTTTATATAACTGCATTTTTTAAACTGTAATATAAACTATTAAGATATATCTGTAGATGGCACTAGAGTTTTGCTTTTCATAGCCTCTCAATGAATGAGACATTTCCAAAGTAAACTTGAAATGAGGCTCATTGAAATAGTTGCTTGATAAATTTCACGATCATCAAACCACTCTTGCCTGGTTGTCAAATAAAAATGTGAAAATTCCTTGATATGTGCTTTATATTTTGACCTTTAGGTTTGGATTTGGGACAATAGCATGATTTGTACTGTAGGTTTTTAAGTCTTGTCTCACTGAAACTATCCCAGACTTGCTTTGAAGAAATCTTAATATACCTTTAATTATGGAAGTAAAGGGAAATTATTAGCTTTCCTTCAGCATTTCAGAAACATTCATGTTAGACAGTTGCTTTCAAGAAATAGCAGTTAACCCATTGTTAGGAAATTTACGATGCTCATTACAAATAATCATCTTTAATATCTTAACTTTGCAACCTGAAGTGGGAGAACTTTTAAACACCTGCATTTCAAACTGTTTTTCCCCTTTTGCTAGAATATCTGTATCGTTACGGGCCCATCAAAAATCTCAAACCTGTAGGAATTACTTCTGTCTTCCAAACATATGTTACATTGTTCGAAAGTTTCCTTGCTTGTCAACCCCAAATATTCTGTATTATTTTTTTCAAATCAAATTAATCCCTAGGGAGATGAGGACTTAACCTGCTAAAGCTAGCACAGGCATTACCAGCAAGGATAAAGAATGATAAATTAGAGATGTGATGAAGTCAAGTCTCAAGGCATAGTAGTGGTTTTATACACAATAAGCACATGAGGAAGAAGAAAAGGAAGTGCTGCTATTGAGGAGTGAGGTATTTGGCAAGACTTTAAAAACACTAAGGATTGGAACTCACTGTTGTAGTTTTTACAGTTCTAACATTAAAACAGTACCTCTGGTATATTTTGAGTTGGCCATATTACCCAGTGTGTTACTTTCAATATCCTCTCTCTTGGACTACAGCTTTTTGAGAGGAGTTTGGCACTATTGGTGGTGCCACTATTAAAATCAGCAGCACGGTCTTTAGATTGTTAAAGTATTTACCTAAATCCTAAGTCTTTCATCTGTGTCATAAATTGCTAGCCTGAAGAAAAAAAGGGCAAAGTTAAGGATGGATGTCTGAAATGAGCATTGCAGCTTTCCTAACAATGGGTTAAAAAGCACGTAAATTAAATCACTGTGTATGTATCTCATTTGCCATTATTTTCAAAGGTAGTTATAGGTACTCCTTTTAAACTGGGAAGATGGAAGCTTTTTTAGAGTCATACATCTCACATCCCTGGAGTTGTCCTATTGGTTAGTGAAGTTATTATTTAGCTAAAAGACAATGATGGGAAAACTTTTATAAGGAAATTGGGAATTAAATCCAACCCAAGTACTAATATTTTTATGTTAAGATAGAATAGTGATCTTTATTTGGAAAAACAAATCTAAAACACATGGTAATTAGTAAGGAAGTCCTTTGAACTTAAAAGTACAGAAAAATATTCTTTAGCTGAATCAGCGTGACACCATGAACCAGGATATTTTGAGGTTATCTGGGTAAGATGACTAATAAACAGTTTGAGAGGCTTCATCATGCTAGCTTTTGAGTTCTGTTTCTGTTGCTATTGTTAGTTTTTTATTTAAAACGATTCGTTGGATAAACAGTTCTTCCCAATTTTATGTATGATTTCACGTCTGTGGTGGGGTAGGTAGCTGTAATGTTGATGGATTGTCTGTGATGAAATTATTACCAAGATTTTATCACCCTTCTCAGTGGAGAAATTTATTGTTAGTCTATACTTTGTTATTCTTTATAGTATTCAAGACTGACAAAGGCCAGTTGTCTTTTCTTCCTGATGGTTTATTGCCCCTCCCTCCCCCAGCATTTTCCCATTCATACCAGAGGAGAAATATTTGAGGTCTTAAAGGTATCATTTTAATGGAATATTATTTTCTTTGAAAACTTGCTGTATGTTGAACTTATGGATAGAGATGGAAAACATGCAAAGTTTGAGAAATCAAATATTGAAAATTTAATTTAGCCTCATTTTTGACATAGATTTTCTTGTTAAAAAAAGGGATAAAAGTTTTTTGGTGTTCTGTTTTCCAGGTTTATGGTTGGCTGTGGGAGATGTGATGACTGGTTTCATGGTGATTGTGTTGGGTTAAGTCTTTCTCAAGCACAACAGATGGGCGAGGAAGACAAAGAATATGTCTGTGTAAAATGTTGTGCTGAAGAAGACAAAAAGACTGAAATATTAGATCCAGATACTTTGGAAAACCAAGCTACAGTTGAATTCCATAGTGAAGATAAAACAATGGAGTGTGAAAAGCTTGGATTATCAAAACACACAGCAAATGATAGAACCAAATATATAGATGATACAGTGAAGCACAAGGTCAAAATTTTAAAACGGGTGAGCTCTTCATTAATGCATTATTTTGTTTATTTAAGAGCTTTTTGTATGGACTGGCTGCAGTAATTTTGAAATTTCTCTGTAGAAGTTTTAATGTTCTTTTACATTTTCAAATTTAGTGTTCCATGGAAGTGAATAGGTTTTTATTTAAAATTTTTTGGCAGTCTTGGTGAAACCAGATAGTGACTTTTAGAATATGCAGACCTTATCTCTTACCGTCTTTTATGCCATTTCTAGCCCTTAGTTTGGTACTTGAATTTTCTGTTGTAGGATGTGTGTGGATCTTGTGGCCGTTAAGTGTAAATTGTGCTTGCTAAGTTTTTTTAGAAAAGCTTTTCAGTCCATAAATATCTACCAGCCCTTTGAACATTTGACATTATTTTTTGACTACCTTCCGAAAGTATTTTCTAAATAGAAATTTCAAGATATTTAGGCTTTAATAGGAGAAATGTGTAAAGGACACATCATTTTATCTGATTAAATTTTCTTTCCTCATTGTCTACCTTTTTATTACCTATCACTTTTTTAATCATTAATTTGTTACTCTTATAGAATACTGCTAGAGAGGAAACACAGTGGCAACACATGTATGTGGTTAGGCAATTATAATCCAAAACACAAAGAACATGAATTTTATACTTGGAACTTTGGAAATCTTTTAGTCCAACCATTTTGATTTATTAATATGCCCTACAACATTTCTAGGAAGTGATGATCTAGTTTCTGTTTGAAATCCATTGCAAGGGGATACATCTTCATTTTTAAGCATCTAATTGTTAGAAAGTTCATCAGTTTGAGCTGAAATTTACATCCCTGAATTGAAGCCTCCTTATTAAAACTAATTTCTCTACAACATGATATGGAAGTTAATTTAGGTTGAAGAGCATGAGGATGTGTTCTGCAGTATCTTACCTATTATTTACAAATCCATTTCTTTCAGGCACTCCTTGTATGCCAAATCTGGATTAAGTTCTAGTTTGCCACATTCTTGTGGCATCTAATATTTTTTTTCTGTCAAGACTTTTTGAGAATCAGATTCTGTCCTTCTGATACGTGTTGTTACTTTGTTGATTTGATCCTTAAAGTAATTGATAATATGACTTTGAGAGCCACAGTGAGAACAGTTTATAGCATGTATTTGGAAAACTTCTGTTATTAACTAGTATTAATAATCACCTCTTATGTACAACTTCTTGGCCATGTATGTATGTAATACAGTGAGAAATATAGCTCATTGTATTGGCCATAACTGATGTTGTCTCTGTCTTGCTTAAAGAGACATCATAAAGTCTGGGTGTGGTGGCTCACACCTGTAATCCTAGCACTTTGGGAGGCCGAAGTGGGTGGATCGCCTGAGGCCAGGAGTTTGAGACCAGCCTGGCCAACATGGTGAAACCCCGTCTCTACTGAAAATACAAAAATTAGCCGAGCGTGGTGGTGCATGCCTGTAATTCCAGCTGCTTGGGAGGCTGAGGCAGGAGAATTGCTTGAACCCGGGGGACAGAGGTTGCAGTGAGCCGGGATTGTGCCACTTTATTCCAGCCTGGGCAAAAGAGTGAAACTCTGTCTCATAAATAAATAAGACATCATAAAACATTAACAATTTTAATATTTTGAGAACCTCTTTATCCAGTCTGTATCAGAAAAGAATCTGAGGTGAGTCTGATTTTGTAAATGCATGCACCATACAAATGATCACTGCCTCCTTTTTTTTTTTTTTTTGAGACGGAGTCTCGCTCTGTCGCCCAGGCTGGGGTGCAGTGGTGCAATTTCGGCTCGCTGCAAGCTCCACCTCCCGGGTTGACGCCATTCTCCTGCCTCAACCTCCCCAGTAAGCTGGGACTGCAGGTGTCTGCCACCACGCCCGACTAATTTTTTTTGTATTTTTTAGTAGAGACAGGGTTTCAACATGTTAGCCAGGATGGTCTCGGTCTCCTGACCTTGTGATCTGCCCGCCTCGGCCTCTCAAACTGCTGGGATTACAGGCATGAGCCACCGCGCCCGACCCACTGCTTCCTTTTTGATGAGAGAACTGTTGACTCTTATTTGGACTTGTCTGATGTTAGTTTATGGAATCTGCTTTTCTTATCCCTAGATTTTTATGTTGAACTATTTATTGAGTTTCTGTTGTGTGGCATAGCACTACCTGCCTTAGGTGTATAAATATTGAAGTATATTCCTGCTCTCAGTGTCTAGTTGCAAATAAAAAAATTTTTTATTTGCAAATAAAAAATTTGTCTAATTTTAGACAAATAAAAAATTAGAGGATTCTTAGTCTAGAGAAAAGCACTATTTTGATTATACCCTATTTTAAAACCTGAGTATATGTCTGACTGTATAGCGTTCTTCTCCCTGTCTTTCAGGAACATTAGTAGGATGTGATTAATTTCTTCCAAGGGTCTCAGAATTCCAGTTTTACTAGTAACTCTTTGTGGATTATAATTAGAACCAGAGTAGCAGGTACTCTGATGGTTTATTCTACCTCATGGGAATTAAAATTGCCAATAGGCACACTGAGAACTTAATTGATACACTTACTAGTATATAAGTGAACGTAATTTCATTTGTTTTAGAATGTAGACACTTGTTTCTTCACAATTTCCTTCTCCTTTTTCCATATCCAGAGCCAAATAAGAGAATTCTTACTACCTTAGTTTTTAATTTTATTTCTACTAATGATATTGAGAGCATGATCTTTATGTCCTTTGTTTCTCCTTTATAAACTATAATGTATTCTACACAAAATAGGTGCAGAATAAATTTCGAATGAAAGAGTGAATCTCATTTTACTAATAATCAAGTTATTTTTGTATGTCTTAAAAAACAAAGATTGTTTAGTTATTTTCATTCTAATGTACTATTTTTCCAGGAGTCTGGTGAAGGCAGAAATTCATCAGACTGTAGAGATAATGAAATTAAAAAATGGCAGCTAGCTCCTCTTCGTAAGATGGGACAACCAGTTTTACCTCGGAGATCCTCAGAGGAAAAAAGTGAAAAAATACCAAAAGAGTCTACAACTGTTACTTGCACAGGAGAAAAAGCTTCAAAATCAGGTAGTGGGATGAACAGAAATAATTATATACTAATATATTTATATCCTATTTAATATACAATTAATTAGTATACTTAGGGAATTTCTACAAATTGAACATTTTAATGGCAATAAAAATGGGTTAGGTGATTGGCGTTACTTGTAATTAAAAACTTGCTCTAAATTCTGGGGAAGCACTAGTGAAATCAAGATAAGACCCCTGTTCTCATGGCACTTAAATACTAATGGAAGAAGGCAGTAAGTTTGCAAGTAAGAAAATTGCATGTTATTTTATAGCTTGTGAAGAAAAAGTGGAGTAATGGAATAGATAGTCACAGGTGGGAAGAGTAATGGGACTTCTGTTTTACATGGAGTGGAGGAAGTAACTTGTGAGGTGGGATTTGAAGGGATGCAAAGATTTTTGGAGGAGGTACAAGGTAAGGGACACATCAAATCTTAAGGCTTTGTGGTAGAGACAAGCTTGGTGTTTGAGGAGGAAGAAAGCCACTATGGAATGATTAAAAGGTAATACATAAGGGATAGAACAGTGTTAGATGAGTTCAGAGAAAATTATTGATTGTACCCTATTTTAAAACCTGAGTATATGTTTGTCTATATAGTGTTCCTTTCCCTGTCTTTCAGTAACATTAGTAGGATGTGATTAATTTCTCCCAAGGGTCTCAGAATTCCAGTTTTACTAGTAATTATTTGTGGATTATAATTAGAACAAGAGTAGCAGGTACTCTGATGGTTTATTCTACCTCATGGGACCTTTGGGACTATCGCAAAGAGTTTATATTTTGTTCTAAATGTTGTGGGAAACCTTTAGGGGGTTTTGTACAAGGGAAAACACTGGTTGCTCTGTACAGTTTGGATTGTAGGAGGGCAGGAGAGAAAGACAGTAACCTGATTAGTTCATAGCAATATCCTAGGAAAGAAATGATGGTAACTTGGAATGGAAATACAATGAAGGTAGTGAGTAGTGGTCAGATTCACATATGTTTTATAATAGAGTTGACAGAACTTGCTGATGGCTTCGATATAGGTTGGTAAAGGAAATAGAGTCTGAGAAAAGAGAAAGAAAAAGGTTTTGGGAAGAAAATGGAAAAATTATGTTTTGGCCATTGTGAGATTCCTATTAGACATCCAGGTAGAAATGTTTTAAGTAAATCTTTGGCTGATGAGTCTGGAGCCTATTAGAAGACTTCGGAGGTTGGTATATAAATTTGGGATTTACTAGTGCATAGCAGTTAGTACAGGTGAAACATCCCAAATATGAAAATCTGAAATCTGAATCTTGAATACCGGCATGATGCTCAAAGGCAGTGCTTGTTGGAGCATTGTGGATTTCAGATTTTCTGATTTGGGATACTCCACTGGTAAATACAATGCAAATATTCCAGGATTTCAAAAAACCCGAAATTGGAAATACTCTGGTCCCAAGCATTTCATATAAGGGCATACTCAACCTATTTAAAATCCTGGGCTTAGATGTAAATAGCTACAAGAGAGTTTGATCATGAAGGGACAGAAGCAGAGCCCTTGGGAAGCACCAGCATTTATTTTTACTTTATTTTTGTGACAGGGTCTCACTCTGTCACCCAGGCTTGAGTGCAGTAGTGCAGTAGTAGCTCACTACAGCCTTGTACTCCGGGGCTCGAGCTATCCTCTCACCTCAGCCTCCTGAGTGGCTGAGACTACAGGTGTGCACCACCACACCCAGCTAATTTTTTTGATTTTTTGTAGAGATGGTGTTTCGTTGTGTTGGCCAGTCTGGTCTCCAACTTCTGGCCTTCAAGTGATCTTCCTGCTTTGGCCTCTCAAAGTGCTGGGATTACAGGCATGAGCCACTGACCCTGGCCATCAGCATTTAAAAACTGGGGAGAGAAGAGTTTATACAGCAAAGAAAACTAATGGGTGGCCTGTGAGGAAAGAGGAGAACTAAGACTGGTGGCCTGGAAGCCAGGTGAAGTTTCAAGAAGGAAGGAACGACCAGATGCTGTCTGGACATCTAATAAGATAAACATAAGATTGTTAAGTCTATGGCTTAGCAAAATGGAAATCATTGGTGAACTTGACTAGAATGATTTTGGTGGAGCAGTAGGGAAAAAAACCAATTGTAGTGGCTTGTGAGTGAATGAAAGAGTGAGGAACTGGAGATACTGATTACAGATAACTCTCTCAAGGAGTTTTGCTGTTTAAAGAAACAAATGCTATAGTCGCTAGAAGTGGATGTGAATGTTTTTTAAAAGATACTATATCATGTTTGTAAGACTAATGGGAATGATCCAGTAGAGAGAAAGAGACAGAGAGCTAGAGAGAGATGATGATGATGATGATGTAAGAGAGAGAAGTGATAGTGTAGGTGTGAAACTCAGGAAGACACAAGAGGGGATGGGATTCACTCCACATGGAGGGAGGTATTTATCAGAAAGGTCAAGTGCATCCATTGGATAGTAGGGAAGATTGTATGTGGTAGGAGGAAGAACTAATGTAGGTAGGTTGGATTTGGTAATGGGAAAATGTGATAGCTGACATTTTTTCCATTTTTTCAGTGAAATATGAAGAGCAAATCAAAGAGGTTGTAGTTGAGAAGGTGGTATTGTTGATTTGAGATGAGAGGAGAAAAAGTATGAAAAAGATACCTTAAAAAGTGGGAGAGCAAATTTATTAGGAAAGGTTAATAGGATTAGGGCAGAAAGTTGAGTTACCTACTTAAAACTTGTGGTTATAAATTTAAAATGACATTTGTCAGTACCAGTACTTATTTTTCTCCCTTGTCTTTTGCCTATTTGGGTGAAGGATAAAAGTTGGCTTTTAGCAGGGTTGTGGTTTTTGCCAACACACATGTTTAAAGGAGAGAGAATAAAGGTATTAAGTATACAAGGGGCTGGTAATGGTATTGGACTATGTAACCTAAGTTTATAATGTATGAAAGTGAATACATGAAGATGGTAAAAATTATAGATTTAAGAATTGTTGGAATGAGGAGATTCTAGAATAAATATGCTAATATAGTAAGTCAGAGTGGTGGGATGTTTGACATTGAGATTTTGGAGATGCGTGGGAATTAGTAATGATAGAATAAAAATAATTTGAAAAGCTTAGCCTTCAAATTAGTAATATTAAATGCAATTAAAACCAGAAGAGATTAATCAGTTTTGTGGTATTAGGTTATTATCTGCTCCTAATAAGTTTAGATCAAAATTTCTAAATAGCTTTTAAAATTTAATTAATATATATATGTGGACAAATAACTGGCTCTAAAAGCCATTGTCTAAATTGAGGAAAGAGTAAGACCAGTTTTTAGTCACTATTCATTTTAATTAGGATTTCAGTGTCAGGAATATTTCAGTATGGACTATGGGTTCTGATAATTATTTCTTTTTTTTTTTTTTTTTTTTTTTGAGACGGAGTCTCGCTCTGTCGCCCAGGCTGCAGTGCAGTGGCCGGATCTCAGCTCAGTGCAAGCTCCGCCTCCCGGATTTACGCCATTCTCCTGCCTCAGCCTCCCGAGTAGCTGGGACTACAGGTGCCCACCACCTTGCCCGGCTAGTTTTTTGTATTTTTTAGTAGAGATGGGGTTTCACCGTGTTAGCCAGGATGGTCTCGATCTCCTGATCTCGTGATCCGCCTGCCTCGGCCTCCCAAAGTGCTGGGATTACAGGCTTGAGCCACTGCGCCCGGCCCTGATCTTATTTCTAAATAGTGACTTTTAATCAGTTTTGTTTATAATATTATGCATTAAAAAGGAAAGATATTTTTAAAAGCAATGTAATAAGTTTTGATATTTATTCAAATTAGGTACTCATGAGAAGCAAGAGATGAAAAAGAAGAAAGTTGAAAAAGGAGTGCTTAATGTACATCCTCCTGCTGCTTCTGCTTCCAAGCCTTCTGCAGATCAGATCAGGCAAAGTGTCAGACATTCTCTCAAAGATATTCTTATGAAGAGGTAACATATTATTATTATAGAAGTTTGAATAATTATGCTTTATATATTTGAAAAATAATTGAATTGTTCTAATTTTAAGACTTACAGACTCAAATTTGAAGGTACCAGAGGAAAAGGCAGCAAAAGTTGCCACAAAAATTGAGAAAGAACTTTTCTCTTTTTTTCGGGACACAGATTCTAAATATAAGAACAAATATAGAAGTTTGATGTTTAATTTGAAAGATCCTAAAAACAATGTAAGTATGCTTTGTTCATATGTTTATGTTTCCAACTTTCTTGAATACGTAGGTATCTCAGATTGTAATACAGTAGATCTATAATTTATTAATTGGAGTGAGATTAGATTTCCTTTTGATGTAGAACATGTAATTTTAATGGTCTTTTTGCTACTGAAGAATTCTGCATACTAATGGATAGCATTAACCGTTCAGTCTACTGAAATGCTAACCGTGTGTTAACCTGATTTATATATTTTTTTTCTTTACTCTCCTTTATATAATCCAATTTATTAAAAAATTCATTCATATGTATTCTTCAAAAACTCTTGAGCTAAAATTTGTAACACTTTTTTTCTTAAATCTGAAAATAGCTATTTTGTACTTAAATCTGAAGATAGGGTAAAAGTGCTTTTAAATTGTTTTATTGAAATGTGATTTATTTTCTTAAGAAAATACATAACTTTAGTTCTAAAGATAGTCTTAAATATAACTTTAGTTCCAAGTATCTTTTAGCAGTAGAGTAAATGTTAATAATTTTTTTCTTGGGATTTTGTGTTTTGGACAGAGGAAATCTGAAGGCTGTGCATGTGTGTGCATGTATGTCAGTGTTAGCTCTCAACACCAAAAGTCGGTCTCTGATAAGTACAATAAGCAAAAGTCACGCCAGTGAACATTTTAAAAGTTCGGAACATGACTGATCTCGTGTCTGACATTTACTTAGGTCCACCAGCAGTTTTTTACTGTAGATGACTCTAGGTAACAGAATGTAATTAGATGCAACCTTTTTGCATGAAAGGTTTTCACACAACTGATACAAATTTGTTTAAGGATGTTTGCTACAGTATGTGATTTGAGATATTTTCTTGAAGTATACTAACAGAGGCTTAAAAATATACATTGTATATTCTGCCATCATGGTCCTGGATCAGATGCTTCTGGAATTACATAATCTGGAAGCTTAACTTCAGCAATTAAATAAAGATTTATTTCCCTCAGGTTTTTTTCTCTTTTTTTTGGAGACAGAGTCTTGCCCTGTCGCCCAGGCTGGAATACAATGGCGCCATCTCAGCTCACTGCAGCCTCCTCTCCCGGGTTCAAATGATTGTCCTGCCTCAGCCTCCCAAGTAGCTGGGATTACAGGCACGCGCCACCATGCCCAGCTAATTTTTGTATTTTTAGTAGAGATGGGGTTTCACCATTTTGGCCAGGCAGGTCCCAAACTTCTGACCTTGTGATCTGCCTGACTTGTCCTCCCAATGTGCTGGGATTACAGGCGTGAGCCACGGCACCTGGCCTCCCTCAGGTTTCTTTCAGGTTTCTTTCTTGCAGGTGGTTCTTTGCTCTGCAGTTTCCTCCAAGCTTGTCAGGATTTAAATATGTAAAATCTTAAAACTATGAAGACCATTACATTGAGTAAAGCTGTTAGATGCAGTACCTTCCTATACTATAGATTGCTTATTGTTATGGTTAGATTGTGTCCCTGGGTGGACTTAATACAACTTTTGGGTAGGTATTGTAATGGTTTTACTGTACATGCTTCTCCATATGTATTGATTTTTACATGAAATGTTTGTTTTGCTGCCTTAGATAAATTCCTAGAACACAAAGCTGTCATTTAATCTCTGTGTAGTAGGTAATATATAAATAATTAAAAATTTGTAGATCAGTCTTCAAAAAATTGTATCTTTATTACAAGTTTCTGTATAGTAACCACTCTTTTACTTTAAAATAGTAACCACTCTTTTAAATGTTTGTCTCCCCTTCTATTCCTGTTTTAAAATCCTTCCAGATATTATTTAAAAAAGTACTGAAAGGAGAAGTAACTCCTGATCATCTTATCAGAATGAGTCCAGAAGAACTAGCTTCTAAAGAGTTAGCTGCTTGGAGACGAAGAGAAAACAGACATGTAAGATTATCTATAAATATGCATTTGACTATCAAAATTATTTTTTTTCAGCCATTGGGTAAAAATTATACAGAGGTAAATTCACAGACTGCACAATAACACAGACTTTCTGTTACATGCTGCTGCTTTTTTTTTTTTTTTGAAATGGAGTCTAGCTCTATCGCCAGGTTGGAGTGCAGTGGTGCGATCTCAGCACACTGCAACCTCCACTTCCTGGGTTCAAATGATTCTCCTGCCTCAGCCTCCCGAGTAGCTGGGATTACAGGCACGCGCTGCCATGCCCAGCTAATTTTTGCATTTTTAGTAGAGATGGAGTTTCACCATGTTGGCCAGGATGGTCTCGATCTCCTGACCTCGTGATCCGCTGACCTTGGCCTCCCAAAGTGCTGGGATTACAGGCATGAGCCACCGTGCCCGGCCTACATGCTTCTTTTAGTTACGTGTTCTCCATTCCTCTAGTTCTTAAATTCTGTTGGTTTCCCTGATCTTGTCAGTTTTTTTCCTCATTTTCTCCAGTTACTAGGTTACAGAATTACCTTGTGTTTTATTATAGTTTGTAAATGAGAAGGATGGGAAAAGAATTAACACTTTTCATAATTACATCTGTATTTTTCAGCAGCACAGTTTAAAGGTATTATGAATATTGGTAATTTGTAGAGCCAGATGAATTAAGTCAGAATAAAAATGTGTACAGGTTTATCTCTTATCCAAAGTTTCAAATGCCAGAAGCTCTGAAAAATAAAGTTATTTTTGCATAACTAATTTATTGATAAAGCTTAACCTGAATTGCCATGTGTGAATGTTCATATTCACAGAAATATTGTATATTATATGGTGCTGTCTCAGACCTAACTGGAATGTTATGTAATACAGAGTGTGTGCACCATATTTCATGTTCAAATTTAAAAATTCTGAAACTCACAGATAGCAAGAGTTTTTGTTTGGAGATTGTGAACTTAAAGGTACTTAGAGTACCTTTAAAAATTGAGTATGTTACTTAGAGCTATTGTGACAGTGAGATAGCCATGTTATCCAATTTTTGTATTACAATGGCATCAGAATGTTAGCCCCTTATTCTAGAAAATACTGGTTATAGTTCATATTAACTCCACATGATTTACCTGATTCTTTTGTTCATAATATTTAGTTACATCTGAGGCACTAAACCTCCATATAGACCTATGTCAGATCTAGTTTGAAGCTCATCTAGAGGCCTTGATTTGACATATCATACTTCTTCATATATTCCTTTACCTTCACGATATGTAATTTCTCCTCCTCTTATATTTTGAAAATAATATCACCTCCTCTTCTTTACTTCCATATCCCAGATATGCACATGCCACTCTTCTGCTTTGAAACTGGCTGCGAGTATCATCTGCATCAGAAAATGGCAGCTTGTTCTTTCTTAAGGCCATGTACCTGATTTTTCTTTAAAGGATAATTTGTACTTAACAAAGAGAGTCCCATCTATGCCCTCCTTAACCTGTTCTATTCCTGGCTACCTTTTTACTACTTCTCGTTATACTTGCTTCATTTTGATGTTTTGTTGCTAAGCTTGTTCAACTGAATTTTCAAGGTCACTAAGCAGGTTTAGTTAGGAGTTAACTAATAAAGGACTGCCAGATCAGTCGTTGGATTAAACTGCTATTGTGGGGGATGTTAGAACATTGAATTAGGAATTTAAGAGCGAGATAGTTCCTATTTCCCTGTGGCAGCTGCTAAAAAGTACTAAATCAGCAAACAGATTTCAAATATAAATACTATGTTTCACCACTTTGCAAATTACTTTGGACCTCATTTGCCTCCTGATATAAATGTACATGTCAACTTCTCATGGTTGAGGTATGGGGTCTAATTCTTATAACCCCAGTGCTTAAAACTGTCTCTGGCATATAACAGTACTCAGAATATGTTTGTTATATGAGACATTACCTTAAGATTAAAAGTCATCTGTGATGATGCGTTTATTTTTAGGTAAGCTCTTATTATTTAAGGTGTACATTTGGAAATACATATTTTAAGTTTAATATTTTTAAAAAAGTATTTTCTGTTAGACCATAGAAATGATTGAGAAAGAGCAGAGAGAAGTGGAACGACGGCCAATCACCAAAATAACTCATAAAGGTGAAATAGAAATTGAGAGTGATGCCCCAATGAAAGAACAGGAAGCAGCCATGGAGATTCAGGTAAGGATAGATATACCATGTTTTATAGCTCAAAACATGAAGATTCAGAAAAAGTTTGTCTAATGTTTTTAAAGTAGAGAAAAGAATTTTAAAATATGCATCCATTTCAAAGTGGCCTATTTTATTGGTTTAGTGGTTTTTTGAGTGTTGAGTAATGTTTCTCTTAGTGTGCAAATTGTGTTATAGGTACCTGTTAAATAGTTATTACAATGTAGATTCCTGGAGTGCTCTGACTTAGTGAATTTCTTTTTATTTTTTTGGTGGGATGGAGTCTTGCTTTGTTGCCCAGGCTTGAGTGCAGTGGAGCAGTCTCGGCTCACTGCAACCTCCACCTCCCAGGTTCAAGCGATGCTGCCACCTCAGCCTCCCAAGTAGTTGGGTTTACAGGCATGCGCCAACACACCCAGCTAATTTTTGTATTTTTAGTAGAGATAGAGTTTCACCATGTTGGCCAGGCTGGTCTCAAACTCCTGACCTCAAGTGATCTGCCCACCTCGGGCTCCCGAAATGCGGGGATCACAGGTATTAGCCGCTGTGCCTGGCCTGACTTAGTGAATTTTTTAGTAGGCTTTAGAAATCTGTAAGTGCTTCTTAGGCAGATTGTCATTTGATAGGTGGCATAGCTTTTCTTATTTTCAAAAATCAGTGAAGAAATAATTTGATGTCTTATTAAAAGCCTTGAAGAATGGGGAATGTTTAAATTTTTGCTCTTTTAAGTTACAGTTAAAAGTTAGCATTCATTTTCTTAAGAAATAGTAAAAAAAAAAAACCTATCTATGGAACAATTTCATTTTGGAAAAATATAAATGGAAAATATAGATTGATTTTGATAATTGAGGCCAAATTTTATCAGCTAAAACTAATTTTTACTTTCACTTACGTTAGGAACCAGCTGCCAATAAGTCACTGGAGAAGCCAGAAGGATCTGAAAAACAAAAAGAGGAGGTTGACTCTATGTCTAAAGATACTACTAGTCAACACAGACAACATCTTTTTGATCTCAATTGCAAAATTTGCATAGGTAATTGGAAGTTTTTTCTTCCTAAAATTTTGCATTCGTTATGAAAGAAGGATATTTGTATACTAGTATATGTAATTTAAGTAGGTTTTGTTTTCTCAGTATTGGTGGTGAGGCACTCACTCACAGTTAAGCTTTCGTGTGACTAGTTTTCTGGGTTGAGGTATAGTTTGATACTGTAGTGTAGTCTGCTGTCTAGACCTAATTATACCATACATGATTTGAACTTAAAAACTCTTCTTGCCGGAGTCAGATGACAAGAATTTAACCATTAGAATGAACATCAAAAATTGTGGGCAGTTGTGATGATACTGTCATTTACTAAAGTAAAGGAGTAAAATAGTATTTATATTTTATTATTATATATAACATAAGACAAACCGGAAACTGAAATTACTTTTTTGTAAAAAAGCTTTTTAAGAGCAGTTTTAGGTTCATAGCAAAATTGAGAGGAAGTTACAGAGATTTCCCATATACCTGCTTCCTCCCTACGTGCATAGTCTCCGCTGTTACCAACATCCCACACCAAAGTGGTACAGTTATTACAGTTGACGAACCTACAGTGAAAAATAATGACCCCAAATCCATAGTTTACATTGGCGTTCACTCTTTAGAGTTGTACATTCTGTGGGTATGGACAAATGTGTAAAGACATGAATCTAGCATTATAATATTATACAGAGTATTTTCACTGCCCTAAAAATCCTCTTTTGTCTGTCTATTCATCCCTTCCCCCAACACCCCCACCAACCCCTGGAAACCACTGATCTTTTCACTGTCTGTAGTTTTCAGAATATTGTATAATTGAAATCATCTAGTATGTAACATTTTCAGATTGGCTACTTTCACTTAGTAATATGCATTTAAGTTTCTCCTATGTCTTTTCATGGGTGGATAGCTCATTTCTTTGTAGCATTGAATAATATTCCATTGTCTGGATATATAGTTTTTATAGTTTATCCATTTACTTAATGTAGGAGATCTTGTTTTATTACAAGTTTTGGCAATTACGAATGAAACTAGTATAAACATCTGTATGCAGCTTTTTGTGTGGATGTGTTTTCAACTCCTTTGGGTAAATACCATGGAGCACAGTTGCTGGATCGTATGGTAAGAGTATGTTTATCTTTTAAGAAACCTCCAAACTATTTTTCACAGAGGCTGTGCCATTTTGCCTTCCTGCCAGCAATGAATGAGAGTTCGCCTTCCTGCTAGCAATGAATGAGAGTTCCTGTTGCTCTACATCCTTGCTAGCATTTGGTGTTTTCAGTATTCTAGATTTTGGCCATTCTAATAGGTGTATAGTGGTATCTCTCTGTTGTTTTACTTTGCATTTTCCTGATGTAGCATCTTTTCATGCTTATATGCCACCTGTATAGCTTCTCTGGTGAGGTGTCTCTTCAGGCATGTAGAGTCATGAGCTGTTGCTGTATAATCCAAACCTGGATACAGATATACAGGTTTGTCTTAGTTCTTCATGTTACATCTCGAGACTATTGGAATTTGGTGTGGTTTAGTTAAAAAAAAATTATCAAGAATTAAGAAACCTGTTTTAGGTTCTAGTAATCATATTTTCATTTTAGCTTGTCTGAGTTGTTTAACATTCTCTTCTTCTAATTTTTCACATCACTAAGAGAGGAATTACACTGTCTACTCTAGGGGTCCTCAACTGCCAGGCCACAAACCTGTACGGTCCATGGCTTGTTAGGAACTGGGCCTCACAGCAGGAGGTGAGCGGTGGGCCAATGAGCATTACTGCCTGAGCTCCGCCTCCTGTCAGATCAACAGTGGCATTAGGTTCTCATAGGGGTACAAACCCTATTGTGAACGGCACATGTGAAGGATCTAGGTTGGGTGCTCCTTATGAGAATCTAACTATGAATGCTTGATGATCTGAGGTGTGATGGTTTCATCCTGAAACCATCTCTCTCCCCCCATCCCGCTGTCCATGGGAAAATTGTCTTCCATAAAACTGGTTCCTGGTGATAAAAAGGTTGGGGACTGCAAATCTTGTCCATATTTACTCATTATATGTTTTACATGTAGGAAATAATTATAAAGTGGTTTTAAGTGGAAATTAACATTATAGGTAGAACCATGCACGATTTGCTTTGAATTGCATTTCAGATAAGCTTAGGTCCCTGTATATAGAAGAGGACTGGAATGGGGAGAACACTGGTGAATTTTCTGCTGATTCTTAAATGTGGTTGTAACATAACTAAATGATGACAATTAGATATAACCCCAGGAAAGGTATGGTTACTCAACGATCGAATCATAGAACCTGAATAACTTTAGAAAGTGAAAATGGGTCAAGTTATAAAAGTTGTGGTTAATAACAATTGTGTTTTTTTGGTGTATTCTGGGCTTAGGTCGAATGGCACCACCTGTAGATGATCTTTCTCCAAAAAAAGTAAAAGTTGTTGTAGGAGTAACTCGTAAACATTCAGACAATGAAGCAGAAAGTATAGCAGATGCGTTGTCTTCAACCTCAAATATTTTGGCTTCCGAATTCTTTGAGGAGGAGAAACAAGAGTCTCCAAAGTCAACATTCTCTCCTGCTCCACGGTAATTTTCTCTGTTGTAAATTCTGTAATACTCATCATAGATCTTTGCCAGATTGTACTTGCAAGTCTTCGAAAACAGAAAAGTGACATTTTGGGAACTTTCATTTGAGAAAGTAACTGTACTTTCCTGTACTTTGAGATAAAACAAGACTTTGAAAGTAAATTTATTTTGAGTGGTTTGAGTGAGAGATTTGAGTGTGTGGGGAAACAGCTTTAAATTCTCTTTAATTGTGCTGGTCCCAAAAGTCAGGGATAGATTATTAAAGAAGAAATGCTTGCACTTTTCTCGATCTTAGTTCTCCTAAGCCAGCCAAAAGGGAAGATTTTGTAAATCATAACTATGTAACTATGAATGTAATTTTATAAAATAAAAGTGTAAACTCTTTGTCAGTAGCCTCATATTTTGGCCTTCATCACATGCTAAAATACGAGTAACTGATGACTAAGTAGAACATTGATTTATTCATCAGCTTGTCTTTAGGCTTTTTAATGTCATTTTCTAGTCCAGAGATGCCTGGAACTGTTGAGGTTGAGTCTACCTTTCTGGCTCGATTGAACTTCATCTGGAAAGGTTTTATCAACATGCCTTCTGTGGCAAAATTTGTTACCAAAGCCTATCCAGTATCTGGCTCCCCTGAATACCTGACAGAGGTACTGTGAATTTTTCTGCTCTTCTGTGCATGAATTGATATGTGTGTTTCTGAAAGTAATTGACAGGGAAATAAGACAGAGTTAGTAATAAAAATATTTATTAACAATGATTCTTAAACAGTTCAAGTAATATAATTATGAATTAACAAATGGATCTTTAGAATTGTGAAATAAACTATACTCTGAAAGTTTTAAACTCCCATGTCCTGTACTTTTCCCAAGATGTACTGCCTCACTGTGTCAGATAATTAAAAATCAATGAGAGTCTACATGGATATCCAAGTTTTTCTTTGAATACACACTTAAATAAAAGATTTACATATTTTTGGCCTTTAACGTTAACCCATTGAGATTTTTTTGTTGAACAAGTCTCCTAATTTCCCCACTGCTTGTGTTTCCCCATCTTCATGACTACTGTTCTTACCTGCCTATTTCTGTGAATGTGGTTTATGTAGACCAGGAGTTGAAGCTTTACAGCTATTTGAAAACCAGTGAAACTAGTGACTATAGTTGCTGCAAGTGACACCCTTGGTTGGTTTTACACCTGAGGGAAATAGGAAGAAATTATGTGGTATTTATGGAAAATAAGCAGTAGTAACATTATAATATTGTGATAAATGTGACAATGACATTTTTGAAATATTTTAAAGGAAATGTATTTTTGTATGTGTATAGAAGGAAAATAAGTCAGTACATATATACTGTATTTATATTGAGATCATATTTTGCTATCTTGCTCTTATCTTACCTTTTTCATTTATTCTCCATCGCTGATTTTAAAGAATTAAAAGATTGTAAAAAGTTCCTTTTAGTATTTGGAAAAGCCTAAATCATTTGCCTAGTTTTTTTTTTTTTTTTTTAAGGCTAACATAAATTTTACTTTTCTTTGGATTAGGCTGCGATTAGTTTAATTCAGTATAATATTGTTTATGTAATGTTTATATCAGTTTATTTGGTTAGCAGTTGTGGGGTGTTTTTTTTTTTTTTTTTTTTGGAGACAGAGTCTTGCCCTGTCGCCCTGGCTGGAGTGCAGGGATGTGATCTCGGCTTACTGCAACCTCTGCCTCCCGGGTTCAAGCCATTCTCCTGTCTCAGCCTCCCATGTAACTAGGATTAACAGACATGTGCTACCACACCTGGCTAATTTTTGTATTATTAGTAGAAACGTGGCTTCACCATGTTGGCCAGGCTGGTCCCAAACTCCTGACCTCAAGTGATCTGCCCGCCTCTGCCTCCCAGAGTACTGGGATTACAGATGTGAGCCACTGTGCCCAGCCTAGCAGTGTGTTTTCGATTAATAAACAGACTAATCAATTTTATATACAGTTTGCTTGATAAATATTTAAAAAATGTGGGCTTTATAAGAGAAAAATGAATTAGACCCATGATGTTCTTCTTGAACAAATCTGTTTAGAGATTTATTGTTTGGTCAGTCCATGGTGAAGATAATTCTTTAAATGGAGAGGTAAGCCCTTAACTACAAAACCCTTTTGATTTTAAACAAAATTATTATTTTCCTCTCCAAGACACAGTTTTTATGTGATTGCTGTCCAGATTTTTCACTTCCATTTTGTACCTGTTTTTAGTTTGAGACTAAACTCCCAAATCAAATATTTTAAAGTAGTTAATAATTTAAATAAACTAAATTGAATTTAATATCAATTATGTTTTTATGATTTTCCTCAGTCTTCATGGAAAAAATAGGAATGTACTGAATAAAGTTAAATATTCTTAATTGCTTTTATGTGTAATCATCTGTTTTCAGAAGGATTATGCCTTTAAAAAAAAACCTTGAATTATTACAATATTATTCTCCTTTGTGCAAAAATACACTCTGTAATTAGATTTGGTAACCTTTGAAGTTCCGCTGTTAATTATTAAGGAATTTTCCTGCCTACTACTACCAAAAGGGGAGGTTACAATCTCTGCTAATATTCTGAAATGTGTTGTGTTCTTTCTGAATTGTTAATGTGGTATGCTTGCCATTGCTTCCCTTTTCCATCTTTCATAGTGAGATTGGGCATGAACTAAGACTCTTTCTTAGTAGCTGTATTTTAGACATCAGTCATTTTTAGTTGGCATTTTAAGTAAAGCCTAATTGCTCTCTCTCTATTATCTTCTTTTCTGATAACATTTTTCATAATCTTTTTATTTACTTGTTCTTATTACTGTTTCAGATTAGTCTTAGAACCAAATTTGTATGAATTACTAATGTCATAATAAAGATAATCTATATATATTGATTTTTTTTTTTTTTTTAAACCACAGGACCTACCAGATAGTATTCAAGTAGGTGGCAGGATATCACCTCAGACAGTTTGGGATTATGTGGAAAAAATAAAAGCATCAGGAACCAAGGTGAGGAAAACTTTTTTCACTATACCAGCATGGGAAAATGTTTAGAAAGTAAACAGTTCAGAATTATTTTGCAAGGGTGCAAGGTCTCCTGGGGAAAGGAGGCAATACACATTTTAAGTCTACATAACACACCTCACAAAACTGAACAAAAGCCATTTGCTGAGGCTATAAACAGTACAGCATTTTTTTTTCCTCTCGTCTTCTGGGATGCTCTCTTTGTGGCTTCTGTTAATGTTTTAGAAGAAATGTTTTAGAGTAAATATTGAAATTCACCCTGGAATTTTGTCTTACTTCTATTATAGACATGTGTTTGAGTGAGGGCACAGCTAAGCTATTGTAAAAGGAAGAATCTAAAATAGAGTGACTCAAAGAATATAGAAGTTGATTGGAGTGTTGTCCTCAGCAGTCAAACATACCAAATAGGAATAAATGAGGAATACCTGTCTAGTTGTTTCAAAGGCAAATTGCAGTCATCAACTTCCATTGGAAAGAACCTAGTCACATAGCCATACATAGGTGCTAGGGAGGCTGGGAAATGTAATTTTTATTGGATGACCATGTACCCAGCTAAAAGTTAAGGTCTTCTCATTAGTAATAGGAGGAAAGGAGAAAAGATACTGTGAAATGGCTCTATCACAATAATATTTCTCCTTTTCCTTTTTCTCTCTACATTTTCTTTTCTTTTTTTTTTTTAATTTATAGAATATTATTACTACAGAGGAAAATTTAATCATTAGAAGAAATTGTTTTTCCCTCCAGGGGATGTGATAGTACCTAGTATATTACAGTCATTCAATAAATAAATCTTGAATAAATAAATGCTACTTTTTTGCCTCTTTTTCTAGAAGTCTCTAGTTTTCCTTTGGAATGAACCAAAATGGATAATCTTAAGCTGAAAAGAATGTTTTGTTCCAATAGAGATTTTAGAATTTAAATCGATATAGTGTTAAAATACAAATTAAAGCACTAATAAAAATGAGAAGTATTACTCTTGGGCATTTTGAGAATCAGTCTTGAATCCACACATATATTACTGCCCAACACTTTATAGTATATTCCAATTTAACAGATTTAAACACGATGTAATAGTTGTTACTAACATACATATGGTGATTTTTACTCTAAAAGAGGGCAGTTTAGATGACACACATTTTATAAGAGATAGAGTCATATTTCAGCTCATTCACATGTTTTCCTTAGGAGCTTGCATCAGTTTTAGGCTTTGCAGCAAATCTGGCTCTCCCATTTCGGCCATATACCATCATGAAAAAAACATTGTTTTTGAACACTACCAAATTAGTAACAAATTAGGACTGTCTTTTCTATCTGAAACAAAGCCGGGAACCTAGAGGCAAGCAAGAAAATTCCTGAGTAAGCCAAATTACTGTACAAAATTTATGGTCTATATGTGTTTAAGGTCTCTTCATCCAGCCCTTTTTATTTCTAAATTCAGTGCCTAGTAACTGGATTATTAGTAGATTTCTCTGTTGTGTATATAAATGTATAGTAGGGTGGAAGTATTGGGTGCTTTGAGTTCCCAGTGGGTCAAGAACATAGGCAGCCCTTTGTGGAGGTTACAGCATTGGAAATCACGATATAGTATAGATATTAGAAGACTTGGGTTTCAGTATCATCTCTGCCACTGACACAGTTGTATCTGTCACCTTCATAAAAGTCGTTAATCACCTTGGGACTCCATTTCTTTACGTTTCCCTAAGAAGTGTAAGCCATCAGATAAAACAAATCCATCAGTGGATCAGTAAAGATCTTTTCTTAAGAGTTACTTCCTTTTAATATTCTCTTCTGTATTTAAGTTGGTAAACCATGTTATTTGGTACTATCATTATAAAGTTCAGTAGATTATTACTAATTGAGAAATAGTTTTAAAACCAAGATACTCTTTAGCTTATTATCTTAAACAATCATTTGTTCTTTTCTTGAACAGGAAATTTGTGTGGTTCGCTTCACACCAGTAACTGAAGAAGATCAAATTTCTTATACTTTGCTCTTTGCATACTTCAGTAGCAGAAAGCGCTATGGAGTAGCTGCTAACAACATGAAGCAGGTTAAAGATATGTACCTTATTCCTTTGGGTGCCACAGATAAAATTCCACACCCTCTTGTGCCTTTTGATGGACCTGGTAGGTATACGTTTTAATAATAGGATAAGAATGAAATAACATGGGAGGTGGGACCAGAGTGAAAAGACTGATTCTGCCTTCTTTCTCAGGATCCAGCCGTCTAGAGATGGCTTTACAGGGCCAGGCATCATTTAATATCCTGTAATAAGTTAGAGGCAGAATTTTACCCTTTTTTGTAATGATCGAAAATAATGAATTAATGTTTTTGGTTTTATACAGGGCTTGAACTGCATAGACCTAATCTATTGTTGGGCTTAATTATTCGTCAGAAACTGAAGAGGCAGCACAGTGCCTCTGCTAGTACGAGTCATATAGCTGAGACTCCTGAAAGTGCACCAATAGCATTGCCACCTGATAAAAAAAGTAAAATAGAAGTTTCTGCAGAAGCAGCACCAGAGGAAGAAAATGACTTTTTTAATTCCTTTACAACTGTATTACACAAGCAGAGAAATAAACCTCAGCAGAATCTTCAGGAAGACCTTCCAGCAGCAGTTGAACCTTTAATGGAAGTCACCAAACATGAGCCACCAAAACCTTTAAGATTTCTTCCTGGCGTATTGATTGGCTGGGAAAATCAACCTACTACTCTGGAATTAGCAAATAAACCTCTTCCTGTGGATGATATACTTCAAAGCCTTTTGGGCACCGCTGGTCAAGTATATGACCAGGCTCAGTCAGTGATGGAACAAAACACTCTTAAAGAAATTCCATTTTTAAATGAGCAGACCAACTCAAAAACAGAAAAAATAGATAATGTGGAAGTCACTGATAGTGAAAACAAGGAGATAAAAGTTAAAGTAGATAATCTTTCAGAATCCACAGATAAGTCAGCAGTAATAGGAGAAGAAACATCAATAGTAGGATCCTCTTCCATTTCTGCAGGGCCTTTGACGAGTCTTAGTCTCAGAGGTAAACCACCAGATGTTTCTACAGAAGCATTTTTAACAAATTTATCGATTCAGTCAAAACAAGAGGAAACTGTGGAGAGTAAAGAGAAAACATTAAAAAGACAGCTTCAGGAAGATCAAGAGAATAATTTGCAAGATAACCAGACTTCAAATAGTTCTCCATGCAGATCTAATGTAGGAAAAGGAAACATAGATGGTAATGTGAGCTGTAGTGAAAACCCTGTTGCTAATACAAGGTCTCCACAGTTTATCAACCTGAAAAGGGATCCTAGGCAAGCAGCAGGACGAAGTCAGCCTGTAACTACTTCAGAAAGCAAAGATGGAGATAGTTGCAGGAATGGAGAAAAACATATCCTTCCTGGTCTGTCACACAGCAAGGAGCACTTAACAGAACAAATGAATGTAGAGGAAAAGTTGTGTTCTGTAGAGAAAAACTCATGTGTTCAGCAGAGTGACAATTTAAAAGTTGCACAAAACTCGCCATCAGTAGAAAACATACAGACTTCTCAGGCAGAACAAGCAAAACCCTTACAGGAAGATATTTTAATGCAAAATATTGAAACTGTGCACCCATTTCGAAGAGGATCAGCAGTAGCGACATCTCATTTTGAAGTTGGAAACACATGTCCATCAGAATTTCCTTCTAAAAGCATCACCTTTACTTCCAGAAGCACCAGCCCCAGAACAAGTACAAACTTTTCACCCATGAGGCCACAGCAGCCCAGCCTTCAGCATCTGAAGTCTAGCCCACCTGGATTTCCATTTCCAGGGCCTCCTAATTTTCCCCCACAAAGCATGTTTGGATTTCCACCACATTTGCCACCTCCATTACTTCCCCCTCCAGGCTTTGGCTTTGCTCAAAATCCCATGGTTCCCTGGCCACCTGTTGTTCATCTCCCAGGTCAGCCACAGCGTATGATGGGTCCTCTCTCCCAAGCATCAAGGTATATAGGCCCACAGAATTTTTACCAGGTTAAAGACGTTCGGAGACCAGAAAGGCGCCATAGTGACCCTTGGGGTAGGCAAGACCAACAGCAACTGGATAGGCCATTTAATAGGGGTAAAGGGGACCGCCAGAGATTTTATAGTGATTCACACCACTTGAAAAGAGAGCGACATGAAAAGGAATGGGAGCAAGAATCTGAAAGGCATAGACGCAGAGACAGAAGCCAAGACAAGGACAGAGACAGAAAAAGCAGGGAGGAAGGGCATAAAGATAAAGAGAGGGCACGGTTATCACATGGTGATCGAGGAACAGATGGAAAAGCAAGCAGAGATAGTAGGAGTGTAGACAAGAAGCCAGATAAACCTAAAAGTGAAGACTATGAGAAGGACAAAGAACGAGAAAAAAGTAAACATAGAGAAGGAGAAAAGGACAGGGATAGGTACCACAAAGATAGGGACCACACTGACAGAACTAAAAGCAAAAGGTAAAATTTGCAGGCTGCTTCAGGATTGCATTTAAATAACTGTTAAATGTTGTATCTTGTAAACAAAAGAAAGATTGCCTGCTAGGATTGTGCCATCTTTAAAATTTTTACTATCAGTCATTTGCAGAACAGTAAATTCTATGTGTTGGTGCAGAGTGTCCTGTACCAGTGCTCATCATCCCTTCTTCATACCAACTGTCCCTAGTTATAGGAATTTAATATTTTTAAAAATTTTACATTGCTGTATATTCAAAGATTTGTTTTATTAATATGCAATAAAGGCTTAGAAATTTTAGTTTTATTCCTTAATTGGTAAATATGGTTAACTATGGAATATATTTACTGCCTCTAGTGAATGTCCTTTATATAATGACTAATTTGGGAGTAATGTGTGGCTCTGTAAGTTTGTTTTAAATTGCACTGTTTTTAAAGAAACTGTAGAGGAGCAACAAAAATCCAAACAACTTCATAATCAGATTATGCTAATCATTTAGTTGAGCAGTTTTTGACCAAGAATCAGAAGCCCAAGGGGTACATTTATTGCTTTAATCTGCACTCATTGAAGTCATTTATTACCATGTACTACAGCTTTGTGGTAGGTCATTGTTTTCATTTTCATTTTTGGCTCTTCAGAAACTTGAATACTTAAGCTTGTACATGATCTTGTGTTTTGCTATCCTTTTTACTGTAAAATGTAAATATTTTAAGGGATATTTTGATTCTAAATATGATAAAAGAATTTCTCACCTATTTTGTGTGTGTGACTTGAAATTCAGTAGTAAAAGAATTTCTTCTTTAAAGCTTTAATTACCTTCAACCATTGATTTTTCATTACTCAGCCAAGAACATATAGACATAGCTATCTATGTCAGGCATTAGATGAGGGGAAAAACAATTTTTTAAAATCTTAAATTATAGGCTGAGATGAATTGTGTAGTTCTAAAGAGGCTAGAATTTAGAACTACTTGTGAAACACTGTGCAGGTATAGCCCCCTTTTAGGTAAGTTTCTGAAAACTTTACACCATCACAGTTTGGTACTCTGACTCACTCATCATTAAAATTAAAGACCACAGAACTTGAAGAGAAATATGTTTTGAATCTTTTTATAAAATGTGATTTAGCCTAATTTGTAAAGTAACTGTACAGTTTCGTATACTAGTTTTACTTGAAAAAAAAACATATGAAAACTATTAATTCAAATCTAAATTTATTTAAACCCTAAAACACATGGTTTTGATGGCTGTAATTTAAAGCAAGAGCTATCAAATGATGCTGACAAAAAAAAAAAAAAAAAACCTCCCAAAAAACAAAGAACTCAGTATATTTACTTACCTGTATTAATGAAGAAAAATATAAATAATTCCACAAAATCAAGATTGATTGTTTTCCTAAAGAACTTAAAGATTAGAGTTAAAAATTGGTTTTGAAACAGAATTATCCTTGTTATTTTTGCTGGAGACAAGGGAGAAAATTCGGAACCAAACATTCTATCTAATTTGCAATGACTTGCAGTACTTTTTTCCCTACTTTATCCTCTGAAATTTGTCGTCATAAAGTTCTAAAACAGAGGACTTGTGTTTAAATAAAGCCCGTTTAACTTTGGTCCACTTTTCTTTTGGAAATTAACTTGTTAGAAAACAAATTCCCAAACAAAACAAAATCTTAAGTCTTAATTTGCACCAGTACAAAGAAATTGCTGTCAGGGTTTTACACATTAAAAACAAAAACATTAGTTTTTCAATTTCAAATGTATATGTCATCAGTACATCTACCTTTACTGGTTGAGGGATTATCAGACTCCAGATTTCTTTTGCAAGATGAAAGTAAAAAATAATGGGTTAATGAATGAAAACAAGCTTTTAGGTCAGTTTTTGATCACCTCTTAGCTAATAGTTTCTTCTACATATCAAATTCTTTAATCAGATCTGATTGAATCTTGATACATGTTTTTAAAATAGCAAGGCCCATATAGCCTCCTATTAGGGATGAGCATCTCTTGGGGTTAGAGGCAGATCTTGTAACCGCTGATTGACTGAAACATTGTGTGGAGAGTAGGAAAAGTATGGTCATATTAACTATTTGAGGTTTTCCTTTTGAGGAAAAAAAAGGAAAATAAGAGTTTTCAACGAGTAGTAGATCCAAAGCCATTCTCAGTCCCAGGTACAACTAGCCTTATACAAACTAGTGAATTACATGAATTTCATCTTTCAGTTTCTCCTGTTTCAAGAAAAACCTGCTCCTTAAAAAAAGTTGTACACTTAAACTTAAGAGTCGTCTTAAGACAGTGAATGCATACCTCTATTAGGTAAAAGTACCAGGGCATCTCAGTACCTGTAAAGTTCACCCCATGTGATCTTGTGGCAATCAGAAAGCCTCCATGAGCCCTCTGTAAGGCATCCCTGGTTTTGAGCACTTAGTATAAACATTGGTCAACTCAAAGGTGAAGGCTTAGAGCTGAGGAATCTGGAACTTAGAGAAGTTGGGAAACTTGGCCAGGTTATCCTGCTGTTGTCAGAGCAGGGATCCTAGCTCAGTTGTCCTTTTCTCTACAGTCCATGTGCTTAGCAATTGTGCTCTGAGAATTGAGAATGAGGAAAAGAAGCAAAAGCCTGGATCATATATACCTTTCATAGCCCTCTTGCTTTGCATTCCACCGAACTGTCAGAAACCCTTCAATGAGCAACCCAACTCTTCAGCGTGAGCCAGAAGACATAACCAAAAACCTGTAAGTTATTTTGTACAGATTTGCAAAATTTAATCACAAATCCTAATTCTCTATTCCTGTTTTCTGTTGCTGCTGTGATGAATCACTACAAGTGTAGTGGCTTAAAACCACACAAATTTATGATCTTACGGTTCTGTGGATCAGAAGTCTATGCAGATCTCACTGGGTAAGATCAAGGTGTCAGCAAGATGCATTCATTTTCTGGAGGCTTTCGGGGAGATTCCCTTTTTTTATTTTGGCCTTGGTTTCTATCTTCTAGAGGGCACCCAAGTTCCTTGGCTCATGATCCCTTTCTCCATATTTAAAGACAGCAATATGGGACCCAGTCTTTCTCTACTATCTCTGACCTTCCCTTCTGATTACCTCTTCTACAAAGGACCCTTGTGGTTACATTGTTGACCCCAACCAGATAATCCAGGGTAATCTTCCTATTTTAAAGTCAGCTGATTAGCAACTTATATTCCATCTGTGACCTTAATTCCCTATTATCATGTAACCTAATATATTTACAGGTATTCCAAGGATTGGGGTGTAGACATCTTTTGGGGGGCCATCATCTTCCACAGCCCTTGACTCACTAATTGTAGCTTATTGTGGGTGAATTAATCTTAAATCTTTATAGAATAGTTAAGGCTATAGTAAATACATGTTAAAAATGTAAGAACAATAACACCAGCAGTAGAGAAGAAATTGGAGTGAGAAGCCCCTCCATGTTAACGTGTGTGTTAAAACTACCCCTTAACAGGTAACTTTGTTGTTCCTAAGTTTTTAATAGTAGCTGTGTTTTTTTTTTTTTTTAATTTATTTATTATTATTATACTTTAAGTTGTAGGGTACATGTGCATAACGTGCAGGTTTGTTACATATGTATACTTGTGCCATGTTGCTGTGCTGCACCCATCAACTCGTCATTTACATCAGGTATAAACTCCCAATGCAATCCCTCCCCCCTCCCCCCTCCCCATGATAGGCCCCGGTGTGTGATGTTCCCCTTCCTGAGTCCAAGTGATCTCATTGTTCAGTTCCCACCTATGAGTGAGAACATGCGGTGTTTGGTTTTCTGTTCTTGTGATAGTTTGCTAAGGATTTTTTAAAGTTTATGAACCACTGAAATGCATTATGAGAGCTTGATAGTGAACCAGATCTTAGTAAATCAGTATTTTAATATTTGGATATACTAGTTGTACTGTGCTCATCTTCTCAGATCCCTCTAACACTGGTCAGGCTACAACTTACTAATGACTACAAAGAACTGTATACATAATCAGGTTTATTTCTGTCTCTTAAAGCAAATTGCAAATAAAATTGGTTACTGCTTTTAAAAAGGTGCCAAACACCTTAATTCTTTGATTTCTGTTTCACAAAGAATTATAGTAGTTAATACGTAGAACAAGAAAGTAGTTGAGTTGAAAACAAATATTAGATCAGTAGCTAGAAGTCCTTTGAAAGCTTGAGTTCACCCTGTCAAGTTTCATCTTACAGATAGATGCAGAGCAGAGTCATTGAGGAAAATAGCCTAAGCACTAAAGGACAATGAATCCAATATAACTCCAAATACCCCCAAAATACTTTTTCTATGTAATTGTGTGCATGTCCATGTGTGTATATATATATGTATATGTTAGCCCAAGCTGTCTTTTAAAAATACTTATTTTAAGATAATTTTGTCCTCAAAGTAATTTTTTTTTTTCAGGAACTTATTCTTTAAAAGGAGACTGAAAAGGTAAATATTACTGCATCTTATTTTATAAAAATGTTCCGTTTACATTCAACACTTTTGAGAAACCTCGTGACATTTATAGTAAAATTATCTTAAAAGTCTTTCTGTAGCAGTCATTTTTATTTCATACTGGAAAAGCATTTCACATAGGAAATCATCAACACCATCATCACCAGGGTAGCAAAATTGGAAGCAGGAATAGTGTTAATTTGTTACATGAAGTTTGCAGGGTTTTAAGGTGAAAAATATATTTTTCAAGTCATTTTGATTTATGGGAGAATAGGCAGCAGTTTTCAGTTCCTAAATATTGTGTGCCTATTCTGCAAGCACAATTTTCTGCATTTGGAATTCAATGATGAGCAAAATGGGAAAGTTCCAATTTTGTGGAGATTACAGGTAGAAGACAAGTTATAAAATCTGAACGTAAAATTGCAACTGTGAAAAGCTTTAAGGCAGCAATTCTCAAACTTTTGGTTTCAAGACCCCTTACACTCTTAGAAATGGAAAATGCCAAAGCTTTTGTTTATATGGTTTATATCATTAGCATACTAAGAAAGTCAAATGATAAACATTAAAAATATTTATTAATGATAATCTCATCTGTTAATACAACATTTATATAAATGTTAGCTTCCAAACTAGTAAGAAGAGTGTCATTGTCTTCATTTTTGCATATTTCCAATTTCTAACTTAGGGCTGGATTCTCTTACGTGCTCTGCATTCAGTGTTTTGTAGTATGTCGTTTTATTTGAAATATATGAAGAAAATCTGTTAATATGTTCATTCGTTTTTGGGAAAGGGAGGACTCCGGATTCCTTGAAAATATCTCAGGGGTTCTTGGACCATACTTTGGGAAGTGCTATTTTAAAGAAAAGGCATACTTTATTATGAGAGAACAAGTGACCTAATATGATGGGAGTGTGATTCAGGCAGTTTCTTTGAAGATTTTGTAAGCTTTTATAAAACAGCCTTCTTTTTATACGTGACGTGCATTTTCTGAAAGGTTAGATTTGATTACTAGCTGCCAAAAGGAGTTTCTTTAGAGCATTTATCCTTATGGTGTAAGTATCTCCAAAGTTAAATGCAGTAATATGGACCAATACCAGTTTAGGTAACAGTTTTTCAGCAAAATTTGATGGAGTTGTCTTGAGTGGTTTCTGTTAAAAAACAAACCTTTGAATCAATGTGTAAACATTCTGCAATTCTACCTTATATTCTACCCTCACACTTCCTAGTGTTAATATGAACTGTATGTTTGGAAACATTTGTGCCCTGTCAAATGGTGTAGACATTCTTAACTCTGGTCCTAGGTCCTTTTAGGAATGTCTGTAGCCTTTTGATTGGAATGAATGGAGTGGCTAAAATAAGACAAAAATCTGTAATATTTTTTGAATGATAAATTACGCCTAGTTACTTTGTATAGATTGGAATCTGCACAGAAGTTAAATGTGTATTCATCAGCTCTTTTTGTAAATTCTTTTCTCGAATTACTTGATGATTAATTACATACTTTTCTTTTTGAACATTACATGCTGTTTATTATTAAGATGTTTTTCCTCCAGATGACCTATTCTACCTGGTAGTTCACCAAGTCAGTCATATGTTGCTGGTTGTCAAGTGGCAAAATTGTCACAGATACCAAACTCAGAAAATGTCAGGTAACAACAGCAATAACTGCTTTCCAATCTGCAGTGGTGGACTGGGAGTGGGAAGTGAAAATTCTGTTCACAATTGTATCAATAACTGTTTTGAGAAAAATAATACTTTCAAGTTATGCTATCAACAGTACTAAATTGTTAGGACAGTAATTTCCCGTGGCATTGTTTAGAACCTATTTTATGCCCAATTTTGAGATCTGTAGACTTGAAAGCAGTTAAACACAAATTAAGGTTAATTTTTTAATTTGATCAGTTAATATGAGTACATAGTTTTAAAAAGCCAAATAGTTCCACAAGGTTTATAAATAAAAAGCAACAGGCCTCTGCACTACTCTTCTCTCCAGAGGCAACCATTTTTAATTCTTTTAGATATTTAGGATATTTGCCTTCATGTTTGTGATATGCATATGCTATTTTTTAAGTTGCACATACTGTAATATCTATTAATGTCTCACTATAAAAGATAAGGATTTAGCTCTTACCAGCCTGTTCTCCTTTCCTCTCACCGTCTCTTTCTACATTCATGCAATAATTTTTGGTTTAAATCTATGTTCAAGTTTTACATCGTTGAATCATACAAATAGTTGTAGCTAAGCCATGTAATACAATATGGTTACATTGCTTTGTATAAATTTTATTTTTCCTTTGATTAATAACTTGACTTTTTCCTATTTGTACCTATCCCTAATTCATTCCCAACATTTTAAAGTTCAGTTTACACATTGATTTTTAAAATTGTGTTTACACATTCATTTTAAAATTTAAGCATTAGGGATAGGTAAAAAGTGAATAAGCAAAGTGAATAAGCACATTCCGTGAATAAGCACTGAATGAACTAATGGAGTTAAAACATGAGTCAAAATATATACAGATAAATTAGATGTAGGAAAAACAATCAGAACCTTCAGTGACATTTTACAATCCTACCAAAAAGATATGTTAGCATTTAGACTATTTCAGGTAATAGTAAACAGTTGATTCCCCGTGAGCAATGTACCAAAGAAATAACTATCAAAATAACTGCATTTATGTATAGTGTGTACTAAAATCTCTAGTGTTAACTTATGTAACTTCATTTTGTTCATCTCCATCATAAACATTGTATCCTTCTAATTTAATTAGTTCAATTTTTTTTGGATCCTGAAAAAATACAACATCTTTAATTTTGCCAACAAAATTGGTTTTAAAAATCTCTTGAGTAACGATATTTACCTTTCGACCATATTCAAAACCCCCTAGATAACAAATGCCTTCATAGTTTAGAGCAACAAAGTTTTTATGTGGATCAATATCCTCGGAAAGAATTAGACTGTTATTTACGTAGGCCTTGATAAGAGTCTGATTTTGAATTACAATTACATGGTGCCATTTATTACAACAGAATGTGCCATTGTTATAGCTCATAGGCACAGAGATTCTTTCTCCTAAGTTAACTGCTATTTTCAAGGTCTGATTATGGAGACCAATTGCTAGAAAATCATTTTCTTCATTTTGAGCTATTCCCATCCATATAATTAGACCTTCTGTTTTAGTGGTACTGAAATTTAAAGATATAGTAGTGAACTGGAGGTTTCTCATTCTGTAATTTGGATCAATGTATTTAATGTAAGAATTGCCCATGAATTTTGCAGTTGTAAATGAAGTTTTGTTTTCACAATACCTTCCCACCCAACCCAAAGTACACAGGCAACTGTAAGAAAATGATTGATCAGGTATACATAAAGACTGGTGGAGGCAAAGATTATTCAAACAGTACGCAGACTGGTTACATATATTTCCAGCCCAATCTGGCAAACATCTGCAAGAAAAAGTTGTGCCATTTACTGTACATTCACCTCCGTTTCTGCATGTATTGTACCCACAGGCTGTCCCATCACAGTCACCTACATTTGAACCACCTTTTGCTCCGAATTCAGTTAGTTGTAATTCTTGATTATTTATGATAACTTGTCGGATACAGCCGTGAAAACCTACAGGTTCATTTTCTATTGCCATGGGATTTACAAGATTTAAAGAAGATACTCCTCCAATATAGAAGTCTGTATTTGTGTCCAGAGAACTCATTTTAGTGGAGGCTTTTTCTGTTACATTTATTCCATCTAGATCCAGGTAACCTTCTGCACCAACTCTTCCTGCTTTTATTATGTGCCAAGTACTTCCGTTTATAGTTACTTTTTGGAGAGTTTCTAGAATGATAGTTCTGTCACCAAGGTTGTAGCGAAGTTGAACGGAACCATTTACTAAAGAGATACATAAAAAATCACCTGCAAGAAAGCAAACAGTAAGTTTGATTAGCAACAGTAAAAGTTTCCATTGAAAACTTTTGCTCTTTCTTGCCAAGTTGGGTGAGTTTTGGTTATGGGGAAAAAAGTAACAGCTCTTGAGCACAATTGTGTTAGTTTTACTTCCACTCACAGAACAAAATGCATATATCCTGTATTCTTTCATTTTGTTCAGCAATTGACTACATAATTTTTCTGTAGTTGTGGACAGTTTTCATTGAATGAATGTATTGTGGTAGTAAATTAAAGTGAGGTTTTTCTTCAAATGAAAGCCTGATCCTTATGATACCGTTTAATGGCGTTCACTATTTTCAGGTTAGGTACCTATAAATTCTCTGCACATTCCTGGCTCCTTTCCTCTCTCTCCAACCTTACCTGGAATGTTCTCTTTCCCCATCCTTACATTCTCTTTACTCCAACAACATTGACCTTGTCAAGGATTTCATTTGCCTGTTTTCTAGGAACACTCCTCCGCCCCATTCCACCTCAACTAGATAACTCCTACCCATCCTTCAGGTTTCAGATCAAGTGTCAACTTCCTCAGAGAAATTTTCTTTGATTTCCCAGAGTTGGTCAGGCATTTTTTTTTTTTTTCTGTCAGTGCTTTAATATCACTAGGTTTCCTTCCATTACAATATATATCATTTCATAATTATGTAGTTGTGTGAAGAAATTGGAACAAATACCATCCAGCATCTGAAGTTGCAATGAGGCATTCAGAAGAAAATTAAAGGCAATTCTACAAGCTTGGAAAAAGAATGTTCTTCAATGTTAAGATTGCTTCAAGAGGATATCAAAATGACTTATTAATAATGAACCATGCAGAAGGCTCCATGAAACATTTTCTTCTCCCTCTGAAATTTCCCAACCTTTCTCTTTTCTCATACAGGGATATTCAGCATTATGCTACACTACTTCTTCCTCCAGAGTGCCATATTTCCATGCCTCCCTCCTGCAAATGGTGTTCTTTCCTTCTCTCTCCATTGTGGTCTATACCAAGCCATTCTAGAGTGGTTGGAATACTTGGCAGCTCTATAGTTCTTCACCTATCAAACTATGGTTCTCTTGCTTTATTTTCCTCATAGGGAATTTTTAGTGAGTATACTATGTCATTACATATATGATTATTTGATTAACAGCTGCTTTATCCACTAGGTTGTAAGCTTTATGAGAACAGGGTCTGTGTTAGGTTTGGTCCAACAGTTTATTCACAGCACCCAAAATGGTATCTGGCACATAAATAGATGCTAAATAATTATTGAATGAAGAAATACGTTTGTAGGGTTGTGGGTTGAGATGACTCAGGACATTTCTCAAATAATGGTTTTAGCTTGAAAGCAAAAACTTTTTTCCTATAATGACATGAAAATTGTTTTAAAAAATTCATAACAAAGGAAGAAACTCAGTTTATTTGCATACTTTCTAACATGTACAGCATTTTTAACTATAAGGAAAGAGAAGCAGCATTATAAACTTTCAGATTAGGAAAGAAAAATATACAATGGGTTATACCACAAAAAACTAGAACAAGTAAACATAATTGATATTAAGTTCAAAAAATTTACAGCAACCTAAATATACTTTATGGCCTGCAAGTGAACACAAACCAGTTATCTTTCGAAAGATTATGGAGGAAGCTTTTCTTGCTCTTTGTGTTGTAGAGTGTTCCTGTAGTAAACAATTTCATAGTGAAGAGGTACATTAGAATAAAAAATATCTAAGAAATGATTAGGAAAGCTGAAGCTGTGATCTATACTATCACTGGTCATGTTGCCAACCAGAAGAAAGAGCAAGGATAGCTTCTGTGAAGAAAGGGTTATTTTAACTCAGCTAGTATGTTCTTATGAAAAACTGACAAAAAGTTTTCCTTCTGTGGCTCTGGAAGCTAAAAGCTGTATTAGCTTAAAAAATCTTAGACTTTTAAATTTCATTGCATTAGGATATGATTCTCTAGTTACGGGTCATAAGTACAGATTGGCATTATTTTTATTTTGAGACAGAGTCCTGCTCTGTCCCCCAAGTTGGGGTGCAATGGTGCGATCTCGGTTCACTGCAACCTCCACCTCCCAGGCTCCCTCAGTCTCCCGAGTAGCTGGGACTACAGGCGCTGGCCATCACGCTGGCTAATTTTTGTATTTTGGGTAGAGACGAGGTTTTACCATGTTGGCCAGGCTGGTCTTGACCTCCTGACTTCAGGTGATCTGCCCACCTCAGCCTCCCAAAGTGGTGGGATTACAGGCATAAGCCACTGCACCCGGCCTCGGATTGGCATTAGAGTAAGAACATGTAATGAACAATTCTTACAAGAAGCAGCTCAAATAGGATAAAGATCATAAATGAATTCACTTTGGCTATTTAATGCCCACTCAACCATGACTGAGTCTCCTCCCACCTTTGTTCTGCTATTGTTTCTACCTCATTATCTGCTATCCCACTGTGCTTTATTATAGATCAGAGAAATCTTATAGGACCTAATATTTGTGAAGAGACTACAGAATCAGCGTTATCAGGGGAATTGCATATACGTTCTTTTCTCTAGAAAAGGAAAGCAATGGTAATTTAAACATTTAAAATATAGCTTAATTATTTGAATATGTTTTAACTTCACATTGCAATGACTAGGCCTTTTTATACACATTGGGAGGATTATAACTGTCAGACGAATTCAGGCTTTGATTAATTTGTGCTTAACAAAATATTAATTTTTATATGTCAAAAATCTTTTAAAGGTGTTAAATTTTTAGCAGAAATAGACGAAAAGGGACCAGAGTCTTATTTCTTTAAAATATCTTTCAAAAAGCAGAGATCTAAAATCATCTAGTATAATGTTCAAGTTATTTTTTTTTTAATTTTACACTACTTGAGAGTACTCAAATTATTAACCTCTAAAGAGATACAGAAACCATGTTAATTTAGAATTTGGTTTTCAATATGTGAAAACCACATTGGCTTCTTATATTTAAATTTTTGGATTTTAACTTTGTTTAAGTGTTTGGTTAGTTTTTACTAATAGGTCCTCTTAGAGGATCAACTATGAAGATTTGGTTAATGTTTACATCAGGCACAGCTCTTAGAGAAGGTACAAAGTACAGAACTGTCAGCTGTATTTTCTGCAACCTTAAATGAGAGGCTTCAAATAAACTTGTTACATCACTTGATTACTAAAAGATAAGTTTATGCCTTTCATCTGATGATTGTTTTTGGTTAATCTAGGTTTAAGCATGCAGAACTTATATTTTTAATATTTAAAAATTTTCATGATTTTCTTATATAAGTGTCAAATGCAGCATCAATTGTGTGAAACTAATGAATCTCTGTAAGTAGTGTCTGATGGCATAAAAAGGAAACTCTTGATTGTTTTGAACTACATGCATTGAATAACAGATGTAAGAAGATGTGCTTTTGCCCTCCTATGTATATTAGTGTGTATGAGCTTTATATTTCATATACATAAACACAAATATGTATCTGTTGTACTGATTATAAAACTATAGTACAGTATTCCCAGCCAGTCACAATCCTGAATATACCTTGATTTTCTGCCCTTTTACATAGGTCCCACTTATGTTAATTTTGAGTTTTATTAGCAATATAACTGAACTTGATTGTCTTTTAATGTCTCTTGATTTATAAATAGAAAATTTCTCTCTGTGTGTGGTTCTCCTATTTGACATTTTCACAGGGAGATTTAATCATGAATTTAAAACCAAATATCAAATCTCAGGAGAACAAATTTCTTCTGAGCTGTATTTTATAGCTCAATTGTACTTTTTCTCTTTGAAATTATT
Source organism: Macaca mulatta (assembly GCF_049350105.2). Classification (NCBI taxonomy): domain Eukaryota; kingdom Metazoa; phylum Chordata; class Mammalia; order Primates; family Cercopithecidae; genus Macaca; species Macaca mulatta. The sequence continues at coordinate 121,760,180 of NC_133409.1, read as the reverse complement.
TTCAGGGTATTTCAGAAATGCACTGAGATGGAACCACTTTGGTCGAATTCCCTGATATTCTTATCATTTAGAAGCCAGTCAAGACACTTCTATAAGAACTACTTAGATTATGATATTAGAGCACCATTTTTGTTAATGATGTGAAACAAAATAAGCAATTGTAATTATTTCTCTATACCAAAATTGTTTCTCATTTTCTGAGAAGCAAAATCAAAGAAAGTCAGATGTAAGATTTTAAAAATACTTAGCAATGGAGATGTAACTATGTGTGCAAATGTCTGTCAGAATTTTGGAGAAACGTATGAAAATGGAAATCGGGTAAAATAGTAAAACCTAAAAAATTATTTTTTAAAACACTAATTGGATACTTTATTTTATATTTTATGATAAATAAGTACCTTTTAAAATTCCAGTATGTTTTTATAAGCATTTTAGAACATAAATCCTGGGTTTACTACTTGGATGACAGAACAACTTAAAGAGAATTTTTGGAGCTATAAATGTGGTTGAATCTACATGAAATATATCAGCCATGCCTTCCTTTTAAAAAATCTTTTATATGCATATTTTGTCTCCTTTGACACAGTACTATCATGCATGGCTTTAATGTCTTTTTTGAGGTGTTGTTTTAAAGTTGAGCATATACTATATTTAGATTTTGCAAACTTTAATTCCAACAAATCTGTTGCTATTTTATTAGAATATTTAGGACCTCTAAATTCATACGCATACACTTGCAGTGACAATAGAACATAAAAGCATCAAATGTTTACATATTTAAAGACTAGGTGACACAAACACTATCATACATTATTTAATAGACTATTAGGAATTCATTAGGGTGTTTTTCTTTTTTCATTCTGCAAACAAACAGCCTGCCAATCTTACCTGATTGGGCTTTTAAGTGTTGTGCAGCATAAAATAGGATACCATCTGCAGCGAGAGGCTGAAACTGCAATTGAATATGTGTCTTTTTTCGAACATGAAAGGAAGCAAAAGACATCCAGGATAACTCACTGCTTCTGAAAGATGGATCACTTATGGATAAAGCTGGGGGGAGGAGAGAAAGAGAACTCTGTGAGTTATCTGCTGGATTAAAAAAACATTGCTCATAAATACAATAAACTGCTTATGTAATTTTGTAATTTAAGGATTTATTGCCCAAGAGTTGCTTGTAGATGAGTACGTCGAACCTTGGTAAATTTGTGAGTCTGTTCTGATTCCACTAACTTTAGGCTTTTGTAACGAAGCCACTTACTGAAAAGTCTTCTCTTGCTTCTGGTAACTATGCCTTTTTTGACTGATACTATGTGACACAAATCTTCTGCTCTAGATTGTATTATATAGAGGGATCAGATGCATAGCTGAAATTCTTGGAAATGTCTTACATTTATAATGCTTTCAGAAAGATAGTTCAAATGTTGGAAGATAGAGAACAACACTATATAAGTTATTCTTCAGCCTCTATATTTCTGATTCGAATATAGAGTATAATCAAGTCAAGTATATTTTAAGGCATAACATATTGATATATATTTTTTTGCTTCTGTGTATAACTGACCCAATGGGAATTATGAGAGGGAGACGGAAAGTTCTGCACATTTGGCCAGTTTTTATCCCTATGGAATCTATATGCCTTCTTTTCTTAAAATGTTACGGTGCTTCTTAGAGTGCGGCCTGGTTCAGGACATTGCTTAGCCATTAATCCAGTTATTTAGTTTTCTCCCTGCTCTTTGGACCAGGCATATGCTAACAGCTCTTTTTACTTTAGATTGAATAATTGGTAGGTGTTTATCCAAGAAGTGTTGGCTTTTGCTGTTTTTTTTTTTTTTTTTTTTAACTGTACTCATTCATTTCGACTTACTGCGATTCAGAAGGGTAGAGGTTAGAATCACCTCATGGTGTTGCCAAGAATGCAAAGTGCTATACCTCATTCCTAGAGGGCCTGATTTATTAAAGCCAGGATGGGGGCCTGGCGCAATGGTTCACTCCTGTAATCCCAGCACTTTGGGAGGCTGAGGCTAGAGGATCGCTTGAGCTCAGGAGTTTGAGACCAGCCTGAGCAACATGGCGAAACCCCATCACTCCAAAAAAAAGTTAGCTGGGCATGGTGGCGAATGCCTGTGGTCCCAGCTGCTGGGGAGGCTGAAGTGGAAGGATCAATTGAACTTGGGAGGTGGGTGGAGGTTGCAGTGAGCTGAGATGGCACCACTGTACTCCAGCTTGGGCGACAGAGTTAGACCCTGTCTTTAAAAAAAAAGCTGGGATGGGATTCAGAGGGCACCCCCATTTTTAATAAACCCTCCTGGTGTTTCTGACAGAGAGATTCCTGGGACCACATTTTCATAAAACCTGGTTAAAAATTTTAAGAACACAAGGGTGATTTAAAATGTGCGTGTCCTTTTGAAACTGTTTTGTAAATATTTTTAAATTAATACATGTTTATTATAAGACAAACAATATAAAAGTGTGTAACATTTTTTAAGTGAAATTTCATTGTTCTTTCTCCTCTCCTAACCCCAGGAATTACTGTTAAGTTTATTGTACATGTAGCCAGACTTAAAAAAAATACACATACAATTAACATATGCGTATATCTAATACTTGATTTATTTTAAATAAAACCACATTTTATGTAAACTATGCATAAGTAATTGCTTTTTTTCCATCTATCTTTGTGAAACTGATATTAGCGTATTTTGCCTATCACTTCTTTTAAATACATGGAAGGTATTTGTAAAAATACACTTTATTTTTTTAGAGCCACTTTAGGTTCACAGCAAAACTGAGTGGCAAGTATTAGGGTTCCCATATACCCCTTGCCTCAACACATGCGCAGCCTTCTCCACCGTCAGTATCGCCCACTAGAGTACATTTGTTCAATGGATGAATCTGTACTGACACATCATTATCACATAAGTTCATCATTTACATAGGATTCACTCTTGATGTACATTCTATGGTTTTTGACAAATGCATTGTGAAATTTATTTACCATTACAGTATCATACATAAAATCATACATCATTTTATTGCCTTAAAAATCCTCTTTGCTTGCCTTTTTGACCCTCCCTCCACCCTGGCAATCATTGATGTTTTTTTACTGACTTCATAGTTTTGCCTTTTCCAGAATATCATATAGTTGGAATCATATAGTATGAATACAAATTTTAAGCTCCTTTGGACAAATACCAAGGAACACAATTGTTTGAGCATATGGTAAGAGTATTTTTAGTTTTGTAAGAAACTGCCCAATTGTCTTCCAAAATTGTTGTACAATTTTGCATTACCAGTAATGAGAGTCCATATCCTTGCCGGCTTTGGGTGATAAGTGTTTGGGTTTTAGCTATTCTAAAAAGTATCTAGTGTTATCCAATTATTATAAGTTGTAATTTCCTAATGACATACGATGTTGAGCATCTTCATAAGCTTATTTGCCATCTGGGTATCTTCTTTGGTGAGGTTTAAGTTTAGATATTTTGCCCATTTTCAAAATTGAGTTAATTTTTGTGTGGAATTTTACAAATTCTTCATTTACTTTGGATAACAGTTCTCTATCAGATATATATTTTGCAAATATTTTCTGCCACTCTGTGGCTTGTATTCCCACTCTATTTCAAGTGTCTTTGGCAGATTAGTTTTTTAATTTTAATGAAATCTAATTTATCATTTTTTTCTTTCATGCATTCTGCCTTTGGTTGGTATCTAGAAACTCATCATCAAACTCAAAGTCATCTAGATTTTCTCTTATATTTTCTTCTAGGAGTTTTATAGTTTTTTTATTTTACATTTAGTTCTTAGATCCATTTTGAGTTAAATTTTGTGAAAGATGTCATGTCTGTGTTTAGATTCTTTTTTTTCTTTTTGCATGTGGATGTCCATTTCTTCTAGCATCATTTGTCAAAAAGATTATGCTTTCCACATTTTCTTCTACCTCTTTTGTCAAAGATCAGTTGATTTTATTTTGTGGCATAATATTTTACAAAATGGATATACGATGATTTCCTGAGCAGTTCCCTCATTGAAGGGTAAGTAGGCTATTTTCAGTTGTATTCCATTACTCCTGGTTTCCCACCCTATCTCTCTAGCTTCATAAGCCCCTGTCTTACACATTTTATAATTCCTCAGGGCTTTCCGTAGCCTGTCTCTCTTCTTTTCTTTCCATTAGTGACCTCTCATCTAATTCCGTGACTTTAAGAAATACCTGTACATACGATAACTCCTTCAAAATTTACGTCTCTCTAAACCTCTTCTCTTAGCTTCAGTTTTATATAGTCATCTCTCTTATTATTTGTTTTGGCCATCTCAGTTATATCGAACTTAACATGTTTGAAGTTGTACTGCTGAAAGATACTCTTCCCTCAGCCTTCCTCAGATCAGCAAATGGTCCCACCACCCATTCAAAGCCCCATATAGAAACTTGTTAATCAATTTGATTGTGCTCTTTCCAAAATTCCCTTTACTTTTCCCAATATAATGCATTAATAGATTATAGCTGCATGATATATTTCTTATTTGCCCCATCTTTCCATTACCACTGCCACCATCCAAGTTGACGTCAGTATCAACTCTTGATTAGATCATTGCAATATACTCCTCATTGATCTTTTACTTTTTGTCTTTATCTCTTCACATCCATTTTATATATCTGCCAGAGAAACCTTTTGAAAACATCAATTAATTGCCTTCTTTAAGCCCTTCAGCGATTTTACTTAGAATAAAATGCAGATTCTTTATCATAACCTCTGAAGCTTTGCATGATTTGGCCTCCTGTTAAATTCCCAACATTATCCCACCTTCATGCACCATTGTGCATATGATGCACTGCATAACCCCAAGGGGAAGTCATCACATTGTAATTTATGTGGATAGTGTTGCCTGGAGATGTTCAATGAACAACCTACATGAAAATATGATGATGCTGTCTGTACACTTTCCTCCTGTTCTTTAAACTTCAGATGCACTGGCTTTTACTACTGGATTTGTCATAGTTTGATTATCTTAGATTAACTATACCACAGTTTACTTAACCACTGCCATGTTGCCATGTTTTGAGTTGCTTAAAATTATTTTGTTACCGTCTGGGGCATGGTGGCTCACGCCTGTAATCTCAGCACTTTGGGAGGGCAAGGTGGGTGGATCACGAGGTCAAGAGATTGAGACCAACTTGGCCAACATGATGAAACGCTGTCTCTACTAAAAATACAAAAAATTAGTTGGGCATGGTGGTGCGCACTTGTAGCCCCAGCTACTCGGGAGGCTGAGACAGGAGGATCACTTGAACTCAGGAGGCAGAGGTTGCAGTGAGTTGAGATTGCTGCGCCACTGCACTCCAGCCTGGTGACAGAGCAAGACTCCGTTTCAAAAAAAAAAAAAAATATTTTGTTATTACTAATACTGATAAAATAAACATACTTGATTATATCTCCTTGTAAACATGAGAGAGAGTTTCTCATGTGCAAACCTGAGAAATGGAATCGCAATGTGATGGTCTGTGTTCATTTTTAGAGTTAATAGATGCCACCAAACTACCCTCTAAAGTGTCCACATTAATTTATACTCCAACCAGCAGAGGATGACAGAATATCCTTATGTATATCCTCAATCACACTCGAGATTATTAAAATTTTAAGTTTTTAGCAATCATAATGATTCCATTTTATTTTAATTTGCATTTTGCTGATTACAAGTGAAGTTGAGTTTCTCATGTGAGTATTGGCCATTTGTGTTTTTCTGTGACTTTTTTGTTTATGTCTGTTGTATGTTTTTAAATTCAATTTGCATTTTCTAATAATAATACATATTCAAAATATTGGTGCAAGATGTCATTTCAAAAAGGTACATTTTTACTTAGCAGACTTCAAGGATAAACTAGAACAGGAAAAATGACTATGCTTAATGTGACTTAAATGTTTATTTTATAGGTTAAAATAAAGTCAAGAGAAAAATTGAGGTGGACATACCAATGATTAGTCATTGAGCTATGCCCAATTATTTCTTTTATGTCCATCAACTCCTAAAAATGATCACTTTGTGGTGAAAATATTTCACATGTATTTTGAAACCATAAATTATTATTTCCTGATTGGCTATCCATCTTCTAAATTTAGTGACCATTGGCAACTCCCCCTATTTCACCATAGGCAAAGGTTTGTGCCAACACGTTCACTAGGTTCATAGAAGTTGAATTAAAGTATTTTGGCTGCCTGTCTGGGACATAACAGTAAAACAAACAAAAATTCTTTGTGCTGTCATCCTTGTGGGTGGAAATAGTAAACTAAACATATGTTGGTAAACTAAATATATGATACATGTTTAAATAGTGAATATATGTTGATACATCTTAGAAAAACAGGGAAAGGAGAAAGGCATGTGTGCATGTGGGGGCAGGAAAAGCATTATGAGGAAGGTGGTTTTGAATAAACACCTCAAGGAGGTAAAGAATTGAGCCAAGTGGGTCTTTGAGGAGAGAGGGAATACTGAACCCTAGGGTGATAGGGTTCCTACCATGATTAAAGAACAGGAAGGAGGGCAGTGTGACTGGATGAATGTTAAGGAAGGGGAGAGTTTTAATAGACAAGGTCAGAGAGGTTATGGGGGCCAGATCACATTATCAAAGACCGGGAAGGTTCTGAGACTTTTACCTACTGGCTATCTAACTTATTAGCTTGCAACTTCTTTCCTTTTTAATTTCAACTTGTATTTTAGGTCCAGGGGTACATATGCAAGTTTGTTACATGGGTAAAGTGCATGATGCTGAGGTTTGGGGTACAATTGATCCCATCACCCAAGTAGTGAGCATAGTACCCAATAGGTAGTTTTTCAGTCCTTGTCGCCCTCCCTCCCTACCCCCTCTAGTAGACCCCAGTGCCTATTGTTCCCATCTTTATATCTATTTGTACTCAGTGTTTAGCGCCTACTTATGAGAACAGGTGGTATTTAGTTTTCTGCTGCTGTGTTAATTTGCTTAGGATAATGGCCTCCAGCTGTATCCATGTGCTTGCAGCATTTTCAATGATGATAGTAAGAGATGTGAAACTCCGGAGATAAAGGACAGTTTATTACAGCATTAGCAGTAGCCAAGGTATCAGCATTTTTGAGTCAATTCTAGGAACCTCAGTTCTCTCACGGACCATGTTATAAATATGCAGTGGGTTGCTTGGGGAGGAAGTCTGAGGTTAGAGATCCAAATATTTTTGTAATGGGTAGTGAGCATCCTTGCTTTTTGCTCCAAATGAAGACAGTATCTCCATCTTATAAGGCAGTAAGCAAACTGTCTGATTACTCCAAAGGAAGACATTATTCCTGTCTTCCAAGAATATTTTCTACACAAACACACTTGATAACCAATAACAAAAACAGCCAGTACCTTTAATCAGCAGATGGAGGCCATTATCCTAAGCGAATTAACACAGAAACAGAAAACCAAATACTGTGTGTTCTCATAAGTGGGAGCTAAACATTGGATACACATGGACATAAAGATGTGAACAATTGACACTGGGGACTACAAAATCGGGGAGAGGCAGATGGGAGTAAGGGTTGAAAAACTATATTGAGTACTATGCTCACTACCTGGGTGACTGGTTCAGTTGTGCCTTAAACCTTAGAATCATGCAGCACACTCTTGTAACAAACCTGCACGTGTACCTCCTGAATCTAAAAAGTTGAAAAAAAAAAAAGTGTAGAAACATGACAGGCCAATAGAAAATTGTCTCTCTACACATGGCTATTATATCCATCGAGACTGTCTTATAAGAATGAGATGGGAAGTCACTGGAAAGCTTTGAGCAGAGGAGTGTCATCATCAGATGGAAGTTAAACAATATCGTTTTGATTGCTGCACTGAGAACAGAGTGATGAATGCAAATGTGGGAACAGGGCACTCCCTATCAAGAGGTTATTACTATAATACTGGTAAGAGGTGATGGTGGCTTGTATCAGAGAAGTAGCAGTAGAGGTAGTGAAAAGTGGTCATATTTCAAATATATTTTGAAAAATTGAAAGATCATATGTAGGTAAGAAAGAAGAAGGAGAAGAATCAAGGGTAACTATGGGGGTTTTGTCCTGAGAAACTGGACGGATAATGTCATTAACTGAAATAGGGAAGACTGTGGGAGAAGTCAGATATTTTGGAGAAGATGGGGAGCTCAGGTAGGACACGTTTGAGATGTTTTTAAAATGTTCAAGGTGGTGGTTTAGTAGGCTGATGTATGATCTGGAATTTAGTAACTAATAGATCAAGCAACAGAGATTGGTAAGGAATTTAGGAGATTTAAACAACACAATCAGCAAGTTTGATATCATGGACATATAGGACATAGCATTTGACCTTCCCAATATACATTCTTGTCAAAAACACATAAAATGTGTACAAATATTTCCTAAATACTGAGCCATAAAACAAGTCTCAGAAATACAAAAGAATTGGTATTATGTATACATTTACAGACTTGCTCACAGCTATGATTCAGAGGAAAAACATGCTCACTCTGCCTGTGCATCAGTAGCAGGTAGCACACCTTACATTGCTCAGTTTAAACTGTACCTTTGAGCCTTGTTTTGGTTTGGTTTCTCAGTCTGCACCACGTTTGCTGTGTCTGAGTTTACTTTTGAGTTGCTTTAAAAAATCATTTTGTGCAATAGAAATAATGGTGGTTTGAGTGTTGAAGGTGCTTATAAGAGGTAATAACGGAAATATAATTTTTAATAACTCACTTTGAAACAATTTTGAACTTACAGAAAAGTTGTCATAACAAAAAGAACTCCTTTATCTCTTTCACCGAGACTCTCCAATTGTTCCTATTTTATTGCATTTTCTCATCTTTTTCTTTGTTTTTCTTTTTCTCAGTTCCCATCTCTGTCTTCCTATGTCTCTGTCTCTGTCACACATACACACACACACACACACACACACACACCCTATTTATTATTAGACCTTTTTCCCAACCTACAAAAACAAGCTAAAATGCAGTGTCCTACAACTTCTAACCATTCCAGTCAATGTTTCCTGTAAACAAGGATATTTTCCTATATAATTAGCACTCAAACCTCCAAATCAGGAAGTCAACATTGATATATCACTACAATCCAACAATCCAATCCATAGGCATGATTCACGTTTCAACTGTTCCAACAAGGATTCTTTTTCCTTTCTCGTCCAGGATGCCCTTCAGGAATGTGTTACGTTTAGTTGTCGTGTCTCTTCATATTTCTTCAATCTGGAACAGTTCCTCTTACTGTTTTTCCATATTCTTGACAGTTTTTAAAAGGCTTTACATCCTGTAGAATGACCCTCAACTTAGCTCTATCTGGTGTGTCTGCATGATCGATTCAAACCATGTAATCTTTGTAGAAATCATGTGCACATCAAGAGCTACATAATGTAGACCCATATCACTAAGGTTAATATTAAACTTGATCATCAAACAGATGATCAAATATACAAATAGAAGCAATATTTGGATTTGCCAGGTTTCTTCACTTTAAATTCTCCATTTTCCCTTGTAATTCATTTCTATGTCAGGCAAAAGTATTCAAAAATTACATCAATATCCTGATCCTCAGCTAATCTCCACCCACTAGCAGCATTAACTTTCATCAATGACTCCAGGAATTAAGTACCTTTTTGAGATGGTTGCTACATACTGATTATCTACTTACAACATTCATTTTATGTTTGTTAGCTGGAATTCCGCTAATAAATAAATGTATAGAAGATCTTTCTTTTTCTCATCCTCCTTCATTTCCTCTTTCATTTTTCCCTGCCTCTCTCCTTCCTCCCCTCCTTTCTATCAGTATGGTATCATTATTTTTATTCAATGGATTGTAATCTGTTATTATCATAATTGTTTTGTTTATAAAATTCTCCCTGATTTGGCCAGCTAGAGCCCCTTCAAGCTGATTCCTGTGTCCTTCTGTCTCAGGTTATTTTTCTAGAAGCAGACTCTGGGATGGAACTTAGTGTATGGGAGGTTTATTGGAGAGTGTGCTTGGAAGCAACATGTGTGTGAGGGAGAAGAAAGCAAGAGGGAGAAGTTGGCAGCTGATTTCACAGGGAGCTCTGGAGCTCCCTGGAACTCTTTAGAGTCATTTCAAATTGAAGCAAAGGGCCAGGCCTTTGGGGCACCCCTCTCTTCCTGTCATCTTCTCTTTAAACAGTTATTGGATTCAAGCTGTCACTAGTGAGGTGGTGTAACCTGGGACAAGGCAGCTCTCTTCAGTCCTGGTGAGGGATTTACCTTTGAACTCTCTGTTGGCAATATTTCCAATAGTTGAGGAAGTGAGTACCTCCATTTAGAAAGGGATGGGTGCAGATCTGCATTATGTACCATAACATCCACTTCAAGGAAAATTCAACATTGACCTTGGTACTATTTTACTTTATGAATTAGAAAGTAAACTTATTCCCCCCACCCCCGGCCCCTGAGATGGAGTCTTGCTCTGTTGTCCAGGCTGGAGTGCAGTAGTGCGATCTTGGCTCACTGTAACCTCTACACCTTGAGTTCAAGCAATTCTCCTGCTTCAGCCTCCTGAGTAGCTGGGATTACAGGTGCATGCCACCACACCCAGCTATTTATTTTTATTTTTATATTTTTAGTAGAGACGGGGTTTTGCCATGTTAGCCAGGCTGGTCTTGAACTCCTGACCTCTTAATCCACCTGCCTCAGCCTCCCAAAGTGCTGGGATTACAGGTGTGAGCCACCATGCCTGGCAGAAACTATTGATTTTCTTATTTATAACACTTAAGATTACATGAAAATTTTCAGCACTTTTGGAACCACAAAAATTCCAGAAAGATAATGTGTGTAACCAAGTGTAGTCCTAATTAGATTAAAATGCTATATTCCAGATGTTAATTAAGACCCTGATATGGCTTGGCTGTGTCCCTACCCAAATCTCATCTTGAATTCCACATGTTATGGGAGGAACCGAGTGGGAGGTGATTGAGTCCTGGGGGCAGGTCTTTCCTGTGCTGTTCTGATAGTGAATAAGTCTCACGAGATCTGATGGTTTTACAATGGGAGTTTCCCTGCACAAGCTCTCTTTGCCTTCCACCATCCATGTAAGATGTAACTTGCTCCTTGCCTTCTGCCATGAGTGTGAGGCCTCTCCAGCCACGTGGAATTGTAAGTCCATTAAACCTCTTTTTCCTTCCAGTTTTAGGTATGTCTTTATCAGCAGCATGAAAATGGACTAATACAGATCCTGACTTTTGTTTCCAAAACACTTTGCTTGAAGAGCTGAATATAAGTTGGCACCTCCCATTTCTCTCACCTGCTTTGAAATTCTTATAATAAAGCTATGTGTTCAAGAATTTCAATGTCCCATGTTCCTAGATAAGGGATGGATCTATTTTAAAGATGAGATAGGTGAAGAACTATTTACAATGGATTGTATGTTTTGAAACAATGCATAGATAGTTGATACTTTTATTGTTGAGTTATGTGCATTAGGCTTTTACAGCTTGAATACTGAAAATTCTGATGCCTTTTGGGTGTGAATGGGTCTGCCTCTAGAAACAGAGGCCACAAATAGGACTTCACGGAAGCCACAAATAGGATTCAAAGGACTCTGATTAAGTAAGTAGCATCTGTCATCATTAAATTAGCTTCTCAACATATCCTCTGTTGTTCATTTTGAGGTAGAATTTGGGAAAGGTCCAGGGTTTTCAGTGACTCATACCAAGTTTTTCTGGCAGTGAATCATCTTTGGGAGACTTTAGAAATCCATATAGGTTAACTAAGAAGAAAACGCCACTACTGCTCTTCTTGGATAACTGATGTACTGAGTTCTGGCCAATAGCTTCAGGGATGGTCAGTGTAAGGGGCTGTTTCAGAAGGGTTAGTAATTAGTTTTCTGAGAGGAATAATAACGAATAATTCAAGTTACTTCTAAATTACACAAACTTCACTCATGATCACCACTTTTATGGTCTTTATTATAAATAGAATCCCTCAGAGAAATTAATAATATTTATATTTACTCCTGTTTAACAACTGCAGCATTAACTGGCCAATACCATCTAGTAAAAAAGAAAATAGAATAGACTGTTTAGTGAAGCAGAAACACTTGGATTGCAATGAAATACCATCTGATTTATGAAATCCATAGATTTCTAAAACAATATTTTGAGTAAAGATATTATGTCTTCTCAAAACACTTAAGGATAAATGATACGGAATATCAAAGGAAGATGTTTTTAATATGAGCGAAAGATTGCTTCAGGGAGAGCACAGACTGGCATAATATCAAAGATCAAGAAAAGGATTCAAGGATTTGTCGTAATTTATTGAAAAGGCTGAACTTGATAGGAGTCACCCAGGAAGTAGCTTGATTTTCCCCTGTGATTCCCCTTTGGATATGTCTGTGAGATCTTCCATTCTTATCCTTGATGATACTTGGGTGAATTTGTTAGATCTTTTGTCATTTTCAGGTTTCAGTGAAATGTTCCTATTTGCAGGTAGTAAGAGACCCCATTCAATCTGAATCAAACTGCCAACATTTCACCTAATTATAAGCTTCAATCCTTTCTCCACAGCTCTTCTGACAAATTTGGAAAGCTGTACTAGGGTAGTCCAGGTAGTTGTATGTTTTTGTTTTGCTGTTTGTACTGGTCCTTACCCTCCTTCTTCACTTTCCATTCTGCTGGTTTTGGCTTTTCCAAGATCACAGTGAGGATAAGTGCTAAGAAGACAAGAGAAGGGTCTTTTTTGTCTACTGCTATTTGTAGCTCTTTATCAGCTGTCTAATATCTTCTGTCATGGCAGACACTCTTGGATCTTTGAAATCTCTTTAACTCTTCACTTGTACATCTGTCCTGCAGTTCTTGACAAGCCTGATGCTTCTTGCCAGACCCTTTATGAATCCAAATCAACTTTTGCCCTTGTGGGAGGCCTCCAACACATTTCCTCTTGAGACAACTTACCTTTCTGGTCAAGGTTCTTTTAAGGTGACTCATGCCTGCTTATCTTGGCCATGGTTCTTGCCCTTCTGTGGAATGGCACCTCTGCTCCCCAGCTGCTATGCCTCTGGCCTTGCTATTAGGGAAAGCTACAGCCGGCCTCTTGGCTTTAAGCTACTTTGGATGTGGGTCAGGAACTGGTCTTAAGTCTTCTGTCACTCCAGGGACATAGGTCTGACTCTGAGATCTTGTTCTCTCATGCTCCACTCCTGTTTCACAGCCAAACTCAGCTCAGCAGAAATTGACACCCCAGGAAGGAAATCTTAGGCTTTCCTTGTGGCAAGAGCCTTTACTTTCTTTGAGTACATTTTGATTCCTTTGCCACTCATTTTTTGGGTACATCCTAACCCCTCTTCCTATGCCAATAATGCTCTTCAAGAAAACCCAAAAAACAACCCTTTTTTCAGAACCAATTCTCTTAGATCCTACCCCTACCCCATAATATAGACTGGGAGCAAATGATGGACCAGTAGTACTATCTCTTGGCATACTCTATATGGATCATCTATCAGCTCTTTTCACTCAGCATAATGCCCTTGAGATCCTGATTCAATACATGCTTGATTCAATAGTTTGTGTCTTTTTATTTCTGAGCAGTATTCCATGCGATAATTCTATAAGATTTGTTTAACCATTCATCCATTGAAGGACATTTGTGTAGTTTTTAGGATTTGCTATTATAATAACTCTGCTGAGACCATTTGTGCATGTGATTTTATGTGGACATAAGTTTTCTTTCTTTCTTTCTTTTTTTTTTTTTTTTTTTTTTGGTATAAATGTCCAGCAGTGTGATTGCAGGGTTGTATGGTTAATGTATGTTTTGTTTTATAAGAAACTGCCATACTTTTTTCTATAGTGGCTATACCATCTTATATTCTCACCAACAATGTGTGAGGGATCTAGTTTCTCTATATCCCTGCCAGCATTGGCATTGTCATTATTTTTTAATTTTAGTTGTTCCAGTGGATGCATAGTGATATCTCATCATTCATGAACTGTTTTTAGACTTGTGGGTATACATTATACTTATTATTAGCTTTGAGGCCTCAGCCTGAACTTTTAGACAAGAAAAATTTAATATCTCATTGCACAGTGATTCAGACAACCTCTGACTTAAGCTAAGATTTTCCAGGAAGGAATTAGAATTCTAATTAGAATTCAAATAATAGTTTGGCAGGCGTATCAGCTTGCACCTAAGTTATATCTTCTGATGTGTTTTATATTTGTTGGGCATGTCTGGTAGAATGGTGATGTCTGCCAGAAATCTATTTACATTTAAGACTTAGAAGTTTCCTAGGAGATTACTTATATCAAAGAAAGAGTTTTGCAGACAGGTTTGCCTAGTAACCAAGCATCCAAGTTGTCAGATAGAAGGGCAGGGCAATTTTTGTGAGCTACATGATATTTGCCAGTTAGATTGGTTTGCTAATTTTATGCACAGTTTTTCTCCCAAGTTATCCCTAGATTCAGCATAGGAAAGTAGAGGAGACCACAATTAAAGATATTAGAAAAGTTATTCTTACTAAGATTCTGGGAGACATTGAGTTTAAAGAACTGTTTGAGTATTCTTCAATCACATTATAAAAAGGAAGAGAAATCTCCACACTTCTGCCAAAAACAGACAAACAGACAAACAAACAGTTGAACTCTGGCACTTTGATGTCTCTAGCAGTAATGGGTAAGGTCCCTGACAGGAGGGTTGTCTGGAGCCACCAGGTTGCAATTTGAGGCAGCAGTAGTGAGGGAAATGGTATGTGCAGATTTGTAGATGATACGAGGCAGCATCTTTTGTGACATATTTTCTCATTTTAGATTTTGAAAATAGTAAAGTATTCCCCCAAAATACACACCAAATAATGAACTATAAAAATACTTGGATTATAAATATACTTTAGTGGCTTCTGTTTTCTTTTCATGATAATGTATTTTTTCTCGTGCATACTCCATATCTTGCTTATGTTCAAGCATAGTTTAATTTTTAATTCATCAGTTAAGCTGTCTTTGAGTTACCATGATACAGGGCATAAATCATTATTTTTTACACCAAGTGCATTTTAAGAAGGAAAAGGATACTGTTTTATCTTCTTTCTTGCTGCTTTAATGAGGATGGAGGGATAAATGACAGGCTGGTACATTAAATGTACTACTATGGAAGGACCTTTTTCTTTATCAGTGTCCCTTCCCCACCTTTAAAATCACCAATCAGGGTCTAGCAGTATCTGCTCCTCAAAACTTGGGGCCACATGATGGTGTTCCCACTTGCAATGTCTTCTCATAGCACTTTTAACTTTTTTCTGTAGTTTTTAATGCTTTATGTAATACCTATCAGAAGGGCTTCCTTTTTTTTTTTTTTTTTTTTTTTTTTTTTGGTGAGACAGAGTTCTGCTCTGTCACCCAGTCACCCAAGCTGGAGTTCAGTGGCGCGATCTTGGCTCACAGCAACCTCTGCCTCCGGGGTTCAAGCGATTCTCCTGCCTCAGCCTCCCAAGTAGCTGGGATTACAGGTGCCCATCACCACACCTGGCTAATTTTTGTATTTTTAGTAGAGACAGGGTTTCCCCATGGTGGCTAAGCTGGTCTTGAACTCCTGATCTCAGGTGATTCGCTCACCTTGGCCTCCCAAAATGCTGGGATTACAGGCATGAGCCACTGCGCCTGGCCAGATGGGCTTCTTTTAAAATAAATCCAATAGTTGACTTTTGTTTCCAGCAGTGTAGTAGATTAGATAACATGATTTACCCTCTTACCCATCATGAAAACTACCAAAATGTTGGATAAATTATTCGAAAACATCTTTTCCAACAAATTGATGACCTGGCAAGAAAAAAGAATATTCAGATGCCAAAAAAGGTGAAAAAAAAAATAGAAGCTAAATAGATAAGTAGAATGATAAAGCCAGGTTTTTCCTCGAGCATATTTGCCAAATCTGCTAAATCCAAAGTTTAATCTTCAACTGTTTGAGGACATGTGGACAAGAGAGAAGCCTAGAAATTGCTTAATGTGTAAAACGAGGCTCTCCACCAAAAAACTGGAACCCTAAAGATACACTCAGTGAAAGGGTGAATTAGAAATAAATCACCATTATTGCCACAGACACACAGGAAGAATGCTATGTTAATATGAAGGCAGAGATTGGAGTGATGCACCTATAGGCAAGGGAAAGTCTGGAGTTACCAAAAGCGGAAAGAAGCAAAAAAGAAACTGCCTCTAGAGGCTTCTAAGGAACATGGCCCTGCCAGCACCTTGAATTCAGACTTCTGGCCTCCAGAAACTGTGAGGCAATAATTTTTTTGTTGTTTTAAGCTATATGTTTGTTATGTCCACCCCTAGGGAACTAACAAGATCTAACCAGAGTTCCAGAGAAGAGAAAAGTAAGAAAAAGAGAAAGGATAAACGAGAAAGATAAAATTGAAGAAATAAAGCTTCAGAATTGAGAATTTCCCAGAATAGCTGAAACAAACACAGTAATCCAATAAATTCAATAAATTCCAACAGGACTTTAAAAAAATGTCTATGTATAGACATATCTTAATGATTGTGGAATACCAAAAAGTAAGGATATTAAAAATAGCCAGAAGCCGGGTATGGCAGCTCACGCCTGTAATCCCAGCACTTTGGGAGGCTGAGGCTGATGGATCACCTGAGGTCAGGAGCTCAAGACCTGCCTGGCCAACATGGTGAAACCCTGTCTCTACTAAAAATACAAAAAATAGCCAGGCATGGTGGTGGGCACATGTCATCCCAGCTACTTGGGAGGCTGAGGCAGGAGAATCACTTGAACGTGGGAGGTGAAGGTTGCAGTGAGCCAAGATCACACCATTGCACTCTAGCCTGGGCAACAAGAGCAAAACTCTGTCTCAAAAAGAAAAAAAAAGCCAGAGAAAGGACACAATAATTAGACAGACAGTTGCAACAACTGAAATCAAGGGGACAATGAGATCTTCATGTGCTGTGAGAAAATAACTGTCAACACACTTTCACGGTCAAAAAACTCTTTCAAGTAAAAGAGCAAAATGCATATTCACATAAAGAGTAATAGATAATATGTCGCTAACAAACATTAAGGAAATTTTAAAGAATGTACTTCATACAGAAAGAAAGTGATTTAGATGGATGGTCTTATATTTTTGAAGAAACAAAGACCAAGATAGTTTAAAAATGTATATTATGGACTAAATATTTCTGTCTCCCCAAATATATATGTTGAAGCCCTAATCCCCAGTGTGACAATATTTGGATATAAGACTTTTACTGAAATAATTAAGGTTAAATGAGGTTGTGATGTTGGAGTTGTAATCCAATAGAATTAGTATCCTTATAAGAAGAAACACCACAGAGCATGCTCTCTCTCTGTGTGTACCATGGGAGGACACAGCTAGAGGCAGCTGTCTACAAGCCAGGAACAGAGCCCTTGCTGGAACCTAACCATTCTGGCACACCGCTCTTAGACTTCCAGCCTCCAGACTGTGAGAAATACATTTTTGTTGTTTGAGCCACCCAGTCTGTGGTATTTTGTTATGGCAGCCCAAGTGACAAATACAATGTAGTTGAATCTAAACAAATAATAGTGATTTGTAGGGTTGAGAAAGAAAATAAGATAGAAAGGAAACACACAACACAGTTGAGACAGGGCCTATTAGAATTAAAGGGATCATTGTATTGCTTTGGGGAGGATATAACAATTCTAAATTGTATGTATCTTACACCAAACTTTAAAAATGAACACATTTGCAAGAAGAGATAAACTAATCATTATAGTAGGAGATATATATATATATATATATATATATCTACCTACTCTCTCTATATAGTAGGATATATATATAAAAATATATTTTTTATTATACTTTAAGTTCGGGGTACATGTGTGGAACATGCAGGTTTGTTATACAGGTATACATGTGCCATGATGGTTTGCTGCACCCATCAACCTGTCACCCACATTAGGCATTTCTCCTTATACTATCCCTCCTCTAGCCTCCCACCACCTGACAGGCCCTGTTGTGTGATGTTCCCCACCCTGTGTCCCTTTATTCTTATTGTTCAGCTCCCACTCATGAGTGAGAACATGTGGCGTTTGGTTTTCTGTTCCTCTGTTAGTTTGCTGAGAATGATGGTTTACAGCTTCATCCATATCCCCGCAAAGGACATGAACTCATCCTTTTTTTATGGCTGCACAGTATTCCATGGTGTATATGTGCCACTTTTTTTAATCCAGGCTATCATTGATGGGCATTTGGGTTGGTTCCAAGTCTTTGTTGTGAACAGTGCTGCAATAAACATATGTGTGCGTGTTTCTTACAGTAGAATGATTTATAATCCTTCGGGTATATACCCAGTAATGGGATTGCTGGGTCAAATGGTATTTCCGATTCTAGATCCCTAAGGAATTGCCACACTGTCTTCCACAATTGTTGAACTAATTTTACATTCCCACCAGCAGTTTAAAAGCGTTCCTATTTCTTCACATCCTCTCCAGCATCTGTTGTTTCCTGGCTTTTTAATGATCGCCATTCTAACTGGCTTGAGATGGTATCTCATTGTGGTTTTGATCTGCATTTCTCTAATTACCAGTGATGATGAGCTTTTTTTCATACGTTTGTTGGCTGCATAAAATGTCTTCTTTTGAGAAGTATCTGTTCATCTCCTTTGCTCAGTTTTTGATGCGTTTGTTTTTCTTTTTCCTTATAAATTTGTCCAGGTTCCTTATAGATTCTAGATATTAGCCCTTTGTCAGATGGATAGTTTTCTCCCATTCTGTAGGTTGTCTATTCACTCTGATGATACTTTCTTTTGCCATGCAGAAGCTCTTTAGTTTAATTAGATCCCATTTGTCTATTTTGGCTTTTGTTGCCATTGCTTTTGGTGTTTTAGTCATAAAGTCTTTGTCCATGCCTATGTCCTGAATGGTATTGCTTAGGTTTTCCTCTAGGGTTTTTATGGTTTCAGGTTTTATATTTAAGTCTTTAATCCATCTTGAGTTAATTTTTGTATAAGGTGGAAGGAATGAGTCTAGTTTCAGTTTTCTGCATATGGCTGTCCAGTTTTCTCAACACCACTTGTTAAATAGGGAATCCTTTCCACATTTCTTGTTTTTGTCAGGTTTGTCAAAGATCAGATGGTTGTAGATGTGTGGCATTATTTCCGAGGCCTCTGTTCTGTTCCGTTGGTCTATATATCTGTTTTGGTACCAGTACCATGCTGTTTTTGTTACTGTAACCTTGTAGTCTAGTTTGAAGTCAGGTAGCGTGATGTCTCCAGTTTTGTTCTTTTTGCTTAGTGCTTAGGATTGTCTTGGCTATACGAGCTCTTTGTTGGTTCCATATGAAATTTAAAGTAGGTTTTTCCAATTCTGTGGAAGAAGTCAGTGGTAGCTTGATGGGGATAGCATTGAATCTATAAATTACTTTGGGCAGTATGGCCATTTTCATGATATTGATTCTTCCTATCCATGAACATGGAATGTTTTTCCATTTGTTTGTGTCCTCTCTTATTTCCTTGAGCAGTGGTTTGTAGTTCTCCTTGAAGAGGTCCTTCATATCCCTTGTAAATTGTATTCCTAGGTATTTTATTTTCTTTGCAGCAATTGTGAATAGGAGTTCACTCATGATTTGGCTGTTTGTCTGTTATTTGTGTGCAGGAATGCTTGTGAGTTTTGCACATTGATTTTGTATTTTGAGACTTTGCTGAAGTTGCTTATGAGCTTAAGGAGATTTTGGGCTGAGACGATGAGGTTTTCTAAATATAGAATCATGTCATCTGCAAATAGAGACAATTTGGCTTTATCTCTTCCTGTTTGAATACCCTTTATTTCTTTCTCTTGCCTGATTCCCCTGGGCCAGAACTTCCAATACTATGTTGAATGGGAGTGGTGAGAGAGGGCATTCTTGTCTTGTGCCAGTTTTCAAAGGGAATGCTTCCAGCTTTTGTCTTTTCAGTATGATATTGGCTGTGGGTTTGTCATAAATAGCTCTCATTATTTTGAGGTAGGTTCCATTGGTACCTAGTTTATTGAGAGTTTTTAGCATGAAGGGTTGTTGAATATTGTCAAAGGCCTTTTCTGCATCTATTGAGATAATCATGTGGTTTTTGTTATTGGTTCTGTTTATGTGATGGATTATGTTTATTGATTTGCATATGTTGAACCAGCCTTGCATTCCAGGGATGAAGCTGACTTGATCATGGTGGATATGTTTTTGATGTGCTGCTGGATTCAGTTTGCCAGTATTTTATTGAGGATTTTTGCATCGATGTTCATCAGGGATATTGGCCTAAAATTCTCTTTTTTGTGTGTGTCTCTGCCAGGCTTTGGTATCAGGATGATGCTGGCCTCATAAAATGAGTTATGAAGGAGGCCCTCTTTTTCTATTGATTGGAATAGTTTCAGAAGGAACGGTACCAGCTCCTCTTTGTCCCTGTAATAGAATTTGGCTGTGAATCTGTCTGGCCCTAGGCTGTTTTTGGTTGGTAGGCTATTAATTGTTGCCTCAATTTTAGAACTCATAATTGGTCTATTCATGGACTTAACTTCTTCCTGGTTTAGTCTTGGGAGGGTGTATGTGTTCAGGAATTCATCCATTTCTTCTAGATTTTCTAGTTTATCTGTGTAGAGGTGCTTATAGTATTCTCTGATAGTAGTTTGTATTTCTGTGGGATCAGTGGTGATATCGCCTTTATCATTTTTTTACTGTGTTTATTTGATTCTTCTCTTTTTTATTCTTAGCTGGCTAGCAGTTTATCTATTTTGTTAATCTTTTAAAAAAGTCAGCTCCTGGACTCATTGATTTGTTGAAGGGTTTTTTGTGTCTCTATCTCCTTCAGTTCTGCTCTGATCTTAGTTATTTCTTGTCTTCTGCTAGCTTTTGAATTTGTGTTCTCTTGCTTCTCTAGTTCTTTTAATTGTGATGTTTGGGTGTCGATTTCACATCTTTCCCACTTTCTCCTGTGGGCATTTAGTACTATAAATTTCCATCTAAACACTGCTTTAGCTGTGTCCTAAAGATTCTTGTACACAAAGACAAAAAGACTGTGTCTTTGTTCTCATTGGTTTCAAAGAACTTACTTATTTCTGCCTTAATTTCATTATTTACCCAGTAGTCAATCAGGAGCAGGTTGTTGAGTTTCCATGTAGTTGTGTAGTTTTGAGTGTGTTTCTGAACCCTGAGTTCTAATTTGATTGCACTGTGGTCTGAGAGACTGTTTGTTATGATTTCCATTGTTTTGCATTTGCTGAGGAGTGTTTTACTTCCAATTATGTGATCAATTTTAGAATAAGTGTGATGCGGTGCTGAGAAGAATGTATGTTCTGTTGATTTGGGGTGAAGAGTTCTGTAGATGTCTATTAAGTCTGCTTGCTCCAGAGCTAAGTTCAAGTCCTGAATGTCATTGTTTATTTTCTGTCTCATTGATCTGTCTAATACTGACAATGGGGTGTTAAAGTTTGCCATTATTATTGTGTGGGAGTCTGAGTCTCTTTGTAGGTCTCTAAGAACTTGCTTTATGAATCTGAGTAGTCCTGTATTGGGTGCATAAGTACTTAGGATAGTTAGCTCTTCTTGTTGGATTGATCCATTTACCATTATGTAATGTCCTTTTTTTTTTTTTTTTTTGTCTTTTTTGATCTTTGTTGGCTTCAAGTCTGTTTTATCAGAGACTAGGATTGCAAGCTCTGCTTATTTTTACTTTCCATTTGCTTGGTAAATATTCCTCCATCCCTTTATTTTGAGCCTATGTGTGTCTTTGCATGTGAGATGGGTCTCCTGAATACAGCACACTGAGGGGTCTTGACTGTTTATCCAATTTGCCAGTTTGTGTCTTTTAATTGTGGCATTTAGCCCATTTACATTTAAGGTTAATATTGTTATTTGTGAATTTGATCCTGTCATTATGATGCTATCTGGTTATTTTGCCTGTTGATGCAGTTTCTTTATAGTGTCAGTGATCTTAATTTGGTATGTTTTTGCAGTGAGTGGTACCTGTTTTTCTTTTCCACATTTAGTGCTTCCTTCAGGAGCTCTGGTAAGGCAGGCCTGGTGGTGACACAATATCTCAGCATGGTACTTGACAAAAGTCATCTGTGGATGGACATTTAGGTTAATTATACTACCAAACTACAGTAACTGAAACAGCATGGTACTGGTACAAAAGTATCTGTTGATGGACACTCAGGTTGGTTCCATATCTTTGCTATTTTTGAACCAATTTGCATCCTGGGGATAAAGCCTACTTGATCTTGATGGACAAATTTTTTTGGTGTGCTGCTGGACTTGGTTTGCCAGTGCTATGTTGAGGATTTTTGCACCAGTGTTTATCAAGGATATTGGCCTAAAATTTTCTTTTTTGTTGTGTCTCTGCCAGGTTTTGGTATTAGGATAATGGTGGTCTCATAGAATGAGTTAAGGAGGAGTCCCTCCTCATCAATTTTTGGGAATAGTTTTAGTAGGAATGGTACCAGCTCTTCTTTGTACGTCTGGTAGAATTCGGCTGTGAATCTCTCTGGTCCTGGGCTTTTTTTGGTTGGTAAGCTAGTTATTATTGATTTAATTTTGGAGGTCATTATTGGTCTTCTCAGGGATTCAGGTTCTTTCTGGTTCAGTCTTGGGAGGGTGTATATATCCAGGAATTTATCTATTTCTCCTAGATTTTCAAATTCGTGTGCATAGAAGTGTTTACAATATTCTCTGATTATTTGTATTTCTGTGCAGTCAGTGGTAATATCCCTTTTGTTTCTAATTGTGTTTATTTGGATCTTCTCTCTTTTCTTCTTTATTGGTCTAGCTAGTAGTCTATCTATTTTATTAATTTTTTTTTCAAAAACAACTCCTGGATGTGTTGACCTTTTAAATGATTTTTTGTGTCTCAATCACCTTCAGTTCAGCTCTGATTTTGGTTATTTCTTTCTTCTGCTAGTTTTGGGCTTGATTTGCTCTTGGTTCTCTAGTTCTTTAAGTTGTGATGTTAGGTTGTTAAATTACTATCTTTCTAACTTTTTGATATAGGTGTTCAGTGCTGTAAGTTATCCTCTTGACATTGTCTTAGCTGTGTCCCAGAGATTCTGGTATGTTGTATATTTGTTCTCATTAGTTTTAAAGAACTTCTTGATTTCTGTGTTAATTTCATTATTTGCCCCAGAGTCATTCAGAAACACGATATTCAATTTCCATGTAATTGAATGATTTTGAGCTATTTCCTTAGTCTTGATTTCTAACTTTATTGCACTGTGATCTGACAGAGTGGTTGTTATGATTTCAGTTCTTTTGCATTTGCTGAGGAGTATTTTATGTCTGATTATGTGGTCAATTTTAGAGTATGTGCCATGTGGCAATGAGAAGAATGTATATTTTGTTGTTTTTGGGTGGAGAGTTCTGTAGATGTCTGTCACATACGTTTGATCCAGTACTGAGTTTAGGTCATAAATATCTTTGTGAATTTTCTGCCTTGATGATCTGTCTACAGATGCTCCCATTCCTAACCCTCTGGGCTCTGTATCGGCTAGTATGCTTCCCCATCACTTCTCTAAGCAGGTTTCCCTGCCAACTCAAGTGTCTGTGGTGGTTGAGGGATCTCCTGCTGCCAGGATTCCAGAGGCCTGTGGTGAGAGTGGGTTCTCCTTACCAGTTCAACTCACCCATTCCCCCAGAGTCACTGGGAGTCAGGAACAAGTACTGGTGCATAGTAGCCCCCTCCAGGGGTCCCAACTTCCTCCCTCTTCAGCCCAGCTTCTGTGTCTTCCCTCAGTCTGCTCTCAGTGCCTTCCCTCTGAAGATCTGCTAGGACTATGTGCCACTTGTCCTAGTCCCTTGGTGGTAGCTGTTCCACCTGGCTGTGTCTGGTTGGCCACCTTGCCCAATTCTCTCAATAATTTTAAATGACCCGATTTCAAGTTTGCCAATTCTTTCTCCTGTCAGATCAAGTCTGCTATTAAACCCCTATAATGAATTGTTCAGTTCAGTTTTTATATTTTTCTGCTATAGAATTTCTGTTTTTTATATAGTTTATTTATCTTTGTTGACAATTTTATTTTGTTCATGCATAATTTTCCTGATTTCTTTAGTTGCCTATGTTATCTTTTTAACATATTGAGATCCTTGTGACAGTTATTTCAAATCCTTGTTAAGCAGCTCATATATCTGCATTCATTAGGGTTGGTTTCTGGAGTTTTATTTTGTCCCTTTGATTTAGCCATGTTCCCATTTCTTTGTATGCCTTGTAATTTTTTGCTGGGGTTTGGGCATTTGAAAAATGCCCATCTATCCCAGTTTTTATATACTGACTTTGTACAGGAGAAGACCTTCTCTAATCAGCCCAGCTGGAAGACCTCTCAAACCCTTGTAATCTCTTGCTCTCCTTGGAATCTGCCTGCTGAACTGCATTTCCAACATTCCGCTCACCTTTGTTTCCAGTGGCTTCTGAATTCTGGTGTCAATACTGTCAGCACTCTGAGTCAGATGATACAGAAATTAGTCTTTTGGGCAGCAATCAGACAAGTCAGAACATTGGACTCATGGTCTATTGTTTATTTTCTGTCTCAAGGGAGGAGAGCTCATATAGAGGATTACTTCCAGTTGCTCTGTGTTATGCTGCATAGAGGAAGGGGAACAAATGTGTGTGACAAATGCCGCAGATTTTCCAAAACCTTTCACTGGAATTCTGTTTTTGTCTTACAATAGCCTTACTGCTATAGATTCTCAACTGGTCTCCAGCATTATCACAGAGGTATTGTGGTCCCAATACTATTGTTAATTTGGTGTCTTTGTTGGGGAAGGAGAGCCTGTAGCTTCCTAGTCCATCATTTACTGACCTGCACCTCTGCTTTTAAAGTGTAACTTTTTCCTCCAAATCTAAAGCTCTGCAAGTTTCCTCTATGCTTTGTGAATTTCACCACTCTTACCTAGGATGCACTAATTTTGATTATTTCAGCACATCTATTTAATCACTTTAAGTTGAACAATCCCTACTGATGGTTATTTGCTACCAAATCATCCTGCTCTTGGTGGTACACCTCAAGAGTTATTTCTAAAATAGATTGCTTTAATTCCTAGAGCATTATTCTTTAAGATGGACTCAAAGCTTAGTCTATGTCATAAACAGATAGGTCTTTATCTCCATATACTTTAAGCCTATGAGTTTAAATGGATAATTTTTGCAGATAAAATTAGCTTTGTTCTTACCAAATTTCAGGATTCTTAATTAAAATGCTCTCAATTTCATTTTGTTTAATAAAAAACATTTTGACTTTAGCCACGGCTCTTCTACTGTACCATAGCCATTTTCTGTTCAGTTAGTAG
Source organism: Macaca mulatta (assembly GCF_049350105.2). Taxonomy (NCBI): domain Eukaryota; kingdom Metazoa; phylum Chordata; class Mammalia; order Primates; family Cercopithecidae; genus Macaca; species Macaca mulatta. Next base: position 121,734,929 of record NC_133409.1, on the reverse strand, counting down.
AGAAAAAGAGGTAAGAATAATTTAAGACTTTTTGTAGCATGTATTAATCTATTATTTGCCTTTTGGTCTATGGATAAGTGCACATGATTTTATGTTGGCTTGTAAGTTCTTCTTTAAAGCTTTATCACAATAAGAATCTAACAGAATAAAAAGAACTTTTCTTCCATCCTTAACTATTTGAAGTCTTAGGACTTTACCTCTCCATTTCAATTTAAGCAGTCTGACAAATTTTAAATTAACTAGGTACACACCTAGTTACTGTAGCAAAAATGAAAGTTAAGCATCTTTCTTTGCTGGAGGAATGGATTATTGTCAGAGTCCACTGGGAGTTGTGTGAATGAGCAATTAAACATGTTGTCTAATTGCTAACAGAAGGAATGGTTAAGTATCAATTACAGAAAAAATAAAATCATCCCTTTAGGCACACTTTCCTCAGAACCCAGATGGATAATGCTGAAGAACTCTATTTAACAATCATTTAGTTATTTGGGTGGCTATTTTGTTCTGAATGATCTTTGGAGACCCATCAGGATGATGTGTTGCTTAAAAATTAAACATTTTACAAAATCACACGATTGTTTTGTGATAGGCAAAGACATCTGGTGATTCCTGCTACCAAAGTCTTCTAGGATGAACTGTTCTATTCCATGTTTTATGAATTGCAATTTGGGGGTTGAACAGATGCCAAGGTAAACTTTAAAATTTTCATAATAAAACATCGAGTTTGTCAACTATAAATCTAGAAAATAAAGCATATAGTGATCCTTTCAATCAATAACTAGGATACCTGGACTTCTACAAGGACTTTAAGTTTTAATTTTTTGACTATTTTCTGGCTGACACAATTGATATACAAGAGTAACCATCTAATGAGTGTTAAATAATTGCTGCCCTAGATAATTCACTATTATTCTAGTAACATGCCAGATCATTAGCAAGCTCCTATATTAATTTAGCTTATGACAATATATTTGCATTATAATATATGACAATATTATTATGCCTATAATAGTATAACCTTTATTGTGTGTCAATATAAGAAATGGCCATCTATATAGAGTCTCTTCATTTTCTAGAAAATTGTCCTCCAAGATAACATACATTGTTTAATTTCTTTTTTTTAAATTGAAGTTTGCTCAATACATTTTTATTAGAGCTCAGTACCAGGATGTAGTGTTCTGTTTTTGGTGTGATGACTGGAATGTTTTCTTTTATTGAGTAGCAACCTGTTGTATGTTATATTTTGCTTAGACTTCCCAGAAACCCAAAGCTATGTGCAGTTTTATGTGCAGTTGTTTGTCATGTTTTAGACTAGCCTTGTTTGGTCCTTTTTGATTTTTCCTTCCTGTCCCTTAATTTTTCAATTTTCTTTTCTCTTTTTTCTTTCCTTTTTTTGATAAGAGGGCATATTTTCTTTTTCTGTCATATCTTGGCTACTTAAAAAAATTGTGTGTGTGTGTGTGTGTGTCTGTGTGTATATATGTGTGTGTATATATATATGTGTATATATATATATATATATGTTTTACAGTGAGCTGTCTTTTATGCTATTCTTATGCTATTTGAAAGTGTCCTAGTAATATTAAGCCAGGTAAATTGTATAGGAAGATTTACGGATGTTTCAGGAGTCTCAAAGGCTTATTTACAGAAGATTTTGGCAGATTCCATGGATTATATGCATGTGTCATCTAGGTTTTTAGACTTTGAAGAATCATCATCCAATTCAGAAATGCTGAGATACATCTATTTGGAGGGCATACCTTTTAGCTCAGTAAGCAAGTCCTGGAGATTTTAAAATCTTCTGTATTAGTCTATTTTGACACTGCTATATGGGAAGCAAGGACCTTCTTCACATAGTGGCAGGAGAGAGAAGCACAAAGGAGGAACTTCCAAACACTTATATTAATAAGACCATCATATCTCATGAGAACTCACTCATTATGAGAATAGCATGGGGGAAACTAACCCCCAGGATCCAATCCTCTCCCTCCCTCTACATGTTGGGATTACAGTCCCTCCCTTGATACATGGGGGTTACAATTTGAGATGAGATTTGAGTGGAGACAGAGAGCTAAACCATATCATCTTCTTTTGTTCTCATTGGTATTTTAATAATTCACACCTTATCTGCTAGAAATGTTTTTTTCAGATGAAAGGGTTTACTTATATATGCAAGTCCACCCTTCCATTCCTCTTCAGGCTTTTCTGAAGTGGTTCTCACCTTAGGAAAGCTATGTCCGTCTCTCATGAGTCTACTCAAGTCTTACCCACCCTTTGAAACCTAATTTAATTCTATCCCTTTCTAATGCCTATTTAGGTCCAACTAGCAAGAAATAATGCATTTATCTTGTTGTTGATCTGGCAATTAAAGCATTCAGTATACTAGGATATTTCTTACTCTTTTCACCTGAACTTTTATCTAAATTATATACTTATATTTAATTTGTACAGACTTTTGCCTGGACTTAACCTAAATACTTAGCTCTTTGAATGGAGGGACACTATTTTATTTATTTATTTTTATTATACTTTAAGTTCTAGGGTACATGTACACAACATGCAGGTTTGTTACATAGGTATACACGTGCCATATTGGTTTGCTGTACCCATCAACTTGTCATTTACATTAGGTATTTCTCCTAAGGCTATCCCTCCCCCAGCTCCCCACCCTCCAACAGGCCCCAGTGTGTGATGTTCCCCAACCTGTGTCCATGTGTTCTTATTGTTCAACTCCCACTTATGAGTGAGAACATGCGGTGTTTGGTTTTCTGTCCTTGTGATATTTTGCTGAGAATGATGGTTTCCAGCTTCATCCATGCCCCTGCAAAGGACATGAACTCATCCTTTTTATGGCTGCATAGTTTTCCATGGTGTATATGTGCCACATTTTCTTTATCCAGTCTATCATTGATGGGCATTTGGGTTTGTTCCAAGTCTTTGCTATTGTGAATAGTGCCACAATAAACATATGTGTGCATGTGTCTTTATAGTATTTTATGATTTATAATCCTTTGGGTATATACCCGTAATGGGATTGTTGGGTCAAATGGTATTACTAGTTCTAGATCCTTGAGGAATGGCCACACTGTCTTCCACAATGGTTGAACTAATTTACATTCCCACCAACAGTGTAAAAGCGTTCCTATTTCTCCATCCTCTCCAGCATCTGTTGTTTCCTGACTTTTTAATGATCACCATTCTAACTGATATGAGATGGTATCTCATTGTGATTTTGATTTGCATTCCTCTGATGACCAGTGATGATGAGCAAGTTTTTATATGTCTGTTGGCTGCATAAATGTCTTCTTTTGTGAAGTGTCTTTTTATATTTTTTCCCCACTTTTTGATGGGTTTTTTTTTTCTTGTAAATTTGTTTAAGTTTTTTGTAGATTCTAGATATTAGCCCTTTTTCAGATGGATAGATTACAAAAATTTTCTCCCATTCTGTAGGTTGCCTGTTCACTCTGATGATAGTTTCTTTTTATTTTTTTTATTTTTTTATTTTTTATTTATTTATTTATTTATTATTATTATACTTTAAGTTGTAGGGTACATGTGCATAACGTGCAGGTTTGTTACATATGTATACTTGTGCCATGTTGGTGTGCTGCACCCATCAACTTGTCATTTACATCAGGTATAACTCCCAATGCAATCCCTCCCCCTCCCCCCTCCACATGACAGGCCCCTGTGTGTGATGTTCCCCTTCCTGAGTCCAAGTGATCTCATTGTTCAGTTCCCACCTATGAGTGAGAACATGCGGTGTTTGGTTTTCTGTTCTTGTGATAGATTGCTAAGAATGATGGTTTCCAGCTGCATCCATGTCCCTACAAAGGACACAAACTCATCCTTTTTGATGGCTGCATAGTATTCCATGGTGTATATGTGCCACATTTTCTTACCTAATACCATAAAAATCCTAGAGGAAAACCTAGGTAGTACCATTCAGGACATAGGCATGGGCAAAGACTTCATGTCTAAAACACCAAAAGCAATGGCAGCAAAAGCCAAAATTGACAAATGGGATCTCATTAAACTAAAGAGCTTCTGCACAGCAAAAGAAACTACCATCAGAGTGAACAGGCAACCTACAGAATGGGAGAAAATTTTTGCAATCTACTCATCTGACAAAGGGCTAATATCCAGAACCTACAAAGAACTCAAACAAATTTACAAGAAAAAAACAAACAACCCCATCAAAAAGTGGGCAAAGGATATGAACAGACATTTCTCAAAAGAAGACATTCATACAGCCAACAGACACATGAAAAAATGCTCATCATCACTGGCCATCAGAGAAATGCAAATCAAAACCACAATGAGATACCATCTCACACCAGTTAGAATGGCGATCATTAAAAAGTCAGGAAACAACAGGTGCTGGAGAGGATGTGGAGAAATAGGAACACTTTTACACTGTTGGTGGGATTGTAAACTAGTTCAACCATTATGGAAAACAGTATGGCGATTCCTCAAGGATCTAGAACTAGATGTACCATATGACCCAGCCATCCCATTACTGGGTATATACCCAAAGGATTATAAATTATGCTGCTATAAAGACACATGCACTCGTATGTTTATTGCAGCACTATTCACAATAGCAAAGACTTGGATGATAGTTTCTTTTGCTGTGCAGAACCTCTTTAGTTTAATTAGATCTCATTTGTTTACTTTGGCTTTTGTTGCCATTGGTTTTGGTGTTTTGGTCGTGAAGTCTTTGCCTATGCCTATATCCTGTTTAATCCATCTTGAAATAATTTTTGTATAGGTATAATGAAGGGATCCAGTTTCAGCTTTCTACATATGGCTAGCCAGTTTTCTCAGCACGATTTATTAAATAGGGAATCCTTTTCCCATTGCTTGTTTTTGTCAGGTTTGTCAAAAATCAGATGGTTGTAGATGTGTGGTGTTATTTCCGAGGCCTCTGTTCTGTTCCATTGTTCTATCTCTCTGGTTTGGTACCAGTACCATGCTGTTTTGGTTACTGTAGCCTTGTGGTCTAGTTTGAAGTCAGGTAGTGTGATGCCTCCAGCTTTGTTCTTTTTGCTTAGGATTGTCTTGGCTATACAGGCTCTTTTTTGGTTCCATATGAAATTTAAAGTAGGTTTTTCCAATTCCATGAAGAAAGTATTTGGTAGCTTGATGGGGATAGCATTGAGTCTATGAATTACCTTGGGCAGTATGGCCATTTTCATGATATTGTTTCTTCCTATCCATGAGCATGGACTGTTCTTCCATCTGATTGTGTCCTCTCTTATTTCCTTGATCAGTGATCTGTAGTTCTCCTTGAAGAGGTCCTTCACATCCCTTGTAAATTGGATTCCTAGGTATTTTATTCTCTTTGTAGTAATTGTGAATGGGAGTTCACTCATGATTTGGCTCTCTGTTTGTCTGTTATTGGTGTATAGGAATGCTTGTGAGTTTTGCACCTTGATTTTGTATCCTGAGACTTTGCTGAAGTTGCTTATCAGCTTAAGGAGATTTTGAGCTGAGATGATGGGGTTTTCTAAATATATAATCATGTCATCTGCAAACGGAGACAATTTGACTTCCTCTTTTCCTAATTGAATACCTTTATTTCTTTCTCTTGCCTAATTGCCCTGGCCAGAACTTCCAATATTGTTTTTAATAGGAGTGGTGAGAGAGGGCATCTTGTCTTGTGCCAGTTTTCAAAGGGAATGCTTGCAGTTTTGTCCATTCAGTATGATATTGACTGTGGGTTTGTCATGAATAGCTCTTATTATATTGAGATATGTTCCATCAATACCTAGTTTATTAAGAGTCTTTAGCATGAAAGACTGTTGAATTTTGTCAAAGGCATTCTCTGCATCTTTTGAGATAATTGCGTGGTTTTGGTTGTTGGTTCTGTTTATATGATGGATTACGTTTATTGATTTGCATATGTTGAACCAGCCTTGAATTCCAGGGATGAAATTGACTTGATCATGGTGGATAAGTTTTTTGATATGCAGCTGGATTCAGTTTGCCAGTATTTTATTGAGGATTTTTGTATCAATTTTCATCAGGGATATTGGCCTAAAATTCTCTTTTTTTGTGTGCGTCTCTGCCAGGCTTTGGTATCAGGATGATGCTAGCCTCATAAAATGAGTTAGGGAGTGTCGCAGGAAGTTGCAGCAGAGGAACATAAATTGTGAAGGTTTCATTTTAATATGGACATACATCAGTTCTCAAAATTAATACTTTTATAATTTCTTATGCCTGTCTTTACTGCAATCTCTATCATAAAGTGTGAAGATTTCATGGACATTTACTTGTTCCCAAAATTAATACTTTTATAATTTCTTATGCCTGTCTTTACTTTAATCTCTTAATCCTGTTATCTTAAAAAGCTGAGAATGTACGTCACCTCAGGACCACTATTGTGTTAAACTGTACAAATTGATCATAAAACATGTCTGTTTGAACAATATGAGATCAGTGCAGCTTGAAAAAGAACAGAATAACAGTGATTTTAGGGAACAAGGGAAGACAACCATAAGGTCCGACTGCATGCAGGGTCAGGCAGAATAGAGCCATATTTTTCTTCTTGCAGAGAGTCTATAAATGGATGTGCAAGTAGGGAAGATATCGCTGAATTCTTTTCCTAGCAGGGAATATTAATAATTAAGATCATTCCCGGAGCAAGATGGCCAAATAGGAGCAGCTCCAGCCTCCAGCTCCCAGCGTGAGCGACACAGAGGATGGGTGATTTCTGCATTTTCAACTGAGGTACTGGGTTCATCTCACTGGGGAGTGCCAGACAATCAGTGTTGGACAGCTGGTGCAGCCTGACAGCGAGAGCTGAAGCAGGGTGAGCCATCGCCTCACCTGGGAAGCGCAAGGGGGAAGGGAATCCCTTTTGCTAGCGAAGGGAAACTGAGACATACAACACCTGGAAAATCGGGTAACTCCCACCCTAATACTGTGCTTTACCAAGGGTCTTAGCAAACGGCACACCGGGGGATTATAGCCCACACCTGGATGGGAGGGTCCCACACCCACAGGGCCTCCCTCAAGACTAGCGCAGCAGTCTGAGATCTAACTGCAAGGTAGCAGCGAGGCTGGGGGAGGGGAACCCGTCATTGCTGAGGCTTAAGTAGGTAAACAAAGCTGCAGGGAAGCTCGAACTGAGTGGAGTCCACCGCAGCTCAAGGGGGCTGGCCTGTCTCTGTAGACTCCATCTCTGGGGACAGGGCATAGCTAAACAAAAAGCAGCAGAAACCTCGGCAGAGGTAAATAACCCTATCTGACAGCTTTGAAGAGAGCAGGGGATCTCCAAGCACGGAGGTTGAGATCTGAGAACGGACAGATTGCCTGCTCAAGTGGGTCCCTGACCCCTGAGTAGCCTAACTGGGAGACATCCCCCACTAGGTGCAGACCGACACCTCACACCTCACACGGCAGGGTATACCCCTGAGACAAAGCTTCCAGAGCAAGAATCGGACAGTAACACTTGCTGTTCAGCAATATTCTATCTTCTGCAGCCTCCACTGCTGATACCCAGGCAAACAGGGTCTGGAGTGGACCTCAAGCAAACTCCAACAGACCTACAGCTGAGGGTCCTGACTGTTACAAGGAAAACTAACAAACAGAAAGGACAACCTCACCAAAACCCCATCAGTTCATCAGCATCATCAAAGACCAAAGGCAGATAAAACCACAAAGATGGGAAAAAAGCAGGGCAGAAAAGCTGGAAATTCAAAAAATCAGAGTGCATCTCCCCCTCCAAAGGAATGCAGCTCATTGCCAGCAATGGATCAAAGCTGCATGGAGAATGACTTTGATGAGTTGAGAGAAGAAGCCTTCAGTCGATCAAACTTCTCAGAGCTAAAGGAGGAACTACGTAACCAGTGCAAAGAAACTAAAAATCTTGAAAAAAGAATGGAAGAATGGATAACTAGAATAATCAATGCAGAGAAGGATAAACGAACTGACAGAGATAAAAACCATGACATGAGAAATACGTGACAAATGAACAAGCTTCAGTAACTGACTCGATTAACTGGAAGAAAGAGTATCAATGATTGAAGATCAAATGAATGAAATGAAGCAAGAAGAGAAGTCTAGAGAAAAAAGAGGAAAAAGAAATGAACAAAGCCTCCAGGAAATATGGGATTATGTGAAAAGACCAAATCTACGTCTGATTGGTGTGCCTGAAAGTCAGGGGGAAAATGGAACCAAGTTGTAAAATACTCTTCAGGATATCATCCAGGAGAACTTCCCCAACCTAGTAAAGCAGGTCAACATTCAAATTCGGGAAATAGAGAGAACGCCACAAAGATACTCCTTGAGAAGAGCAACTCCAAGACACATAATTGTCAGGTTCACCAAAGTTGATATGAAGGAAAAAATGTTAAGGGCAGCCAGAGAGAAAGGTTGGGTTACCCACACAGGGAAGCCCATCAGACTAACAGCAGATCTCTCACAGAAACTCTACAAGCCAGAAGAGAGTGGGGGCCAATATTCAACATTCTTAAAAAAAAGAATTTTCAACCCAGAATTTCATATCCAGCCAAACTAAGTTTCATAAGTGAAGGAGAAATAAAATCCTTTACAGACAAGAAAATGCTTAGAGATTTTGTCACCACCAGGCCTGCCCTACAAGAGACCCTGAAGGAAGCACTAAACATGGAAAGGAACAACCGGTAGCAGTCATTGCAAAAACATGCCAAAATGTAAAGACCATTGATGCTAGGAAAAAACTGCATCAACTAACCAGCAAAATAACCAGCTAATATCACAATGACAGGATGAATTTCACATATAACAATATTAAACTTAAATGTAAATGGACTAAATGGTCCAATTAGAAGACACACACTGGCACATTGGATAAAGAGTCAAGACCCATCAGTTTGCTGTATTCGGGAGACCCATCTCACGTGCAGAGACACACATAGGCTCCAAAATAAAGGGAGGGAGGAAGATCTACCAAGCAAATGGAGAACAAAAAAAAGCAGGGGTTGTAATCCTAGTCTCTGATAAAACAGACTTTAAACCATCAAAGATCAAAAGAGACAAGGCCATTACATAATGGTAAGGGAATCATTTCAACAGGGAGAGCTAACTATCCTAAATATATATGCACCCAATACAGGAGCACCCAGATTCATAAAGCAAGTCCTTAGAGACATACAAAGAGACTTAGACTCCCACACAATAATAATGGGAGACTTCAACACCCCACCATCAACATTAGACAGATCAACGAGACAGAAAGTTAACAAGGAAATCCAGGAATTGAACTCAACTCTGCACCGAGTGGACCTCATAGACATCTACAGAACTCTCCACCCCAAATAAACAGAATATACATTCTTCTCAGCACTACATCACACTTATTCCAAAATTGACCACATAGTTGGAAGTAAAGCACTCCTCAGCAAATGTAAAAGAACAGAAATTATAACAAACTGTCTCTCAGACCACAGTGCAATCAAATTAGAACTCAGGACTAAGAAACTCAATCAAAACCACTCAACTACATGGAAACTGAACAACCTGCTCCTGAATGACTACTGGGTGCATAACGAAATGAAGGCAGAAATAAAGATGTTCTTTGAAACCAATGAGAACAAAGATACAACATACCAGACTCTCTGGGACACATTTAAAGCAGTGTGTAGAGGGAAATTTATAGCACTAAATGCCCACAAAAGAAAGCTCAAAAGATCTAAAACTGACACCCTAACATCACAATTAAAAGAACTAGACAAGCAAGAGCAAACACATTCAAAAGCTAGCAGAAGGCAAGAAATAACTAAGATCAGAGCAGAACTGAAGGAGATAGAGACACAAAAAACCCTCCAAAAAATCAATGAATCCAGGAGTTGGTTTTTTGAAAAGATCCACAAAATTGATAGACTGCTAGCAAGACTAATAAAGAAGAAAAAAGAGAAGAATCAAATAGACGCAATAAAAAATGATAAAGGGGATATCACCACCGACTCCACAGAAATACAAACTACCATTAGAGAATACTATAAACACCTCTACACAAATAAACTAGAAAACCTAGATGAAATGGATAATTTCCTGGACACTTACACTCTCCCAAGACTAAACCGGGAAGAAGCTGAATCCCTGAATAGACCAATAGCAGGCTCTGAAATTGAGGCAATAATTAATAGCCTACCAACCAAAAAAAGTCCAGGACCAGACAGATTCACAGCCAAATTCTACCAGAGGTACAACGAGGAGCTGGTACCATTCCTAATGAAACTATTCCAATCAATAGAAAAAGAGAGAATCCTCCCTAACTCATTTTATGAGGCCAATATCATCCTGATACCAAAGCCTGGCAGAGACACAACAAAAAAAGAGAATTTTAGACCAATATCCCTGATGGACATCGATGCAAAAATCCTCAATAAAATACTGGCAAACCGAATCCAGCAGCACATCAAAAAGCTTTCCACCATGATCAAGTGGGCTTCATCCCTGGGATGCAAGGCTGGTTCAACATACACAAATCAATAAACATAATCCAGCATATAAACAGAACCAAAGACAAAAACTACATGTTTATCTCAATAGATGCAGAAAAGGCCTTTGACAAAGTTCAACAGCCCTTCATGCTAAAAACTCTCAATAAACTAGGTATTGATGTAACATATCTCAAAATAATAAGAGCTATTTATGACAAACCCACAGCCAATATCATACTGAATGGGCAAAAAATGGAAAAATTCCCTTTGAAAACTGGCACAAGACAAGATGCCCTGTCTCACCACTCCTATTCAACATAGTGTTGGAAGTTCTGGCTAGGGCAATCAGGCAAGAGAAAGAAATCAAGGGTATTCAGTTAGGAAAAGAAGAAGTCAAATTGTCCCTGTTTGCAGATGACAGGATTGTATATTTAGAAAACTCCGTCATCTCAGCCCAAAATCTCCTTAAGCTGATAAGAAACTTCAGCAAAGTCTCAGGATACAAAATTAATGTGCAAAAATCACAAGCCTTCTTATACACCTGTAACAGACAAACAGAGAGCCAAATCATGAATGAACTTCCATTCACAATTGCTTCGAAGAGAATAAAATACCTAGGAATACAACTTAGAAGGGATGTGAAGGACCTCTTCAAGGAGAACTACAGACCACTGCTCAGTGAAATAAAAGAGGATGCAAACAAATGGAAGAACATACCATGCTCATGGATAGGAAGAATCAATATCGTGAAAATGACCATACTGCCCAAGGTAATTTATAGATTCAATGCCATCCCTATCAAGCTACCAATGAGTTTCTTCACAGAATTGGAAAAAACTGATTTAAAGTTCATATGGAACCAAAAACGACCCTGCATTGCCAAGACAATCCTAATTCAAAAGAACAAAGCTGGAGGCATCATGCTACCTGACTTCAAACTGAACTACAAGGCTACAGTAACCAAAACAGCATGGTACTGGTACCAAAACAGAGATATAGACCAATGGAACAGAACAGAGCCCTCAGGATTAATACCACACATCTACAGCCATCTGAATTTTGACAAACCTGACAAAAACAAGAAATGGGGAAATGATTCCCTATTTAATAAATGGTGCTGGGAAAATTGGCTAGCCATAAGCAGAAAGCTGAAACTGGATCCTTTCCTTACTCCTTATATTAAAATTAATTCAAGATGGATTAGAGACTTAAATATTAGACCTAATACCATGAAAACCCTAGGAGAAAACCTAGGTAATACCATTCAGGACATAGGCATGGGTAAGGACTTCATGTCTGAAACACCAAAAGCAACAGCAACAAAAGCCCAAATTGACAAATGGGATCTAATTAAACTAAAGAGCTTCTGCACAGCAAAAGAAACTACCATCAGAGCGAACAGACCACCTACAAAATAGGAGAAAATTTTTGCAGTCTACTCATCTGACAAAGGGCTAATATCCAGAACCTACAAAGAACTCAAACAAATTTACAAGAAAAAAACAACCCCATCAAAAAGTGGGCAAAATATATGAACAGACATTTCTCAAAAGAAGACATTCATACAGCCTACAGACACATTAAAAAATGCTTGTCATCACTGGCCATCAGAGAAATGCAAATCAAAACCACAATGAGATACCATCTCACACCAGTTAGAATGGCAATCATTAAAAAGTCAGGAAATAACAGGTGCTGGAGACAATGTGGAGAAATAGGAACACTTTTACACTGTTGGTGGGATTGTAAACTAGTTCAACTATTGTGGGAAACAGTGTGGCGATTCCTCAAGGATCTAGAACTAGAAATACCATATGACCCAGCCATCCCATTACTGGGGATATACCCAAAGGATTGTAAATCATGATGCTATAAAGACACATGCACACGTATGTTTATTGCGGCACTATTCACAATAGCAAAGACTTGGAATCAACTGAAGTGTCCATCAGTGACAGACTGGATTAAGAAAATGTGGCACATATACACCATGGAATACTATGCAGCCATAAAAAAGGATGAGTTCATGTCCTTTGTAGGGACATGGATGCATCTGGAAACCATCATTCTCAGTAAACTATCGCCAGAACAGAAAACCAAACACCGCATGTTCTCACTCATAGGTGGGAAGTGAACAATGAGATCACTTGGACATGGGAAGGGGAACATTACACACCAGGGCCTATTATGGGGAGGGGGTGAGGGGGAGGGATGGCATTGGGAGTTGTAACTGATGTAAATGATGAGTTGATGGGTGCTGACAAGTTGATGGGTGCAGCACACCAACATGGCACATGGATACATATGTAACAAATCTGCACATTGTGCACATGTACCCTAGAACTTAAAGTATAATAAAAATAAAAATAAAAAAAAAATAAGACCTTGGGAAAGGAATGCATGAGGTCTATAAATGGCCACTCTGGGAGTGTCTGTCTTATGTGGTTGAGATAAGGACTGAAATATGCCCTGGTCTTCTGCAGTACCCTCAGGCTTATTAGGGTGGGGAAGAAACCCCACCCTGGTAAATTTGAGGTCAGATGGGTTCTCTGCTCTCGAACCCTGTTTTCTGTTGTTGAAGGTATTTATCAAGACAATATATGCACAGCTGAACATAGACCCTTATCAGGAGTTTTTGACTTTGCCCCTTGCCTTTTGGTCTTGCTTTGCCCTTTGCCTTGTGATCTTTATTGGCCTCAGAAGCATGTGATCTTTGTGACCTACTCCCTGTCCATACACCTACCCTTTTGAAATCCTTAATAAAAACTTGCTGCTTTTGCGGCTTAGGTGGGCTTCACGGAACTACCAATATGTGATGTCACCCCTAGCAGCCCAGCTGTAAAATTCCTCTCTTCGTACTCTTTCTCTTTATTTCTCAGACCAGCTGACACTTAGGGAAAATAGAAAGAGCCTATGCTGAGTTGGAGGTGGATTCCCCTGATAAGGGAGGATTCCGGAAGGACACTATTTTATACTGCTTTGGATCTCTTCATGTTGCCTGAGTGGGTTGTCCACAAATATTATTTAAAATTAAAAAATTTGCTATTACTCGATTGAGAATGATTTTCTTTGTTTGTTTGCTTTATATTTAGATACAGGGTCTCATTCTGTCATCCAAGCTGGAGTGCAGTGGCATGATCTCAACTCACTGTGACCTTGAATTGTGACCCCAAGCAATCCTCCTGCTTCAGCCTCCTAAGTAGCTAGGACTACAGGCAGGCACCACCACACCTGGCTAATTATTCTATTTTTTTTTGTATAGATGAAGGTTTTGCTATGTTGCCCAGGCTGGTCTAGAACTCCTAGCCTCAAGCAGTCCTCCTCCCTCGGCCTCCCGAAGTGCTAGGATCACAGGCATAAGCTACTGCACCTGACTATTGTTGTTGTTGTTTTAAACATTTTATTTGGTCATTTTGGAAACTTAATGTCTACTACATTTATCATAATAATTTGAAAATCTTTACATGTTTTATATAGAAAACATCTTCTTAAAATAGGAGGTTTAAAATATTTAAACTTAAGAATCTATTAAAGATGTAAATAACGAGTTGATGGGTGCAGCACACCAACATGGCACAAGTATACATATGTAACAAACCTGCACGTTATGCACATGTACCCTACAACTTAAAGTATAATAATAATAAAAAAAAAACTAATCCATATTATTAAAATAAAAATGATAAAAATATCTGTGTGAACATGGCCTGCATTTTACCCAAGTGTAATCTGACACTTTTTTTCTTTCTCTGTAGGAGGCAACTAATACTGATTGAGTTCTAGTTATATGCTAGGCACTGTGGAGGCCTCCTTATTTTATTGATTCCATATCATACTCTTTCTGGAGGTTTGCTAGATTAGTCTTTGACAATTCTAACTCTCAGACTATAGGGCTTTCTTTACCATTTGCCTTGTGATATTCCTTGGCTGCTGTAAGAACATGACACTAGAAGGCTTGCTTTCCTATTTTTCTTAATGTAAAGTTTATAGATTTTATCAAGTGGAGGAAATGAAATAATGACCTATTTTCTGATCTTTGTATCTTCCCCTATGGTCATGATAATTTCGACTTGCTTGTCACCAGTAATATTTTGATTAAAAACTAAGGGAGCCTCCTCTTATTGCCCCATATTAGAAAGTAAAGTTTGTGGCTGGATCTCATCATTGTCAATCATCTCAGTTTAAAAGAAGGTGGGCAGACCTGCCTAAGGGAAAGTAGCAACCAAGTCCTATTTGTAGAAATTGTTTGTAAACACTGTTTTTGTCTGCCTTCCTAGAATGGGGGCAGGGTATTTATGACTCAATACATAAAACATTTTGAGGGAGGAAACTTCAGTTATCAGGAGCTAAAAATTCAATGTATGTAATTTTTGTGCTTATTAATGCTATCTTGAATGGAAATGAAAAAAGAACTTTATTGAAAAAATAACCTTATAGATATGTCTCTTAAAGTTCTTAACTTTTCACTCACTGCTTTGTAAAAATTAATAAAAATTTCAGACTTGACAAAAGTAGAATGAAATCTCCCCAGACTTTGGCCAAAACTTCCCCACGAACAGAGATTCTTAAATATCTCCTTTTCACACATGAGAAACCTGATGTTCAGGGGAGTTAAGTTACTTGCCCAATGTCTAAGGTTAGAAATAGAAATGTGTCTGTTTCTTTCTACTAAGGCTTAGTTGCCACATCTGTTCATTTAAATGCTCAAAAAGCCTGATGTTTATATAAACTTCAGAATTATTATGTATACTTCACTTTCTCTCCCAGTTTCACTTATAATTTAGCAGGTTGTATTGAAGAGCATAGAAGACTAAACAAGTAAAATGTGTGTTCCTAGGAATCATAGCTAGTGCCTACTTATCTTTTACTTTTTATGACTATTATAAGTTCATAGAGATAGAGAATCTAATACACATGTAACTACATCTCTATTAATGATCACGATGGGATTGAAAGTAGTGAAATAAAGACTAAAGCTTATTTTTTTTCTATGAAGAAAGCATGTGCATTGCTTGCTGTGTTCCACATGGCCACCTTCACCTGAAAAATGAGTATTTGAAAACAGGAAAACACAGTAATAATTCCTGAAACTGCCATCTACTGTGTGTTGGACCAATTTCTCTATTATTAGGAAAACCAAGGACTTGGCTGGAAACCATCCCATGTGTTGGAAGGGCTTGAAGAATTGAACTTCTCCATTAGCAAGAATCAGTTTCAGTGGAAATCAGGGACTGGTTGGACCATAAAGAATTGTTGGCATGACAAAAATGTTTAAGTACTTTGAACATTTGTCTGTTTCATGCAAAATGTCTGCATGTGTGGGTTTCTTTACCTTATGGAATGAGAAATGAGTGAAAAGAAAATTATACTATGAATGGAAAAAATGTGAAAACAAAAAAGGAAACATTTTCATTATTTGCTGGGTTAAAAGTCAAAAACTTACACATTATGGAATCTGACTTGGCTATATGTCATTGATGCACAATAGCTAGAATTTAGTAATATTAAAACTAGTCATGAAAAAAGCAATTTACCAATATTATGAAGAAAAAGTAAACTGAGAGGCGATTTTATGATTTAGGAGAGGTTACATGTATAGTTGTAAATCATAAGTTATAACAGGAAGGACTGCTATAACATAAAAGAAGTCAGCAAATAAGCAAGACTTGAGTATATGAGAAAAGTAACTGGACATATTGTCTATCTTGCAAAATGTGTGAACCAGAATTCTTGGTATAATATTTTAATGAATACTCTGGATTCTAAAGTATTCTAATCAAATTGTTATTTTATAGAATATCAAGGTATATCTTTGGTTAATTTTGTGTTAGAATTCTATGTGGATGTCACCCATTTTCTGGCACCTTTAATCAAATCTTCTAGACTTTCTTTCTGTAAAAGTAATTTCATTACTCTGACTATTCCAATACATATTTATGTATGTATTTATGTATCGATCTATCATCTATCTATCTATCTTCTATCTATACATCCATTCATGTATCTTCATCTGCCGTCTGTGTATATAATCCATTTATATACATCCACACATCCACACAAATTTTGGGTTAATCTATCTTTCAAACTTTCACTGAGCCTTTAAGCATCAAAACTGTGGCTTGCCCTATTGTTAAATTCACTAGCCCTTATGTTACTTGTCATATTATTTCTTTCCATTTCTAAAAGCTATTTCTTGGGAGTTATAAAGGTACTCATCTTGGTTAATTTTTGAGTACTTTGCCTTTCACTAAGGAACTATCCTATGAAAACCATCACAATTAGTTTTTATTATTGCTATTAAGTTTAAATATTTAACCAACTTTCTTTTTTTTTTTTTTTTTGCTCTGCACTATATGATGGGTGCTAGACACTCAACAGACATGGTCACTGTCCTCAGTTCTATAAAAGACAATCAGGAAACGCTTCCCTAAATTAGCAAGGTGAAGTGTTAGCACCTGTTATGGAGGGGCAGATGAAAGCATTTTAGGCAGAGGAAACAACACAAAATCTCTACTTCAGGAAAGAGTGTGGCATATTCTAGGAATTAAGAAACACAGTTTCTTAAAGATCAAGATTGATCCCTAGTGTCACTATGAGAGACTGGTTTATGTAAGCCAGATACAAAACTTCATCTCATTATTTCATAGTTACACTCTTAAGACATGATTAAACATTTTTTCCTGTAAACTACTATTATTCTAACCCTCAAATGTCTTCCATTTGTTAACAATTTTAACTTTTGGAGAGTTAAACACAAGTAGAATATCAAGGAATATAGGAATAACATGTTTGCATTAATATATTTGATAAAGTGATCTAGAAGTATTAATTTTTTTCTTATCACAAATATGAATATGATGTTACAATAAAATATCCAAATAATGCAAAGCTGGATATAGTACAACTGGTGATTGACTCCTGTACTCTTTTTATCCCAGCCTCTGTTTCTAAAATAGGGAAGAGAGAGCTAAAGCTCTCTCACCCACCATCTCATCTTCTGGGTGGTGGGTGAGGCAGGATAGAGAAATAGTAGATAGTCCAGTCTCAGAAAGCTAGGATATGGCAGGTAGGTCTTTATGTCCCTTTATTTTCCTGGCTTAATCTCTCCAGCTTCACTAACTGGGAGTTTCCTGGATTCCCTAATGCTGTTCTGGAAGTCCCAGCCAGGGATTAAAGAGAAGATAGATCAGATCTAGAAGTACTGTTATAGCCCAGCTTGTGAGCGCCCAGAGATTGCTGAGCTCTTTTAGAGGCACTACCATAAATTGTCCCAGTAGTTAGGACATTGTTGCTTCTGACTGTTACTACTGGACTTGGGACCATTTCTCCTCTCTAATTTCCCTCTGAAGCTGATGGTCTTGTGATATTGCTGAGGGTTTTGAGTGAGATGGAAAGTACAGATAGGAGAGGCTCACAGAGATGAAGTCTTGATCTGGAACTGAGTTATGAACTTAAGCTCACTTGACTTAACTACATTTAGCACAAAACATCTAGAACATCCACACAAATAGGGAGTTTAGAGTTAATAAAGCAATACTAAAAGCCATATTTTTTGTACTACTGAATTTTAAGTACTAGTCTATCTGTGAAGTATAATGTCAAACATACTCGAAAAAGAGGAGAGTAGATTCTAATTTTATTATATGTACTTTTTTACTTTTCAAAAAGAAAACTGACTTTGAAATTCCTAATTTTAGTTATATTTGTGAACAGCAAAATGACTTGAAATTCTGCTTTACCTTGTTCACAGTAGATTCCAGTGGTTCCTAGAGGACAGAAACAGGTGTATCCATGAGGTAATGAAATGCAGGTTGCTCCTCTGCTACAGTGGTGTGGAGGGTCATGTTCAGGATCACAGATGGAAACTGTCTCTGTGCAGAATGCTCCTTTCCACCTAGTGGTACAGTTGCAGCTGTGGGTTGAGAGAAAGTCACATGGTTTGAGCACTTGGGTAGAGATGGATACATACTATGTATTGCCTTGATGCTAACTTGTCAATTTTAACTGCAGTTCCAAGAGATCAAAATGAATTGTGATTCAAACTCTAAGACCTAAATTGTCAAAGGAGAGAGTTAATAACTGGTTACAGGATTACTGGACTCCACATCAAAGACTTTAAAAGATTCAGAGTGTAAAAGTAGAAAGATAATTTTTTGAGAATCGTTTCTTTGGACAAAATTGCATTGTAAGTCTCTCTCCCAACTCCCACACCACCACCAAGAGAAAAAGCTGTGCATGGTATTGCTGTCTCCTAACTTCAAGCCTAGTGGAAAGAGATTTAGCAGGACCACTTGGAGAGCTTGGTATGTGTTCCCTGGCATTGGCAAACTCACAGGCTCAGCTCCTGGGGTTGCAGAAAGAGCTGCAAACATGCTGAAGACAAGTCAAATGTGAGTGAATCCCAGGAAAGGGATGTTCATAGTCAGGAACAACAGCTTGAGGATATATAAAAATGAATCTTGACCAAGAGTTGTCCTTCTGGCTAAGATACCTGGGCAGTAAGAGGTTTCTGGCTAGAGCAGAAGCTGAGGGGTAATGGGGAATACTCAGCTGAAAGAGAGACCTTGTCTGGGTTTAGAGAGTGATATTGGGGGGAGCCCAGAAGAAAACTTTCCGATAGACCCATCAAAGGCAGAGTTGTCAGACAAAACGCAGAGCATCTAGTTAAATTTAAACATGAGTTAAACAATGAATAACTTTTCTTAGTAGAAGTATGTCCTGATATGGTTTGGCTGTGTCCCCACCCAAATCTCATCCTGAATTGTAGTTCCTGTAATCCCCATGTGTTATGGAAGGGACTAGGTGGAGAAAATTGAATCATGGGGGAGGTTTCCCCCATCCTGTTCTCATGATAATGAGTTAGTACTCATGAGATCTGATGGTTTTATAAGGGGCTTCCTTCTTCACTGGGCGCTCATTCTTCTTCCTGCCACCACATGAAGAAGGACATGTTTGCTTCCCCTTCCACCATGATGTAAGTTTTCTGAGGCCTCCCCAGCCATGCTGAACTGTGAGTCAATTAAACCTCTTTCCTTTATAAATCACCCATTTTCAAGTATGTCTTTATTAGCAGCATGAGAACGGACTAATACATGTCCCATACAATATTTGAACTTTAAATAATATTTGAGATTTTATTGTTATATATCTTGATATATAGATACATATATATACATATATATACATGCACATATATATATAGTTGATAAATTGTTGTTTGTCTGAAATTCAAATTTATCTGGGCACCATGTGTTTATTTTCCCCTCCCTGCCTCCCTCCCTACCTGCCTTTTTCCCTTTCTTCCTTCCCTTTCTCTCCCCACCATACCCCTTCCTTTCTTCTTCTTCTGAAAACACTACACTAAAGAGTACATGAGAGAAAGGGTTAACTTAAAATTCCTGTTACCGTCAGAGAGCCATAAACCACCGTGCCAGTCTAAAGAGCACATTCTAGAACTGGGTGTGAGATATAGGGGTCAGAAACTGTTAAACTGGAAAAGGACAGCAGTTGATCACACCTTCCCAGACCTTTTAGTTATGTCATATACTTTTATATGCTTGTTGCATCTAAATTAATAGTTGTGCAAAAAAAGTTCGGAAAATTGTATAGGGTTCTCCAAAATAGAGACAAACAAAATACAGAATTAATCTGCTACAAAATTACATTTTTTGAAGATTATTTTTGAAGATCAAAAAGAGTATAGAATGTATAAAGACTTCTTATACAAAAAAGAGAATGAGTAATTTCGCAAAAGAAATAAAACTATAGTAAAAATTCTTATTAAATAATTTTTAAACACGATGCTCTGTCATTACTTTTAAAAGTGACGATTGCGCCATCTAGTGGTTCATTTTTATCTACTTGAAAAAAGCTTAACAAAATTATTCTCACTGCCTTATAGATGGAACTCACAATGGTAAAATATTTATTTTATTTAATTCACTTACACTTTATTGTATATATTTAAGGTATATAACATAGTGTTATGGGAATAAAATACTTGCTTGGATATTAAAGTAGATAAATCACATTAAGCATAATATAGATGCTAAAATCTTATTTGAAAAAAATAACAAATCAGAACATCATATAGTTTGTTTCAGAATTTTTAGGTCTGAAACAATTAGCTATATGTTTAATATATAATTAGTGATTATATAATTCTAATGAGAATGATTTTGTGCAAGGTCAAATTTTTCTTTTTGTTCCTTGGTTTCTATAACACCCTGTGAAATATAGATAATAAAAAATTTCAAGCCTTCATTAGTTATTCTCTACTTTGGGTGATATTTTTCTGACCCTTGATGTTAATTCATTAATATTTCTTCCCTTAACCACATATACTACTCTGCCCTGAGGAAAAGTAGATTTTGTAGAAGTGTGTGTGTGACGTGAGGTGTCTATATAGTGGGCAATGTAAAAACAAAACAAAGACAGGTTGGTATCTATTTAAAGAATATTTATTATTTTTTACAGGCTAGCTGTCTGTGCTTATCTTAGGATTGAGGATAGTACTGTGCTTGGTACTGAGATTCTACAACACAGGAGGGTCCATTTTTGACCTCATGGACTTCTGTATTTTGGAGAAATCAGATTAGTAAGGAGACAATTTTAATAAGATGGGACAAGTTCTAAAATGGTTATTATGGTATCCTGTGGATGGATATCTAAGTAATTTTAGTGGATTACTTAGGGAAGGCTAAGGGAAGGCTTAGGAAAGGCTGCCAAAGTGAAATTTGCCCATATAAATGCATGCACTGAGAGGAGGTGTCAAAGGACTTTGAACAACAGGCTGAGACAATTCAACTTTTTAAAAAAAACTATTAATTTTTGTGGGTACAGAGTAGGTGTACATATTTATGGGGTACATGACATGTTTTGGTATAGGCATGCAATGTGTGACAATCACATCATGGAAAATAGGGTATCCATCCCCTCAAGCATTTGTCTTTTGTGTTACAAACAATCCAATTATACTCTCTTAGTTATTTTAAAATGTACAATTAAATTATTATTGACTATAGTCACCCTGTTGTGCTATCCAATACTAGTTCTTGCTCATTCATTCTCACTACTTTTTTGTACCCGCTAACCATCCCTACCTCCCTGTTACCTACCACCCTTCTCAGCCTCTAGTGACCATCCTTCTAGTCTCTATCTCCATGAGTTCAACTGTTTTGATTTTTAGAACCCACAAATAAGTGAGAATATGTGATGTTTGCCTTTCTGTGCCTGGCTTCAGTTCAATTTTTAAGTGACAGGTGTATACAAAATGACACGAATGATGAGGCACACTTTAAGAATATTGATCTGTTATGTGTAGGATGATTGCATAGTTTAACAATAAGCTCTCTGGTGACGTAATTTTAATCTTAGTGAGATCGTAGCATATTTTTGCTACTAGAAAAGGGGCCGGCAACCTTTTTTTTGTAAAGGGCAAGGCAGTTTACAGTTTTGCTTTGTGGGCCATATAGACACTGTAGCAATAACTAAACTCTGCCATTGTTGAAAGCAGCCACAGAAAACACACAAATGGGTGTGGCTGTATCCCAATAAATTTTAGTTACACAAATAGGTGGTAGGCCAGATTTGGCCCATATGCCATAGTTTTCTGACCCCAGCACTCTAGACCATTAATTCCAGAGCTAGGGTCTGTTTTGTTTTTTATTATTGTCTCAAGGCCCAAAACAGTTCTTGGTTTATTGTAAGTTTTAATTGACTATTCAAGGAATAAACACATAAATGAATAAATATAATAGGTCATGGCTGGGATAAGAAAGCAGATGGAGGCAAAAGTCCTGAATAGGAAAATTGCTGTGGGGATGCAGAGGTTGAAGTGTAGATGTGAGAGGCATTTTCAAGGCTTTGGTAAGTGTGTTGGTATGAAAGAAGAAAAATTATAGTAATGACAAACATTATTTGATGCTTACCATGTGTCAGGCACTCTTCTAACCTTTTTAGTTTCTCTATTACCTTATAAGAAGGGTACTATCATCATCCTCATTTTGAAGAGGAGGAATCTGAGGAACAGAGAGGTTAAGTCTGCTAATAAGTGAGGAAGTCCATGCTTTAGTTACCATTTTGTGTCTCTCAGTCCTGTGGAAGTGTTGGGACCGTGAAAGAGCATGGTGTTGTTAGTGAAATAGGGACAACTGGATAGCAATATAGTAAAGGGAAAACATAAAGAATCTACTTTTATAGGCTTTATTCCTGGGATGCAAGACTGGTTCAACATATACAAATTGATAAATGTGATTCACCACATAAATAGAATTAAAAGCAAAAACCATATCATGTTCTCAACAGATGCAGAAAAGACTTTGATAAAATTTAACTTTCTTTTGTGTTAAAAACCCTCAACAAACGAGACATTGAAGGACCATACTTCAAAATAATAAGAGCAGTCTATGACAAATCCATAGCCAAACATCATCCTGAACAGGCGAAAGATCGAACCATTCCCCTTAAGAACTGCAACAAGACAAGGGTGCCCACTCTCGCCACTGCTATTCAACACAGTAATGGAAGTGCTAGCCACAGCAATCATGCAAGAGAAAGAAAGAAAAGATATCCAAATAGAAAGAGAGGAATTCAAGTCATCTCTCCTTGCAGATGATATTATTCTATACTGAGAAAATCCCATGGACTCTGCCAAAAGGCTCCTAGAACTTATAAATAATTTCAGTAAAATTTCAGAATACAAAATCGCTGTACAAAAATCAGTAGCATGCCTATACACCAATTACGTCCAAGCTGAGAACAAAAGCAAGAATGAAATCCCATTTACAATAGCCACAAAAAGAATGAAGTACCTAGGAACACAGAACCAAGGAGGTGAAAGATCTTTATAATGATAATTACCAAACACTGATGAAGGAAATCAGAGATGACACAAACAAATGAAAAAAGATTTCATGCTCATAAATGGGAAGAATCAATATTGTTAAAATGGATATACTGACCAAAGCAATTTACAGATTCAATGTTATTCCTATAAACTACCAACATAATTTTTCACAGAATTAAAAAAATTATTCTAAAATTCATATGGAAACAAAAAAGAGGCTAAATAGCCGAAACAATCCTAAGCAAAAAGCACAAGGCCAGAGGCATCACTCTACCTAACTTCAAACTATACTACAAGCCTACAGTAATCAAAATAGCATGGCACTGGTACAGAAACAGACACACAGACCAATGGACAGAACAGAGAACCTAGAAATAAAGTCATACACCTAAAAGCACCTGATCTTCAACAAAGTCAATGATAAGCAATGGGGAAAGGGCTTCCTATTCAATAAATGGTGCTGGAATAACTGGCTAGCCATATGCAGAAGATTGAAACTAGACCCCTTCCCTTCACTATATATGTTATGAAAATTAACTCAAGATGGACTAAAGACTTAAATGTAAGACCTAAACCTATAAAAACCCTAGAAGAAAACCTAGGAAATACCATTCTAGACATCAGGCTTGGTAAAGAATTTACGACTAAGTCCCCAGAAGCAATTTCCATAAAAGCAAAAATTGACAAATGGGACCTAATTAAACCAAAGAGCTTCTGCACAGCAAAAGAAACTATCAATAGAGTAAACAGACAACCTACCGAATGGGAGAAAATATTCACACACTACACAACAACAAAGGTCTAATGTCTAGAATATATAAGGAACTTAAACAATTCAACAAGCAGAAAACAGATAACCCCATTAAAAAAATGGGCAAATGACATGAACAGACACTTCTCAAAAGAAGACATACATGAAACCAACAAATAGATTAAGTAATGCTCAACATCACTAATCGTTAGAGAAATGCAAACCAAAACCACAATGAGATACCAACTCACACCAATCAGAATGGCCATTATAAAAAAGTAAAAAAAAAAAAATGACAGCCATTGGTGAGGTTGCAATGAAAAGGGCACACTTAAACATTGCTAGTGGGAATGTAAATTACTTCAGCCACTGTGAAAAGCAGTGTGGATATTTCTTAAAAAACTTAAAACAGAGCTACCATTCAACCCAGCAATCCCATTACTGGCTATACACCCAAAGGAATATAAATCATTCTATGAAAAAGACATATGCATCTGTATGTTAACCGCAGCACTATTCACAATAGCAAAGACATGGAATCAACCTATATGCCCATCAACAGGGTACTGGATAAAGAGAATGTGGTACATATTCATCATGGAATACTACACAGCCATTGAAAAAATGAAATCATGTCCTTTGTAGAAACATGAATGCAGCTGGAGGCCATTATCTTATGCAAACTAACATAGGAACAGAAAACTAAATACTGCATATTCTCATTTATAAGTAGGAGCTAAACAATGAGTACATATGGACACAAACAAATGGGAACGATAGGCACTGGGGACTACTTGATGTAGGGAGGTGGGAGGCAATGTGGGGTGAAAAACTACCTATTGGGTACTATGCTCACTATCTGGGTGATGGAATTATTTGTACACCAAACCTCAGCAACACACACTTATGTAACAAACCTGCACATGTACATCCTGAACCTAAAATAAAAGTTGAAAAAACAAAGCCACTTTTAGCTAGACTGCATTGGAGGTAAGAGTAGGTGATAAAATAGCTTTTTTTTTTTTTTTTTTCTATAAGCATCTAGGGACATGGCTTGTAAATTTGATGATAGTTCAGGACATAAGGCAGATTTAATTAAATAGACTAGCAGGCAAAGAGCTGGGAAACATGCACCCGGCATACAATAGCTAAGACTACTTAAATCATACTGAGGAATCATTGACACTATACAGAGCACTGTTTTCTTATTTCAAGACCATTCAAAAAATGTTACATATCCTTAATTGTCAGTACAAGGAAAAATTTGTGGGTTCTTCTGTCTCCAAACATAAACAGATGATAGCAGAGAATAAAATATTAAACACTTTGGAAATGTAACAGCTCATCATGATAGTAAATCTAGAGATGAATATTAGAGTGTGTTCTTACTAATATAGTTAATTATTTTACTTCTGTGCATTTAGAATGAAACTGATTTGAATTCCTAAATTGCAGATATATTGTTTAGTTCTGACTGTCAATTTTATAACTTAGAACCTCTATGGGTTAATTTTTCCTCATTACTATAGAAATTCAACATGAAGAATTTAATTTTCTTGTAATTAGGTAAGTCTAAGACTGTAAGAGTTTAGTATGAACATGGATATAAAAAATTAACTGAAAATGAGATAATAGAAGATTTAATATTTTTTGTTAAATATCATTCACTTACTAAATATTACCAAAGAGGGATTATAGAGCAGCATTGTACATCGTTACCAAGGTGAGTACAAAATAGAAAACATGGACTTGTTCCTCACCCTGAGGACTTGCTACTTTATTTAGAATAATGTATTTGTATGAAATATATATAAAATATAATATTCAAAGTTTCTTAGGGCTTTACCTTAGTGCCAGGCACCATTTTAAGTACTTTAGATATAGTAATTTGTTTAATCACCATATAAAACCTACAAAGTAATACTATTATTCGCCCTCAGATTGCAGATGAGAAGCTAATACAGAAAAATATAACCTCTGCTTAGCCTACTTTTTCAGGTTACCTATCAAATATGGATTTTGATGCTTTGGATAAGAGAGATTCTTCTTTATATGTTGAGGCTGAGATAAGAACAGGAAAAGAAAGTTCTTGGAGAAAATTTACTTTGAGCTGGATCTGTAAAAAAGTTCTGGTTATAGATTTGTGGGTTTTCTATGCATAAGCAAAAGCACAGACACAAAATCTATGTGGTGTGATGATAAAGTCATATGAATAATAGAATAAATGCATGTAATTTAGCAATGGGTGATCACATGACCTAAAGGAATCTAGTTCTGCATATATAACTTATTTCTCTGCTATTTAAATAAAAAGAGAAACATAGCTGAATTATTTTCTCAGGTCATCTCCTGTGTGGATGACTAATTCATATAAAATTGCTTTCCTTTATGGCTTATTTCCATTTGAGTAACAAGTTAGGAGAATAAGGTAAGTGTGATATGATGTATAACATTTTATCTGCCAAAATTTGCTGGATTTTAAATGACATGCTCAAAATTTGAGCCTTTGAAGAATATACAATCAAGTGCTAAAACAAATGAACCTCATCGTACACTGGAATGTGATGGCATATTGAAACTCAACATGCTTACTAGGACAGGTTGCTATAATAATCACTCTACCTGCTGACATTCCCCCATGGCCTTCGTTTCTTTGCTGGTGAGATACTCACCTAGGTCCTTGGTGATACCTCACAGAGTTTAAGAAGGATGAGATGAAATGACTCTTTATGTACTATTGAAAATACTGGCAGTTGTCTGTAGGCTTTATTTTGTAGTTCTCCAGGTGTAAGGGCTTGAATATTGTAGTATATTAACAGTTGGAATCAGAATTCCTATTAAGGAGAGAACTGTCTTTGGGAAACTACATGAGCTGCTTGGAGTAGACAGTGAAACCTGGTTGCATTGGGATGAACATGAGCCTGGACTACAAAATACGATGATAAATTATTCTACCTGAGACCAGGAGGGAATTGTGGTTTGTTTTAACCTACAGACTCAGTTGGAAAAAAGCAAAGCAAAGGACAGAAGACAAAAATGGGTAGAATTGCCATGTATTTACTGCAGTGGTGCGGTGACCAAAATACAAGTTGGAAGTTGTTTAGGTGGTCATGATATAAACTTTTTTCCTTCAACATTGTCACCTGTCTCCACCCCCCTGCACCAATCTAAACAATCTGTTCTAAAAGTGGAAATGGCTTTGTTAATTTGATAGAAATTAAAGAAGTTGATTATAGCTTTTAGGCATCTGTGATATGGAATAGTCACTATGGGTGAAAGACTGTTGAGCTAGAGACGACTTGAGAACATAAACCTTCCTTTTGGAATCTTCACAATTTATGTAGATGTCAAGGGTCTGGTAGAAAGTAACTGACATCTGAGCTATAAAAAGACCATGAGAGAAAAGAGTTTACTCTTAAGCCACAGTGTAGGGAGGCTTGATGAAAATCCACAGTGAATTCTTACCTCTGACTCTTATTTTCCAGCTGCTTAAATAATAAAGAAACAAAAAAATGCGAGCTTATTTTAGAATCTATGCTCTTCAAATAAGTTTTTCATATTTTCTGACTATGGAAAGATAATTTTCTGAAAATGTCTCATCTTTGGCCAGTGGGAGTCTCTTTAAGTTGGCTCCTGTTGCCTTTTAATATAACCATAGTTGTCTTTGTTAACATTCTTGCTTTCAGGCATTAAAAAGATATCTAGGCTTATATAATATATTTTCTCTCCTAGAGCTGAGTGTAAAAGTCTCCAAGAAGTCTTGGTTCATTTTAGTGGAAAATGGTATTTGGAGATGACAATTTTGGCACTAGAGGTGTTCATCGCTAGAGGTGTTTCTAAATCTTTTTAGCGGATATAGCTGGGAAAATTTTTTTAAAAAGAAAGATTTTTTTTTTTGAGATGGAGTCTTGCTCTGTCGCCCAGGCTGGAGTGCAATGGTGCAATCTCGGGTCACTGCAGCCTCTTCCTCCCGGGTTCAAGTGATTCTCCCTCTTCAGCCTCCTGAATAGAAAGTTAAGTAATGTGTTCATACATTAATTCCAATTCATATTAAGGAGTAGAATGATTTTTACTTCTTTGATTTTATGCCTAGATCTCTTTCATGCTGAAAATTCTAGTTCCTAATGATTAATATTAATTGTTCATTTGGTTTATGTATATTTATCTGTTATATAAATATAATGCTATTTGTGTATTTTTATATATAGTTTTAAAATAACAATATCAATGTTACCACTAACATCAAGACTACAGGATGCAATAGAATATCTTTATGGTTCTTTTTGTTTTAGGCCATAATCCACTGTATAGTAAACATATTGTGTTTTAAGATCCATTGAATTAAATCTTTTCTGCTTGGTTATGCTACCAACTTGAAGTACAGTTGAATTTATTCATTTCCTTATTTTCCTTCAGTATTCAAAGAGTGGTCTTTTTCTTTTTTGATTTACCATGTGAAACATTTTACCTGGTTCCAAATAAAAACTAAAAACAAATTATAGTTAGAAAGTCTAGCTTTTATCCTTTTACTACTTCTTGTTTTCTCCCTCACCCTATAGATAACCATTTATAAATTGTGTATGTGTAATCTTGCATTTTTTTCTTAGAAAAATATAAGCCTATTTGTATGTGTATCTATATTTATGTATTTATATCTGTTTATATCTATTATCCCCTTTTCTTACATGTTTCTTTACCCTGACTTTTTTCACTTAATAAGTCCTGAGGATCACTCCATAGCAACATATAAAAGGTCTATATATATATGTATATATATGAAGTCCTCCATTACATAAACATTCCTTAGCTTTTTCAGCCAGATACCTAGTGATGAACATTTGAGCGGTTTCCAGTCTTTGTTTTAACAAATAGAGAAATTAGGTTGCTCTAATACATAATAGTGTCTGCTTCTCTATAGCCTCACTACTAGATTAATCATATTTTTAGGTTTTTGCCAACCTCATAGGTGAGAAAAATTATCTATCTAAAATTGGAATCTCTAGAAGACAGAGTTAAGGGCAATTCCAAGAAAGTAAGGAATACTCTTTCAAGGAAGTAACAGTGAGAGAGAAGCAAAGGGAGGAGGAAAAAAGGAGAACTAGTACAAGGTAATGAGTTACCAAGCTGGCCATAGCTTCACAAGAAACACAGCTGATTGCTTGGTAAGGAGAGAGTGTTTCTTGGAAGGTGGGATAGAGTAGTACAATTAATTTGTTTGCTATGCAGAGAGAAAAAGAATAACAGGAAGAGGCGGGTTGATAACAGTCATACATAGCTTGACAACAGATTAAAAATTTACATTTTGCTGCATTGGCAATGGAAAACCAGGAAACATTTTGAGCAGGAAAATGATTAAGAGCAAAGAGGATTTTAGGAAGATCTGGATTAAGGTTAGGAGTGTTTAGGGAACAGGTCACCAGTTGGAAAACAATTACATGTCCAGCTGAGGAGTAATAGAAGACTGAATTAAGCATTGTTGGACAAATATATAAAAGAAGACAGTCTGGGCAAAGGATGCTTAATTTGGGAACTTTGGCAGACCTTAGAGAACCTATTATTGGGTTCTAGGGGTTTGTAAACCTCTAAAATGATAAGCACATTTTTGTGTTCCAAGTATGTTCAGTTTTTAGGGGAAAGGGTTTTTAGCTTTAACCTAATGCTCAAAGGCAGTTCTAAGACAAAAAATAATTAGGAAATCCTGAATCAATGAGATTTTGTGATCACTAATAGATTTATGTTGTAAATAAGCCTCATTTATGAACTTAATATTAATCCTTGGTGCATTTTACATTTTTACAACCACATTCTTCTAACTCCTATTGTACTTATTGTCTGAGCCACTCATTTTAACATCTAACTTGTTTTTGTAACTTTGTTTTCCCTACACTGCTTTTCTTTTTGTTTTAGATGGAGTTTCCCTCTTGTCGTCCAGGCGGGAGTACAGTGTTGAGACCTCAGTTCTCTGCACTCTCTGCCTCCCAGGTTCAAGTGATTCTCCTGCCTTAGCCCCCCAAGTAGCTGGGATTATAGGCACCCACCACCATACTGGCTAATTTTTGTATTTTTAGTAGAGATGGGGTTTTGCCATGTCAGCCAGGCTGGTCCCGAACTCCTGACCTCAGGTGATCCACGCATCTCGGCCTCCCAAAGTGCTGGAATTACAGGTGTGAGCCATGGTGCCAGGGCTACACTGTTTTCCTTAAAAGGACACATCTGTATATTGTCCTCAGTCACAGGTTACTGTACAACATGGTGACTATGGTTAGTAGCAACGTCTTGTATTTTGAAAATTGCTGAGAGTAGATTTTAAATATTCCAATCAAAAAAAATTATAAATATGTGAGGTAATGCATATGTTAATTAGCTCATTTGAGCCATTCCATGATGTATACATATTTTGAAACATCATGTTCTACATGATAAATATATCCAATTTTTATTTGTCAATTAAGAAAATAAAAGAAAAAAGTACAACTTAAATAAAATAAAACTTGCTTAAAAACACCTATTAAGCTAGACATGGTGGAAGAGATTGGCAAAAATGTAAAATAATATCTTTCTTCTCATTAAACATTTTTGGTTTGGAATCAGCCATTTCATTAAAGCATTTTATTTATGTCAAAAAAAAAAAAAAAAACCAAGCACATACACACATAGGACTAAGAACTAAACCCTTTTTTTTTTTTTTTTACTTAAAACTTTCGTTTTGATGTAACCTTTTTTCTTTTTTATCCTTGGCTACTAAGAACAGAAATAGTTTTCCATTTATTTGTTGTATCAGAACTCATCCCAGGAGCATAAAGGCCTGAAATGAACTCTGCCTTATGATACTCACATTTGAGAAATTCCATTAGAACACAGATGGATCTGTGTGTGGTGATGAACTCAGAGCAGGAGAGAAGGGTTTTCATCACTTTACCAGGGCCCTGAACATACTGGAAACCTTATCGGGCCCCACCTCACTCCTTGCTTGGAATAAGACTTTCCCTTATGTACCCAAACAATGCCTCCCATCCCAGCTAAGAGGAAGGGAGCTAACGGGAGCATTTTGAGTTGCTTTAAATTTATAACATTAAACTGTTCATTGTTAAGACACTTTGATCAGCTTCGAGGTTTTGCTTTTACAATTGATTCTAAGCACCATAAAATTGGTGCTTCTGTGTTGGTACTTGCCTCTTGAGCATTTAAGAAATATTTCATAAGGTGTGTTAGTTATTTTTCAGGAAAAGATGAAACTTTAGCTTTGAGCTGTCTATAAGGTTACCTAGAAATTCAATTTAATATTACCCTGCTTCAGTTGAAAAATAAAGTTTAGAGCCATATAAAATTAAGAATCTGTAACTAGGACAAGGACAGAAATAAACTTATTAAACACTTTTGAAAAGTATATTACAAAGCACAATATTTTCTTTCTTTAAAGGAGGTATTCTTATACTGAGATTAGAAAAGGATTGTTTAAAACTATCAAAAGGAATAAAATTCTTTAAACTGCTGCTGCCACTGGATCTGAATGTCTATGAATGGGAGACTTAATATTTTTGAACAGTTTATTGAGGTGTAATTTACTAACCATAAAATTCACCTGTTTTAAGTTTGGGGATCTGTAAATTTAATGTTATTAAATGTTGGTCACAAGAGCTACTTCTGGCTCTGCAGTAAATCTTTATAGTTAGTAATTATTTTGTAATTAAGTCAATAAGAGGATCCCAAAACTGGTCACAATTTTGATAAGAAAAATTTTTAGAATCCTGTAAGGAAATTTGTCAGATGTATCATTCCCCCTGTACATTATCGCTTAAGTCTATTTGTTATTCAAATTTAGGCCCTCATGTTTGAGATACTGTTTTCCACCCACACGGCAATCTATGAAATTCCCAGGATATGTGTTATGAAGAAAGGTATTTTCAATTTGGAGAAAATACAAAGTGCCAATTGAAGACAATTTCAACGTCATTAAAAAAAATTAAGGTGAACAGGTTACAATCAGTAAATGGCTACTTAACACTTTTGTTACCTCATTAAAATTATTCGCTGCTTTTAAGTTCATTTCTTGCTATTTAGATTCTGGAGAGAATCTTGACCCAGGAAATGGAAGATCTGATTTTGAGTCCTGCTGTACTACTCACAGGGTGCTCATACATCTTCTCGAATTACTCACAGTCTCTGGGGCTTATTTTCCCTGTATAAAATTGGAATTAGGATACTGGCCTTGAGTAATTTAGAGGGTTTTAGTGAGGAGCAATGGAAATAATATATAAAAAATGCTTTGTTACCCACAAAGTCCTGTGCAATTGTAAGATATTATGTTTAATATCGGAACTCAATAGAATTTCTATATTAATAAAAATAATCTGCAAATGGTTCTAAGTACCTATCTATACTTGGTACTATATATTCCAAGATACATATATATGGTTCTTAGGTTCAAACTGTTAGGCTGTTTGGTCCACATGGAATAACGTAGGGTGGGGATGGATTCCCCACCTTCACCTTCAACTTCATATGCTTTCCTACTGCTACTTTCTAGATCCCTGTTTATTATCACGTCAAAAAATAACAAAAATACTTAGTAGTAACACCTGAAGAATGACTACAACTCTTTAGATAAAGTGAAGTAAACGTGTACTCCTAATTAAATTTAGTTGTAGAGCAAATTAGAGTGCATACTTTGTAAAGCAAGCTAAAGGTTTCATTAAAAATTGTAGAGAAGGAATGATAAAATTATAATGGTAAAGCTAATGCCAAAAATTATTGCTCTGTGATGGTGGCATCCCAAGCCTTAGATTTTGTCCTCAGTAATTCCATGGGCTGAGTCAAACTATACATTTTTTTTTTCCCAAAAAATTTTACTGTGACTATCAGTTATTTGAGCTTTGCTTTTGATCATTTTCTAGCGAGGAGGTGGAAGGAATTTGTTTAGGGTGAATAAGAGATTCACTCATGTCTTTTAAAACTACACTTTCTTCATGGTAGACTCTGTCCTTCAGGAGAAACTCTGACACTCCACTTTCCCAGCTGCTTTTCAGGGAGCCAGTGTTCCTGGTGAAGTGCATTACATCTTCTCATGCGTCCTGTAGGGAGCATTTTGACAAATCTCTCTTTAGCTGTCTTACACATGTATGAGACATAAGAAATTTATGAGTAGCTAGAGTGTAAGAAATTGAATAACAGAGTGCTTACTTCCACTTTCTTTAGCATATTCCCAGAACCCCTCATATACTACTTTTGCATAGATGAGATGCTCAGCAAAAGGAGTAATTAATATAAAAACATTCTCCTTTCTTTTTTCCTTCTTACTCAATGGGTCCATGTTGGCTTCATACTAAAGTAGTTCAGAAGTCAAATTGTGTAGCTTTACTATTGCCCTTTATAAAGCGGCTCAAACCTACATATGAAAGCAAATCCCAATGTGTAAGCCTTTGTGTGGTTAACATTTCTGTCTACTCTCTCAATAGTATGGATTTAAGTGATATTTTTCATGGTGCCTGGAATGAGATGTAGTGATTCATTGTCATTGTTTAACAGAACTAAGATGGCATAAATGCTGTGCTGATCCTATTTGTAGTTACCTTCACCTGTCCTCCCATCATGTAACAAGTCTACATAAGAACATTTTAAATACGTGCATCTGTTTGTGTTCCTAGTTTGTACAAGTGGAATGCCAGTTAGAGTGGAGTACCAGTTAGAGCACAAACAACCTGCTACTTTCATTCCTAATAACGTTATACTTACTAAACACTAGTTCCACTCTCTATGCATGTCCCACCGTTGCCACATTTCATTAAACTGCAGGGAGAAGCATGACACTGGCCAACACTGCGTCCAGCATTTGGGTGGCCTTCGGGATTTCCCAGTCCTCTGAAATGGCCATCCTTCTCAGTGCGAACTTGAAGAGTGAAAATACAACCTTGAAGAAATGCAAAAACGCTTCATGTTAACAAACAGAAGAAATAGATAAAACAAGAAGGTTATTTTTCATTTTTAAAGTAAAAGTTTTTCAAAATAAAGTAATACATGTAAATTTTAAAAGAAATATAAGAATACAGAAATGCACAGAGAAAAATATTTTTTAAAGTCATTCATGATATCACCTCACAGCAGACAACTATTAACATTTTGGGGTGTATCTGTGTGTGTGTGGTATTTTTTTCTATGCTTAGTCATATTTTCTTTTAAACAAAAATGCAATCTGCACTAAGCTGTAGAAAATATAATATTATACCAAAAAGTTGAATATCATAAATAACATTAACATTTTTCTTGTAGCATTAACTATTTTTAAGTGATGGCATATTTCCTTATATCAAAATATATTTAATAAACCTATAATTATTATACCATCAACTCATTTATACTTTTTGCTATTAGAAATAAAGTTGTAATGAATATCTTATATGTATATCTTTGTCCAGTTTAAAATTATTTTCTAGTACATATTTCTAGAAGGAGAATTACTAGGGGAAAAGATATAGATGCTTTGAAGTATGCCTAAGTGTCCGCCCCATAGATATTTTTCACAACTGGACTCAGGAGACTGGGATTCCCTTCTTCACAGGCACTACCATGCATGGGATGACCATTCCATTTCATTTTTACATGCAATAGCTAATAAAATACTATTTTCCTGTTTCTAGTTGGGTATCAAAAATCTTTTAACAAATGTATTGGTCATTCATAATTATATTATAATTTGTATTTATAGTATATAAAGAGAGTCTCCTTATATAATGAGGACATTAGCAATTTGTGATATTTGGTACATAAACTTTCTCCAGTTTAATATTTACCACCCAATTTTGCTATTTTTCTCTTTTTTCTTTCAGAGATTTTGCCTTTGTACACATCTTTAGAAAGAACTTTTCCGCCGGGCGCGATGGCTCACACCTGTAATCCCAGCACTTTGGGAGGCTGAGGCAGGCGAATCAGGAGGTCAGGAGATTGAGACCACCCTGGCTAACACGGTGAAACCCTATTTCTATTAAAAATACAAACAATTAGCCGGGCGTGGTGGCGGGCGCCTATAGTCCCAGCTACTCGGGCTGCTCAGGCAGGGGAATGGCGTGAAGCCCAGAGGAGGAGCTTGCAGTGAGCCGAGATAGCACCACTGCACTCCAGCCTGGGCAACACAGCGAGACTCTATTTCAAAATAAAACAAAACAAAAAAGAAAGAACTTTTCTACCCCACGATTAGATAACTACATATAAATAAAACGGGCAGTTCAGTGAAGAATTTGAAATGAAAGTGTTTGAAATCCTGAAATGTATTGTAATTTACTCATCTCCTTTACCAGTTACTTAGAGTTTATTTGCAAAGTTCTTTCAAATAAATAGGAACATCAACTAGAAATAAGGTCTTTAAAACGATAAAAGAAAGGCAAGACTGAATTTTATTTTCAAACATTTTTTGGGGGGGCATAAAAGGCTTTATTTTTTGTCGTTGTTATACTTAAGTTCTAGGGTACATGTGCACAACGTGCAGGTTTGTTACATATGTATACATGTACCATGTTGATGTGCTGCACCCATTAACTCGTCGTTTACATTAGGTATTCCTCCTGATGCTATCCCTTCCCCCTCCCCCAACCCCATGACAGGTCCCAGTGTGTGATGTTCCCCACCCTGTGTCCAGGTGTTCTCATTGTTCAATTCCTACCTATGAGTGAGAACATGCGGTATCTGGTTTTCTGTCCTTGCAATAGTATGCTCAGAATGATGGTTTCCAGCTTCATCCATGTCCCTACAAAGGACATAAACTCATTCATTTTTATGGCTGCATAGTATTCCATGGTGTATATGTGCCACATTTTCTTAATCCAGTCTATCATTGATGGACATTTGGATTGGTTCCAAGCTTTGCTATTGTGAATAGTGCTGCAATAAACATACGTGTGCATGTGTCTTTATAGTATTTTATGACTTATAATCCTTTGGGTATATACCCAGTAATGGGATCACTGGGTCAAATGGTATTTCTAGTTCTAGATCCTTGAGGAATCCCCCACTGTCTTCCACAATGGTTGAACTAGTTTACACTCCCACCAACAGTGTAAAAGTGTTCCTATTTCTCCACATCCTCTCCAGAACCTGTTGTTTCCTGACTTTTTAATGATCACCATTCTAACTGTCGTGAGATGGTATCTCACTGTGGTTTTGATTTGCATTTCCCTGATGGCCAGTGATGGTGAGCATTTTTCATGTATCTGTTGGCTGCATAAATGTCTTCTTTTGAGAAGTGTCTGTTCATATCCTTTGACAACTCTTTGATGGGGTTGTTTGATTTTTTTCTTTTAAGTTTGTTTAAGTTCTTTGTAGAGTCTGGATATTAGCCCTTTGTCAGATGGGTAGATTGTAAAAATTTTCTCCCATTCTGTAGGTTGCCTGTTCACTCTGATGGTAGTTTCTTTTGCCATGCAGAAGCTCTTTAGTTGAATTAGATCCCATTTGTCTATTTTGGCTTTTGTTGCAATTACTTTTGGTGTTTTAGTCATGAAGTCTTTGCCCATGCCTATGTCCTGAATGGTATTGCCTAGGTTTTCTTGTAGGGTTTTTATGGTTTTAGGTCTAACATATAAGTCTTTAATCCATCTTGAATTAATTTTTGTATAAGGTGTAAGGAAGGGATCCAGTTTCAGCTTTCTACATGTGGCCAGTTTTTCCAGCACCATTTATTAAATAGGGAATCCTTTCCCCATTTCTTGTTTTTGTCAGATTCGTCAAAGATCAGATGGTTATAGATGTGTGCTATCATTTCCAAGGGCTCTATTCTGTTCATTGGTCTATATCTCTGTTTTGGTAACAGTACCATGCTGTCTTGGTTATTGTAGCCTTGTAGTATAGTTTGAAGTCAGGTAGCGCGATGCCTCCAGCTTTGTTCTTTTGGCTTAGGATTGTTTTGGCAATGTGGGCTCTTTTTTGTTCCATATGAACTTTAAAGTAGTTTTTTCCAATTCTGTGAAGAAAGTCATTGGTAATTTGATGGGGATGACATAGAATCTATAAATTACCTTGGGCAGTATGATCATTTTCACGATATTGATTCTTCCTATCCATGAGCATGGAACGTTCTTCCATTTGATTGTGTCTTCTCTTATTTCCTTGATCAGTGGTTTGTAGTTCTCCTTGAAGAGGTCCTTCACATCCCTTGTAAGTTGGATTCCTAGGTATTTTGTTCTCTTTGAAGCAATTGTGAATGGGAATTCACTCATGATTAGGCTCTGTTTGTGTGTTATTGGTGTATAGGAATGCTTGTGACTTTTGCACATTAATTTTGTATCTTGAGAGTTAGCAGAAGTTGCTTATCAGCTTAACGAGATTTTGGGCTGAGATGATGGGGTTTTCTAAATCATGTCATCTGCAAACAGGGACAATTTGACGTCCTCTTTTCCTAATTGAATACCCTTTATTTCTTTCTCCTGCCTGATTGCCCTGGCCAGAACTTCCAACACTATGTTGAATAGGAGTGGTGAGAGAGGGCATCCCTGTCTTGTGCCAGTTTTCAAAGGGAATGCTTCCAGTTTTTGCCCATTCAGTATGATATTGGCTATGGGTTTGTCATAAATAGCTCTTATTATTTTGAGATACATACCATCAATACCTAGTTTATTGAGAGTTTTTAGCATGAAGGGGTGTTGAATATTGTTGAAGGCCTTTTCTGCATCTATTGAGATAATCATGTGGTTTTTGTCTGTGGTTCTGTTTATATGATGGATTACATTTATTGGTTTGTATATGTTTAACCAGCTTTGCATTCCAGGGATGAAGCTGACTTGATCACGGTGGATAAGCTTTCTGATATGCTGCTGGATTCGGTTTGCCAGTATTTTATTGAGGATTTTTGCATCAATGTTCGTCAGGGATATTGGTCTAAAATTCTTTTTGTTGTGTCTCTGCCAGGCTTTGGTATCAGAATGATGCTGGCCTCATAAAATGAGTCAGGGAGGATTCCCTCTTTTTCTATTGATTGGAATAGTTTCAGAAGGAATAGTACCAGCTCCTCTTTTTACCTATGGTAGAATTCGGCTGTGATTTCATCTGGTCCTGGACTTTTTTTGGTTGGTAGGCTATTAATTATTGCCTCAATTTCAGAGCCTGCTATTGGTCTATTCAGGGATTCAGCTTCTTCCTGGTTTAGTCTTGGGAGGGTTTTTGTGTCCAGGAATTTATCCATTTCTTCTAGATTTTCTAGTTTATTTGTGGAGAGGTGTTTATAGTATTCTCTGATGGTAGTTTGTATTTCCACGGTGATATCCCCTTTAAAATTTTTATTGTGTCTATTTGATTCTTCTCTCTTTTCTTCTGTATTAGGTTGCTAGTGGTCTATCCATTTTGTTGATCTTTTCAAAAAACCAGCTCCTGGATTCATTGATTTTTTGAAGGGGTTTTTGTGACTCTATCTCTTTCAGTTCTGCTCTGATCTTAGTTATTTCTTTTGCTAGCATTTGAATGTGTTTGCTCTTGCTTCTCTAGTTCTTTTAATTGTGTTGTTAGGGTATCTATTTTAGATCTTTCCTGCTTTCTCTTGTGGGCATTTAGCGCTATAAATTTCCCTCTACACACTGCTTTAAATGTGTCAGAGAGATTCTGGAATGTTGTGTATTTGTTCTCATTGGTTTCAAAGAGCATCTTTATTTTTGCCTTCATTTCGTTATATACCCAGTAGTCATTCAGGAGCAGGCTGTTCAGTTTCTATGTAGTTGTGCGGTTTTGAGTGGGTTTCTTAATCCTGAGTTCTAATTTGATTGCACTGTGGTCTGAGAGACAGTTTGTTGTAATTTCTATTCTTTTACATTTGCTGAGGAGTGCTTTACTTCCAACTGTGTGGTCAATTTTGGAATAAGGGCGATGTGGTGCTGAGAAGAATGTACATTCTGTTGATTTGGGATAGAGAGCTCTGTAGAAGTCTGTTAGGTCCACTTGGTGCAGAGCTGAGTTCAAGTCCTTGATATCCTTGTTAACCTTCTGTCTCATTGATCTGTCTAATGTTGACAGTGGGGTGTTAAAGTCTCCCATTATTATTGTGTGGGAGTCTAAGTCTCTTTGTATGTCTCTAAGGACTTGCTTTATGAATCTGGGTGCTCCCGTATTGGGTGCATATATATTTAAGATAGTTAGCTCTTCTTGTTGAATTGATCCCTTTACTACTTTGTTGGTTGAAAGTCTGTTTTATCAGAGACTAGGATTGCAACCTCTGCTTTTTTGTTGTTTTCCATTTGTGTGGTAGATCTTCCTCCATCCCTTTATTTTGAGCCTATGTGTGTCTCTACACATGAGATGGGTCTCCTGAATACAGCACACTGATGGGTCTTGACTCTATTCAATTTGCCAGTCTGTGTCTTTTAATTGGGGCATTTAGCCCATTTACATTTAAGGTTAATATTGTTATGTGTGAATTTGATCCTGTCATTATGATGTCAGCTGGTTATTTTGCCTGTTAGTTGATGCAGTTTCTTCATAGCATTGATGGTCTTTACAATTTCGCATATTTTTGCAGTGACTGGTACCGGTTGTTCCTTTCCATGTTTACTGCTTCCTTCAGGAGCTCTTGTAGGGCAGGCCTGGTGATGAAAGAATCTCTCAGCATTTGATTGTCTGTAAAGGATTTTATTTCTCCATTGCTTATGAAGCTTAGTTTGGCTGGATATGAAATTCTGGGTTGAAAATTCTTTCCTTTAAGAATGTTGAATGTGGGCCCCCACTGTCTTCTGGCTTGTAGAGTTTCTGCTGAGACGTCTGCTGTTAGTCTAATGGGCTTCCCTTTGCGGGTAACCCAACCTTTCTGACTGCCCTTAACATTTCTTCCTTCATTTCAACCTTGGTGAATCTGACAATTATGTGTTTTGGGGTTGCTCTTCTCGAGGAGTATCTTTGTGGCGTATCTGTATTTCCTGAATTTGAATGTTGGCCCACCTTGCTATGTTGGGGAAGTTCTCCTGGAACATATCCTGGAGAGTGTTTTCCAGCTTGGTTCCATTCTCCCTGTCACTTTCAGGTACATAAAACAGATGTAGATTTGGTCTTTTCACATAGTCCCATATTTCTTGGAGGCTTTGTTCATTTCTTTTTAGTCTTTTTTGTCTAAACTTCTCTTCTTGCTTCATTTCATTCATTTGATCTTCAATCACTGATATCCTTTCTTCCACTTGATCGAATCAGCTACTGAAGCTTGTTCATGCATCACGTAGTTCTCGTGCCATGGTTTTCAGCTCCATCAGGTCATTTAAGGTCTTCTCTATGCTGTTTATTCTAGTTAGCCATTTGTCTAATCTTTTTTCAAGGTTTTTAGCTTCTTTGTGATGGGTTTGAACATTCTTCTTTAGCTCGGAGAAGTTTATTATTACTGATCTTCTGAAGCGTACTTCTGTCAACTCGTCAAAATCATTCTCTGTCCAGCTTTGTTCCGTTGCTGGCGAGGAGCTGCTCTCCTTTGGAGGAGAAGAGGCACTCTGATTTTTAGAATTTTCAGTTTTTCTGCTCTGGTTTCTCCCTATCTTTGTGGTTTTATCTACCTTTAGTCTTTGATGATGGTGACCTACAGATGGGGTTTTGGTATGGATGTTCTTTTTGTTGGTGTTGATGCTATTTCTTTCTGTTTGTTTTCCTTCTAACAGGACCCTCAGCTGCAAGTCCTTTGGAGTTTGCTGGAGGTCCACTCCAGACCCTGTTTGCCTGGATATCACCAGTGGAGACTGCAGAACAGCAAATATTGCAGAACAGTAAATGTTGATGCCTGATCCTTCCTCTGGAAGCTTCATCTCAGAGGGGCACTCGGCTGTATGAGGTGTCAGTTCACCCCTACTGGGAGGTCTCTCCCAGTTAGGCTGCTCGGTGGTCAGGGATCCACTTGAGGAGGTAGTCTGTCTATTCTCAGATCTCATACTCCCTGCTGGGAGAACCACTGCTCTCTTCAAAGCTGTCAGATAGAGATGTTTAAGTCTGCAGAAGTTTCTGTTGCCTTTTGTTCAGCTCTGCCCTGCCCCAAGAGGTGGAGTCTACAGAGGCAGGCAGACTTCCTTGAGCTGCGGTGGGCTCCACCCAGTTCGAGCTTCCTGGAGGCTTTGTTTACCTAGTCAAGCCTTAGCAATAGCGGACGCCCCTCCTCCAGCCTTGCTGCCGCCTTGCTTTTCCATCTCAGACTGCTGTGCTAGCAGTGAGCAAGGATCCGTGGGTGTGGGACCCTCTGAGCCAGGAACCGGATATAATCTCCTGGTGTGCCATTTGCTAAGACCGTTGGAAAAGCGCAGTATTAGGGCAGAAGTGTCCCGAGTTTCTAGGTACCATCTGTCACGGTGTCCCTTGACTAGGAAAGGGAATTCCCCGACCCCTTGCACTTCCCGGGTGAGGCGATGCCCTGCCCTGCTTCGACTCACACTCTGTGGGCTGCACCCACTGTTCAACAAGTCCCAGTGAGATGAACATGGTACCTCAGTTGGAAATGCAGAAATCACCCATATTCTGCATCACTCACACTAGGAGCTGCAGACGAGCTGTTCCTATTCTGCCATTTTGGAATGATCTCTCAAAACGTTTTCAGAAACAAAAAGCGTGAAGTAATTTCTCATGGTGGAAAAAAAAATGGGTTCAGTTATGGAAGGTAGAGAATGTACTTTCCAACTTAGTTTTCACTAGCATTTTTACTGACAAGCACCATTTTCTGCATGCATCAATATTTTCTCCTTATGAGAGAGCAGTGATTGTTTTTCCTCAGGCTTAATCTTTGTTTTCCTCCAAGTACTGCCATTTACTATTACATGCACACATAGGCCATGACCAAAATACTGTACTGACTGAAGAAATGAATGAATGCTAGATGCTTTACAAATGAATAACCAACTAGCTCAATTATCAAAGCATGACTTCCCATGCCTTTTACAGAGTGAAATGCACTTTGCAGAAAGCAAAAGTATAAGTAGATGACAGAGTCAGGTAAGTCTGAGTTCAGATATGATCTCTCCCACACAATGGCTACATAATGCAAAGTCTAACCGAAGCTAATCTTTTTACCATTAAAATGGGGACAAAAGTAGCTATTTCATGAGTTAGGAGGAATAAATAATATAAATAAACTATCTGTGCAACGCCTATAAATGAGTAGGTCCTGGGTTCCATGCCACCATTCCACCCTCTATCACACTGTCTCAGGTATCTTCTATTTCTACGTCATAAAATTGCAGATTTCTTCTTAGCAAAAATTATTGGATGCTAATACTGGATTTTTAATTTTTTTATAATCATACACAGGAATACTTTGTTAAATTACTATAACTTAATGTCTGGAAGTGTTCATTTTAAACTGTTTCTTTTTTATATGGGTAAATAAAATGCTTTTGTTATAACGAACTATTGAAATATGTTTTTCACTAAAAATATGTCAATTTAGAGAAACATTTAGCCAATACAAATAGCGAAATGCATTTATTTTACAGAGAGATGCTTCATGTCAGTCAACATATCATGTTTTTTAAGCAATTGGAGTGATTAAACTGGAAGACATTTGTGGAATATATATTATTTTATTATTAATATAGTAGATAAAACATAATCTGCTTGGTGTAGTACCGTGAGACAAACATTCAGTACATAATGCATATATCTTGTATGTGATATGGAGCCATGAGCCATGTGTATATTGAAAATTAGACTGATTAGATACCAAACAAGTAATAACTTTTTTTTTTTTTTTAAACAGCAGAAGGTTTTTAAATTATTGCAGTAAACTAACTACATTTTCCCGTATGGGCTCTTGTTTGAAGAATCTCATATGATTAAAAAAAGGAGAGAGAAAAAAATTGAACTCGCAAGAAACCAAAAGTGGCTATTTTTAGATGAGAATAATTCTCCTTTACAGGGTTGTTAATGAATCTGAATCTATCTCATGTCCACTCTATTCAGTTGAGTAGTAAATATTTAATAACCTCCATATCAATAAGCACTAGTTGCTGTAACACTAGAAGCTTATTTCCTGTTCATGTAAAGTCCAAAGGGTGGTTAGGGTTGGCATCAAGGTGGGTTGGCAAACAGTACAGGACTATGCAGAGGATTTTCATAGGTAAGGCCTGGAAGTGGCAACTATTACACCTGCTGACATCTCACTGGCCAGAACTCAGGCACATTGTCATGCATAGCTGTAAGAGAGTCTGGGAAAGATCTGGTGGTAACAACATGTCACAAGCATGTACTGTGTGAAAGCACCATTCCAGGTGCTGGAGATCTGTTATCAGTCCATATCTTCTTTTCTTCCTTCCTTCATTCTATGCCCAGTCTGAGACCACCATTCATGAGCCTCACTCTGAGAACTCTGCAGCTTTGTAGCAGGTGCAACTTTGGAAAGCAGAGAAGAGGAGAACTGCTCTTATTAAGGCAGATAAAACAGTAAGGCACAGTGTATTTGGCAGATGTAGATTATTTAAGGTGGTTAATACCTTTATGAGCATTAAAAGTCATAGAAAAAATAATGGTTCATTATAAGCCATTTTTTAGAACAAAAACAAATGGGCTTTATTATCGGTAAGGATTTGTATTTCAGATCACGAACTGTGGATTAGAGTTATTTATCAAGAGTTTATAGGAATCGGCTGTGTGCGGTGGCTCAAGCCTGCAATTCCAGCACTTTGGGAGGCCGGGGCAGGTGGATAGCTTTAGCCCAGGATTTTGAGACCATCCTGGGCAACCTGGAAAAACCCTGTCTCTACTAAAAATACAAAAATTAGCCGGGTGTGATGATGCAGTTCTCAAGTTCATGGAGAGTAGGCCAGACCTGGTTGAATGGCTGAGAACACCATAAAAACAGACCTTTGACCAAGTACCCTGAGACTAGGATCTACTGAAAAGCTATTTTCACCAAATGAATTGTTATAACAATTTAAAGCATGTCTTTATTTTATAACTCTACTTCAAGATAAATCAGCTTTGTAAGGATATGTTAGCTGGGTTTGGTGGGAGGCTACATGGGAGGCTAAGATGGGAGGATTAATTGAGCCCTGGAGATGGAGGTTGCAGTGAGCTGAGATGGCACCACTGTACTCCAGCCTTGATGACAGAGTGAGACTCTGTCTAAAAAAAAAAAAAAAAAAAGTAAAATAAAGAGTTTATAAAAATGTTAAAGCCTAGGTCAGATAATATTTTATTGCATGATTTAATTGTAATTCTAAGGACAAATGTGATATCTTTACTCTAATTATTAAATTCAGAAAATTCCATTTGCTTTGCATCATTATGACTAATTAATGTGGTGGCTTCCACATCATTCTCAGCAAACTAACACAGGAACAGAAAATAAAACACCTCATGTTCTCGCTCATAAGTGGGAGTTGAACAATGAGAACACATGGACACAGGGAGGGGAACATCACATACCAGGGCCTGTTGAGGGGTGGGGGGCAAGGGCGGGGAGAGCCTTAGGACAAATACCTAATGCATGCAGGGCTTAAAACCTAGACGACAGGTTGATGAGTGTAGCAAACCACCATGACACATGTATACCTATGTAACAAACCTGCACGTTCTGTACTTATATCCTAGAACTTAAAGTAAAAAAAAAAAGAGAGAGTGAGACAATTT
Source organism: Macaca mulatta (assembly GCF_049350105.2). NCBI lineage: Eukaryota > Metazoa > Chordata > Mammalia > Primates > Cercopithecidae > Macaca > Macaca mulatta. The sequence goes on along the minus strand of NC_133409.1, from coordinate 121,690,345 downwards.
AAAAAATACATGGTGGCTTCCAAATCTGGGAGGCTTGTTAAAATGCAAATTTTTAGAACCCACTGTAAAGATTTCAATTCAATAGTTCTTCAGAAATAGGCTTCAGAAATCTGTATTTTTAAGAAGTTATCTTATATTATTCTTCAGAACCAGTAGAGATCAGCTTTGGGAACCATGGCTTTTTGGTACAGTTGCAATTTGGTTGTCATAGTAGAATGGTAACAATATGGTATGATTTATAATAAATAGTAAATGCTAGTTTAGAGTGGAGGGAAGGCAGACATTAAGAGAGGATCCAAGAGATGAGTGATAAAATTAGGGGATCTCAAGGTCCTGAATTTTCTATAAGACTGTGGCATAAGTGGCAATTCCCAAGAAGACTCGCCCAAGATTCCCATTCTCACTAAGGACTGTGGCAGTTGACATACTTCCAGGAGTGTGCAATCTTAGTGTTTCTGTCAGAGAAGGGGCCAGCTATGTGTGTGCTGATCTCAGGCTCATTGGCACACTTAAGGAGAAAATGACAGGTCTTGATGAAAACCTCTTTTTATTCTCATCCTTAAGATACAAAGAAAAGTTCCTAATAGAATGGAGAAAACAACATCAAAGGAAACCAGGAAGCATTAGACTTCAACAAATGTGCAAATATTGAAACCTATGATAGCAGGATAGAGTAATGAGTTAACATTTATTTAGTCCTTATTGAATGCTGGTTTCTGGGCTAAGCACTTAACACAATTATTTTACTTACTCGATCAATCCATAAAAACTCTATGGAGTAGGTATTTCTATTTTGCAGAGGAGAAAATGGAGGTGCAGAGAATCTAAATAACAGGCTAAAAGTTAGTAGCTAATAGGTGACAGTGTCTGCATCTGAAGACAAGCTGATTACAGAGTCTGTGCTGTTAACCTCTGTTTGTGTTGCAGAGAAAGGGGAGCAAGCACGTGACTGGAGCTGTGCCTCTCCCACGTTTAGCACCATCATCAGTGCTAACACATAGGACTTGCTCTAAGCCAGGCACTAATCTGTGTTCTCTCTCCATTAACTCACTCTCAGAACTACATAGCAAGAGAAGTGCTGTTATTATCTCATTTTACAGATAAGGCAGGGGGAGGTTAGGTGACTGGCCAAGTCATGAACCATATAGGTGGCAGAGGTTTGGCATGTATCTTGCAAGTTGGGTTCTAGAAGCCACACTCTTATCTTTGATGCTATACTAGCCTCTCATACAGAAGAATTATCCATTTCAAAGTACTTATATAAGGATTGTGTCTATTAATAAAAGACAACAGGTTTTGATTACCACCCTTCAGTGTCTCTGCTTCATTTAGTGGAAGATATACTTCTTTCACATTCATAGCTTTACCTATCCCTTTCATTGAATATAATGTTTTAAAAAACTCATTGATTTGTTATGCCTTTACAATCCTTTTCATACTGTTTCCTGCTGTGAAAAAATCATTGAACTCTCTATTACAGTTAGTGGATTAATATGCTCTAAACTATTCTTTAAGACACCCTTCTGAGAATCAGCACTGATTACAAGTTCAAAGAAAAAGTTTCTTTGAGAGCCTTGACAAAATAATTTTATTAGAACGTGACCTTGTATTATGCTGGATTAGCTGTGTTGCTTTTATATGTTTCAAGTACATGGCCTCCTGCATTTGTGTTTAGGCAGAAGTCAGTCAAGGTTGGGAAAAGAATGCAATGAAGTAGGTAGATAACTCAAATGCTTGAAATGGTGCTTGATGACAGCTCCTGTCTCTCAGGGATCCTTATCTCTGACCCTTTACTTTTCATGGAGAGTAGACTGGACCTGGTTGAGTGGCTGAGGACACCATAAGAACAGACCTTTGAACAAATACCCTGGGACCAGGATCTACCAAAAAGTCTATTTTCACCAAATAAATTATTATAACAATTCAAAGCATGTCTTTATTTTAGAATGCTATTACAGTATGAATCAGCTTTATAAGGAAGATCCAAGCCTGTATTCCTATTTGAACACAGGAAGACAGACTGTGGCAATAAGACAGACTGTGACTCACCCAAACACAATGTTCCCCTTAATCCTCTTGGCTGGCTCTGGCCTCTGTGGGCTACCCCTTGGTAGTATGGATGGGTTAACTGCTGTCTGTCTCTTGCCTTTTAAACTCCAAAGTTAGATGGAGTTTCAATTTTTACTGTGACTCTTTGAAGTCTACCCTGCTCAGCCTATTTTAAAAAGCACCCTGTATAAACAATTACCCATAATCCTGGTTGCTTAAAATCATGCTCTCGATTTCCATTTTCCCACTGAACTTATCACATTATACGACTAGATAATTAATTAATTACATTTAGTGTTCCTCTCTCCAACTAGAATAAGTGCAGAAATCTTTGATTTGTTCATTAAAACATTCTAAACATCTAATACATATGCAGTAAGTGGTCAATAAACAGTAAATGAGGCCAGGCATGGTGGCTCATGCCTGTAATCCCAGCACTTTGGGAGGCCCAGACAGGTGGATCACCTGAGGTCGGGAGTTTGAGACCAGCTTGATTAACATGAGAAACCCCGTCTTCTGAAAATACAAAATTAGCTGGGCATGGTGGTGCATGCCTGTAATCCCAGCTACCTGGGAGGCTGAGGCAGGAAAATCGCTTGAACCCAGGAGGTGGAGGTCGTGGTGAGCCAAGATTGCATCATTGAACTCCAGCCTGGGCAACAAGAGCGAAACTCCTCTCAAAAAATAAAATACTAAATGAATGTTTCTGATTAAAATCAAACTTTGTTCAAGTCTGAAAGCAAACTATGTAGCTGGTTTGGGAAATAGAAGTATACTCTTTAAAATATTTTTTCCCTCAACATTTGAAATAAGTAGGTATAGTATAAAAAATGTCCATGCCTTACCTTGAAAACCATTTTTAAAATCTGCTCCATTTGGTAAGAGATCTGGAGTATATTCACTGTAGCCACCTACATAAAACTGACTGAAGACATTGAGACCAACCAGTCTTCCTGGGGCGATAATGGATTTATTTTTATGATCATCTACCTTCAAAAGGAGAAAAAAATCAAAACCTATTTAAAAAGGAATTAATTCCCCAGGGAGAACTGTTAAGATACTCTTGTTATTTCCCATTAACTTGGCATAAAAAATTTACAAAGACAGGGATTTTGAAGAAATATAAAACACGATACCACTCAATTGTCTGCTTCTCTGCTGGTGTCTGTTACCACGGATATATTAATAGAGCAATCATGGTTTTGCATTTCAATCAAAATCAAAGTTCTTCAAAGATTAGGTGCTGGCATCCTGCTGATTCCCCTCCATTTAGTCTTCCTTCTCTTCTGTCAATTCTCCATAGAACCACCAGAGTCATTTATCAAAAATTAGAAATCAACATGGTACCCACCTTCCTGTTTTAAGTAGCTCATCATAGTTCTTTTGATAAAAATATAAACTTCTTAGCACATCTAAGCCCTTTGATAATATAGACCTTATCTGTCTCTAACCACTTCTCTTGCTCCCCCATCTCCTGACCTCAAAACCACGCTGAACTACTTGCATTCCTTAAGCTAATACTGACCATTCCTTAATTTAATACTGACCATTGTGTTCTTTCCTAACTCCTATGTGAAGTTATGCTCAAGCATCACCTTCTCTGGGAAGCACTTTCTGACTCCTCTCTCTCACCCTTATCTATGTTAGTAATCCCTCTTATCTGTTCTCACACCACTTAATTGTAATCATCTCTCTATTTCCCTAGTTGGTACAATAGTCTGTGAATTTCGTGGATGCAGGCATCATGGGCTATTCACCTCTGTACCTTAGCACAGATCCTACAATATACTAGTGCTCACTTTGTGGAAGAGACAAAGGAATGACTCTTTACCTTCAGCCAGCCCTCTTGGAAGAACTTCCCCAGATGAACAGTGTGGACTCCAAGGCTCAGATTGAGGGGATCACTCCTGATGCTTGCTATGCCAGACCCCAGGTTATAACTATAAACCACACTGCCATTGAGCAGGCCCACAGCCAGGAAGTCATCGCCATTCAACCCTGGAATGAGAAGACACATGGGGAAAGCTCACTGAGAGGAAATTCAGGAGTTCCGTCAGCTTTATTCTACTGACTGGTTCTGAATTACAGATCAGTATGGTAAGTTATAATACACATTTAGTCTCTTGTCAGCATTTAGGTACATGTGCAACTGGCTGTTGTTATTCCCAGCCCCAGAAACAGAGCACCAAGAGTTTATGTCTTTGAAGCCATGAGGGTTCTGGTCAACCTGGGGAATGATCAATGATCACCTAAAAAGTTGAATGGGATTAAAATCTCCTTTTGTCGGATTGAAATTCAGTATGCACTTTACAATAAGGAGAACTTCACAATGGAGTAGAACTGCTCTGGTAGCTAAGAAGATTCAAAAGGCTGAGATGACCTAGCGTCAGCTTTGAAGTTCTTTCTATGATTTGAGAATAGTATAAAGATCAATTTATTCCTATCATTGCTCAGAATATGTTATCATTATTCTATTACAAAAGCTCTTAACCATGCCCCATGACCATTTAAAGGTGGGTTGTTTCTGTTTCCCCCTTCTCTCTCTCCTTGCATTAGTTCAGAGCCATTCATGCAATACAGTGAGTTACAGGACCCAGAGCACTCAGGAGACAGTTCTTAAAGACCCACAGGACAAGGGAGTGGTTGGGAGAGACCCAGCATTAATCACTTAGGGGAAGATGCTAGCAGTATCCTTGGTGGGATTAAGAAGTCTATATGATCAGTTGGTATATAGCAAGAGATCTGTTCACAGGAAGCAGGGATCCAAATACGTCACTGAGCTTCTGAAAAGTATGTTAGTGGGTGGGGCAAAAGAATAATTCAATACTGAGGCTAGCAGTCAGGAAACTGAGGCAAAGACTTCTGCTTAGAGGAAGGACATAAGAACCCCCTAGATGTAAGAGGTTTAAGCATGGGGGAAAAAGTTGAATTGAGTCCTTGACATAGAAAAAATTTATTATGAGTATACACAGACTCCTCCATCTGTATTTATAGGAATGATGCTTTGTCTGTTGACTGAGCTTCTATTGTTACTTTGATCAGGGTAAAGGAGAGAAAGATCTGCAGGGATGTAGGTTTCCAGACAGGGTGGAGAGGTGGGCTTCCTGAGGCAATGGAAAGTGGAAGACAGAGATATTATTTAGAGATACTTGAACACTGCCTCTGCTTTTCTAAAGGTTCTGCCATGGGTCCTGAGCAGAGTTACTTTTGAAAACTCTCTAGGTGAGTCTAATATACAGTCATGGTCAAGAGCAACTGTATTAAGTGGCCTACAATTGACCAAGTACATTGGGAACTTAAGGCAAGTCTCTTTCTTACTTCCTCTCATTCTGGTGATTTCTTCCCACCTGCAATGCTGCATCAGGTTAGCTAGGTTGTATATTTAAAATGGAAAGTTCAATGTTTCCGGAGAAAACGTAGATTCAGGAAGGCAGTTAGAAAGGCAGAAAGGAGAAAAACTACTACTAGAGGTTGGAGATAGTCTTTCAGGCAGCTGTTGGGATATAGAAGAAATTGGGAGGGGTGGAGGAGAAAACATGAGATTTTTCTGTGGGTTGCGAATGGAAATTTTTCTGAGAGCTTCTGGAGGGGATTTGAATTGTCTTTCAAATTGTCCAGGTTATTGCAATGGAGCCAGTATTGTGCCAGTTGAACTGTAAGGTAGTGGGAGGGCGTATTGATTTCAGCTATATCCTTCTTTCCTTTCTGTCTTGTGCTCTCCTTGAGAGCCCATTTCATACCAGGAGCATCATTATTATCCTTAGGTCCTTGATGGCCTGGTGAGGAGGAGATAGGAGGTTTGTTTCAAGTTTCATGAAGAGCAGAGTAGAAACAAATGGAGCAGCCATTAAGACAAGGTGAGGAGGAGGGTTAGGAAAGCAAAAAGGCGATTTTTCAGTTTGTTTCTGAGCTCACCCAGAAAAGGACAACCAAGAGCTTGTTAGATGAAAAAAGAGGATACAGTGAAGAGTGCTGTTTAAATCAGAAGGGAGAACTTTGCAGCAACCCAGGAGGAACAGAGAAGAACAGGGTGTATTTAAGAACTGCTGGGGTCGGGTGCGGTGGCTCACGCCTGTAATCCCAGCACTTTGGGAGGCTCAGGTGGGCAGATCACGAGGTGAGGAGATCGAGACCATCTTGGCCATCCTGGCTAACACGGTTAAATCCCGTCTCTACTAAAAATACAAAAACAAAATTAGCCGGGCGTGGTGGCGCATGCCTATGGTCCCAGCTACTCGGGAGGCCGAGTTAGGAAAATGGTGTGAACCCGCGAGGTGGAGCTTGCAGTGGGCCGAGTTCGCGCCACTGCACTCCAGCTTGAGCGACAGAGCGAGATACCGTCTAAAAAAAAAATGAAGAAGAAGAAGAACTGCTGGGATGTGGGCTTGACTGGCATTTACTGCCTGTGGCAGGAAAGGAAACTGAAAAAGGAGAAAGGGCTATATCTTTAAGGGCCTAATATGCTACAATGAATTATTTAAGTATTTTACCGGAGACTCTTAGGAATCATGAAATGATATTGAATAAGAGAAGTGTATTAGATCTGGATGTTAGAAGAATCTCCTAGTAATGTTGAAGATAGAATATAGAGATAGATAAGGAGGCTCACTGGAATGTCATTCAAGTGATTCAGAAGAGGAAATGATACTGAAATACATTAAACACCTAAATAAATTAAAGTAGTGGCAGAGGGGACAGAAAAAGGGGGAGGAAATTTGCTTGTGATTTGGAAGGAAAATTTGAAAGGACAGATCAATTTGGGTGAAGAGTTGAGGAAGAGAGAGGAGTTGAGGGTGGTTCTGCAGAATCTGGCTTAAAGAACAGGTTCAGTGGCAGGGTCAGTCATGGAGTTAGGAGCCTGGGAAAGGAACAACTGGGGGGAAAAGGCTGAATTTAATTTACAGGTGCTCCTGCCTATAGACCTGTCCCAGGGCAAAGGACTGTGGATGCACCAAGAGGAGGGGATAAGGAGAGCCAGGGAACTAATCACCCATCAAGCAGATGATAGCATCCTATTCCCATGCCATGAGTCCATCAGGTTGCTTTCCTTTCCTCTGCTACTCCTTCCACTCTAGACCTTCCCTGAGTATCAACTCTGGTAGTAAATGATGGAGTAGATAAGAGGAAGAAAAGTAGTTTACTGCCATGGCCAGTACCTAGAAAGTGACTTGGAAGTGCTCTAGAGTGTTTCCAAACCGAGAAGTTCTTTACAATCACTTAGGGAATGTTTCAAAAATACACTTTCTGGAACCTGTCTTATACCACTTGCATGAGAATTTTTGAAGCTAGATCCTAGAAATATTTTATTAACAGGATCCCCAACGGGTTTTTTTTTGTAATAAGGCCAGATTGGTATTAGTAACTGTAAGAGGGCCAAGGCATGAAACTTGTGCGGTTGAATGGGGCTTTAAGTTCCAAAGCGCCCTGTTGCTTGGTTTAATGCTCTGTGTCACTGTCTTGAAATTCTTAATACTTTTATCTTTGAACTGTGTTTTGAAAGTGAAGTCCATGAAGCAACAAACATGAGTGGTAACAGAGGAGACCCATAAATACAATATGCATGTTTGCTCTTTCACATGTAAGGCTTGTGATATCCCATGAGAACAACGTTTCCACAGTACTGGGAGTTCAGTGATATGCAAAATGAGTACATGCTAAATATATTATGTTTAATGACTAAGTGGGGGATCTGACAGTCCCAAGAGGCCATGCTCCATTTGGGCCAGAACTTACTTCAAGTGCAGGAAGAAGGGAGTGGTGGTCTAAGAAACATGAACCATCAAGGAACCCTATTATTTCATCATTATTCCTGCTACTTTTCTGTATTAGCTAACTACACTGAAAATGATGACAGAGAAGAAAAGAGAAAGAGAAGGAAGTCCACAATTCCTTTTCCTCTCACTCCTACCTAACTCATCAGTAGCCAAAGGTCGAGAGTGTTGATAGTGTGCATATCAACAACTGAAATAAAGAGAGTTAACTTAAATTTGTGTAGTGTCTCTGGTGTTCTGTTAATAAGGAAGTACATATGCATGCACAAGCTTTGAAAGATAAATTGTGTAATTTTGGTGATTTTGCATGTGTGTTAAATACTTTTCTATTTTAAACTGGCATTGCAGAATAAAAAGGCAAACTCCCTTGTTCAAAAAGCAGGGAGAAATGAGAGAAATGAGAACCACCCTCAACTCCTCTCTCTTCCTCAACTTTTCACCCAAATTGATCTGTCCTTTCAAATTTTCCTTCCAAATCACAATATTTTCTATTTTAAAGTGGCATTGAACAATATAAAAAGAATGGTAAAATTTAATATTTTAATTTTTTAACTTAGAATGGCATAAATGCAAATAAAAGACATTGTGTTGTCTTTCTAAGTTAAGATTAGTCATTCTAAGCTTATTCTTACTCATTCTAAGTCACTATAATGTTGAGAGATCAGTGAAGACAGAAAAATGCTTTATATTTTAGTATCTTTAATGGCATTTCTCCCTGCTTTTTGAACAAGGGAGTTTGCCTTTTTATTCTACAATGGGTCCCACAAATTATGTAGCTGTCTCTCCTTGGTGTCATCATAACACAAATCAGGAAAGAACAAAATGAAAATGAGACCTTCCTGAACATTTGAGGCCACTTAGAGCCTTTGTATGTAGATGAGACACTGAAACCTGTCAGGGCAGTATGTGTGGGGTGATGTTGATGCACACATGGATGTCTGAAAGCGACGTGGCTGTTGGTGGTGGAGTCTGAGTCTGAAGACAGCCTGGTTCCAGAGCCTGTGCTCTTAAACACTGTCCATGTCCGTGCAGCAGAGAAGGAGAAGCAAGTCTGACTGGGGTTGTGCCCCTCTCTCACACCTTCAGCACCCCCTTCCCAAATGCTTCTTTCTGGGAAACAAGAAGGGATGATAATATCTCTTCAGATTATTCTAAGGATTAAGTGAGATTTAATGTGTAAGCATTAGTCCACTGGCCAACCTAGCACATAGTAGGTACTCAATAAATGCATATTTCTTTCCTCTTCTCAGCAACTCTGGCCTGACCTTAACTGTGTGTACCTGATTTCATCCCCCCATTTTATGAAGTCTGGAAAGCAGGCATTCCTGGCTCCTAGTTAACCTCTTGGGTCGGGAACAGGAGTCAGGAGTAGTACAATTTTTCTTTCTATTTTTTGTTTGTTTGTTTTATTTTTTTGGCTATAGCCCAAATTGCTTCAGGGCATTATTTGATCCAAATAAAAATTTTTCGCCGGGCGCGGTGGCTCAAGCCTGTAATCCCAGCACTTTGGGAGGCCGAGACGGGCGGATCACGAGGTCAGGAGATCGAGACCATCCTGGCTAACATGGTGAAACCCCGTCTCTACTAAAATATACAAAAAACTAGCCGGGCGAGGTGGCGGGCGCATGTAGTCCCAGCTACTCGGGAGGCTGAGGCAGGAGAATGGCGTGAACCCGGGAGGCGGAGCTTGCAGTGAGCTGAGATCCGGCCACTGCACTCCAGCCTGGGCGGCAGAGCAAGATTCCGTCTCAAAAAAAAAAAAAAAAAAAAAAAATTTTTTCAAGGATCAAACATGGAAATGTAATGAAATGACTTGAAGGCATCATTTTTAAGCATCGATTTTTATATCTTATGTCACGTTCCTGGAATTTCTTATAATGGGAATTTCTTGACTTAACAGCCCATAATAACATAAGCAATGGCATATTCAAACAACCACCAGTGCTATAGAATTATTTCATTCTCAAATTCAGCTTTCTATTAAACATTATTCTTCGAGTAGCTTTGGGAAATATATGAGCAATTTATATTTTTATATTTGTCAAGTTACAAAGAAACAGGTGAAAATCCACATTTGTATTGTCATGTAGAAATATTTAGCAATTGACATAGTGAGAGTTTTTTTCATGAAAAGAATTGGAACCAAGCTCACTTGGTATGCAGAACACAAACCCACAGTGAATCTTAATGAAATCAGGCTTAGGAAGATTTTTAGACAAGGCAAGAGATACTTGTTGGATATTACTTCAGAGCTGGTGCTAAGAAGGAAGGATTTTGAGAGATTATGTTGTGCAAGTAGTAAAAAGAGGAGGAAGGAAACAATAGGAAGTGACTCTACATGAATAGTAGTTAAGAGTAACAAGATCTGGGAAGTGAATAAAAATCCTTTAAAAATGCTCAGGAAAAAAAACAACAACTGGATCTCTCTTTGGCTAGAAAGAAAAGTCATACATACAGTGAAGAGTGCTGTTTAAATCAGAAGGGAGAACTTTGCCGCAACCCAGAAGGAGGAGAAAAGAACAGGGTATGTTTAAGAACTGCTGGGGTCCAGCGTGGTGGCTCACGCCTGTAATCCCAGCACTTTGGGAGGCCGACATGGGCAGATCATTAGGTCAGGAGATCGAGACCATCCTGGCTAACACGGTGAAACCCCGTCTCTACTAAAAATACAAAAAAATGAGCCCGGTGTAGTGGCAGGCGCCTGTATTCCCAGCTACTCGGGAGACTGAGGCAGGAGAAGGGCGTGAACCCAGGAGGCGGAACTTGAAGTGAGCAGAGATCCGTCTCAGAAAAAAAAAAAAGAAAAGAAAAGTCATAACAACTCCGTCAACAGCGTCAAGCAGTGAGTTTCAAAGTGGGTATGTTGTGGCAAGCCATACTTGGCATTATAACGGCAACTCATAAGATTGGTTAGAGCACATCTCCTGGGGGAACAAGATGAGATGCTGTGGTCAGAATACCATCTGGCCTCATAATGCACCAAGAATAGTGATTTGTTAATGGAAGTAAGGACTTAATCTAGGTGAAGAAGTGGATGGTGGCATTGTTAGGGATGGGAAAGATGATGAAACATGGAAACAAGGTAAAGGATGCTGCTATGAATATTCTGAAAGAAAAGTGCAAAGTAGTTGAGACGAGAGTGTCAGGACATTCTAAGATGTCTCAGATGGGTTTTAAAACTTTGATGCAGGAGGTATGAGTGGTGGTGATAGTAACAGATCTTAAATATATACCACCTTGGGAGCAAATAAGAAAAAATGTTTTTGTCACAAGCATATAATTATAGTTAAGCTTATGGTATTTTTTCCATAAATTACTTAGGTCTGCTTGCAGGATTTTTCCGTAGTTGGTTTGATGTTAAACCTAAAGGTTTTACTGTGTATATTGGTAGTTCTCCAACCTGGCTGAACCTTGTCAGCATAGCCTCTGATTTAATTCGCACGTAAGAACAAGAAGGGGAAATCTATTATATAGGAATGAGGAAAAGAATCAAAGGTTTCAGAGAGTATGCCCAGGAGAAATTGTGCAAGTCAGCTTGACCTGAAGGCAAAAGAGAGAGACATAACAAGGAGTGAAAATTGTCAGAACTCTGTGGCAACCCTGAGTGCCTTATGGTAATCATTATGAAATTCTCATGAGAAAAAAACATGCCTATGAAGTAACTGTAATTAGAAGTGGTCTAATTAGTTCCACCTTGAAGGACTGCCTGGACAAGAGTAGCTAGTGGTTCAAGCCATGGATTCATTAATGAAACCCTCAAAGGAAGCATAAAATTCATTTATAAAAGATGTAATTCAAGTCTGTGCTTTGGAGAGACTTTAGAGGCACACCTGTCCTGCTGTTTCTCTTACCAATTCTCACTAATCATTGTGTGTTGTAAGTTACAAAGCTGTACATGCTTGTGTTCTCACTTGGTGTGCTTAGGGCATACCCCAGAAATTAGAACTACTTCTCTGGAAGTGGCAGGAGCTCATTCTTAAGTTCTTTACATAAGGGTTCAGAATGGTTTAGAAGGCTGTTCCTTGGATTGTTCTAAAGGGGCATATTGGAACTCTAAAACATTTATGTAGACAGTGCTGTGAAATTCATGTGTATTTCAGCACACTCCAGTTAACACAAAGATTAATATTGTGACTTTTAACATCATAGAAACATGGTAATCCTCAGATGATCCAACAGTCTTTTAATTCCAATAGATTAAATTTCCTAAAGTATTTCATTTAGAAGGAAAGGTTTAATAGTAAAGGAATAATAGATGTAATTTGTTATTTCTTCAAACACTTATTCTAATATGGTAAAATAGTATCATTTATTAAATCTAATTTATTCCTCTAATATGATAATGTACTTTGCAGAGTTCAGCAAAGTCCCAAGTAGTACAAGGACATGAGTGCTTAATCTTGGACATTTCGCTAATTTAAGTTCTGGCTGCTCACTTCCAGTTATCTCACTCTTTTGAAAAAAACTGGTAAAGATAACAACTAATAGGATTGTCTCTAGGAATGACTTCAAGTGTTTTAAAAGATATTTCCAAGTGGATTAAGAAATTCTAAGTGACAAGTTAATTTTTCTTCTCCCTTCTTCCTTTCCTGTCAAGGCTGAAAGAGAAAATGTAAGAGGAGCCACAACGATGGTGCTGTGGTTCTTCCACCAAAGGAATATTGCTTACAGAATGGCGCTTGATTACTGGTGGGAGTTCCCATCTGGAGGAACCTTTTGTGAAGATACTTTTGCAGCCATATTTGATTATAGTTCAAGGGCTTGTAATGCCTTTGATTTGTGAAAGAAGGAAACGATCTTTTGATTAAATATTCTTAATATAACAAAACAATGATTCTGAGACAGAGACACCAAGATAAACCTAATTCAGTTTCAGTTGTTTTTTTCAACTGACTGTGAGAGGATATATTCAGTTTTTAGGAAGAAGGTGAAATTAGATATGAATGAAAAGTTAGATACATGTGAAAGGTCTTAGGAAAATTATAGAAGTTTATGCAATTTGAATCAAAACTAAAGTAAAACAAAAAATATATATCTAGGTTGATATGTGAGAAACAAGACCCAAACGAGTGAAAGTCCTTACTACCAGAACAAGATGTATTGAATGGTACAGGCTTTTAGACATTTGAGCCATTTTTATCCCATATTCAGTTACAATCTCTACTTTAGGGGATGCTAAACTAAAATTAAGATGACTAAAGATTTTGGATTAACTCTTAAAGAGCATATAGTCTCTGTTTATCTTAGATCTGTATAGCTCCTATTCATAGTGACAAACTTTTGGCTTCCTGTTCTGTTCATATGATTATTCAGTTATGGATATTCTAGGGTTTTGAGAGCATTAGAACCATGTACAGCCATGACCATGATGTTTCATCATTAGCCATTGAGCACAATGGATACAATATAGTGTCTACCTCATAGGATTAAAACCATTAAAATGTAGGCAATGTAGACTGGCACTTGTTGTGGCCAAATTAATACGGTGTCCTGACTTGCATCTGTGCTAGTGAACAGACAGTGTGGAAGGGTTGATAGGAACAACAAATCCAGTGCTGTGCTCAGAGCATACAAAAATGTGATAAAATGCATTTCTTGGGGATACATATGGCCCACATTTTTATATCTCTTGAGCAAAAGGAGGTGAGACTAGAAAAAATGGCAAATCTGTATCTCTCTTGCTGTCGGAGATGAGACTGTGAAAATAAAGGATGTAAGCACCAGTTTGTGGGTAAACTTAAATTCCCACAAGATGAAACCACATGAGCTTACTGCAAGTATAGAACAAACTTGAAAACGTGGGCTTGTTGTTGATTGATTTGTACTTGGCCCCTTCTCTTTTTGTTCTCTGGATGTTCCCCTGTGAAATCAAGGTTACCCACTTTGAATCATCCTTAAATGTATATTCCCTCTTCAGAAATACATTTGAAAAAAGATGGGGGAAGATTTGCAAGTATCTATATATCTTTGTCATGTCTAACCCTGTTTGAGTACTAGTCACATGTGACAATTTTTATGTGTTTCTCAGTCAGTTGGGAAAGTGAATAGCTTAACTTCTTTTTAAACTATTTTAAAAGACTCAAACAATTTAAAACAGACAATTTTGACATTATAGTACAGGATATTTAATTCCATGAAAACCAAGATTTGATAATTTGAAGTTCTTAGGAAGAAAATTCTCACGATTTCTAGTCTTCCTGATGTGATTACAGAAGAAAATAATGAGCATTTTTCTGTTATAAAAAATTGAATATGGGCATACACTGTCAGTTTTGTTTATAAAATACCTCAGTGCTGTGCAATTGAACGACGTGTTACATTAGGGAATTGGCCACAGCCTGCTCTCATTCATCAGGCATCTTCCTTCTGCCTGCTCCCTACCAGGGCTCTCTGAAGAACAGGCTGAGCCGATTGCTTCTGTGACACTCCCAGCTTCAATTTTCTTTTTCTATTCTGTAGGGTTACATTCATTCCATTTTTTTCCACAGAAAAACATCAAGCTATACTTATGCACTGTTATTTCTGTTACAGTTTATAACTAAGGGCTTGAAGCAAATAAGAAATTACTTGGCAGAAAATATGAGGCAACCTTTCATAATTACCACAGCATAGAAGATCTATATGCCAGTGACTGACAGAAAGCTATGTGCATAAAGTGCTTAGATGCATAGATTAAATTTCCAGGAAGTCAAATATATTTCTTCTAATTTTTTTTTCTTTTTGAGACAGAGTTTTGCTTTTGTCACCCAGGCTGGTGTGCAATGGCACGATCTTGGCTCACTGCAACCTCTGCCTCTCGGGTTCAAGTGATTCTCCTGCCTCAGCCTCCCGAGTAGCTGGGATTACAGGCACCTGCCACCATGCCCAGCTAATTTTTGTATTTTTAGTAGAGACAGGGTCTCACCGCGTTGGCCAGGCTAGTCTTGAACTCCTGATCTTGGGTGATCCACCTGCCTTGGCCTCCCAAAGTGCTGGGATTATAGGCGTGAGCCACTGTGCCCAGCCCCTAAAATTTTTTTATCACTGTATTATACAATTTTAATACAAGCTACAGTTGAGATTTTAACTTCTATTTCAAAGATGCAAACAGTGCTACAGATTTCCCCTCCCCCTTCATTTAGATCCTAACTTCTTCACTACAATCCAAATCAATCAATGCCTACATAGCATTATTAGCTAACTAGGATAGTCTCTGTCCACAGAGAGACTTTCAGTTAGTGAAATAATCAATAAACATGTAATTATTGATTTTTCACCAGCTATCCAGCACAGGAATGATGCAGTTGGGAATTCAAAAGAAATTGAAAGAATTTATGATTAATCTTGTTGAGGGACAAAATTGAGATTATGAAGTGCTGCTATTCTAGTGCTTTGATTTATGAAAATGGTACCTTCACATAATTCAAAGCAGTGATTATAAATGACCAAACAGTATTTAATTAGATACCAAATTATGAATAAAACCACAAGTGCGATGTAGGCTTTGTATAGGTAGAATATAAGAGATCCAAATTTGTCAGAGAACATTACATGAATGAGTAGGTCCTGGGAGAGGTAAAGAGGACTAGGGCAGGCATTCCAGGCAAGAGGAAGCTTGACGGTGGACTGAACGAGCATGATGGATCTCAGGTAGCACGAACTGGTTGTTTATGCACTGTTGGAGTCAAGCAGCTGTGCCCAGGCAGGGGAGAATGAAACAGCAAATACCAGCCGGGCTGCTATAGCACTAGTTGTGGAGGATTGCTCAAAGTGAAAGGGAAGGATGAGAAACACATTGGAGGACATGTTCTGTTCTCTGACGGTTCTCGCTAGATGAGATTTCTACTTTCTGACTTCCACGTTTTCTATCACTTATGTACATCTTTGCATTCAGTGCTATTTATATTCCAGATATGTATTAGACATTGTGATAGAGGTTGTGTGTGCCAGACAAGGTTCCTGGTTTAGTGTTGTTAATTAGCAAAACTTTAAGTACATGTTTTGCTTTTCTAAATTGACTGTAGGTTTACTGCATCAAGGACTATGCGTTTTTATATTCATTCTTTAAAAAACTGTTGAGTATTTTTATGTGACAGCCACTATAGATATAAAAGGAAAGTAGTGGTTCTGGTTTGCAAAGATATCCAGATAGTTTAAAAAAGATATGAGAATTGTTACCAATGAACTGCAGTGAGATTAATTGTTAAATTTTTCTGGAAGAGGCCGGGTGCAGAGTGGCTCAGGCCTGTAATCCCAGCTACTCGGAAGGCTGAGGCAGGAGAATCACTTAAACCCGGCAGGTGGAGGTTGCAGTAAGCCAAGATCGCGCCACTGAACTCCAGCCTGGGTGACAGAGTGAGATTCCGTCTCAAAAAACAAACAAAAATTTCTGGAAGAGTTAAAGACTCTAAAGAAGAATGATCTTTTGAGTTGAGGCTTAAAGGACAGTGTTTTGGAGGCATGCCTATGAAGCATGGGTGGCCCAGGAAGGTGGAATAGCCTGCACAGAAGCAGAGGACGCAGTCACATGACACAGGATGTACACATGTGCTAATATTGCCAAGTGTGGGGCTGAATGAAGCAAAAGGAGATTGTGCAAATGGGCAGGGGCTGGATAAGTGTCTTTGTGTATTATGCAGAGGAGCTTAGGTGGTATGCTATGATGAAACATGTTGATTAGCTAAGAAATGTTTGGACTTGCATGTTAGAACCATCCCCTGTAACAAAGAGGAGAATAGAGGGGAAGAAGGACATGACTGAGCAAAGACACTGGAAAGGAGGTTATTGCTATTGCAATAGTTTGTGACAGAGAAGCCAGGAGCAATGAGGATAGAAAGAAGGAGAAAAAAACAAAAAGTAACTGGGAGGGAAAATGGAGAGACCTCAGTGTTTCATAGAACATGGGGGATGAAATGGAGAGAGACCAGGACCTCATCTGTCTTGTTAATAACTGCTTCCCCAGCACCTAAAGAAGGCCTTATCTAGGTGCCCAACCAATATTTGTCCAAATGAATGAAAGGGAAAAATCGAGATGATTCCTGGGTTTCTGGCTGAAGCAGAATGTTTATACCAGTTACCAACAGAAGGGATACAGGAGGGGAAGCCAAGTATTCATCTGTGGACTACTGTGGGATATATAGGGTGACTTCTAGAAAAGCCGGTCTCTAAGATGTACCTTACAGGAGAGTGGAGGGCAGGAAAGGAAGAGAAGCTAATGAAGGAAATGCCAAATATGACTGCAGGAGCAGAGGAAGAGGATTAGGTTAGGTAAAAACCATAAGTCAAAGGAATGTTTTCAAGATGAAGTATTTGATAGGATATTTCCAGAGAGTTCAATGAGAATG
This sequence comes from Macaca mulatta, assembly GCF_049350105.2. Classification (NCBI taxonomy): domain Eukaryota; kingdom Metazoa; phylum Chordata; class Mammalia; order Primates; family Cercopithecidae; genus Macaca; species Macaca mulatta. Next base: position 121,673,202 of record NC_133409.1, on the reverse strand, counting down.
AAGTTTTGCAAAATGAGTGTTCAGCTTTGAAAGACTGAGAGAAGACTATCATCAGTGTTGTCCCCTTGCCTTTTATATGGACGTATCAGAAATTAGAGGTTGGCTTACTCAAGTTATTTTATAAACTCTGTGACTGTGTGCATCTCTTCCCCTGAGGAAGATAAAGGCAGCATATGGTATGGTGATTTTTGTAGTAACAACCAATAGGTAGGTTAGAGATGAATGTTACTAAGCAATAATATCTAAATGTATATGTACTACTATTACAAACATTGACTTGGGTCATTTCTTCTATAGAATAGATAATTGTAAATTGTATGGTTAATAATTACGATATGTTTTAAGAGATTCATTTCTTTAATTCATAGCTTTATGCTATATAAATTGATGAATCATCCCTATATATGACATTATGGCCAATAATTACATACCTTAGTCCATACCTTAGTGGTCTAATTTAGCTGTCTACTGGAGGTTTTCAGTAGTTGCCTTCAAATATTACTTGCATAAGGTGGGGAAGAGGAGGGAGAGCATTAGGACAAATACTTAATGCATGCGGGGCTTAAAACCTAGATGACGGATTGATAGGTGCAGCAAACTACCACAGCACATATATACCTATGTAACAAACCTGCACGTTCTGCACATGCATCCCAGAACTTAAAGTAAAACTTAAAAAAAACCCCAAATATTAGTTGCATAAAAAACACCTAAGGTTCTTGATAAAATTTTATTTTATTTTATTCTAATTTTTGATTCAAGAAGGCCTGGGAACTACAGTTTTAACAAGCATATTCTTGTGATTTTAATATATGTGTGAAGAGCTCTTATTTGGAGAAACTCTGTCTTAAATCATTACACAATATATACATGTATTGAAACATCACATTATACCCCATAAATATGTACAATTATTGTATCCATTTAAAGAGAAAGCGTTTCAGTGCGATTTGTATTTTTTTAGCTGGTGTTCTTGCTCCCTCATGTGGTGCAATGTGGAACTGTATGTTTTAGAGCTCTCATTTTCAGTTTTTAGAAAATGAACTTCACTGTTTATCAATCTGTTCCCTAGCCTTTATTTAACCATGCTATAAACCTATAAATGCAAGTGTAGAATTAGCATCAATTCCTTTGCATACAAAGCAGAATACTAGAGAAGACTAGAAAACGTCACACGTAAGATTCCACAATTTAGAAATGAGGTGGCTAAAACATTGCTTTATATTTTTTATGTGTGTGTTAAAGATTTTGAAGGAGAATTTGGTAGATGAGTACTGAAGGGTTTTGGTGGCAGTATTTTGGTATCATGGTCCAGGTGTTTGTCTTTTGCTTAGGTTCTCCCTATTTGACTCTTTCAGGATTTAGAATATCAGTTTTGAAACAAGACAGACCTAGGGTCTGCAATACTCATTTGAAGTTTTCATTTGCCAGGCGTTTTTTTTTTTTTTTCCAAATGAAAAGGATTTAATTGATAAATATATGATAAGCGGTGTGCAGAGTAAAGGGTTAGGAGTAGGAATTCTTTATTTCCCTTCCTGCCCTATAGTGGGCGCATTCACAGATATTTATTAAAACCATTGGAGAGAGGCTTTGTAGGTGATACAGTGATGACTCACTATTTCTGTAAGTGAGAAGAGAAATTTAGAACTTTGCAGCTAGCCAAAGCCTGTAACAAAGGCTCCATATCCTAATGCAGAACAGGCTGTCCATGCTCAGATGAAGAGGAATTGATGGAAGAGTTGGGGGGAGGGGAACCACTGGGGAAATACTAATAGAGGACATAGCATTTGAACTGAAAATCCCTAAGAATGACCACTCTTTAGGAATCTTTGTGAAGCTCTGTTGCTGACTTATATCTCATGCAATTATTTGTTCTTATTGGGGTTGTTTTCTTCATTCATTAAATAGTGATTATGGTCAGGCACTGGGTTAAGCATGGGTGTAAAAAGTCGAACAGGGCGACTTACTCTCTTTCTGTATAAAGCTCCCATTCTGATAGTGAAAACAGACAAGAAACAACTATTTTAAAAATAAATAAAAATTCTAGATTAAAGTAATGGCAATGAAGGAAGTAAATAAGAAGCTGAGGTAGAGAATAACTTGGACGGGATGGGATAAGATTTACTTTGGTGAAGGTGGCTACAGAATGCCCTTTTGAGAAAAGACACACTACCGTGTTTATTGAGTACAATGATACATATTTTTTTTTTTTTTGAGATGGAGTTTCGCTCTTGTTGCCCAGGCTGGAGTGCAATGGTGCGATCTTGGCTCACTGGAACCTCCGCCTCCTGGGTTCAAGCGATTCTCGTGCCTCAGCCTCCCAAGTAGCTAGGATTACAGGCATGCACCACTATGCCCCGCTAATTTTGTATTTTTAGTAGAGTTGGGCTCTTCTCCATGTTGGTCAGGCTGTTCTCAAACTCCTGACTTCAGGTGATCCACCCGCCTTGGCCTCCCGAAGTGCTGGGATTACAGGCATGAGCCACCACGCCCGGCTGAGTCCAACGATATTTTAAGAACTTCCATGTATTAAGTTCATTATTCCTCACAACGCTGTAAGGAAATGTACTTTTACTATACTCATTTGATAGGTTAGAAAACAGAGGCACAAATACGTTAAGTAACTTGACACATAATTTGCACATGGTGAAGACTGATTCATGTCTACATCACCAGTCTCTAGAGGCTGCTCCCTTGACCACTGTGATAGCTATTTCCTGTCAAGGCCAAGGAAAAAGCATGCACAAAACCTCTGAGACAGGAAAGCACTTGGTGGTTAAGGCACTGGAAAAAGAGCTTAGGAGAAGAGCACAGAGATAGTGAGAGTGGTCTGGTTGTCTTCGGAGATACAGGCTGGGATCTGATCCTGAAGGCCCTTTGAGAATATGATAAGAAGGTTTGGATTGCATTGTAAGTGCAGTAAAAAGCCACAGATGGGTTTTAAACAAGGTTCAGACATGATCTAATAAACCTTTTAAGAGGCTAACTCTTATTGCAATGTGGAGAATTAATTGAAGGCAGGAAATCAGTAGGGAGACCAGTCAGGAGGAGGTCATAAGGTTTCGGCATAGAGATGGGGAAGAGATTCAAACAAATTTTGGAGGTAGAATGAATTGCACTTTATATGATAGAGTACCCATCCTAGCAGACATGGTGGGAGGCTGAAATACCACATTTCATTTGGGGTGTAGGCTCTTTTCAGACATGTGCTAATACAGAAAAGAGTGTTTGGTGTTAAGAGACAGTCACTGATTGAGTTGAAAAACACAGAATATGTTATTTACCCTAGCACAGTAGAAGCACTGACAACTGAGAGAGAGGTCTTTTTCTGTTACAATATGTTGATCTCACAGATGAAAACACTGAACTCAGATAAGTTAGGTGATTAATTGCTTAACTATTGATTGCAGACTTAAAAGTAAAACATAGGTAATTTTCCTTGACTTAACACATGCATAACTAGTTTCTACTTAAGAGAGACAAATTTAAGTTATAAGTTGATTTCCCACCAATTCCAGGGCACTGGAGTACTTTGTTACAGGCTGAGTACTTTCTTACTTCTTGCTCCTTTAATTTAGAATGGTTTTCTCTGAGGGCAACAACTGTTTCCATTTTATAACACACAGAAAAATGAGAATTTCCCTTCTCTCTTCACATATGGAAACAGAAAGAAACAGAGGAAAGGACAAATCAATAAACTTACTTTCCATGTGACTTGGTCACCTTCCCTGTCCTCATGTTTGCCTGTAGGAATTTTTTCTTTTGATTATAAAAGGTAGCTGATATGGTTAGGTTTTGTGTTCCCATGCAAACCTCATCTTGAATTGTAATCCCCATAATCCCCAGGTGTCAAGGGAGAGACCAGGTGGAGGTAATTGAATTATGGGGGTGGTTTTCCTCATGCGTTCTCCTGATAGTGAGTTCGTTCTCAGGAGATCTGATGGTTTTATAAGGAGCTATTCTCCCCTTTGCTAGGCACTTCTTCCTGCTGCCTCGTGAAGAAGGTGCTCTGCTTCCTCTTCACCTTCTACCACGATTATAAGTTTCCTGAGGCCTCCCCAGTCATGCTGAACAGTGAGTCAATTAAACCTCGTTCCTTTGTAAATTACCCAGTCTCTGGCAGTTCTTATAGCAGCATGAAAACTGACTAATACAGTAGCTGATGTAAAGTAGAGCATCAGAAAGGGTCAGGGAACTGCTAAATACTTGGGACTACAGGGAACATGCTCAAGGCAGAAAACAGGAGGAGGCTGCATCTAGGCAAATGCCTTTTTTTTTTTTTTTTTTTTTTTTTTTTTTTTAACCACAGCGAATTAGAATCTCCCTGAGGAATCTCTAAAGTATTCTTAAGGGAGCAAGGCAAGTCCTAGAGGGTTCAATTAATCTTACCATGGCCTTTCTGTCCAGTAAAAAATATCAAGTTATTTTGCAGTGCTGAGTGATTGTTTGCCAGCTGAAACTTCAGGTGGAATTCATAATGGAAGCTGATGTCTGAGATCCGTGAATAAGCCAGGAATGAGGTGTATCCAAAGGCATCCGTGCCACTGAACCTCGGCTGAGTGATATTAATAGCTGTGGAAAAACCCAAACCAAACAGTTAAAATAAACCTGTACATGTATTTGTAAAGTGAGGGTTACGTTTTGCTGATTTATCTGGCCAAATAGTCTGTTTACTATTACATTAATTATACTTTAGTGCCCTTCAGCATTGAGCAACAAAGTGACTCAATAGGAAATTTCAAAACAAGAATAAAGCAAGTGCAATGTTTTGAGATCTTATATACAACCTTCACTAGCATACTCTTTCTACATAATGGATAATTTACTTAAAAAGCAAACCCCTATATTTTGAAGCTTAATTTTAGAAATAGAAAAGATTACTGGCAGCCAAAGTATTTGCTCAGGTGCCTCGTAAACATGATTTGGCATCCAAAACCTGGATATGACTTAGAGAGGAGCTCACAACTTTGAACAAACTGTTCTTTTCTAATCCTGCACCTTTATATGAGCCCAGGTCAGGGCTAGGAAAGTCAAGAAACAGGAAGGAAATTGGTCAGTTTTCCATCACCATTGGTGAGTGACCAGAACTTTGCTTTAAGTAAAAATACTTGTTTAAAAGAAATGTTCATTCTTTCTTTGCTGGGATGCTTGTTAAGTAATAAAAGCATGGAATTCAATGGGTGTGAAAGTATAGGGAGATTTATTAAAAACAGGAAATGGTAAAATAGAAGTTCAAGGGCCAGTGTGAAAAAAATGGAATTTAATTGAGAGGTGCTTCTTGTATCAAACTCTTCTCTTTCATTATACTGTGTCCTTCATAAGTCCCCACTGACTTTTTACATTTCCTTACCCCAAGAGGACAACAGAAAATAGAAAGGGGGATTTTTGACACCCCATTCCTGTCTTTTATGGATGATGTCACCAGATTTAGGGATGTTCCTAGGATCTATTTTTATTGGTTGGGGACAGCTCGGTTGAGAACATGAGAGCTTATGTTGTTTCCTTCTCAAGAGATGTTGGAACTCCAGGGAAGCTGTAAAACTAGAATTTTTACAAGCCTTAAGAAATATCCTCACTCTGGTATCTAACGCTTAAAAGAGCTTCTTATGTCTGTTTATAATTGTGTAGCAAATAATTGTGCTGTCCTGGGAAAAACGATTCTTATTGTCAAATGTTTATATATCTTTGTTTCATATGACTATTAAACTAAGATGTTTGTGTGAATAAGCTGAATGCTTTGTTTTGATATTTTATTAAAATCTTATGTTTATTATATGACTATTAAACTATTTGTGTGAATAAGGTGAATACTTTGTTTTGATATTTTATTAAAATCCTATCAGTTTATTCCCTGGGATGTGTGGCATAGGTTAAGTATAATTTTCTCAAAACTCACCCGAATGTGAAGTAGGGACTTTTGAGACATTTTGCTTCTTATACTTATTTTTTAATCTAATGAAAACTTTATAAATTGTGTCCCTGAGATAATAACACTCTTCCCATCAGGTGTATCACTTTCAGTAGTACTATGGGGAGGGTGACTGAGGGAAATGAAATGTACTGGAATTGAAACAGAATAAAAATACTGACCATCATTCAATGTTGGCATTAAAAACTATGAAAATAGAATTCGGTTAAATTTAACACTAAAATAGAAAAGGAATGACTATCTTTTGCTTTTAATATTTCTTCCTGTCAATAATTTACAACTGAGTCTACCTAAAGGTTTCATTACATTTAGGCTAGATTGACAAATACATATCTCATATATATAGTATTTTACTGTCAGACCCTGTGCTAGATGCTGGTGACACAAAGATAAAAAAGCACTAGTCCCTCAAGGAATTAGTGTGAGGTCAATAAATTTATTCAGCTGAACTGGATTGAAAATTGAGGCCTGGTATAAGAACTTTCAGGCAGAAGAAATAGCATGTTCTAGGGTCTGAAGACCAAAACAACATGTCATACTCAGGGAACTTATGAAGTCTGCAAATTTTAGAATGAAGAATAAAAAGAGTGGAAGGAAATGAAACAAGATAGTGGTCAAATCATGAAGAACTTTATATTTTCTTTATTATCCTAAAGTAGTTGGGCAATGATAAAAGTTGTTTTTTAGAAATATTACTCTGTTGATGAAGTGTGAATCAAAGATTAGACAGAGAGTCAGAGGACCATACTTTGGTCAAGGATGAAAATGAGAACTTTGATATCAAGAAATCTAACAATTAAGCTTACGCAGAAGTGTAAATGTAAGGCAATTTATGGGTAATTCATTAAAGAAAGCAATGGTGTGATATTTAAACAGTTAATAGAAATATGTTATCAGTGCAATCAGTTAGTTTCATGATATAATTTTATACTATCAAAAATAAGTACTTTTGAAGTTTGAGAATAATAACGAAGACTGATAATAACCATGACCCATAGGAATGGATCTGTCACATGCTCAGCATTTCTTAGTCTAGTGGTACCTGCAGCTGTTGAGCATTTGAATTGTGGCTAGGCCTGTGTGGGAAGGGTTTAGTATGAAACAATTAAAATATATTATTAATAACATTCCCATATCCATTAAACATTGGGTTAAATAAATGTATTACTAAAATAAATTCACCTGTTTCTTTTTACTTTGAAAATGTCGCTACTAGAAAAAAAATTACATAGGCAGCTCACATTCTATTTCTATTGAATGGTAACGCAGAGAGATCCAAGCATATTTTGATAGGTAAGTTCTTCCTCTAAACCATTCGTTGTGACTTACTTCAAGGGGCTTTTTCTTTTGATAACTTTGAACCTATAAAAAGATAGGGCCTCTATGGGGAGCAATAGGAATCAGGAGAAGGGGTCAAAGATAATATAATCCATCACTAAGAGGCTTCTATGTCTTCACTCACACTGTCTCTATCACTCTGGATTAGGCAGGAGAACGCGAGGGACTCCGATTAGGAGAAGACTTTCAACCTTACAAATGATTCTTTTCAATATTTTAAGCCCTTTTCCATCTTCCACCGGGTAACATTTGGTTAATTTGGTTACTCTACTGCACAAATTCCAAGATTAGCCTTCTGGGAGGATCAGTCATCATCTAGTCAGAAAATTGAACAGATTGTAATGGGAATATTTTTGGGCTATTAAATGCATTTTAAAAAATGTTTGTAATCCCTAGTTGCCTCACAGATACCATGTGTAAAGTCATGCATTTTTTGTCAGTTCTTCTAAAGTTACATGAATGAATTGGGAACATGAGGGAAAAAAGGAGATGCTGGAATTTAAACTAAAATAAATTGTTTAGTGTGTAGAAGAAAGCAGGACCACTAATAATGCTCTGGGATTATTTCAGGTACAGTCAAAAGGTATCCAGACATCATCGAGGAGCATTAAAAATTCTAAGAGCCTAGAGTAGAGAGCGAATATTGTGATATTTTCTATTATATTATAGTGCTATATTATAGGCTCAATGTATAATCTTTTTAGAATGTTATATTATGCTTATAAAACACTTTAGCAAAAGTTATCACGGACAGGGTATAAAATTCTATTTTCTAATCATTTACTAAAGCAATTTTTTCTCATTCCCAATATGGCAGAGAAATAAGGCATTATTGTTTTTTAATGTAACTATTTTTTCCTTTTAAAAATATTTTACTGGCCGGGCGCGGTGGCTCAAGCCTGTAATCCCAGCACTTTGGGAGGCCGAGAAGGGCGGATCACAAGGTCAGGAGATCGAGACCATCCTGGCTAACATGGTGAAACCCTGTCTCTACTAAAAATACAAAAAACTAGCCGGGCGAGGTGGCGGGCGCCTGTAGTCCCAGCTACTCGGGAGGCTGAGGCAGGAGAATGGCGTAAACCCGGGAGGCGGAGCTTGCAGTGAGCTGAGATCGCGCCACTGCACTCCAGCCTGGGCGACAGAGCGAGACTCTGTCTCAAAAAAAAAAAAAAGAAAAAAAAAAAAAAATTTTACTATGGCCAGGCACAGTGGCTCAAACCTATAATCCCAGAACTTTGAGAGGCCGAGGCAGGCAGATCAGGAGATCAGGAGATCCAGACAATACTAGCTAACATGGTGAAACCCCGTCTCTACTTAAAAATAAATAAATAAATTAGCTGGGTGTGGTGGCACACGCCTGTAGTCCCAGCTACTCGGGAGGCTGAGGCAGGAGAATCACTTGAATCTGGGAGGCAGAGGTTGCAGTGAGCCGAGATCGGGCCACTGCACTCCAGGCTAGGAGTCGGAGTGAGATTCCATCTCACAAAAAAAAAAAAAAAAAAAAAAAAAAAAAAGAAAAGAAAAGAAAAAAAAATCTGTGGTTAGTCTTTCTTTTAATCTGAATTATTAAAATGTTATGCATAATGCACAGAAGTGGCTAAGTTGAGCTATTGGGATGTAGGAAAAAGACATATAAATAGCTCAGATTTCAGAACGTCTTTCCTCAACTCTGCAGGGATGCATCCTGAAGCCCGCCGGCTGGTAGGAAAACATAAGCTACTCTATGGCATAGTGATGGAGGGAGGCAGCTGGGGCTGGCCAGTTCAGGCTCCATTCTGGATGTCCTCACTTTCTGTGTAAACTTGGGCAAGTGATTTCACTTTTCTGTTTTAGTTTCCTTGTTCATAAAATGAGAACGTGAGAGTACCTAACATTTGTGAAGAAGGAGAAAAGCCTATAGCTGAAGGAAACACTCGAGCTAATCATACAATTCAAGTGGGCAAACCTCTCCCACCAGACCTGTAATCCTACTATATATTTCCAGTCAAGTCACTTTCCCAGCCTCTAAAATGGCTATTTAATGCTTCCTCTCTCCTCAAACATCTAATATTTATTGTCTCTCATCAGTTAATAATCTTGTTGTTTATTTTGCTGAGAAAAATAAACCCATCAACAGAGAACTACCGGATGATTTCACTGTCAAATTCTCCCACCCTCAAATCTTTCATTTTCATCCCTATGCTTTGCCTTCCCTCTGCTGACAAGGCGGACTCTGCCCGGGTATTTCATCCACCCCTTCTCATCTGCTCAAGTGCATCACTTCAGAAATTCTGTCCTGCCTCCCAGTAGTTACCAAATTCTTCTTCTCTACTGCAGCATTCCCTTTAACATGATATATGCTAGAATGTCCTCATTATAAATAAAAAGCTTCCCTCTACTCCACATTCCCCTCTAGCTACTGCATGTTTCTCTGCTCACCATACTAGCAAGGGGCTTCTAAAGAGTTGTCTGTATTGACTCTTTCAAAATTTTATTACCCATTCATGCTTGATTTTATTCCAGTCAGGCTATCTTCTCTATCTTTTCTTTGAACTTTTGTATGTTAAGATAGCTAGTGACCACAGTCTTTCTAAATTAAATGTCAATTCTGGTTTTATCTTATTCAGTGTCTCAGAAGCAACTGACAAGGTTGATTATTTCTTTTCTCTTGAAATGCTTTCTTTACTTGGTCTCCATGACCACTGCACTCTCCTGGTATTTTTCCTGCCTTAATGACTGCTGCTCCTCATTCTCCTATTTTTCCAGTTATCTCCATCTACCATCATTCTGTATTTGATCATGAGTACCACTTATAGGTGGATGACTCTTGAATAAATAGAGTCTTTATCCCTGGCTTTTTCCCAGAGCTCCAGATTCACATATCCAACCAACTACTAGATAATGACCATATATTTGTATGTCTGATAAGAATTGCAAACTGATCATACATAAAGCAAAACTCTTTATTCCAATATTTGTAATCTTTCCCCCAACCCAAATCCCTTCCCTTCCTTTGCAATCAAATCTGTTCCCCAGTCTTCCCTCTCTGCTCAGAGCAAAACTAGGCATCATCCTTAAATTGTATGTTTCTCTGCTACCTCAACTGACAAACTGACAAACTGACAAATACTGTGAACTTCATCTTCAAAATATATCCCAAATTACACTGCTGCTTTTCACTGCCTCTGTTAATACCATCAGAGTTCAATGCACTGTTCTTTCTAGCTCAAACTATAATATTTGCCTTTTAACTGGTCTCCCTGTTGTTACCTTTGTCACTTTACAATCTCTTTTCCATATGGTAGCCAAAGTGGTCTATTAAATATAAATTGCGTATCAAAGGTCCTCCAGTATTTCCCTTGGAAGTTTGAAATAAAATAAAAACTCCTGAACATAGACAAATCTCCTAATCTCCAGATTTATTTTATACTCATTTCTTCTTGCTCAGTCTGCTGTAACCATGAGAACTTCTTCGTGTTTCTCAAGCAAACCTAACACATTCCCAGTTCAAGGCTTCTGCTCCTGTTCCCAGTGCCTGAACCACATTTTCCCCAAAAGCTGCATGGCCTGCTCCTTCACTTCCTTCAAGACTTGCTCAGGTGTTCTCTCCTCACAGGGCCTTTCCTGACCACCCTATTAAAGTATTAATCTCCTTGTGCCGCTCCCCCCAACAATCCTTACTCTCTAGTCTCTTAACCTGCTTTATTTACATGGCCCAATTCCATTATATGTTATTTATTTGTTTACTTTTTATTATTTTTTCTCCCCATTCAGATTGCAGATTCCATTAGGGCAGAGAGCTTGCCTGTCCTTCATGGTCTAATTGGGTATAAGATACATATTTATCAAATGGTTGAATGAATACATGTAAAGCTAAAAGTAGTGTTAAGGACATAGTAATATATATTATGATAGTATATCTCTGCTGTTACTGTTTATCTAGTATCTTTACAACTCTGTTCTTAAGTGACTAACTATTCTGCACTTACGGAGCTGTTGGATGAAGTTGTGAAGTAGATTTCTACACCATCACCAATGCTAATTGTTGCGTGTTTGAATTTTTTTGTATTAAGTCCTTTCCTCTAAAAAATGTTAGTAAATTTTTGCAATAATATGGAATCTTAATTCTTCTAGTGTGGGTAAAAATTCAAGTAATGGAACACATACTGAAAATCAAGGCATAGGGACTCCTAACCTGACAAATCCGTTTATTTTTTATTTTTTTTATTTTGAGGCAGGGTCTCATTCTGTCACTCAGACTGGAGTGCAGTGGTGCAATCTTGGCTCACCGCAACCTCCGTCTCCCGGGCTCAAACAATCCTCTCACCTCAGCCTCCCAAGTAGCTGGTACTACAGGCATCCACCACCATGTCCAGCTAACTTTTGTATTTTCTGTAGAGATGGGGTTTCACCATGTTGCCCCGGCTGGTCTTGAACTCTTGAGCTCAAGCGATCTGCCTGCCTCAGCCTTCCAAAGTGTTGAGATTACAGGCATGAGCCACCGGGCCTGGCCCAAATCGTTGTTTTTAATAATTAAGTTGTATAACTATGTAATTTTATAATTTATCTTATACACATTAGTTTCCGTTTAATATTTGAAATAATGTATTCTTTAATTTGTGAGCTAAAAATACTGACTGGGTTTCTTGGGGCAATTGATAGTTTTTGACAGACTATTTTGCCTTTTACCTGACAAAATATCCATATGATACCTTTATGATCATGTTTAAAATTTTACATGTGGTGTTGAAAAAATTTTCATAAGTGCATCAAAAATTACTTGAAACCTTTTAGTGTTTTCAAGATAGTTTGGTCTAAATATATAATTTTTTTGGAGTTCATTGCTCTGTTTTTAAACAGATACAAAAGACAAACCTGTGGTTGATTTTTACTTGGATTCTGTTTTCTATATAGGCTGCTGTGTATAACCTCAGCAGAGTGGACACCAGGGAGCGCTGAGCTAGTGAAAATCTAATTCAGTTCTTCCTTCTCTATTATGTATTTTAATGAAGCAAGCAGATGGTAGATAGATTTTCCCTTGGAAACTGCTGATTTTGAAAGACTCCAGAATGCCAGTTTTCCAAGCATGGTGTTCAGCAGTGTAGTGTATCTTGAAATATACATTTAACTTTGCCAGGAAAATTAATCTACCCTTAGGCAGATGGATAAATTTGCAAAAACACAAGACCATTACTTGCCTCTCTAGTTTTCCTTCCTAGCTATGAGTATACACATCTTTCCTCTCTCTTTGTTCTTAACTTCTTCGTAATATAGCACTAGATTTAGCTTAATGTCCTGCCGAAATGCAATTAGGTTATCAAACTGTATATGTGGTCATTGTCTTTGTTGTTGTTTTTTGGTTGTTGAACAAACTCCTTGCGGAATACACTTTCATACTGTTCAGCATTATCATTTAGAAGTAAAAATGGCAACCTACAAATGTGATTATCTTTTAAAGGGAATAGAAATAAGTAGGTCCTGAGATATCACCAACAGTTATAGGGGATGGTAGCCTGTACAGAAAACATACATTTAGGTTTTCCTTCTGAACCAAGACAGGGATACCCAATACATGAATAAAATCAAGCTCTCTATTCAAATGGATATATAATATTCAATTCACCCACAGGTAAAAACATGAAATAAATATGATTGGTTGGTTGCCAATTCCTGCTCATAATAAATTATTCACTCATTCTATATAGATATTTAATTCCTACCATTCTAACTTCTTTAATCATCAGGAAAAAGCTAAGAACAAACAGAATTTTACATTAAGATAGAAAAACTGTTGAAAATGTAGAGCATTATAATTTCCACCAGCAAAAGAAATAATACATGCTAGAATCTGAAGCATTCTTTTTAGATGCATAATTCTTAGAAATTAGTGCCATCTTCTGGCTTTCCAAAGTAACTAAATTAGGTACTGGTAGGATGTTTTACAGTATCACAAAATGTCAAAAAGGGGGAAAAAATCCCTGAAACATATAGGTTCAAATCATAATCATAGTATCTGCATTACATTACAGTTTATGGCATAAGCTTTGAGAATGGTAAAATTTTCACATCCTCTATAATTCATATTACATAAGCTGTGCAGGTTTATATTGGATTACATTCCCTTCGTTAGTAGTTTATTGTGATAAAATAAGACTCCTAGCTATTACGCACACAAGATACTCTGAAACTGATGTGTTTTGAATAATTTTCTCATTTCTAACTCATGAATTTCTTCATGCCCATGAATATTTAGTTAAGAAATTAAGAAACATTGAGGTTGGGGTTGGTTATCACTCAAGTTCAGTGGATACATTATTTTAGTTTGTTAGTATATCATTTTTCAGGATATGGTTGTTTGGATGCACTATTGTATATTCTAAAATATTAAAAATAGCAATTATAGTATCCATTATGTCCCAGCTGCTAGATTCCCTATCTAAATTACTTTATTTCTCACAGAACAGCAGTGAGATGTTCTTCTACCTCTATTCTTATCTTATAGATGAAGAAATTGAGGCCCAGAGATGTTGAGTCACAGACCTAAGAAATGACAGAGTCCGGATTTGAACCCCTGTTCAGCTGACTCCAAAGCCTGTGCTCTTTCTAACATGTTATGTTACCTAGCTTACTATGATGGCTGGGATATTCATGACATTGGCCGATTAAAGGCCACTGGCAGGTATTTTATGTAATTATTAAAATATTACATTATTAAAGTTGGCACTCCTCACAGATTGACTTTCTACTGCTTTCCTTTCCTCCCAAGTCCTGGCCATGGACGCATAAAATTCTGTAGAACTCTTATATTCCTCCTTCTATATCTAATAGAAATGTAAACACATATTAACTGCTTTGCAGTATCAAGTATTTAATTGATACTCAGTATATACCAATGAACTTATCAGCAAATAGGTTTTAATAGAAGCTCAATTGTTTTCTAATATGCATGGGTAATAAATAAATAAACAGTGCTTTAAAAGATCAATATGTCCTTAAAGGTTTCTAAGTGCTTGAACATTTGGAGACACATGCACACACATGCATACACAAATATACAGATTGACTGTAATTGACACAAACATACAAAATGACTGTAATTTTCATTTTTGTTTTTGATATTGTATAAAAGCAGATTAGAAAAAGGAAAATCTAATAAGGATGGTTTATCAAAAAGCAGTATGTACTCTAATCATGAGAGAAAAAAGAAAAAAATCTTAACCAGGGATACTATAGGGAAAACTATAATTTTAAGACAACTGTAGTTTAGCTGTTGAAGTGCTAGAAAAAGGCAGTGGCATCTTGCAAAATACTAAAATCCTAACTCATTTCTGGGGACCACAACACATAATGTTTCAAAAGCATATAAAAAGATTTCATATTAATATGACATAAGAAATTATTCTAAGTAATAACAAAATAAAAAATCATACATGATTCACAAGGTATAACATTTATATTGAGTATTGTTTTTAATTGGAAAGGATCTTGTTATATCTAATAGCCCCAAGACTTTGTGTACTAATAGTGAGCAGGTGCCTATCTCAAACTATAATGGAATATTATAGCACTACAAAAAAATGACTGGAATAATTAAGAGTTAAAGTATGCAAACAACAATCAGAAAACAAAATGAAATAAAGTATTTTATTTGGTATAGCATACAATACTTGGAATAAAACTGTACCAATTAAGTTTCTTGGTTACTGGCAATACAAACTAACCCTGATCATCTTAAGCAGGAAAGGAGACAGATTATCTCATAGTCGACGGGAGGGCTGGAGAACTAGCAGGGAAAGTAGGCAAAAACAAAGGAACGTAGGTAGCTCAAATACAACCAAGTTCACCAGCCAAGTTCACGTTGTATGAACAGCTATTTCAGGATTCAGCTGCTGGTATTTCTATGACTGGGGACAGCTGTGCAACTACCTTAGCTACAAATAATTTCTAAATATTACTCTCTCTTTGGAGCACTTCTTCCGGGTGCAAATCCTGGGGAGAGTATCCCATTGGCCTGTCCTAAGGCATGTATATGTACGCAAATAAGAAGGAAGTTCAGGTGCTACGTGGCCAAAATCCAAAACTGAAACAAAACGTAATACCCAATAAATGCTTCCCACAGACCTTTGGTTGTTGAATGCCAATGTGCATCCTTCTTATACTTGCATTTTCAAATAATAACTTCCTTTTAACATAATGCAATAATCCGACATATAATCCTAAAAGTCACCCTTCTTTCCCAATTGGAGTTGCCTTAAAGTTTTTTCTTTTATTGCATTTTGTTCCAAGTACAGAAGGGATCTCTGAATAATGGCCATTTGTTCTCATGTTTTTGTTGTGATCCTGTCCTGATACAGACTAAGTTTCAGTTACTAAACCCAAATACTTTACAGAAACCAGAGAGCATATGACAGCTGTCATGTGATATGGAAGTATCTGTGAGTTTTCTTGGTGGCAGACTCAAAGGTACTGCTACTATTGTGCTGTTTTGCTTATCGGCATCCACAAGAGACAGTCAAAAGGAAAGACTTGATACAGGGAGCTAATTATGAAGGGAGAGCAAACAGGGGATGGTGAGGCCACCTAGAGGATAGCAACAACTGAACAGCTGAAAGCAGCTGCCACCTCTGTGGCTGAAAGAACAAAGGGAAGACACAGTGTTGTGCACATGTGCCCTAGAACATAAAGTATGATAATGATAAAAAAGCCCGAGCTGCAATCTCCTGGCAGGAGCTGGGTTCGGTAATGGGGGCTGCTCATCAGGACACGGGACCATGGGTAGCTTGGAGACCTGTTAAGTGGGAGCTGGAAGCAATAGCAGATACAGCTACTAGTAGAGGGGAGAGGGGAGAAATTCTCTAGCTTCTCTCTTCCCCCCACTCGCCTATCTCCTGACAGGACCTTCCATTGGCAGGAGAAAATGTAGCTTGTACAGGGTGAGAAATGGATCTCAGAGCAAACCTGCAAATGACGCATTCACCAGGAAGCCCTGGGGCTAAACTCCAGATTCCTGGAACTGGTCAGAAGGCCACTTCTCATAACATAACTTTCTTCCTTGGATGCTCTCTCCTTTCACGTAGGGGAAGCAAATTTAAATTCTTTCTCCTATGTCCTCCTTGCTTCCTGCCTTCCCTGCAGCTGGCTGGATTCTTTATCTGGTGTGGTCTTCATTCCTCAGAGGCCAGGCCATGGTGGGCCTGTGGTCAAGAGCTTCAATAGGCCTCTATTAACTCTTTCCACTGGATGTGCGAGGCACTACCCTGAGGCAGGCTTCTCACTGTGTGTGTGTCTGTGTGTGTGTGTGTGTGTGCACGCACCTGTGCATGTATGCGTGTCAAGGGCCTCTATAGCAGTCTGGGGAAGCTAGTGGGAATATGTTTATAAATTCATACCGTAAAATACATAAGATTATAAAACAAATCTACCTTTTTGAAGTACAATTAATAAATTATAACAAATGTTTTGTCATGAAGGAAACAGTAGAGTTCTTTTGTAATGTATTTAAATAGCAAGATCTAGCAGCAGGTAGGCATAGTAACTATAGCAGTTTCACACTGAGAGGGGCACCAGCATATTTTAATACAGTATATAACAACTGTCATGTGATAAAAAGGGATCTGATTTCTCTTGGTGACAAAGTCGCAGGTGCTGATAATACAACTGTGATTTTTATGCTGATTTTCACAGTTAAGAATACATTAAGTTTCTGTTGGAGTTCATAGAAAGATGTAATTTTTTTTCCTCATCCATATTCTTCTTTGACTGGTTTTTACCTGGGTTTTACCAGAACGCTTTTTCACCTGCTGGCTAATTCTCTCACCTTCAGTGTTTTTTTCAATCCCACCCTTCTCCTTCTCCCTGAGGCCTACCTTGTCATACCCTGTACACTCTGTTTACTTCCAGCCTTCCTCTGTGTGATAAGGTTTTTTAAGAAATGCTTTCTTAACCCAGTCTGGGGCCCTGGTTGGAGGCTAATCCTTTCTCTGGACTCTCACATTCCAGGCTACCACACACCTGTCCTAACTGCCCTGGGCCAGGCATCAGACAACTAGGGTCACACCTTGGAGCCCTCAGAATTATTCAAATTAGCCAATCTACAGAGAGCCTTCAAAACCTAACTAAGCCTGCCCGACTTGCCACAAAAAAGCCCTCTCCAAGCAAAATCTCTCCATGTGGCCCTATGGCAGTCTTCTCCCATTTGAAGCTGTAAGTAACAAAAAGTTCCGCCATTCATCTATCCAAGTGAGTTGTCTCCTTCCATCCAAAAATATCTTGAAATCTTATGAAAACATCCTGATCCTCCCCCAGGGATTTCTTCTCTTTTTCTTCTCAGCATTTTTGTTTGTTTTTGTTTTTCCACAGTGCTTATAATCTGCCTTCTCACAAATCACTAGAATGCCTCGCCCCTCACTGAAATGTAAGGTCCATGAAGGGAGGATTTTGTCATTTTTGTTTTCTGCTGTATCCTAAGCACTTGGAACAGTGCCTGCTCATAGCAGGCTCTCTTTATTGAATGAATAAATGAATGCGTGACCCTCCTTTCTGTGCCTATTGTGATCGGTCACTCGGGGCAACACCTTCAAGTCCCTTCGTACCTGTTTGTGTGGTTTCATGGAAGCCTGAAAGGGAGGTGGATGATGTAAATTGATTCAACAGGGCTATGGCTACATTCTTGAGAGCTTTTCCCTTTTGGGTGCCAAAAGCCTCTGAATGGGTGGAGCTCAGAATCACAGAGAGAGGAAAAATTGTGAGCGGGGTCTTTAGGGATGATCACGAGACAGACTGCTCTGCTGCTCCCCCTTGGTTTCCGAATCTGTGTCATATGATTGTGGAAGACATAGCACCATGTGTCAGTTTCACAGCATACATGACATCTTTCAGAATGGCGCCATGACCCTGAAAGGCGGCCCAGGTGATGCTGCCACAGAGTCTTTAATATACTATATTGCCATTTTATAAGGCCAGCAACTTTTGGGTGATAAATTTCATAAGTTCAATATCCCTCCTTGCCTTATTTCTTTCACTGTGAAGCCTGTTGCTTAGAAGTAATATTGTGCAGGATACCATAATGACATATGTTGATGAAGTCCCTCAAAAGAAATGGTGGAAGAACCATGACTAGTAGGGAAAGAAAATCCAAATCCAGAATAAATAATCAGGAGAATTAAGGACAAATTCCTGCCTCTCCCATAATGTAATCAACCTACCACTAGGCTGACTAGTGCCCCTTTCATCCTTGGGATTATATCAGGGTTTCGGGTTGTTTGTAGCCATGGGGAAATGAGGATTCAACAGTGACACTTCTGAAGTAATACTTCTTAAGGGAAAATCCACGTTGAGACCTTGCATGGCCTCTAATTCTTGCATCACAGCCATTTCCACATGCCTTCAGATTGCATTCTAAAATTGCAATTCATGTTTCCATAAAGAAGTGTGTATAAACTTCTTGAATTCCCTCCAGGAATATATGTCATTGCTCTTTCTAATTTTTGACAGTCTGATGAGGGTGGTTTGTCTAGTTATTACTTTGATGGTATTTCCCTGATTACTAGTGAGTTTGAGCACCTTGTACTTGTTGGCCATCTGTATACTCTTCAGTGAGATGTCTGTTCATATGCTTTATTATTTTTCTTTGAATTTATCTTTATTTTGGCAATACTAAAGAGCTCTTTGAATATTATGTTAATCTGTTGTCACCTCAGAAATAATTTCTTCAAATCTATTGTTTTTCTTCTGACTTTAGATGTGAAATCCGGGGCAATTCAAAAGTTTTTAAAAAATTGTCCAAATATTTTCTTTTACAGCTCCAGAATTTTCTGTCTTGGTCAAGAATTATTCCTTCATCTCTAGGCTATTCCAAAATCTTAGATTTTGTCCTGAGATATTCACTGATTCATACTTTAAGTCTCTAATAAATCCAGGTTTTATTTTAATACCTAGTATAAAAGAAGCTTAATTTTGTTTTCTTCCTGTGGAGAATAAGTTGTGCCAGTTTCATCTATTAACTAAAACCTTATCTCACAACTGAATAAAACAGCAATTTTGTCATCAATTGTATTATCATATATGCTGGGGTCTTTTGCTTAATTTTCTCTTCTTTCTGTTGATCTATTTGTATCTTACTATGCCAGTACCACACTGATAATGCTGATAGTAGTTTAACATATGTTCTGATACCTAGCAAGGCAAGGCCAGGCAAGGACAGTTCCCTCTCACATTTATTTATTTTTTATATTTCACTAGGTATTGATGGGTTGTTATTATACATATTATTCTAGACCAGACTCATAAGCTTTAAAATGTTATGTAATTATGCATTAAAATAGCAATTTTCTCATATGTAATTTATACATATAATTTCAAAAATTATATTATGAATTATATCTTGTTATCTGACAGCATGGCAAGGTTTTGCAAGCCATTCATATATAATGTTTTTAAGGTTTTATAATTTTCTACATAGAAGTCTTGCATCTTTCTCATTAAAGGTATTCAAAGTATTTTGTAGGTTTTTTTTTTTTTGTTACAGTTGTGACTGGAAAATTTCTTATTTCTAATTCTAGTTTGGGTTTGAAAGTGTAACAAGAGGTTAAAATAGAAGTTCTAGTTGAAACACAAAGAAAGTAGAAAAAACACATCAAAGTGAGGGATTTATAAAGCAGGAGGCTGAAACCCAGCTGGTGACTCTTGAATTCCTCACTCTTATTGAGAGGATAAAAGGCTTATAGCCCTCACCTTGCACCTCAAATCAAGAGGGAAGGGTTTTAGAAACGCAACGTGGAGAGCTTAATATGTATCCCTGAAGTTTGAGGTAAGGGGACATAGTATACTGACTTCTGCCTGGAAAGTCGAACAGGTGGAAGATTAATTGGCTGCAATGAAGGAGAAAGCCAACGACAGGCTGCTTCTTGGCTGGAATTGTTCAGCACTCCAGAGGCTGTCAGGGAAAGGATGTGAGCATGTTGTCTGGAATCTGACGTGGCTCAGCTATAGGAAAAAGATACTGTGTTTTCTTAAGTTCTGACCAAATGAACCACCTTAAGAGACAAAGATCACTCAACAGGGAAAGCTGAAGATGTTATGAGATGCCAGAGGTTGGGGAAGGAGCAAACCACCAGCTGGAATAGATATGCCTTTTCCCAAAGTAAAGAAAATTGCAAGTGGAAGAATTCCAGCCATGGGGTCCCCAAAACATCCGTGAAACTGTTCCACAAGACAAGGATGGATGACTGAATGCCAAACCTAGAGAGCAGTGAAGCTAAATCAACTCAATCATCTCAGTGAAGAAAGAAATCTCCTGTCCTCCTTTCCTGTCCCTGAACTCCATGCTGAAGGGCCATGTGCTGTAGGTAGCAAAACAAGGGAGAAAGAATTTCAGTTTCCCTTTACTCTTCAAATTTTCTAGCTAAGTCAGTCCCAAATGCAGAAGGAAAAAGCACGATTTTTTTTTTTTTTTTTTTTTTGAGACTGAGCTTGCTCTGTCCCCCAGGCTGGAATGCAGTGGTGCAATCTTGGCTCACTGCAACCTCCTCTTCTCGAGTTCAAATGACTCTCCTGCCTCTGCCTCCCGAGTAGCTGGAATTACAGCTGTACACCACCGTGCCCAGGTAATTTTTATATTTTTAGTAGAGACAGGTTTCACCATGTTGGTCAGGCTGGTATTGAACTCCTGACTTCAGGTGTCTGCCCACCTTGGCCATCCAAAGTGCTGGAATTACAGGCATGAGCCACCACACCTGGCCACATGAACGCATGAAATTTAATGTGGATAGATTTGCCTGTTGTATAAAAATGGACAACCGAATTACTAAGTGGAACTGATATGTTGTGATCCAGGAATGACCATGTCTGAACTTTCATTTGAGGGGAAAAAGGATAATTAACACCATTGAGCAAATTTAAAGGGAGAATAGAAGACAAACTGAAGTTGTTTTATATTTACATACAGCTGTGCTATTAAGAAGAAAAGCTACTGACTTTTATTTTTCGTTTTGTACAAATTTTTCTCATTAAAATTATACCGCCAACAAAAATAGATTTGTATCTTCTTTTCTAGTATAAGTATTGATTATGTTTATCTCATTGTATTTGCTTGGACCTTCTCAAGACTATGGCAAATAATAACAGTTATACTAGCCATCCTTGCCAAGTTCTGATTTTAATTGAAGAGGTTTTAGTGTTTCACCAATAGGAATAATATGTGCTTTTGGTCTCAAACTGGGGTTTATTAAATTTTATTATTTTATTCCATTTTTTAGTTTCTATTTTCTAATTTTCTTAATAAAACAAGTATGTCTGTTGAATTTGATTGGATGTCTTATTTGTATCTATCTGATGACATTTTAGTATTGATTAATAAAAAAATATTTTCCTTTAGATTATTTTTTGATTTTGCATTATATTGATAAATTTCCTGGTATTGAATAACCTTGGTATTCTTAGAACATTCCTAGCTTAGTAGTAATATATATTTTGGTACATTGTTTGATTATATTTGCTAATACATACCTTTTTCTCCCCCCCCACAGGCATTTAGTGTAATTGGTCTATAGTTTTATTTTCTTGTGCTAATGCTATGCTGGGTTAATAAAATGAATTGAGAAGCACTCACCTTTTGCTATTGTATAGAATAAGTAACACTGAAATAATCTATCCTTAATAGATAAGATGAAATACTTACAAATGTATATTATTGTGGTGACTTTTAAAATAGTACATATTTAATTACCTTTGAAGATGCTAATGTAGCAATTAAAATGTTTTTTCATTTATGAGTCAACTTGAATAATTATGGTTTTCTAGAAGAAGATTCATTTTCTCGAAGTTTTAAAGTTTGTTTGCAATGGACATATATATTTTATTCTCTAAGAAAAAAATTTCTCCTTTATCTATGATTATGTCACATTCTCATTCCTAATCATATTTTTCATCTTTTTACTCTAATCATACCTTGAAGAACTTATTTTCTTTAGCTTTACTAATAACCAAGGTCTTTTATACTTTATTTCTATTTTATTTATTTTGGTTTCATCAATAATTGCCTTTTTGTAATTTATTTTGGTTTATTTCTATACTTTATATCTTAAAATGAGTACTTAATTCTTATATTTTTATCTTTTGTCTTTATTTCTATTTCATTTGTTTCAGCTTCATTTTCAATGATTCCCCTTTCCTAAGTTACTTTTATTTGCATTATTGTTCTTTTTTTCTAATTTGTTAATATTAGCCCCAAGTCCTTAAATTTTTCTTCTGGATTCACTTCCCTCCAATTTTGTCTAGGCTAATCTCCAGTCTCTTGCCCAATGCAAAGGAAAGCAGAATAGATACTCCAATTTCTATAATTCAGGAACCTACTTCCACCAAGCTGCCCACTGGCTTAGAATACACATCTCACAAGTGACAACTAGATTGGAGTTGGAAGTAAAGGAAGACAGCATCCCACGGTCCCTTCTCTCTTTCATTTATAAGATAACTATAATACGTCACAGGCAACTTCTAAATAAAGAAAACTTTAAATCATTGAGGGACATAAAGTAAATTATTAGTAGAAATACTTTCAAATAGGATATTTTAGTATAATAGACATGCCAATTCTCACTAAATGATTTTATCAATTCAATGTGATCTTAATGGAAACATGAAGGTATGGAGTGAGTCCAGCGTAAGACACAAATATACCTGGAATATTTTTATTATGAGTGGCTTTTCAAATTAATGAGAATAAGGACGATCATTCAATAAATATTACTGATAAATTGATCATTACCACATATTACAAAATAACCTTAGCTTCATAAAAAATTAAACATTACTGCGAGAACAAACCAGCAATCCCCAGAGGACCCACAGACCCTCTGAAGGAAGCAGACTGCTGCTGCAGGACCCGGAGACACCCCAAATACTGTGAGCACCCCAACTGCGGGAGTGGGAAAAGGAGAGCCTCCTCTCCTGAGCACACACCTGCACTGGAGAAGCTGAAGGTCCAGGTCTGTTTGCAGGAGAAGTTTCCGACTTAATCTGGAGCCAAGTCAAGTTAGAGAGCCGAGTCAAGTGAAATACAGGTGTAGAGGAAGCAGCAGAAAGACCCTGGGAGCTCGCTGGGTCCCCAAGCAGCCCATTCCTGCCTGGCACCTCAGGGATCCATCAGGAGGGTGACCAGAGGAACAGGGGCAAAACTCAACAGGGAGAAGGAGAAGGAATTCTGTAGCTGAACTTTGTAACAACTTGAACCAGGCGAGAAGCCTCCTGGCCAGAACCTGGGGAAGGGCGCCAATCCCGCTTGCAGACTTCACAAGCAGGGGAAGAACTACAGCCCTTTTCTTTTGCAGCTGGGAGGCAGAAAGCCTCTGGTGAGTTTTCAAGGCCCTCTCACCTGCTGCCTGGAAATAGACTTGGGACTGTTGTTGGGGGCATAGTGGGAGTGAGACTGGCCCTTCAGTTTGCATGGGAGCTGGGTGAGGCCTGTGACTGCTGGCTTTCCCCTACTTCCCTGACAACCTGCATGATCCAGCAGAGGCAGCCATAATTCTCTTAGGTACACAACTCCAGTGACCTGGGAATCTCACCCCCACGCCTCACAGCAGCCACAGCAAAACCTACCCAAGGAGACTATGAGTTCAGATATGCCTAGCCCTGCCCCTACCTGATGGTCCTTCCCTACCCACCCTGGTAGTGGAAGACAAGGGGCATATAATCTTGGGAGTTTTAGGGTCCCGCCCACTGCCCATCCCTCTCCACACTACAGCTGTTCTGGAAAGCACCACCTCTGGGCCAGAGGCCAAGCAGCCCAAAAACAGATCATTAAACCACCAAAGCTAAGGACTCTCATGAAGTCTATTGTGCCCTTCACCACCCTAACCAGAACAGGTGCTGGTATCCATGGCTGAGAGACCTAAAGATGGTTCACATCACAGGAATCCATGCCAACAATGGAAAGCATCAGCCCGGAGCCATGTAGATTAGCTGGATGGTTAGATCCAGAAGAGAGACAAAAATCACTGCAGTTCGGTTCACAGGAAGCCACATTCACACAAAAAGAGGGAGAGTACTATATCAAGGGAACACCCCATAGGACAAAATGATCTGAACAACAGCCTTCAGCCTTAAACCTTCCTTCTGACAGAGTCCATCTAAATGAGAAGGAACCAGAAAACCAACCCTGGTAATATGACAAAACAAGGCTCATCAACACCCCCCCAAAATCACACTAGTTCATCAGCACTGGATCCAAACCAAGAAGAAATTCCTGAGATACTTGAAAAAGAAATCAGGAGGTTAGTTATTAAGCAAATCAGGGAGGGAACAGAGAAAGACGAAGCCCAATGCAAGGAAATTCAAAAAATGATACAAGTAGTGAAGGGAGAAATATTCAAGGAAATAGGTAGCTGAAATCAAAAACAATAGGAAAAATTCAGTAAACTTTGGACACACATTTAGAAATGTAAAATGTTCTGGAAAGTCTTAACAATAGAATTGAACAGGTAGAAGAAAGAAATTCAGAGCTCAAAGACAAGGTCTTTGGATTAACCCAAACCAACAAAGACAAAAAAGAGTAAGAAAATAGGAACAAAGGCTCCCAGAAGTCTGATATTATGTTAAACAACTAAACCTAGGAATAATCTTTGTTCCTGAGGAATAAAAGAATTCTAAAAGCCTTGAAAATATTTGGGGGGATAATCAAGGAAAACTTCCCCAGCATTGTTACAGACCTAGACATCCAAATACAAGAAGCACAAAGAGCACCTGGAAATTCATTGCAAAAAGATCATCATTGCCTAGGCACATTGTCATCATGTTAGCCAAAGTTAAGACAAAGGAAAGAGTCTTGAGAGCTGTGAGACAGAAGTGCCAGGTAACATATAAAGAAAAACCTATCAGATTAACAGCAGGTTTCTCTGCAGAAACTCTACAAGCTAGAAGGGATTTGGGATCCATCTTCACCCTCCTCAAAGAAAACAATTATCAGCAAAGAATTTTATATTCAGTGAAACTAAGCATCATATATGAAGGAAAGATACAGTCATTTTCAGACAAACAAATGCTGAGAGAATTCGCCATTACCAAGCCACCACTACAAGAACTGCTAAAAGGAGCTCTAAATCTTGGAAAACAATCCTGGAAACATATAAAAACAGAACCTCTTTAAAGTGTAAATTACACAGGATCTATAAAACATACATACAAATTAAAAAGCAAAAACAAAACAAGACACAAACCAAAAAAACAAAGTACACAGGCAACAAAGAGCACAATGAAAGCAAGGCTACCTCACGTTTCAATACTAGCATTGAATGTAAGTGACCTAAATTCTCTACTTAAAAGATATAGAACCACAGAATGGATAAGAACTCACCAACCATCTGCTGCCTTCAGGAGACTCACCTAACACATAAGGACTCACAAAAAGTAAAGGGGTGGAAAAAGGCATTTCATGCAAATGGACACCAAAAGTGAGCAGGGGTAGCTATTCTTATATTATACAAATGAACTTTCAAGCAATGGCGGTTAAAAGAGACAAGGACAGTACATAATGGTAAAAAGGCCTTGTCCAACAGGAAAATATCACAAACCTAAACATATATGCACCTAACACTGGAGCTCCCAAATTTATAAAACAATTACTAATAAACCTAGGAAATGAGACAGTCAGCAACACAGTAATAGTGGGGGACTTCAATACTCATTGACAGCACTAAATAGTTCATCAAGGCAGAAAGTCAACAAACAATGGATTTAAACTACACCTTGAAACAAATGGAGTTAGCAGATATATACAGAACTTTTCATCCAACAACCAGAGAATACACATTCTATTCAACAGCACATGGAACTTTCTCCAGGAAAGATCATATGATAGACCATAAAATGAGCCTCAATAAATTTCAGAAAATTGAAATTATATCAAGCACTCTCTTAGACCACAGTTGAGTAAAACTTGAAATCAATTCCAAAAGGAACCTTCAAAACCATGCAAAATACTTGGAAATTAAATAACCTGCTCCAGAATGAGTATTTGATAAAAAAAATCAATATGGAAATTTAAAAAAACTATTTGAACTGAATGACAGTAATGATACAACCTATCAAAACCTCTGGGATACAGCAAAGACAGTGCTACGAGGAAAGTTCATAGCCCTAAACACCTACATCAAAAAGTCTGAAAGCACACAGACAGTCTAAGATTACACCTCAAGGAACTAGAGAAAACAAGAACAAACCAAACCCAAACCCAGCAGAAGAAAGGAAATAATCAATATCAGATCAGAACTAAATGAAATTGAAACAAACAAACAAACTAAAAAAAGAAAAACAAAAGAAAATGAAAAGCTGGTTCTTTGAAAAGATAAATAAAATTAATAGACCATTAGCAAGATTAACCAAGAAAAGAAGAGAGAAAATCCAAATAACCTTACTAAGAAATGAAACAGGAGATGTTACAACTGACACCACTGAAATACAAAAGATCATTCAAGGCGACTATGAACACCTTTATGCACATAAACTAGAAAACCTAGAAGAGATGGCTAAATTCCTGGAAAAATAAAACCCTTCCAGATTAAATCAAGAAGAATTACATACCCTGAACAGAATAATAACAAGCAGTGAGAATGGAGAAAATCTACACAATCTATACATCTGACAAAGGACTAATATCCAGAAGCTATAATGAACTCAAATCAGTAAGAAAAAAAACAATCCCATCAAAAAATGGGTTAAGGACATGAATAGGTGATTCTCAAAAGAAGATATACAAATGGCCAACAAACATCTGAAAAAATGCTCAACATTACTAATGATCAGGTAAATGCAAACCAAAACCACAATGTGATCCCACTTTACTCCTGCAAGAATGACCATAATAAAAAAAAATAAAAAAAAAACAGTAGATGTTTGTGTGGATGTGGTGAACAGGGAACACTTCTACACTGCTGGTGGGAATGTAAACTAGTACAGCCACTATGGAAAACCGTGTGGAGATTCCTTAAAGAACTAAAGGTAGAACTACCATTTGATCCAGCAGTTCCACTATAGGGTATCTATCAAGAGGAAAATAAGTCATTATTCAGAAAAGATACTTATGCATGCATGTTTATAGCAGCACAATTCACAATCACAAAATCGTGGACCAACCCAAATGCCCATCAATCAACAAGGAGTGGCAGAGGTTCCAAGATGGCCAAATAGGAACAGCTCCAGTCAGCAGCTCCCAGTGTGAGCAATGCATAAGATGGGTGATTTCTGCATTTCCAACTGAGATACCAGGTTCATCTCACTGGAGCTTGTCAGACTGTGGGTGCAGCCCAAAGAGCAGGGTGGGGGATCACCTCACCCAGGAAGCACAAGGGGTAGGGGAATTCCCTTTCCTAGCCAAAGGAAGCTGTGACAGATGGTACCTGGAAAATTGGGACACTCCCACCCTAATACTGCGCTTTTCCAATGGCCTTAGCAAATGGCACACCAGGAGATTATATCCTGCACCTGTCTTGGAGGGTCCCATGCCCTTGGAGCCTCACTTGCTGCTAGCACAGCAGTCTGAGATCAAACTGCAAGGAAACAGTGGGGCTGGGGGAGAGGCATCCCCCATTGCTGAGGCTTGAGTAGGTAAACAAAGTGGCTGGGAAGCTCGAACTGGGTGGAGCACACCACAGCTCAAGGAGGTCTGCCTGCCTCTGTAGACTCCACCTCTGGGGGCAGGGCATAGCTGAACAAAAGGCAGCAGAAACTTCTGCAGACTTAAATGTCCCTGTCCAACAGCTTTGGAGAGAGTAGTGGTTCTCCCAGCATGGAGTTTAAGATCCGAGAATGGACAGACTGCCTCCTCAAGTGGGTCCCTGATGCCTGAGTAGCTTAACTGGGATACACCTACCAGTAGGGGCCAACTGACACCTCATACAGCTGGGTGCCCCTCTGAGACGAAGCTTCCAGAGAAGGAGCAGGCAGAAACATCTACCGTTCTGTAATATTCACCCTTCTGCAGCCTCCACTGGTGATATTCAGGCAAAGAGGGTCTCGAGTGGACCTCCACCAAACTCAAACAGACCTGCAGCTGAAGATACTGACTGTTAGAAAGAAAATATCCACACCAAAACCCCATCTGTACGTCACCATCATCAAAGACTAAAGGTAGATAAAACCACAAGGATGGGGAGAAACCAGAGCACAAAAGCTGAGAATTCTAAAAATCAGATTGCCTCTTCTCCTCCAAAGGAAGGAGGCTCCTCACCAGCAATGGAACAAAGCTGGAAGGAGAATGACTTTGATGAGTTGAGAGAAGAAGGCTTCAGACGATCGGTAATAACAAACTTGTCTGAGCTAAAGGAGGATGTTCAAACCCATCGCAAGGAGCTAAAAACCCTGAAAAAAGATTAGAAGAATGGCTAACTAGAATAAACAGTGTAGAGAAGTCCTTAAATGACCTGATGGAGCTGAAAACCATGGCATGAGAAGTACGTGATGCATGCACAAGCTTCAGTAGCCCATTTGATCAAGTGGAAGAAAGGGTATCAGTGGTTGAAGATCAAATCAATGAAATGAAGCAAGAAGAGAAGTTTAGAGAAAAAAAGTAAAAAGAAATGAACAAAGCCTTCAAGAAATATGGGACTCTGTGAAAAGACCAAATCTACATCTGATTGGTGTACCTGAAAGTGACGGGGAGAATGGAACCAAGTTGGAAAACACTCTCCAGGATATTATCCAGGAGAACTTCCCCAACCTAGCAAGGCAGGCCAACATTCAAATTCAGGAAATACAGAGAACACCACAAAGATACTCCTCGAGAAGACGAACTCCAAGATACATAATTTGCAGATTCACCGAAGTTGAAATGAAGGAAACAATGTTAAGGGCAGCCAGAGAGAAAGGTTGGGTTACCCACAAATGGAAGCCCATCAGACTAACAACAGATCTCTCAGCAGAAACTCTACAAGCCAGAAGAGAGTGGAGGTCAATATTCGACATTCTTAAAGAAAAGACTTTTCAACCCAGAATTTCATATCCAGTCAAACTAAGCTTCATAGGTGAAGGTGAAATAAAATCCTTTACAGACAATCAAATGCTGAGAGGTTTTGTCACCACCAAGCTGCCTTACAAGAGCTCCTGAAGGAAGCACTAAATATGGAAAGGAACAACCAGTACCAGTCATTGCAAAAACATGCCAAATTGTAAAGACCATTGATGCTAGGAAGAAACTGCATCAACTAACGAGCAAAATAACCAGCTAATATCGTAATGACAGGAACAAGTTCACACATAACAATATTAACCTTAAATGTAAATGGGCTAAATGCTCCAGTTAAAAGACACAGACTGGCAAATTGGATAAGGACCCATCAGTGTGCTGTATTCAGGAGACCCATCTCGTGTGTAGAGACACACATAGGCTCAAAATAAAGGGATGGAGAAAGATCTACCAAGCAAATGGAAAACAAATAAAAAGCAGGGTTTGCAATCCTGGTCTCTGATAAAACAGATATTAAACCAACAAAGATCAAAAGAGACAAAGAAGGCCATTACATAATGGTAAGGGATCAATTAAACAAGAAGAGCTAACTATCCTAAATATATATGCACCCAATACAGGAGCACCCAGATTCATAAAGCAAGTCCTTAGAGACATACAAAGAGACTTAGACTCCCATACAATAATAATGGGAGACGTTAACATCCCACTGTCAACATTAGACAGATCAACAAGACCGAAAGTTAACAAGAATATCCAGGAATTGAACTCAGCTCTGCACCAAGCGGACCTAATAGACATCTACAGAATTCTTCAACCCAAATCAACAGAATTTACCTTCATCTCAGCGCCATAGAGCACTTATTCCAAAATTGACCACATAGTTGGAAGTAAAGCCCTTCTCAGCAAATGTACAAGAACAGAAATTATTAACAAACTGTCTCTCAGACCACAGTGCAATCAAATTAGAACTCAGGATTAAGAAACTCACTCAAAACCGCTCAACTACATGGAAACTGAACAACCTGCTCCTGAATGACTACTGGGTACATAACGAAATGAAGGCAGAAATAAAGACATTCTTTGAAACCAATGAGAACAAAGATACAACATACCAGAATCTCTGGGACATATTTAAAGCAGTGTATAGAGGGAAATTTATAACACTAAATGCCCACAAGAGAAAGCAGGAAAGATCTAAAATGGACACCCTAAGATCATAATTAAAAGAACTAGGGAAGCAAGAGCAAACACATTCAAAAGCTAGCAGAAGGCAAGAAATAAGTAAAGATCAGACCAGAACTGAAGGAAATAGAGACACAAAAAATCCTTAAAAAAACCAGTGAATCCAGATGCTAGTTTTTTTTGAAAAGATCAACACAATTGATAGACTGCTAGCAAGACTAATACAGAAGAAAAGAGAGAAGAGTCAAATAGATAAAAAATGATAAAGGGGATATCACCACTGATCCCACAGAAATACAACTACCACCAGAGAATACTATAAATACTTCTATGTAAATAAACTAGAAAATCTAGAAGAAATGAATAGATTCCTGGACACATACACCCTCCCAAGACTAAACCAGGAAGAAGTTGAATCCCTGAATAGACCAATAACAAGCTCTAAAATCACGGCAATAATAGCATAGCAACCAAAAAAAGTACAGGACCATATGGATTCACAGCTGAATTCCAGAGGTGCAAAGAGGAGCTGCTACTGTTCCTTCTGAAACTATTCCAATCAATAGAAAAAGAGGGAATCCTCCCTAACTCATTGTATGAAGCTAGCATCATCCTGATACCAAAGCCTGGCAGAGACACACAAAAAACTGGAATTTTAGACCAACATCCCTGATGAACATCAATGCAAAAATCCTCAGTAAAATACTGGCAAACCGAATCTAGCAGTACATCAAAAAGCTTATCCACCATGATCAAGTTGGCTTCATCCCTGGGATGCAAGGCTGGTGCAACATACCCAAATCAATAAATGTAATACATCATATAAACAGAACCAAAGACAAAAACCACATGATTATCTCA
The DNA here is from genome assembly GCF_049350105.2 of Macaca mulatta. Classification (NCBI taxonomy): domain Eukaryota; kingdom Metazoa; phylum Chordata; class Mammalia; order Primates; family Cercopithecidae; genus Macaca; species Macaca mulatta. The sequence goes on along the minus strand of NC_133409.1, from coordinate 121,641,955 downwards.
ATAGATGCAGAAAAGGCCTTCGTTAAAATTCAACACCCCTTCATGCTAAAAACTCTCAATAAACTAGGTATTGATGGAATGTATCTCAAAATAATAAGAGCTATTTATGACCAACCCACAGTCAATATCATACTGAGTGTGCAAAAACTGAGTGTGCATTCCCTTTGAAAACTGGCAGAAGACAAGATGCCCTTTCTCACCACTGCTATTCAACTTAGTGTTCAAAGTTCTGGCCAGGGCAATCAGGCAAGAGAAAGAAATAAAGGGTATTCAATCAGGAAAAGAGGAAGTCAAATTGTCCGTGTTTGCAGATGACATGATGGTATATTTAGAAAACCCCATCGTCTCAACCCAAAATCTCCTTATGCTGATAAGCAACTTCAGCAATGTCTCAGGATACAAAATTAATGTGCAAAAATCACAAGCATTCTTATACACCAATAACAGACACAGCCAAATCATGAATGAGCTCCCATTCACAATTGCTTCAAAGATAATAAAATACCTAGGAATCCAACTTACAAGGGATGTGAAGGACCTCTTCAAGGAGAGCTACAAATCACTGCTCAACAAAATAAAAGAGGACACAAACAAATGGAAGAACATGCAATGCTCATGGAGAAGAAGAATCAATATTGTGAAAATGGCCATACTGCCCAAGGTAATTTATAGATTCAATGCCATCCCCATCAAACTACCCATGACTTTCTTCACAGAATTGGAAAAAACTACTTTAAAGTTCATATGGAACCAAAAAGAGCCCGCATTGCCAAAACAATCCTAAGCCAAAAGAACAAAGCTGGAGGCATCACACTACCTGACTTCAAACTATACTACAGGCTACAAGTAACCAAAACAGCATGGTACTGGTACCAAAACAGAGATATAGACCAATGGAACAGAACAGAGCCCTTGGAAATGACAGCACACATCTATAACCATCTGATCTTTGACAAATCTGACAAAAACAAGAAATGGGGAAAGGATTCCCTATTTAATAAATGGTGCTGGGAAAACTGGCTAGCCATATGTAGAAAGCTGAAACTGGATCCCTTCCTTACATGTTATACAAAAATTAATTCAAGATGGATTAAAGACTTAAATGTTAGACCTAAAACCATAAAAACCCCAGAAGAAAACCTAGGCAATACCATTCAGGACATAGGCATGGGCAAGGACTTCATGAGTAAAACACCAAAAGCAACAGCAACAAAAGCCAAAATAGACAAATGGGATCTAATTAAACTAAAGAGCTTCTACACAGCAAAAGAAACTACCATCAGAGTGAACAGGTAACTTACAGAATGGGAGAAAATTTTTACATTCTACCCATCTGACAAAGGACTAATACTCAGAATCTACATAGAACTTAAACAAATTTACAAGAAAAAGTCAAACAACCCCATCAAAAAGTGGGCAAAGGCTATGAACAGACACTTCTCAAAAGAAGACATTTATGCAGCCAACAGACACATGAAAAAATGCTCATCACTGGCCATCAGGGAAATGCAAATCAAAACCACAAAGAGATACCATCTCACACCAATTAGAATGGTGATCATTAAAAAGTCAGGAAACAACAGATGCTGGAGAGGATTTGGAGAAATAGGAATGCTTTTACACTGTTGGTGGGAGTGTAAACTAGTTCAACCATTGTGGAAGACAGTGTGGGGATTCCTCAAGGATCTAGAACTAGAAATACTATTTGGCCCAGTCATCCCATTACTGGGCACATACCCAAAGGATTATAAATCTTGCTGCTATAAAGACACATGCACACATATGTTTATTGTGGCCCTATTCACAATAGCAAAGACTTGGAACCAACCCAAATGTCCATCAATGATAGATTGGATTAAGAAAATGTGGCACATATACACCATGGAATACTATGCAGCCATATAAAAGAATGAGTTCATGTCCTTTGCAGGGACATGGATGAAGTTGGAAACCATCATTCTGAACAAACTATCGCAAGGACAGAAAACCAAACACCGCATGTTCTCACTCATAGGTGGGAACTGAACAATGAGATCTCTTGGACTCGGGAATGGGTGCAGCACACTAACACGGCACATGTGTACATATGTAACAGACCTGCATGTTGTGTACGTGTGCCCTAGAACTTAAAGTATAATAATAAAAAAAATGAGTGGATAAAGAAACTGTGTGTGTGTGTGTGTGTGTGTGTGTGTATATATATAAAATGGGTGTGTGTGTATATATATACACACACAGCACAGTTTCTTTATCCACTCATTTTTTTATTAGTGTGTGCATGTGTGTATATATATACACATATATATACACACACACACACACACTATGGAATACTACACAGCCAAAAAAAGGAATGAATTAACAGCATTTTCAGTGACCTGGATGCGATTAGAGACTATTATTCTTTAGTTCTTTAAGTGATGTAACTCAGGAATGAAAAATCAAACATTGTATGTTCTCACTGATATGTGAGAACATATGTGAGAACATAAGTTATGAGGATGCAAAGGAATAAGAATGATGCAATGGACTTTGGGGACTTGGAGGGAAGAGTGGGAGGGAGGTGAGAGATTTGACTGTGAATATGGTGCAGTGTATACTGCCTGGGTGATGGGTGCATCAAAATCTCACAAATAACTGCTAAATAACTTATGTAACCAAAACCATCTGTAACCCAGTACCTTATGGACAAATAATAATAAAATTAAACTTTAAAAATGAAACTGTAACAGTTTTAGAAATAAGAATCATAGGTCAACAAACTTATTAATCCTTCTAACTTTGATATAATAGAAGGAAGTAGAAAAAAGTGATAAATTTGGCTATTTAAAATTTCTTTTTTTTTTTTTTGAGACGGAGTCTCGCTTGGTCGCCCAGGCTGGAGTGCAGTGGCCGGATCTCAGCTCACTGCAAGCTCTGCCTCCCGTGTTTATGCCATTCTCCTGCCTCAGCCTCCCAAGTAGCTGGGACTACAGGCGCCCACCACCTCGCCCGGCTAGTTTTTTGTATTTTTTTTTAAGTAGAGAACGGGTTTCACCGTGTTAGCCAGGATGGTCTCGATCTCCTGACCTCGTGATCCGCCCATCTCAGCCTCCCAAAGTGCTGGGACTACAGGCTTGAGCCACCGCGCCCGGCCTTTATTTAAAACTTCTTAAATCTTAAAACTACTGAAAGACAAAAATGTGGGAAAACAAAGTCAAAAGACAAATGGATTCCATTATATAAATATAACAAATTTTGGTTATATCATGTCAATGTTCATCTGTTGGCAGGCATTTGGGTTGCTCCCATTATTGGGCTATTATTAATAATGCTCCTATGAATATTATTATACAGGTTTTTGTACGGACATATTTTATTTTTCTTGATTATGTACTTTGGAGTGGAATTGCTGGGTCATATGATAACTCTAACACTGAGAAATTGCTAAACTGTTTTCTAAATTTGTTGCACCATTTTAGACTCCTGCCTGCAATGTATGAATTACTGATAGATTCTATAACATGGATGAACTTTGCAAGCATTATGCTAAGTGAAAGAAGCCAATTACAAAATGCTAATGGTTTCTGGTAAAACAGAAATTCTGTTTGCTCTTGGGTGAATATAAAATTTGCCTTTTACCAAAAAAATCTGGTAAAATATTTGTCTTTTACCAAAAAGTGACGTTTCTAGCAAAATGAGAAAAAAAAAGATTAACGTAAAGTTATTTGCATCAACACAGACTGTTCTAGGAGCATAGAATTGTTAAAAAAAAAAAATTCAATATTAGTGTAATGTTAGAACCAGAAGGAAAAAAGTGAGCATAATAAACTTTGTCTAATAGAAATTAATGGTCAACAGTGGAAAAATCATTGTTCTAAAAAGTAGAAACAAAATATCAAATATATCTATGTAAAAATCATATGGGAAGAAACTAAGGAACAGTTATAAAAGAGTACAGATTTTTAAAATATTTTGGTTGGTGCAAAAGTAATTGCAGCTTTTACCATTAAAATGGCAATTACTTTTGCATCAACCAAATAGTTATTGAAGGACTGTTGCGGGAAGTCAGGGACTCCGAATGGAGGGACCGGCTGAAGTCATGGCAGAAGAACATAAATTGTGAAGATTTGGTGGACATTTATCACTTCCTCAATCAATATTCTGATTTCCTATGCCTGGCTTTAATCTCTTAATACCACCATCTTCGTAAGTTGAGGATGTATGTTGCCTCAGGACCCTGTGATGATTGTGTTAACTGCACAAATTGTTTAAACAATATGAAATCTGGGCACCTTGAAAAAAGAACAGGATAACAGCGATGTTCAGGGAATAAGGGAGATAACCATTAGGTCTGGCTGCCTGAGTGCCGAGTGGAACAGAGCCATATTTCTCTTCTTTCAAAAGCAAATAGGAGAAATATCGCTGAATTCTTTTTCTCAGCAAGGAACAGCCCTGAGAAAGAGAATGCATTCCTAGGGGGAAGTCTCTAAAATGGCCTGTCTGGGAACGTCTGTCTTTTACAGTTGCAGATAAGGGATGAAATATGCCCCGGTCTCCCGTAGCACTCCCAGGCCTATTAGGATGAGGAAATTCCCACCTAATAAATTTTGGTCAGACCGGTTGTCTGCTCTCAAGGTAAGATGTTATCAATGACAATACATGCCCAAAACTTCATTACCAATTTTAATTTCACCCTGGTTCTTAGATCTCACCCTCCCTCCATTTGCCTTGTAATATTTTATTACCTTGTGAAGCATGTGATCTCTGTAACCCACACCCTATTCATACACTCCCTCCCCTTTTGAAAATCGCTAATAAAAACTTGCTGGTTTTGTGGCTTGGAGGGCATCACAGAACCTGCCGACATGTGATGGCTCCCCTGGACACTCAACTTTAAAATTTCTCTTCTATACTCTTTCCCTTTATTTCTCAGACTGGCCAACACTTAGGGAAAATAGAAAAAGAAAAGGACTTATGTTGAATTATTGGGGATGGGTTCCCCCAATAGGACTGGGTTCATTAAGATCTCTGTTGCTTGGGGAATGATGACATAGTCCTCATTTGACCACAGCACACTCATTAATGCAATTTCATTAATGCAATTTATTCAGTAAATATTTAGTAGTCTGCTAACACAGATGTAAAAATCATAGCACCTAATAACACTGAAGAACATAAAGATAACTAAGACATAGTCCTTGGCTATAACTTGGCCTTGTATCATTCTCTGCCTTTTTTTAAAATGAAAATATTTTTTCTCCTTTCAAAACAGTTAATTTGAGGGTTGGTACTATTTTTGTTTTGTATTTCCCACAGTGTCTGATACTATGATGTTCCCTCAATTCACATGTGACATTCAGTCAATATTTTTTGACAGTACTGTCTCATATTAACACAGATTTGATTTCAAAAAAATATAGAAACATTTTATAAAAAGAACATTACATTTTGAATGATTCCTAGAGCTGTAACTTTCATAGTGACCAATGGTGACTTTGTTTTCTACATGCTACTCATAGGCTATCCTTCTTGAGCACCCTGGTTAAAATTAAAAACAGTCTGCAAGTTGTTGGGGATTTTTCAGATCTGAGTAGAGAATTTTGTTACTGATTTTTTTTTTCTTGCTACACGGATAAAATCTTAATCATCTAAAATAAGGCAGCTTATCTCTGTTTATGTCATTTTCAGTTAGCATTCTCAGGTTGAGGTGGCAAATATATGTCCAGAGAGTGTCCTGAACAAGACACCAGAAAGGGATAAAAATATATTAATTCATAAGTGATTGCAATTTAACCAAATGGTACTCTAACTTTCTAATTAGGCAAAGGGATAAAATGAAGGTTGATAATTTAGATAATTTTTTTTGTATTTAGCTTTCTATTGAAGTATAACACATATCAAGGTAAGTTTATAAATCATAAGTGTACATTTTAAAGTATCAACCAAGTGAATTTATTGTGGTTTCATTGTAACTATCTTCCAAATTAAGAACTTTTGAACTCTGTTATTATTTTGTTTAGGATTTTGTGTCAATATTTATGACTGACTTGTGATGTGTTTCCTTGTCAATATCAATATCAAGATTATATTCCCCTCACAAAAGAGGTTGAGAAATTTTGTCTTTTGTTTTATTCCCTTGAAGAGTTTATGTAAGATTGGAACTATTTCTTCCTAAATAGTCAGAAGAGTTTATCAGTGAAGGCAGATGAATTTTGAGTTTTCTTGTTTGAAGATTTTGGATGATGAATTTAATTACAGGACTGCTCATTTTGGTATTTCTTCTTGTAACAGTTTTAATTAATTTTGTTTTACTCTGATTTATGCACTTCATCTAATTTTTTAAATAGATTGATAGGAAGTGGTTCATCATATCCTCTTAATGTCTGCCTGATTTCAAGTAATGTTTACATCTTATGTATTTTAGAAAAAATTCCCAGATAACAAAATGTCTGTCATAAATGAATCTGGTGCTGATACTTGCTTCCGACTGTGTTTCTTTTCTTTTTTCTTTTTTTTTGTCTTTTAGCATGCCTTGTAATTTTTCAAATGTGTTAAAACCTGGAAGTGATGTGTAATAGGAACTAACATAAATGACCTTTAGTATAAAGATTTATGTAAATCTGATTAGGAGTTGGGTTTTGTTAAATGTTTGCTGAAGCCAAAGATGCTAAAGGCTTCAAATTCCTCTAGGGTCCTTGACTTTGCCTTCCCCTTTGACCTGGGCTTCCCTAAGGGCCTCTTCAGAGAGAGTCGGCATCTTGAAGCTCTTTCTGTTGTGATCCACTGTTATTATACGGGGGCCCTGTAGATGTGGTGATAAGGTGTGGAGGAGTGCAAATGTTCTATAATCTTATGATTTAAAAACTGTCTTTTAGTAGGCTGTGTTCCTTCACAAAAGTTTCTTAGCATTTTTCCCCTGTAGGTGAGACAGGAAGGCCAGCGGGGGCTGAAGTGGGAAATATGTCCATCTCCCACACAGCATAAGGCCTTTTCTCCTAAAGAGCAGGCCTCTCTTGGTTTCTGTGACAACTTGCCCTCCAGGTTTTTCTGCTTCCTCCATGACCACATCTTCTCAGTCTCCCTTTCTCCTCTATCTAAATGCTAGACATTATAGCTCTCTCTGCAGTCTCTTCATAAGTGATCTCATATATTTCCATGAGTTTAAATACTATTTATATGCTGACAATTCCCAATGTTTTCTTTTATTATTTTACATTGATACATGATAATTGCACACTTATGGGGCACGGTGTGATATTTTAATACATATATGCAATATGTGATGATCAAATTGGGAATTAGCATATTCATCATGTTTTAACATTTATCATTTCTTTTTGTTGAAAAGAGTCAAAATCTCCTCCAGCTTTTTGAAAATATGCAAAAATTATTGTTAATTATAGTCACTCTGTAGTGTTATAGAATGCTAGAACATTTTTCTGCTATCTATCTTTACTTTTGTATCCATTAACTAACCTTTGGCTATCCCCCTCTCTCTAAAACCTTTTCAGCTTTTAGTAATCACTATTCTACTTTATACTTTTATGAGATCAGCTATTTTAGCTTCCATATATGAGTAAGAACATGCAATATTTATCTTTCTGTTCCTGGCTTATTTCATTTAACATAATGTTCTCCAAGTTTATCTATGTTGTTGCATATGGCAGAATTAATTTCTCTTTCAAAGATGAACAGTATTCCATTGTGTATATATATGACATTTTCTTTATCCATTCATCTGTCAATGGGCAATTAGGTTGATTTTATATTTTGGTTTTATTTATTTAAAAATTAAAATATAGAATAGAAACAGGAACTCACTATGTTTCCCAGGCTGGTTTTGAACTCCTGGGCTCAAGTGATTCTCTTGTCTCTGCCTCCCAAAGTGCTGACATTATAGGTATGAGTCACAGTGCCCAACCTTGGCTATTGTAAGTAGTGCTCCAGTAAACTTGAGAAGTGCAGAAATCTCTTCGACATACTGCTTTCCTTTTCTTTGGATGCATACCCAGCAGTGGAACTGTTGGATCATATGGCAGTTCTATTTTTAGTTTTTGAGGAAACTCCATACTGTTTTCCACAATAACTGGACTAGTTTACATTCCCACCAACAGTAATGTAAGTGTACCCCTTTCTGTATATCCTTGCCAGCATTTGTTGTTTTTCCTATTTTTATAATAACCATTTTAACTTGGAGTAAGATGATATTGTGGTTTTGGTTTGTGTTTCCTTGCTGACAAATGATTTTGAGCATTTTTTTCAAACATCAGTTGGCCATTTTTATATCTTCTTTTGAGAGATGTCTATTCAGCTCATTTGTCCATTTCTTAATTGGATTGTTTGTTTGCTTTGCTATTGAGTTGCTTGAGTTCCTTGTATATTCTGTATATTAATCCCTTGTTTGCAAATATTTTCTTTCATTCTCTAGGTTGTCATTTCACTCTGTTGATTTTTTTCCTTTGCAGTGCAGAAATCTTTTAGCTTGATCGAATCCTATTTGTCTATTTTTGCTTTTGTTGTCTGTGATTTTGAGGTCTTCTCTATAAAATCTTTGCCTATACTAATGTCCTCAAGAGTTTATCCTATGTTTTCTTCTAGTAGTTTTAGTTTCAGGTCTTAAATTTAAGTCTTTAATCCATTTTTAGTTGGCTTTTGTATATGGTAAGAGAGAGGGGTCTTTTTTCATTTTTCTGCATGTGGATATCCAGTTTTCCCAGCACCATTTACTGAAGACATTGTCTCTTCCCCAGTGAATGTCCTTCCATCTTTGTCAAAAATCAGTTGGCTTTAAACATATGAATTTACTTCTGGGGTTCTCTATTCTGTTCCATTAGTCAATGTGTCTATTTGTATGCCAGTACCTTGCTGTTTTTATTACTCTAGCTTTGATTATATTTTGAAGTCAGCTTTGTTCTGTTTCCCAAGATTGCCTTGACTATTCAAGGTGTTTGTAGTTTAACTTAAACAGATAATTTCTAGTACTAAGAAATATAAAGTATGTTAATGTCAAATTTAATACATATCTGTGCTAATGGCCCAAATTATAATTGATGATTAATGTAGCTCCCCAAGTGCTTAGGTTTGTTTAAATATAATTGTAGTCACATGGTAAGACTAGATTAATAATTCATAATTCTATACTTGAGTTATTATCTTTAAAAAGATAGTTATTATTTCAGTTTTTGCTAAAATAATCAGTAATCATTTCTGTATTAGGTTTTCCTTTAAATACAATATGACGGAATCATTGTATTTGAAACATATTCATGGGATTCAGAGTAATATAATAGTTAAAACCACGGGTTTTAAGGGTTCTAATTACAACTTTGCCACTAATTAACCAGTTCTTGTATTAGTTACATATCTTCTCTAATTTTTGGTGTTCTCATCTACAAAATGGGGATAATAGTAATAGTTAACTTTTGTGAACTTTGGTATTAAATGAGATAAACTATATAAAGCACTTACAACAGTGTCCGTATTGCAAGCATTCAAGACCTGCTAACTCTTATTATCTATTTTATAATGAACTGCAGTGACATCTTTGTTTCTTCACCTTTGATTTTTTTATATTATATATTTATATTATACATATAATATGTGTATATATATGTTTTGTATTATACTTTACATTCTGGGATACATGTTCAGAACGTGCAAGCTTGTTACATAGGTGTACATGTGCCATGGTGCTTTGCCGCACCCATCAACCCGTCGTCTATATTAGGTATTTTTCCTAATGCTATCCCTCCCTTTGCCCCCCATTCCCCATCAGGCCCGTATGTTCCCCTCCCTGTGCCCGTATGTTCTCATTGTTCAACTCCCACTTATGAGTGAGAACATGTGGTGTTTGGTTTTCTGTTTCTGTGTGAGTTTGCTGAGAATGATGGCTTCCAGCTTCATCCATGTCCTTGCAAAGGACATGAACTTATTCTTTTTTATGACTGCATAGTATTCCATGGTGTATATGTGCCATATTTTCTTTATCCAGTCTATCATTGATGGGCATTCAGGTTGGTTCCATGTCTTTGCTATTGTGAATAGTGCTGCAACAGTAAGCATACATGTGCATGTGTCTTTATAGTAGAATGACTTATAATCCTTTGGGTATATACCCAGTAATAGGATTTCTGGGTCCAATGGTATATCAAGTTCTATGTCCTTGAGGAATCCCCACACTGTCTTCCACAGTGATTGAAGTAATTTTCACTCCCACCAACAGCATAAAAATATTCCTTTTTTTTCCCACATCCTCTCCAGCATCTGTTGTTTCCTGACTTGTTAATGATCAGCATTCTAACTGGCATGAGATGGTATCTCATTGTGGTTTTGATTTGCATTTCTCTAATGACCAGTGATGATGAGCTTTTTTTCATATGTTCCTTGGCTACATAAATATCTTCTTTTGAAAAGGGTCTGTTCCTATCCTTTGCCCACTTTTTGATGGGGTTGTTTTTTTCTTGTAAATTTGTTTAAGTTCCTTGTAGATTCTGAATATTAGCCCTTGATCAGATGGATAGATTTAAAAAATTTTCTCCTATTCTGTATGTTGCCTGTTCGCTCTGTTGATAGTTTCTTTTGCTGTGGAGAAACTCTTTAGTTTAATTAGATCCCATTTGTCTATTTTTGCTTTTGTTGCCATTGCTTTTGGTGTTTTGGTCATGAAGTCTTTGCCCATGCCTATGTCCTGAATGGTATGCCTAGGTTTTCTTCTAGAGTTTTTATGGTTTTAGGTCTTACATTTAAATACTTAATTCATCTTGGGTTAATGTTTGTATAAGGTGTAAGGAAGGGGTCCAGTTTCAGTTTTCTGCATATGGCTAGCCAGTTTTCCCAACACCATTTGTTAAATAGGGAATTCTTTTCCCATTACTTGTTTGTGACAGATTTGTCAAAGATCATATGGTTGTAGATGTGTGGTGTTATTTCTGAGTCTTCTGTTCTGTCCATTGGTCTATATATCTGTTTTAGTACCCGTACCATGCTGTTTTGGTTATTGTAGCCTTGTAGTATTGTTTGAAGTCAGGTAGTGTGATGCCTCCAGTTTTGTTCTTTTTGCTTAGGATGGTCTCGGCTATACGAGCTCATTTTTGGTTTCATATGAAATTTAAAGTAGGTTTTTCTAATTCTGTGAAAAAAGTCAATGGTAGTTTGATAGGAATAGGGTTTAATTTATAAATTACTTTGGGCAGTATGGCCATTTTCACGATATTGATTCTTCCTATCTATGAGCATGAAATGTTTTTCCTTTTGTTTGTGTCCTCTCTTATTTTCTTAAGCAGTAGTTTGTAGTTCCTTTTGAAGAGGTCTTTCACATCCCTTGTAAATTGCATTTGTAGGTGCTTTATTCTCTTTGTAGCAATTGTAAATGGGACTTCAATCATGATTTGGCTCTCTATTATTGGTGTATAAGAATATTTGTAATTTGTGCACATTGATTTTGCATCCTGAGACTTTGCTGAAGTTGCTTATCAGCTTATAGAGGTTTGGGGCTTATTATCTCAATAGATGCAGAAAACACCTTCAATAAAATTCCAACACTCCTTCATGCTAAAAACACTCAATAAACTAGGTATTGATGGAATGTATCTCAAAATAATAAGAGCTATTTATGACAAACCCACAGTCAATATCATACTGAATGGGCAAAAGCTGGAAACATTCCCTTTGAAAACTAGCACAAGACAAGGATACCCTGTATATTCTTATTCAACATAGTATTGGAAGTTCTGGCCAGGGCAATCAAGTAAGATAAAGAAATAAAGCATATTCAAATAGGAAGAGAAAAAGTCAAATTATCTCTGTTTGCAGATGACATGATTCTATATTTAGAAAACCTCTTCACCTTTTATTTTTAAGTTCTGGGGTACATGTTCAGGGTATGCAGGTTTGTTACATAGGTAAGCACATGCCATGGTGATTTGCTGCACAGTTCAACCCATCACCTGGGTATTAAACCCAGCATCCATTGCAATTTTTCCTGATGCTTTCCCTCAGCCCACACCCCATGACAGGCCCCAGTGTGTGTTGTTCCCCTCCCTGTGTCCATGTGTTCTCATCATTCAGCTCCCACTTGTAAGTGAGAACATGGGGTATTTGGTTTTCTGTTCCTGTGTTAGTTTGCTGAGGATAATGGCTTCCAACTCCATCCACGTCCCTGAAAAGGACATGAGTTCATTCCTTTTTATGGCTGAATGGTAGCCCATAGTGTGTATGTACCACATTTTCTCTATGCAGTCTATCATTGATGGGCATTTGGGTTGATTCAATGTTTTTGCTATTGTGAATAGTGCTGCAATGAACATACACATGCATGCATCTTTATAATAGAATCATTTATATTCCTTTTGGTAATAGTAATTGGATTGCTGGGTCAAATGGTATTTCTGCCTCTAGGTCTTTGAGGAATGGCCCCACTGTCTTCCACAATGGTTGAACTAGTTTACATTCACACTCACAGTGTAAAAGCATTCCTGTTTCTCCACAACCTCTCCAATATCTGTTGTTTCTTGATAGTTTAATAATCACCATTTGGACTGATGTGAGAGGATATCTTGTGGTTTTGATTTGCATTTCTCTAATGATTAGATTTGCATTTCTCTAATGATTAGTAATGTTGAGCTTTTTTTTCATATTTTTGTTCGCTGCATAAATGTCATCTTTTGAGAAGTGTCTGTTCATGTTCTTTGCCCACTTTTTAATGGGGCTGTTTATTTTTTTCTTGTAAATTTGTTTAAGTTCCTTGTAGATTCTGGATAATAGCCCTTTGTCAGATGGATAGATTGCAGAAATTTTCTCCCATTCTGTAGGTTGCCTGTTCACTCTGTTGGTAGTTTCTTTTGCTCTGCAGAAGCTGTTAATTAATGTAATTAGGTCCCATTTGTCAATTTGTGCTTTCGTTGCAATTGCTTTTGATGTTTTTGTCATGAAATATTTGGTAATGCCTATGTTCTGAATGGTATTGCCTAGATTTTCTTCTAGGGCTTTTATAGTTTTGGGTTTTACATTTAAGTCTTCAATGTATCTTGTGTTAATTTTTGTGTAAGGTGTAAGGAAGGGGTCCAGTTTCAGTCTTCTGCATTTGGGTGGCCACGAACTGTAATGATTTCTAAGGAAGGAGACACAAAATACAGCTGCATTTAAAATGAGTAGATTTAACTCATAATTTATTTTCCCTATTATAAACCTAAAGGTACTGACTAAAATTGAAAAAAAATTGAAGATGGGGGAGCATTTATTCTAACTCTTTCATTAGTTATGAAGAAAGTGAGACGCAAGGAGTCAAAGTGACTTGTTCAAGGCCACACAGCTGGTTATTTCACATCTTTGTTCTCAAAGTATAGAGTCTTCCCATTACACAACACTAACAGTTTAAACTGCCAACTTCAATTTAATCACTATAAAGTGGTGCAAGGATAATTTTAGTTAATAAAACTGTATCTGTTTGAGTTTGTTTAAAGAGTGATGTTCATTAATTGTCAGCATGCAGATGTTAAAGGAATAAACTGCAGCACCACACTATCCTTCACTCTAGAGAATGGAGGGTGAAAAAAAAGAGGTGTTCTTTTGCTTTCTAGATCTAAGGCTTTGAGTAACACTTCTTTTCAATTTTACCTAGCAGCACATTTGGGATGTAATCATTTCTAAGTTTGTTCTTACAAAAGCTGCTTCTTTGGAAATGGGTTTTTGTCTAGGGGATTTTTTTTTTTATCAAGTTATAATTAGACTTCACTTATACACCCATAAATTTGCATCCTTTTGTGTATTGCACAGGTGTTCTGATATTCTCCTGTTCCAACAGGGCAAGTCTGAATAACCAAAACAGCTTTTAGATATTGGCAGAAAGGCACCTTAAGTCCTTTAATTTGCAGGATGGGAAATTGTATAATTCCCTAGCTATCATAACATGAGGGAGAAATAGCTGTTGAGGCTTTTGATTTTGCTTCTGCTCTACTGGTGTAAACTAAAATTCAGAAACTCAGAAATCAGGATCCTAAAGATGCACTTTTCTCAGAAGTGTTTATTATAACAAGTCATAAAGGAGAGAGGTTTAATGGCAATAAGAAACTGGCAACATTGTAAAGGGATTTTACAATGCACAAACATACAACAAACCTCTGAAATATGTATTTCCTAAACATTGTATTTTTAAAGCTTACATAGACATCAAAATTAAAATGCAATAGATATAGCTATCTCAGGAAAAATCAACTCTCCATGGTTAAGAAAGAAAGCAACCCTGACGTGTATTTAGGGGACTCACTCAGCAGGGCAGCCACTGTGATATCCCTCCGGGAAGCGTCCTTTGGTGTTTGTTGTCAACAAGGTGCATGTTAAGTCATCCACCTGGAGAGCGACAGGGATACACTCCAACAAGCAGAATTATCAGCTACTCACCCTGATGACAGCTCTTCTTTCTCCAGAGCTTAAAGACTTGGGACAGACAGAGTCGCACTTTAACAATTTCAAGTTGGTTTAATACACAGGAATAAAAAGAGATGAGATTCAAAAATACCCTTGGCCACTTTAGAATGGCAAAAAGAATTACGAAACATCATTGTTGAAACTGAATCATTAGGTGCAATATTCAGATTTACCCTCTGGAAAAGATTGGATGTTCCCTGCCAGGTGTTTAATCATGAATACAAATCAAAATGGGCAGTAAAATGTTTACTTTCAAAAAGCTGTGTTAACTTTATAAGCTACTCACATACCAATGATGCTCTGAAGTGACTGACTGATGGCAGAGACAGAAAAGAGTTAATTCACTTCTGGCAAAATCCTTACTCAGGACCCACACACTATCTTATTAGAGCAAGGGAACCAAAAATATACCTACATTTGTCTGTCTTTGGGGTCAATAAAAAACATTTAAAATATATTAATATGTGAGCTTTTGCAAGCTATTCTTGTTTGCTTTTCAAACTTTTAAAAAATGTAAATTATAAAATTTATTTTCTAAAATTTTAGAAATGAATATGAAGCCCAGTTTTTAGGAATACCTGTAACAATTTTCCCTAGGAAAATAAAGACTTACATAGCCCTTCCGGAATCATGGATAACATTACATAATTTGTATGTTTTGAGACATGAGTTATATTTCTGATATTAGGTATTTATAACTCCCTTTCGAAGTTCATGTTCAGATTCAGAGTTTTCAATATCACCATTACAGCAAAATTGGGATTGTGACTTGATTATATAAGACCGCTTATCCTTACCTTTGGACTTATATTTTATTTTCAGTTAAACAAAGGAAGGTGTATGGAACACTCAACATTGTGAGAAAACATGTAGATTTTGAATACACTGAATAATCTTAATGCAATGTAGGTACACATGAAGTCAGAATTTGTATATATCTGACACATGAAGTCAGAAAGCTATAATTAATTTTCAGAAATACTTTTCCTCTCTCCCACTCCTCTTCATTCATCTCTCTTTTTCTCTTTTCTCTCCTCCTCCCCATCCCCTCTCTTTGCTCTCCCTCTTTCTCTCTCATTTTTCAGTTTAATTTTTGTCTTAGAAGTGCATAATGATAGAAATATGAGAAGCCAGTGGTCAGGTCATTAATAATATACATAAGCCAAGAGATTATTGGAGTTACCCAGTTAAATTATTTTGACTGGGCAGTTCTACAATAACTGGGAGTCTTTCTAAAAACACTCTGTTGCCAGACTAACGTTTTTCTTTAAGAAATTGTTTTTTGCTTGAGTTGACAAAATCAATGAAGCTCTCCATTTTGGAATGTTCCAATTAAATGATGATGCCTCTAAAAGTGTCAATCTATTCAAGTTTAGTTGATCTTATCAAAATATATGTGAAATAACTTAATATCTATATTTGTATCAACCCAATTTCATGAGTGAAGATTCATATTAAATGATTTTGTTGCTCTTTATCAAATGTTGAGTACTTTTCAATATACTTAAAATGTTGAAGAGCTATCATTTGGTAAAAGGAGAAATAATAAAGCAAGGATCAAGTCATTTGACTCATTGGGAAAATCAAAACAAAATGAGTGATACATGCATAATACAATTTCAAGTTTTTTTGATTTTTATTAAATTACAGTACAGAGAAGGGAGTAAAAGTGGCTTCTGCTTGGTTTAGGCCTAAATGACCTTATTTTGTTCTTATTGTTTGAGAATGCCTAACATAAATGAATACATTTCCATAGAATGGCCATACAACTTATATGCACGTTTGATCCTTGACGTTTTATGATGAGACTGCTGTGTTAGCTGAAGTTGTAGTCACTCTCCTGCATCCTTAGTCTTAAACGTATTTTCACAATGTGTAATCTCTTCCACATCTCCGTTAGTATGAGCGTAGAGAATTTAAGTAAACTTAATTGTATTGGGGCATAAGGATAGTTTTAAAAACCAATAATAAGCAGGTTTTAAATATGATACTTTGGGGATTGGCACGATGGCCAAATTGGAACAGCTGTCGTCTGCAGTTCCCAGCAAGACCAATGCAGAAGCCAGGTGATATTTCTGCATTTCCAACTGAGGTACCCAGTTCATCTCATTGGGACTGGTTAAACAGTGGGTACAGTCCATGGAGGGTGAGCAGAAGCAGGGTCGGGTGCCCCTCACCCATGAAGTGCAAGGGGCTGGGAACTCCATCCCCTAGCCAAGGGAAGCCGTGAGGGACTGTGCCATGAGGGATGGTGCTATCCAGCCCAGATACTATGCTTTTCCCACGGTCTTTGCAACCTGCAGACCAGGCGATTCCCCGGGTGCCTATATCACCAGGGCCCTGGGTTTCAAGCACAAAACTGGGCAGCTGTTTGGGCAGACACTGAGCTAGATGCAGGAGTTAGTTTTCATACCCCAGTGGTACCTGGAACCCCAGCGAGACAGAACTGTTAACTCCTCTGGAAAGGGGGCTGAAGCCAGGCAGCCAAGTGGTCTTGCTCAGCGGATCCTACCCCCATGGAGCCCAGCAAGCTAAGATCCACTGGCTTGAAATTCTCGCTGCCAGCACAGCAGTCTGAAGTCAACCTGAGATGCTTGAGCTTGGTCGGGGGAGGGTCGTTCACCATTACTAAAGCTTGAGTAGGCAGTTTTCCGCTCACAGTGTAAACAAAGCCACTGAGAAGTTCGGACTGGGTGGAGCCCACAACAGCACTGCAAAGCTACTGTAGTCAGATTATATCTCTAGATTCCTCCTCTCTGGGCAGGGCATCTCTGAAAGAAAGGCAGCAACCCCAGTTAGAGGCCTATAGATAAAACTCCATCTCCCTGGGACAGAGCACCTGGGGAGAGGGGTGGCTGTTGGACCAGCTTCAGCACACTTAAAGGTTCCTTCCTGCTGGCTCTGAAGAGAGCAGCAGATCTCACAGAACAGCACTCAAGCTTTGAGGACCCTGCCTCCTCAAATGGGTCCCTGAACCTCGTGGGTCCTGACTGGGAGAATTCCCAGCAGTGGTTGAAAGACACCTCATACAGGAGAGCACCAGCTGGCATCTGTCTGGTTCCCCTCTGGGATGAAGCTTCCAGAAGAAGCTTTGCTATTCTGCAGTCTCCACTGGTGATACCCATGCAAACTGTCTGGAATGAATCTTCAGCAAACTGCAGCAGACCTGCAGCAGAAGAGGGCCTGTTAGAAGGAAAACTAACAAACAGAAAGCACAAACATCAACATCAACAAAAGGGACACCCACACAAAAACCCCATCCAAAGGTCATAAGCATCAAAGATCAAAAGTAGATAAACCCACGAAGATGAGGAAAAACCAGTGCAAAAATGCTGAAAATTCCAAACACCAGAATGCCTCTTATTCTCCAAAGGATCATAACTACTTGTCAGCAAGGGAACAAAACTGGATGGAGAATGAGTTTGATGAATGGACAGAAGTAGGCTTCAGAAGGTGAGTAATAACAAACTCCTCTGAGCTAAAGGAGCACATTCTAACCCAATACAAGGAAGATAAGAACCTTGATTAAAGGTTAGAGGAATTGCTAAGTAGAATAACCAATTTAGAGAAGAACATAAATGACCTGATGGAGCTAAAAACACAGCACAAGAACTTCATGAAGCATACACAAGTGTCAATAGCTGAATTGATCAAGTGGAAAAAAGGATATCAGAGATTGAAGATTAACTTAATGAAATAAAGTGTGAAAACGAGATTAGAGAGAAAAGAATGAAAAGGAACAAACAGAGCCTCCAAGAAATACAGGACAATGGGAAAAGACCAAACCTATAATTGATTGGTATATTTGAAAGTGACAGGAAGAATGGAATCAAATTGGAAAACACACTTGAGGATATTATCCAGGAGAACTTACCCAACCTAGGAAGACAGGCCAACATTCAAATTCAGGAAATACGGAGAACACCAATAAGATAGTCACTGAGAAGAGCAACACCAAGGTATATAATCATCAGATTCACCAAGATTGAAATGAAGGAAAAAAAATGTTAAGGGCAGCCAGAGAGGAAGGTTGGGTTACCCACAAAGGGAAGCTCATCAGACTAACAGTAGATGTCTCTGTAGAAGCCATACAAGCCAGAAGAGAGTGGGGGCAAATATTCAACATTTTAAAATGAATTTTCAAAGTAGAATTTTATATCCAGTCAAACTAAGTTTCATAAGTGAAGGAGAAATAAATTTCTTGACAGATAAGCAAATGATGAGGGACTTTGTCACTACCAGGTTAGCCTTACAAAAACTCCTAAAAGAAGAACTAAATATGGAAAAGAAAAACTGGTACCAGCCACTTCAAGAGCATACGAAAATATAAAGACCAAGGACACTATGAAGAAACTGACCAAACAATGTGCAAAATAACCAGCTATTATGATGATGACAGGATCAAATTCACACATAACAATATTAACCTTAAATGTAAATGGGCTAAATGCCCCAATTAAAAGACACAGACTGGCAAATTGGATAAAGAGTCAAGACCCCTCAGTGTGCTGTATTCAGGAGACACATCTCACATGCAAAGACACATATAGACTCAAAATAAAGGGATGGAGGAATATTTACCAAGCACATGGAAAGCAAAAAGAAGCAGGGGTTGCAATCCTAGTCTCTGATAACACAGATTTTAAACCAACAAAGATCAAAGAGACAAAGAAGGCCATTACCTAATGGTAAAGGGATCAATGCAACAAGAAGAGATAATTATTCTAAATATATATGCACCCAATACAGGAGCACCCAGATTCAGAAAGCAAGTTCTTAGAGACCTACGAAGAGACTTAGATTCCCACACAACAATAGTGGGAGACTTTAACACCCCACTGTCAATATTAGACAAGTCAATGAGAGAGAAAATTAACAAGGATATTAAAGACTTGAACTCAGCTCTGGACCAAGTGGACCTAATAGACATCTACAGAACTCTCCACCCCAAATCAACAGAATATACATTCTTCTCAGCACCACATCAAACTTATTCTAAAATTGACCACATAATTGGAAGTAAAACACTCCTCAGCAAATACAAAAGAATGAAAAGCATAACAAACAGTCTCTCAGACCACAGTGCATTCAAATTAGAACTCAGGATTAAGAAACTCACTCAAAACTCTACAACTATATAAAATGAACAACCTGCTCCTGAATGACTACTGGGTAAATAATGAAATTAAGGCAGAAATAAATAAGTTATTTGAAATCAATGAGAACAAAGATACAACATATCCAAATCTTTCAGACACAGCCAAAGCAGTGTGTAGAGGGAAATTTATAGCACTAAGTGCCCACATCAGAAACTGGGAAAGCTCTAAAACTGACACCCAACATTGCAATTAAAAGAACTAGAGAAGCAAGAGCAAATTCAAAAGCTAGCAGAAGACAAGAAATAACTAAGATCAGAGCAGAACTGAAGGAGATAGAGACCCCAAAAATCCTTCAAAAAATCACTGAATCCAGGATCTGGTTTTTTGAAAAGATTAACAAAATAGACCACTAGCCAGACTAATACAGAATAAAAGAGAGAAGAATCAAATAGACACAACAAAAAGTGATAAAGGGGAGATCACCACTGATCCCACAGAAATACAAACTACCATCAGAGAATACCATGAACACCTCTATGCAAATAAACTAGATTTTCTAGAAGAAATCGATAAATTCCTGGACACACACACACACACACACACATACACACACACACACATACACTGCCAAGACTAAACCAGGAATAAATCAAATCTCTGAATATACCAATAACAAGTTCAGAAATTGAGACCGTAATTAATAGCCTATCAACCAAAAAAAGCCCAGGACCAGAAGAATTCACAGCCAAATTCTACCAGAGATACAAAGATGAGCTGGTACCATTCCTTCTGAAACTATTCTAAACAATAGAAGAAGAGGGTCTCCTCCCTAACTCATTTATGAGGCTAGCATCATCCTGATACCAAAACCTGGCAGAGACACACACACAAAAAATTTCAGGCCAATATCCCTGATGAACCTCAATGCAAAAATCCTCAATAAAATACTAGCAAACTGAATCCAGCAGCACATCAAAAAGCTTATTCACCATGATCAAGTTGGCTTCATCCCTGGGATGCAAGGCTGGTTCTACATATGCAAATCAGTAAATGTAATCCACCACATAAACAGAACCAATGACAAAAACCATATGATTATCCCTACAGATGCAGAAAAGGCCTTTGATAAAATTCAACACCCTTTCATGCTAAAAACCCTCAATAAACTAGGTATTGATGGAACATATCTCAAAATAATAAGAGCTATTTAGGACAAACCCATATCCAATATCATATTGAATGGGCAAAAGCTGGAAGAATTCCCTTTGAAAACTGGCATAAGACAAGGATGCCCTCTCTCACCCCACCAATTCTACATACTATTGGAAGTTCTGGCCAGGGCAATAAGGCAAGAGAAAGAAACAAAGGGTGTTCAAATAAGAAGAGAGGAGTCAAATTGTCTCTGTTTGCAGATGACTTGATTCTATATTTAGAAAACCCCACGGTGTCAGTCCAAAATCTCCTTAGGCTGATAATTAAATTCAGCAAAGTCTCAGAACACAAAATCAATGTGAAAAATCACAAGCATTGCTATACACCCATAAGACACACACACAGCCAAATCGTGAGTGAACTCCCACTCACAATTGCTACAAAGAGAATGAAATGCCTAAGAATATAACTTACAAAGGATGTGAAAGACCACTTCAAGGAGAACTACAAACCAAGTTTGTACAAATCAAGGAAATAAAAGAGGACATAGACAAATGGAAAAACATTCCATGCTCATAGATAGGAAGAATCAATATCGTTAAAATGGCCATACTGCCCAAAGTAATTTATAAATTTGACACTATTCCCATTAAGCTACCATTGACTTTCTTAACAGAATTATAAAAACCTACTTTAAATTTCATATGGAACCGAAAAAGAGCTCATATACCCAAGACAATCCTAAGCAAAAAGAACAAAGCTGGAGGCATCACACTATCTGACTTCAAACTATACTACAAGTCTACAGTAACCAAAACAGCATGGTACTGGTACCAAAATAGATATATAGACCAATGAAACAGAACAGAGACCTCAGATACAACACCACAAATGTATAACCATCTGATCTTTGGCAAACCTGACAAAAATAAGCAATGGGGACAGGTTTCCCTACTTAATCAATGGTGTTGGGAAAACTGGCTAGTCATATGCAGAAAACTGAAACTGAACCCCTTCCTTAAACCTTATACAAAAATTAACTCAAGATGGATTAAAGATTTAAACACAAGACCTAAAACCATAAAAACTCTAGAAGAAAACCTAGGAAATACCATTCAGGACATAGGCGTGGGCAAAGACTTCATGACCAAAACACCAAAAGCAATGGCAACAAAAGCAAAAATGGACAAATGGGGTCCAATTAAACTAAAGAGCTTCTGCACAGCAAAAGAAACTATCATCAGAGTGAACAGGCAACCTATAGAATGGGAGAAAAATTTTAAAATATATCCATCTGATCAAGGGATAATATCCAGAATCTGCAAGGAAGTTAAACACATTTACAAAAAAACAAAAACAAACACACAAAAAACATCAAAAAGTGGCTGAAGGATATGAATAGACACTTTTCAAAAGAAGACATTTATGCAGCCAACAAACATATGAAAAAAACTCATCATCACTGGTCATTAGAGAAATGCAAATCAAAACCACAATGAGATACCATCTCACGTCAGTTAGAATGGCAATCATGAAAAGTCAAGAAACAGCAGATGGTGGAGAGGATTTAGAGAAATAGGAATGCTTTTACACTGTTGATGGGAGTGTAAATTAGTTTAACCTTATGAAAGACAGTGTGGCAATTCCTCAAGGATCTAGAACTAGAAATGCCATTTGACCCAACAATCTTATTACTGGGTATATGCCCAAAGGATTATAAATCATTCTACTATAAAGACAAATGCACACCTATGTTCATTGCAGCACTATTCACAATAGCAAAGACTTGGAACCAACCCAAATGCCCATCAATGTTAGACTGGATAAAGAAAATGTGGCACACATATACCATGGAATACTATGTAACCATAAAAAAGAATTAGTTCATGTCCTTTGCAGGGACACGGATGAAGCTGGAAACCATCATCCTCAGCAAACTAACACAGGAACAGGAACACCACATGTTCTCACTTATAAGTGGGAGTTAACAAAGAGAACACATGGACACAGGGAGGGGAACATTACACACCGAGGCCTATTGAGGGGTAGGGGGCAAGGGGAGGCATAGGATTAGCACAAGTATTTAATGCATGCGGGGCTTAAAACCTAGATGACACGTTAATGGGCGCAGCAAACCACCATGGCACATGTATACCTATGTAACAAACCTGCATGTTCTGCACATGTATCCCAGAACTTAAAGTACAATAATAATTACAATAAAAAAGCCACTTCATTGTTTCCTCCATCAATTGCAACCAGACCAGTTGAAATTATATAATAAATTATATATATAATATATGGTATATCCCAAGCAGTTTAAGCATAATTTAAGCATAACTTGAAATCAGTCCCATGAAATCAATAGAAAGGAATAAAAATCTCAAATTATGTTTGGAAGGGAGTTGTCTAGATTAGTGCTCTCTAAGCTTGTTTAATCTTGCTTCACAGACATTATTTACTTAAAATTCCATATATCTACCCATATACTGTAGATATCATGAAACACAAAAAAATAGAAATTAAAAGATCGAGATAAAAAAAGAGAATTAATATTTTCTTCCAATGTCACAATGGAGTCTATATATTCCACTCTGGGAACCATTAGACTGGTATGAAAGCCTTGTCATGTGAGAAAGAAGAATTCCTTGGTTTAATGCTGTTATTGCAAGACTTGTTAGAGTTTTTACTGTGTTACTGCACATGGTGAATTCCTGAAGGGGCAATAGAGTACTGTGCAGTGATCTAAAGAAAGACAAATCAGAGATCCTAGATCTGTCTGCCACTCATGAACAATATCACTTTAGACTGGTTATTTAAACTCACTGAACTTCAGTTTTTCCATCTGTACAATGGCAATACTGACATATCTCCTTGGGTTATTTCACAGATTATGTAAGAAGATGAATGTAAAGTACTTAGTCCAATGCCTAGCGTAAAGTAGATGTGAGTTCATTTCATCACAGACTCTTTTTTTTATGGGTACCTTATTGCACTAGTGTACTGTGAAAAATATTTTTGGAAATGTACCAGATTAGACTATTCTTTCACTGATTATATTATTGTTACTTTTTAAAATTTGACAAATAATTATTGATTATCTCCTAAGTATAGAGGTAGTAGTAGGCTTAGGGCAACAGCATACATAGCTGAATATTCTGAAGGACTTTTAAATTATTTTTAACTCAGAAAAAAAATTCAGAGCCTACCATATGTCAGACACAATGTACTGCTTTGCAGATACGGTGATGGCCAAGGCACATATGGTGCCTACCTTCATGAAACTTAGAGTGTGAAGAAAGGACTGGCATGATGTATGGCCAGTGTTTACAAGGTAATGCAAAATAGTATAAAGAGTGTTCTGATAAAGGGTGAATAAGGTGGGGGCTATTGGGTTAGCTGAGATCCACCCATGCTAGACTTGCACATCATTTTAAAGAGTTTTTACTCATTGTTCAGTTCCCACCTATGAGTGAGAACATGCGGTGTTTGGTTTTCTGTTCTTGTGATAGTTTGCTAAGAATGATGGTTTCCAGCTGCATCCATGTTCCTACAAAGGACACAAACTCATCCTTTTTTATGGCTGCATAGTATTCCATGGTGTATATGTGCACACCGGGGCCTATTATGGGGAGGGGGGAAGGGGGAGGGATTGTATAGGATTTATACCTGATGTAAATGATGAGTTGATGGGTGCAGCACAGCAACATGGCACAAGTATACATATGTAACAAACCTGCACGTTATGCACATGTACCCTAGAACTTAAAGTATAATAATAATAAAAAATAAAAAAATAAAAATAAAAATTTAAAAAAAAAAAGAGTTTTTACTTTATCCTAAGGAAAATAGAAGACCATTTTCAAGGTCAACAGGATGAAGGGACAAAATATTAGAAAACACACAATATTGGCATGTCACTGAATATAAACAAAGAAAAGCTTGAACAGAATAGCTGCTATCATTATATAGAATGGTAGGCAATATACATCACACACAGCTATCTCCGTCTACTGTTTATTTCATTCCTATCAATAAATTTCATTGCCTCTTTATAAAACGTCGACTTCATGGTTTTTCATGTGGCATAAATTTACTCAGACTCTAATCAGTTTTTTGTTTCGGTGAAGATTTTTTTTTTTTTTATGTATCGCAAATGTGTTTGTGCCTTCCATTGCTTGCTAACTGGCAGGTGCATCACATTAACATAGCTCTTAAACCAACCAAGCAGAGCCTGATAGGTGTGGTGGGATCTGACAGTATTCATTTGATATGAAACAATGACTCTTTGCTAAAGGGCCTGGACTGACAGACCTGCAAGGTTAAAGTCTCTGGTGAACTTGAGAATAAACTATAGAGGTTTGCATTTCCACACATGGTCTGCAAGACCAACTTGCCATAAGTATATTCAGGAGAGACCACTCTGCCTTTTGTGAATACATAGTCTACCCATTTTAGACATTTTTAACAAGCAGAAAACGCTTCTGTCAGAAGGGAGAATTCTGTGAGGTTGCTAAATAATGACAAAGTGCTGGAATAAACAGAAAGGAGAACATTTGGCCTTGAGAGTTTAGTGTTCTACTGACAGTGTTCTGACAGAGGCACACAGTCAGAGTTTGATAGTGAATAGTCTGTTCTCTGTGTAAAAGTGGACAATAACAGATGTGTATCTCCCTAGCAATTGAGATGTAAAAATCTTCAAGCTAATTTGGTTTTCATTTAGTGTGAAGAGAAATTGCCTCATGGAAATAGTTTTAAGATGAGAGGTAATGTTTCAAAAGAAATATATAAAATATCCTTTCTTGTTATTTTGCTAATTTAGAAAAATATAGTTGCATATTTTTCTGCTTCCCGTGATATTTCTTTGAATTAAAAATTTTTACCACAGTTTCATTGGATTGCAAAAACATATTTTATAAACTTATAATTTATCAAATCTATTAGATTGAAATAAGATAAATATAATACAAGAAATCCTGTTTTTTGAGAAGGATTCTAAGAGTTTATGAACAAAATCAGATGTATTTAAGAAAACCTATTGGAATATGTAGTTCAGGGAAATCTTGACACTTATATCAGGTTTAGATTTAGCTCCATATAACAGATAACTTATTAAAAAGCAGAAGTTTAAGCAAAATAAATTATTTCTCTCATTAACAGAAAGTTTCTTAGTGAACATTTCCAGGCTAGTATGGCAGTTTTATAGTTAAGGATTTAAACTTCTTTCATCATTTTGCTTCACCATCTTAGCATGTATCTTTCATTCTCAAGGTGGCTTTGTAGTCAGAGATGACTTCTGGAATTCAAGATATCTCAGGCACATTCTAGACTTCAGAAAGAAGGAAGATTTGGAGGTCATGCTACTCTTCAAGAGATTTTCCAGAGGTCAATATAATACTCTAACACTTCCGCTTATATCTGATTGTCCAGAGTTTAGTCCCATGGCCACACTTTAAGGCTCTAAGGGAGGATAGGAAACTTAGCTGGGTACATTAGTGACCCACATAAAATCAAGAGTGTACTAATACTGTATCTGTATCTGTATGAGATGAGTATATCTGGGCCACTATCCAGAGGATTCCTGGAAGTCCCCGGCTCACTCTCCACAAGCCATAAGTACTATTTCTCCGACATGCACGCAATTGCTAGCTCTGTCAAGTGGTAGTACTTTGAGTATGATGTTTCCTAGGGTGCTCCATGACCATCCTGCGATGGAGTCCACATGTGCTCAATGTGCGTTTTCCAGAGCTGGAGACTTGAACTGGATGCTGCTCAAGCACCGCCTGTTTGTCAATAAGTTTGATGTGTATGTTGACCTTTTCGCCATCCAGTGTTTGGATAAGCATCTGAGACACAAAACTTTGAAGACATTAAAATACTGACTATTACAGGCAATTTTATGAATAGTAATAAGGATACACAAAAAATACCCTTATCTGATTCCTCTTCCTTGTCAACAAGCATCGGGAAAACGGTATGAGGTCCTCTTTGGGGTGGGGACTCAGTCTTCTTGTCAGAGAAGCTGCATGTTTTCTGCAGAGCACCATTGACTAGAAATGTGATAGCATTAAATGTTCACCTAAATTTAACGTGAGGGGGAGTAAAAGTAGCCTTGAGGCCAGAGCAGGTAGCAAGGCATTCTGGAAAGAGGGGACCAGGGTGCCTGGGGAAGAGGCCAATGCATAAGGGCAGCCTGTTCAAAGAGCTCAGGGACTTAGCAAAATGAGAAGATTTCACCTGTGCCAAAACTATTAAGAATTTTAAATGTGACAATTTTCCTGGTATGAATAAACTTATAGCAACAAACAACCATAAAGATATAATTGATCTGATACATTGTATTGAAATAGAAATTTGATTTTACTCTAAATTATTTGGCCAGGCTGGTCTTGAACTCCTGACCTCAGGTGATCCACCCACCTCGGCTTCCCAAAGTGCTAGAATTACAGGTGTGAGCCACCACGCCTGCCCCAACAAGGCTATTTTTTTTTTTAAAGAACACTTCAGTGTACACTGAAATACATATTTATAAGTACTGCTTTTTAAATATGTGCCAACCTAACTTTTTCTCATTACAGATGCTGAAGTGGAGGGAAAATGTGAAAGACAGGAGGTGCTCACCTTTTCCCTGAGCAAGAGGAAAGTCAGCTTCCCTCAGTTCTTAAGAAAAAGTGCAGGCCATTCACAGTCTGCCTTCAACCCAGAGAAACAGGAATCACTTTCTCGAGCACTTTTTTTTCTCATCCCTGTCTCCTTGCTCCTGTCTGGGATTAGGCTTGACCTTTTAGTACTTTTTTTTTTTTGTAACCAGGAGCTGGAAAATACAGATTTAAACATGGTGGGAAATGAGGGATACTAAGATGTGTTGAACAGCAGGGCAATCAAACAGCTGTGGAGTTGGAGAGAGAAAGCTGGATCATATCAGAGTGGATGCTATCAAAGGAGTTATGAGCTTAACATGACAGAAAATTGCATGTACTTGAAATATGCCATTACAAAATGCCAGCCTGACATTAAGCTGCTTTATAGAGGTATCATGTCCTTAAATAGCCTGGTGATTATTCGTGTCCCTGGAGCTCTGCTTTCCTCCCTGATTTTGTAATGCCCTGGCTTGCCTTTAATCACTGCAAAGAGTGTCACCATCTTAGAAAAATTCTTAAAAGAAAATTAATTTTGATTTCCATTGATGTTCTAGAGAGTTTTTTTTTAATAGCTGGGATGGGGATGCAGCCTCTGTCCCACAATGACAGGAGGTAGCAGTTTCCGGTAGGGGTAAGGATCCTACTTTGACCACCCTTAAAAAACAAAAGCATTTTCTATATGCCCATTATGTGTCAAGCACTTTACTTGCACTATCTCATTTAATTCTCATAAAACCTATAAGGTAAGTTCTATTATTAGACTTATTGAAATTAAAGTACAGAGAGACCAAGTGACTTGCCCAAGGTCACTCAGCCGGCTAGTCAGTAGTAAAATGGGGATTTTAACTCAGGCGGATTGATTCCGGAGCCTATTCTCAGGTAGTCACACTGCTTTCCTCAAGGACCATGTTCCACTGAGAGGCCTAAGTTGGGAAGATAAGGTAAATTATTAAGAAATATTTATAGAAAGGACAAAAGAGAACAAGAGATAAGATAATGCATTCCACCTTTGTCTTTAGAATGGTATGGTTAAGAAAACAAAAACCTGTGCTGGGCTTTATACGTTAAGAAACATTCTAATAAATACTACTGCCACCAGAAAAAAAAAAAAAAAAAGATTATTCTTGCATAAGGAGAGGCAACAGGAAGTGTGAATGAGAAGCACAAATGTGGAAAGTAAAGCTCTTTAAAAAGGAAAGCAGCTGCAAACTTCCCATCTGCAGTGTTTGTTTGTCTCGGCTCCAGTCATCACTGCCACGATTACCCCTGGATGAATTCCCCAGTGGAAATATCAACAAGGTAGGAAATGTGATAATTATATTTTCTATTATCCCCAAAAGAATATATTAAGATGGTAGATATGGACATAATTTGGAAGAAAAGTGCTAGGTAGTAGACACAATTGCTGATGAAACAAAACTAGCTGATTTTTCGTCCTCTGGTATTAGCAAAAAGGCAAAGTCCCAGATGTTATTCTGCACCTCTTCTAAAGTGTAGTTGTAATTGAACAACAGCTAGGCTTATTGGATTGCTTTCTGCTTTTCTCTATAAAACAAATATATATTCAGTACATTCTAGACAATCTTCTAGAGGTCATAATAGTAACAGTGAATGATCCAATAGATGACTTGGGATATCACCTCATACTAGTTGGTGGAGTAGAGAAAGGATTGATGCCTGTTGATGTAAAAAAGGTTTCTGGAGGAAGTGAACATTCAAGGGGTAATTTTTGTGACTCAAAAATATGGAATATTGATATGTTATGGAATGTTGATCTGTTAAGCTCTCTTTCTATAACCTCCAGCTTTTCTGAGGCTGTCACCTAAGATGCCTGCTAAAACTTGTACTCTCATCATTCTTGCATGGCAATTTGGAAGTGTGGGAATATTAATGTCTTGTAGGGAAACCTTCAATCGAAAAGAACCATGAGACAATGGTCAAACATTTCTCTCCTTTGCCCCTTGGGTAGTCAATTTTAGACTTTCTGTATAGCTCCTCATAAGATCTGAGTGAAATCACGCACAGTTGGCCATGGTTATGTTCAACGCCCTATGCACCTTTGCACTGACTTTCTCTCCTACCCCATTTTATTCTCACTAGATCTTCTCTCCTATTTCCTGGAATCATTTCCAAATAAATGACCTGAATGCAATTCTTATGCAGGTTCTGTTTTTATGGAGGTCCCAGACTAAGGCAATTCCACATTATAAAAGGAGCAACATCTATGGGCTGAGAGATGAGGGGGGGTGTTTGTCAGGGTATGGTACCGGTATTAATACAGCTTTCTCTCCTCTACCAGATATCTAAATATTGACATTGTGGAAGGTTTCTCTAGGATTCATCTGCTCTTTTTAAATCTTCTTTTCTTTATCTACACTTTCTCTTCTTTATCTATATTTCTCTTCTATATTTTCTCCTTAGACAATCTATAGTTCTATGGTTTTAAACACCACCTTTATTTTAATGACTACCCCAAATTATATCTTTAGTCCTGATCTTGCTTCAGAGCACCAGCATCATATATCCAATTGTCTACATTTCATCTGCATTCGGATGTCTAACTGGCATCTTTTTCTTCATTTGCACAAAATAAAACTCTTGTTTCCCTCCCAGTAAAATAAGCTGTTTCCTACAAAATAAGCTGTTATGGCCCTATTCTTTTTCATGGCACTACCATCTACACTATAGCTCAGACAAAGAAAACTTGATGTTCTTGGTTTTACCCTTTTCATACTCTTCCCAGCAAGTTCTGAATATTTTATCTCCAGAATAGATTTCAAATTTATCCACTTATCTACATCCCCACTGTAATTGCCCTTGTCCTAGGCATAATTATCTTTTGTCAGGACCACTCCAATAGCCTTATAAAATCTATTAGAGATAATACCATCAGAATAGTTTAAACAAATACACATAAGTCACTAGCCCCTTTCAAGCCTTCCAGTGATTTCCTAAGGCATCTGGAAATAAAAGTTAAAAACCTTTCCATGTTCCCAAGGTCCTATATGATCTAGGCCCTGCTAACATTAGATTTTTTTTTTTTCTTGCTCACTATTGCTGTAGACTGTGTTTATGTGCCCCCCCCCCCCCCAGATTCACATGTTAAAACCTAACTGCCAATGTGATGGTATTTGGAAGTGAGGTCTTTGGGAGGTGATCAGATCACGGGGCAAAGGTTTCATGGATGGGATTAGTGCCCTTATAAAAGAAACTCCAGAGAGCTAGTTAGTCCCTTCCATGTGAGGACACAGTGAAACTGCTGTCTATGAGCCAGGAAGTAGTCCTCATCAGAACCAAGTCCACTGGTGCTTTGATCTTGAACTTTCCAGCCTCCAGAACAGTGAGAAATATATTTCTGTTGTTTATAAGTCACCTAGTCTATGGTGTTCCGTTATAGCAGCTGGAGTGAATGAAGACACTTACGCACCAGTCACAGTGATATCTTTTCATTCTCCGAAAAGCCCTGCTTCTATCTTTCCTCAGGGTCTTTCATTTCTGAACCTTCTGCCTGGATAGCTCCTTTTCCAGCTTTTCATGGGCCATACTCCTTATTCTTTAGGCCTCAGTACAAATATCTCCTCCTCTGAGAGTGATTCTTGCCTTGGTGACCTGTGAAAATGCCCTCCAGCCCAGTTACTGTCTATCACTACTTGTTTATTTCCTTCATAATTCTTCTCAGAAATTTCGTATTGTGTTTTGAGCCATTTTTATTTTCCATTCATCTTTTCAATTAGAAGGTAAGCTCCACAAGGTCAGAAGTCTTTCTTTCTTGACAAGTTTTACATTTCTAAACTAGATCTGGCAACTTTGTGGAATATAAATGGATAGGATAATTATTTTGAGAAATTCTTCTGGATAGGTGCATGTAGGAATCTTCTTTTTTAAAACTTACACTGAGGCAAAGAACCTAATAATGTCTAATTTTTCCTGTCTCAATTATCTATATATCCTTGCATCTTTGAAACTCTAATGAGACCAGGAGATGGGAGTAAACAATCATTTTGTGTGTGTGAGTACATAAAGACATCTGCTAAATCTTCACTTCTTATTTTTTATGGTCAGTATTATTTTCAAGTAGGAAGCAAAACTGATGATTCATCTCTTAGTAATCAAATTTATTATAACCAATTATATTTTTTCAATAGCTTTTATCTAAATAGAATGATTACAACTGAGAAGCATGAGATTTTATGAGAAAGGACACGACTTAAATTCTATTCAGTCTATAATGTTTTCTCTTTTTATAAAAATGACTTGGCTAACTTCTTCTAATATAACCCTGACACACACAGACTGAAATTCTTAGTACTTCTTAACTCTTCCCCTCTTAAGTCATTCTGTCTTTCAGATACACACAAATTCATTATCTCAGTTCCTTTCAAAGACCTATATATCCAAAACTTCAATACCTTTTAGTCACAGATGCTTCTTTTACTCTCGTTTCCGTTTTCATACCTGCCACCTCAGGATGTGGTACCCAGCTTTTTCATGTCATCACAGGCTGGATCTGTTTGCTTCATTTTGTGATTCTGGGCCAGAGGGCCCTGAGTTCACTTTGGAAGCCTTATTCTAAAATTTAGTGCCAAATATCACAAGTGCCAAAGGAATAAAGGTTTTTTTTTTTTTATATTTATGGTGAAAATAATGATAAAGCAAGTCCAGTCCTGTGTTGATTAACTATTAATATGAATTTTTATTATTTCTGAAAATATTTACACACATTTATGCATATCAAAGCTAACATTAAATTCTTAGGCATTTTTTTTTCTTAAAATCTTATATTACAGCATCTTGCAGCTTTTTGTAATTTAGAATTTCTCATACTGAATTTTCCTAAAGAGAGACACATGTCTCTTATTTGTGATTTAGTTTCTTGATATGTAATAACTGCATCATGGGTTTTGTTACATTTAAATGTAAAGCAACTGGGCTGTGATACATAAATTTGTTAATGTTGTACTCTCAGTTTGCCAAAATGACATGAAATAATTTGATTTTATATATTGCTCTTGATGCCCCTTGTTACTCTCTTATACTTAGCTAGACTTTGAGATTTTACAGTACAGAGATTTTCTGTACTCTAACCTCAGGGAAAACTTCTTACCCCCCCTTTTTTTTTTTTTTTTGAGATGTAGTCTGTCTCTGCTGCCCAGGCTGGAGTGCAGTGGCACCATCTCGGCTCACTGCCATCTCCGCCTACCGGGTTCAAAGGATTCTCCTGCCCTAGCCTCCTGAGTAGCTGGGATTATAGGTGCGTGCCACCATGCCTGGCTAATTTTTGTATTTTTAGTAGAGATAGGGTTTCACCATGCTGATCAAGCGTGTCTTAAATTTCTGATCTCGTGATCCACCTGCCTCGGCGTCCCAAAGTGATGGGATTACAGCCATGAGCCACTGTGCCCAGTCACCACTTTTGTAATTACTTGATGGGTATGAGAAATACCTGCTTGGAGATCAGTCTCACTAATGGGTCTTGTCTCAACTGACTTGAAAAGAACCCAGAAGAAGATTTGATGTATTTGATCAGTCAAGTGCTATCCTTGATTCATCTGAGTGATTTCTGTCCTCTTCACCTCTTTCTGTCTGTGCTTCATGTTTAATAATGAAATGCTCTTACCATCAGTGCAGAGGGGTCCAGACCTCCCATATGGGCAGAGGCAGATAATATCTGTTCCGGATTTTGGAACACAGGTGGCACCATTTCCACATGGGTTGTTTTCACAACTTGCAAACTGGCACAGCTTGCCTGAATACAGCCTTGGACACTCACAAAACAGATTTTCACTATCACTGAGAAGGGAAAAAAATTTAAAAATTCATTAGAAAACGACTGATATTTTCTACACACAATACACATGTATACACATTCATGAACACATATGCAAATAAAATTATAATTGCATCTTTTCTAATAAGTGACTTTTCTCCCTTTTTTTCTGTTTCAACTTTTGAATATTTGTAGCTGTGTGCTTTCCGTTGAAAGCAGATTAACAGCTTTATAGATTATCTGGAGCCATGAATTCTATTTTAAGCCATCTATTTTTATTTTCGATTTGTCTCCTCTTTTTATTTCACACTGGGTGCCTTTTCAGGGCTTCATCGAATATGTGTGGTGCTGCCTCAATAAAGTGCATCAAATGTCTATTAGCAAAAAACATCTTAGACTCAAAGCTCAGAGGAGAATTTTAAGCTGGTGATAAGCTTCCCCACACTGAGGACAAAGTCCTCCAAGAGCTGCGCTTGTAGTAATTCTGAAAATAAGCCACAGTGGGGAGCTGTAATGACTATATAACTCTTCAGCTTAAAATATGGTTTGGTGGCCCCAGGCTGCGAGTGCCCATGAAAGCAGAGCTCAAGAAAAATACTCCTCTTACCTGTCAGGGAAGCATTCTCAAGAGGGAGAAGTGACTTGGAGTTTGTTATTTCTGCCTTCTCTGCATCCATTGCCCCATTTAAAGTCACAGATGCTTTTGTTTTCCTTTCCAAGAGCCACCCCTCCACCATTCTCAGTCCATGTTTGGGAGAGACTGTCTCCACTCTTGGTGCCAATCATAGTGTGTAGTGCAGGATGGATACACAACACACTAGGCCAACTGGCCGACCTCTGCTAAAACTCTTCGGAGACTACTCTTTTTATCTGCTGGTGTTGCTACACTAGTAATTGATGGTGACATGTGCCTGTCCAGAGGGAAGAGCCTAGCTGAGAATAAAGAGCTAATACTTAACAATGTAGATATAAGTGACAGAGAAATATAGATTATTGATTATTTGGGTACCAGATCTCACCAGTACTCTGTAGTTATGTGAGCCAATATATTCCACTGCTTTTACATTTTTAAAGCCAGTTTGATTTGGGATTTTGTCACTTGAAGTTAAATAATTCCATTTAATCTTTTCTTTTTTTTTCTCTCTCTCTCTCTTCTTACAGATCTTAGGAGTTTACATCTTATCTTCTCAATGCAACTGTTAGCTCTTAAGCATAGGTGCCAGGATCAGCCCTGATAATTGGGAAACTAACATATTTTTATGTTTTTATGACACAGCCTCCCAGTCTAGTTGTAGATCTTACCTATATCATGAATTTTTTCCCAACTATCTGTATGGTTTCTCAATACCTTCCTCATGTCTTTGAATCCCCTTACTCCAAAATTTGTGTGTAGGAAAGAACCATTTCTTTCATAATAATGAGTACCTGACTTAGAAAATGAAGGTGTTTCCTTTCTAAAAATATTCATATTTTAATATTAATTCTCCATGATAATTTATGAAACACTATGGAGAAAGTTTATGTATCAGATAACAGGTAACCCTGGCTTTGGTGGGGTTGTAAGGCTTTGAAACCTTCAGATTTTGCCAACACATAATGCTTATCCTGTGAGTAATCAGTAATTTATGCATTTTATAACCTTCCTGGCAACCTGCATAGCATTGTATACATTGCAGACAGATATGGAATCTCATAAGTCTTCAGGATTGGGAAAAAATTATAGATCGATGCCCCTAAGATGGTTATAAAGTATCCTGAGCAAGCTCTTCTGTTTCTGTGAAATAAAATTTTGAGGACTGCTTAGCCAATGCTGTTCCTTGTTTCCTGAGAATAGTGGTAAAAGCACAGCTGGACCACCTAACAGGTACAGAAATATTTCTGGTACGACCTAAAGTGTAAGTTGAAAACTTAATGTTGTTTGGGGGTAATGGATAAAACTTTGCTTCCACTGATCTTACTTGGAGTTGAAAGGTCAATATTAAGCATTTGTATTCTGGGATAAAGTCTAGGAAAGTAGCATTCTTGAGAGCTACATTCTGGAAGGACCAAATTAGTCTTTTTCAGATCAAGGAGAATGCCTCATATGTGAAAGTCAAACTAATCTAAGCATTGATTGATTTAAATGCTTTAATCATATAAACCTAAACAGATTTGGCATGTAGGAAAGATGATTTTATGGTGAAAACCAAGGAAAGCACTATTTTTAATCAGGTCCTATTGATAAATCAAGCCTCATTTCCTCTTTCTGCTTTCATCAGGTGTTGTGAGAAGTTGGTTGTGTAAATTCATGCGGAGATGACTAACTGTGTGCATCTGTATATCAGCAGGCAACTAGAGTAGAGAGAGAAATGGAAATTCTATAGAAAACTCTTCAAGAAAAGGGAAACTCACCATATCTAACCAAGGGCAAGTGTCCAGAGTCTTCTGGCCTCTCTTGATATCCCATTAGCACCTCATTAGCAAGAGTCAGTTTTACTCAACTGAGATGTTGCCAGATGATGGCACTTCAAATTGTACCTCAAAGTTCCAAAATACTTCCTGGAGTGTCAGACATTTCACCAATAGATTTTGTTTTCTAAATCTATCTTTGCTATCTTCTGTGTTACACCTGGACATAAAGGTTTCTCCTATCCAGATCTTGTCAGATCCTGTTATTAAATCGCAACTTCTTCAAAAGCTACCAAGTCTGCTGTTTTCTCTGCCACTTGACCTACTTTGATGTCTCTCTACATCTTGTAGCAAAAGGCAGTGTTGACCCAGAAAGAGAATGCTCTAAGACTGATGGATCTTATGTAAGACAGCTGACTTTTGGAAATAGTTTTCAAAACAGTGTCACCCTCTTTCGCTCAGTTTACTTTAAATATTGCATCATTGCTGTGAATTTGTCACTGCTTATTATAATTAGCTTTGAGAGAATATATTTACATGAAATACATTTTTTTTTCATGGAATATATCTTTTCATCCCTAAAGTTTTAAAAATTTTATCCTTCACAAGACCTATAAACCACATAGAAACCTTTTTTGGAAATTTTCCTTTAAGTAAGTCAGGAGATTTTTCTGAATTAAAAGTAGGTCTGTAAAATAATCCAGATTATGGTGAAGTTTTTACCTATACACCTATACACCAGAGGACCATATATTTTTTTGCAATTGCTGCCATCCAGTTTGTTGTGCACCTACATTATGGATGGAGCCACGTGCCAAGCAGTTAATAAGACTCGCTTTCACATTCTTTGTAGGAGACATCATAAATGCATGAACAAATCTCTGTAAGATACAGTGTATGTGACAAAGGAATAGAAAAAGTGTCAAGTATTTTAAGGTCTTAGCTCTGTAATATGTGGATTCAGATGACAGTAGTTTCTAAAAGCTGGTCTGTGAACTGGCACCAAAGGATTTACCAGGGACTCTCCTGGATGCATTTGATAAATGCAGATTCCCATGCTCCTCTTGCCCTCTGAGATTCTGATTTAGAAGATCTAAAGTAAGGCTGAAGAGTCTGCATTTAAAAAATTTCATTAGGAGATTCTTTTGCATAGCCTACTTTGACTTAAACCTTAAACCCATCCCTCTGAGACAAATATTCTCTCCAGAGTAAAAGCTTGATGGGCATTAGTTATTACTGTGTCCTTACAGGATGTTATAATTTTATTTCTGTTGTTGGGCTATGTTTTGACTTTTGACCAACATATATCGGAAAACATATATATCCATCAAAGTACAAAGATGAGAAAGTTTTCATTTTAGGAGTGCCATATGCAGTCTGCTGTATGTGCATTATGTTTAACTTCAACATAAAAGAGGAAAAAATTCACTCGGTCATTTTAAAGCTTAGTTAAAAAAATACCACCTATCTAAGCATATGCAAATATCTATACATTTTGGCATCGTAACTGCTACAGGATATTTGATTACAAGTCTACAATACGGTAAGAATATTAACTGACTGTCATTTCTATAAGTATTAAAAGTTACCTTTAGAAAAATTTAGCTGATTAAAAAAAAATGAAAGAAGCTGGCTTGAAAAGGGTGCCCACTATTTATATAACACAGCCAGATGCCAAAAGTCCTCTAGAACTAAAAGGACTCCTGCATGTATTAACTTAAAAAAATAAATAACTCTTCTTGCACTCTTTGTATCTAACGGATCATTAGGCGATTTCAAAGTTGGCCACCCACAGTGTCAAGAGAGGGAGGTTCTCAGCAGGAAAGAGTGCAGAAATGAATCCTTATGAATAATGTCTCCAGATATTTCTAAAAAATAAAATTGCTACTGGCGGAAATAACCCATCTCTATGTATCAGCTCTGATAGCACCACAACGCAGGCTTTAGGAGGTATGCAAATGAGATCCCAAGTAGCTGTGTTTCAAGTAGAACTTTCATTCTGTTTTCATGAATTTCACAACACCATGATAAGAGCCTGCTAATTACAAAGAATACTTCCCCTCCCCTGCAAGAATCTTCCTTAAAACATTGGAATTTCTGTCAAATGAGTTGTTAGCTGTGTGTGGAGACTCTGGCTCTAGTACTGTAGATAGATTTTCTTTGTCTGTTTCTAGGACAGAACTGCCTAAATGGATGTTATTTTGTGCTGTAAGGCACACCACTATGTATGACATTTTTCATTTTTAACTTTTTCTTTTTAAAAGTAGCCATGCATGAAAATAATGGGAAAAAAAATGCAAAACCAAAATTACTTTGTGGTGGCCTAGAAAGTGAACTTGGAGAAACATAGTCTACATAATATACCCAAGAACAGAGAGCTCAGGGAAAATGTCCTCTGCTATAGAAACTTTTTTCTTTATATGAAAGGCTTTTTCTAAAGGCAGAAAGAAGATGAGAAAGGATAAGAGCAATAATAAAAGTCATAGAATAACATAGGAATAAATACATAAAATGGAAAATCCATAAACAAAAACATTTTTTTCTTGTTCTTGTATCCATCCAATTTAATCTTGTAGGCATTTTGCAAAGAAAAATTGAATACATGGTATAGTCTCTCTCCGTCTCTCTTTCCTTTTCTTTCTTTCTCTCTCTGACAGGCATGGTTCACTTTACAAAAAATAAACTTCATTAGTAAAGAAAAATGACCAAACTGTCTTCCCCAGCAAGTGCATCACGATCTCCTTTCCAGAAAGAGATATCTTTTCCATATCTCTGGCCCTGTGACCCTCTAGTTCTTATGAAATGGAATTAAAGTTTTGCTTCCAAGGGAGCAGACAGAGAAGAACATGAAACCCAAAAGGGGAGCTAGCATAGCAAACATGGCCATTATCTGAATACATTAAATGAGATATGTATGAGAATGTGCCCAGCACAGTACTTGACATTGATCAGCTGCTCATTATATATTAGGAAAAGGAGGTAAGAATAAATGAAACATATAATTTTTTGTGTCCGAATCAGTTAATGGTGAAATAAGAGCAATATGATGAAATCTAGTACAAAGGGAAGTGGGTTGGGAAAGAAGGATAAGGTGGACGGTATTACGGGTGAAAATATATACATTAATAATTGTTTGTTGAATGAATGTATCATTTCAGTGTTTAGAATTACCACCCCCCCCATACAAAAATCTCAGGATCTTACAATTATACTCTGTGCCCAAACTACAATTTCATAATAGATTTTGCTCACTGCAAAATTAGCCGATCTCCAGCCCCCTGCATGGTAAGGGCAATTTGGGCAGGATTCAATATAACAGAATCTGTAAATGCAGTGCTTATGAAGCTCTGGAGCTCTCAGGTAATTTCCTGTAAAGATAATGTGCCTATTTGGAAGCTATTTAAGGCTAGAAGAGCTGGTATAAGCTTTTAAAATGTTATTTTAACTTCTACTAAAAAGACATAAAAATTCTCTTAAAATATTTAAGCCAACAAAGTGCCATTTCACCCATTCCCTTGACCTCAGTAATGTTCACATACACACAGTTTCTACTCAGCTGTTACCATGGTGAATTCACCGGTTATCAGGAAGGTAGAAACACAGCACACAATGTCAATGGTTGTTCTTTTCTGATATTAAGAATTATTTACAAAATTGCTGTGGGTGGAAAATTTATTCCTTAAAAATGTAAGGAATAATAGATAACAACTCTCTAGAAAGGTATACATTTATGAACCCAAAACATCCTTTATGGGTATTCCTATGAATTTGCAATGAGAATTTAATTTTTGTGTGTGTGTGTGTGTATGTGCAGTTTCTCACTTATTCCACAGCCTTTTGTCAAATCTTTACACTCCAATTTTGGGTTGGAAAAAAAGCAAGAAATTTAGAGGAGTTCTTGCCTCTAAATATGTTGATTTGGCAGGCTTGCTCTAAAAGTACAGTTTGTGTCTGTCACTTAGAGCAAGCAGGTAACTTTTGGAATTGTCCCAGATCTCTTTATATAGAGTCAGTGTACTGAACAAAGTAAACCAGAGGTTGCTAACTGGCAAGATGTTTAATGCCTACCTCTTGAACCCTGCGGTATACTTAGATTATAATCTGAAGCCTAGATATGAAGTTAGGTGCACAATTATAAGGCACAATATCAAAATCACCACTTCATCAAAATTCATCAAATTTAATTAAATATCAAATTCTCCTTCTACCCAATTGTTGTTCGGATCTTTCCCAGTCCTGTGATCTCTGCTCAGAGGAGGTGACTTCACTTCCTACTCCATAGATAACATTTTAGTCATCAGCACCTCTCTTGACTTCCACATTATCTCTTCCAGTACTCATTCTCCATCCTTTTTTCCTCTTACCCCAATTCCCAATAACAAGTATTCCTTTCCAATGCTAGAATTTCACTTAATTTAATCCTGTCAATATATTTGAAGCGTAGAGTATAAGTAGACCTGAGCTGAGATACAAGAAGTGGCCTTGGTCCTTTTAAGAATTTTCACTTTAACTTATTGGCAATAGACAGACATCGAAAGGTTTTTTGAGGAGGGAATGAATTATATTATGTTTTAGAATTATTCTGGGGCTACAGTGTGGGAAATGTATGGAGAACAGTAAACCTAGGGACAGATTGTACCGGTTATTAATTTATTGTCTGCTGGGCGTGGTGACTTATGCCTATAATCTCAGCATTTTCGGAGGCCAAGGCTGACGGATCACTTGAGGTCAGGAGTTCAAACCTCTCCTGGCCAACATGGTGAAACCCCGTCTTTACTAAAAATGCAAACAATTAGCTGGGCGTGGTGGTGCGTGCCTGTAATTCCATCTACTCAGGAGGCCAAGGTGAGATAATCACTAGAACCTGGGAGTTGGAGGTTGTAGTGAGCCGAGATCGCACCACTGCACTCCAGCCTGGGCAACAGAATGAGACTCCATCTCAAAAAGAAAAAAAAAAAAAGAATTTATTGTTTGTTAGTTCCAAATCCACCCTTTATAGTCCTTCCTTGTGATGCCGGAGCTGGACCCTATAAACATGTTCCCTTTGCCAATTGGGGGATGTTAAGCTTTGTCAGTAGAGGGCACTTGGGACACTGAAGGAAGAAGAGGTTCTCTTCCCAGCTCTGCCGTTCTTTCCTGTCTTATTAGTTCTGCTGGAGGCACACACGGGAAACTCAGTGCTACTCACCCCCAGCAAGTTTCCACAGCACCTCCACTGGAGAGTTACCCCTAGGAGAGAGCCCATGACCCACCCAGCTTTCTGGCTTCTAGGTGTTCCAGTGGGCAAATTCTTAGCATGTTCAGCAGCACCTTCAAGTGTGGCTTTCTGGTAAGTTCTCCTGGACCTCATAGTGAGTGGTTTGAAAGAGTTTCACAGGTGCCCCAGTGAGCAGGAATTCTTGCAAGTTCAGCAGCAGCTTTGTGGTGGCTTCTCAGTGAGCTCCCTAGAGCCCCAGAGGGTAGCTTCCCAGTGCGTTCCAGCAGCACCCCAGTACGTGGTTTCCTCTTTCCCGGTCTTGGTCTGGGGTATCATAGTGAACTTTTCTATCATTCAACCGCCACACTCTCCATCGCACTCTGCATACCAGGTGGTGTGTGTGTGTGAGCGTGCATATGTGTGTATGTGTGTGTGTGCATGTGTGTGTGCACGTGTGTATGTGTGCACATATGCATTTGTGTGTGTGTGTATATGTGTGAGCGTATATAGGTGTCTTCTGATTTGTTGCTTGGAGTACTCTTCCTCAGCCCTAGAGGTAGGAATGGCTCCCTTCATCCGCTATACCTAAATGTGGTGGGTTTTTTTTTTGTTTTTTGTTTTTTTTTTTTAAGACCGAGTCTTGCTCTTGTCACCCAGGCTGGAGTGCAGTGGCATGAATTTGGTTCACTGCAGCCACCACCTTCTGGGTTCAAGCAATTCTCCTATTCAGCCTCTCAAGTAGCTGGGATTACAGGCACACGCCACCATGCCTGGCTAATTTTTGTATTTTTAGTAGGGACGGGGTTTCACCATGTTGGCCAGGCTGGTCTCTAATTCCTGACCTCAGGTGATCTGCCTGCCTTGGCCTCCCAAAGTGCTGGGATTACAGGTGTGGGCCACCATGCCTGGCCCACCTAAAATATTTAATGTACTCTTTGCAACTTAGAAATTAATTTCATGTCACTGATAATAAATCTTCATATTAAACTTTCCTAAATAACTGTGTGGCTCTGTCTCTTGATCAAACCCTGAGTTATACACAGAAATCCAAGCAGAAGTGCAGATAAGCTCAGTGGAAGTGGGCATGGGGAGAAATAATTTGAGAGATGCTTAGGGAGAAAAACATCTAACTTGATGATTGGTTTCTGGTTTGTCCAACTGAGTAGATTTTGGTGCCATTCTTGATACTGAAGAATATATAAATTTAGAAAGTAGAGGGAGAATATGCATATATTATTTGATGTATCCATGGACATGCTAGTGACTATTTTCAGTAGTGTAGGAATAAGTTATCAATATAACTTATTTAAAAAATAACACAAACATAATTAGGCTTTGGTTAAAATTAAGAATACTCTGGATTACAATGCTGGTTGGTGGAGAGGGAGAGGCAACTTGGACTCAAACACCTTACCAATTCAAAGTACTAGAGCAGCTACTTACATATTAACAAAATAGGAAAGTTCGCAGTAAAAGCTTTTATCCATTGTGCTTTTCTTATCACTAAATAGAGAGAACCCCATGTGTGTGGCCTGATGTGGCAGAATTCTTTTTAGGCTTTAATGCATATATACTCTTTCTCTTATAAATGCAATTACCATGCATGAAATAGCATGAAATATCTGTTCATCCTGGGGACAGTTGGTTAGCTTCTTGGGGATAGTTGTGAAGATGAAAACTATGTCCATGAAGGAGAGCTGACTGAGTAGAAAGTATTTTAGCTCCTTTGCATACAACTGTTGCTGATGATGATAATGATTCATTATAAAATGAAGCATCTGGCGTGAGTGCCTAACTGGATAGGATGCCAGGATAACAGGAGTAAACAGGGACTATCCCAGCCAAACCAGGGGTATGGTCACCTTCTGTTTGGGGTCATAACATTTTTTCCTTAGGTTATTGTTGTACCGAATGTATTAAATATAGAGTTTCCATCTTAAACTAATTCTGAAGTAGAAATGCTGTGATTTTATTTTAACTGTTGTATTATCTGGAAACTCATTCTATTGGGGTTCAAATTTACATATATTTAGAGCATGAGCATTGTGACGGTTAATACTGAGTGTTAACTTGGTTGGATTGAGGGATGCAAGGTATTGATCCTGCGTGTGTCTGTGAGGGTGCTGCCAAAGGAGATTAATATTGGAGTCAGTGAACTTGGAAAGATAGACCCACCCTCAATTTGAGTGGGCACAATCTAATCAGCTGCCAGCCAAAATAAAGCAGGCAGCAAAAATGTGAAGAGGCAACATTGGCCTAGCCTTCCAGCCTACATCTTTCTCTTGTGCTGGATGCTTCCTGCCCTCAGACATCAGACTCCAGGTTCTTCAGTTTTGAGGCTCGGACTGCCTCTCCTTGCACCTCAAGATTGCAGACAGCCTATTGTGGGACCTTGTGATCATATAAGTTAAAACTTAATAAACTCCCCTTTATATCTCTATCTATCTATCTATCTATCTATCTATCTATCTATCTATCTATCTATCCATCTATCTATCTATCCATTCATCCATCCTGTCCCTCTATGGAAATCTGACTAATTCAGACTTGGAGCAAAATTTTGTGTTAAGTTGATGAAACTGAGACTCAAAGATCAGAGAACTGAAAACAGTTATCCTGAAGAAGGAACTACTAATAATAAATCACTGCTTTGCTGCCTTTGAAATAATGCGCTTCTTCCTGCCCTCTTTTTCTTTCTTTTTCTTTTTTAATCCTGAAAGGGGTAATTTCAGTTTTATACAAGAGGCTGAAAGTGGCTTCAGGCTTTTTCAATTAAAAGATTTAGTTTGCAACTTCTTTGCACTGGAAAAGACTAAATCTCATGGAATCAGTTGACATGATGTTAAAATGGACTGTGCTATTTCTTTAAAAGCCATGTACAATAGCCAGTTCTCATCAAAAGGTGTTTTGGCTGCAGGCAAGCTTCTTAGTTCCATAACCTTATGGATGGTAAAGGACAGTTTCAAAAGGCATTTATACCTAGTTAACACTTTTTTTTGGACACACTATTAGATGTGACAATTTTCTTTTACATTAAATGGATAAAAGAAAAAAAGGAACAGCCAACTTTCCCTGCTGTTTCAATAGTTCCAATTAGTTTCTTTCCCCTTCAATTGCTCCATCAGATGGGCTAGATAAGATTTCACTATTTGGGGGGATCGTTTTAAGCTTCTTTTCCAGCAGTTTGTTATTTTTAAAGCTCCAATGATTCACTATAAAATGCATCTCCATCTGCAGGAAGCAATTCCTAAATTGCTTCACTCAACAAATCCAAAACTGCTAGGCTCACTATAGCACAGAAATAGAACTGGTTTGGAAAGGGATTACCTATTGGGTTCAGA
This sequence comes from Macaca mulatta, assembly GCF_049350105.2. Lineage (NCBI taxonomy): Eukaryota > Metazoa > Chordata > Mammalia > Primates > Cercopithecidae > Macaca > Macaca mulatta. The sequence goes on along the minus strand of NC_133409.1, from coordinate 121,597,964 downwards.
AAAACCTCTTCTGAGACAGGTTATGCCATGGAGCAGATCTCTGAATGCCAGAGGGAAATTTTATTTTATTGTATTTAGTAAGAATCATTTAAAGTTTTGTTTCATTGGTCTGAACTATTTCCTGGTAAATACACACACACACACACACACACACACACACACATACTTAAGTAACTAATATATATAATTATGAGTTATTGAAAACTCTCCAGTTCAGAATTACAATTTTTTAAGCAACTTAAAATTATGTCTGAATATACATACTTAAGTACCTTTTTTTCCAGAACTTATTAAATCTTAAGTTGAATTTATTTCTGCATTTATTTCACTTAAGGTTAATCCTTTTCCTCTTCGCACATATATGCAAAATATTAACCTTTAGCCTGAAAATGTTATTTCCATTACTTATAGAATTAGGGTCAAATATTTGGCATAGATTATATATATATTAAAGTGTAACATGTGTTAGAAAATCTTAGTTTATATTAGTCATTTTCAATCTAATTAAGTAAAACAGAAACAAGAAAAAAATGCAGGTCAAGCGACAAGGAATTGTTTGCTAGTTTAATCACATATAGGAAGCTATTGTTATCCTTGAGACTTAGAGAAGGTTGACTATTCTATAGGGTTTTTAAAGACAGGACACGATTTATCTTAATATTGTGTCAGCATTTTCCTGAAACCGATTTAGCCTTTTGCATTAAAAAGAAGAGACACACTAGAACTTTTAATCGAAAAGACCTGCATTTACTTTCAACCTCTGGTATCTAAAATCAAGTTATCTCTTTCTGAAAAGAACAAAAAGGAAGTAGCTGATCTTGAAGTTGTTCAGGAGTCATTTATTACCAAAAGTATTTTTACTGACTGTCCCAATTCCTTCAGGAAACTTCAAGGTATGAAGATCATAATATTTAAAACAGACTATTTAAGGGATAATAGTCTTGTTACAAAAGTTATCACTCAAGTCTCCAATAAATAGCTTCATACAAATATTTTTTCAGGGCTACACCATTTGCCATAGGCAAAACTGTCACATTGCATTTGGTTTTACACTGGAGTTCCTTGATGTTGTTCCATAAGCCTCCATGAGGGGCAGAGGAGCAGGCCTTCCATCCACTCTGCCATGCCTCAACCAGAGTTAGTTTGCTTCATTCATTCATTCATTCATTCACCCACTCAGAGTTTACTGAACTTTTTCCCTATGCCAGGCACTGCTAAGCACTGTGCCACTGTGTTGAATGGAATAGATATTATCCTGTTTTGCAATGAATTTACAATCTAGATGGTGAGACAAGAATTAAGTAACTAAATAGAAAATGACAAATTATATTAAGTCCTAAATGAGAATATCACATGGTGTTATGGGAGAGCACAGCAGGCAGCCTATTTTAGATAAATGGTTGGGGGAGAGTTTTCAGTGGAATTAATAATTAATCCAAAACATAAAAAAATGCAAAATTGGGTTAGGTGAGGAATAGAAAATGTTTAAATAGTGAACAATACATATGAATGCTAAGATATGACAGAAAGTCTGACATAGTTCAGAACTGGAAAGTAGCCAGTTTTGCCCAGAGTTCAGCAAAAAGGAGGAGATTTGAAAAACCATACAGAGGCTAGATCACACAGGATGTCTTTGATAACAAAATGTACTCGACATTTAACTTAACCATAATTAGTGTGATTTTACTCCCCAGCAGCTGATGAAGGAATACTCTATGAAAACTTCCAAATATATATTATAATAGTATTCACCTTTGTTCAAAGAATTGATTCAACCAGTAATCAGTTACAATGCCTCCTAGCATTTAAAGCAATGGCTTCCTTTACATTTGGAACCAAATTTTGGAAGCTGAAGTTGGAACTTTCTTACTAAGACCTCCAGGGCTGGATATGAGCTGGCCCCTATTTCGCTCTGTGACTGGCCTCTTTCCACTCTCTCACTGTGCTCTTGCTCCGCATGCCCTTGGTGTGCCATGACACATCACCACGACTCCAATTGACTTCTGATGTAACTATACTGGACAGTTCCCTGGGAACTCAGACTCACTGCACCCTGACAACTTCTCACCATAAACAGAGAGCAAACCATTTCTTCTACCTTTGTGAAAACACAGTCTGAAGGAGCAGAGTTAATGCCCCGTGGGGGAACTCTCAATCAATGTGGCTGAAAGTCAGCAGATAATTGCTTCTGCCTTTAGGTGAACACTTCTTGCAGATATTCTGTAGGCTTCTCAGGATGTCCCAACACAACAGAATCCTCACAGCAGGGACTCTACAACTCTGCTTAACTTTTAGCTTTTCCCTCTGCTCTGTCTTCCTGTCCCAAGTCTTTCTCTTGCTCCTTGGGACTGCCTCCAATAAATTGCTTGTAACTAAGCCTGTGCTATAACCTCTGCTTTTCGGGGAAATTCCAAGCTATGGTTCTGGTCTTTTTATTTTGCATACATTCTGTGTTTGCTCCCCATTTAGTTCCTTTGTGCTTGGCCTAGAACCTTCTTTCTCTTTTGTGTGATATTCACATGACTGAGGCCTTCTCTTCATTCAGTTTCATCCTAAATGTTTTCTCCTGAGAGGAACCTTTCCTCTAATCCAGTGTTGTCCTCAGCTGCTTGTCACTACTTCATTACATAACTCTTAGGATGTTTATTGTAACTGATCACTTTTGAGATGTGCCTATTTTCTTATTTATTTATTTTATTACACATTTACTTATATTTCACCTAGAGTTGTAAGCTCCAGGAGAGCACAACCCTTACTATGCTGTGAAGGATTGTGCTCGCAAAGTCCAGAACAATGGCTGTCATATAATGGTCATGCAGTAAATATGTGTTGAAGGAATTAACAAATGAAATTCAGTATGTTTTCAAGGTGAGATATTAGAATATAGAATAATGCTTTTCTTTTAAGAGCCTGCATTTGGAACAGTCTCTTATGGTGTTTCCATTACTAAGAAGGTACATGTGAAGCTTCCATCAAGTAAACAAAAAGAGTAAAAAAAAAAAAAATTCAAATTTTTAGATGCAGCTGTTCTTTACTGGTAACTTTTCACTTCTTTTTACTTTTACTAAAATGTCCTAAAGGGATCGTAATTACCCTTGTGAGAGAGGGTATGTACTGTCAGGGGACATAAGAGAGCCTCCTGGGGTGCTGAAAAATGTTATCTATCTTGATTTGGGTTGTGGTTACATGGTTTTGTACATATGTAAGAATTCATTGAGATTTGTGTGCTTTCCTGGATGAATGTTACTTTTCATTTAAAAAATCTTGACCAAGTTTGGTGCTAGGGGAGCAAAAATATGTATCAATTTTGTAAGTTTTAAAAATATAAAGACCTCTTTAATGTCAAATTTATTTTTCAGATAGTTCATCAAATCCTGATTTTTGAAATCTTAGGTTGGTTGATAAGGAATATCTTGATCATATTTTTACATTGAAGTTATCAAATACTTTATATTAACATAAAGAAAAATCAATCTATACTATGTAAATTCTTGGAGAGGTGGAGTCTTTCTTCTTCGATACACTTTTTTTTTTTGAAAATGTAACTTTTGTTAGTGAAAGTTGTGTATTAATTAGAAATACTTTATCAGCTGTCATAGAAATAATATGCTATCTTAATCTTCTTTGCATCGGTCCTGTGAAGAAATATTCTATTGGCTAGGTGGAGCATTTCCATTTTTATTAAATTTATATTTGCCTGTTCTTTCCATTTGCATCTCATGCTAAATTACATGGCAAAATTAACACCAACTGAAGTGCAGTTTCTAAATGGAAACCTATTATATCCTCCAATATTTTAATCATGACTTACCTGTTTTATAAATACCAATTAAGCTTTTTTGGGAGTGCACCAGTAATGCTCATATGCCATGAAGCACCAAACATATAGGAGTAATCTCATAGCATTAGAGTAGATCCCAATTACTGGCCAAGTAGGCTACATCTTTTGTTATCTGGGTTGAGATGCTGGATGTTCTCCATTCTGAAAATATCTGCTCATTGTCCTATAGCTGCTCCATGAAAATCCATTTTTGGTGTTTGCTTCTTTTTAGGAAGAGTACTAAACATTCTTCTCATGATTTAAGGACTCTTTCAGTGCCAACATGTCAATGATACTCATGGCCAATGAGTATCTCAATGATACTCTTTTTTCCTTTGACACAGTGATGCCATTCATTTATTGATTCAGGCATTCAATAAATATTTATGAAGTTCTGATGTGTGTTAGGCACAGGTTTGTTAAGCTAGAAAGACACATAAGGTATGACTATATCAATATTTTCGTCTAAATTAGTAGTTCTTAAAGTTAGTTTTGCATCTGAATTACTATGGGAGCTTGTCAGAAATACAGATCCATAGTTCTCACCAAGGAGCTACTTACTAGAAGCAGAATTTGGGGGCATGGGAACAGAGTAAGTTCCTAGATAAGAGATACACAGCTTTGATGGCCAGATTTTTAGCCCTCCATAATATTCCCTTTCAAGAACTTGACCCAATTCGGGACTAAAAAGAAAATCTTTATATTGATCTGAGTCTCCCAACTGTTGTAGATGTAATCATTGGCTATGGTTGTATTCTTTCGATCTATATTCTTCTTCCAATGTGAATGGCATATAGTTAATATCAAATAAGTATTTGTTGAACAATAAATGACTGTCTTTCAACCATTCAAACTCAGCTGTCTTCAGGCAAAACATTTCTTATGGTATGGCTTCACGACCTATACAGAAACTTAAATGTTGGCATCTGAGATTTCCTGGTAGTTAGGGTAAGAATGGTAACTTGATGCTCAATGCTTTTAGTCATGCTTTGATTTTACAATGTCTAAATAATTCGTAAGTTTTATGTTGAAGAAAAGGAAACAGCCCTTTATCTATTGGCTTGGGCCATACAAGGATCATCTTAAATCTATTTTATTTCAAGGAACATTGAATATTCTTTTGAGTACATTTTACAGGGTTAAAAATTGATATATTTTAAGTTTGTATTTTAAGATATATTGTCTACAGAACAAGGCCTATGGTCAGTTTTCTAGGTCAGATAATATAAAAATCAAGTTATAATCGGAAGTCCCATAGTTTGTACAGACTAAACAAAAAGAAAAAGTTGTATATGTGTGGTTGCATTCCAAAAAAAAAAAAAAAAGTGATGTTATTACTTTAGATCATTTTGTTAAATGTTTGAAACATTTCAAGAAGAAGTAATGTTATGCAAGTTTCAACATAGCACATTCTCAAAATGAAAAACACTTAAGGGAATTTGGTAATAAGGTGATAACAAGATGATGAGGTGCTAAAGAAGTTAGTTTCTGCTTTGAATTTTTTTAAGTCCATTATCCTTATTGATGTCTTATAACACTTCAATCTATATACTGACCTTTTATTCTGACTGCTACCTTAACTGTGCCTATCACACATTTTTGGGAGATTGCTATAAATTATGAAAGGTTGAAAGTGCCCCCAAAAGCATTAAATCAAATGCTATAAAATTGAGTGCTGACATTTTTCAAAAGTGCAAAAAGTGCAGTACTGAGAGTTTCAGAGTGCCGAATATTACCATGGAAGGAAACTGGTCCTGGGAGAATTAAATCTGAGTATAGAAAATGAGGCAACTTTTATATTTGACACAAAAGGTTGTTTTCTTACTTTCTGCTAATGGAATGTAATTAAGCACTTAATTGCTCTTATTCTCCTTTGAATCAGACATTCAAAGGGCAGGTAGGTCAGGACACTGTCTGGCTCATTTATTAGAAAAGCATGCAAACAGTTGACCTAGAAACAAATTGACAGAACAAGGGCCCATCAGTGGGACAGCATCTGCAGGCATAATCACCAGTTAGATATTAATATAAGCCCCAAATATGTAAGTACACTACCTTTTTCCAAGGACATGCTACAGTTTCACTTCTTTATGTTGAGAATGGAATGCAATGAGAATATATCCAGACCAGTAAGTGACTAAAACTGAGAAGACCTTAACTAAAAGGGGAAAGAGGACTAAAAGGTATTTTTTTGGTGGTTTTATTTTTTTGTCTTTGAAAATAGAATGGAGGGACTTCCGGGTAAAATAGCCAAACAGGAAAAGCTCCAGTCTGCAGCTCCCAGTGAGACCAAAGCAGAAGGCCGGTGATTTCTGCATTTCCAACTGAGGTGCCCAGTTCATCTCATTGGAACTGGTTAGATATTGGATACAGCCCACAGAAGGTGAGCAGAAGCAGGGTGAGGCGTCCCCTCATCCAGGAAGCATAAGGGGTCGGGGAACTCCATCCCCTAGCCAAGGGAAGCCCTGAGGGACTGTGCCATAAGGGACGGTGCACACTGGCCCAAATACTACCCTTTGCCCATGGTCTTTGCAACCTGCAGACCGGGAGATTCTCTCGGGTGCCTACATCACCAGGGCCCTAGGTTTCAAGCACAAAACTGGGTGGCCATTTGGGCAGCCACTGAACTAGCTGCAGGCGTTTTTTTTTTTTTTTTTTTCATACCCCAGTGGTACCTGGAACCCCAGTGAGACAGAACCATTCACTCCCCTGGAAAGGGGGCTGAAGCCAGGAAGCCAAGTGGTCTTGTTCAGCGGATCTCACTCCCATGGAGCCCAGCACTGGCTTGAAATTCTTGCTGCCATCACAGCAGTCTGAAGTTGACCTCAGGATGTTAGAGCTTGGTGGTGGGGAGAGGCATTTGCCATTACTGAGGCTTGAGTAGGTGGTTTTCCCCTCACAGTGTAAACAAAGCCGCCTGGAAGTTCAAACTGGGTGGAGCCCACCGCAACACCTCAAAGAAACTGTAGTCAGACTGCCTCTCTAGATACCTCCTCTCTAGGCAGTGCATCTCTGAAAGGCAGCAGCCCCAGTCAGAGGCTTATAGATAAAACTCCCATCTTCCTGGGACAGAGCACTGGGGGAAGGGGCAGCTGTGGGCACAGCTTCAGCAGACTTAAACTTTCCTGCCGGCCAGCTCTGAAGAGAGCAGTGGATCTCCCAGCACAGTGCTCAAGCTCTGCTAAGGGAAAGACTGCCTCCTTAAATGGGTCATTGACTCCTGTGCCTCCTGAAGGGGAGACACCTCCCAGCAGGGGTTGACACACACTTCATACGGGAGAGCTCCGGCTGGCATCTGGCAGGTGCCCCTCTGGGGCAAAGCTTCCAGAGGAAGGAACAGGCAGCAATCTTTGCTGTTCTGCAGCCTCCACTGGTGATACCCAGGCAATCAAGGTCTGGAGTGGACCCCCAGCAAACTCCAGCAGACCTGCTGAAGAGAGGCCAGACTGGTAGAAAGAAAACTAACAAACAGAAAGCAATAGCATCAGCATCAACAAAAAGGATGACCATGCAAAAACTCCATGCAAAGGTCACCAACAGCAAAGACCAAAGGTAGATAAATCCATGAAGATGTGGAAAACCAGCGTAAAAGGCTAAAAATTCCAAAAACCAGAATGCCCCTTTTCCTCCAAAGGATCACAACTTCGTGTAAGCAAGGGAACAAAACTGGATGGAGAATGAGTTTGACGAATTGACAGAAGGAGGCTTCAGAAGGTGAGTAATAAACTGCTCTGGGCTAAAGAAGCATGTTCTAATGCAATGCAAAAAAGCTAAGAACCTTGATAAAAGGTTAGAGAAGTTTCAAATTAGAGTGACCAGTTTAGAGAAGAACATAAGTGACCTGATGGAGCTGAAAAACATAGTACGCAAACTTCGTGAAGCATACACGAGTATGAATAGTTGAATTGATCAAGTAGAAGAAGGATATCAGAGATTGAAGATCAACTTACTGAAATAAAGTGTGAAGAAAAGATTAGAGAAAAAAGAATAGAAAGGGATAAACAAGGCCTCCAAGAAATATGGGACTATGTGAAAAGACCAAACCTACATTTGATTGGTGTACCGGAAAGTGATGGGGAGAAAGGAACCAAGTTGGAAAACACACTTCAGAATATTATCCAAGAGAACTTCCCCAACCTAGCAAGACAGGCCAACATTCAAATTCAGGAAATACAGAGAACACCACAAAGATACTCCTCGAGAAGAGCAACCCCAAGACACATAATCGTCAGATTTACCAAGGTAGAAATAAAGGAAAATATGTTAAGGGCAGCCAGAGAGAAAGGTTGGGGAAGCCACAAAGAAAAGCCTGTTAGATTAACAGCTGATTGTGGCAGAAACCCTAGAAACCAGAAGAGAATGGGGACCGATATTCAACATTCTTAAAGAAAAGAATTTTCAACCCAGAATTTCATATCCAGCCAAACTACATAAGTGAAGGAGAAATAGAATCCTTTACAGAGAAGCAAATGCTGAAGGATTTTGTCACCACCAGGCCTGCCTTACAAGAACTCCTGGAGGAAGCATTAAATACAGAAAGGAAAAACTGGTACCAGCCACAGCAAAAACAAACCAAAATGTAAAGACCATTAACCCTATGAAGAAACTGCATCAACTAATGGGCAAAATAACTAGCTAGCATCATAATGACAGGATCAAATTAATACATAACAATATTAACCTTAAATGTAAATGGGCTAAATGCCCCCAATAAAAGGCATAGACTTGCAAATTGGATAAAGAGTCAAGACCTCTTGGTCTGCTGTTTTCAGGAGACCCATCTCATGTACAAAGTCACACATAGGCTCAAAATAAAAGGATGGAGGAAGATTTACCAAGACGATGGAAAGCCAAAAAAAAAAAAAAAAAGAAAGAAAAAAAAAAAAAGCAGGGGTTGCAAGCCTAGTCTCTGATAAAACAGACTTTAAACCAACAAAGATCAAAAAAGACAAAGGGCATTACATAATGGTAAAGGAAACAATGCAACAAGAAGAGCTAACTATCCTAAATATATATGCATCCAATACAGGAGCACCCAGATTCATAAAGCAATTTCCTAGAGATATACAAAGGGACTTAGTTTCCCACACAATAATAGTCCTCTGTCAATATTAGACAGATCAATGAGACAGAAAATTAACGAGGATATTCAGGACTCGAACTCAGCTCTGGAACAAGTGGACCTAATAGACATCTACAGAACTCTCCACCCCAAATCAACACAATATACCTTCTTCTCAGCACCACGTAGCACTTATTCTAAAATCGACCACATAATTGGAAGTAAAATACTCCTCAGTAAATGCAAAAGAACAAAAATCATGGCAGTCTGTCAGACCACAGTGCAATCGAATTAGAACTCAGGATTAAGAAACTCGCTCAAGATCACACAACCACTTGGAAACTGGACAACCTGCTCCTGAATGACTACTGAGTAAATAACAAAATTAAGGCAGAAATAAATAAGTTATTTGAAACCAATGAGAACAAAGATACACTGTACCAGAATCGCTGGGACACAGTTAAATAAGTGTTTGGAGGGAAATTTAAAGCTCTAAATGCCCACAAGAGAAAGCAGGAAAGATCTAAAATTGACACTCTAACATCACAATTAAGAGAACTAGAGAGGCAAGAGCAAACACATTCAAAAGCTAGCAGAAGGCAAGAAATAACTAAGATCAGAGCAGAACTGAAGGAGATAGAGACACAAAAAACCCTCCAAAAAAATCAATGAATCCAGGAGCTGGTTTTTTGAAAAGATCAACAAAATTGATAGACTGCTAGCAAGACTAATAAAGAAGGAAAGAGAGAAGAATCAAATAGACACAATAAAAAATGATAAAGGGGATATCACCACCGACCCCACAGAAATACAAACTACCATCAGAGACTACTATAAACACCTCTACGCAAACAAACTAGAAAATCTAGAAGAAATGGATAATTTCCTGGACACTTACACTCTCCCAAGACTAAACCAGGAAGAAGCTGAATCCCTGAATAGACAATAGCAGGCTCTGAAATTGAGGCAATAATTAATAGCCTACCAATCAAAAAAAGTCCAGGACCAGATGGATTCACACCTGAATTCTACCAGAGGTACAAGCAAGAGCTGGTACCATTCCTTCTGAAACTATTCCAATCAATAGAAAAAGAGGGAATCCTCCCTAACTCATTTTATGGGGCCAACATCATCCTGATACCAAAGCCTGGCAGAGACACAACAAGAAAAGAGAATTTTAGACCAATATCCCTGATGAACATCCATGCAAAAATCCTAAGTAAAATACTGGCAAACTGAATCCAGCACCACATCAAAAAGCTTATCCACCATGATCAAGTGGGCTTCATCCCTGGGATGCAAGACTGGTTCAACATACGCAAATCGATAAACTTAATCCAGTATATAAACAGAACCAAAGACAAAAACCACATGATTATCTCAATAGATGCAGAAAAGGCCTTTGACAAAATTCAACAACCCTTCCTGCTAAAAACGCTCCATAAATTCGGTATTGATGGAACGTATCTCAAAATAATAAGAGCTATTTATGACCAACCCACAGCCAACATCATACTGAATGGGCAAAAACTGGAAGCATTCCCTTTGAAAACTGGCACGAGACAGGGATGCCCTTTTTCACCACTCCTATTCAACATAGTGTTGGAATTTCTGGCTAGGGCAATCAGGCAAGAGAAAGAAATCAAGGGTATTCAGTTAGGAAAAGAAGAAGTCAAATTGTCCCTCTTTGCAGATGACGTGACTGTATATTTAGAAAATCCCATTGTCTCAGCCCAAAATCTCCTTAAGTTGATAAGCAACTTCAGCAAAGTCTCAGGATACAAAATCAATGTGCAAAAATCACAAGCATTCTTATACACCAGTAACAGACAAACAGAGAGCCAAATCATGAATGAACTCCCATTCACAATTGCTTCAAAGAGAATAAAATACCTAGGAATCCAACTTACAAGGGATGTGAAGGACCTCTTCAAGGAGAACTACAAACCACTGCTCAGTGAAATAAAAGAGGACACAAACAAATGGAAGAACATACCATGCTCATGGAGAGGAAGAATCAATATTGTGAAAATGGCCATACTGCCCAAGGTAATTTATAGATTCAATGCCATCCCCATTAAGCTACCAATGACTTTTTTCACAGAATTGGAAAAAACTGCTTTAAAGTTCATATGGAACCAAAAAAGAGCCTGCATTGCGAAGACAATCCTAAGTACAAAGAACAAAGCTGGAGGCATCACGCTACCTGACTTCAAACTATACTACAAGGCTACAAGTAACCAAAACAGCATGGTACTGGTACCAAAACAGAGAGATAGACCAATGGAACAGAACAGAGTCCTCAGAAATAATACCACACATCTACAGCCATCTGATCTTTGACAAACCTGAGACAAACAAGAAATGGAGAAAAGATTCCCTATTTAATAAATGGTGCTGGGAAAATTGGCTAGCCATAAATAGAAAGCTGAAACTGGATCCTTTCCTTACTTCTTACACGAAAATTAATTCAAGATGGATTAGAGACTTAAATGTTAGACCTAATACCATAAAAACCCTAGAAGAAAACCTAGGTAATACCATTCAGGACATAGGCATGGGCAAGAACTTCATGTCTAAAACACCAAAAGCAACGGCAACAAAAGCCAAAATTGACAAATGGCATCTAATTAAACTAAAGAGTTTCTGCACAGCAAAAGAAACTACCATCAGAGTGAACAGGCAACCTACAGAATGGGAGAAAATTTTTGCAATCTACTCATCTGACAAAGGGCTAATCTCCAGAACCTACAAAGAACTCAAACAAATTTACAAGAAAAAAACAACCCCATCAAAAAGGGGGCAAGGGATATGAACAGACATTTCTCAAAAGAAGACATTCATACAGCCTACAGACACATAAAAAATGTTCATTATCACTGGCCATCAGAGAAATGCAAATCAAAACCACAATGAGATACCAGCTCACACCAGTTAGAATGGCAATCATTAAAAAGTCAGGAAACAACAAGTGCTGGAGAGGATGTGGAGAAATAGGAACACTTTTACACTGTTGGTGGGATTGTAAACTAGTTCAACCATTATGGAAAACAGTATGGTGATTCCTCAAGGATCTAGAACTAGAAGTACCATATGACCCAGCCATCCCATTACTGGGTACATACCCAAAGGTTTATAAATCATGCTGCTATAAAGACACATGTACACGTATGTTCATTGTGGCACTATTCACAATAGCAAAGACTTGGAATCAACCCAAATGTCCATCAGTGACAGACTGGATTAAGAAAATGTGGCACATATACACCATGGAATACTATGCAGCCATAAAAAAGGATGAGTTTGTTTCCTTTGTAGGGACATAGATGCATCTGGAAACCATCATTCTCAGCAAACTATTGCAAGAATAGAAAACCAAACACCACATGTTCTCACTCATAGGTAGGAACTGAACAATGAGATCTCTTGGACTCGGGAAGGGGAACATCACACACTGGGGCCTATAATGGGGAGAGGGGATGGGGGAGGGATTGCATTGGGAGTTATACCTGATGTAAATGAGTTGATGGGTGCTGACGAGTTGATGGGTGCAGCACACCAACATGGCACAAGTATACATATGTAACAAACCTGCACGTTGTGCACATGTACCCTAGAACTTAAAGTATAATAATAATAATAATAAAGAATATATGGTACATATACACAATGGAATACTATGCAGCCATAAAGAAGGATCAGTTCATGTCCTGTGCAGGGACAAGGATGAGTCTGGAAACCATCATTCTCAGCAAACTAACACAGGAACAGAAAACCAAACACTGCATGTTCTCTCTTGTAAGTGGGAGTTGAACAATGAGAACATGTGGGCACAGGGAGGGGAACATCATGTACCAGGGCCTGTTGGTGGTTGGGGGGTAAGGGGAGGGATAGCATTAAGAAAAATACCTAATGTAGATGATGGGTTGATGGGTGCAGCAAACCACCATGGCACATGTGTACCTGTGTAACCTGCATGTTCTGCACCTGTATCCCAGAACTTAAAGTACAATAATAATAATAATAATAATAATAATAATAATAATAATAAAAACGTGAAACAGGGGAGTCATCAGTCCAAGCTTTAAAGTTATCTTCAAGCTACAGTTCAGAGTAGATGTTTTTATGCCCTACTCAGCTGACACAGCTCGGACAGGGCTTTGATTTGATCAATCCTATTTGAAATTTGGAACTTCTTCTGTCCACTAAGAATACAAGTTGTGTATCCCCTTTCCTGGAGATATTTAAAAAGTGATGAGACCTCTAGTTTCCTGGGTTGAGAGGGGACTTAAGCATTTGAACTTCTGAGAGACCTGCCTGTGTGAGGTGCCTGAGGGGAGACTGCAAGACCATCACCCTTCCCATCTGCCTAGAGCCCTTGCTAAGTTGGGGAAGGGGTGTAATACTCTAAGTTTAAGAAAGCAAACTTTCTTTTAAAAAAACCTCCACTTTTCCCTGGCACAGGGTGTATTTGGGGTCTAGACCAGATTGAATATTATCCCCCAAGATGTATATCCACCCAGAACCTGTAACTGTGACCTTCTGGGAAAACAGGGTTTTTATAGATGTAATCAAGTCAGGATGAGACCATACTGTATTAGGCTGGGCGTTAAAGCCAATATGACTGGTATCCTTATAAGAAGAGGGACCTTCAGACAGACGCAGACACACAGAGACATCCATGTGAAGGCGGAGGCAGAAGCTGGAGTGATGCAGCTATGAGTCAAGGAACACTGAGGATGCCACCAGCCACGAGAAGCTGGAAGAGATGAGGAAGGACTGGGAGGGCATAAAATCTGTTTTTTTTTTTTCTTTCTTTCTTTTTTTCTTTTTCTTTTTTTTTTAGATGGAGTCTTGCTCTGTCACCCAGGCTGGAGTGCAGTGGCCCAATCTCGGCTCACTGCAACCTCTGCCTCCTGGGTTCAAGTGATTCCCCTGCCTCAGCCTCCCATGTAGCTGGCACTACAAGCACCCACCACCACACCCAACTAATTTTTTTAAATTATTATTTTTATAGAGAGGGTTTCACTGTGTGAGCCAGGATGGTCTCGATCTCCTGACCTCATGATCCGCCCGCCTCGGCCTCCCAAAATGCTAGGATTACAGGTGTGAGCCACTGTGCCTGGCCAAATCCTGTTGTTTTAAGCCACTCAGTTTGTGGTACTTTGTTATGGCAGCCCCAGAAAACTAAAGTAACATCTGATATGTCCATGTTGGCTATACTAAGACAGGGCCATTGAGACTTGCCTGGCCGTCCTCTGTGGACAGCTTTCTAGCTGTACTTAAGTCAAGGTCCCTGAGGCCCACCGAGCCTTTATTCTGCTCTGGGTCACCCCCCATGGCCTCACCCCCACTGTGTTGCCTTTCAATAAACATGTACTTGTGAGCAATTAAAAAAAAGAATGGAGGCATTGTACATAAATATTTGATGATATAGCCTATTTAAAATTTAGATAGCATCTTTTCCCACAATCTCAATGATTTCATTTTTTTCAGTTGTTAAGTCAACTAAAATTGTATCCAACTACTATAATATAGTATTAATTACTGTACAATATAAGAGAAAATGGAGGCATAATCATTGAATTGGCATTTTGGATTTCAGGAGACATAAAAATCATTTAACACCTGTTTTATTTTAGAGATAAAAGAACTGAGAACTATGAAATTATCACAGCTAGTTAGCAGAGTTGTAATCAGAAACTAAATTCTCTGTTAAAAATCAATAACTTTAGAACATAAGTGGTCAAACTGTGATCGTCATTCTATGAATTCGTGTACTTTGTGGATTATTTTAAGATTAATGTTGGGTTTTACCTATTCTGGTCATAATCCTATTCTGCTTTTGGTCTACATGGCATCTTTCAGTAAGATAGATCTACCAACCACCTCATCACATACACAGTAAAATATGGTCTCCCTTGCTTGCCCTTACGCACTATTTAACCTCACATTTTGCTACCTGAAACCAAGCACTTAATTCTTCCTTCAGTGAAATACTAAGCCATGTGTCATGCTAGTTCCCACCCACATGTCTGTCCTTTTTCGCTGAACTCTTCTTCCGCTTAATACACTCTTCCTCCAAATCTTTCTCTAATTTACTTGGACAATTCTTATTTAATCGTTGAGATTGTGATTTGTTGTTGTTTTTTTTTTTTTCAGAAAGCTTTTTATAAGCTTGACAGAATGTCCATGAACTTGGGCTAAATGTTTCTATTACTGAAAAAATACTTTGTGAATATTCTAATATTAGAGTTTACCACATTATTGGAATATCGTATCTGTCTGTCCGACTATGTTTTAAATTACTTCAAAGACCAGAAACACTTAGGCTGAAACATTAGTCTCCAATGATTTTTTTAAATTGTTCGTATGATTTTCATAACTCCAACGTCTCCTATTGCTTATGAGTTCCAAATCTCTTGTCCTTTCTGGATCTATCTCTTGAGTACCAAGGTTTAATTACATTGTATTGTGTAAGCAGTTTCCTCATTACATATATTACAATGCACTGAATCATTTGTTTTTAGGTTGGACTTATTTATGTGCCCCTCAGATTAGTTTGTTTACCTAATTTTTATGTATTCAAGGCATGTACCTGTTTGCTTAGTTATTTTTAGTAGATTTTATTTTTCAGAGCAATTTTATGTTCATAACAAAATAGAGTGGGAAGTACAGAGTTCCCATATACCTCCTGTCCCCACACATGTACAGCCTTCCTCACTATCAACATCCCACCCCAGAGCGGTACATGGGTTACAATTGATGAAGCTACACTGACACATCATTATAACCCCCAAATGCATAGCTTACATTCACGCTTACTCTTGGTGTTGTACATTCTATGTGTTTTGACAAATATAGAATGACACATACGCACCATTCATGAAGAATATTTTCTCTGCCCTCAAAATTCTCTGTGCTCTGCCTATTCATCCATTCCTGTCTGCTCTCCTCTGGCAATCACTGATCTTTTCATCATCTCCATAGTTTTGCCTTCTTCCAAAAGTCATATCGTTGAAGTCATACAGTATGTAGCCTTTTCAAATGGGCTTCTTTCATTTACTAGCATGTATTTATGGTTCCTCTATGTTTTTTCATGTCTCAATAGGTCATTTCCTTTTCCATTCTATTGTCTGGATGTACCACAGTTTATTCACCTACTGAAGTATATCTTACTGATTCCAAGTTTTGGAAATTATGAATAAAGCTGCTATTGCTTATTTTTCATAATGTGAAAACACATTATAAATGATTACAATATACAGAAGTATATATAAAGCAGTAAGTACTGATGTTGTGATCTCTCCTTTCCTCCTCATCTGTATTCCACTCACCACAGTGATCTGTTAAGAGTTTAGTGTATATCCTTCCAATTACCTTCAATGACAAGGTTATTGAATATGTGAACCAGCTTAAAGCCAAAGATGTTACTGAAGTTATCCAAAACATGCACTGAGGTGTGTAGTAGGCTGAACAATGGTCTTCAAAGATATCAGCTCCTAAACCTTGAAACTTGTCAATGTTATCTGTGTTTGCAGTTGTGATTAAGTTAAAAATTTTGAGATGGGGAGATTATATTTTGGATTATCTGGGTGTCCTCTGAATGCTATTACAAGGATTCTTGTAAGGGAGAGACAGAGAGATTACCCAGACCAAAGAAGGGATAGCAATGTGACCACCGAGATAGAGTTTAGAGTGATGCATCCACAAGTAAGGAATGTTGGCAGCCACCAGAAACTGAAGAGGCGAGAGATGGATTGTCATCTACAACCTCTGGAATGAGTGTGCAATGAGCCATCTTTGGTTTCACCGCAGTAAAACTAATTTTGGACTTCTGGTGTCAGAACTGTGAGTGAAGACATATCTGTTGTTTTAAGTCACTAAGTTTGTGATAATTTGTTATAGCAATGGCAGGAAACTAATACAAGGCCTTACTGTGTTTCTGCACTGGGCCATCTGGTTCAGGTAATAAGACAAATAGGAAACTGGCCTTGACTTTGAAAACTTGGGAGTAGAGTTTATATGACACAGTTGGTTATGGCTTGCAGGTCTATACACCAGGGTATGGTGTTTTTGTATTTCCCAGTGATGAATAAGGAGCTGGAAGAGATTGTAAAGCAGGAAAGTGGAATCATCACTTTGTTTCTGAGGGAGATGAGGCAACTGGAAGCAGAGACATTAATAAGATTATGACTCATGAGACCTGACAAGAGTTTACACTGTGACTGTGGCAGCAGCACCAAGAAGCAGCTTGAGTTTAAGAGAGTTTTCTGAAGTAGACTTAAAAATATTTGGCAGTTACATCATTTCCAAGATATGTTACCATGCTGGGCCAAACATCTTGTCCCTAATAACGAATTCTGCAGAGAAGTTTGGGTTTTCCTAAATAAATCACAGCAGTTCTGCATAAAAATATTTTGAGTATTGGCCAGGGGTGATGGCTAACACCTGTAATCCCAGCACTTTGGGAGGCTGAGGCGGGTGGGTCACGAGTTCAGGAGTTTGTGACCAGCCTGACCAACATGGTGAAACCCCATCTCTATGAAAAAAAAAAAAAATGTAGCAGGGCGTGGTGGCGCATGTCTGTAATCCCAGCTACTCAGGAGGCTGAGGCAGGAGAACCTTTTGAACCTGGGAGGTGGAGGTTGCAGTGAGCCGAGAACACGCCACTGCACTCCAGCCTGAGCAAAAGAGTGAGACTCTGTCTCAAAATAAATAAACAAACAAACAAACTTGAGTATTATTTTGAAATTTTAAAAATCAGGGATAATATTCTTTTAAAGATGTAATTTTTAAACAATCTTTTTCCAAATTCTTGATAGTGTTTATTAATGAATCTATAAAAAAAGAACACAGAAATTTATATCACACACAACTTTCATCAACGAAAGATTACTAATATGGTGATTTTATTTTAGCTGAACTCATATATCACTCGAATGATGAATCAAATTATTGTGAAGAGTCATAACTATCTTAGTATTAAACCTCAGAGAAAAAAATGTAAGATTAATAGCATTTTAAGTATATATTGATGAAATCATTTTTCTAATAAATACACTAGTCAGATTAAGAAGCAATGAGTTTTTAAGGCATCATTATGAAGAATAAGTGCAAATTTTGTTCAAATGAAATGAATAAACATGGAGTCACAACCAGGCTGCTCTGTATTCCTAGTAATAATTACTTTATAAAAGGTTAATAAATGTCAAGTAAAAGCAACTATGACCTGCCTAAAGGTTAAACTGAAAACAGCTAAAATGGAACAAAGAGAGTGCAGATTATTACGTTTATTGACTGACACTGGTTCTTACAGAGTAGACAATTCTGGAATGATTAATTGATAATTAAATTTCAAACAAGTACCTTTAACCTGTAAACATGAAGATAATGCAAGGTCCCTACCAGACTCATACTGCCTATTAATGTACTTCCCTTAACCTTGTTTTCTGAGAATTAGCAAAATCTGCGGCTAGTTTTTTGGTTTTTTTTTCTGAGTATCTTCATAACATGTTGAGTTAATGAAGAATATATCCCCAACTAGATCCTCAAGGCACAGGGTTGGGGCAGGCAGGGCACCAAATGTCACTCTCCTTTCTAAAATCTAGCAGAGATTTCCAATCAGTAGAAATGATGCCAAACATTTGGCTTGGGATATAAGGTACTTTATGATATGAATCTGCCTTCATTTTTAACTGTCTTTTTCACAACTCCTTCCAAATCCCATACTGCAGCCAGTAAACTACTTACTGTTCCCCCACTAATGCCACAATTTTGCCTATACCCAGAACACCCTGTCCCTTCTTCAAAGGTTGGGCCAATTCCTGTTTATGCCTCAGGATTCATTCAGGCTGCCTCTTCTGGAAAGAATTCCTTGATCTTTCCAGGTAACATTTCTTTCTCATAGCACTGAGCATAGTACACCCTCATTTTAGGTTTACTCATGCCTCTTCCTTGCTCAACTGTAAGGTCTGTTAGGACAGAGGCTGACTCATATGCTCTATATATCAAGAATATTTATAGCAGAGTGTCTTGTCCCTGCCAGGTGCCTGATGAATGTTTGTTGAATAAATAGATTCCTTAAGAAGTAAAGAGAAGATATTCAGTAACAAAGGAAAAAGGAGTAGCCTTTTGTTAATTTTGGCTGAAACCTACATTTACAGCATAAGATCATGAGAATATTTTTCAGTGAAAGAACACCTACTCATTTACCTATTGTCAATTGATGACCTTTTTTTTCCTTAGTGCAGTAATTGGAAAATAATCACATATAGCTAAATAGTTTGCTTTGTACCTTCCTATGAAGTCAAACAAGGTTAGATTTTTTTTACTTGCTACTTCTTTCTAGTATGGCTATTAAAAAACACAATCTTTTTAAATGACATTGAACAGCCTGCAGGTATTATTTGCTTATTTATCCTTAGCACAGAATGATAACAATAAAAATGCAATAACAAATGCATTAGTAGAAGTTCATGTTAGCTATATTAAAATATATACTGTTTCGGTGGTGCCCTGTTGGGAAATGCCCTCACTTTATAATAACCCTCATTATCTACCAGAAAATAAGTACAAAGGGGAGGGGGCGTGAAGTCTAAGAGAAATCAAATTACACTTAATTTATCTTGATAGCGAACAAGAAAATTCTGCTTTTTAAAAATCACACACAACTTTCCCATATATTTAGAACTCAAACAGATCTTAAGGATTGAGGCTGTGCATACGCACAGCAGAGCTTATAGAAGTCCCAGGCCACCTACCTCTCCCCAGCTGACAGAACCTGCACACAGGTATACAGGAGATATCAGAGAACTTGGTGGGGAGTTAAAAGCTGGGAAAGAGTGAAAAATTATGTAAAGCTTTAATGTGCTTCACAGTTCATACACAGATCCATCAGCAGAAAATGGAAGGCTTACTGGCTTGAGGTATGGGAGTGAAAGCTCTGATTTATTTTTTTTTCTTTGCTGAATGATAAGCTATACAAATACAGGAATGACCTACAAGAAGGCAAGCTTAAAAATAACATCTGAACAAAGATATTGGTAGCTGCACATTTTGGAGGAGACAGACTTCATAAATTTAGTCTAGGCAAGTTTACTAAACAAATGGGAGAAAACAACAACCCTGAGGCAGAAAATGGAATCCAGAGTTGCTACGATATATTATATAAAAAGGCCAGTACTCAAGAAAAAAGGGTATGAGACCTGCAAAGAAACAACCTGGGATACATATTTAGACTCTAGAAGTCGTCAGTAGAAATTATCTCTGAGTGTCTTCAGATAGTAGATATAGCATACAAAGAGTCGAAAGCAGCTATTATAAGTATGTTCAAATAACTAAAGAAAATTGTGATGGCAACCACTTAGTGAATATAAAATCCCAATGAAGAGTTGGAAATTATTTTAAAAATAGAGAATCAAATGAAAATTCTGTAGTGGAAATGTACAAAGACAAATAAATAATGCACCAGTGGACTTCAACAGAAACTGAAATGTTAGAAGAAATAGTCAACAAATGTGAAGATAGACAGAGATTACCTAAACTGAAGAATAGAATGAAAAAAGATTGAAGGGAAATAAACATACTGTCAGAGATGTATAGGATAATATGAACCATACAGACATATGTGTAATGTGCCCAGGAGAGCAAACAAAGGCACCTAGAACTTTCTGAAGAAAAA
Organism: Macaca mulatta; assembly: GCF_049350105.2. Classification (NCBI taxonomy): domain Eukaryota; kingdom Metazoa; phylum Chordata; class Mammalia; order Primates; family Cercopithecidae; genus Macaca; species Macaca mulatta. Next base: position 121,577,399 of record NC_133409.1, on the reverse strand, counting down.
GTGGCTAAAAACTTTTCAAATTGTATGAAGAATATTACTTTTCAAATCCAAGAAGTTTAATGAACCCCAGTTAGAGTAATCACAAAATTATCTACAACTAGACACACAATAGTCACCTGTTGAAAACTAAATCCAAAGAGAAAACCTTGAAAGCAGCAAGAGAAAGCGAACTCTTCAAATACAGGGAACACAATATTACTAATAACTTCTCGTTAGAGATAATGGAAGCCAGTCAGCTCTAGAATAAGATACAGGTTGAGTATCCCTTATCCGACATGCCTGGGACCTGAACTATTTCAGATTTTGGATTTTTTGAACTTTGGAATATTTTCATTAGACTTACTGTTCAGCATCCCTAATCCAAAAAACCAGAGTCCAAAATAAGTTTCAGATTTTGAAACATTTCGGCTTTTGGATTTTTATTTATTTATTTATTATTTAATTGAGACAGAGTCTCACTCTGTTGCCCAGGTTGGAGTGCAGTGGCACAATCTCGGTTCACTGCAACTTCTGCCTTCCTGGTTCAAGTGATCCTTCTGCCTCACCCTTCCAAGCAGCTGGGATTACAGGCACCCACCACCACACTTGGCTAATTTTTATATTGTTTAGTAGAGATGGGGTTTCACCAGGCTGGTCATGAACTCCTGGCCTCAAGTGATCTTCCTGCCTTGGCCTCCCAAAGTGCTGGGATTAAAAGCATGAGCCACCACACCTGGCCCTTGAATTTTTAGATTAGCAATAGTCAACTTGTATTCACATTGCTGAAAAAACCAAACCAAAAAAAAAACCTTGTCAATCAGAATTTTATGCCCAGCAAAACTATTTTTCAAAATGAAAGTGAAATAAAGGTATTATAGATAAATAAAGACTGAGAAATTCTTGATAGCAGAAATATTAAAGGAATTCTTTCAGGCTGGTAACTGAAGTCCACAGGAAGAAACAAGTGTACTGGAAATGGTAAATGTGCAGCAAACAAAGGGATCTATATTTTTTCTCATTTCATCTTTAAAGTTCTTTAAGAGAAAATAAAATTGTATAAAGCAGTAATTATAACGTTGTATTTTTTGGGTTACAACATATAAGTGTATATTATGTATGATAAAAATAGTGCAAAGGTTGGGAGGAGAGGAAAAAAGCTACAAAAGAGAAAAGTTTATAATTTTTATTGGAATTACGTTAGTATTCTGAAATAGATTGTGGTAAATTAAGATGCATATCGTAATACCTAAAAAACACTAAGAATATAATATAAAATAATATTAAAAATCCAAAAAGTAATTAAAATAGTATGCTAAAAATATTTACTGTAGAATAAGCCATAAAAATGGCAACAGAGCAAGAGTTTACCGAAAGGGGGGCACGTGCGGTAACAGTGCATGAATAAAGATGCAGGTTGCTTATGGAGGTTTGGTGGCAATTCTCTTCTGATTACGTATACCAGGGTAATTGGGTAAGCATGAAGTAGGGGAGGAGGTGCTAGGTGTTAGAGAAGAGAGGAGAAATACTAAATGTCACCTAGGAGAAGGAAAGAGTGAATAGCTTTGAGAAATTTAAGATTTTGGAGGTGCACTAAGGATCCATCAGAAGCTGGTGATTATGAATTTAATGTGCAACCAGTTATCACAGTCATATGTTTTTTGCCAGACTAGGTCAGCTTTACAGGTGTAGGTGCAGTGGAGGAGAAAGAAATGCAGATTTAAGGTTATACGGAAGAATTAACATATTGATCAAAGATGGAATCTAAGCTGGGAGTGGAATCTGAGCTCATGAGGAAGAAAAAATATCCTTCACACTAATACATGTGAGGGGTAGGAGGGTCATCAAGCTGGAGATTCAGGGACTTGAGAAACAACGTGAGCAAAAGCGTAGAGTAGAAGTAAACACAATATGTAAAGGAAAGGAAGGAGTTAGTTCTGACCGATGTGACAGGTATGGAAAGGGAAATTGGTAAGAAGAAAATTGGTTAGGAAATATAGACTGAAATGGCACTTAGGTACTTTCTTAACTTCATTGTTTTTCTAGTTTATCTATCTAATAATCTTTGGTGGCTGCAAGGCCTAACCTGATTCTATATCAAATGGAATACTCTTCCCTTGCTACCCTGCCTTGTGAAATCACTTCTCCTTCCCTTTACACTAGTCCCCCTACCCTGCTATACTTACAACCTTCTCATAACTTACTAATTTATGGTTTCTTTCCTACTGCTAGAATGTAAGCTCCACGAAAGCAGGGAGGTTTGTCTGTTTTATTCAGTATATAGAACAGGACCCTGGATGTAATCTTCCTCAATAGATATTGAAGGAACGCAGACAGGAGGTATCCTCCTGTGCAGAAATAGCTATCGGGTGAGGCAGATTAGAAGATGGACATGGTCAATGCCTCCAATTTAGTCACACTGTGTGACAAGGACGCAAAAAAGGCAATGTAGGTAGAATCTAAGATGTTCTGAAAAGGTGAAATTATACAAACAACTTTATTTATAACCCTCAATTTTGTCCTTTTCTACATATAGCCCTCCTCCTGCCAAAAGCTTACTTTAAGGCAAAGATAACTAGACTAGCGTTGCTCCACTCTTATCTACTGTTTATTTTTCTATAGCTTTTCTCATGCAGTGTCTTAAATATATGAAGAGTTCCATTTGTAATCATGGCAGGCATAAGCGGGCCTTTGAGGCTCAGCTCTTGTCTCTGCTTGGCGGGGGCTCTGTTTCTCCGTTGTCGTTGCTTCACGGTCTTGGAGCTGTAAAGGATGTGCAGCTTGTGTTTCCTCTGAATGACTCCTTGACCTGAGTTATTTCCAGTAACTCAGTCTGGTACATTTATTTCTCATATTCATCTTAATAGATTCTTACTTTGACTTACCCAACCTTTTTTTTTCCTATCTTCACACTATAATGACCCTTGTTATGACTTAGCAACTGATGATATAGAAATGTATTCATGCCCACCAACTCTCAAGTTGAGCAATTTAAACATAGGTTAGGGTTCAATATAGCTGGAAGTATGCACACTCAGCCTGGGCAAACAATGTCAGGCCTTCGGTTCCTCATCCTGGATAATAGGGGAAGTTTTTGAAAATTGATCCAATGCTGTAGAAAATGGTGACCTTCCAAATGACCTCGGGGAAGGTGAGCAAGTATTAACTGAACTGGGAACTTAGGCCAGAGAATGGGAGTCTCCTCTCTGCAGTTCTTGGGGAAGGAACTGAGAGGTATCTGTCATAAAGCCAGGGAAGGACGAGCCTTAGGGCCCTTCACTTGCATACGTTTTGCCTGGAGAAGCCACAAGTGTTTTGTATTTGCTATTCTGAATTATTTTTCTTAGCAGCCTCTCCAAATTGCAAAGCTTCGGGGACTCACAAAATCTAGATCTGGAAGAAAGTTTTGTATGAGTCAAACCAGACAAATTAGAAAGGCCTCTTTTGCATCTGTGGTAAAATACACATATCATAAAATTCGCTGTTTAAACCATTCTAAAGTGTAGAGTTCAGTGGCATTTAGTACATTCACAATGTTGGGCAACAGTCACCACTGTCTAGTTCTGGAATATTTTTATCACCCCAAAGGAAATACCATGCCCATTAAGCAGTCACTCCTCATTTCCCGCTGGCTCCTGTCCTCAGCGATCACTAATCGGCTTTCTGTTTCTATGGATTTACCTAGTACGGCTATTTCATATAAATGGAATACAACATGTGGCCTTTTGTGCCTATGTTTGTCTTTTTTCACTTAGCATAATGTTTTCAAGGCTCATCCATGTTGTAGCATGTATCAGTACTTTGTTCCCTTTTATGTGGAAAGGCCTTTTAAATAAAAGATCATTTTAGAGAGGATGTAGCCAGTTAAATAAGGGGATTTCTTTTTTTCTCTGTCTCTCTTTTTTTTTGAGACGGAGTCTCGCTCTGTCGCCCAAGCTGGAGTGCAGTGGCGCTATCTCGGCTCACTGCAAGCTCCGCCTCCCGGGTTCCCGCCATTCTCCTGCCTCAGCCTCCCAAGTAGCTGGGACTACAGGCGCCCCGCAACCGCACCCGGCTAAGTTTTTGTATTTTTAGTAGAGACGGGGTTTCACCATGTTAGCCAGGATGGTCTCCATCTCCTGACCTGGTGATCCGCCTGCCTCGGCCTCCTAAAGTGCTGGGATTACAGGCTTGAGCCATCGCGTCCGGCCAAATAAGTGGATTTCAGGAGTAAAATTTAACAGAATGACCCAAATATTATCAGCGGAACATTTTATGATACTGTATTGTGTTAAATTCTCTAACCCAGTAAATTAGAATTTGCCTGTCTTTTTGGTCTTTACACTGATTCTAACCAAACGATCATGGCTAACCTGTAAGCTTTTCTTGAAGTATACATATTCTGCACAGAAATAATCTTTGTGTCAGTTGTCTCTCCTACTCCTATCCCCGTAATGGCCTTTCTTGTCTGGGTCAGCATTCAGACTAAACTGGATAATTGAAATTCCAGGAAAAAAATTTCTCCTGATTTTAGCGAGGACATTTGAAAATAACCTATGTGTTGCTCAATTTCTGAAGCTCATTTGAATGTCTGCTCTTATATTTAAAAAGCAATGTATGCCACCTTGAAGCAGAAAATAACTGTAGTTTGCTAATGTTGTCACTATGCTGCGTCAATCTCTAATTTGTTATAAAATGTAGGAAGATATTTCGAGTAAGAGGGCGTCTACCTCAATTCTTCAAAATTATATTCAGTTTTCCTTGTTATGAAGCATAATTACTTTACAAAGCTATAAAATGCCATAAAGTTTTAGTAATTCATTTAGCATTTCGTTCACTATATTTTTAGTCTACTGTATTGCAAAGGTTGAAAGACATTTTATGTTTTATCTGAGGTGCCATCCACAAATTACGGTACCTATTATGCAAATCATGCCTGCAAAAGAAGTCTGCTGCATTTATAACAGGGCAGCTTATTAGCATTTGGCTTACTTTTCTTTATACCTTGTTCTCATTTCTTGCCATAACTGCATCCATTTTCAGTGAGATGCTAGTATAATCTTCATGTTTATTCAAACCAAGGCCTCTAAATACATACATTTTAGATTTTGGATTCAAATGGTGGCCTAGTTTAGCTTCTGTGTTAGAACTTAAGTCTTCTGTATTTGCACCTTACTGAATGCTTTTGAAAAGCTTTTAGTTCTAATGTTACATTTTAGCATTATTTAAAATGTCATAACATTTTACTTATATTTGCTTTGCAAATCTCCTGTCTTGCTTGGGTAACAAAGGTATGATAGTAAAATCAGCCTCTGTTTAGCTCATTGAGAATGATGAGGGTAAAACTGCTCCCAAGGCGTGAAAACTGTTTCTTGCTTTTATACATGTATATAAAAGCACAGATATACATATACTATGTAAACATGTATTCAGTACACTGATGGTATTGAAGTATCTTGGATGGGTCAGTTAGGAAAAAAAAATACCTAAAAAAAAAGTACCTGGAGGGGGGCAATAATGAAAAAACAATAGGCTGAGGAACACTGGTCTAGCTCTTTAAAGTTTCATAGTGTGTTTATCTTTACTATTTCTTTTGACAGGAAAGCCGAGATTGCATAGTGTGTATACAGCAGATCCATGCCTGGACTTTGGTGTCTATTTCCGCATCTGTGCTTCTCCTACTGGGGCATGTAGACTTAGACTACGGCTTGATGGGCTCTTGCAAGGAAGAAATATCTTCCTTGTTACCTTTTCTTTCAGTCCTAGTTTATAAATTAAGAATATTGGATCCTCAAACTTATCAAGTTTATTCATTTTCTTCTTTCTCTCTAGTATAGGTGAAGCCTATACCTCTCCTTTGGCTTAAGTGGGGCACATATCTCTCTAGATTTACATAGGCCACGGATAAAGACAAGTGTAGACACATGGCTGTGGGAGTGAGGGGATTGCTTCTATTCCCCATGATCCAAACCACTTTGGATCTTTCAGGATCAAGGATTCCTAAAGCTTTGAGGTACTCAATTTTCGTCTCCTTTTCCTCTTTCTCACCCTCAAGATCTCCTAAGCTAGCTTCTGATTTTAGTAATAATACGGTCTCTAAGAACCCACAGATATAGCCCTTTTCTGTGTTCCTCTTTACGACACTCCAAATATTTTAAACTATCTCCTCTTAGCATAACTTGAATATGTAAGTACCAGGGCATTCATTTTTTTTTTATCTGTATAAATTTAAGGGATAAAAGTGCAGTTTTGTTACATGAATAGTGGTGAAGTCTGGGCTTTTAGTGTATCCACCACCCAAATAATGTATGTTGTTCCCATTAAGTAATTTCTCATTTCTTACTCCCCTCTTACCTTCCACCCTTCTGCAGCTCCAACGCCTATCATTCCATACTCTATGTTCATGTGTATACATTATTTAGCTCCCACTTATAAGTGAGAACATGTAATATTTGCCTTTTTGTTTGAGTTGTTTCACTTATGATAATGGCCTTCAGTGCTATACATGCTGCCGAGAAAGACATGATTTCATTTTTTTTATGCCTGAATAGTATTGACTGTATATATGTATACACACACACATACACACACACACACACACATAAGTACATATATATATATGTGTGTGTGTGTGTAAATATATCTATCTCAGTCTTTATCAATCTATAACATTGGTCGGTCATCACATGATAGACACTTAGGTTGATTCCACATCTTTGCTATTGTGGATAGTGCTGTGATATACAAGTGCAGATATCAAATGGTTAACAAGCCATATGAAAAAATACTCAACATTACTAATCATCAGGAATGCAAATTAAAACCACACGAGATACTATCTTATATAGTTAGAATGGCTATTATTAAAAAAACAAAAATTAAAAAATGTTGATGAGGATGCAGAGAAAAGGCAATATTTATACACTTTTGGTGAATGTAAGTTAGCACAACCTCTATGGGAAACAGTATAAAGATTTCTCAAAGAACTACTCGTTATCTTGGAAAAGTCATTCATTTTTTTTTTGTTTGTTTTTTATGTATTTTTGAGATGGAATCTCGTTCTGTTGCCTAGGCTGGAGTACAGTCGTGCGATCTTGGCTCACTGCAACCTTCACATCCCAGGTTTAAGCGATTCTCCTGCCTCAGCCTCCTGAGTAGCTTGGATTACAGGCACCTACCACCACTGTTAGCTAATTTTGGTAATTTTAGTAGAGATGGGGTTTCACCATGTTGGCCAGGCTGGTCTCGAACTCCTGACCTCAGGTGACCTGCCCTCCTCTGCCTCCCCCAGTGCTGGGATTACAGATGTGAACTGCCGCACCCGGCTAGAAAAGACATTCATTTTTAATAAACCATTATTTTCTATCTCAATGGCTATAGCATTAGCCCTGACCTCACTTCTTCACTAAAGGGAGAAAAGGGAGTGGAAAAAGATGTTTCTGGGACTGCAAGAAGTTTCTGCTTCATTTAATTTGCTACAAAACCTAAGACTATTTTAGGGGAATGGTGGGATCATTGAAGGCTTTATTTTTTTATTTTTTTTATTTTTAAGGGGAAGCAGAATACAAGATGTGAACATTGGGATATTGGCTGTGCTTGTAATGTTAAATGTGAGGTGAGAGATGGAGGAAATGAGGCTGAAAAGGCCCATAGAGCCAGGCCGTGAAGGGGATGCATATGCGAAGATGAGAAATGTGGGTTTTATTCTGTAGGGCAGTGGTTCTGAAATGCCCTCTATGTGGCCTTCTGATTTTTATGGAAATCCTTAATGTATCACCACAGGGGGCAAAAAGGAATAGCAAGTGAATGAGACTCTTGGTTTCCTAGCTCATTTTATCAGCACAATCCATTCCTGTCTGTGTTTTCTTCCTATTGATCAATCCATCATTTATCTATCATCTATTTCACACTTTATTGCTCTCTCTATATATTTTTAATTTACTAGGCCCACATATAAGAATGTATTTGGAAATAAAATCTACCGACATATATTTCTGACTGGATAATTTGGCTAACACATTCATCAGGAAACTGAATACGCTGGTACCCCAGTCCTAGTGGTATGCTGGAGTTGGTTTGTACCAACGTACTAGAGCCCATTGTTAAATTTCAGGAATTTTGAGAGCTGGATGACATCAAGTTGGTATCTTGAAGTTGATTGTGGTTGGGGTATTAAACCAGTGAAATCAGCAAATGCTACAAATCAGATACTTCTTCCCCACATCTTCCTTGCAGAGGGCTGCTTGTTAAACCTTTACTAACACGCCACCTCCAGTTCTCAAACTTTGGTGCGCATTAGAATTAATTGGGGAGATGTAAGAAATTCTGGTGCCTGAGCCACCCCGAGAAATTCCTATTAATCTGGTAGAAGGTGTCATCTGGGCATCAGGACTATTAAAATCTTCCCCAGGTGATTCTAATAAGCACCACAGTTTGAGAACCATGACACTACATACAGCTCAAGACAGGTGTCAATGTTGCATATTGATTTGGAAGTCAAGGTCATGAAGTGATATTTTTAAAAATGAGGGAGGATGACACCTCTAAAACAAAACATGTCAAGAGAAAAGTGCAGTGAGCCAAGGATGGAACCCCAAGGAATATCGTTCTTTAAGGGGTGGACCAAGGAGGAAGAGGAAGAGCTTAAAAGAAGACTGAAAAATGGGAGAAATGGAAGAAAATAATATTACAGAAATCAATGATTTAGAGTTTCCAGCCCCATAAGATAGAATTAGGCAACAGCAGGAATATTTTGCTCCACACAAGGACTTTCTAACTATTAGGACTTTCTCAAATGGAATAGGCCACTGTCAGAAGGAACCCAGAAGTCAAACGACTAAATGTCAGTGGTGGTGTTGAAAGCATCCCTCACTGAAGGGGAGGTTGGGGCTACTGATAAAGAACCTTCAGACTGAAGGGATGCTAAAATTTAATGACTCTGTAATCAGATACAGGAGATTCTGATTTAATTTGGGATAGAATTCTGTGTACAGAAAGGTCATGGTAAAAATAAATAGAAAAAAAGTCATTCAAAGTCTTTAGAATTGCATACTTTAACTCTTTGTTAACAAACATGTCTGCCAAATGGCCACTAGTTGTCTTTTCCTTTGGTTCAATGCTGTAATGCTGGTTTTCATGGCTTCTGTGCTGTATTGTGTTTTTTTTTTTTTTTTTTAATTTATTTATTATTATTATACTTTAAGTTGTAGGGTACATGTGCATAACGTGCAGGTTTGTTACATATGTATACTTGTGCCATGTTGGTGTGCTGCACCCATCAACTCATCATTTACATCAGGTATAACTCCCAATGCAATCCCTCCCCCCTCCCCCCTCCCCCCTCCCCATGATAGGCCCCTGTGTGTGATGTTCCCCTTCCTGAGTCCAAGTGGTCTTTTCCTTTGGTTCAATGCTGTAATGCTGGTTTTCATGGCTTCTGTGCTGTATTGTGGTTTTACCACCATTGGTATTGTGTTACTAATTGTACTCACCATATAGAAGAAACTTCACGTTAATATCAGGGCTAAAACTCTTTTAAATCATGTTGATATTTTAGATAGTTTTGAATGGCAATTACTTTTAAATTTTGCCAGGGGATAATAAATCTATTTCAAGGGTGCCATTTTTTCTCCCCTAAAACAAGAAAATGGGATAGTTAAAATATTTATATTCTTAGCATTTTAAAAGAAGTTTTCCACTACTATTTTCTGTATTTGCCTGATTTATTGGCTTGAAGTTATGGCAAAATTATTTTAGATAGCAGTTGTTAATTACTCAGCGTTAATTAAATGAAGTGAAAAAAGAAAGAAAAGATATTTCTCAGAATGACTTCTATTCATGGCAAGTTACTTGATTCTGGTTTCCCAAAACAATATGCTTTATCAGTAAGAGAGAAACAAACATATTTGATTTGAACTTGACCGTTCACAGATTATGATATTGCTTAGCAAAGCAGAAAATTATGAAATCTAGGTTGAATTCATTAGTTTAAAAAATGAATGTAAATGCATTTGCACACATTTCAATTGCAGTTACTTTTCCCACAAATCAGCTTTATCATCTCCATTAGCAGTTGACGCCAATAAAAATCTGAGGCCAACTTCCTGCTGGTTGGTTCTTAAGTGTCAGAAATAATATATTCTGTGTTACAAATGTCCCAGAGGTACACATGTCTGCTGCTTTCAACACTGCTATCACTTATTCTCCAGGATAAACATCTGTCCTTATGCTCATTAAAAATTGCATTTAAAAATAGGAAATTGAGTTAAAGCAAACTAATAAGTGAACAGCCTGATACAGGCTAACTGCCAAGAACAGATTGGTTCTGTATTCAGAACTCCCACTGACATCAGACTTGGCTTGGATTTTATTCATATTATTTTCCATTCATTTGTTTATTTAATATTTTACATCATAGTTGATAATCCTTGAACAATAAAACTAAAAATTATCAAAACTTTGGACAGTATGACCTGGGTCATTCCTTGTTAGATATTAAGACCTCCTTTTTTCTTTCTTCATCTAAAGATACAGTCTAGCATAGATTCAATTTTTTTAGGTTAAATACAAATATTTTTCCTTTGACAATTTTTAAAATTAATTATTATACTAATCAGAGATACCATGAGGTTTTATAACTCCAGATTTAGAAATCTGAGAAAAACACAAAACAAATAGTATTTGGCCAACTATATTCCTTCTTATGTATCTCAAATTTAACAAGTATTTATTGAGCATCTATGTGTTGGGTGTGTGCAAAGATGAGTAAAACATATACACTGTCTTTAAGGAGCTAATAATTTAAAGGACAAGATAGATGTAAACTAGTAATTATGATAAGTGCAATCATTAAGATATTCAGAAAGCCCGTTTATTTGTATTTTTATTGTTTTTTGCTGATATAGTTCATGCAGATCCTTAAAGCCCTAGATTTAGATCTGTCTCTTGGGATTTGCAAAGTTGTAGAGAGGAAGGGAGAGAGGAACAGTGCATAAGTAGGAGCTTTGCATTTTCTATTTCTTACCATTTTATACCTCTCTTTCAATATCTTTATAGTGAAGCATCCTTTTTGTCCTAAGTCTCTCCATGTTCCTAGGATTTTTCACTGGCTACTCTGGTGGCTTTGTTTAGTACTCAAATTTCTAGGCCAGGGCTATTCAATATGAATATAATGTGAACCACATAGAAAATTTTAAATATTCTAATAGCCACATTATAAAAAATAAAAAACAAGTGAAATTATTTTTAATAATATATTTAACCCGATATACCCCAAACATTATTATTGCAACATCTAACCAATATTTAAAAGCCAGTTAATGATATATTTTACTTTTAAAAAATGTCCACTGTGTTTTTACACTTAGAGCACAACTCAACTTAGACTAGCCAAAATTCAAATGCTTAATAGTTACATCAGTGTTATGGTTTAGATGTTTGTCCCTGCCAAAATCTCTTATGTTGAAATGTAATCCCCAGTGTTGGAGGGGGGCCTGGCAGAGGTGGTTGGCTCATGGGGGTGGATTTCTCATGAATGGTTTACCACCATCCCCTGGGTGCTGTTCTGGTGTTAGTGAGAGAGTTCTCGTGAGATCTGGTCGTTTAAAAGTGTGCGGCACTCCCCACCGTTCCCCAACTTGCTCCTGCTCCCTCTTTGCCTTCCACCATGTTTGGAAGCTTCCTGAGGCCTCCCCAGAAGCAGAAGCCATGCTGCTTCCTGTGTAGCCCACAGAACCATGAGCCAATTAAACAAACCTCTTTTCTTTATAAATTACCCAGTGTCAGGTATTTACAGACGTGCAAGAATGGACTAATACAGTGAGGTTAGTAGATACTGTGTTAGACGACACAATTGTAGATATTTAACTCTTTAGGGTTTCTTTTATATCTATTTATTCCTTTGTGTGTAAATGAACTTTGACAACTTGCCAGATAGCTTTTTCTCAGGCTGAACCGGGGAAAGTCATTTTTTCATATCCCCTAAAGGGAGCCAGAAAGCAACTCTATGAGAGTTATAAATGTCTCAGTTGTTTTAGCTCTCAATTCTCACAAACACTGGAGAGTTTTCATATTTCCTTTCCCCATCCATAAGATTACTCCAGGGACTTGGATGTAAGAGAAAGAAGAAAACTGACACGTGAACTGTTCATTTCGTATATATATATATATATGTGCTAACAATTATTGAGATATAATTTATATACAGTAAAGTTCACTCATTTAAGGCATACCAATTCAATGGTTTTTAGTGCACATATAGAGTTGTGCAAATACCATCATTCAATTTCAGAACATTTTTGTCATTTTTAAACAGAAGTTCCATGCCCATTATCATGCACTATACATACTTCCCAAGTCCCCAGTTCTAGGCAACTACTCATCTATTTTCTATCTCCATAGATTTGTCTAATTTGAACATGTCATATAAATTGTATCATTAAAAATGTTTGGCATATTTCACTTGGTATTATTTTTAAAGGTTCATTCATGCTGTAGCATGCATCAGTACTTCATTCCTTTTATATTACAATAGTTTTCTTCTGTATGTATATACCACATTTTTTTTATCGATTCATCAGATGATGGACCTTTGGGTTTACCCCTTTTAGTTATGAACAATGCTTCTATGAGTATTCATATACAGACATACTTTGTTTTATTGCATCTTGCTTTATTGTGTATTGCAGATAATGTTTTTTTTGAAGGTTTGTGGCAACCCTACATCAAGTCTATCAATGCCATTTTTCCAACAGCATATGCTTCTTTCTGTCTCTTTGTGACATTTTGGTAATTCTGTTAATATTTCAAACTTTTTCATTATTATGTATTTTATGATAGTCCGTGATTAGTGAGCCCTGATGTTACTATTGTAATTATTTTTGGGTGCCACAAACCACTCCTATATAAGATGGTGAACTTAATTGAAACATGTTGTATGTATTCTGACTGCTCCACTCACTGACTTCTCCCCACATCTCTCTCTCTAGGACTTCCTATACCCCAAGACACAACAATATCGAAATTAGGTCAATTAATAACCCTACAATGACCTCTAAGTGTTTAAGTAAAAGAAAAAGTCTCACTTAAACTGTCCAAATCACTTTAAATATAAAGCTAGAAATGATGAAGTTTAGTGAGGAAGTCATGTAGAAAGCTAAGATGGGTGGAAAGCTAGGCCTCTTGCACCAAACAGCCAAGTTGTAAATGCAAAGGAAAAATTCTTGAAAGGAATTTAAAAAATCCGTTGTGGTCACACAAATGATAAGAAGGCAAAAAAGAGTTGGGAGCAGTGGCTCATGCCTGTAATCCCAGGACTTTGGGAGGTCGAGGTGGGCAGATCACCTGAGGTCAGGAGTTCGAGATAAGCCTGGCCAACATGGCGAAATCCCATCTCTACTAAAATACAAAAATTAGTTGGGCATGGTGGCAGGAGCCTGTAATCCCAGCTACTCAGAAGACTGAGGCAGGAGAATCACTTGAACCTGGGAGGTGGAGGTTGCAGTGAGCCAAGATTGTGCCACTGCACTCTAGCCTGGGTGACAGAGCAAGGCTCCGACTCAACCATCTCAAAAAAAATAAAAATAAAAATAAAGGCAAAACAACTCTAGTGTCAATATGGAGCAAGTTTTAGTGGTCGGGACAGAAAAACCAGACAACATTCCTTTAAGCCAAAAGCTAATCCAGAGCAGGGCCTTAACTCTTTTTGATTCTATGAAACTTGAGAGAGGTGAGAAAGTTGCAGAAGAAAAGTTTGAAGCTAGCAGAGGTTGGTTCATGAGGTTTAAAGAAAGAGCCATCTCTGTAATGTTAAAGGGTAAGGTGAAGCAGCAAGTGCTGGTAGAAGCTACAGCATGTTATTCAGAAAATCTAGCTAATATTGATGAACGTGGCTACACTAAAAAAATAGATTTTTAAATGTTGATAAAATAGCCTTATATTGAAGGAAGGTGCCCATCTAGGACTTTCTTAGCTAGACAGAAGTCAATGCCTGACTTCAAAGCTTCAAAGGACAAGCTAACTCTCTTGTTAGGGGCTAATGCAGCTGGTGACTTTAAGTTGAAGCCAATGCTCATTTATCATACTGAAAATCCTAGGGCCTTTAAGAATTATGCTAAAGCCATTCTGCCTGTGTTCTACAAATGGAACAATGAAGGCTGATGATAGCATCTCTGTTTACAGCATGGTTTACTGAATATTTTACACCTAGTGTTGCGACCTACTGCTCAGAAAAAAGATTCCTTTCAAAATATTGCTATTCATTGACAATGCACCTGATTACCCAAAAGCTCTGGTGGAGATGCACAAGGAGATTAACGTTTTCATGCCTGCTGATAAAACATACATTCTGTAGCCCATGAATTAAGGAGTATTTTGACATTCAAGTCTTATTATTTAACAAATGTATTTTTGTAAGGCTGTAGCTGCCATAGATAGTGATTCCTCTGATGGATCTAGGCAAAGTCAATTGAGACCTTTCTGGAAAGAATTCACTATTCTGTATGCCATTAAGAACACCTATGATTCATGGGAGGTGGTCAAAATAGCAACATTAACAGGAGTTTGGAAGAAGTTGATTCCAATACTCATGGATGACTTTGAGGGGTTCAGAACTTCAGTGGAGGAAGTAATTGCAGATGTGGTGAAAATAGGAAGAGAACTAGAATTAGAATTGGAGCCTGAAGATGTGAATGAATTGCTGCAATCTCATGATAACACTTTAATGAATGTGAAGTTGCTTCTTATGAATGAGCAAAGATATTGATCCCTTGAGATGGAATCTACTACTAGTAAAGATGATATAAACATTGCTGAAGTGACAACAAAGGATTTAGAGTATACAGAAACTTAGTTGATAAAGCAGTGGCAGGATTTGAAACAAGTTCTGGTATGGGTAAAATGCTATCAAACAGCATCACATGCTACAAATAAATACTTCTTAAAAGGAAGAGTTAATTGATTTGGCAAACTTCACTGTTGTCTTCTTTTAAGAAATTGTCACAGCCATCTCAACGTTCGGCAACCTGCTCAATCAGCAGCCATCAACATCCAGACAAGACCCTCTACCAGCAGAAAGATGACAACACACTGAAGGCTCAGATGACTGTTGGCATATATTTTCATTTCATTTTGGTATAAACGTAGTAGTGGAAACTTCTCTCTGAAGTGGCTGCACCATTTCACCAGCAATGTGTGAAAATTCAACTTTCTCCATATCCTTGCCATAACTGTTATTGTCTATAATTTTGATTACAGCTATCCTAGTGGATATTAAATAGTATCTCATTGTGGTTTTGGTCTTTGTTTTCCTAAGGCTAACGATGTTAAGTACTTATTTTCTTGTGCTTTTTGGCCATTTGTATGTCTCTTTGGAAAAATGTCTATTCAAATTTTTTACCCATTTGAAATCTGATGATTTGTCTTTTCACTGTTGTGTTGTGAGAAGTTTTTTAAAAATATATATTCTGGATACAAGTTCTTCATCAGATATATAATTTGTACATACTTACTCCCATTCTGTGGGTTGTCTTTTCATTTTCTTGATGGCATCCTTGAAACATAAAATTTTTAAATTTTGATGAAATGCAATTATCTTTTTTTCTCTTGTTATGTCTGCTTTTGCTGTTGTAGCATGCGTTATATTTACACCATCTTTGTGCATGACTAAAACACAGCCATAGCCTCTGTTTGCTGGAGTTGATGGAGAAAAGCAGCAATGAAACAAGCAGTGACAGTAAAGCAAGAAGGGCAAGTTCCCGGTGCTGTGTATTTACCTCACGGGAACAATTCATCTTCTCTTATGTTAGTGAGAGGACACAGAATGTTTCAGAAGGGACAATTTAGAAGCTGACAGGTCAGGAAGTGTTATTTAACAGTGAGGAAAGAAAATAATTTAGTTCTGTGTACTGTTCATGATGGTAATATAAAAATTTTTCAAAGATACTTTGTGTTATGAAATTCCTTGGTTTCTGATAGAAACAGAGTGTCATGTAACTGTGTGTGTGTGTGTGCGCGCGCGCACATATGTACATACATGTTTGTATTTACAGAATGCGCTTTAGGATCTTGCAGCCCAGCTCAGGGCCATCTTTCTGAAGGTCAGTTATTGGTCTGGCTAAGCACAGAAATACTGGTTGATAGGGGTAGCTGATAGAATAGTAGAAAAAGTCATATAAGGACAAAGCTACATAATCAGCTCTTACTGTAGTTAAGACCTTAATATTTATACTAAAGCTAACTGCAAACAACCGCTGTATATTTGGAAAAATACACTGTGTCCAGGAGTCTTTTAAAGGCTTTGGCATTTTCCTCTGTTCATGCCAAAAGATAGAGCAACAGGGTAAGGAACAGTCTCACCTTCAACTTTTGCACTTGACCAACCCCAGTTCTTACATTTCCTTTCGTATTTTAAAGCCTGTTTAGATAAATGTGTAACTTATGAACACTGGGAAAAATTGTGGATAAAATGTTCTTAAAATTATTGTTTGTACCAAATGTCAAATGGCAGGAATTAAAATTAAAACAGACATAAAATTGGCAATAAAGGTAAAATCAATAAAGTAGATTTCACAAAAGGCTGAGTTACACAGCTTTTATGATGAGTCCAATTTTTAGAGTAGACAGAACCCTGGGGATGTATGCTCCCATTGGTGTGTATGCTTCACTCCTATTTACTTTAATGAGCCTTATCAGTGGGAAACAAGGGAAAATAGATTCTTCAGCTCTTCTTTCCTATTGCTGGCTCCAAAGCCCTTAACAAAGCACACACCATGCATTAGTTTGGCGTACTATTCAGATAAGAGTCACTCAGCAAAGACAGTATTCAAAATTCTGCATAGCCTTCTTTTGCATATTGTTCAGGAGATCCAGTTAGGACATAAACAGTTATTCTCTATACTAGAGTGTCTTTATCCCAGACTGTGCAGATTTAAGAATTACCTCAATCTGTAATGCAGATGATATTGGCAACTAAGTGCAAATGCAGATAAAATATTACACAAATAATAATCATGATGGGAATCACCACATAACATTTATAGTAGGATCCATGCCATCCTTTGTAATCTGATGCTATATAACGCCGTGAGATTACAAGATTTATTTAGATAAGCAGCATTACTGAAATATTTTATACTCAGTTACTACATTAAAAGAAAATAGTATCCTAAAATCTAGGGAGGTTTATTAACATGAACGCATTGATTATAATTTTGAATACTAGGTGGCATGCCTACTTAATATGGTAATTCTTCTTGCTTCTTTGACCGTTAGTTCAATTCATGATGAAATTTGCATTTCCACCCTGTAACGCAGACGTTGTGTTACATGCTAAGATGCAAAATGAACAATATCCTGGAGCTATTTCATTGGCAATAGGTGCTCATGCTAAGGAGCTCATCCACAGATCTGCCTGTGAGTCCAGAAAGGAACTCAGCCTGGTCATGCAGTACCAGTAAAGAGTCCAAGAAGATGACACAGAGTCAAATCTTCAAGCAGAGGGAGAATTAGCCAGCTGGCAGCAGGGGTCTTCAAAGCCAGCAGCACTCACCTCAGTTATTATAAGTGCTGTATATCATTTCCATCTAAACAAGGACATTTCCATTTAAAAACTAATTATAACTAATTGAAGAGGCAGAGAAATGCTACACTAAGCAAGTGCTAAACAAGTGTAACATTTTTCTGCCTCCTTAATTAGTTACAAGCACCTTTGGAAGAAAGAAGCAAAGTACACATTCCTTATTTTATTAAGTCATGTAAAAGCTTTCAGGAGTGGCTGCTCCAGTCCAATACCTTTGCAAGAATTTATAGAGAATCCTTTGCCAGCCCGGCATTAGGCTTACATTCAGAGCAATTGGGTACTGAGGGCTATAATACACTTAACTTTGAGCAGCCACTTTCTTCGAAGCTGTGCTCTGAGGTCATTTTTCTAGTCTAAGAAAACTAGTAGAAGGAAAGGAAGTAAATTTGGGGGAGAAAGGAGCAGGGCATCGCTGAAGAATGCAGGGTAGCAACCATGGTCTCAAAGGAAGGTGGCAGTGAGTTTGGGGCAGGTAGTGAGAGGCTGGATGGGAAGACCACAGGAGGAGTGGGCAACAGAAGTTGAGAGAAGTGTGTGTGTGAGGAGGGCTCACAGGTCGGGGAAGAAGAAAGAGGGAGAGGGAACAGAGGTTTTTTTTTTTTTTTTTTTTTTGGTACAACCTGGGAGGTTTAGTCCAACTTCATAAGACTAAAATATTTTGCTTCAGATTCTACTGAAAAAAAAAACAAAAAACAAACAACAACAAAAAAAACCAACCCACACATCCTTCTTCAAACTGGATAAAGGTATAATTTCTAGTCCCCTTTGTATCTAATTCAAATTGTAATTTTATTTCCTATCTTCCTTGATGGCAAAATGTAGACAAGAGAGTTTGGAAAGCAGGCATAAAATGATATTAAACTGTGACATAGACTTAATTTAATCTCCCAGGCCAGCTCTTCTGGGGGACTAGGGGAAGGTTTGACAATCCCTCTCGTGACCTGGTCAGCACTCTGCATCCTGGGATGATTTCCCTAGGTGAAAGGAAAGTGGTGAAGCCACAGTTACTGCTAGTACTTGCCAGCAAAACTTCCTCTGCTTGCTACACACGTCCACTCTGTTTTCTTTACACTCACCCCAGGAGCTTTTGGATCTAGCAGTATGTTTCCCATAGTTTTTTGTGTGCTGCAGCAGCAGTTCCATCTTTATTTAGCAAGAACGTACAGTCCGACTACCACATTCCCATGAAACATGCGGTTAATTATCCACCTTTCCACATATTGGGATGTGTGGCTCTATGTAAATTGGGTAAATCAAGTTGTTATTTGTTTTCTGACTCCTCTGGCAAACAATAACTTGTATCTGTTTTATTTTTGGTTACCAATGATTTGAAGAAAGTCTGTCTATCATCTATCTAGTTTATGTGTATCTGTGTGTAGTTTTAGTAAATCACTTACAGTTTTAGTAAAATATGGAATTATTAAAGGTTTGATTACTAGCATTCCAAAGCATTTTTTGTTTAATAGAAAGCACTTTTAAAGATAAAGGATATGCAGCTTATTGCCCTTTTCTACCTGCTCCACAGGTGTGTTATTTTCCTCCTGTCCTTCTCTCGGCCCAGGGAGCTGACCCTTCTCCATTCCTCCCCTAAGATCTCCTACTGGTGGATTCTGATAAAGTTTAGTTAGTGACAGGCACCAGCAAGAGACCAGAGGGTGGGAGGAAAGAGAAGTCAGTGTATTTTCCTTCCTGCCCTGGGTCATGTTTTCTGGAAGGTGCTGTCTCCTTTAGACAACAACTCCTGTTCTCACAGCTTCACAGTTTCAGTTCGCACTGGGCTCTCACAAACAGTATTTCCTTCCCGTTGGCTCTAGGAGTGGCAAAAACCTCTCCTTCCTGATGACCTCCAGGAGTCTATTTTACTTCTTGCTTCCCTTAACGCTGCAACACATCTGAAAATAAAATTCAGGGAAGTCTCTTGAACCACCTGAGTTGGATTCAGCTTCCTGACAGGACCCTGACTGCTATAAGGGGAGTATTTTTCAAAAAAAACACAACCTTTTGAGTTTTCAGAAAACGATAATCTTCCCGGCCCTCAAACATGGGGAATGTCTGATTTCATACTTGGTCCAGCTAGGACAGGCCGTGTGGCTGTGTGATGAGCACTAGAAAGGGAGTGGAGAAACTCTTTGTGACCTCGGATTAGGCCCTCACACTATCCTATGGCGGCTCCCCCTCCCCCTCCCCTCCCCCTCCCCCCTCCTCCCACTCCCTCCTCCTCCCCTTCCCCCTCCTTCTCCTCCTCCTGCTCCTCCTCCTCCCACTCCCTCCTCCTCCCCCTCCCCCTCCCCCTCCTTCTCTTCCTCCCTCTCCCCCTCCCCTCCCCCTCCCTCTCCCACTCCCTCCTCCTCCCCTTCCCCCTCCTTCTCCTCCTCCTGCTCCTCCTCCTCCCACTCCCTCCTCCTCCCCCTCCCCCTCCCCCTCCTTCTCTTCCTCCCTCTCCCCCTCCCCTCCCCCTCCCTCTCCCCCTACCTCTCCCCTCCCTCTCCCCCTCCCTCTCCCCCTCCCCCTCCTCCTCCTCCTTTTCCTCCTCCTCCTCCTCTTCCTCCTCCTCCCCCTCCCTCCTCCTCCCCCTCCCCCTCCCTTCCTCTCCTCCTCCTCCCCCTTCCTTCCTCCTCCTCCTCCTCCTCCTCTCTTCTTTTCTTTGATGAAGTCTTGCTCTGTCACCCAGGCTGGAGTGCAGTGGCGCGATCTCGGCTGGCTGCAAGCTCCACTTCCCGGGTTCACGCCATTCTCCTGCCTCAGCCTCCCGAGTAGCTGGGACTACAGGTGCCTGCTACCACTCCTGGCGAATTTTGTTTGTATTTTTAGTAAAGACGGGGTTTCACCATGTTAGCCAGGATGGTCTTGATCTCCTGACCTTGTGATCTGCCACTTTGGACTCCCAAAGTGCTGGGAGTACAAGGATGAGCCACTGCGCCCAGCCATGGGCTGTCTTCTTATCTGCAGTTGAGAACTGGTTACTTGTTGCACTGTGTGATTGTGGAGGGCACAAGAGGCACCATGTGCCAAAGCCCTTGGACAAATATGAAGAGTTAAGCCATGAAACCCTGTGTGGTATTTCTGTGGCTCTGTCCATGTTGTGCTGTTGGTCCTCATTCCTTTCTACTCCCCATTCTACTAGCTGCTCTTTATGATTTTGCATTTCTGCATGGCATTAATTAAAGTTTAGATTTCCATTTGTTTGAATTAATTACAGATATCCTGATAATATGGTTTTGTGGTTGGTTGACTGGGTTCGGACATATGCAGTGGCAATTCTTGTTGGTTCATGCTTCCACTTATATATATGTGACTCGATCTTTGGGACTTTGGGCCCCAGAGTGTGCTGCGTAGCTTCTGGTGTGCTTTGTTTCCTTATGGATAAAATCATATTAGTAACACACCTACCAAGTATTCCTCACAGAAATGATGTAAAGAGATAATGAAAAAGTGTGACAGCATTTTTGAAATCAAGAGGAACAATATCATTATTAGGGGGTTTCAGTTTCCTCTTCTATAAAATTTTAAATATAGAATGGAAAGTGTTGAGAGGTCCACTCAAATATCAACATTCTTAAGATTTGTGTCCTACAGTTTTGAGATTTTACCAAAGACAAAAAATGGCATTATTAACACACATCTTTCATGAGCAATGCATGGAGAAGGTAGGTATTTGTAAGGAGATAGAGTTAAAAGAGGTCATATAAATGGGGACCTAATCTGATAAGACTATGGCCTCATAAGAAAAGAAAGGGAGAGAGATTTACACACACACCCTTCGAGGAAAGGCCGTGTGGAGCAAGAAGGTGGTCCTCTGTAAAACAAGAAGAGAGTCCCCAGAACCCAGCCATTCTGGCAACCTGATCTTGAACTTCCAGCCTCCAAAACTGTGAGAAAACAAATATTCATTGTTTAAACCACTCCATCGGTGGTATTTTTGTTATGCCAACTCAAGCTGGCTAATACATTTAGATTTGTTATTATAGATTATTAGCAACTTTAAAAATTTTTTAGGTTTTGCCAGGCACAGTGTCTCACGCCTGTAATCCCAGAACTTTGGGAGGCTGAGGAGGGCAGATCTCTTGAAGTCAGGAGTTCAAGATGAGCCTGGCCAACATGGTGAAACCCTGTCTCTACTAAAAATACAAAAATTAGCTGGGCATGGTGGCAGGTGTCTGTAATCCCAACTACTTGGGAGGCTGAGGCAGGAGAATCATGTGAACCTGGGAGGCAGAGGTTGCAGTGAGCCAAGATCACGCCACTGCACTTCAGCCTGGGTGACAGAGTGAGACTCTGTCTCAAAAAAAATTCAGGTCTAGGGAGAGAAGATCATTAGGTGTGTCTCAAAAGAAAAAAATTATGCTATAATGAGTTTAAATAAAAATAAAAATGTAACTTCTCATACCTCACTATTAATTTTCCTTTCATAAGACAAGATGCATCATTGTTTGTCCTCAATGTAGAAAAATTGGTTCTTGTGGGAGCTAGCTTAATTTTGAGCGAGTGATTTTATAAAGCTATTTAAAGGTAATTTTCTATTAATCTGACATGATTCATTTTAGAACACTAACTCTGACATCTAATCCAAAAAGCAGGGTATATGGTAAAAGGCACCCAGGATTGGGAGCCAGCTGACCTCATTTCTAGTCCTGCCTTTACTAATACTGATGTTGTGACTTTGAAGAAGTCATTGTATCCCTCAGGCCTCAATGTCCTCATCTGAAAAATAAGAGTAGTATTTGAATGGTGTCTGGGGTTCCTTTGAGTTGTCACACTTTATAAATGTGTACATCAATGCATTGTAAGTTTGCTAAAGTAATGTTTCGTTCTGAAAGTTGCCATAGGCTGTTAGAGGATGCTGTAAAAACAATGCTTATAGGTCTTCTAAGAAGAGGAACATATATTAATTGTAGTCTTATTTTTTCAGTGTGTTAATTTCATTCCCCTAGAATAGAAAAAAAAATACTATACTTTTTAAATTACAAGACAAAAGGAACAAAATCCATGCTTTCTTTTTCAAGAACATTTTATGCAAATACGCAATTAAAAAAATGTTGCTATACTACCTACCATACACTAGGTGGAAGCAAAGAGTAAGCTAACGTGTAAAAGGTTACAAAGTAATAAGGTAAAGGAACCACAATTTTCTGGATAGCAAAGGTCATTAAAATTATAGGTTATATTTCCTTTTTAAAGATGAGAATTGGAAAAGAAAATAGAAAATAACACTGCCTACTTAAGCCTTTGATACTAAGATGGACCACTGTTTAAGCCAAATCTTTAAAAAATTTTTGTAAGAAAAAAATTTTATTTAATACTTTCAACAATTATTTTAGATTCAGACGGTACATGTGCAGATTTATTACCTGGGAATTTTGCGTGATGCTGAGGTTGGGAGTACACTTGGTCCTTTCACCCGGATACTGGGCATAGTGCGCAATAGTTTTTCAACCTTTGTCCTCCTCCTCTTGTCCCCCGTCTGTGGTCCCCAGTGTGTACTGATGCCATCTTTATGAGTATCCATTGTTTAGCTTCCACTGGTAAGTGAGAACATGCGATATTTGGCTTTCTGTTCCTGCATTAATTTGCTTAGAATAATGTAAGCCTAACCTTTAGTTTCCTTATAGACTCTGGCTGGTACCTTAAAAAATTAAATACTAAATCCTTTATCTTAGTTTCTAGAATCTGATTGGTCAATAAGCATAATGGAGTAACCAGTCAAATGATTCTATTCATAGACCTCTTTTTTTCAAAAACTTTCAGAGAAAATGCATAATAAATTCAAAAAGGAACTCTCTAAAGCTTATGCTATTTTGAATTCAGTGATGGGAAGGAAATTTATCTCATTGCATATGATTTTACATGTCACTTCTTTAAAAAGTTGCATATCTACTTTTTCCTCTCAGAATTAATTGGGTCTTATGCTGTAGTTTCTAAAATGTGAAATGATGGTGTGATTGCCATGTTACGAGCCTTAACATGACTTATGTTTTTAGGCTCATAGTGAATCAAAACTCAGTTTATTACCAGTTTCTATGCAAAGTGAATTGCTTAGAGCTACCCTTGAAATGCTTTGTGTGGAAAAAGAATAGCCTCTTTATTGGAGAAAAGTATTTTGAAGTTGTTTGTGTAGGTGGCACACAAATGATACATTCTGTGCAAGGATAGCTTCTGCATAGCATTTTAGAGAAATACATTGTTTAGAGCACAAAATGGCATCATTGTTTATGAAACACCTGCTAGTCAATGCAAGGTGTGCTAACAATTACTTAATGGTGAAGCTGCAACTGACAAGGCACTGATTTTGAGAGAACTCTTTTTGGGGGGTTGTCATCAGTATAAGCCGCCCTTAACAATCTTTGTAACCTAGGGGCAATCATTTAGTTTCTATAGGGGCTCAGATTCCTGATGTGTAAAATATGAAGCCAAGGCCAGATCATCTTTAAGTTTCAATGGTTACTTTCTAAGATTCTATAACAGTTTTCTGCTAAGGCCAAGATAGAATGAATAAACTAGATTTTCAAAGTTAGAATTTCTCTTCTCAGCTTGGCTTTTTTTTCCCTCTTTGGCACGTAACAGAAAAGTAAAAATGGAAAATAAATAATATATGTGAAGAGGTTTGGGATCATCACTATGTTTATTGGTAAATGCTGCCACTGATTGCCTGGGGAACTAAGAAGTGAGATTTTCTTCTGCAACCCACTACTACCCACAACATTGACACAGGACCTAAGCACATAAAACAAGCTCGTTCATATGTATAGTTTGGGTTTTGACAACAGCATTCGATGCTCACAGAATAAAAATTTATATGCTGGACATCTTTAGGCAGCTTAATCTTCTGAGCCTCATATCTGTAAAATGAAGCTACCAATGACTTAAGAAAGCAGCCCTGAGGATTAAGCTAAAGACACAAATGCTCATTAAAATGCCCTAGTAAGGAGAGAAGTTGTGGGCAATGCTGTCAAATATCCCTGAAAAATGTATCTTTCCAGACAAAATGGCAGGTCCTCTAATTTATTGGTATTCTTCAGCTCTAAATTTTACCAGTCCTGTTCATCAGAAAGAATAATAAGAGAAATAGAAGGAAAGTACTAAAGAAAATGAGTATATTTTACCTATCCTAAGTAGTAGAAATTTTGAGCATTCTTACATGAAAATTCAACAATTTGAACTCATTTTACTGGCCTGTATAAAATAGAAGTTGTGGTACCTTTTATTTGGTATTTAATTACTTTCACATATTTCGAGTTTCTTTGGCATTGTGCTTTTTTTGTTGTTGTTAATTTTACTTTAAGTTCTGGGATACGTGTGCAGAACATGTAGGTTTGGTACATAGGTATACGTGTGCCATGGTGATTTGCTGTACCTATCAACCCATCATCTAGGTTTTTTGTTTGTTTTTTGAGACAGAGTCTCGCTCTGTAGCCCAGGCTGGAGTGCAGTGGTGCGATTTTGGCTCACTGTAACCTCTGCCTCCCAGGATCAAGCCATTCTCCTGCCTCAGCCTCCTGAGTAGTTGGGATTACAGGCATGTGGCACTACGCCTGGCTAATTTTTTTGTATTTTTAGTAGAGACGGGGTTTCACCGTGTTAGCCAGGATCGTCTAGATCTCCTGACCTCGTAATCTGCCCATCTTGGCCTCCCAAAGTGCTGGGGTTACAGACATGAGCCACCATGCCCGGCCCCGTCATCTAGGTTTTAAGCCCCACATGCATTAGCTATTTGTCCTAATGCTCTTCCACCCCTCGGCCTGCGCCACCCTCCCTCCCCGCGCCCGACTGGCCCCGGTATGTGATGTTCCCTTGCTTGTGTCCCTGTGTTCTCATTGTTCAACTCCCACTTATGAGTGAACATGGTATTGTGCTTTATCCACAGGGATCATCCTATCATCATGGGCTTGTCAATAGTTGGATAATCTTTCAAAGTTCCCATTAACTGTACTTTTAAAGATGTTTAGTTAAATTCTGTGGAAAGTGGAAATTAATCTAGTCAAGCATATTCTTAACTTTCAATCACTCCAGAAAAACATTACACAATGAAAGAATCCCTACCACATGCTATGATAAGCTATACAAAGGGAACAATTGGCTTTTTCTTCTTAGTTATAATGGCCTAGCAGGAAAGGCCCTTAGCATTGTTATTTTCTGTGTAGTTGTTTCTTCTGTAGCATACTGTATGTAAAAGTTAAGCATTAATACCACTTGGGACTTTTACAGTGCATTTAATGGGCTCAGCATGTCTTAGAGCCAGTCTCTGAGAGCTGCAGTATCTCAACAGCACTCCTAATGGCAGGCTACTCTTTTTCTATTATATTAAAGACAGAAGGTGAAGGGAGAGAGAGGGTAAGTGGCTTATAAATGATTATCCGAGAGGAGCTAGACTGAATACTTGGACTGCATTTTGACAGTTAGTCCAGACATTCAATCACAGCTTTTGGATCATTGTGGATGTCTATGATAGTAATAACTTCACAGTAATAGTCATTGATAATGTAGAGAGTTTAATGGTACTTCTGCTTATAATGCTTCCAGAAGTTCTCAGTACTTAAAACATAAGGAAAGTTACTTATTACTGTCATTATTATTATGTACACATTAACAATGATAATGACCTGCACTTGGGTAAAGGCTGTACTTTAGACTTTAGAATTCAACTATTATATTAATACTCAACTAAGTACTAAGCAGAAATAAGATTTCAATAAATATTTATGGATTTTTTTCCAAAAAGCTTCTAAAGTAAGTATTAGCTCACTTGATTTCACAACAGCTTTGGGAGAAAGACTGGGTGGGTGTCATTATGCTCATTTTCTGTGAATTGGATGAAGACTAATCAAATGGGCATGGTCTTGTAGTCATAGGAAAACTTGGGTCCTTAGTCTGGTTCTGCTCTTAATAGCTATGTGATGTTGGGAAAATTACTTGACCTCTCTGAGCCTCAGTTTGTTTCAGCAGAAAAATAGGGATATTACCATCAAACAGCTATTTTTAGGAATAAACGAGATTATCCATGAATGTCTCTAGCTCAATGTTACCAATCAGGATCCTGCACTTAATAAAAGACAAAAATGGGATAAGCGGTCATGTCGCTTGACTTTAGGCCAGTTGCCCTTTGCATTAAGTCAGATTTAAGGCAATAATTTGCTAGTCATTGTATCATGAGCCATGGCCCAAACACTTGACAGACTTTGAAGATTTGTTATTGCTTTGCCTTATGGAAGCCTAGAAAGTCATGATCATAAAACAATTAATATTTCTGCTGATCTGGAAAAAATGTCACTTGAATTGAGACGGATGTTCCTTTTTAAATTTTTTTCCGTTGTGGGCGGAGTGTGGTTGAGGTGTTTTTTAAGATGGCACTTTTTAGATATCATTTCAGCTTAATATTCCGTATTCCTCTTGTGGCCAGAAATACTCAGCAACTCCTTAACTTTAACTCTGACATATTATCAATGTGTCAAGATGGAAACCAGTTGCTGCTGAATCTCTGGCTCAAGAGGTCATTAAGTAGATGCTAGAAGCAGAAGCCAGGCTTCTGAGACAGATGCTGGGCAGGGGATCCTTAAACCACTGAATGAACATAGGATGGCTGGGTTAGGTAGCTTGGAGGTAGTGGTGAAGGAAGAGCTTTATATAGTCATTACTGTTGAGGTCACCTCCATCCCTGAAGTTGCATGAAAGTTTATGAGCTTTCCTAGGTTTTTGTTCTTTTGATGCTTAGACAGGCTTCTCTACTCTAGATTGAAGTCTCATGCATTTTCCACTAACTTAGAAAAACAGTATGGCACTGGTTTCTGATGAGCTGTGTAATGTTACGTAGATCACTTAGCCTCTCTGTGTCCTTTTCTCAATGGTATAATAGTATAATAGAAGTTGAGAAGATCAGTCGTGTTGACGTGTTTTGATGCTTTGAAAATTTAAAGTACTAGACAACACTGGCTTGTAAAATAACTGATTACTAGCAGAAAGAGAAGGTTTATAGTGACTTATTTTTCAAATGCTCTATGACTCTTCTATAGTGCTTGATAGACTGACTCTAGGCTCAGCTTTGTGCCTATCTAAAAAAAAAAGTATATAATGCTATACTGATTCATTCTTCTCATTGCCTAGGATTACATTAGAAAATAAGCTCCATGAAGGCAAGTATTTTTGTATGCTTTATTCACAGATGTGTCTAAAGTGCTTATGACATTATCAGACATGCAATAGGTGCTCAGTGAATATTTGTCAAATGACCAGATAATTTGAAGGAAGGAGGCACAGGCATCTACTGTTGTTCACCTTTTGACTGAGTGTGTGTGGGTGCACACATGTGTGCGCCTGTGCACATGCATATGTGCTGAGGTGGGCATGATAATAAGTATATATCGTTACATATATTCTATCTCACTTTAAATGGTAAAGTTTTCATCTCTTGATTTCCAGTATTGGGTCAGGTAGCATCTGCTTAAAGCAGGTAGCATCTGCTTAAAGCATCTTCCTGACATTTTAATTCAAGTTACAATTCAAATCCCACTAGTTCTGGTTGCCCCTGGATCAACACATTAGTACACTCAGCTTAATGATACCCTACCAAGCTTCCTGAAAGTCTTACAGAGATACACAATTACCAAAACCCACCTAGGAGGCCTGCACATAGAAGGAATCACTAATGGGATTTGAGAGACAGTGTTGACAACACAATCAGTCTTTAAACAAAGAGTTTCTGTTGGAGCTAAAATCCAGTCAGAGAGGCAGGCGGTGATTTTATGGTTTATACAAATCCACAAGAGCATCAGTAATAATTTGAGGCTGACCGAAACATTCAATGTCCAGTTTCTCTTGAGTCCTGGAAAGACATTGCCTGGATTTATCTAGGCAAGTAGACTGGGTCAAATGGGATCCATGAGTGTGTCATCAATAATATTTACTTATCTGTTATTTAAGGAATTTTAATGAAAACCAAGTCAGATGAAGTGAACTGTTTCTAATCTGATTTCTATGCATCAAGCTAAGCTCTCCTCTACTAAACGAAAGCCCAGGGAATCTAACAAAAACCAAATAAGTAGTGATCAGTAAAGTGTAAGGAAACTGCAGTCTGCAGGGTCTGTGGCAACTGCTAATTTCTTTGGCGCTCTTGATTCTCACTTGCCTCAAGACACAGAGAGCCGTTATGTCCACAGGAGAAAAAGCAACTGATGGAGTGCTCTCTCTCCTTCGGTTAGAAGGAATAACATCTCAAGACTGGACTTGTCCTTGAAAGGTTTGAGTATCCCTTTAATTTCGTAGAATCATTTTCTTCTCCACATTACTAAACCCAACATTTTGTACAAGTAAATCCGGAATCATTTTAGCATGGCTTGAAGTCTTAAAATCACAGACTGCACTACTGTGATGTTCTCTCAGCTGCTTGGAAAGGAAGGCTCTGTCAACTACTATTACTATTAATTTTTCTCTTTGTTTAATATTTTAGCAAAGTAATACATTCCCATGGTAAAAATCCGAGTAGAATAGAAGGACTCGTAATGAAACATAGCAGTTCCTCACTTATCTTGTGTCCAGTTAGTTTTCTGGAGACAGTAGGCTTTTCTGCCATTCTGTTCTTTCCTCTCACTGTATGATTTTACTTTTTCTTGATCAATCAAATTCTATTAATTCTATGCTAAGAAAGGGTTTAGTTCATTTAAGGTACTCTCTATCAATATTTATGCCTGATATTTGACTTATTAGTTATCATTGCACTGTTAATATAATAAACTGAAACCTGTGTTTCTTCACGTCTTATTTATTCAATATCTCTTGCCTTCCTGCTCTGTGAGATTAAAATATTAACACCTTGCCTTATTTGCTGTCCCCTATCCTCATTGCCAGCTTCTGTCTTCCATCAGTTCCAAATTTACTTCAAAAGAGTAGCTTTTACAATTCTCACCATAAAGAAATAATAAGCATGTGAAGTGATGGATGTTTTAACTAGCCTGATGTACTCAGTTCACAGTGTATATATGTATTAAAACATGACATTGTACCCCTCAAATATATACAATTATTATTTGTCAATTAAAAATGTGAAAAAACCACCCCCCCACCCAAAAACCAAACAAAAAGTGTCAAGGTTGATCACATTTACATTCAGCTTTATAACGTTGATTCAGTTTTATATGTTTTACTGATAGGTAATATCCAAAAATTGAAAACCAATAAGTGTTTATGGCATTATTATATTAGTTAAATGCATCCTGCGTAGATTAGTAGTGTGCTATGATTACTGTTCTTTCCTGGCTTCACAATCACTCTTCAAACTAGCATACTGAAGGGGTCTTCATGACCTAAAACAACAAATAGATTGATTTTCAAATGATTGTTTTTTTTTTAATTGATTACCAAAGTAATGTTTATTTTAGATACAAAAATGTAAAGAAGAAACATCTAAAGAACAATTAAAAAAAAAACCACAACACAATGGTATGTCAAAATTTCATCATGGGTTATTTCCAAATTTGATTCTCTTCTCCATTGAAATGGCAGGTTGAAGACTCAGATTGACCCCTCCAATACTGCAGGAAAGTGGTGAGTGCTCTCGGTGACCACAGACATAAATTAATGAGGCCACGTTTCCAAACCTTGCAACCCACCCCTTTATCCTAGTCTATAATTTATTGGAAAGATAAAGAACATTTGATTGAACCCATAAACACCCTTGATCATCATATTAGCATTTTCTTGCGTCTTTCTATAATTTCTTCCCCTTTCTTTTTGTTGGAGAGGAAGAGTGCAACTCTTCCTTTGCCTTGCCAGGAATTACAAAGGGTATCTTCCTAACATTTCATATTTGAAGAGTGAAAGGGCACATATTTAGTCATTCACTTGGGACAACAGGCATAAACTGGGTTGTATGATCACCTGAGATTAGCTTCTCTTTTGAAGAGGAAACACTTCCAATAGAAAACTGTTGCTCTTCAGTCTCACTCTTTTTTAAAGAAGAGTCTGTTATCCCAGGTGGCGTAATAAGCCACCCATACATCTGGTTTCCACCTTCCCGAATTTACTTCCTTGAGAGTCAAGAGCAGCCTCTTAGGATGTAAGCACAACAGCTCTTTCCATTACTCACTCACTCACTCACTCACTCACTCACTTCTCTGCATCATCTATCGTTGTTACCTATAGCTTCTTCCTCAAGGTCTTTCCCTTTGTTTCTAACATTGTGCTCTTCTGACTCTTCTATTTTGAATAGCCTCTTCCATCTTTTGTTCTTTTTGTAATTGCTACTACTTTTTTGTAATCTACTACTGTAATCTTTGTGTAATCTACTACTCATTCTGCTCCCTTCTGACTCTGGGCAATGTAGTTTTGCTGTAAAATGCTCTCTTGCTCTGCCTTCCTCTTGTTTTGGTTTCCCTTCAGGAAGTACATGGTTCAACCCTGAGCTCTATGTAGTTAACCCCAAATCTGTGTGTCAGCCCTGACTATTGTTAATATGTTTTTCCTTTTTCGTTGGTACACATAATAACTGTACATATTTACGAGATACAGAGTGATATTTTGATACACAAATACAATGTATAAGGATCACATGAGGGTAATTAGCATACTCATCACCTCAAACATTTATCATTCCTTTGTGTTGCGAACATTAAACAATTTCTTTTCTAGTTTTTTAAAGCATATAATAAATTATCATTAACCATGTTTACCCTACAGTGTTATAGAATGCTACAACTTATTCCTTCTATCTAACTGTAATTTTGTATTGTTACCCAGTCTCTCTCCATCCTCGTCTCCCCCTTACATTTCCCAGCCTCTAATAACCACAATTCTATTCTCTACTTCTATGAGCTCATATTTTTGTAGTTTCCACATATGAATGAGAACATGCAGTTTTATCTTTCTGTGTCTTGCTTATTTCACTCAACAAAATGTCCTCCAGACCCATCCATATTGCCACAAATGACAGGATTTCATTCTTTTTTATGGCTGAATAGTATTCTATTGTGTACATGTTCCACATTTTCCTTATCTATTCATTTATTGATGAACATTTAGGTTGATTTTTTATATTTGCTATTGTGAATAATGCTGCAATAAATACTGAGGTGCAGGTATCTCTTTAATATAGTGATTTCCTTTTCTGCTTCTACTGAATATTAGCAGCTATTTTTGGATATCCCCATTTGGAGATTCATCTGACTCCTGAGAAAAAAGTGGCCTAAACTATATTAATTCTCTTTTCTTTTCTTCCTAGAATTATTCTAGCGTTTGTGTTACCTGGTTCAACACTCAACTGTTCTTTACACCTTCCCCTGGCATTCCTCCTTCAGTGAATTTTTTAGTCCTGTTCTATTTCCTAATATTTGATGTTCTTTCTTCTTCTCTCCATGTCCACTGCTGCTTTGCTTTCCTAGTTCTGATTCTAGTAAAAATTCTCCTATGAAAAGCTAATAAAGATACAGGAAAAAAAACTAAACACGTGTTTTTCCATCCCTCACACTCCACTCAACAGAACACTTCTGATATCAGATGTGTAGGGGTTTTTCCCCACACACCAACCAAGCAATTATCCAGTAGACCCCAGTTGACATCATCTACTAATTCAATTCAATTCTGACACTATATACCTGGAGATAGTATCAGATCCCATAGGCTGAGCACTCAGATCCATGACTTCTCCCCACTTCAGATGCCAGTCACAAGCACAGGCTGTGACCTGCTTCTGACCAATTGGCTATAAATCAGGAGTTCCCATGATACCTTCCTTGGGTTTGATCAGTCTGCTAGAGTGACTTACAGAACTTGGAAACAGTTTGCTTATGTTTACTCATTTATTATAAAGGACATTACAAAGGATACAGATGAACAGCCAGATGGAAGAGCTGCATAGGGCAAGGCATGTGGAAAGGGGCATGGAGCTTCCCTGCCCTATCCAGGCATGCCAATCTCCAGACACCTACACAAGTGAGCTCAATGATCTGGAAGTCCTCTGAATCCTGATCTTTTGGGGTTTTTTAACATTTGTTTTTCTTTTATTTTATTTTTTTGAGACAAAGTCTCACTGTCTCCCAGGCTGGAGTACAGTGGTGTAATCTTAGCTCACTGCAACCTCCACCTCCTGAGTTCAAGCAATTCTCCTGCCTCAGCCCCCTGAGTAGCTGGGACAACAAGTATGCACCATCACATGTGGCTAATTTTTGTATTTTTAGTAGAGACGGGGTTTCACCATGTTGGCTAGGATGGTATCAAACACCTGACCTCAGGTGATGTGCCCACCTCGGCCTCCCAAAGGGCTGGGATTACAGGTATGAGCCACCACGTCTGGTCTCTTTTGGGTTTTTAAGGAGGCTTCATTATGAAGGCATAATTGATTACACCATTGGCCACTGGTGATCGACTCTACCTTCAGCCCCTCTCCTCTTCCCAGAGGACTGGGGTGGGGCTGAAAGTCCCAACCCTCTAATCATGAAGTTTTTCTAGTGACCAGCCTCCATCATGAAGCTATCTAGTGGCTCTGAGCCACCAGTCATCTCATGAACCTAGAAAAAACACTCATTGCTCCAGTGACAGAGCTGTGTGCCGGGAAGTGGGATCAAGACCAAATATATATTTCATGGTATCAAAAGATGGAACTCTATATATGAACGTTTGAGAGAGAGAGACACACACATAATATCATCCAGGTAAAGGAGTAGACAGTCTTAATCATTTTAATTAACAATCTACCTGCTTTTTTTTTCTGAGCTCTTACAGAAACACAGCCCTGCACCCCCTCTTTGCTAAAATATGTACATTTCCCCATTATCTACTTAATAAAATCCAAACTCCTAGATGTGTGTTCACATCTGTATTTAAACCTTATATTGTACTACATGTCTTCATGAAGATTTTACCAGAGTGTAACACGCATGATTTTTTAGTAGTTTTTCTGGCTTTCCCCTCCCAATTTCTTAGCTGGGATAGAAGCTGCCCAGAGAGGAGCTTGTCTGCCTTGTTCATGCTGAATTTCCTGAGCTGAGAACATAGCCTGATACATAGCATGCTCTCAAGATTCACTAGACAAATGAATAAATGAGTGAAGAGTTATTGTCCTTACCCTCTGCCTTCTGGCCACATGCCCTCTTAGATAGCCCTTATCTCTTATGAGCTGAATTGTGTTTTCCCCAAAATTCATATGCTGAAGCCCTAACACCTAGTATCTCACAGTTTGACTATATTTGGAAACAGGGCCTTACAGAGGTGATTAAGTTAAAAAGAAGTGGTTTGTTAGGATGCGCTTTCATCCAATTTGACTGGTTTCCTGTAAAAAAAATTTGAAAAGGAGGAAGAGGAAATTTGGACACACAGAAAGATATAAGATGAATGTATACACATAGAGGAAACGCCATGTGAGGAAAGACCACAGTGAGAAGGTCTGCTGCCAACAGACAGGCTTCAGAAGGAGCCAACTCTGCAAACAACTTGGTCTTGGACTTCTAACCTACAGAACTATGAGAAAAGAAATTTATGTTGTTTAAGTCATCCAGTCTATGATATTTTTGTTATATATTTACTTTTGTAAGAGTACTCTGGTAAACCTTTTACACACAATCCTAATAAGAATCCTGTGATGTAGATATTTTTGAGATCCCCATTTTACAGATAAAGAAATGGAAGAATTGAGATGTTAATTAACTTTTTTATGGTCAAACAGCCAGGGTTTGGAATGTAGGCAATTTGATTCACACTGCTCCCTCTACCTGATATACCTTCCCCTTCACTTCTGAATGGTAAATTCTAATCATCTGTAAAGTCAGAGGATACAGCTCTTTTCACTAAATTTCTCCACTTTGGCTTCAAATTTATACTGTGATATTTGCTTTACTTTATGTTTTGTTCCAAATTTGTTGTAGATGCCTGCTCAGGAATCTGCTTAGCTCTCCAGGATGGGGGCCTCACATTATTCGCCATAGCCCTTTGACATTAAACCTAGACCCCTTCTGAAGTGAGAGCCTATTATGGGCTGAATTGGTACCTGGATCCTGATTGCTGACTGATAGGTATCCTGGCTATACACATGCCAATTTACATGTCTATAAAAATTCACTTGTTTCAGAATTCCATGTTCTATTCTCTGTTACATGTGTAGGAATCTCTGCCAGCCTGATATTAATTACATCCCTGAATCATGATTGTTCATATTTCCCTATAGCCTTTATATATAGTGTTCTACTCTTTACATCAACTTTCCCCAGAATCAGAAGTTCAGTCTCCCCTAATGCCCTTAGCTTACTGTGCATAGTCTGTTTCCACGACTCTGCTTATCCTACACATGACTGCTGTTAAGCAGGCAATGTCCAGGCATGACCTGTGATAGTCAATCCTTACATTTCTGTTAATGATTCACTCATTCATTCACACATGCATTCACTTATTTATTTGTTCTTCTGTTTTTCCATCTAACTAGGAACTTTTTATATGCCAGGTATAATGTAGATCAAGGTCAGTTTCCTGATTTGATACTAAAAACATCAACAAGCTTTTAATGCTACTAACAGTCTGCAAAAATATTACCAAATTATCCTACACTAAAATGTAATTTGAAAACATATCACTGATGAGATTCAGTATCTTTCTACTTGTCAACAGGAAGCAATCTAAAAGAAAAACAGTAACAAGTTGCAAACTAAGAAATTAAAACATGTCATGAGGATATGTTAAATGAAGGCTAGTTGTGGTGTGATGATAAGGGACAACTGAAATTTTCGAGGATCTGGAATACTGAAAAAGGAATACTGTGGAAAAAGACAGATTGGTGCTGCTCTGGGACTGCCTATGAGAGAGAAACTCAATCCAGAACTAGGGTGTTAGTGATGGTGACAACTGAATTGAATAATGAGTCCAATTTAGCAAACATTTTTGAGCAACCCCTAAATACTAGACAATTGTAGGATGCAAATGGAAATCAGATATAGTCCTTCTCCTCAAGTAGTGGGGAAAAGAGACACATAAAATCCTAGCTTTACTAGAAGTAGGAGTGAGGCAAGTGTGGCTGTCGGCAATATCAAGCAGCACCTCAGATGTGCTATTATCTGAAGTGATATCAGATGCTGTCAAGATCCAAATTTTCTAGGCTTCCCTCTTAATGAAATGAACATAGTACAATTCCCAGACTTCTGTCTGATAGTAGAAAACAAGAAAGAAAAAAGTGGAGATCAGTGCATTTTGGTGGGTAATACGGGAACTATGCTGGATATTTAATATTTTCCTCTCCCAATCCATTTCATTCTTCTCCACTCTTCTCCCTGCATATAAGTTATACAGTCTATGGTATTTTGTTACAGCAGTACAAACAGATGAAGACACTACATTCTGAATTTAAACAAGTTTCTGCTGTGTCAAAATTGAGACGAGTATGCACTGACTAGCTGATAAAATCGATTCTATTTAATTGGAATGATATTTCTCACTACAAAATAATAAGGTAGTAATATGACTGATAAATCTTTCACATGCACTTAGATTTGTAAATCAACTGGTTAACCTAGAAAACCAATAAAATTAGATTTCTGAACTCTGCACAGATGAAGATGAGACTTTGAAGTAGAAGGGAAATAGGAAACTCAAGTAACTAGCCAACCTTACCCAATCCTACAGGAATAATGCATATTTAGAGTAGCTGGTCTAGTATGGTGATACAGACCTAACCATAATCTAATTACCAGGCTTAGAGTCGAGTCTGCTGCTGCCCATGAAAAATAGTTAAAATAACTAGTCCTTAGAGGATTTCAGGATTGTTAGTACTGTGCTCAGAAATGGATGTCCCTCAGGTTCTAAGGAAACAGGGCTCTGCAGAATTGTAACTACTGGATACAACCACAGGGTTTTAACATTTAAAGATAACACTGGTCAGTCTGATCTACCATCCAGGCAGCCCAGTTAGCCATGGGAAAACCGGAAGTGATTTTCTTAAATACATTTTCTAACAAAGCTTAAACGTGATAGAAATATTGAAATGTGGTTTAATTCTCTTGATTGAAAAAGAAAATGTGATCTGTAAATGATTCTATAAACTTTTGACTTAATTTATGCCCAGCGTGTCAAGTATGATTTAGTTAGTCACATCTGCAGTATTTGCAAGTTAACACGTCTATTTTATCCAAAATCATAGCAAAATGAGTTGGATATGTAAAAATATTTGGCAAATGTCACAAGCGGATTCAGTGAGGAAAAGCCTAATTTCTAAGTCACACATGTGTACTCAAGGGTCCTGAGTTGGATGAGCACATATTCTACAAAGAGCTGGACAGTTCTGGTCCTTGTTTTATCATGGGTCAGGAGCACAAAAGTGAACTAAATAACAGAAATCAAAAGGCAAACATTGACACTGGAAGCTCACAAGACTTAGCAAGAAACACATTCTTAAAAGTCATTAAACAATTTTGAAAAGAAATTCAAGCTGCGGGGACTGAGCTCTGAGATCAGAACAATAAGTTCCATGAATTGGAACAGAGGCTTTCTGAACGCAGTTTTGAAGAATGCTTTTCCCAGACAAGCTTCTTTGTGAGGGGGATTTTTTTTTTTTTTAAACAAACATGCCTAGTTTTGACTCAGTTCAGAAATGAAATATTTCAAAAGTCCTTTCAAGCTCAGTATCTCTAAAATTACTCTTTCAAAGTTACACTTTAAGGGGTACTAGAGGATTGAGATTAAAAGGGATACCAAGTTTGTAAAATTTTCATAGGCATGATAAAGAGGCACAAAAATCCCCACCCACCCCCCAGTAATTTCTTTAGTGTTTTCGATAAAACAAGTAAAATACCAGTTGGAAAGCACGGCACTGTTAATGGGGTTGGGAAAGTGTTTCAAAATTCAGTTTTGACAAAAGAAAGCGTGAAACAAAATTGCTTTTTTTATGGGTTTAGGAGTTTTACAAAGGGAATTTTAATGAGAAATATTTTTATAAGGTTTGTTTTCCATAGTTAATGTCATTGAATATAAAAATATAGAGACCCTTGAGCAACAAAGGTTTTAACTACATGAGTCCACTTATAAATGGATTTTCTTCAATAAATATATTGAAATATGTTTTGAAGTTTGTGACAGTTTGAAAAAGCTCACAAACCATATAGCCCAGAAATACTGAAAAAAAGCTAAGGAAAAGATATATCATAAATGCATAATACATATGTAGATACATCTATTTTATTATCTATTACCATAAATATACATAAATCTATTATAAATGTTGAAATTTATCAAAAGTTACATTCACACTTAAAGACTGTACATGGTGCTATCAATAGTTGAGAGAAATGTAAACCAATGTAAAGATGAAGTATTAAATCATAACTGCATTAAATTAACAGAACATACTGTACTACTGTAATAATTCTTTAGCCACCTCTTGTGGCTATTGAGGTGAGCTCAAGTGTTTTGAGTATCTACTTAAAATGCGATGGGATCTAACCATCGCCGCATGAGCAGTTCATCTCTCCAGTAAATTGCATATTGCAGTAAAAAGTGATCCTCTGTGGTTCTTGCATATTTTTCATCTTGTTTAGTGCATCTTGAATAATGTTATGGGACCCATATGAAGTGCCACTAGTGATGCTGAAAGTGTTCCCAAGAAGCAGAGAAAAGTCATGACATTACAAAAAAAAGTCTAATTGCTTGCTATGTACCATAGATTGAAATCTGTAGCTGTGGTTGCTGCTATTTCAAGATAAATGAACACAGCATGAAACCATTGTTAAAAAAAAAAAAAGAAAAGGAAATTTGTGAAACTGTTGCTGCAGCTAGGCCAGCAGGCATAAAAACTTTGTAGTTTCTGCAAACTACCTTTTAATCTCATATTGAAAATTCAGCTTTTATGTGGATGTAGGATTGCTATGATTTGAGAAGTTTAGTCACTATATGACAACTTAAAGCAAAAGGAAGGTGATGGATCTAAAGCTGGAGAACTCAATGCCAGCAAAGGATGGTTTGGTGATTTAGAATGTAGTTTGGCTTAAAAAACATCACGATAACAGGAGAAGCAGCTTCTTCAGATGAGTTCACAGATGCCATTAAGAAAATCATTGAGGAGAAAAGATATCTGCCTGAATAGGTTTTTTTTTCCTCTTTTTTTTTTTTCTTATTATACTTTAAGTTCTAGCGTTCATGTGTACAATGTGTAGGTTTGTTATGTATGTACACATGTGCCATGTTGGTGTGCTGCACCCATTAACTCATCATTTACATTAGGTATTTCTCCTAATGCTATCCCTCCTCCCTCCCCATCCCCCATGACAGGCCCCCATGTGTGATGTTCCCCGCCCTGTGTCCAAGTGTTCTCATGGTTCAATTTCCCACCTATGAGTAAGAACATGCGATGTTTGGTTT
Organism: Macaca mulatta; assembly: GCF_049350105.2. NCBI lineage: Eukaryota > Metazoa > Chordata > Mammalia > Primates > Cercopithecidae > Macaca > Macaca mulatta. Next base: position 121,538,557 of record NC_133409.1, on the reverse strand, counting down.
TCTGTCCTTGTGACAGTTTGCTCAGAATGATAGTTTCAGCTTCATCCAAGTCCCTACAAACGACATGAACTCATCATTTTTTATGGCTGCACAGTATTCCATGGTGTGAATGTGCCACATTTTCTTAATCCAGACTATCATCGATGGACATTTGGGTTGGTTCCAGGTCTTTGCTATTGTGAATAGTGCCACAATGAACATACATGTGCATGTGTCTTTATAGCAGCATGATTTATAATCCTTTGGGTATATACCCAGTAATGGGATGGCTGGGTCAAATGGTATTTCTAGTTCTAGATCCTTGAGGAATCCCCACACAGTCTTCCACAATGGTTGAACTAGTTTACAGTCCCACCAACAGTGTAACAGTGTTCCTATTTCTCTACATCCTCTCCAGCACCTGTTTCCTGACTTTTTAATGGTCGCCATTCTAACTGGTGTGAGATGGTATCTCATTGTGGTTTTGATTTGCATTTCTCTGATGGCCAGTGATGATGAGCATTTTTTCATGTGTCTGTTGGCTGCATAAATGTCTTCTTTTGAGATGTGTCTGTTCATATCCTTCACCTACTTTTTGATGTGGTTGTTTGATTTTTTCTTGTAAATTTGTTTAAGTTCTTTGTAGATTCTGGATATTAGCCCCTGAATCGGTTTTTAATTCAGACAAGTGCCCTATTTTGGAAAAAAAATGCCACAAAGGACACTTATTAGTAAGGAATAGAAGCAAGCATTAGGATTTCAGGCAGAAAGGGATAAGCTAATGCTACTGTTTGTGCAAATGCAGTTGTGTTTATGATCAGGACTGCCCTTACCTATAAAGTTGCTAAGCTACTAGGCTAAAAGGGAAAAGATCAACACTAGCTGCCAGTCTTTTGGTTGTGCAACAGGAAAGCCTGGACAATGAGAACACTTGTTCTGAATTGGTTCCATCAATGCTTTGTCTCTGAAGTCAGGAAGTACCATACCTGTAAGGGACTGTTTTTTTAAAGTTCTTTTGACTTTGAACAATGCCATTAGCCACCTAGAGTACCATGAGTTAAACACTAAAGGTGTTGCAGTAGTCTACATGTGTTGAAGTAGTCTACATAGTTTTTAGGAAAACATGATGTCTCTAATTCAGCCTCTAGATCAGGGGGTTATAAGGATCTTTAAGGCTGATTACACACAGCACTCTACAGACAGCATTGTCAACACTATGCAAGAGAATCCCAGTAGAGAGAATAACGTAAAAGTCTGGATGCATTAGACCACTAAAAATGTCATCATTGTTATAGAGAAGGCTGTGAAAGCCATTAAACCTAAAACAACAAATTCCTGCAGAAACAACTGTGTCCAGATAGGCATGACTTCACAAGATTTATGAAAAAGCCAGTCAAGGAAGTCATAAAAGAGATTATGGATATGGCAAAAAAAAAAAAAAAAAAAAAAGACAGCAGGTGAAGGTTTCAGTATAGGATCTTGGAGAAATTCAACAGCTCAGTAGACACCTCTATTAAGATGTCTCTAATTAATAGAAAATGAATGGAAGACGACTTGGTGGAGATGTGTGCTTCCAATCAGTGGAAGACGATGAGGAAGAACATGTAGAAGATGCAGTGCCAGAAAACAAATTGACATGAAACAATCTGGCAGAAGGGTTCTGATTACTCAGGACTGCTTTTGAATTCTTTTAGGATATGGGCCCTTCCATGATATGGGCATTGAAACTAAAGCGAACAGTGGAAGAATAATTGGTACCATATAGAAACATTTTAGAGAAATAAAAAGCAAAAACATCAGACAGAAATTATGCATATTTCTGTGAAGTTAACTGAATATGTCTGTTTCTCCTGCCTCCCCTTCTGTCTCTTCTACCTCTTCCGCCTCTGCTATCCCTGAGACAGCAACACTCTTCTTCTTTCTCCTCATCCTCTTCCTCAGCCCACTCAGTGTGGAGACAAGGAGGATGAAGGCTTTTATTCCGATCACTTCCACTTAATGGATAGTAAATACATTTTCTTATGATTTTCTTAATAATGTTTTCTCTAGCTTTATTGTAAGAATACAGTATATAATGTATGTAACATATCAAATATGTGTTAATCAACTGTTTATGTTATTGGTGTGGTTTCTGGTCAACAGCAAGCTATTAGTAGTTATGCTTCTGAGAAGTCGAGAATTATGTGGATTTTTGACTGCATGGGGGTTGGTGCCCCAACCCCTGTGTTGTTCAGGTGTCAACTGTAGAACCAAAAGTCTGGATGTATTTATTATTTGAACCATACAACAAAAACAATAGAAAGACAAGACTCTCCAAATAAAAAGGAGAAATCATATCAAACTCAGAGTTAACTTACTTAGATGGCTATTAATGGTCTTATCCATACATTTGGTACTTGATTATTTAATCTCAGAGTTGGTTGGCTTGATTTTTATCATGTGCAAAAATGCTAAGTGAGGTAGTTTACATTAAAGAGTCAGACTCAGAAAATAATTTGCCTAGCTTGATTCTGCATGAAAATATGAAGATATTCATGAAGATATATATTTATTTGTATAAACGTAAATATTACAAAAATGAATTAAAGCAAATATTTTCTTGATAAGAAGATATGTGCAAATTATTGATTTTGAATAATTTAATTTCAAAGTTCAAATTTAATTAAAGCTATGCATTAAACCAAAATGGCGTTTGGTTTTAAAGAAATAGATTTAAGGCAATTCAAACTTGTACTGTTCTTATTTTGGTAGAGTGCTTTTCCCTGCTAGTTATCAGAGGCATTGCCCTTGTTTCTCTGTAGCATTTTGTGTTCTCCAGATAGTAACCTGAAGAAATTACTATTCTGTCCATGGATGGACTATGTACATTGCTTTTGCCTACCTAGTTTCCTTTGTTTGTGCAGCTACCAACCCAGGCTGACCAAACAGATATACCTGTCCATAATAATATTCAATAAGAGGCTTCCTTAACATTTGATAAGTGGATGCAGGGAGAGAGGCTTTTTCTTTGTCCTGGATCACATGCTGTGAAGACCATCTAGTTGGAATGCCAACAGCCTTCTTTTCTAGCTGCTGGGACAAAAAGCCAGAGAGAAAAGCAGAATAAAGACAGAGAGATGCAGAGCGCAGGACTTGACCCTGCCTGAAGCCTTAGACTTTCTAATAAGAGACAATGACTCTTTTTCTGTTGTAAGCTAGTTTGCGTTGGGTTTCTGTCCCTCACAGCCACAATAATCCTGGCTAATTCAACAAATAAGCAATAGAAAAAGCTGAAAGGGAAACAATTTACAGCAAAATATAAGGCAGTGCATCTAGTTCTTAGCCACATATGGCAAAAATGAGCTTTTTATGTGTTTTCAGATATATAATAAAAGAGAAATAAGAATTTTTGCCTTAATGTATCTCAAACATAGAGACTGTTAGTACATTTTACAAAAATATACAATATGTTTTAGTCTGCCAATTTTAAAAATTGCATTTATTTAAATTTCTAAATTAAAAACATTTAAAAAATTGACAGATAATTGTAATGTATTTTCATGTACAACATGTTTCAAAGTGTATATACACTGTGAAATGTCTAAATCTAGTTAACACATGCATTACCTAACATAGTTATCATTTTTGTGGTGAGAACACTTTACATCTACTCTTAGCATTTTTCAAGATTACAATAATGACTTTAAAAGAAATATACTGGCCAGGAGTTGTGGCTCATTCCTGTAATCCTAGCACTTTGGGAGGCTGAAGTGGGTGGATCACCTGAGGTCAGGAGTTCCAGACCAGCCTGGCCAACAGGGCAAAACCCTGTCTCTACTAAAAAATCAAAAATAAAAAAATTAGCTGGGCATGGTGGCGCACACCTGTAATCCCAGCTACTAGGGAGGCTGAGGAAGGAGAATCACTTGAACCCTGGAGGTGGAGATTGCAGTGAGCCGAGATCGTGTCACTGCACTCCAGCCTGTGTGATGGGAGCATGACTCCATCTCAAAAAAAAAAAAAAAAAATACAAATAAAGATAAAAGAAGTATATTTACACATCAAAAGCTTGATCACTTTAGTAAAAAAATATTGTCAATGACATATATTTGGTTATATGGAGGTAAATCACTGTTTTGATAAATTATTTAATAACAATATGATTTAGCCATTGTATTAGTCCCTTCTCACACTGCTCTGAAGAAATACCCAAGACTGGGTAATTTAAGAAGTAAAGAGGTTTAATTGACTCACAGTTCAGCATGACTGGGGAGGCCTCAAAAAACTTACATTCGTGGTGGAAGGGGAAGTGAACACACCTTCTTCACATGGTGGCAGGAAGGAGAAGAATGAGAAACCAGCAAAGGGGAAAGCCCCTTATAAAACTATCAGATCTTGTGAGAAGTTACTACCTCGAGAATAGCATGGGGGAAACTGGCCACATGATCCAATTACCTCCCACCGGGTCTCTCCCACGACACATGGAGATTATGGGAACTGCAATTCAAGATGAGATTTGGATGGGGACACACCCAAACCATATCAGCCATATATACAGGTAGGGGGTAAAGATTAAAGGTTTAGGGAGGTTAATGACAAAATATTCAGAGTAATTCATCTGACCTTAAACCATCCTCTACCCCCTTACCACACATGCACAAAAGTACATGCAAATATACTCAATTATTGCACATTACAAAACAACTATTACTGGGTTAAGTGCAAATTTATAGTCAATAAATCAAGGGAAATGAAATCGTATGAAGAAATTTGGATGTAATTGAACAAGCAGTGTAAGAAATCCTTATATCTCAGTCTGTTTACATGCCAGATTGGTTTGATTCTTTTGCTTGTTAGTTCTGTTTCATCAAAGTATTTACCCAAACTAATTTCTTGAATGAACACATCAAATAAGGTGAACTGGTTTATGAATAAACACCACCTCAATAACTCACACTATCATATCAGATCACTCTCGAATGGCTTCATAAGTATTTGTCCCAACAGCCTTTTCCTTATTCTGTTTCCTGAACCTAGGAATAAAACCTGAATGCTTTGACTTTGAGTTCACTGCTCTACTTACAATTCTGGGTTCTCTTTATGATTACTGCCACTAAATGCTATAAATGTAGAATTCCACAGTTAGAAGGGACTCTAAAATGTCTATTTCACTTACTAGTTCTACAAAGGAAAACTCAAGCTCAGGTCTCTGACATACACATGCAAGGTTTCAAGTGGCAGAGCTGGTCCTGGACACTCATCCCAGAGGCCCAGCTCAATGCTTTTATTGGAAAGCCATTATGCAGATGCTCTGCACACAACTTGGGACTTTTCACTGTATTGATTTGGTTTTATGCAAGTTATTGTGTCTCAGCATAACATCATAAATCTGTGCTAGATGTTCAAATTATCTGAATGGATTGTCATATTCAATAATTAAAAAGTTAATGTTGAAGAATAATAGCTCTTTATAGAGTTTTATTTCTGTTAAGTATTAAGAGCATTTTATATGTATTAACTCATACAAATGATTCTTAGACTTTTTTAGTAGAAAGTCATACTAATTCTTTCTGGTAATCCTATTCACTTTTCATTAAGTTCTCTTTTAAATAGGAGGTCTTAGGCTCCATTTTGTGTAGCTTGTTTGTTTTTAAGTTGACAGATCAAGTAAGGTGTACTGGTTTACACAAGGTGTAACTATGTTACATCTCAGTTACATAGTAAACGGAGTAAAATATATTAAATTGAATAAATAGTTTTGTATTAAATCCTGAATCGAGTCTAGTTTTATGTATTATCTTTTTTTTTTTTTTTGGGCTACCTGAAAGAGTTCGAAGACAGTCCCTGTTTTCCAGAATAAAATATCTTTTTAGAAACTTTGAAGCAACAGACCTTTAAGAATTCTGGATAAAAATGTCTGTGATGAAAAGATGGATGTTTGGAGTGATGAATATCTCATTTGCTCTTATGTGATTATTATTCATGCTATGCATGTATCAAAATATCTCATATACCCCATAAATATATATACCTATGTACCCACAAAAATTAAAAATAAAGAATTAAAAAAAAATCTGTGTTGGAATACCAAATATGCCTCAAAGGTAATATTTTATTAAAATCATGAAATTAATTCATGATTTTGGAAATTCTTATTTTGTAAAGTGAGGGTGATGGTGGTTAACAACATACTTTTTAAGAAAAGTATATTGAGTTTGAACAAAATGTTATAATAAGATTTATATGTTTTGGTGTTTTGGTAGCTGAGAGTTTGCCTGTAGAGTGAAACTGTGCTTAAATCCCAGTTCTTAAATTTTCTCGCTTGTGTGACCTTGGCAAAAGCATTCAGTCTTTTTGTACCTCAGGTTTTTCATCCAAAAATGTGAAGATAATGAGGAGTTTTTGTCTCAAAGAGTTGTTGGGATAATTAAACACATGTATTAAAAAGTACTAAGACATAATAAATTAGTGATTTTTATTAAAAATATAACATTATTTTATATTATTGTTCCTTAAAAATTACAAATAATTACTGCTATTAGCCTACATTTTGGTGTATTTTGTTTGAATTATTTGAAGGAGAAGAAATACTCTTTATAGAACAAATGATTGTTCTAGTTAAAGGAAAAGATCTGTAATTTACCTACTATTAGGAATTTACATATATAATTGGTTTGTGAATCCCACCCCAACAGTTTCTGAGATTTGCTTGATATTTTTCAAAGTTCTTAGCTCTTGCCTTTTCTCACTATTATAATCAACTGTTTCCTGTATGCTAGCAAAGTCAGTGGTAAAGATGTTAAATGTTTACTGCAAGCAGGAATATTGTCATAATAGCATAATAAGCAATTAGGAAAAAACTGCCCCCTGACAGAAAGCAGTCATTGGTTATGTTTTATGTGGAGTTCTTCTGTTTCATGATTGATTGAATGGTTCTTTTCTATTGAATTATTGTTGTGAAAACAGAGCTGTTTCATACTGAAGGTTATGACATATGCTATTCATTATTTAGGCCAATATAGCAAGGTTTTTAGTAACAAGTTTTAGGAATAAAGTTCATTTGAAAGTGCTTTCATTGCTCACATTACATTTTGCTGAGATTTTACTAAGATGGAGTATTAAACACAATACTAACAACTCATGAGTAAAAATACAGTGAACTAAATGATGCAAAAATGCATCAAGTATTTGAACAAAACATGTTAAACACATATGCACATCGCAAAGACTAAAAGAAAATGAAAAAGATCTTGTTTTTATATTGTTTTAGAGCTTCTAGGCTTCTCCTTTCATTATTAATCATACTTGGCTGCACAGAACACTTGCGATCTGTCCTTTCTTTGTAGAAGCTGCCATTGTGTGAAGATGGATATGCCTTTTTTCTCCCTCTTCTCTCAAAAGATGAATTCTCAATCTCAATTGCTTCCTCATAGCATGTGCACTTATCTTTGCCTTTTGTGCACTAGAGGAGAACATGCTTCTCCATTTCTTTGTCTCTCAGAAATATGAGACAAGTGCCTTTTGCTCTATCATGTAGCTGCTCTTTACAATGTCAGCTGTACTGATGCCTGCCTCCAGTAGCAAGCTGGTGACAAACACCACGAGGATGTATCTCCCCAACAAGGTGCTGATCAGACAGCTTGAAAGAAAGCAATGCCCTGTTTTTCCATTTTAGGAACAGTTTTCTCTCTCTCCCTGATTTCCCTTCTCCTTCCTTTCTCTCTTTCTTTCTCTCTCCTTCTCCTGAACCAGTTTTATTTTGTTTTCTAAAAAATACTATTTGAATGAAGTTTTCAATCAAGAGTATTCTATTAACTTAGTTCCAAACCAGGGACAAAAGTGCATAATGTTCAAGTAATTAGGTTTAGGTTCTTTACTGGCCTAAAGAGGCAATGGGCATTGTGTATCTGGGCATTTAAATATTGTTCCATAATTATTTACATACCATATATATAATATGCAATACATCTAATATGTGCTATATATACAGTGTGCTATAGATATGTTCTCATATATATTATCTTCTACTTTGTGTGGTATATTTATCTTTCCTGTGTTCTTGTTATTTCTGTATTTTCAGAATTGTTTTATTACTATAGTGTACTACCTATAATATTTTGAGATTTTTTTAATATGCAAAAAAGAGCATTTTAAATTATACTTCTAGTGAAGATTCCATATAGCTCAAAGACTAACAGAAAATGAAATTGACACAGAAAATTAAAGACTCGTCAATGGACACTTCAAAATCAGACACAGGTAGACATAATTCTGTCAGAAGAAAAGATAAGGGTAGCAAAGGTCTATGCTTTACATATTTTGTTATTCCCCACTCCCTTTGGCATAAATTTTAAACTCATTAGTCTAGCCCCAGATGCCTTGCCCATCTCAACACTTACACTAGCCTACAAGTGTCCTGTGTTCTAGCCATACTAATCTCCTTGGAATTTCTTAAACTTTCTAGGTTATCTTCCTTCCACACTTTTGTACATGTGGTTCCTCTCTTTGCCTGGGTAGCTTTTTTTACATAAATATTCAATTCAGTGTTCCCTTTCTCTGGGAAGGTATTCTCAATTTCAGTTCTCAAGGCTGGGTTAGGTGCCTCCTAAAGCTCATATCTTATACATATTTCTTTCATTGCCCTTTTTATTCATTCATTTATTCATTCGTTCAATAAATATATATTGTGTGCCAAATAGATGCCATTTGTGTAACTGCTGATGTGCCTCTCATCCACTAGACTATGACCTCCTTGAGTTAAGACACATACAGTTATTCTCATTCTTCAGGGAATTATGTTCTATAAAGTTGGCATAAATGATAAATTAACAAATATGGAACTATTACTCCTAAAATAACAAGTTGGATTCCTAAGAACCTTTGGTCACAACATTGTCATCAACCAAAATGTCATTTGCATTATGTAGGTTCATTTGTCAATGTCCTTATAAAACAAACCAGTCTCATCAGCATTAAAAAACTGCTTTTCAGCCGGGCGCCGTGGCTCACACCTGTAATCCCAGCACTTTGGGAGGCCAAGGCAGGTGGATCACAACGTCAGGAGTTCAAGACTAGTCTGACCAAGATGGTGAAACCCCATCTCTACTAAAAATACAAAAAATTAGCCGAGCATGGTGGCGGGTGCCTGTAATTCCAGCTACTCAGGAGGCTAAGGCAGAGAATTCCTTGAACCCAGGAGGTGGAGGTTGCAGTGAGCCAAGATTGCACCAGAATGAGACTCTGTCTCAAAACAAACAAAAAACAAACAAACGAAACAAAACAAAACAAATATCCTGCTTCTCAGGCCTCTGAGCCCAAGCCTACACATATACATCCAGATGGTCTAAAGTAACTGAAGAATCACAAAAGAAGTGAAAACGGCCATTTCCTGCCTTAACTGATGACATTACCTTGTGAAATTCCTTCTCCTGGCTCAGAAGCTCCCCCACTGAGCACCTTGTGACCCCTGCCCCTGCCTGCCAGAGAACAACCCCCTTTGACTGTAATTTTCCACTACCTACCCAAATCCTATAAAATGGTCCCACCCCATCTCCCTTCGCTGACTCTCTTTTCAGACTCAACCTGCCTGCACCCAGGTGATTAAAAAGCTTTATTGCTCACACAAAACCTATTTGGTGTTCTCTTCACATGGGTGCGCATGACATTTGGTGCCGTGACTCGGATCAGGGGACCTCCCTTGGGAGATTAATCCCCTGTCCTCCTGCTCTTTGCTCTGTTAGAAAGATCCACCTGTGACCTCTGGTCCTCAGACCAACCAGCCCAAGGAACATCTCACTAATTTTAAGTCAGGTAAGCGGCCTCTTTTTACTCTTTTCTCCAATCTCTCTATCCCTCAACCTCTTTCTCCTTTCAATCTTGGCACCACCCTTCAATCTCTCCCTTCTTTTAATTTCAGTTCCTTTCCTTTTCTGGTAGAGACAGAGGAGAAGCGTTTTATCTGTGAACCCAAAACTCCGGCACTGGTCAAGGACTCGGGAAGATAGTCTTCCCTTGGTGTTTAATCATTGTGGGGATACCTGCTTGATTATTCACCCACGTTTCAGAGGTGTCTGATCACCGCTGAAACTCATGGGGATGGCTGCCTTGATCCTTCACCCTTAGTGGCAAGCACCACTTTCCTGGGGGGCAAGCATCCCCCACCCCTTCTCTCCGTGTCTCTACCCTCTCTTTTCTCTGGGCTTGCCGCCTTCACTATGGGCAACTTTTCACCCTCCATTCCTTCTTCTTCTCACTTAGCCTGTGTTCTCAAGAAATTAAAACCTTTTCAACTCACACCTGACCTAAAACCTAAATGCTTTATTTTCTTCTGCAATGCCGCTTGACCCCAATACAAACTCGACAATTGTTCCAAATAGCAAAAAAATGGCATGTAAATTTCTCCATCCTACAAGATCTAGATAATTCTTGTCATAAATTGGACAAATGGTCTAAGATGCCTGACATCCAGGCTTTCTTTTACACATCAGTCCTTCCCTAGTCTCTGTTCCCAATGCAATTCATCCCAAATCCTCCTTTCCCTCCCACCTGTCCCCTTAGTGCCAACCCCAAGCGTCACTGAGTCTTTTCAATCTTCCTTGTCTACCAACCCATCGGACCTCTCCCCTCATCTCCAGACTGCTCCTCCTCAGGTCACTGCCCACCAGACTGAATCAGGCTGCAATTCTTCCTTAGCTTCTGCTCCTCCACCGTACAATCCTTTTATCACCTCCCTCCTCACACCCAGTCTGGCTTACAGTTTTGCTCCATGACTAGCCCTCCCCCACCTGCCCAACAATTTCCTCTTAAAGAGGTGGCTGGAGCTAAAGGCATAGTCAAGGTTAATGCTCCTTTTTCTTTACCCAATCTCTCCTAAATCAGTCAGCGTTTAGACTCCTTTTCATCAAATATAAAAACCCAGCCCAGTTCATGGCTCGTTTGGCAGCAACCCTGAGACGCTTTGCAGCCCTAGACCCTGAAAGGTCAGAAGGCTGTCTTATTCTCAATATGCATTTTATTACCCAATCCACTCCTGACATTAAATAAAGCTCCAAAATTTAGATTCCAGCCCTGAAACCCCACAAGAGGACTTAATTCACCTCGCCTTCAAGGTGTACAATAATAAAGAAGAGTTGCAATTACTTGCCTCCGCTGTGAGACAAAACCCAGCCGCACCTCCAGCACACAAGAACTTCAAAATTCCTAAACCACAGCAGTCAAGCATTCCTACAGGACCTCCTCCATCACGATGTTGCTTCAAGTGCCAAAAATCTGGACACTGTGCCAAGAAATGCCCACAGCCTAGGATTCCTCCTAAGCCGTGTCCTATCTGTGCGGGATCCCACTGGAAATCAGACTGTCCAACTCGCCCAGCAGCCACTCTCAGAGCCCCTGGAACCCTGGCTGAAGGCTCTCTGACTGACTCCCAGATCTTCTTGGCTTAGCGGCTGAGGACCGATGCCGCCCAATTGCCTCGGAAGTCTCTGGACCATCACAGATGCTTTAGGTAACTCTTACAGTGGAGGGTAAGTCCATCCCCTTCTTAATCAATATGGGGGCTACCCACTCCACATTACCTTCTTTTCAAAGGCCTGTTTCCCTTGCCTCCATAACTGTTGTGGGTATTGACAGCCAGGCTTCTAAACCTCTTAAAACTGCCCAACTCTGGTGCCAACTTGGACAACGTTCTTTTATGCACTCCTTTTTAGATATCCCCACCTGCCCAGCTCCCTTATTAGGATGAAACATTTTAACTAAATTATCTGTTTCCCTGACTATTCCTAGGCTACAGCCACACCTCATTGCCACCATTTTCCCTAGTTCAAAGCCTCCTTTGCATCCTCCTCTTGTATCTCCCCACTTTAATTCACAGGTATGGGACACTCTACTTCCTCCTTGGTGACTGATCATGTACCCCTTACCATCCCATTAAAACCTAATCACCCTTACCCCATTCAATGCCAATATCCCATCCCACAGCACGCTTTAGAAGGATTAAAGCCCATTATCACTCACCTGTTACAGCATGGCCTTTTAAAGCCTATAAACTCTCCTTACAATTCACCCATTTTACCTGTCCAAAAACCAGACAAGTCTTACAGGTTAGTTCAGGATCTGCACCTTATCAACCAAATTGTTTTGCCTATCCACCCTGTGGTGCCAAAGCCATACATTATTTCATCCTCAATACCTTTCTCTACAGCTCACTATTCTGTTCTTGACCTTAAAGATGCTTTTTTCACTATTCCCCTGCACTCCTTGTCCCAGCCTGTCTTTGCTTTTACCTGGACTGACCCTGATACCCATCAGTCCCAGCAGTTTACCTGGGCTGTACTGCCTCAAGGCTTCAGGGACAGTCCTCATTATTTTGATAAAGCCCTTTCTCATTATTTACTTTCTTTCCATCCATCTGCTTCTCAGCTTATTAAATATTTTGACAACCTTCTACTTTATAGGCCCTCCTATAAATCCTTCCAACAGGACACCCTCCTGCTCCTCCAACATCTATTCTCAAAAGGAGATCGCGTATCCCCCTCCAAAGCCCAAATTTCTTCCTTGCCCGTTACCTATCTTGGCATAATTCTTCATGAAAACACATGTGCTCTCCCTGCTAATCATGACCGGCTAATCTCCAAAACCCTAACCCCTTCTACAAAACAACAATTCCTTTCCTTTCCTTCTTTGGCATGGTTGGATACTTCTGCCTTTAAATACCTAGTTTTACCATCCTGGCTAAACCATTATATAAACTCACAAAAGAAAACCTAGCCAACCCCATAAGTCCTAAATCCTTTCCCCATGCCCCTTTCCATTCCTTAAAAATCAACCCTAAAAGCTGCTCCCACGCTAGCTCTCCCTAACTCATCCCAACCCTTTTCATTACACACAACCAAAGTACAGGGCTGTGCAGTCAGAATTCTTACATAAGAGCCGGGACTGCACCCTGTAGCCTTTCTGTCCAAACAACTTGACCTTACTGTTTTAGCCTAGTCCTCCTGTCTGCGTGTGGTGACTGCTGCTCCCCTTGTACTTTTAGAGGCCCTCAAAATCACAAACTATGCTCAACCCCGTCTCTATAGTTCTCATAACTTCAAAAATCTGTTTTCTTCCTCACACCTGATGCATATACTTTCTGCTCCCCAGCTCCTTCAGCTATACTCACTATTTGTTGAGTCTCCCACAATTACCATTGTTTCTGGTCCAGACTTCAATCCGGCCTCCCACATTATTCTGGATACCACACCTGACCCCCATGACTGTATCTCTCTGATCCACCTGACATTCACTCCATTTCCCCATATTTCCTTCTTTCCTCTTCCTCACCTTGATCACATTTGGTTTATCGATGGCAATTGCACCAGGCCTAATTTCCACTCACCAGCAAAGGCAGGCTATGCTATAGTATCTTCTACATCTATCATTGAGCCTACTGCTCTACCCCCCTCCACTACCTTTTAGCAAACCCAACTCATTGCCTTAACTCAGGCCCTCACTCTTGCAAAGGGACTATGCATCAATATTTATACTGACTCAAAATATGCCTTCCATATCCTGCACCACCATGCTGTTATATAGGCTGAAAAAGGTTTCCTCCCTACAAAAAGGTCTCTTATCATTAAGTCCTCTTTAATAAAAACTCTTCTCAAGTCCGCTTTACTTCCAAAGGAAGCTGGAGTCATTCACAGCAAGGGCCATCAAAAGGCATCAGATTCCATCATTGAGGGTAATGCTTATGCTGATAAGGTAGCTAAAAAAGCCTCTAGCATTTCAACTTCTATCACTCACAGCAGTTTTTCTCCTTCTCATTGGTCACTCCCACCTACTCCCACACTGAAACTTCCCCCTATCAGTCTCTTTGCACACAAGGTAAATGGTTCTTAGACCAAGGAAAATATCTCCTTCCAACCTCACAGGCCCATTCTATTCTGTCGTCATTTCATAACCTCTTCCACGTAGGTTACAAACCTCTAGCCCACCTCTTAGAACCTCATTTCCTTTCCATCGTGGAACTCTGTCCTCAAGAAAATCACTTCTCAGTGTTCCATCTGCTATTCTACTACTCCTCAGGGATTGTTCAGGCCCCTTCCCTTCCATACACATCAAACTCGGGGATTTGCCCCTGTGAAGGACTGGCAAATTGACTTTACTCACATGTCCTGAGTCAGAAAACTAAAATACCTCTTGGTCTGGGTTGACACTTTCACTGGATGGGTAGAGGCCTTTCCCACAGGGTCTGAGAAGGCTGCTGCAGTCATTTCTTCCTTTCTGTCAAACATAATTCCTCAGTTTGGCCTTCGCACCTCTATACGGTCTATAACAGACTGACCTTCATCCCTACTATCTTCTGTCTAGTCATACTCCTATTCACCGTTCTCAACTACTCGTAAATGCCCTGCCCTTATTTGCACTGCTGGCTTACACTTTCCCACCAAACCATCATAACTGACATCTCCTGGTTTTACCTCAAACTGCCACCCTTAAGTCTCTCTTAAAGTGGATAAAAGATCTTCAGTGGCAAGGTACACTCCAATACTTTTACCACGTTGAAGTCCTACTCTTTACTTTTATATTCACTCTTATTCTCATTTCCATTCTTATGCCACCCTTTACCTCTCCCCAGCTATCTCCACCACACTATCAATCTCACTCACTCTCTCCTAGCCATTTCTAATTCTTCTTTAACAAACAATTGCTGGATTTGCATTTCTCTTTCCTCCAAAATCACTGAGGCCTCGACTTACTCACTGCTAAAAAAAGAGGACTCTGTATATTTTTAAATGAAGAGTGCTGTTTTTACCTAAATCAATTTGGCCTGGTATATGACAACATAAAAAAACTCAATGATAGAGCCCAAAAAACTTACCAACCAAGCAAGTAATTACACTGAACCCCCTTGGGCATTCTCTAATTGGATGTCCTGGGTCCTCCCAATTGTTAGTCCTTTAATACCTGTTTTTCTCCTTCCCTTTTTCGCACCTTGTGTCTTCCGTTTAGTTTCTCAAGTCATACAAAACTGTATCCAGGCCATCATCAATATTTCTATATGACAAATGTTTCTTCTAACAACCCCACAATATCACCCCTTACCACAAAATCTTCCTTCAGCTTAATCTCTCCCACTCTAGGTTCCCACGATGACCTAATCTCACTCGAAGCAGCCTTGAGAAACATTGCCCATTATCTCTCAATACCACCCCCCAAAATTTTCACTGCCCCAACACTTCAGCACTATTTTATTTTTCTTTATTAATATAAGAAGACAGGAATGTCAGGCCTCTGAGCCCAAGCCTGTACATATACATCCAGATGGCCTGAAGCAACTAAAGAATCACAAAAGAAGTGAAAATGGCCAGTTCCTGCCTTAACTGATGACATTACCTTGTGAAATTCCTTCTCCTGGCTCAGACGCTCCCCACTGAGCACCTTGTGACCCCTGCCCCTGCCTGCCAGAGAACAACCCCCTTTGACTGTAATTTTCCACTACCAAACCCTGTAAAACGGCCCCACCCCTATGTCCCTTCATGACTCTCTTTTTGGACTCAGCCCACCAGCACCCAGGTGATTAAAAAGCTTTATTGCTCACACAAAGCCTGTTTGGTGGTCTCTTCACATGAAAGTGCGTGACACTGCTTTTCCACATAAACTTTTTCCCATAGAACATCTGTTGGGTGTTTAAAAAATTCTTTTCTATATGTATTTTGTTTTTAATTGACAAATAATAATTGCGTGTCTTTATAAGACACAAGTACAATGTGATGTTTTGATATAGATATGAAATTATTTAATCAAGCTAATTACCATATTCATCTTCCATAGCCTCCTTATTTGCAAAACTTGCCTTGTCTGCAAGTTTAACACGTATTTCCCACACATACTGCCTTTTGAAATGTGCAAGTTACCCAGCACTCGCCAAAAAAGTTTAACATTTTCCTGCCCCTGGATAATGTGGCTAAATTTTTTTTTGGCTTTTAGCCTTACAACAGTGGTCTCCAATACACCTTTTAAATATTGGTTATCTCATGAAACTACAAATTTAACTACTTTTCCACTTTTTCTATAGCTTCATCACACATTACAGATGTTACTTTAGCATTTTCTGGAGTATCCCTTTGCACAGATTGACAAATTTGCTCTTCTTTTTTCTGGATGTACTATATTGATGATCAATTAACACTGAATTCATAGCCAATAGCATTATAACTCATGCCTGAATGAAGCTTATGTAACACAATATTTTTTTGAAAGACACATTACTGTCTTCTTAGGAACACTAAATAACACTTCCGCACTACATTTGTGGGCTATTTTAAACAGTGAAATTACCAAGAAAAAGCAGAAAATGTAAAAAAAAAAATGTGGCTTCACTGAACAGACCTCAGAAAGGACACTTGTTTATGTGCAAGAGCGGGAACAACAAGGCAGAGTGTAACCTTGTTTGGCCTCAACTCAGAGCTTGCTTCTCAAGTGACTCAAATTTTTTGCTCTGTGCATATCTGTGAATGACCTCAAATGATTGCGAAAATGCTACCAGTATTGATTTTGGGGTTACAAATAAATTTTAGTAGGTGAATTTTCAAATATGGAATTCACAAATGTAGAGTAATTGTATTCTTCTTCTATTAAATAATAAAAGCTCAATAACTGTTTGTTGACAGAATGAAGCTTGCATGCTATGCTGAAAGCTATTTCACATATTCAGTGAAGTAAATTCTTTATTCAAACTATAAATTTGAAAAATCATTTATGCTACAATGCCTGAAAGTTAAAGAAAAATCTTGTTTGGATACCATGTATATTAGATTCTTACTTACAATAATCTTAAGTACTTTCTCCAAGGAATAATCTATCAATTATAATTCTATATGATATTAAACATTTTTTATGTTTGTAAAAATATAAGGTGTATATATACGTGGTGCTTATCTCTGGAAAAAAGCAACTAGCAATTCCAGATTATTGCTCTCTCTGTTGCTGAAATTCCTGAACTATCAACAAAATAAATGTATGAAAGCTAGAGTTGACACTGAAACATTCCATCAAAAAATTCTGTTTTTAGTAAAGAAACAAGGTCAGTTGAAGGCCATCATATTGACAACATACATTTTCTGTAAATCTGATTATGACAGACAAACAATTTAGTGCAACTTACTGAGAGGCATAACTTTGGGTTGATTTTTAATAAGCAAAGACTTTGAATTGACCCGTATTTATTCTCTAGTTTGTTCCTCCTTAATTCAAGAACAAGAATTTTCAAGATGTTTATAGATAGATGTTTACATAATCTATGACCATGGTTAATAGTCAAGCTAATGTGCTAATGTGGGGAATCAAATCTATGATCACAATCAACTAATATAATTCATTTTGAGTCAACAAATATTTATTGAGAGTGTTCCAGACCTATGTTCGGTGTTGGAAATAAATTATGAATGGAACAGCTATGGTTCCATACCAAGAAAACTATCAGCCTATCTGAACAGATATACACTCTACAAGTGGAAAAAGAGAAAAAGGAATATACAGATTATGAAGTAAACTATAGAGGAAGAAAAGTCTGGCAATGGAAGAGAATAATGGTCATAGCGGAGGAGGAAAGAGGCATATGTTACATGAGGTTTGCTATGGTTTGAATGTTTGTGGCCCCCACAATTTTCATGTAGAAACTTAATCCTGTCTTCATAACATCAAAGTGCAAGGTGAAGCAGCAAGTACTGATGTACAACCTACAGCAAATTATTCAGAAGATCTAGCTAAGATCATCGATGGAAGTGGCTACACTAAATAACAAATTTTCAATGTAGTGAAAGCAGCCTTATATTGGAAGAAGATGCCCTCTAGGACTTTCATAGGTAGAGAAGAGAAGTCAATGCCTGTTTTCAAAACTTCAAAGGACAGGCTGACCCTCTTGTTAGAAACTGATGCAGCTGATGACTTTAAGTCAAAGTCAGTGCTCACTTACTATTCCAAAAATTACTCTGTCTGTGCTCTATAAATGGAGCAAGAAAGCCTGGATTACAGAAGCTCTACAGCATGGTTTACTGAATAAGTTCAGCCCACTATTGAGACCTATTGCTCAGAAAAAATATTCCCTTTGAAATATTACTGCTCATTGACGATGCATCTGGACACTCAAGAGTTCTGATAGATATATACAAGGAGTCTAATGTTTTTTTCATGCTTGCTGATACATCTTCCATTCTGAAGCCTATGGGTCAAGGTGTATTTTGACTTTCAAGTCTTATTATGTAAGAAATACTTTTTGTAGAAACAATCATCATAGTGAACAGGCATCATACAGAATGCGAGAAAATTTTTGCAATCTGCTTATCTGACAAACGTCTAATATCCAGGATCTACAAGGAACTTAAACAAATTTACAAGAATAAAACAACCCCATCAAAAAGTGGGCAAAGGATATGAACAGACAATTCTCAAAAGAAGACATCTATGCAACCAACAAACATATGAAAAAAAGTTCAACATCACTTTTCATTAACTGATCAACTGATCATTAGGGAAATGCAAATCAAAACCATAATGAGATACCATCTCATGCCAGTCAGAATGGTGATTATTAAAAAGCCAAGAAACAATAGATGCTGGTGAGGCTGTGGAAAAATAGGAATGCTTTTACACTGTTGGTGGGAATGTAAATTAGTTCAACCATTGGGGAAGACAGTGTGGCAATTATTCAAGGATTTAGAACCAGAATTACCATTTGACCCAGCAATCCCATTACTGGGTATATACCCAAAGGAATATAAATTATTCTACTATAAGGACACATCCACATGTATGTTTATTACAGCACTATTTACAATAGCAAAGACATGGAACCAACGCAAATGTCCATCAATAATATATTGGATAAAGGAAATGTGGTACATATACACCATGGAATACTATGCAACCATTAAAAGGAATGTGATCATGTCCTTTGCAGGGACATGGATGAAGCTGGAAACCATCATCCTCAGCAAAGTAACACAGGAACAGAAAACCAACACCGCATGTTCTCACTCATAACTGGGAGTTGAACAATGAGAACACATGGACACAGAGGAACAACACACACCAGGGCCTGTCGGAGGGTGGTGGGGGTAAGGGAAGGGAAAGCATTAGGACAAATAGCTAATGCATGTGGGGCTTAAAACCTAGATGATGAGTTGATAGGTGCAGCAAACCACCATGGCACATGTATACCTGTGTAACAAACCTGCATGTTCTCCACATGTATCCTGGAACCTAAAGTAAAATTAAAAAAAAAAAAAAAAGAAATACGTTTTGTAAGGCCATAGATAGTGATTCCTTTGATGGATCTAGGAAAAGTTAATTAAAAACTGGAAAAGATTCACCATTCTCGATGCCATTAAAAACATCCATGATTCATGGGAAAAGGTCAAAATATCAACATTAAGAGGAGTTTGGAAGAAGTTGATTACAGTCCTTGTGGATGACTTGGAGGGTTCGGGACTTCAGTTGAAAACATAATTGCAGATGTGGCAAAAAAAGCAAGAGAACTAGAATTAGAAGTGGAGCCTGAAGAAATGACTGAATTGCTATTATCTCATGATTAAAGTTGAATTTGAGGAGTTGCTTCTTATAAATGAGCAAAGAAATTGGTTTCTTGAGATGGAATCTACTAGTGAAGATGCTGTGAATATCATTGAAATGATGACAAAGGATTTAGAGTATACACAAACTTTGTTGATAAAGCAGTGGCAGGATTTGAAACAAGTTCTGCTATGGGTTAAATGCTATTAAACAGCCTTGGATACTACAGAGAAATCTTTCATGACAAGAAGAGTCAATCAATGTGACAAACTTTATTATTATCTTAGTGCCACAGCCATTCTAACCTTCAGTGACGACCACCACTCTCATTAGTCAGCAGTGATCAATATCAAGGACGGACTCTCTACCAGCAAAAGATTAGGACTTGCTGAAGGCTTAAATGATCATTAGCATTTTTTAGTAATAAAGTATTTTTAAATTAAGGTATGTGCATTTTTTTTTTGGTGTGTGTCATTTTTTTTTTTTTAATTATACTTTAAGTTCTAGGGCACATGTGCACAACGTGCAGGTGTGTTACATATGTATACATGTGCCATGTTGATGTGCTGCACCCACTAACTCGTCATTTACATTAGGTATATCTCCTAATGCTCTCCCTCCCCCCTCCCACCCCATGACATGCCCTGGTGTGTGATGTTCTCCTTCCTGTGTCCAAGTGTTCTCATTGTTCAATTCCCACCTATGAGTGAGAACATGTGATGTTTGGTTTTCTGTCCTTGCAATAGTTTGCTGAGAATGGTGGTTTCCAGCTTCATCCATGTCCCTACAAAGGACATGAACTCATTCTTTTTTATGGCTGCATAGTATTCCAAGGTGTATATGTGCCACATTTTCTTAATCCAGTCTATCATCGATGGACATTTGGGTTGGTTCTAAGTCTTTGCTATTGTGAATAGTGCCACAATAAACATATGTGTGCATGTGTCTTTATGGCAGCATGATTTATAATCCTTTGGGTATACCCAGTAATGGGATGGCTGGGTCAAATGGTATTTCTAGTTCTAGATCCTTGAGGAATCCCCACACTGTCTTCCACAATGGTTGAACTAGTTTACAGTCCCACAAACAGTGTAAAAGTGTTCCTATTTCTCCACATCCTCTCCAGCACCTGTTGTTTCCTGACTTTTTAATGATTGCCATTCTAACTGGTGTGAGATGGTATCTTATTTTGGTTTTAATTTGCATTTCTCTGATGGCCAGTGATGATGAGCATTTTTTCATGTGTCTGTTGGCTGCATAAATGTCTTCTTTTGAGAAGTGTCTGTGCATTTTGTTTTAGACATAATGTTTTTGCACACTTAATATACTATAGTTGAGTGTAAACATAATTTTATTGCACTAAGAAACCAAAAATTTCATCTGCTAACCTTATTGTGATGCTGGATTTATTGCAGTGGTCTGAAACCGAATCCACAACGTTTCTAAGGTATGTCTGTAAATAACCTGGTCCAAATTCAACCACCTACCTACCTGTATGTGAATCTATTCTTAGTCATTACCTTTTACTGCATCTTAGATTATCTCTTAGTCTGCTCCTGCTGCTATAGCGAAATAGCATAGATTGGGTAATTTATAAACAAAATAAATTTATTGGTCACAGTTCTAGAAGCTGCAAAGTCCAAGATCAAGGTGCCAGCAGATTATCTGGTTAGGGCTTGCTTCAAAGATGGTGGAAGGTGTCAGGCTTCTAAGCCCAAGCTAAGCCATCGTATCCCCTGTGACCTGCATGTATACATCTAGATGGCCTGAAGCAAGTGAAGAATCACAAAAGAAGTGAAAATGGCGAGTTCCTGCCTTAACTGATGACATTCCACCATTGTGATTTGTTCTTGCCCCACCTTGACTGAGGGATTAACCTTGTGAAATTCCTTCTCCTGGCTCAGAAGCTCCCACACTGAGCACCGTGTGACCCCCCGCCCCTGCCCGCAAGAGAAAACCCCCTTTGACTGTAATTTTCCACTACCCACCTGAATCCTATAAAACAGCCCACCCCTATCTCCCTTTGCTGACTCTCTTTTCGGACTCAGCCTGCCTGCACCCAGATGATTAAAAAGTTTTATTGCTCACACAAAGCCTGTTTGTTGGTCTCTTCACAGGGAGGCATGTGACAGAAGGGACAAACAGACCCCTCAAGTCTCTTTTATAAGCGAAGGGCACTAATCGAATCCATGAGGGTGGAGCCCTTATAACCTAAACACCCCCTAAAGGTCCTACTTCTAAGTATTATCACAATGGGTATTACATTCCAACATATACATTTTGATGGGACACCAACACTCAGACCATAATCAATCTTCAATGTTTCTTCGAGAATCTTCCTGTATATTGTTATTTTTTTTCCCAAATTTACATTATAGATTTAGAAAAATGTAAGAAATGCTAATTTGAAAAAGCAATAAAACCCAATCATGTAACAATGTCATCATATGAACTCTTTATAAAAGAAAATAAAAATGTGGACTAAAAAAAGTGCACAAATACTGTATACAGGGAGAAAAGAAATATTCATTTAATTGCACACTGAGAAATGTAAGAAGTAGATCTGAGACGCTTCAGACATGTGCCAAGAAAAGCTGCTGGTATGTGGTTTCAAGAAATAATAACACAAAGAGGGCATTGCTTTCTGCTCCTGGCACGGCTTGCTCAAGGGACCAAGAGGTGGCATTCCTGGGTCTGGGCGAGGGGACAGCTTATTGCAAATGTTGACTGGCACCAAGCTTGTCACAGACTATGGGTTTTCTTTTTTTTCCCCCTCTCCTTAAAACTTAGACTGTAGTAACTGACAACTCACTGCCATTAGGAAGAAATTTTATGAGAAGAAAATGACTGGAATATAGCATTGGAGAATATTTTTTCAGTAGTTTTAATTTCATTTAAATTTCACACTACAAGCACAGTCTAATTACTGATGGTAGGGAAGTATTCATTTCTCACGCTGAACACCTATAAGATCTATGTTCTTTGACCTGTGGGTCTTTAGTGTGAACTCCAGGTTCATTTTTCTTGCTAGTAGCAGGCATTTTCAAAGACTTATCTTCCATCTGTAGGTGGCAGTAAGTTATTAATGTTTTGGTTACTCTGCCCAGTGGAAGGAAGATTAAATCTGGTTTAAGAGAAACAGAATATAAAAAGAATATTGTTCTACCTTTGGGCCAGTATAAAGAGCAATAACAGTTTTTGTTTTTTTTTTCCACTGGAAGTTTGATTCCTTCCTCCATTTTAATTTGAAGTAAAATTGAAATACTTATGTATTCTCAGTAGACTCTCCACTAGCTGGGGTGAATTTATGTTCACATCAGACTCAACAAACCTAGAACAACAAGCAAGAGTACTGTATAAGTCAGCAGCTGAAGAGATCCACTGTTTCTTGTGCTGCGTATCTAAGCAAGATTAGCTCAGATTTTAAAGCCCACTGTTATATTTATATTAAGCGATGGCATTTTGCTTTCAAGTATATGCATACAAAACATCAAATAATTGTTCTTCCAATTCCACAATAAAAAAGATTTCTTCCAAAATCACTTGCTGATTTCCCGCCTGTGTTTAAAAGAAACAAAAAACAACCCCAAACACAACAGGAAAAGGAATTGTTGATTTGCAATGCTTTTCTGCCTTGTCTTTTGCCTTGTGGTAGTTCATATGCAAAACATGCTTGCTTACAGATGGAATCCGCTAGTCCTTGCCATTAAGGGAAACACAGCAGGACCCAGAGAGGGTTTGCTGAAGCTGAAAACTGACTTTATAATTTAGCTCTGAGTCTTGAAGCAGCCTAAGTCACAGT
Source organism: Macaca mulatta (assembly GCF_049350105.2). Classification (NCBI taxonomy): domain Eukaryota; kingdom Metazoa; phylum Chordata; class Mammalia; order Primates; family Cercopithecidae; genus Macaca; species Macaca mulatta. The sequence continues at coordinate 121,515,246 of NC_133409.1, read as the reverse complement.
ATAAATCAGAACACTGGATCCAAAAATGTAAGGCAAATAGAGCGAAACATGAATTTCTCCCCTCATACTTCTCCTCTTGTTAGTACAATTAAAACAACAATCACTTCCTTTATTGCTTATGATTTAACACTTAGAAAAGTAAAGTGACAAATTTCAGGCTACAGTAGACAGAGCCATAGAAAAAGAAAAACACAGCCAGTAAGAGGAGGCAGTTACTGTCATATTATGCCAACAGATACTGCCAGGTTTCTAAAATAAAAAACAATCTTCACCATGGTGAATACTTGGCACGTTTGCTTAGTTTAGCTTTATGGACTCTTCCTATTGCAGTAAACCAGCTTATACTTATATTGTTCTTTGATTTCTCTAAAAAAATTTAACACAGGCTACAGAGATTAAGTTGGCGATTTAAAAAAATAACTTTGGGATATATGCTTAACATTTCTACCTTTCCTGTGCTTACAGAATGCTTTTGGCTCAAAGGGGCCTTTCTATTTATGTATTTACTCTTTATAGGGTAGAATTCTTAACTCTGCGTAAGATCGATAATTCTTACTTTGTGGAAGATACTATCAATAAGCTTTGTTCCTTCACAAGAGCCATGAAGGCAGGTATTCTGTTTTTTCTAATCTTTGTCCAGCTGGCAGAAGAAAAGGTCGTATGATGTTAATGTATACCAACCTAAGATTTTCTGCCCCTGCTTTCTCAACCTAATAGGTAACATGTTTGCACCGTTGTAATTTTTATTTTTAGTGGTTTGTTTTCAATTTTAACAGAGGATTTCACAAGTGCAAAGTGCATTTCATTTTTGATGAGCCGGGAAAATATAACCCTTTGACAAGCACCCAGGTATCAAATTGTCCTCCTTTCTCTTGTAAGAGTCATCTGGTACTGTAACAGGTCTGCATGACAATGTATAAAAACTTATTCATGAGTAAAGAGCTTTTTCTATTTCAATTCAAACTTGCGTAAATCGTTTTCTGTGGAACCAAAAAATGGTGGCTGTGTCAACTGGGTTGATTTGCCTGATTTTAATAAAAACATAAACAGCACCATGGTTTGGCTTTTGGACCTTCCTTGGTATTTGTAAGATCTGAGGGAACAGCTCATTATAACCAGTAGTTAGAAAGTACGAGTAAGTAAGACCCAGAAAACAGAGCCTGTAATAGTAAGTATCATGAGTACCAGTGAAAAGAATCATGGGCATTTTACCATACAATTGTTGAAAGAAAATGAACTGCAGAATTCAAACAAATTTGGGCTAAAATCTCAGCTAAGCTACTTATGCCACCTATTCTGTGAACGTGAGTACACTGTTTAACTTCAGTTTCGTTATTTTATAACATAGGGGTTGCAATGTCTGTTTTTAAAATGTGCACTAATGAGATAATTAAAGAAGTTATCCTTCATGAAGCATTGCAAAGCACTTAAAAACTGGTAGATGCCCATCAATTAATGAGTATATATATATATATATGTGTATATATATATACACACACACACACACACATGCACACAATGGAATACTACTCAGCCATAAAAATAAATGAATTAACAGCATTTGCAACGACCTGGATGAGATTGGAGAAGTAACTCAGGAATAGAAAACCAAACATTGTATGTTCTCACCGACACATAGGAATTAAGCTATGAGGATGCAAAGGCATAAGAATGATACAAAGGACTTTGGGGACTTGGGAAGAGTGGGAGGGGGTGAGGGATAAAAGACTACAAATATGGTGCAGTGTATACTGCTCAGGTGATGAGTGCACCAATATCTCATGAATCATGGCTAAAGAACTTACTCATGTAACCAAATACCACCTGTACCCTAATAACTTACGGAAAAAATTTAAAAACCTGATAGCTGTTCAAAGCAATAGCAACAGCATAAGAGCCATTTCAGTAGAACATGCCATAGGAAGCAATAAAGGGTGAGAGTATACAGCAGAGGCTAAGCTGACTGCCTGAAGTTTAACCCCTGCCCCTTTTACTATTGCTGTGACCTTGGATGGATTGTTTAACCTCTCTGTACCTTAGCTTTGCCATTTATACAATGGAGATAACCATAGCTTGAACTGCATAGCATTGTTACAAGGATTAACTGAGATAATACATATAGAGTAATTAATACATGTAAGCAATCAATGATGTTAGCTTTTTTTTTATTATTATTACCTTCCCCCTGCAAGGGGTTTATCTGGCAAGAATACAGTTGTTTCCCCTTATCTGTGGGGGATACAATCCAGGACCCCCAGTGGATGCTTAAGACTGTAGACAGTACTAGGGCCTTTACATATGTGTATACACACACACACACACACACATATATATATATTTTCCCTTTTGGTACACACTTATGATAAAGTTTAATAAATTAGGCAAGTAGGAGATTAACAACAATAACTAGCAATACAATAGAACAATTACAACAATATGCCAGAATCACTATTCTTGTGTATGGGGCCATGATTAGGTAAAATAAGGGTCATTTGAACACGAGTTCTTTGATATTGTGACAGTTGGTATATTGTTATACCACAGAGCAGAACAACAGAAACTTCATCATGTTATCCAGGAGTGTCCCCAGTTTAAAACTTATTGTTAACTTCTGGAATTTTTTATTTAATATATTTGGACTACAGTTGACTGCCAGAAACTGAAACCCCGAAAGTGAAACTGTGGATAAAGGTGGACTACTGTGTAGAAGTAGCCTGTGTGGCGTTAATGGACAATAGAATATATTTTAAAAACTGTGGTATAGCCACATATTATGATGTTTCTGGAGGAGAGAGAGACAGTACTTAATGACACTGGCAATGCTACCCAACTGTAAGAGGAATTTACTTCTGTCTGAATATTCCCATCAAAAGCATGGATGTGATCCTGACACAAGTGACGATAACTTTGGAAAAATGTTTGGACTTTTGATCAATTCACCACGTTTCATTTGGTTCTGAATCTCACTATTTAAACAAATTTGTGAATACTTTGGAAACATGGAAATCCATAATTAATCCGCATAAGCAAAACAGAGGCTGCTTGTTCAAATCAACCTTCACATTCTCTCTTTTTCAACATTCTGTGCAGATATAATAAAATGTCCTTGCATTTGTATGATGTTTTGCAGTTGAAAACATTTCCATACATGCAGTTTTATGTCAACTTCTTGCAGCCCTGGGGAGTAATTCTAGCTGGTATTGGAATCTCCTCCCTCACAAAGAAACAAGTTTTGAGAGGTGAAGCCATGTGCCTCAAATCACATAGCTTTTAAACAGCAGAGTAAGTTAAAAAAAATCACTCAGACCGGGTGCGGTGGCTCACGCCTGTAATCCCAGCACTTTGGGAGGCCGAGGCAGGCGGATCACAAGGTCAGGAGATCGAGACCACGGTGAAACCTCGTCTCTACTAAAAATACAAAAAAAAAAAAAAAAAAAAATTAGCCGGGCGTGGTGGCGGGCGCCTGTAGTCCCAGCTACTCAGGAGGCTGAGGCAGGAGAATGGCGTGAACCCGGGAGGCAGAGCTTGTAGTGAGCCGAGATCGCACCACTGCACTCCAGCCTGGGGGACAGAGTGAGACTCTGTCTCAAAAAAAAAAAAAAAAAAAAAAAAAAAAAATCACTCAACAGTGTTTGATAAGGTTGGCTTTTGCAGCTTAGTTTTAGGTTATGTGAGATTGTACTATCACAAGTACCATTAGAATTTCTGTCACATTATGATTTTTTTCTGCTTTCAGTAATTATAATAAAGAAAGACCTTTGTAGCATGCTTTTTATATTTGTCTTCTATATTTATGTGTGCTCTTTGGGGCTATTTTAGTTTGATATTTATCTGCTTTTTCTAGGAATATTCTCTGAAAAAGACTCAGATATCAGAGAAAATATTAGTGCAAATATTAGAAGAGAGCTTCAGATGAAAATAAAGATGTGGTAGCTTACATTATAATATTTCCAGGGCAAATACAATTCTTTATTTTTGTAGTCTTGGTTACGGGCTTATATGTCTGCATCTGAGAGACAACAAAAGAATCACAGCTGGATTTGCAAGATGCATCTAATTGGGGAAAAATGCAGGGGTATGTGTGGAAACTGTTTTTTTTTTTTTTTTCTTACTCCAAAAAGTGAACTCAAAAATAAAAGTACCTGTGAAATTGAGATTTGAGTCAGAAAAGCAGTGTGGGAAGACGGATAACCTTTGGTGTCAAGTTGATTTCTCATATCTATGTGGTCCAATTTCAGTTTGAATATTAGCTATGAGATCTGCAGTTCTCTGTTCTACAAGGCTCGAAAGGTGAAGGCAGAATATTTCAGAGGTGTCTCAAAACTCTAATAAAAGACTCTCCTGCCAGATGACCCTTGATAAACTTCACTCTTCCTTTCAGTAAAAAGCTCCCCCAGATGAGCTCAAAAAGGATGATGTTCACCACTATTAAGTCTCTAGTCAGCCATGCTAGGCAGCTCAGAAATTTCATCGGAATTTTTCCTTACTAGGCAGTTTTAGATGTTTTAGTCAGTAATGCAAATCCAAAAGGAGAAGAACTTGGTAGGAATATGTGAAAAGTAGATCTATATTACGCAAAGTGTACTTTTGGTTATACAGAAGTAATATGTAATTTTTACCTAACAGCATAATACATCAAAATTGAGCTTGTTGTGATGATGTACAATAATATATTCCACTTATACACTGTTTTTATTGTTCTTATTCTGAGTGTGTTCACAGTGGTATCTTTTTCAACACAGCATCAATATATTTTATCACTTATATGTCATGTTGTGGTATCTTCATTCCCCCTTAAGCTTCTTAAGTATAAGGTTTGTGATTTATTATTTGCATTATTTTTATGCCTTGCAAAATGACTAGCATAGTAGGCTCTCTTCTGATGTGCTTGTAAAACTGACCTGAGTATGGATGCTTCTTTGTCTAAGGACAGTTTCATAATACACAATCAATACAGATGTTAGCATCAGTAAAAATCTTAGAAACCAGATTTAAAGTATTCCTAACCTGGCTTTTATGAGTTTGCATTTAAATAAGAGCATGAGGAATTTTTGTTTATTTCCGGTGTTTAAATCCTAATCAGAGAGAATAGCCTAATGGATTTCTGTAGACTAGTTTAAAACTAACTAATAGGGAGTAAGTATTCTGTATAGTCCCTGTAATTATTATAGAATCCTTAAATAACCTCAAGCAGTACTATTAGGACTTACTTTGTTCTCTGAGTACCTATCAATAGGATAAAGATAAACAAATTTGAAACTAAACAAAGATTTGAAGATCAATGATAAATTAATTTGATACATTTGCAGTGGCCAGTCCGGGTCTGTGGGGACTGGACACATCAATCAGTGCAACATTGAGAATCCCTGTTCTTCATCCCCCACAGGACAAGCCACATAATCTGTGGGGACAAGTTCATGATGACAATGAAGAGTCCCTAATTCAAAAAGCAGTAGAACAGCTTTTGACTTTCTGTTGTAGTCTCTCTCTCTCTTGCAAGCTGTTACCACGTTTTTTATTTGCTATTTAATGCCACTCATTTCCTCAGTCATGAGGACACTCATGGGGTGAGAGCAGAACTTCACAGCACCTGAGATCCTGCCCTGAGTTGAGTACATGTGGTGTATGTACCCAACCCTGACTCTCCCCGTGTCCACACCCAGACCGTTGCTATGAGAGGAGATGGCAGTGGTTATTGGGTTGGTGAGGAAAAGTAGGTAGCTGAGAACTTTTCCTGGAGACATGGTGAGGTGGTGAGAGTGAGACTAAACGTAATCTGTTCCTCCAGGTCCCTGACACATGCTCCATTGTTCCAACTTACTTCACTTACAAAAGCTAACATTGACTATATTATGTTAAGAATTTTCAGATGACCACTTCACAGCATTACACTCCTAGTGAAGGCCCTTGTGAGCAAGGTGTCCTGTGCTGCTGCACTGGCCCCATGTCCATGAAACTGGCCGTGATTCCCAAGATAGAAGATCTGTGGGATGGGCTGGGTGTGGTAGCTCACGCCTGTAATCCCAGCACTTTGGGAGTCCGAGTGGGGCAGATCACAAGATCAGGAGATTGAGACCATTCTGATTAACACGGTGAAACCCTGTCTCTACTGAAAATACAAAAAATTAGCTGGGTGGCGGGCACCTGTAGTCCCAGGTACTTGGGAGGCTGAGGCAGGTGAATGGTGTGAACACGGGAGGTGGAGCTTGCTGTTAACCAAGATCACACCACTGCACTCCAGTCTGGGGGACACAGCGAGACTCCGTCTCAAAAAAAAAAAAAAGAAAGAAAAAATCTGTGGGATGATGGAGCACATCTTGCTGACAGAGAAGTGGTATCCTCTCCCCAATCCTGAAGCAAGAGGGTTGACATTGTCTTTCTCCTTCTCCTCTGTGACTGTTTTCTTACTTCAATGTGCACTTTGTCTTCATTTTAATCCACTTGCTTTTATTTAAAAATGGTAAGAGGAAGGAAACTAGAAGACAATTTTGATAAAGTATAATTTCATAATGGTAAAATCATGACTCATGCAAACACAATATGAATGCATGTCAAAATTTTATTTAACTCAATAATTAGGAAAATAGTAAGATGCCAACAGTAATTTAAAGAACATTTGAGAAGCAATATTAAGATTGCTGGGTTGGATATAAAAATGGTTAATGTCCAACAGGATCATAAATTGTACCATTTAGGGTACTTTTTGTTAGAAACAAGTTATTCTCATTTCTACTGGACAAAAATCTACAAGTTAACCTCCAGCCCTACAAAGTTGTAAAGTAGAATAGGCAATAGATAGTCAAGCCCAGCAATGGAGAGCTGCACTGTGACAGCATCTAAGTAATCTCTTCTGTCTATTTCAACTTAAGGAGGATTTACCTGTCAGTGTGATTTGCTCCATCCTAGCATTATCTGGGTTTTTACTTAATCTGACTAACATGTTAAAAGATTTTCTTTTTTTTTTTTTTTTTTGAGATGGAGTCTCGCTCTGTCACCCAGGCTGGAGTGCAGTGGCCGGATCTCAGCTCACTGCAAGCTCTGCCTCCCGGGTTCACGCCATTCTCCGGCCTCAGCCTCCCGAGTAGCTGGGACTACAGGCGCCCGCCACCTCGCCCGGCTAGTTTTTTTTTTTTTTTGTATTTCTTAATAGAGACGGGGTTTCACCGTGTTAGCCAGGATGGTCTCGATCTCCTGACTTCGTGATCCGCCCGTCTCGGCCTCCCAAAGTGCTGGGATTACAGGCTTGAGCCACCGCGCCCGGCCAAAAGATTTTCTCAGTAGCCCTCTATATGCGTGGTAATAGATGTTTAATACATCCAGTGATAGAGTATAAAACAGGAAAATAATCCTCAATATATTTAATTCAGCATGCATTCTCTTAATACTTCAATTAGATTATATACCTCTAGATTATAGAAAATAGCTCTAGAAGTAGTCTAAGATTCTTAAATATTTAGGATTAGACAGGTCTTGGTGATCTTCAGTTTTCTCTGTGGGAGAAGAAAATCTCATTCTGCAATCATGCATATAAATATTTGTGGCTCACATTTAGGTCTAGAACATTTTTGAGGCTTTAATTGTGTTTCTAAGTGGATGGGTAGACTGGAGAAGGAAATAAAAAAGCCCAGAGAATTTGTGACAGATAAAAGGGGAAAGAAATTAGTCGGGTGGATATTCAGGCACAATCCCACCACATAGGTCTAACAGCCAGATGATGTCCTACCTCAAGACTGAACTCAAGTATTTTAGGCATGATTTTCTGCCAATTTTGTTGCATTTCAAATGTATTTGTCAAAAGTTCTATTAATCTCAGACTGAAAAGACAAAACCACATATCTTAAAGCACATGGCAAGTTAGGTGAGATATGAAGAAAGGGTTCTTGGTATCGAAACATACTAAACTCAAAGACTTTCCCAATTGTTGCTGTACAGTCTTCCACTATAGAAATCTTCTAAAAGTAGAAACAAATTTCACTTGTTGGGCCTTGTTTATATCATTTGTTACAACATTTCTCTACTCTATTTCTGAGAAAGAGAATATTTTATGTAATGTTAATAGATATTCCTGGAAAAATACTTTATTTTTCTCGGTGAAATTAGTTTAGTTACTTCTAAGCAGAGTTGAATGGGTTCTTTTTTACAGGATTTCTTTTGAAACTCCAAGAGAGAGAAAGGAATATGTGACATTTTATGAATTTGTCTTAGAGAAATTTCTCCCTACCTACCTTTTTCTCCCCAAGGAATACTGATTACTATACTTGAAAAATAGCTTTGAAAATCCCAGTCTAGTTTAATTCCCTCTCTACACAAATGATGAAAGTGAGGTTCAGAAATGGTTAGTGGCATACTTAAGAGGAAGGGCAAAACACAGACCTCTTGCCTGTTAGAGTAATCTAAAATGATGAAGCTATAATTTTTATACGTAGCCTAGTCCTTATGTGTAATTCCCACTGCTAAAAATAGTTACTAAATCATTTAGTTTAGAGAACTAACCTTTTTTTTTTATTATTATACTTTAAGTTCTGGGATACATGTGCAGAACGTGCAGGTTTGTTACATAGGTATACACGCACCACAGTGGTTTGCTGGATCCCTCAGCCCGCCATCTACATTTGGTATTTCTCTTAATGTTATCCCTCCCCTAGCCCACCACCCCAACAGGCCCCAGTGTGTGCTGTTCCTCTCCCTGTGTTCATGTGTTCTCATTGTTCAACTTCCACTTATGAGTGAGAACATGTGGTCTTTGGTTTTCTGTTCCGTGTTAGTTTAGAGACTGATGATTTCCAGCTTCATCCATGTCCCTGAAAAGGACACGAACTCATCCTTTTTTATGAGTGCCTAGTATTCCATGGTGTATATGTGCCACATTTTCTTTATCCAGTCTATCATTGATGGGCATTTGGGTTGGTTCCAAGTCTTTCCTATTGTGAATAGTGCTGCAATAAACATATGTGTGCATGTGTCTATGTAGTAGCAAGATTTATAATCATGCTACTATTTATAATCCTTTGGGTATATACCCAGAAATGGGATTGCTGGGTCAAATGGTATTTCTAGTTCTAGATCCTTGAGGAATCACTACACTGTTTTCCACAATGGTTGAAGTAATTTACACTCCCATCAACAGTGTAAAAGCATTCCTATTTCTCCACATCCTCCCCAGTATCTGTTGTTTCCTGACTTTTTAATGATCGACACTTTAACTGGCTTGAGATGGTATCTCATTGTGGTTTTGATTTGCATTTCTCTGATGACCAGTGATGATGAGCATTTTTTCACATGTTTGTTGGCCGCATAAATGTCTTCTTTGTGCCCAGAATCTACAAGGAATTTAAACAAATTTACAAGAAGAGAACTAACCTTTATTATTTGTGATGAAATAAATGCTTGATTTATATTTCAGATCCTAAGATAGAGAGCATTGAATTAAAGTCTAAAAAATTAGAATTTATCCTATCTTTATTATTAGTGTCAATTTGAACCAATCTCTTAATTCATTTATACTCCATTTTATCATTTTTGAAATAAAAATGTAAAACTATGTTATAAAGATATTTTAAGTAGTAACATCATTTTAAGATAAATTCGTATGAGAACAATGCGACTATGCATATCTCGGCACAGACAACACTTGCTAATTATTAGATCAATGTCAGTTAGTGGTGGTCATATCTAGTCAGTACTTGCTTAAAGCCATGACTGCATTTTACTGTCAGTAAACAATACCCAGATTTATTTTCCAGTGTTTTCCCATGTAGTGTATATACTCTCAAGTCTACCAAGTTTTAACTTTTGGCTTCAAACCACTGGAGGTTTAGGTAGGCAGGTGGGAACAATTTTTACTTTAGTTTTCTATAATAAAAGGTTAAGCAGTTTTCTTAAGCTACAATATCTACCAGCAAATGGGCCAGGAAAAACATGTAAGGCTTGTGAAGTTTGTTTACTACTCAACCAATAGGATTGGTTTGTTTTCTTTCTAAATTAATCACTTAAACTTGTTTTTAAGCATTTTGTAAACCAAAAGCCAACGGATTCTGAATATCTCACATTTTGTTCCACCTTTGACTTTGCTCTGTTTTCATTTTGTTTGTCAAGCTTGTCACACAATTTTAACAGTGGCATGTTTAATTATATGTAAAAATCATAGTGGTTAACACAATTTGCCATCTTTATGCATTTTTTTTGGGTGCATGAATTCAATCTGTAAGTGGTAAAACAAAAATAAATGCTTCTACTTACAAAATAAACAGATTTTAACACATCTTTTCCTACTTTAAAAAAACTCATTAATAAATAGTTTTTGAAGGAAAGCAAAACAGTAAAAAAAAAAAACATATTAGCAAGTCACATTTAGCGTGCTTGTTCTTTGAAGAAGAGAGTGAGGGAGAGATACTATTAGCATTCCGTTAAGAAAGGAGAGAAAAGGGTTTTCAGATGGGATTTAAGCCAGAGAAGTCTCTTATGCCCAGGAAGATCAATCAGGGTAAATGAGTTCTCCATGTATTATTACCTAAGGGTAGAGAAAATTGAAGATGAGATTTTTTTTCCCGCTACTTATTTGACCTTGCTGCATAAATATGATATAAAAATATGTGTGCAATTTGATAGTGGTCTTTTCCATTGGTCAAACCTTGAAATTTTAACTCTTTGAGGCTTTTCAAATTTGTTATAAGAAACACAATTTCTTCATATTTAATCTTTGTTCTTATTAAAATACAATTGTAATCATGACTTTAATACAACTCTGATTTGCCGAGGATCTATTAATAAATGCCTTCTGCTCTGTGAAAACAAATGCCCAGCCCTTGTTGCTACACTCAAGGATGGCAGTAATAAAAGTGGTTAGAAAATCAATTTAAACTGCATTTGTACTTTACCAAGAGCTGGTGACACTTACATTGGTAAGAGTTATGCTTTCCAAATATGTGATCCACTTTTATAAGCAACTAAAAACCCTGCAGCTTCAGTCACACTCTCCAACCAAGAATAAATGACCTCACATCAATCCATTTTCACAAGACCTGGCACTTGTAGAATGGGGGAAAGAAATGAGACAAAAAAAGATAAACAATAGAAATTGTGAAACCTAGGCTGTTTTAACCTAAGCTTGCACTTTATGTGTATAAATGGAAAAACACAATTTGTTCTGCATGCCTTAATGTTTTACAAACTTGAGATTATCATAAACAAAGTTATATGTGGAAAAGGTTTCCATGTCTTATTTATGTTTATGAATCGCATGATCATTACACTGCTTAACACAAACGAGGCTCTACAGCACTCATAGTATAAAAGAAGGGACAGATTGATGGTATTAAGGACACATATCCTATTTTAATCAGACAGATTTAGATCAAAATAATTTCTAAACATGGATGTTCTAGAAAAAAGAAAAAACCAGAAAACAATTACCAACATTTTTTGTTGCGATGCATTGCTTTTTGTCTAAGTAACAGTGAGCCAAAACATGCCTGTTTCTCCTTTTCTTCTTTTCTAATAGTATGTGTATATTTGCATAGGTACTTTTTTGCTTATCACGACCTTTTCTTGTTAAACATTAAGGACAGCAGAGGGTTACACTGAAGCAGCTGGAACTCCTATCTTCTGGTAATGCAAAAAGTGTCTGGTGTTCAGAAAAGATTCAAAACTTAGTAATAATACAAAAGCAGAGTTGCGTGTTCTTGTAATATCACACCAGAGCATTGTCTAATGGGCCTGCTTAAGGATTATGTAATTCTCTAGATGGTGAACTTTTATTTGGCTCACTATTTACAGTTATATGTCACTCAATAACACTTCTGAGAAATGCCTTATTAGGTGATTTCATCATTGTGCAAGCATCATAGAGTGTCGTTATACAAACCTAGATAGCACAGCTTACGATCCACCTAGGCTATACAGTATGGCCTATTGCTCCTAAGCTGTAATACAGCTCTGTACAGCATGTAGTACCAAAACATGTACTGAATACTGTAGGCAATTGTAACACAGTGGTATTTGTGTATCTAAACATATAAAAGATGTGTAAAAATACAGTATAAAAGAAAAGAAAAATAGTATGCCTATATAGGGTACTTATCATGAAAGGAGCTTACAGGACTGGAGGTTGCCCTGGGTGAATCAGTGAGTGAGTGGTGAATGAAAGTAAAAGGCTAAAATACTACTGTATATTACCACAAACTTTATCAATACCATGCACTTAGTCTACACTAAATTTATAAAAACAAAATTAACTGTGCTATGATGCTATAATAGCCACAACATCACCAGAAAATAGGAACTTTTCAGCTCCATTACAATCCTATGAGACCACCATCATCTATTTGGTCTGTCGTTGACTGAAACATTGTTATGAAGTGCATTAGCGTTATTAATACTATTAATTAGACCAGGACTCTGTGAAGTTACATGCTAACTTGTAGGTTGTGGTTTGATGGAGACACAAATGAATACAGACTGGTAGAAAATATCACAAAATTACATTTTATTGCCCTGTGGAATATTAACTAGTTTTGTCTCTAAATCTGGCAATTTTATTTTAGCATCCTTTCAGTGCCTATAAAAGCTTAGCCTCTTGAATTCTTCTTGAACCAACGTTACCTTCATGCTGGTTGCTTTGTATAGGAGCTAAATGAATCTTTGGTATGTGGTTTATACAATTGTATAAAAATCATGTTTATAACTTTTTGAAAATTAAACTTTGACATTGGGCTTGAATTATCTTGCTGGAATCCTGTCTTAGAGAATTGTAAAGGGGAGTTTAGATTTTGTTGGGCCTGAAGCTCATATAATTTTATGATCTTTTACAACCAAAAAATTTTTACAGATTCAAATGAAAAATTATACATAAAAGTTACTATTTACTTAGAATAAGAAAATAACAGCAAATTACATTAGTATTTGGAGATTCAGGTCTCTTTCTCTGAACTCTCTTTTTAATTGTACTATAGTTTTTTTTTTTTTTTTTTAGGAGACCAGAGTTTTATTATTACTCAATTTAGCTTCCTATTGTACTATAGTTTTAAAAATGGATACACAATTATGTAAAGGGCTAAATATTACTATATATTACTGTACATATACAGTAATCTATATATAATACAGATTATGTACAATAATAATTTTACATATTTATGAGGTACATGTGATATTTTGATACAGGCATACAATGTGTGATTATCAAATTAGCATACTTGGAATAACCATCACTTCAAACATTTATAATTTGTGTCGAGAACATTCCAAATCTTATATTTTAGCTATTTTGAAACATGCAATAAATTATTGATAACGAATAATTTATCAATAACTAATATTTTTACACTCTTGTGCTATCAAATACTAGAACTTATATGGAGATGTTTCCTGATTGAACTTGCTTTCCCTTCCCAAAGGAAATTGTGAGAAATTGTTGCAATTCCTAGCAACTCCCAGTCTCAGAAAGACATGTGCAAGGTTGAGGGCCTCTTAAACTTCATTAGCTTCGAGGTAAGCCAGCTCTGCTACTGGGTGAGGGGATGTCAGCAGGCAAGGAGCTGTGAAGGACTAGGCGGAGAGAAACAAACCAGAGAACATTTCTCCCCTCAGGCAACCATAGAGTGGCCCTTGGAGCAAGGCTTGATGAGGACTCCTGCATGTATCTGACAAGAGATACAGCACTGAGTTTGTGTGTCAGGGAGTAGAAAATCAATACAGAACCATAATGGCACCAGTTCATAAGAAAACCTTTCAATATTTTTCAGTCAAATCCCTCCTGCCCCAAGCCAGACCCAAAACTGGAGAAACTAGAAACAGAAGAGGGATAGAAAGAAATCAAGAATGCATTACATTCCTTCCCCACTCTAAATTCTGGAACTTGAAGTTTGTCCAACCTGACATGGGGCTGATGACCACTAAATTGGATATGAGATAGAAGTTTTGAATTAGTGCAGTCTGAACCAGATGATTTAATATGTGAACATACATAGAAGGCTCTGGAACCTGTATGATATTCCAGTAAGGGAAAATAAAGTGGAGACCTACAGAGTATGTACACCATCAATGAAAGAAGAAAACATTCTTTTGATACCGTAGAGACTGATTTTAGTGAATGAATTATGTAGAAAACACTTTAAATACTCAATTAGTTAACACGATGAGAAAGAGAGCGAAAACTATGAAATCATATATGCTTCTAAATTCTTACCCAAAACCTGGTTAGCAATTCCCCCCGCTGTTTCTCTAGCAACAACGGCTGCCTAGAGTGGGAGATGTTTGGAGGTTCACTGGTAAACTTTTACAGTTGAGAATAATCTAACTAAATATAAAGTAATCTTCTAGTACAAGGGACACTTAAATCCTATGTACAATTTCAAAGATATGGACTACAGACAGAAGTGTAGCAGTTAAGAAGAAGGGTTAAATATTTGAAAATGTCATTAGTCTAAATGTGTGATAAGAAATTGATCTGAAATAGGCTCTTTTTTCCTGTGGTATTTAGAAGAATAGGGTAGACTGCTGAGCTAGATTAGGGGTAATCTGGACTAGATACAGAGTAAAAACTAAAAGATCTCAGCAGGTTATTCCTAGCTACATGACATTGTGAAATGACAATGAAGACAAGCAAAAATTTTGTGAGGGGTTGCAACTTATTACAGAACAAATGGAAAAGCTAAGACCTGATATCCTGTCTTTAACCGGATATCAGTTCTTACTATTGCAATTTCAAATTAGATTTATGACTCCTACCTCATTTTGAAGCGCTAAATGAGTTGGAAACTAAAAACCCCAGTAATCACAAAAAAACTGCCTTCTTTCTACTAATGTTAAAAAAAGTCTACAAAATGAGATAATAGGGAAAGATGGATTAAAAGTAAAGAATAAAGGAAAGAAACTCACCTCTGTTCACATGGGATACTGAGAATAATAATTTCCGAATGCTAAACAAATACGTACCCTGTTTGAAGCTTACTTAATATGAAAACATTATTCATTTGAATTGGGTTTGATTTCTTTAGTCTAGCTCAATTAGTTGAATAACACTAATTTATCCATTTGTTGCCCTAGTGCAGTGGTATGCAAATGGTGACCTTTTGCTAAATCCTGCCAGTCACCTATTTTGGTAAATAAAGTTTTATTGGAACACAACACAGTCATATCCATTTGTTTACATTTTGTCAGTGACTGCAGTCATATGCATTTGTTTACATTTGTTTACATTTTGTCACAACACAGTCATATCCATTTGTTTACATTTTGTCAGTGGCTGCATTCCTGCTACAATAGGAGAGTTAAGTTATTGCAATACAAATTCTGTTATTTGCTATCCGGCCCATCACAGAACATGTTTGCTAGCCTCTGCCTTGGAACATGGAGGATAGCATTGGTTAGTGATGAATAAAAACTATGAGAACAGTTAGAAGCATAGAAAGCAGATTCATTGAGATGTGGAAATTATTGACTTTCAATGATGATAAAATACATTTATATGTGCTTAGGTCCTGGTAAAATTAAGAATAAATTTAAAATTAACGTCTCAATAATTATTTACTGTAATGTCAGTGATGTAAGTTTCTAGTGTCGTGGTTATATAGGGTATATTCCCAAACCTGATGTTCCTTTTAATTACAGTTTAACTTATTTAAAAACATATGGCTCAGAAAGGGTAAAGTGATTTAAATATTATCGTTTAATTTACTAACCTTCCTATGCCCTTTTGGAAACAGCTTGTTTTAAGTCCATAGAGATTTGGATACTCAGAATAACCCTTCTGTATCACTTTCTAAACTGAATTTCACTACATGCAATTTGGATTTCTCTGAAATGAGCAACCACAGGGGTTTGAAAATTCTAGTACAGATTTATAACAAAATGAAAAAAGATTGGACACTGTCCAGAAACTTGTGATGGTACTCAAAGCAGAATGACATTTGCTCAGTAAAGCTGCTGAAGTGTTACTTTCCTTAATACTTTTCAACATGAAATTTGTCTTCTAAGCAGATTACATTTGTAGAGAGTGTAGGAACAGCACTTTATGGCAGTAAATTAGATCAACCAAGGTACAAAAATTAGTGATGATTTTGCTTACAAATATCCATTGTAACAGCATTTCATTTTGTGAACCCTAAGGTCTAACTCTATGGCTCTGAAACTCTGTTCATTCACTACCCCACTCTTGCGTAGAGAGCTGGTTTCTTTAGGGGTTATCTCATATTGTAACACTATTATTCTTTACTTATCGGGGAAAATAGGCGTGTGTTTTCAGGAGATACAGATTAGAATGCCCGTGTGTGTGTGTGTGTGTGTGTGTGTGTGTGTGTTGAAAAATCTCTCTTTCTTAAGGTTCTCATATACCCCATTAGGAAACATTCCCCAACCTTTCGATTAGAGTCCTGGCCCAGAACGATTAAACTGTGATGAGGAATTGTTATGTGTATTTCAAAGTAAAAACTTTATGCATACATGCTACAGTATTAAAACATCAGTATCTGCGTATTTTGAGAGGAGCAAGCAGAGAGGTAAAAGGGTTTTCTTCCTGTCTCTGTAATAATCATTCTTTTATTCTGAACATAAACAGTCTATTACTTTGAAAGTAAAGTAATATAACGTATAAGCCTATAAACAATTTCATCAGGCCATCTTGTCCATCCTCCCTGAATCCAGAAAGGCTGAATATTAACACATCTTATTGAAATTGATCTGCTATTTTGAAAGCTGTCTTGCATCCAATTTTCTCTTCTGAGAAAATAGGAGGAAAGACAAGGGAAGTTTAGAACGCTGCCTAGATGGGCTCAGGAGTGAGATCAGGTCACATGGCATGGACTGAGGGGAAAAAAACAAAGCCAAAGGGTGAGAAGGACTGGAAGAGAGTTTAGAAGATTTTGGAGAAATCCACTTTATGATGTGGCAGCAGAAAGAAAAAGAACCTTTGGCTTTGGCTAACAACATAGACAGGAAGTGAGTTACCAAAATCATGAAGTCAGTTCAGATCCATTTTGTCAAAATCAGAATGGGCTCACTCGGTAGCACAGGGTTTCTCTAAATTTCTTTCTTGGAAGACTCTACACTGCTCTGTGTATGCCAAGTGTGAGTATGCATCTGTTGAGGGAGAAAGTTAGTCATGGTGACAGCCCTCTGTGTCCTACCTCTTTGAAACGTGTTCTTCTTAATGAGCTGAAACTGCTTATGGTCTCATTGGGAGTCTACGTTCCTCTTCAGTACATTTTCTGGTTCTCCTTTTTGGATTACTGCACAGACTGCCGGAGTGCTAGCTGTAGGGTTGGGTATTGGTGGGAAGACAGTATTCTTATTCTGGTAATCTCCTCCGTGGTCCTATAGCTGTCTGTTCTCTTATATTAAACTTCTGATATACTATAGGCATCTCTTTTTGGATATTTTCAAGAGGTAAAAAAAAAAAAATTGTTATTCTGGAACTGGCCAACTCCAGTGTATCATGTGTTGGAGTACACAAGGTGATTGTGGGAATATAAGTCATAGCTGCTATGGAGCAGCATGTCCTATATGCAACGGTGTAAGTAGTAGTTTACAGGAGTTGAGCACTGGCAATCAAGATAGAAAGCATGTTGTTCATAAGATGTGAATAAGTGTTATACTTAATGATACACAACTGCTACATCTCCATTTGGCCAGCAATATAAAGGGACATACAGATCTGCAAGTCTTTAAATAGTGCATGCCTAATCAGTTGACATTCCAGTAGATTTCTCTGGAGTTGTGGTTGAGAGGTTGAAAGATTTAGAAATGAGTATGGAAGGCGAGATAATGTACATGATGAAGACTGACAGATACAATTTGTTTTGTGGGAAAATTTACCTTAAGTCCTGAAGAGCTGATAGAGCTTCCACACTAGAATAAAAACTCTTTATGTTTTTTGAATATACGTCTTTGATTTACATATACCTTGGCTCTTAGTTGGCTCTCAGGCAGTGTTTGTTGGAATAAGTCTAAGAGAATCAATATATAAAGTATAAATAAATCTAGGATTGCTTATATATATCCTGTTAGGATGATTATCTTTATTGTTATTTTCAAATACATATTAAATAACTGAGATTGGAATTAATGTGATGTTCTTTAATTCATGCAGATAAGAGGTTTACTTTATTTAACATGTACTTGGCTTACAAAATATCAGAAAGTTAATGTTCTAAAATAAACCTTATCTTTACCAATTTTTCTGAGTTGGTAATGTTAGACACTTTTCCAGGAAATGAGAGTGTATTAGTTTTCTATTCCTGAATAACAATATTAACACCAACTTAGCAGCTTAAAAGAACATACTAACAGTTAACTCACAGTTTCCAAGAGCCAAGTTTGGGCATGGATTCACTGGGTCTTCTGCATAAGAATCTCACATTGCAGTAAAGGTATTGGCTAGGTTGGGGGTCTTATCTCAAGTCTTGATTGGGGAAAGGGCCCATTGTCAAGCTCATGTGGTTGGTGGTAAAATTCAATTCTTCACAGTTGTAAGAATGAGGGATTCAATATTTGCTGGTTGTCAGCCAAGGGACACCCTCAACTCCTTGCTTCTTATTGGCTGGAGGCTGCCTCAGTGCCTTGTCATGTGGGCCTTCCCCAAACTGCTGTTTGCTTCCTCAAAGGCAGCAAAAGAGATAATCTCTTTGTAATCTCTTTGTAACTTACAGCTTACACTTCTATGTAGTCTAATCCTGGAAGTGACATCTCATCACCTTAGTTTATTGGATAGTCTGTTGGTTAAAAGCAAGTCACAGGTCTCATCCACAGTCAAGGAGGGAAGATCACACAAAGGCATGAACAACAGGAGGGGGACTGCAGGGCCATAGGAGAGTGTGTTCACCACATATAGGGAGGGAGAAAACACAGTTCTCGTCACTTCTGTAATTTCATCAGTAATAAAGCCTCATGGAAAATATTTACTTAGGTTGAATGACACAAATATTTCAGACATTAGCAACGTCAGTAGAGAAGTTTTTTCTTGTTTCTGTTTTGCTTAATTCAACAGAATTGCAAGTCCTTTTGCAGGATTCTGAAGGTTGCCTTGCTAAATTATTTTTGCATTATTAGATTTTGAAAAACAATTGGGTATTAGTGGGTCCATTATAAAGCAAAATACTTGTTGAGTAAAGCCTTGAGGAAAGTGATGATAGTCAAGGAGATATCTTCACTCTCAGCCCCCAGATTTACTCTCTTTTAGTTCTTTAAATCTGTATCTGTGGTACTTATGTTCAATAGGTCTATGTTGCTGTTGTTATTGTACCAATGTATAAATCTGTATAAATTCACTGTGTAAGTCGCATACTTACACAGTGAATCAGAAGCCAAATTCTAGACACTCTAAGAAACTCTCTCTTCCACTAACCATGCTTTTTTTTTTTTTTTTTTTTTTCCAAATTTATTACTGTCATTCTGCGATTGGTAAATACATCACCTTGATTTTATCATACCTGTCCAGTCCTCTGTTTCTTGTCTTTGCGATTTGGTTCTTTCTCTCTCCCTCTTTTTTAAAATTTTCTATTCTAGCGATCACTATCAGAGCTTGTTTCTGTCTACCATTTTTAATCCTGTTTTTATTGATAAAATTTCTCTCTTTTCTACACTATGTGTGGAGATATTTACTTTTATGGAGTCATTATTGACTGCTTGATAACTTGCCCCTTGAAAATACTGAGGTTGGGCCGGGCGCGGTGGCTCAAGCCTGTAATCCCAGCACTTTGGGAGGCCGAGACGGGCGGATCACTAGGTCAGGAGATCGAGACCATCCTGGCTAACATGGTGAAACCCCGTCTCTACTAAAAAATACAAAAAACTAGCCGGGCGAGGTGGCGGGCGCCTGTAGTCCCAGCTACTCAGGAGGCTGAGACAGGAGAATGGCCCGAACCCGGGAGGCGGAGCTTGCAGTGAGCTGAGATCCGGCCACTGCACTCCAGCCTGGGCGACAGAGCGAGACTCCGTCTCAAAAAAAAAAAAAAAAAAGAAAATACTGAGGTTAATTAATTAAAATATTTCCTGTGTGATTTGGTCAATTTTTCCTTGACTTGAATTATTGTAAGTTGTATCTGTTTCAGCTTCCATTCTGTAATTATTTGTAGCCCCAAAATAAAGAATTCTCAGATGACAGAAGAAAATTGGGAATATGTTTTACACTGTTCAAATGAGACTCCCTCAGGGTTGATTCAGTTAAGACATTTAAGTGGAGCAAAATTAATTTTAATTAAAATCTTCTTAAGTTTATAAGCATGATAAATCTGCTTCAAGAAGCAAAAAGATATAGGATTGCAAATAAAAAGAGAAAACAGATATAATTTTTTCTTCATCTCTAATCTTAGCAATCTAAGCAGATTCTTTTTTGGCAGATGAATAAAAAACAAATATAAAAATTAATAAATATATCAAAATCATCACCAATGAATAATAGCCTTTCATTCATATTTATAAAAAGCTGGAACACCTAGATAAAAATGTGGATGCATTTGAAATTGCCAAAACCAGGTCTAGTTACCTAGTTATTGTCAGAGTCTGAGAATCTCTTGTCACTTGAGTTACAATATGTACATTTCTTTGGAAAAACAAGAATATACCACATGTGTGCATAGTCTAGGTGATACATAGAAAAACTTGAGAGTCCTGGACTTGTCTTTTCCCTCTCTCAGAGGACAATGCTGCTGGCTCTTATTGTTTTAAGAATTTGGAGTCATGCAGTGTAGGTTGGGAATCAGGAGTCTAGTACTGACCTGAGGCAGGTGCCATTGTTGCGGCACAGATGATGAGCACACCAAGGGACATGGCAGTTCTCGATATTCTTTCCACGTCGTGCTTCATCGATGATAAAGAATTCTTTGTTGTTTATTTGAAGGTCTAGAATGCAGCCCCTGAATCCATAAACAGAACCTGCTTTCTTATGAATTTGAACATTTTCAGGAATATGACCAAGGAACATTGATTCAAAATATACCTGTAGAAAAAGTAACAACAAAAAATAGGGTGTTGTCAGATTATGTGGAAAAGATGTAGGATGTTTGATTCTGTAATTAGATGTGTTTTAACGTGTTTTTCAGTGTAAAACAGGTTGCTGCTGTTGGTTAGTTTTGTCACTTCTACTAGGTGGGGAGATAGACTTTTAGAAAATGGTTCTTTTTTATATCTCTTTTTTTATCTCTAACAATATCTAATAATATTTAGCAGAAAATTAGACACTCAGTAAAACTCGCTGATTGATTACTTTGAAATGATTTTTCGAGCTGATGTGTTTGCATTTTAGTGTGAACATTCCCAAATAATAACTAAATAAGAAAATAAAGCCATGTTAACTAATTGTTGTTAGGGGTTGAATTGTTTTCCCTCAAAATTCATATATTGAAGTTCTAATCCCTAGTACCTCAGAGTGTGACTTTAATTAAAAATAGTGTCATTGCAGATGTAATTCGTTAGTATGAGGTCAATACTGGAATAAGACAAACCTATAATCCATAGGATCTTTTGGACATTTATAAGGACTTTTATAAGGACAATAGTCTTTTTTAGGACTTTTATAAAGAAGGCTGGATACAGACCAACTGGCACACAGGGAGATTGCCATGTGAACAAAAAGGCAGAGATCAGGGTGATGCATCTATGGGCTAAGGAACATCAAATATTGCCAACACCTTACCAAAAATGAGTTGAGGGGCATTAAACAGATCTTTCTCAAGTCATCATATGGAAAGAACCCTACAGTTCTTGAGTTTCTAGTTTCCAGAGCTGTAAGAACTGTAAGACATCTCTGTGGTTTAAGCCACCCAGTTTGTGGTGTTTTGTTATGGCAACCCTGACAAACTAAGGTAATCACAATATATTATAAATATCCTAAAATATGAGCAAAATGTATGCTGCTTGCAAATAGTGCTTGGAAAATTGAAAATGTTACCGTTTCCTTTCTCCAAAATTTGAACATAATACGCATGAGAAGTAGAACTTTGCTTGAGTAATATTCACTTCCTTAATTCACATTTTATTCCAAAATCAGATCAAGAAAAGACTCGTGCTTTGAGAAGACACAAAAACATCACATCATCTTATTGGGATTACTGGCTAGCCATATGCAGAAAACTGAAACTGGTCCCCTTCTTACACCATATACAAAAAGCAACACAAAATGGATTAAATACCTAAATGTAAAACCCAAAACTATAAAAACCCTGGAAGGCAATCTAGGCAACAGCATCCTGGACATACGAACAGGTAAAGATTTCATGACAAAGACACCGAAAGCAATTGCAACAAAAGCCATAATTGACTAGTGGGATCTAATTAAACTTAAGAGCTTCTGCACAGCGAAAGAAATTGTCAGCAGAGTAAACAGACAATCTAAAGAATGAGAGAAAAATTTTGCAAACTATGCATCTTACAAAGGTCTAATATCTATAAGGAATGCATACAAATTTACAAGAGAAAAGCAACCCCATTTAAAAGTGAGCAAAGGACATGAACAGATGCTTTTCAAAAGAAGATATACATGCGGCCAAGAAGCATATGAAAAAAAGTTCAATATCACTGATCATTAGAGAAATGCAAATCAAAACCACAATGAGATACCATCTCACACCACTCAGAAGGGTTACTATTAAAAAGTAAAAAAATAACAGATGCTGGCTGGGTTGCAGAGAAAAAGGAACACTTACACACTGCTGGTGGGAGTGTAAATTGGTTTAGCTATTGTGGAAAGCAGTATGGTGATTCCTCAGAGTTAAAGGCAAAACTACCATTTGGCCCAGTAATCCCATTATTGGATATATACCCAAAGGAATAGAAATCATTCTACCATAAAGAAACATGCACCTGAATGTTCATTTCAGCACTATTCATAATAGCAAAGGTATGGAATCAACCTAAATGCCCATCAATGACAGATTGGATAAAGAAAATGTGGTACATATACACCATGGATGGAATAATATGCAGCCATAAAAAAGAACGAGATCATGTCTTTTGTGGCAACATAGATGGAGCTGGAAGCCATTACCCTCAGCAAACTAATGCAGGAACAGAAAACCAAATACTACATGATTTTCATTTATAAGTGGGAGCCAAATGATGGGAAATTATGAACACAAAGAAGGAAACAACAGACACTGGGGTCTACTTGAGGGTGAAGGGTAGGAGGAGAGAGGGGAGCAGAAAAAAATAACTATTGAGTGCTAGGCTTAATTCCTAGGTGATGAAATAATCTGTACAACAAAACATCATGACGTGGTTTATCCATGTAACAAACCTTCACATGTACCCCCAAACCTAAAAGTTAAAAAACAAAAAAAAGAAGTCACACCATCTTAAAGGCAACCAAGCCATTTATAGAAAATTAGTAGAATACAGAGACTCTGTAAAATTAGGGTGTTGATCTACCTTTATTTGATCAATACATCAGGGCCACATCTTACAAGGGAGTTAGTTCTAAAGATGGCAAATAATATGAATATTTCGTAGAAGCTAAATTGTCTTTGGAAATCCTTTAGTCACCACATTGGAGACTAACATGCTTTCTCCAGATGATTCCAACACAGCTACATATTTCCTCCAGCTTTGGAATAGCTTGCTGTTTTTTCAGTGCAGCTGTAGATGAAGCTGGCGTTTCATGTCATGTTGTATAAAAACCCTAGAACCCCCCAGTGTGTGGTGAGATGTACCACTGTCAGACACAAGAGGAAACTGATACTGAGTACAATAAATTAACTTCTCACATCTGATGTCCATTGCAGAGCTTATGCGCATTGACCAGAATGATGTTAAAATCACCATACATGATTTAAGTTGCTACTTGATTTCTACTTTCCTACCCTCAGCAACATATATAATTGAATTCTCATAATTTAGATGTACATGAAATGCAGATCCTCTCTGTAAGAATTTATGAGCTACAATTGAAGTCTAAATAATCTGGAAATAAGACCCTGCTCTTCAGGGCTGTTAGGCATATGGCAAGTAGATGCAGCAACATTTGTGTGGGAAACATCTCTGATATCCCAATTCCCAAAACACACATTCATACCTCAAGCTGACATCTGAAAAGTATTTAAATTGGTATTACAGATACAATAAAATGGAACACTGTCATTGCCAGAATTAAAAAAACTAAAGCCAAATCATTAAGTTAGGGGTCTGGCGGGAGGAGAGTATGAGAGATGCCCAGCAATATTGCTTTACGTTTATACTAATACGTGCTGTTTTCATGCGGATGTACTTTTAGAGAGCAGAAGCATGTTTAATTCTAGGAAGAGCAAAGCATCTCCATGACCCATAACAAGTCAAACTAACTCTGTATTTGAGATCTGGTTATTTTTAAAAGACTGAGTCTCTGCTCCTAAGGGCGTCTTTAGTTCTTCTTTTTTTTCCTGAGTATTTCTTCTTATTTGGATCCCAGAGGGTGACTATCTTTGGGGATGTTATGGTGGAAGCTAAAACTTTCAAGGTGTATCAATAGAACTGTCACATAGCATAGGTGTATTTCTGTTTGTTTTCACATTCTACAAACTATTAGCAGACCTGTCTATCAGCTAAGGTAAGTGATCCACTGTTAATGCAACTGGGAACTATCATGAACTTTCAGACTGCATCCAAAGGATGACCTTCCTCTTACCGTGGATCTCTGACATCTTTGTGTATTGATCACACACCTGGAACAGTGAAGCTTTCACTGTTTTGACAAGTGTGCTGTTTTAGCACAAAACTGGTAGAGAATGGAAGAATACTCTCCTTTTCTGTCGGTAGTAGGAAGGTATGAAGGAAAGTCTATAGAGCTATCAATGATTTATTAGACCATTAAAAAACACCCAAACAATGGAAGTAGATGGCTCTTGTATTTTTTCTGATGTGAGACTCATGCTTAGTTGGAGTCCTGAAATGTCTAAAAAAGCAGATGCTGTTGGCTACACATACATAACCATTAAAATGGTCGACTTCTTCTATTCTCAGACTTTCAATTATACAAGAGATGACTTTTGTGTGTATAATTATTCCTAAGGAGATGGATCTTTAAAATAAGTCTTTTCTAATAATTCCTTGTGAATCAGACTATGAAGAGTAAAGTCTGACATCAAGATATGATGTTACAAGATAAAAGCACAGAGAACAGACATGAACAATCAAGAAAGAATTATGAAAATAATAAAAAATATCAATGATAACTGAGGGAAAAGGACTCCATATCTGACAGGAGTGAAATGAACACTTCCTTTCCTTTCAGAGTTTCTTTTTAAAGGAAGAATATATTTATTCTTTTATAATACATACGAATAAAATAAGAAAATAGGCAAAGGGGAAGTAAAATTCTAAAATCCAGCAGGCAGGAGAGAGGGTAGATAAGAAGCTGTCCTATTTATTTTTTTGTTTTGTTTTAATTTAAATTTAGATGTTGGAGTACTGCATATCTTTCTGTATTAATATCCTGATTCAATGTTTACTTTTATTTTACATTCTCAATTCTGTGTCTGAAGTTAAAGGACTTGTGTTAACAAAATATGGGGAGATGATTATAAAATACTTTTTGGTTAAAATTAATTATCACTTACACTTGTCTTTAAGAATATGATGACTTACAATGGAAACAAACTGGCTTTTATTTAAGAGTCATTACCATTTTTGGTTTTTAACATTATTTGAATTGTATAGAAACAAATTTAAAATCAGAAACATTAAGTTTTGGAATAAAGATGGATAAGAAATGTTGGATAAAGTGTTTCAGAAGGATTTATTGAAGTAACTTTTCACATGTTAAAAAAGCTTAAATTCTTAAAAATTATTTAAATGAAATAAGTGAAAAGGGATAAAAAATAACACAAGCAATATTTATCAAAATTCCCATTCTTTTGCAGTTAAAGGATTGCTCTCTCCCTCTCTTTCTCTTACTTTGCCCTAAAGTATAATAATCTGTGAGCATATGATATCTTCTATGTTAATTTATATTTATTTTTAGGACAGAGCCTTCGCCCTGATTATCTTGGGATTCTGGGCGTCCATCGAAGTGCCTTGAAAATAGGAAGTTTCATGCCCGTTTTTTACAAATGACCCTGTTTCATGAAATCCAATCCTGCTTTTCCTCAGTCTCTTAGTTGTCTTTAGGCCTCTTTCCCTGTGTTTTGCTGCCTTAGAATCTCGATATTTTGCTAGATTCAGCACATGGGATGTCGTTGTAAGATCCCACTCAGAATAAATGTTATATTATTATTCTAATATACCCTTCTGTATTTAATATATATATGGCATAGTGCATAGGACAGTAGCTCACACAAGTTTATTTCTTTAAAAATTTGATAAATATGAGTGAAGTTATTATTGATGTTATGATCAATAATGCACAGTTAATATTTGATTCTTAAGGCTTTCTAGGCTAGGAAATGTTCTCAAAATAGTATCTCCTCACCTTGTTGAAGGGACAACTAAACTTTAGAGAAACAATGATAAACTGAGTTGCTACTTTGTGAACACATTGATCTAGGGAAGTGTAAATAGAAGTATGTGGGATTACTCTTGTCCATAAAGAAATTAAATATAATTTAGAGAATGAAATAATAAAAAAATTGTTGCAAAATAATAGCATATAGGTCAGCAAGATGGCAGAATAGGAAGCCCCAGATCCTCCTTCCCCTGTGGAGACACAGATGCAACAAAAATACATGGACCGATTCCCTTTGTGAGGATTTAGAAAACAGTTAAGAGGGTCCCACATGTCAGGTGATTGTGAAGCCAGCTATATCAAAGCTGTAAGGAAAATTTATGGCATTCATTCATTACAAGTCCACTCCCTAACATCGCATGGCATAATGAAGAGAAAACTCCTTGCTCCCAGTTTTGACTTGGGAAGGGAAACAGAAGACTTAAACATGTCCAGCATTCAGACTCCTTGGGGAGCTGTCTGAGTGACTGGCTTTTGCCTTTTCTGACTCCGGAAAGGGTACCACACTGGAGATCACTAAGAGCAAAGGTGATGGTTTGGACTAATATGCACTCATTCACCACAGTCTCTTGTCCCGGCTTAGCATGGGATCAGAGAAAATTCTCACCTTCCAGCTTCTCACCAGGGAGGTAAAGTAAAGAATTAGGGCATGCATCCAGTGTTATGGCTTTTGGGGGGCTTCTGTCTCACTAGTTTCTGTCTCACTTGTCTCAGAATGCTGATGGGACCTGGCTTACTCTCAATATCTGGGGACTACTGAGAAAAGAAGAGTGTTTGGAGGCTTATTCCTGCTTCAAAGGACCCAGGGTAGAGAAGACAGAGGCTGGCATAGCTTGGTGACCTCTCCCTCAGGAGAGAGTAGGTAAAAGAGTGGATCATGTACCCAATGTTCTGGTTTTCAGAAGGCTGCAAGAGACTAATTTCTATCTTGTTTGATTGAGAGTGCTAATGGGACTTGGCATACTCTAGAAGTCTGAGGGCTTCTGAGACTAAGAGAGATGGGCAGCTTGTAGCATATCCAGAGAACCTATAGTACCATATACAGAAGGTAAAGGGAGCAAGAGATTATGAGCTCCTGAAAAAAGAAACTGGAAAATCACTTTAATTTGGAGTCTGCATGCACAAGTTCAGAGAAGACACATCCATAGGAAACATTTGAGAGGACTGCAGACTGATGGTTAAAGGTCTTTCCCTGTGCAAAACACCAGTCCAAAAAGACTAGAAGAAGTGGATGTTTTATCAAATGTGTGGATTCCACCACAAAGTTAGAAAGCAAAGGAAGACAGAGGAAAGCATGGCATAATCAAAGGAACAAAATAAATCTCTATGAGACAACCCTTTAAAAAGAGATCTATATGAATTACCTGACAAAAAATTCAAAGTAAACATTTTGAAAATGTTCAATGAAGACAGAAAAGTGATGCTGAACAAAATGAAAATATCAAAAATGAGAGAAAATATGAAAGAGAACCAACCAAAAATTTTGGAGCTGAAAACTGTAATGCCCGAATTTAAAAATTCATTACAGAAGTTCAACAGCAGTCTTGGTCAAGCAGAAGAAAGAATCATAAAATTCAAAGACAGATCACTTGGATGTCACAAAAGGAGAAGAGAGAAAGAAACAAGAAAAAGCTTATTCATAGAAATAATGAATGAAAACTTCATAAATATGGGGAAGAAAATGGACACCCAGAATCAAGAAGCTGAAGTAGTCCAACAGAAATGAACATAAAAAAGTCCACTCTGAGACATATTATAGCCCAAAACAGAATTTTAAAAGACACACAAAAAAGGCAACTTTTCATGCAAATGGGAGCTCCCACAAGACTATCAGTAGATTTTTTCTACAGAAACCTTGCACATCAGGAGGGAAAAGGGTGATATATTTAAAGTGCTAAACATTTTTTAAAGGAACCTGCAAACCAAGAATACTGTATCTGCCAAAACTGTCCTTCAAGAATGAAGAAGACATAAAGACTTTCCCCATAAACAAAAACTGAGGGATTTAATCATTAGATCTTCCTTACAAGAAATGCTAAAGGAAGTTTTTCAAGTTGAAATAGAAGGATACTAGACAACAGCACAAAAACTTATGAAAGTATAAAACTTGCTAATAAAGGTAAATGTGTATACAAATATAGAATATTGTAATACTGTAATCATGGTGTGTAAATAAATTTTGGAATTTATTTATTTTTAGTTTGCATTATTTTTTATAGTTGTATTGTTATTTTTATGGTTTTTATTCTGGAATATTTTCTTTTGAAAGATATCAACTTATTTTAGATACAAAGGGTACATGTGCAGGTTTGTTACATGGGTATATTGCATGCTAACTTTAGGATTTTAGAAATTAAGGGTAAAAGTATAAAATAACTATAATTATAAAATATGTTAACATGTACACAATATAAAATGAAGTTATTTTTATGATTAATAACATAAAGTATGTGTGTGTGTGTGTGTGTGTGTGTGTGTAGGAGCAATAAAGGAATAGAGTTTTAGTACGTTATTGAAGTTATTATTAGGTTAAAATATACTGCTATAGCTATAAAATATTTTGTGTAAGCTTCATGGTAACCATAAAAAATACCCATAGAAGATACAAAAAAAAAAAAAAAATAAAATCAAGTTATGTCACTAAAAAGTCAAAAAGGAAGAAAGCAAGAAAGGAAAGGAGGTTCAAGAAAACTTGTCCTGCAAGAGATTCACTTTAGATTTAAGGATACATACAATCAGAAAGTGAAAGTATGGAAAAATATATTCCATGCTCATATTGTTAGGATTTGTGTCCCCACCCAAAGTCTCATCTTAAATTGTAATCCCCTAAATCCCCATAATCCCCACATGTCAAGGGAAAGACCAGATCAAGGTAATTTAATCGTGGGGATAGTTTTCCCATGCTGTTCTTGTGAAAGTGGCAGTTCTCTTGAGATCTGATGGTTTTATAAGTGTTTGGTAGTTCCTCTTGTGTTCATTTTCCTTCCTGCCGTCTTATAAGACAGGAAGGAGAATGTAATAATACGTTACATTAACAAACGGGAAGATAACAATCACAGGATCATCTCAATAAATGCGAAATGTCATTTTACAAAATTAGAACTCTTTCATGAAAAAATACGCAGCAAATTAGGATTAGGAGGAAATTAATTCAACAGAATACATATCATACTCAATGGTGAACACCTAAAGCTTTTCCTTCAAGTTGAAGAACAAGATAAGGATGCCCACTGACTGCTTTTATTGAGCATAGTCCTAGAAGTCCTGGCTGGAGCAGTTAGGCAAAAGAAAAAAAAAAAAAGGAAGAAAATGCATCCAAATAAGAAATAAAGAAGTAAAATTATCTTTGTTCACAGATGACACTATAATATATATAGAAAACCTTAATGTCTCTGACATATATGCACACACACAAAACTGTTAGAACTAACAAATTTAGCAAAATTTCAGGATACAAAAATCAGCAAAAAATTAATTACACTTCTATGGACTAATTATTAACTATCATAAATAAATTAAGAACACAATTTTATCTATAATACACGAAAAAGGATAAAATAGCATAAGAATAAACTTAAGAGGGCAAAAAACATGTAACTTAAAACTATAAAACATTCTTGAAAGAGAAAAAAGGCACAAATAAATAAGAAAGACATTTTACATTCATGGAACATCAATAAAATGTCCATACTATCCAAAGTAGTCTACAGATTCAATACAATCCCTACCAAAATTCCAAAGATATTTTTACAAAAATTGAAAAAACAATGCTGGAATTCGTATGGCACCAAAGGATGCCAAATAGCCAAAACAATCTTGAGAAAGAATACAAAATGGCAGAGGTTCTCACTTCCTGATTTCACAGTATAGTACAAAGCTATAGTAATCAAAAGTGTATGGTGCTGGCATAAAGGCATGTATAAACCGATGAAACATAATAAGGCTGTGAAAAAATCGCATGCACACATGGTCAAACGATCTTTGAAAAGGGTGCGTGTGGAAAATAATCTTCAACAAATGGTCTTTAGAAAACTGGGTATTCACATGCAAAAGAGTGTCATTTTATAATGAGCAAGCATTTGGCATATATCTGAAAGATGTCTTGAGGTAGTAGAAAATTCAGAACTTAGCTGAGGTACAGTCACTGAAGATATCATAAAATGTAAAATATTCTATTCTCAACCAGTATGCTACACTGCTTTAACTTACAATATATAATTATATGGCATTAAAATTCTGATACATCAGTCTAGTGGCAAACCGTAAGTAGGAACAGATAAATATGTTAAATCTGCTTATGCAACAATTACTCTAATGGGAGTAGGAAATAGTGCATGTTCCCAAGGATTCTCATCATTTTAAGAATGCCCCAGGAATTCCCTGTTAGTCACAAGTAAATTATCTTTCACTAGTAACTGAGAGACCCTGAAAGGCCTTGAATTCCTTTAGTTTTCACTAAGGCAGTTCCTGACAGTAGAGCTTCAGCAACATCTTGGATTGCAAACATTCTACTGACCGTTATATTGACTATAATAACAAAAGAATGAAGACAAGTTCACATTCTAAGGAAGACTCTGGACCACTTTCCACAATATTTTCCACACAGGAAACTATTTTCAAGAAGGTAACCCCTACTCATCATCAGGAATCAATTTGTTCAGCTCTACGATAATGTTTTCACTGAATCAGTAAGACAATCAATAATATATTTTCCTTTGTTTCTTCTGAAATCCCTTTATTGTATGAGAAAGTAATGGTATAATTTAAAAAGCAAGGATTTAGAAAACTGAAAAAATAAAATTGGATCTTTATCTTACACTACACATAAAAATCTACTCAAAGTTGATTAAAGACTTAACACCCAAACCATAAAACCCCTAGAGGAAAACATGGGAAAAATACTTCATTAGTTTTGACAATGATTTCTTGGATATGACACCAAAAGCACACACAACAAAAGCAAAAATAGACAAGTGGGACTATGTCAAACTAAGAAGCCTCTATGCAGCAAATAAAACAATTAACAGAGTGAAAAGGAAAACTACAGAATGGGAGAAAATATTTACAAACCATATGTTTGATAAGGAATTAATATCCAAAACATACAAGGAATTTCTATAACTCAATAGCAATGAACAAACACACAAAACAGACAAACAAAACCCCAATACAACCTGATTAAAAAATAGGCAAAAGACGAATAGACATTTTTCCAAATAAGACATACAAATGGCCAACAGGTATATGAAAAGATGCTCACCATCAGGGAAATGCAAATAAAACCACAATGAGATATCACATTATACTTGTTAGGATGGCTATTACCCAAACCAGAAAATAACAAGTCTTGGTGAGGATGTGGAGAAATGGAAATTTATGAGCACTGTTGGTCAGGATGTAAGATGATACAGCCACTATAGAAAATAGTATGGGGGTTTCTCAAAAAATTAAAAATAGAACTACCATCTGATCTAGCAATACCACTTCTCAGTATTTATCCAAAAGAATTGGAAATAGGATATTGAAGAGATTATTTGCACTTGGATGTTCATTGTAGCATTATTTGCATTATTCACATCATTCAATAGATAGAAACAACATAAATGTCCTTTAATTGATAAATGAATAAAGAAAATATGGTATAGTATGAGCTCACTTATATGTAGAATCTAAAAATGTTGAATTCATAGAAATAGAAAGTACAATGGTGATTGCCAGAGACTGGTCAGGAATGGGGATAGACAGAAAAAAGAAAAACATTGGTCAAAGGGTACAAACTTACAATTTGATAAGAGGAATAAATTCTGGTGATCTATTGCATAGCATGGTGACTACAGTTAATAATAACATTTTTAAAAACAACTAAATGAGAAGATTTTCGATTTCTTACCACAAAGAAATGATAAATATTTGAGGTAATAGATATGCTAATTTGTCTAATGTGATCATTCCACAATGTATACATGTATCAAAACACTACATTGTACCTGATAAATATATACTATTATCTGTCAATTAAAAATACAATAAAGGAAAACGATATATATATGTAGATATTATGGAATATTTAATTTTATAAAAGAAGGAAATTTTGTCATATGGTACAACATAGATGAACCTTGAGGACTTTATGATAAATGAAATAAGCCAGCCACAGAGTACAAATTCTGCATGATTCCACTTAGATAAGGTACAAAAAGTAAACTCATAGAAGCAGAAAGTAGTCAGAGGTTGCAGGGAGAGAGAAATGAAAAGTTGCTCTTCAATGAGTATAAAGTTTCAGATAAGATGAAAAAGTTCTAGAGAACTGTTCTATAATAATGCATATGTAATTAACAGTAATGTACTGTACACATAAAATTTTGTTGCTTAGTAATAGTTGCAATAGAATAAAGGAAAACATCATATGTCACATTCAGGACGTGTATCCCAGAACTTAAAAACAAAAGAAAACAATAAATCACATTAGAAATAAAAAAAAGTAAATATCATATAAAATGTTGTGAGACCACATAGTTTTGGTTAAAAGCATGCACTATTTAGTGAGAATGTCTGGATTTGAATCCCCAAATAGCGGTGTGATATTGGGCAGGAAACTCATCCCCTTTGTGCTTTATTTTCCTTCTCTGTATTTGGAGATAATAATAGTATTTACTTCGTATTTTTTATATAATTTAAATAAATAATTTAAAATATGAACAGTGCTTAGAACGGTATCTGGAACATATATTTTGGCTATTATTTTCAGAATTAAGAATAAATTTTTACTTTTTACTTTCAAAATTACCAAAAAACCCTCCAAATTATTATAGGTGTTTTTTCTTATCCAATCTAGAATATCACATTTCAGATTTCAGACGCTTCGGTGTCAATCTGGCTTTGTTTTGGGTTTATGTACTGAAAAATACTATCTTGTACATAATGATTCTTTGAATGTACTTAACAATCCCTACTAAATTATAATGAGTAGAGGCAGTGCTGGAACCTATTTTGACATTTTGTGCCAAAGTCCATGACTCTTAAAATTAAATAGCTTCAGCTCGCAAAATTTTCAGTTCTTGTATCTTTATTCCACAAACCTCCATCATTCTCCCACTGTAAGAGGAAAAGGCAGTAGAAAAGGTATAACTCACAGTTGGAAGCCACCTTTAGGTGTTCTTTCTCAGACAAGATCCCGCCAGAACTTGGAGAGAAAGGGCCTGTGCCATAGAGGTTGGCACTTAGAGGCTGTAATATACCATAACTCTAGGACTGAAGTCTATCTGAGAGAATCTCACCACATATAGCCTCCATAAGAGTGACCAAATTGAGCTTTGGGGTTAACACAAGTTAGAAGGCAGCAGTGATTCACCCAGGCTTAGGAGCACTTGAGTTGGGCTAAACTTAAGGAGGCAGAGAGCTGTAAAAGCATGTGACAGCTCCTGTAGTGGCAGCAGGGAACAGCCATTGAGGCTTTAGAGTGCCTACATTCATTCTCTCTTTACCACCCTAAAATTATCCGGATTATTTTCCATTGATATAGTAAATTCTACTCCCCTGTGTTAGTCTCTGCGTGTGCATGCGCATTGCTTGCAGCATTCTGATCGGTATTTCATTTGGTCAGCCTAAAGGGCAAGGTAACTGATTTGTCAAAGAGGCTATAAATATGTCCTATTTAACATTTTCAACAACCAAAGGATATATATATATATTTATTTATTTTATTTTATTTTTTTTTTTTGAGACGGAGTCTCGCTCTGTCGCCCAGGCTGGAGCGCAGTGGCCGGATCTCGCCTCACTGCAAGCTTGGCCTCCCGGGTTTACGCCATTCTCCTGCCTCAGCCTCCTGAGCAACTAGGACTACAGGCGCCGGCCACCTCGTCCGGCTAGTTTTTTTTTTTTTTTTTTTTTTTTTTTTGTATTAACAAAAAGGTATTTATTGAGCATTTACTGGATTCTATTTGTTAAATATGTGATTCATTAATGTAGAAGTTAGTAGCATATTTTTTGCTATCCATAAGAAAATACAGATCTTTCAATATAAAAAATGGGCAACTATAAGGAGTGAATAAAGATGTAGTCATACTGAATGCTTTCCATTTTTCATTACGAGTGACTCATATATTTTCCACTGCTTGAATATTCCATGTCTTACATCTAAATGTGTGGCCCTCTCGGGATCTAGAATGACGTTTTAAAACCTAAAAACAATTTTATTCCTACCCTAACAACCCACTTGAACAATTTTGAGTCAGCTGCAGTAGCAAATGAAGAGCCGTACAGTGCATTATAAAGGAACACAAAAGCGCTGGGAAACAGAGCCTGAGGTAGAGTCTCCTTTCTTATCACTATACAATTCTGGTCAGAAAAGATACTCAGTGTTCCTCAGCTGTAGAAAAGAGAGAATCATTCTACCTTTTCAGCGTTCTTGCAGATATTAAATGAGATAATATTTAAGGCCATAGTTTGGAAAATATAATGTGCTTATACAAATGTTAGATGTGATTATGTGTTTCTTTTGGATGCCTATATATATTCAAGAGACTATATAGAAGAAATGAAAATAAAATGAAATTTCCAATCATTAAGGCAGTGCATAGTGGCAGCTTTAATGTCTACCAAAATTAGAGCTCTAATTATACAGATTAATTCTCCATGATGATCAAACGAACTAGGAATTTTTACCATAAATGTATTGCGATAAAGTTACACTAAGAAGAATGTAACCAACCACATCATTAAAACTGAAAGAATTCAGCAAATTGCCTGGTCTCTGGAGGGACAGACATTCTCTCTTCTTTTAATTTAGACTCATTCAATGTTTCTAAGAGAAATTTTCTGGCCAATGCAAATCTGTAAGACTGGGAACGGCCTTTTTAAGTAGTGTAAGTACTATCATATGTTATAAAAACACAAGTTTTAAAAAATTGGCATATTTTGCTAATCTTTCTCCACTCTGGAGCTGTCTTTTTTTTTTTTTTTAGAGTCAAGCACAATATATTAAATTCAAAGTGTGAAAGGAAAATAAGTTTATTGTTAAATTTGATAAAACTTTTATAGTGACAGGCAACATTAAATAGATTTAATCATCCCTAAAGTATGAGTTGAATTTTCTGGTGCTTTGTTGAGAGTTTTTACAAGGAATCTGTTCAATTAAGAAATAGGATTACTACTTAGTAATGTAAAAAATACTTATCTGAAATACTGAGGGCACAGTTAAGTGTTTGGAACTAGATATTTGCATACCTACCTGAGAGGCATGGGAAATCTCTGTGTCTTTCTTCTGTACTGGAGGTTTTCCATCTGCAGTCATTTCAATCATACAAACAACTCCAGGGCTGCCAATAGGCATTGTGTGGCTAAACCTAAAACAGAAGAGGCCATTATGATATGTGTTATTGGCAAGAAAGGGGTAACTTCACACGTGGATAGTAAGTGCTTCTTCATTGAGAGAGGTACTTTCTGGATCACAACAATCCTGAAATATGGCCCCAGCCAAGTGTGGACATTTTCAAGTAGATAAAGGATGTATTTCTTTTCTAACACTGCGTTTTATTTTCCTTCTCTCCTACTGACTTTAAAACTGGACGTGGAATACTTTCAGAAAGTTAAACCTCCCACAGAATAAAAAGAACTTCATGTATATAAGTAGATATTGATAAATTTTAAGTGCTAACTGGGGTTGACATATGGTCTCACTCATGTAGGAGATTGTTGGACAAGTAACATCAATGTTAAATGATGCTAAACTCCCTAGGTAAAAATTTCCCCTCCCTGGCCTACAGGGAAATTGAAATGGAATAAGAAATGAAAGGCTGCATACCCCTGAGTAGTGAGATTACACTGTGATACAGTTATCAGAACTCAGAAAGCATGCTGCTAATGTACCGGCTGGTACTGTATCTCAGAGATAAAGAAAAGTATAAGGTTAAGGGAGTTTGTAGAATGAATAGCAGAAATGGTCAATACACAACTGAAAATTTATCACAGTTTATAGAATGATGCAATCATATGAAAAGGTACATATACTAAGGTACTTGGCATACTTTTTAAACAGTTTATTTAGAATTTTTAAAAAATTTCAAACAATATTACCCCGGCACCTGTTGTAACAATAGTAACTTGCATTGTTATAAAGTTTATTTCATAGAGATAATACAAATACGTTCACTGATATTAACAGTGGCTATTTCTGCATACTGAGAGTGTGGATGATTTCATTTCTCATTCTTGCTTATTTGTATTTTTTAAATTTTGGACAATGATCACACTTTTTTTTACTTTTTATTTTGACCAGACTTTCTTGTTTGCCTGGGCCTGAGGCATTTCCCAGGACATGGGACTTCCAGTTTTTTCTTTTTTTTTTTTGAGACAGAGTCTTGCTCAGTCGCCC
The DNA here is from genome assembly GCF_049350105.2 of Macaca mulatta. Classification (NCBI taxonomy): domain Eukaryota; kingdom Metazoa; phylum Chordata; class Mammalia; order Primates; family Cercopithecidae; genus Macaca; species Macaca mulatta. Next base: position 121,478,470 of record NC_133409.1, on the reverse strand, counting down.
AGGCTGGAGTGCGGTAGCGAGATCTCGGCTCACTGCAAGCTCTGCCTCCCGGGTTCACGCCATTGTCCTGCCTCAGCCTCCGGAGTAACTGGGACTACAGGTGCCCACCATCACGCCTGGCTAATTTTTTTGTATTTTTAGTAGAGACGGGGTTTCACTGCGTGAGCTAGGATGGTCTCGATCTCCCGACCTCGTGATCCACCCGCCTCGGCCTCCCAAAGTGCTGGGATTACAGGTGTAAGCCACAGTGCCCTGCAGGACTTTCAGTTTTAAAACCAGAGAAGTTTCTGGCAGACCTGGAGAAGCTGGTCATTTTATTTTTCAAACAAAAAGTCAATTTTATTAAACAATTATTGGTTAAATAGTAATAATTTTTCTTAAAATAACTTTGTCGACTTAATTGAATTAAAAAACAACAAAAAAAACCCCCTAAGTTTCCTCTTTCTCTTACCCCTCTTAAAGGCACAGCTGTGGGCTGGTTCCTTCTCCTCGCCTACTAGGTAATAAGAATCTGATATGATCCTTCCAATAAATCATTCCACTACCTTTTTGGCTTCCACTTTAGTTTACCAAGGTCATTTCTAATTCTGATGAGATCACTGTTAAAAATTCTTGAATTCTAAGAATTTCCCACTTAGTGTGAATTTTGTACTGTAAAAATATATGAAACATATTTGCCATCAGTGTGGATATGGCCAGGTTGATATGTATGGAGGCTTTTATACTGGAGATGGAGAGAATTGCTCTCAGGAAATGCACAAGATCTCTGCTTTTCTCATTCAGAGCTTGTTGAAATCTAACTTGGAACTGAAGCTCCACCAAAGTAAGCTATTCACTCTATTTGCTTTCTGTTATTCCTTCTTTTCTCCCCCTGACCCTTCCACAAATGATGGTTTATATTATCTCCCTGGTTTATGAACTATGTTGGAAATTGATATGCTAAGTCTCCCAGAATTTTTTCCACATGTTGATTCTTATGTTCACTTTTATGATGTCTCATGCTTGCTTATAGACCAAATTGTGTCATAAGAAACAAAAAACCCTATAAACAAATGAGATATTATGCCACATAAATCATTTGAGGAAAAGCCTAAGAGCATATCCCTTATGCCTCTCAAGTATTGCTGAGTCTAATGATTTAAAGACTTAAGGATCATATTTTGAGATAATCTGTTGACTGGCTGAGTGATCTTAGGCAAACCACTTAACCTTTCTTCCCCGAAGTGTGATTATGCACGGAAGGGAGATAATCATTCTAAGCTCATAAATGGTTAGTGAGAATCACATTATTTAATGTACATAAATCATTCAGTGTTAATATTAAAATCCAAGTTAAAGCAATTATTTGCTGACTAGACAGGGATCTCTAAAGAGATTTTTGTAAAAATAAATTACACAGTCAAGTTGAAGTGTTCATCCACTTCTACTAATATTGCTCATAATGGAATTCAAAATCAAATACTCAAGTTGCATTATTTTAAAAACTAAAATTCGATGAAACGGACTTTTTTTTCAGTGTCCTTAACATTTTTGCACTTTAGATTTACAATTTTTAGGTATACTTAGCAATATTGGTGGAAACATTCTGATTTGGAAAAGACAATTTATTTGTAGATTTTTAGAAGACCTGCCCAAATGGAAGTTCAGGTTATCTAAAACACATGAAAGGGCTGCAAAAAGGTAAAAAAAAGAAGAGTTCATTTCTTAATTAATTAAATCAAGTAATTTAAATAATTTATCCAGCTCTTAAACAATAGAATAATAATAACACAGAAAGACATTTGTGTGAAATAGAAAAAGAGATACCTGTAATTTGAATTACATAAGATAATTTTAATAAAAATATGCAGAGGATAATACCAGAGCTACTTCTACTAATATTAACAGTGGCTATCTCTGTATCCTCGTGATATGGGAGGCAGGCAGGGAAATGCTGGGTAGAGAAGGGCAGGGTTCCTGGCAAGGGCTCCACCCTTGGGCCTATGCCCACGAACCTAAATGAGAACAGACACTTCTATTTTCATGCACAAATGTTGCATTTTCCAAGACCACTCTGGCCCACCATACCGCCTATCCTGTGCCCACATAAACCTGAGACCTTAGCAGGCACACACAGAAGCAGCTGAATGTCGAGACCAATAGACTAGCAGACCAGCCATGGTGGAACAATGTAGCAGAGAAAGAGAGAATAGTACTGATGTCTGGATGCCAAGCGGAGTTTGGCTGAGGGCTGTCAGAGAAGAGTCCAGCCCCTGGGTGGCCCGACTCCAGGGGAAGACCATCTTCCCACTCCATCCCCACTTCCAGCTCCCTTCCATCTTGCTGAGAGCCACCTCCAGCACTCAGTAAAACCTTGCAGTCTTCCTTTGAGCCTGTATATGATCTGATTCTTCAGGGACACTGGGCAAGAGCTCAGGATACAGAAGGCTGTCACACTGGCCCCCTGCCCTTGCAATAGGGCAGAGGGTCCGTTGAGCTGATTAACACGTAAGCCACCCACAGAGAACAAAGCTAAAGGAGCACACTGTAACACATGTCCACTTGGGTTTTGGGAGTCACAGACACCCACCCCTAGATGCTACCACGGGGCCGAGAGCCCAGAGCACTCGCCCTGGCCTCTGTACCTGCCTATCTGCATGCTACTTCTAGGGATTTGAGCTGCAAGGTGACCAAACAGGGGAGCCATATCCTTGTCACATGTCCTGTGAGGGGAATCGGGGAACTTTCCTGTTTCACTGGGAATGAAGATGATTTTTTTGTGTATGTGTGTGTGTAGAGATAGGGTCCCACTATGTTGCCCAGGCAGGTCTTGAACTCCTGGGCTTAAGTGATCCTTCTGCCTTTGCCTCCCAAAGAGCTGGGATTGTAGGCATGAGCCTCTGTGCCTGGCCAGAGGATGATTTTTAAATTGTGTCTTTTGCTTATTTGTATTTTCTAAATTTTGGACACTGAACATATGTTTTTCAATCTTATCTCTTAAGGAATTCAGCTTTTATTAACAAAACAATAATTAAAGAATTTTCCAACGTTTTTCTGTTGTTTCCTGGATTCCATTCCTTCCTTCCAGGTACACCTATGTACATAATAGCCAAGATTTGAAAGTAACTTAAGTGTTCAACAATAGATGAATAGATCAAGAAAATGTGGTACATATACACACAATGGAGTACTGTTCAGCCATAAAATAGAATGAGATCCTGTCATTTGGAACAACATGGATGGAACTGGAGGTCATTATGTTAGGTAAAATAAACCAGGGATAGAAAGACAAACTTTCTCACTTGTTTGTGGGAACTAAAAATTAGAACAATTGAACTCATGAAGATAGATAGTAGAATGGTTACCGTAGGCTGGGAAGTATAGTAGGGGTCTGAGGAGCTGGAAAGATTGTTACTGGGTACAAAAATACAGTTAGAATAAGATCTACTACTTGATAGCACAACAGGGTGACTATAGTCAATAATAACTGT